>NW_026606191.1:2660000-4003787 GCF_029834395.1 Sorex fumeus
AACACTCAGTTCTTGTCCAGAGTGATCATTTCTAACTATGCTGTCATGATGAATCCTCCTCTATATTAATTACCCTCTATCTCCAAACTTTTGTGGTAATTCCCAACCATTCACTAGTCCACGTGGCCCCTGTTTTCACTGGCCTCGGATATTAGGTTATTTTAAATTATTTAGATTTTATAAAGTAGTTCACAATATTTGATTACAATTAATATTCAAACACCAATTCCACCACCATGACACCTTCACACCACCATAGTTTGGAAGGTTCCATCTCAAACCCCAACCTGGGCCCCAAAAGCAGAACTGAAATAATATATTTGGTATTGCTTGTTATGAAAAACCACTGAACATGATACAAAAAGTTTTCTTAGAGGAAAGAATGTGAGGATTGTTGTGTTTCACCCACGGGCCATTAAGCCCTTCTATAAGAGATCATTCAAATGTTCTTAAAGGTTGAGCCTTGTGTACTATGTGTGTGTGTGTGTGTGTGTGTGTGTGTGTGTGTGTGTGTGTAAAAAATATTTTCCTCTAAGATTGGTAAGATTGGTTGCCTCTTACATGAACCCCATCAAATGTGGTGCGTTACTCTTGGAGTTTGAGTGGTGTGTGGTATGAAGTGTCGTACGGATTCAAATGTAGCCGTGCGGTTCAGGAATAGGTTCACTTGTGGGTGAAGCTCGGCCAGAGTGCGTGGGGAGTGGCCATGATCATGGTGGCACTTGAGTTCTGGAGGGTTTTGCTTGCCAGGGATAGGTCCTTTGGGGTGTGAAGGGGTCTCAACCGGCCGCCCTCTGGGGCACCCCAAGTGAAACAGCCTAGCACGGGATCCAGCGGCGTGGTTATGGCAAGTGTCATGTTATGCTCCCTTCTGGGAGAGAAGAACATGTGACTCTGGATGGTGGCCGATGATTAGAGTATCTGGCACCAGCCAGAGGTGTCTTATGGGTGTGACTGCTGTTTCTGGAAACAGGGGGATATGAGTGAAGGATCCTTGTTCCTGGTTCCATCGAACCCTGAGTTCTCACTCAAAAAGTCCCGCATAACTGGGTTTTCTGGGGATTCAGTCATACGTGAGGCTGGCCCAAGCATACCGAGAGTGACAGTGAGCAGGGTGGTGGTTGAGTTCTGGAGGTTTTCAGCTGCTGGAGCTGAGTTCCTTGGGGTGGGTATGCGACAGAGTTTTTAGGTTTGTCAGGATACTCCTATCACAGTGCTCCCATTCCTCTGTGTTTATTTGTGATATCTTTCTTTGTGCATTGCTGGGTGTGACCCAAAAAGGAAAAAAATGACAAAAAAGAGAAAGAAAGAAATATTGTTATCATGCTAAGTGAAATGAGTCAGAAAGAGCGGAACAGACATAGACTGCACTCATTGTGGAATATAAACATGAGACTGACACCCAAGGGCAGTACACACAAGGCCCAGGAATATTACTCCATGGTTGGTAGCCTGCCTCATGAGCTGGGGACGGGCAGCTGGAATAGAGAAGAGATCACTAAGTCAATGAGGGTTAGAAGGATCGCTCGGGATGGGAGGTGTTTGCCGAAAATAGATAAAGGACCATAGGTGATAGCCCCTCAGTATCTGTATTGCAAACCATAATGCCCAGAAGTAAAGAGTATGGGGGAGATTGTTTGCCATAGATGTAGGGGGGAGACATTGATGGGGGAAAATGGAGGGATGGGTGTTCAATCATTGTACGACTGAAACTCAAACTCAAGCTGCAATGCGGTCACCCTACCTGCTGTGCTATCACTCCAGCTCAGAGTCTCATTTCTGATTGGACTATGGTTTGAACAGAGGCCCTGGTTTTCAGGGTTTATGGTAGAGATCAAGCAGGATGTTGCAGAGAATCCTTTGGAATGGAAAAAGATGTAAACCTCCACACTTCAGGCCTTCCTCTGTTATGTTTTGAGGAGCCACACCTGCTTTGCTCAGGCCGTATTCTTGGCTCTGAGCTCATCCATACCTGCGAGGGAGGACATAGGTGTCCTTATGGGAATCTGGACTTTGAATCCAGATCAGTCTTGTGCAATCAAGCACCTTCCCGCTGTATCAGCTCTGCACTCCTAGCACTGAGATTTTTATTAGATTTCCCTAAGCATTGAGGATAAATATTTCTGAAAAGTTTAGGATAATGGCCCTGTCATTGTTCTTTAATAGAGTTGATTAGAGATAGTTGAAATGGATTTGACTGTGTATAGAAAGATTTCGGATGATTCTATGAAAGAATGGAACGGGCCCCTTGGTCAAAATATTTTACAAATGGTGGGAACCTGGCAGAATGCCCAAACTCTCATCTCAGCATGGTTGGTAGGCAATAACATCAGCTGTGATGACTAACTATAAAGGGTGGTCACATTCCTGGATACCACTATCCTCATTTATATTAGGAGTTATATTAGGAGAAAAGATGACAACACGTTGTGTTTGCAAGTGGTATAATCTCAACCCTACTAGCCACCAGAATGATTAAAACCATTTTTGGTCTGTCCAAAGGACCAAGTCTTGGGATATGGTGTCGCCAGCAGGTCAATCTGTACCTGTGAGGTGAGTGCATCAGCAGCCTGGTGGCACAGTCAGGCTTTCAGATACCCCACAATTGCTTCTATGCCTTTGACCAGACACCAAAAACTTGGGGCAAAGTTAACCAAGAAAGTAAAGGGCCAAAAGTTAGGTATGTGGGAGACATACCCACAAACCACCTCCGGCTCAGCTATATAATCGGAGGCATGGCCTCTCTGATTCCTGATTGAACTACTTAACAGCCATTATCCCAGAGGCTCAGAAACAAATCTCAGAACCCAAAAGCTTTTGGCAGAAATGTGTCCTGTTCCTGCAGTAGGTTACTGGGGCTGGGACACTCCAGGTGGGAATAGGTTTCGTGTCTTGGCCTGTTCCCCTTGGCGGCCTGGTGACTGTCATCCCTAGAGGCCAAAAGACAGTCAGGTTTGAGCCCACAGTGACGAGACACGCGGGGCCTCACCAGATGGTTGTGGAACCGGCCCTTACCACCCCTCCCCAGCGAGACCTCAAGTCACTGCCTACTAACGGCCTCTCTGGCTCCTGATCAAGCTGATTAATGGCCATGATTCCAGAGACTCAGAAACAAATCTCAAAACCCAGCGGCTTTTGGCAGAAATGCATCTGGACCGCATACACGGCCATGGCTCCAGAGGCAAAAGGACTTAATCCAGAGTCCGACATCTTGCAGCAGAAAAGTGAATGGACCCTGCATTAAACTACAGCACCATACTTCCCCGGGAGGGAAATTGTGTTGCTCCTTTCCGCCTTTCTCCCCACTGGCAGCAAGGTGGCCGCCACCTCAGAGCTTATTGGAAAGCCAGGTATGCACCAGCAGTGACGGGGCAACTGTAGTCTCATGGGAAAGGGGTCGGTACTGGCTCATTCTTCATGCCCTACTGTCGTCACGAGTTGTGCCCCACAAGTGGCTCCCCGGCACAGACATGGCTCCAGAGGCAAATGGACTTAGTTCAGAGCCCAGCAGCTTGTGGCAGAAAAGTAAATGTACCATGCGTTAAACTCCAGCACCATGCCTCCCAGGGAGGGAAACAGTATTGCTCCCTTCTGCCTTCTTCCCCCCCCCCCCAGCAGCAAGGTGGCCACCGCCTCAGAGCTTATAGGAAAGGAAGGTATGAGCCGGCAGTGAAGGGCAACTGCAGTCTCATGGGAACAGGGGTGGTACCGGCTTGTCCTTCACTCCCTACCGAGGTCCTGAGTTGCCCCCCAAGAGTAGCTCTCCGGCACAGCCATAACACAAGGCACACAGATACCAATCTCTAAATTATCTGGCTCTTTGCAGAAATCCAAAATTGTGTGGCCACAATAGCGGCCCTGCAACATTATATGATCTCATAACCAGCTATAGAAAATAAAGTATTTCACTATGCCTTTTCAGTGCAAATTTGTCTATGTTATCACTCAGGCCCCAAGCTGTAGAGCTTTAAGTCAACTCAGTGTTGTGGGGGTGGGTCCAGAGGGGTGCATCAGGGTTGTGCTATGCCACAGTGGGTTTGGCAACCAAATATGCAATCTTAGCAGGAAGTATTTTGAGCACTTCCATAGTGTGCCCTAAACCCTCTAATAATGCAATTTAGGATCATTATTGGCCACCAAACTTTTATAGATTTAAATGAATTAATTAATTAGTCTTTAGGAGTACAGCTGCAAAAGTCAATTGCTATTCCTGCCTCAGTACTCAGAGATCACTCCTGGCTGAGCTCAGGGCACCATATGGGATGCCAGGATTCAAACCTGGGTTGGCTTAGTGCAAGACAAGCACCTCACTTGCTCTGTTATCTCTCCAATCTCTTTTCACAGAAATTTCTTTATTGTTTCATTTATTGTAAATTTTGAGGTCACAGAACCACTCAGTGCTCAGGGCTTACTCTTGGTTCTGAGTTCATGTATCATTTTTAGCAGTGCTGGAGTGGGTGAGCCTATGTACTGTTGCATATTGACCCCGGCTTAGCTGCTTGATAGAAAAGCACCCTAGCAACTTATTATCTTTGCTAACCTTATATGATTATATTTCCTCAGAAAAAAGAATTTCTGCCTCAACTGTCAAGATTCCAATCATCCCCCACTGTCCATCACTCCCAGATAGAGGAGTATCCTGCTGTTGAGTGAGTACTTGCAGAAAGGGGTTTTCCAGGGACCAACTGCAATAGGTTCTAAATGTCTTACTCTTAGGGGGCTGGTGCAGTAGCATAGCCAGGAACGCATTTGTGTTTCTTGCCGTGACCAGAGTTATCCCCACCACACCTTGAGCATCACTAGGTATGACTCCATCCCTCCCACTCCAGAATTTGTCTTGACACATGAGCATCCTTTGAACATCTTTTTGAGGTTGGAGTATATCTCCTGTCTTCCCCGCCCCATTTGCCATAAACTTGGAGATAGTCAGAGACTCTACCCCTCTGTGTATGTGTGTCTGAGATGCAGCTCCTCTCCTTGGGTCTATCTCACTACTTGGGGAGCAGATGAGGTGAGATTTGGGGCCACACCTGGCAGTGATTGAGGTCTGTGCCCTGCTCTGTGCTCAGGGGACTAGTGGACAATAGGTACCAGGGAAGGCCCTCTGGGCTTCAAGTTGGCCAGCATCTGCTTCAGTCTGGTGTGCTCCTCCCTGCCCCTGTGTTCATAACTTCATTGAAAGTACTTAGATGTGAACATTCTTGAGTCCTTTCAACAAGTGGCTGTTAGGAAGAAAGGAAGGAGTTGGAGGCTCTGAGCAACATTATGGATTTTAAAATCTCACTTGGAATAAGTGTAATTTTTCTTTACCTTTTATTCTCTTATCTTGTTTGGGACACAGCGGTGATGCTCAGGTGTTAGTTCTGGCTTGGCACTCAGGAATCACTCCTGGCGGTGCTTGGGGGACCGGATTGGATTCCGGTGACCGAACAAATGCCCTGCCCGCTGTACTATCACTCTGTCTCCAAGTATAATTTTTCATCCTCTTTTTCTTTTATAAAATCACTCACCCGTAGAAGTAAAATCATAGTCGGAAAACTTGGCCTGTGAACTCTGAGCTCTTCTGGATGTGGTCCCAAAACAAAATAACAAACCCAGAGGATTGACCCTTGAGAACATATTACTAGATTTCACACTGCTGCTGTTGGCAGATATCTTCTAATTGCCTTTATTTGTGCAGGGGGAGGAGTGGATATGCGGGCTTTTGCCAAACCCCGCAGTGCTCCAGGATCACCCCTTGGCAATTCAGGATGTGAAGTTTAGTCTTCTGAATTCATGACAAGTGCCCTGCCACTCACTGTCAGCTCTTTAAGGCCCCTGCAAACCTTTGAAATTGCAGCCTGTACTTTCTGGCTCAGGTTTGCACTGGGAGGCCCCAGGTGCCAGCAGCCCTGCCCTGACCGCTACCAGCTGGGCCTCATCCCTGCCCTCTGTCTGTATCCTTCGCACAATGTTCACATTATTTATATAGAATTTGAATTGATGTGATTAGAGATAGTCCAGGAGTGCAGGACCTGTACTTGAAAGCAGTCTTCCACCTTACAGTCTCCTGTACAACGCAGGATTCCCTAAGCACCACTCAGGTAAGCCCAAAGTTCTGCCACCTATAGCCCCAAAACCCAAACCTGCATTCTACAAAACTGGCTGGTGCAGGAGGTTGATTTGTGAACAAATTATATATATATATATATATATATATATATATATATATATTACCCACAACACACACACACACACACATATATATATGTGTGTGTGTGTATATATATATAATATCATACCTTATTTTCTCTGCCAAGAGGTACCAAAAGGTACCTAGTTTGGTGTGGTGTCGGGGTATACAAGTCAGCCGTGTACAAGGCCAGTACCCTACCAGACTATAGTTTTGGCACCTAAATTTTTTATTTATTTTTGGTTTACCACACCCGATGGAGATTAGATTTTCCCCTGGCTCTTTTCTCATTGATAATGCTAGGTTTGGGGACCCTGTGAGGTGATAGGGATTGAACCCTTTTAAGCAGTGTGCCAGACAAGCAAGTCATGGTCTGTGCTATCTCTGTGTCGATCATAAAAATGCTTTTATGTTAATTTGAAAAAGTCGTGTTCCTTTTTCTGATTAAATACACAATTCACTTTTTTGCTTTTTGGGTCATAACTGGTGATGCACAGGGGTTACTCCTGGCACATGCATTCAGTAATTACTCCTCTCGGTGCTTGGGGACCATTGGGATGCTGGGAATCAAACGTGGGCTAGTGGCGTGCAAGGTAAACGCCCTACCCGCTGTGCTATCGCTCCAGCCCCACACAATTCACTTGTTGTGTGTTTTTGTTTTCGGGTCACAGCCAGAATTACTCTGGGCTTCCTCCTGACTCTGCACTCAGGAATTACTTCAGGGAGGCTTGGGGTACCTATGGGAAGTGGGGATTGAACCAGATTGACATGTTAACAGATGTTCCCGGACTCTCTGGGCGGCTCACTCTCCCTGTACGCATTTGGTGTTCTCAATCCACTTATCACCCCGGACAGCTGTTGCTTTGGCCCAGCGAAACAAGAATGAGGGCCAAGCTGGTTGCTGAGTATTTGAAGTTTATTAAATCCCTTTTCTCTCGCAGCTCTATCCAACCATTTCTCTAACTTGCTCTACAATGCCCTCCATGACTCCTCTCCAATCTCCCCAGCCACAGTTACTCTCAGCTCTCAGCCTTCTCTCTAAGTCGCAACCGTCTCTAACTCTGTGTCTCTTCTTCTCTCAGTCTCCTTCAATCCCTCTGTCTCCATGAAGCTGCTTTTTTTTACTTCTCTCACCATGCCCCCCCAACCACGCCTCCACACGGGAAGTGTAATGAAAAATGTTTTTCCAGACTTCCCCATCACCTGCAGCCCACGGGGGTAAAGCACACCTTAAGGTGCGTTTCTTCTCTACTTAGACCAGCAAATAACTTAATATATTTAGCACAGCGCTTGCGCGTTTGCCTTGCGCAAGGCCTGGCAAGCTACCCGTGACATATTCAATATGCCAAACACAGTAACAAGTCTCAAAATGGAGACGATACTGGTCCCGCTCAAGCAAATCAATGAACAACGGGAGAACAGTGACAGTGACAGTTTAACTTCCTAATATTTACCGTTCTGTATGGACACAGTACTAGACATTTTTAGGCTTGTGGGGTGACACTCCTGGGCACTTCTCACCACAAACTCAGACTACAGTGCTCAGGCCAGATCAATCAGTCCTAATCCCATCAAGGTCCAAGTCTAGTTATTACTATCTTATTCATGACAGAATTTGTCCATGACCATTCTCTTAACTTATAGATAAGCATTATGGTACTTTGGCCAGGCCAATTTCGATGCTAGGGTAGCTAGCTTACCACTTGTCCTGGGTCCATCCAGTCCGTCTTCGGGACCCTGATTTTGGGGATCAAGGAAGTAAGGGCAACTGAGGCTTAAGTCAAGAGAGCAGATGTCGAGGAGGTAATATTATCTGGAGACAATCAACTCCCAAGCCACAGGCTTGTGTTTGTAACTGTCTTCCTATATGCATACATAAGGCAATTGCTCTGAAATCGCTAACCACACAAAGGTCATTAAGGAGAAGAGAAAATGTTTAAAGGAAGTCTGATCAGGAGACAAAGGTAATTGAAAGGTTCAGGGGCAATCAACAAAAATTAGCTCCAGAGATCAGGGAGGAACGGCAAACCAATATTATCCTACAATACCTGGTGATGCTCAGGGGTTTCTCCTGGGTCTGCACTCAGGTATTATTTCTGTTGGTGATCCGGGAGACTCTCCAGGATACTGGGGGTTGAACCTTGTTCGGCCATGTGAAAGCAACACCCTACCCCGATCTACAGTTGCTCTGGTCTCAATTGGAGACAGTTTAGATGAACTTTACTGTACACAGAATGTCGTTTGAAGGGATGGAAGGGACCCCGTGATAAAATCTTTTATAAGTGGCAATTCGGGTCAGATCCCAAGCTCCCTACATCCCAGCAGGTCATTCCATTTACCTGTGATTACTCACAAGGTGGGTCACAGTTCTGGATTCCACCCATGTCACTTTACTAATATTAGAAGAAAAAAGCACAACATTTATGATTGGACAGAGCAAAATTCCATCCATCTCAGGGTGGATGGCGCTCAGGGGACCATTCGGAATTCTGGACATTGTACTTAGATTGACTGCATACAACCCACTGTACTAGCCTGATACTGAAATTATGCTTCTGAAACGGCCTCCTGGAGTTTTCCTTGTAGCTGAGAGTCCACTGTTTGTGTGTTGTCAAGGGGTAGAGCGTTGTCCAGAAGTGCTCTCTGATGTTCTTACCAGCCTTTGCTCCTGTTCCATGTCTCCAACTCTCTGGGTTTCTACTAGGCCAGTTACTCTCGTAATCCACAGGGCTGGCTTCGGAGTCACTGCTTTCACCCCCATCTGGATTTATTACTTTCCCAAGAAACTCACTGTCCCATACCCCACCAGCTACATACCGGCAGAGCTTGATTTCTTTTGACATGAAAACTCTCATGGCATAAACTACTAACTGGAATCCTTCTCTGCTATTCTACAAGGAAGCAGCCAGCCCTGGTGGAATATCTCTTCCTGCACACTATGATAAAGGCTCAAGTGAGCAATTTGTCCCCCATCCTCATGGGGATGCCGAGACAGGTGGGATCTCTTCTGAGGGTGATCAGATGATCACCCTTCCCATAACCTCAGCACCATCCCATTCCCTTAAAAGCCCTTCATAGACAGAATCCCCAGAAATGTAAGCACTAAGGACAAACTTGAGTCCAGTGTCACCCCGGTGGGACTATGTGAACATACACACAGGAGAGAAACCGGTTATATGTAAGGATTGTGGGAAGGCCTTCATAGGATCCTAATACCTTATACACAGGAAATTTAATACTGGAGAGTTTTTATGCATGTAATGAATGTGTCGTGGCCTTTATCTGACTCTTACAACTTAGTATGCACAGAAAAATTCACACTGGAAAGAAACCATATGCATGCACGGAGTGGGAAGTCTTTGCTTATTCCACAAGCCTTAGTGCACAGAAAAACTCACAATGAAGAGATAACCTATATATGTGAGCAATGTAGGAAAGCCTTTGCTTATTCCTGAAGTCTTAGTTTTCACAATTTCCATTTTGGAGAAAACCCTTATATTTGTGAGGTAGGTGAAAAGGCCTTTCATTTCTTTTCAGGTCTTTCGCGGCATTGAAAAGTTCTTACAGTAATGACACATTATTCGTGTCACTATTGTAGGAGGGGCTTCACTTTCTATTCAAACTTTTTTGTTCACAAGAAAACACACTGCAGTGAATCCACATATTTGTAAGGAGTCTGAAAAGGCCTTTGCTTATTTCGCAAACCTTTTGAGGCACAGAAAGTTTCATACTGGAGATGAACCTTATGTTTGTAAAGACTTTGGCAAAGCCTTCTCTTCCCCCCTAACTCCTTATTAAACATAGAAAAATTCATACTCGAAAAAAAAAAACATATGTATGGGTGTGAGAAGAACTTTACTCAATCCTCAAGCTTTGCTGTGTGTAGAAAAATTTATCCTGGATTGAGGTCTTTTATATGTAAGGACTGCAGGAAGATTTTCATGCAATTAGCATAGCTTTCTGAACAAGAAAATCCACAGTGGAGAGAAGCCTCACAAGTGTAAGGAATGTAGAAAGGTCTTCAGTTTGTCTTCAGCCCTTCCTGTGCATGTGAAAAGTCATTTTGCAGTGAAACCTTATATATGTCAGGAGTATGGGAAGGACTTTGCTGGATCCTCGGGCCTTATTATGCATAGGAGAATTCACGCTGGAGAGAAACTGTATATATGTAAGAACATGGGAAGTCCATTATTCGCACCTGCAGCCTTTAAAGAGAATAACTGGAGAAAATCCTGTCGGGAAGGTATAGAGGAAGGCCATCATGTTCCCTCAAGCTTTAGTAAATATAAAAGCTATGCTGGATCAATAAGTTCCATAATAACAGTGACTGGGGTCAGAACAGGGACCTTGGATAAAACAATTTTATTTTCAACAAGTGGGAGGAGTATTGATAGAAAAGTACAGTAAGGAAGGAAATAATCCTGGTACGTGTGACAGCTTCCTGTGATACTAGTACCATAAGTGAAAGGTACTTGCTGATTATCACCTGGACCATGGTTATGATAACGTCCTGGTATGTGGACTTCCGAGAATGTTAACTGGTAAATAATAGTTCTTACTAATAAACCAGGGTGGAAGGAATTAAATAAGACGTAAATAGGTACAAAAATTGCATTTTCATGGGTGCTGTCAAGACTCACCTTGGTTTTATTCTTTGCTGTGACTCTGACTTGGCTCAGAGGCTCTGGTTTGTGGGGTTCATCAACCACGATGCTGTGGTGAACCCTTTTGACATTGAATAGACAGCCAAACCTCCATCCTTCAGGCTCTTCTGTGTTATGTTCTGGGAGCCACATCCTGCTGTGCTGTCCATAATTTGTGTTCAGGTCAGCCACATGCAAGGAAGCACTTCACTCGCTGTAGCATATCTATGCTCATTGTATTCAGTTTTCCATTTGATTTACACAAACATGAGGGTAAATGTTTTGAGACTTACACTTTGGAAACAGTAAAATCCTAACAATCTATTATATACCAAAATGGTAAACACCATGTAGATCTGTTCAAAAGGCCAAGCCAGTCTACAAATGGACCAGTGTGGTTTGTTGCCTTTTAGCCCCATGTATGCCTCCATGCTGGGGGTTGTTCTGTATGCTTTGTTTTATGTACTTAATTATCTATTTTCGCTTTGGGGGAAATCTAAAAGTTCTTACGGATTTCTCCTGGTGGTGCCAGGCCACTATTGGGGATGTCAGGGACTGATATCAGGTTGACCGAATTCAAGTCAAGTGCCCAAACCACTATACTATCCCTCAGGCCATTGTTGGTTTGAAATATTGTATCTGAAACTGCCTCCTTGGGTTTTTCTTGTAGACATGAGTCCATTGCTCTCATATTGTTAAGGGGTAGAAGCCTTTCCTCCTGTTCTAGTGTCTCTCTGGCAGTCTGGGTTGTTACTAGATCAGTTCCTCTCTGCATCTCCAGGGCTGGCTTCAGAGTCACTATGCAATACAGGATCGGGAAACTTCTTTCTCCAGATGCCCACTTTGTGACTGAACACTCTTGCTACCACTTCTCCACTCCTTAATGTGAGCCCATTCCACTTGCAGTACACTTATCATTTTTTTGGTGGGGGGGTCATACCCAGCGGTGCTCACGGATTTCCCCGGCTCTTCTGCACTCCTGGTACTGCTTTGGGGACCATATAGAATGCAGATGATTGAACCTGGGTCAGCTGCATGCAAGGCAAATGCCCTATCCACTGTGCTATCGCTCCAGCCAACAAGCCTTACACATTTACCTGCATTTTCCTAGTTGTTTTCTGTGCTGCTGTTGTCTGGCCCTTTAAGGCGGCTTGCAGAAGCGGAAGTGACATTACAGCAGGGCATTTTGGTGTGTGCGTGCAATATGCTGGGTCAGTTCCTGAGGCGTGGCGGAGGCTTTAGGGGGACGGGGAGCTTTGGGGGGCAAGGTGGGGGCTGTACTGGGGCGCAGTGTTGCGGGTGTGTGCCCGTGGTCCCTGGGGGCCACTGAGGCCTTGATGGCCTCTATCTCCATGATGGGGCAGCGGCGGGTGGGGGAGGGGCTTAGCACGGGGCTGCCGGACCTGCACAGGGCGGGGGTCTTGGCTGTCCCAACCCTCCCGGTAGTCCCATATTGTAGCCTTTGGCCCTAATCTCGTAGCTGTAGAACCTCCAGAATTGAAGGGCAGAGCCGCAGTCCCCCTCACCCCCCCCCATGATAAGGGTCCCCTTGCTGTTCATCATTTTCATTGCCGCTGTGTTGGTTCGTGACATTCGGGGGCAGTGGACCTGCAGGTGGCTGGGTTTGCCAATGAACATATTCTCTTGGGGCTGTTTTTGGTTTGGGGGTTGTTTTAGGGGGCGTTGGGGAGAGGGGGCATCCTCAGAGATGTTCAGGGCTACCTCTGGCTCTGGGCTCAGGTATGATTCCTGCTGGTGTTGCTGCAGGACATAGGTACGGGGAGAATTTACCGGGTCAAGGCAAGTGCCCTACAGACTTCATTGTATGTCCAACAACACTATTGGTGTTTTTTTTTTTTTTTTCAGATCACAAGTTTCATCTCATGTTAAGTTGCAAAGCACCCTCCACTCTTCATCTCTTCCTGAGCGGGTGACCCGTGGCTATTGGGATAAATTCTGAGGGTAAAGGTTTTTGTTGTCGTTTTTTAAATTTTTCCCTTTTTTTGAAGGAAGATACTTGTTTATTTGTGTGTGGGGGGGGGAACTTTGTACAGGACTCCTGGTACTTTTGGAAGAAATTTATGTAGGAAGGGGCAGAGCGAAAGTACAGCAAATACTTGCCTTGCACACAATAAATTTGGGTTCAGTCCCCTGCATCCTAGTGATCCCCAAAGCTTCCAGGATTGAAACCCTGAGTGCAGAGTTAGGAATACCCCCTGAGGAATGCTTGTGATGGCTCAAAGAAAAACACACACACACACACATACACACTTGCACACACAGGAAAACATGTACTTGCAAGAAAAGAGAATAATAAGCCTTCCGGGAAACTATGGAAATGCCAGAAACCAGAGTTTTAAGAACCCACTCTTTTACTATTTAAATGTTCCTCTCTAGTTTTACTTTGCACATGATTTTTGTTTGTTTGTTTGTTTTGCTTTCTTATAGTTGTCCTGTTGTTGCTGTAGTTTTGGACACTCCCTGTAGTGTTCTGCCCTTACTTCTGACTCAGCTCAGGGATCACTGCAGCCAGGGCTCAGCGTGGCCAAGTATCGTACTTGGGTCAGCTGAGAGTAAGACCACGCCACCCCCAAAATAGAATATTTACAGTATAAGTAGTCTTGAGAAGTTCCAAATGACAGGCACAGTACATATTATGGTCCTTAGTAAATAAATGTCTTGGATATTTGGATTTATTTTCTATAAACCTGGGTGATTGCATCGTTTTCAAATATATTCCTGCACAACAGGAGCGAGTATAGGATGAGACTCATGCAGATGTACTGATGCAGGATTAGAGTAAATCAGGACTCAGATGGGCCCAGATCCAGCAGGACAGAGCACGGCTGTACCTCAGGCTTGTCTGGACCCAGGAGTGACCTTGTTCCCCTGGACAGAGTGTACAGGTGCATGCCCTTTTCCACCCTGCAAGAGAGTGGCTGAAGGTTTGTCTACCCTAAGTCCTAGTCTTTCCCCATGTCAGAGCCTCATTCCAGGCTGTAGTTAGCAGGGGAAGTACTGCTACCTGCCTGCAGGGGGTGCTGGTACTCCGGAACTCCTGAGTCCCCTGGCTGGGCCTCTAGGGAATTTTTTTGCTCCATGGAGGAATCTGAGGATCATAGAAGGCTGCCATTTCCACTGCTTTCACCCCGTCTTGATGACTTCCTCACGCAACTCAATGTCAGTTGCCTTGTACCAACCTGCCTGTTTTTCCTTGAATCAACCCACATGTGTTTTTCCTGAAGGACTGTGTGTAAGATCATTGTTTCAATGTTATACTGGCCAGTGCAGGATCAGGGGTCTTCCTCTTATCCTCAGGCCCCCACTGTGTGAGCAAACACTTTAGCAGCTACCTCTCCACTCCTTTATCCAGTCCGTCCTCCTTGCAGCACAAATTCACCTGGGTGGGCACAGAGGGTCTCTGCATCTGGACCATGGCCCTTTAAGGCTCCTGGCAGAAGCAGAAATGATGTCATAGACGGGCCCTTCAGAAATCCTTTCTGTTCTTGTTGTGTTTGCCTGGCTCTGGCCGCCATTGGTCTCCTGAGTAGAGGAGAAACTGGCGCCTGGCATGATGGGGAAACTGTGAGGCCAATTTTGTGGCAGAACGCAAGTGGCCTCAGGTGAGCACCCCGCGTCTTGGCACTGTGAGTGGTGGGGCTGCACCAACTTGGTGGGTTCTTTCATGCTTGTTTTCCTCTGTTCAGGATGTCCAGGCAGTTCCTGAGGTGAGGTAAGGCGAAAGCTTTCAGGGACCCAGTGGCTTTGGGCGGTGCAGTGGGGGCTGTGACAGGCGCAGGGGTCGCAGGTGTGAACAAGTGATCCTGGGGTTCCCCTTGGCCAAGATCTCCTCCAGCTCCTGGAAGGGTCAGAGTCCAGTGGGCCTGGGGCTGCGGGATTTGCAGAGGGCGGGGCTTAGCCGTCCCGAACCTCCAGCACCGGACTTTGCTTGGCCCTGTCCGGAGCCTTTGGCTCTGGCATCCTTCGTGTGGCACCTTCAGGTTCACTTAGAAGGGTGGGGCCCCCGCCCCACTGCATTAGGGTACCCAGTCGTCCTCTGTCCTTTGTTTGACTGTCCTAATACGGTGAAGCCACCCAGTGTCTCAGTCCTTGCAGGTGGGTGGCGTTTGAAAATGAAACTTTTTCATTATTATCATTTTGGTTTGGCTCTTGTACCACATCTGGTGGTGGTCAGGGTTTACTTTTGGCTCTGCAGTCGGGAATTCCTGCTCGTGGTACTAGGGAACCATAAGGGATGCCGGGAATTGATCTCGGTTGGCTTCATGCAAGGCAAGTTCGTACCAACTTACTGTCTCTGGTCCCAGCTTTTGTATTTTTCCCTAGATAAAGAATTTCTCCATCCTAAGGTCCAGTTGCAAAGCACCCCACACATGTAATTTCTCCCTGACCAGATGACCCCCAGCTATTGTGAGTACTGGGGGTAAAGTTTTGTTTTCCTTTTTAAGAGAAATAGTTGATTTTCGGGGCGGGGGGTGTTGTTGGGGAATCTTTGTTCAGGATCACTCTTGATGTGGTGGAAATAATTCACTTAGAAAGGGCCAGAGCAATAGTACAGCAAGTAGGGTACTTTCCTTGCAAGAAGCCAACCCAGGTCTCTCTATGTCTAGTAATCCATATAGTCCCTGAGCCCCACTAGGACTGAACCCTGATCCCAGAACTGCAAATCCCTGAGCACTGCCAGTTGTGGTCTAAAATTGAAACCTGTGCATGCACACATACATACACACAGAGAGGATATGAGAGCATTGAGAGAGAGGAGTAGTATTCACGAGAAAACATGAATTTCTGCAGAAAAGAAAAATACAGAAAAAGTGGCTTAAGCATCCACTTTAAATGTTTCACTCTAGAATTTGTCTTTACCGTACGTGTATTAGGTTTGATCAGTAAATTTCCACTTTTGCTCCCCCCAAAGATGGTTATAGTGCTCTTATGAGCACTCCTAATCTATCCTCAAATCATAAAGTCAAACCTTCTGGTGACTCTAGACTTTGTATCTGCAGTCATTTATTTGCATTTCTCTTTCTGCTGTAACCTGTATAATCTATAATCTATCACTATAGAGCAATGTTCTTTGCTTCAAAACAGAAAAACCATCCGTGATAAGCTCTTAATATTTATGAGTTAATTGACTCTAAAATATATATACTGCTGGCCATCAATCATAATTACTTTACTCAGGCTTCAGTTGCTGTAGTCGCTAACCCCAGAAAGCTGGATCCCAGCCAGCTTTTAATCTTAGCTCCTGGACCCCAGAGAAGTAAGTTTTGGGATGTTTATCTACTGTGTGTATTGATAATTTCAAATATTAATAAGAAGTAAACTTAATTGCTTAGTATGTACGAGCAGGGAAGGAGAAAAGCAACACAGATGCATATAGCCCATGAGCGAATTTCTCAGCAAAGTCTCCTGCAGAACGTCTCCTTGAGTTAATTCCCCTGCAAAGAATTATCTCTGTTGAAATGCTTGACCTCTGTAAATGGTAAATCACAATACGTGACGTTCTGTACCTCAGAACCCCTCAGATGTTCTATAAGTATGCTATTCGATTCTGAATTAAAGATTGACTATGCACTATCCATTGGCCATCAGTTGTTGTGGTCCCTGTGTCTGTATTTCTTTGGAGAGACAGAACACTGAACGTGTTACCATGTGACCTACCAACTCACTATTCTTCACATCTGGCGACCTGGTGTGTATGCCTCAGAATTGACACTTGGGTATTTTTTGTTGTTGTTCTCTTGTTTCATTATAGTTACCTTTTGAAGTTGCAGTATTTTGGTAATCATCATTCATTGTCTGTGGCTTATTCCTGCCTCTGAAGTCAGGGATCATTTCCTACAAGGATCAGGGGCCCATATATATTCTAGTATATTGAACCTGGGTCAGCCAAGTGCAAAGTGAATGTCTTATCCACTGTATTACCACTCCAGGCTCCAAGATATAATATTCATAGTTTCAAAGCAGATTCACTCTAGAAATTCCTGTTGTTAGACACACATAACATCATGGTTCATAGTAAACACCCTAGTTATTTGGAGAGTTTTGTGATACAACACACTTTTTACATGGTTTTCAGAGTGATTCTTGCAAAATAGGAGCAAGTGCTGGATGAGGCTCATGTACTGATTGGGGATTACAGTAAATCAAGACCAGGATGGGTCCAGGTCCAGAGGGTCAGAGTTGGGACTGCCTGGGGCCTACTCGAGCCCAGAAGTGACCTTGGTTCCTGAAAGAGAGCTCCCAGGCCCGTGTCCTATCCACTCTGCAAGAGGGCAGCTGAAGTTTTGTCCACCCTGAGTCCCTGTGACTGGCCCCACGGCAGAGCCAATAATGGCGCTGTGGTCACGGGGGCCTGCAGGGGCTGCAGCTACGTGAGAGCTCCTGGCCTCAGAGTTAGTCTCTGGCCTTTAGGAACTTCCTGTGTGGTTCCCTAGGTAGAGTCCCGGGCTTGGGCAGCACCGGGGTTTCCTCCCCTGTAGGCCTCAACCACTCCTGTCCTGACAGCAGCTGGGTCACAACCCATTTCTCTCTCCCCCGAGAGACAGGAATATCTGTCAGTGTCTCGCCGTGGATGTTTCTGTGAGCCAGTGTCCAAACATCCAGCTGGTCACTACCTTTCTGGCTCCAATGCAGGGACTTCTGGTCAGGTGGGGGCCGGGGCTGGTTGTGCTCCTCTCTGGTGCCCATGGCTCAGATACTTGCATGGAGCCTCCTGTTGGTCCACAGGAAAAACAGGCAGGAGATGGTGAGATGGCCTCTGCCACACCATCTTCAGGTTGGACAGTGAGAAGACAACGCAGTGCAGTGACATGTAGTACAAACTTCCCAGGCTGATCGTCTCTGATTGCTTTAGGAAAGAGCCTGTGGATCTGGCTCCTGGCCTGATTAATCAGCTCTGCTTGAGGCCGCTGTTTTATTTTTTTTTTGATTTGAATAAAGTAAAGGCCCTCCCGTTGATCATCGATTTGCTCGAGTGGGCCCAGTAACGTTTCCATTGGAGATTTTGTTGTTACTGTGTTTGGCATATCGAATACATCACGGGTGGCTTGCCATGCTCTGCCGTGCGGGCAAGATACTCTCGGTAGCTTGCCGGGCTCTCCGAGAGGGGTGGAGGAATCGAACTCGAGTCGGCCATGTTGGCTGCGTGCAAGGCAAACGCCCTACCGCTGTGTTATTAGTGGTGCTCAAGGATCATTCCTTTCAAGACTGGGGTAGCAACTCTATAGGGTGCCAGGGGTCAAACGCTGATTAGACTTATTTGTTTGTTTGTTTTTGGAAGATGTTTAAGGGGAGGGGCCATACCCAGTGATTCTCAGGTTATTTCTGATTCTGTACGAAGGATTACCATCTGCCAGTTCTTGAGGAACTATAAGGGACGGCGTTATTACCAGCCCTTAATGCTGTCCCAGACCCACTGTTTTGTTACTCTACCCTGCTGCTTTGTTTTCTTTCATGTTAATTTTTGTGCTTCAGTGTAGATACTCAGGGCTTCCTCTTGGCTCTGTGCTCTAGATTCACCTCTGGCAGGCATCAGGGGAATCCAGGTGTGCTGCTTATGTATATACCCTGATGGCTACAAATATCTCAGACCCCAGGACATGTAAAGGAAAAGGTAAAGGTAAAGGCCCTCCCGTTGATCGTCGATTTGCTCGAGTGGGCCCAGTAACGTCTCCATTGGAGACTTTGTTGTTACTGTGCTGGCATATCGAATACTCTCGGTAGCTTGCCGGGCTCTCCGAGAGGGGCAGAGGAATCGAACTCCGGTCGGCCATGTTGGCCACTTGTAAGGCGAACGCCCTACCCGCTGTGCTATCACTCCAGGATATGTGTTTCTCCTATTTTGTCCTTCCTGCTCTGAGAGCTTCACCTGCTCAGTCACACAGTCTCATGTTCAGATGATGCTGTGTGTGCAGGTCTGGGCATGTGCCTGTCCCAGGGATTTGGGGCAAAGAACCTTAGGATCGAATCACTTTTACCATCTTTGAGATGAATTCAGGGAATCCTTTATATTTTTAAGGACTGTGGGAACCCATTCAGTTACTCCTCCTTATTACAGATAACTTACATGTGTAAATGATGCGGAAAGTCCTACATTATGCCCTCAAGTCTTAGAATTACAGGAAAATTGGTCTTGGAGACAGACTCTACATATATAAGGGCTGTGGGAAGGCTTTCATTCAAGCTTGGTGTTTTTCTAAACACAGAAAACAATCACACTGGAAAGAAACCATATAAATGTCTGACATTTGGGAACGTCTTCGCTCTACCCTGTAGCCTTACTATGCATTTTAAAAGTCATAGTAGAGGGCTATCGTGCCGCCAGCAGGTCAATCTGTACCTGTGAGGTGAGTGCATCAGCAGCCTGATGGCACCGTCTTACTTTCAGATACCCCAAAATTGCTGCAGTGCCTTTGGCCAGACCCCAAAAACTTGGGTCAAAGTTTACCAAGAAAGTAAACGGCCAAAAGTTTGGTATGTGGGAGACACACGCACAAACCACCTCCAGCTCAGCTATAGAATTGGAGGCATGGCCTCTCTTATTCCTAATTGAACTACTTAATGGCCCTGATCCCAGAGCCTCAGAAACCAATCTTAGAACCCAAATACTTTTGGCAGAAATGCATCCTGTTCCTGCAATTGGTTACTGGCGCTGGGCCACTCCAGGTGGGAATAGGTTTCATGCCTTGGCCTGTTCCCCCTGGCAGCCTGGTGACCGCCATCCTCCAGAGGCCACTGGACAATCAGGTTTGGAACTGCAGTGATGAGACACGCGGGGCTTCACCAAATGGGATTGGAACCAGCCCTTTCCTCCCTATCCAAGCGAGACCCCGAGTCGCCGCATACAAATGTCCTCTCCTGCTCCTGATCAAGCTTATTAACGGCCATGATCCCAGAGACTCAGAAACAAATCTTGAAACCTAGTGGCTTTTCGCAGAAATGCATCTGGATCCCATATAATGTGGCCACCGTCTCAGAGCTTATTGGAAAGTCAAGTATGTGCCGGCGGTAACAGGGCAACTGTAGTCTCATGGGAAGGGTGTTGGTACCGGCTCATCCTTCACGCCCTACCGAGGTCACTAGTTGCCCCCCACGAGTGGCTCTCCTGCACAGCCATAACATCAGATGCACAGAAACCAATCTCATAATGATCTGGCTCTTTGGAGAAATACATAATCGAGGCCCCATGGCATTATATGATTCTCATAACCAGCTATAGAAAACAAAGTATTTCACAGTGCCTTTTTCTACAATTCTGATTATTTGGGGGGGAATTCTAAACAATAATGGTACATCTTTTGTCGAAATAATGAATGTAATCAATGTTGAGAAGAGGTAAGTAGAAATTCTTGCCTCACAGTCATTGGGAGGGTTGGGAGGGGGGTATATTGGGGTTCTTAGTGGTTAAAAATGAGTTCTGGTGAAGGGAAAGGTGTTTTGTAATTGTATGACAGAGAAAAACCTGAAAGCTTAGTAACTTTTCCCACAGTGATTCAATAAATATAAGAAGAAAAATTATGAAAGAAAAAGTAAAAAAAAATAATAAAAGTCATAGTAGAGAGAAGTCTTAAATATGTAAGAAAAATGCAAGGCCTTCACTCAACCCATGACCCTTACTAGCCATATCAAAACATATACTGGAGAGAAATCTTATCTTTTTAATGTGGGAAGGCCTTTGCATATGTCTCAAGCCTTGTAGACATCATAAAATGCACACTGGATGAGTGATCCCTAATAACTATTCCCACATTCAGAGGAGTGCCCCTAGAGAAGACAAGTTTTGTTTGGACCAGGAGTGTTAGGGGGCTGCAGGAGTGCAGCCAAGAAGAAAGTAATCCAGGTAGCAGGTGACAAGCTCCCAGTGACATCAGTACTATAAGGGAAAGGTACTTGCTGATTATCACCCGGGCTTCAGCTTTAGCAGTGTCCCAGCATTTGGACTTCACGTGTATATTAACTTGTAAATAATGGGTTTTGGTAATGAAAGTCAATAGAAAGCTGACTAAATAAAAATTAAAAATCAATATGTAAAAACCTATTGAAGCAACAAAAAGCTTCAAAGATTCTTAGAGTCTTAAAATCCTGCAATCAAATATAACAATGTTCACATAAATTTATTACTACATCGATTGATATTGCAAGTTTGTTTTCTTATCAATTTTAATCCTAAAATTTTATTAGCAGTTGGGGATTTTTCTCTTTAGTAAATTAAATACATACATATTTCACCACCCCTCACTTTGGACTGCCAAGGTTCACCATTGTCTCAGTCTTTGCTCTGATTCTGGCTTGGTACAGAGGCCCTGTTTTGAAGGGGTTTATGGCAGAGATCAACCATAATGTTGCCAAAAATTTTTGTGAATCAAAAATTAGGCAATTCTTCATTCTTCCCACCTCGCTGTCTTATGCCTGAGGGAGCTGTGATCAGACACTACACCATAGTATGGGGTGGGATGGCCTCACTCCTGTCCCCTGTGTATGTCGGTCAGGACGTGGTGACCTTCCCCGATGTGGCCATGAGCTTCACCCCAGAGGAATGGACGGGGACCAGAATGCTAAGTATGTGCAAGGAACAGGTGAGCCCCAATTTGCTGGAGTATCTCCCCAGTTGTGGGCCTTATTTATTATGAGTCCAAATAATTTTTTTTTACTTTGTTTCATTTTGGGGTCCATCTGGAAATGCACATGGTGACTTCAGGTTCTGCACTCAGGAATCACTACTAGTTTGATACTTGACATCCTATATGGAGCGCAGGCATGGCCAGGAGTATTTCCTCAGCCCAGAGCCATGAATATACCCTATACATCGCTGTGTATGTGACTCAAAACAAACGAAATAAATTTTCTTCTCTTTCCACATTTAACTTGGGTGTTGTGCTTTTGCTCTTGGTGTTGTTTCGGGAACACACTAGGAATTTTTATTTTCTTTCATTTGTAACTATTAAATTCCATTCATTTATTTTTTGGTTGTTGGGCTACACTCAGTGGTGTTCAGGGGTTACTCCTGGTTCTTCCCTCAGTATTTACTCGTGGCAATGCTCAGAGACCATATGCGATGCTGAGATTCGAACTCTGGTGGTTTGCATGCAAGCCGTGCCCTCTATGCTGTCATTACAGCCCCTAAGATCATTTATTTCTTAAAGTCTCACCCCCTCATCTGCTGTTATTCTCAGTGCTTGGGGTGCCTTCAAGTGTTCTTCGGTGATCAGGTGTCGCCCAGCATCAAATCAGAGGTTCCTGCATGCAAAGCATGTTTCTGAATCCTTTGCATTGTCACCCGGCCTTCATCGGACTCTTTTAGGTTTTTTAAAATTTGTTTTGGGCCAAACCAGCAGGACTCAGGGTTTGATCTTTGACTCTGCACTCAGAGATCATGCCTGGCTGGTGGTGGACAGTATGGAGTTGTCGGGGATCATACCTGGTCTGACCATTGACAAGACCATTGCCCCACCCGCTGTAATACCTGCTACCCTCCGTCTTTCCCTTTGTTTTTAGCTTAATATAAATTTGGGGGGATTTCCATCATTTTCCTTGTTGGATGCTTGGGTTTACTACTGACTCTGCACTCAGTGAGAGTGAACTCAGGACCCTCCAGATGCTGGTGTCCTGGACACAGGGCCCAGCAGTCATTGTTCTTGTGGATAAAGGACAAAGTAGAGTATCTTCTTGGAAATCTGACTGTGAAGGCCAATTTTGTGGCAGGAGACAAGGCCTCCTGTGAGCACCCCACACTTCTCTGCCTCTGTACTATAAGAGGGTTACCTGTTCCAGCTTGGGGAGCGCTTTCACACATTTTTTCACTTGTTCCCTGATATCCAGGTGGTTTCTGTGGAGCGGTGGAGGCTCTCGGGGACACAGCTTTGAGGGGTATGATGGGGGCTGTACCAGGGTGCAGGGTGCGTGGGTGCATGACCTTGGTGATCGCCTCCAGGTCAGCGATAGGCAGAGGCGAGTGGGAGCAGGGTTGAGCAGGGGGACTGCAGGTCTTGGGGTGAGGGACCTACATCAAAGCACTGAAAGCCTTTGTTTTCCACATTGCAGACCGAGGTTCCATCCTGCTAGCAACAACCTGGATTTATTTCTGAGTGCAGAGCCAGGAATTACCACTTAGCATCAGCTGTGTGGCCTCCAAAAAAATAAAATAGAAGATTTATTTTGATTGGGCTGGAGCGATTTATTTTGATTATTTTGATTGATTATTTTGATTGGGCACAGCAGGTAAGGCATTTGCCTTGCATGTGGCCTACCCGGGTTTGATTCCCAGCTTCCCATATGGTCCCTCTGCAAGAGTAATTTCTGAATGCAGAACCAGGAGGAAACCCTGAGCATCGCCAGGTGTGACCCAAAAAGAAAAAAAAAAAGAGTATGTAGGAACATGTTAAGGAGCAAAGCACCTTTCTCATTTCATCTCTCCCTTAGCAGGCTTCCCTCGCTGTTGTTTTGTGTAACGCTGGTAAAGTAAGATACTGGAAGGAAGATATTTGATTTTTTGGTGAATAGGAGCTTTGCCTAGGGCTCACTGCTGGTGTGCTTGAATTATTTAGAAAAGGCAGGGGACTGGAGCAATAGCACAACGGGTAGGGCGTTTGCCTTGCACGTGGCTGACCCGGATTCGATTCCCAGCATCCCATATGGTCCCCTGAGCACTGCCACGAGCAATTCCTGAGTGCAGAACCAGGAGTAACCCCTATGCATCGCCGGCTGTGACCCAAAAAGCAAAACAAAACAAAACGAATACACAATACTTTTAAAGTTACCTTTATAATACATTATTTACTCAATAATTCAAAACTCTCCCAAATAAAATTTTCTCAAGGACCTAACATTATATTTTGTATGCGTCCAATTTTGTTTTGTTTAGTTTCATTTTTCAGCCACGCGATGATACTTCGGGGTGACTCTGGGTTCTGCACTCACTTATCACTCTTGGTGTTTTCTTGGGGGATCATCTGGGATCTGGGGATTGAATTGGACCAGCTGCGTGCAAGGCAGCAAAAGTGAAGATTGTGTTGTTTGCGTACTTTCAGTAACTTGGCTGGTTATATCAGGGACACATGGGCTAGGACTCTCACCTTTTCATTGTCACTAATCTCTACATTGATTCTGTGGGGGCAGGGTATTCTAGGGTGAAGCCAGCTGTAATCCCCTGGATGGTAGGAGGAGACCTGAGGCCGGGGAGGAGAGGCGTGTATGCAGCTGAGTGTCTGAGGACCCTCCCAGGCTCGGCCCTGGGCATCGTGGGTGTGCCCTGAGTGTGTGTGTGTGAAACATGCTGCTGACCCCAGGGAGCCTCGGGCTCCTGGATGCAGGCATCTGTGCTCTACTCGCACAACCCTTCGCTCCCCTGGAGTGATCCTGTGCTTTGCTTTCTTGGCTTGTTCCAGTCTTATTCATTAGTCATGTGTTCATGAGATTCAGGGTCCTTTGTACCCCTTTCCGTTACCAGCCTGGCTGCACAGCCTGTATTGTTGGGGTGCCCTTTTCAGGAGCAGCAGAACCACCTTGCACCCCACCCTCTCTGTCACTAAGCTTGTCTTTGCCCTCAGGTCATTTGCATGTTTTTTGAGTATATGAAGACATTTTGTTTTGTATCGGTTTGGGGTCTGATGTTGCCAAGGGGTTTATTCCTGGCGGTCCTCAGGGGTTCCTTTGGGCAGTGCTGAGAATCCTGCCCCTGTCAGCCTTGTGCAAGGCAGATGCCCTACCTGCTATTCTCTCTCTGATCCACTATGAAATATTCTTTTGTTTTTATGTTAAAAAGTCATTGAGTGAGCCCATAATAAAGCTAGTTTGTGCTGAAGTCATAGTATAGTGTGGAGGGTGCTTGCCTTGCACAGGGTTTGAGTTGCAGTTCCCATAGGATCCTCAAATATCTCTGGTTCTAGTAAAATAGAAAAGCCAAAAGGCTAGTGTGTGATTGCCAGGCTTCTCCCAGCAATAATCCCAAAGGATCGTCCCTTTGCTCTGGGCCTGTTTGGACAGTGAGAACCACAGAGATGTCATCTACCTGCTCGGCCTGTTCACCCAAGAGTCATTCGACTAATTCTTACCTGACTTGCTGTGATTTATTTAAGAACTCAAATCACAGTCTCAGGATTTGGCATAGGTGCACTCTGACTTGGGAATAGGGTCACTGAGTATGTGTGAGCTGGTAAGAGTAACACATTCAAAAATGAATATCATTATACCCAGCGGGATAGATCAGTGGAGCAAGCATGTGACTGGAAAGGTGGGGTTCCGGGTTCTCTCCCTGCCATTACATCTGTGGTCTCTGGACACTGCAAGGACAAAATCCAGAGTCTTATCCTGGGAGTAAAAGACACTTAGCCTTACTGGGTACTGAAACTGAAAAAAATTCTATTATTTTTCATATCAATAAAGTACTTTAATTTTTTCATCTACTGAAAGCAAACACAAGTGGTAATTGTTTCAAAGAATTG
Source organism: Sorex fumeus (assembly GCF_029834395.1). NCBI lineage: Eukaryota > Metazoa > Chordata > Mammalia > Eulipotyphla > Soricidae > Sorex > Sorex fumeus. Next base: position 2,685,275 of record NW_026606191.1, read on the forward strand.
GTTTGTCAGTTCCTGCTGTGTTTACAAAAAATGAATATGAAGCCCCCTCTCTCTCTCCTCTCTCTCTCTTCTCCCCTCCCCCCCCCCACCGCCGCCTGAATTTTATGGTCTCAGGCTGCTTCCCCCACCCTTGGCCCGGTGACAGCCATGGGTCGATGACGGACAGAATGAGGTCCAGGCTCCTTGGTATCAATTGCAGTTTCTTCCAATCTCCTCTCAGTTCTCCTCTGATTCTCCTTCCATGAATCTCCTTCATTTCTCTTGGATTTTCCCTCTCAGATTCTTTCTTGATTTTTTCCCTTGCCAACTCTTATAGCATTAATTATCCCCCAAATCATGAGGGAGTTGGGGTAGCAATTACACATAGGCGAGGTCATACAATCAATGGATGTATGGTCCCTCTCTCAGAGGAAACATCTTCTAGGACAAACTCTTTCAGCAAGAAGACCCACCTAAAGGTGAAATGCCATCTATGGGTGCGTTTTTCCTTCCCTTAGTTCAGTAACCATATAAAAATTCATCTTAATTCTACTCCTTAATAAAATTAGTAGTCATTTAATATGGACACAGTAATAGATACATTAAGCTGGGGACATCTTACTATAGATCTCAGATTACAGTATTCAGGTCAGATTAGTCTTTCTTAACCCTAGCATGATACCAATCTAGTTGTTACTCTTTGGATCATGACAGAATTTTTCCATGACCATGCTCTTATATGGCATTTTGGTCTAGCCCATTTTGATGCCAGGGTACGTCACAGCTAGCCGTGGGTCCATCCAGTCCCTCATCATGACACTGCCTTTGGGGTGCTAGGGACTAAGGGCAACTGAGGCTTAGATTGAGAAAGCAGATGCCTATTTATGAAGTATTATTTGGTGTCATTTAACTCCCAAGTTACAATGTCAGAGTATTAACTATCTTCCTATGTCTATACGAAAAGGGTGTTGCTCTAAAGTAATTATGCCAAGGACATAAGGAGAAGAGAAAAGAAGTTTTTTACACAGATTTCTGAGGATTCAGACCTTACAACTTAACAGAATCTGATTAGGAGAAATATTTGACAGACCAGTTGGGAAAGGAAAGCACAGAGAGGGAAGTTACAGAGAAACACAGAAGAATGGGAGTACCTCAGGAGCACTGTGGTAAACCTAAGCTCCCTCTGACAAGGGAGGAAGGACATACCAATGTTAAACCTAAAGTGTTTATAGAGCTATATTCCAAGAAACAGAGGAATGGGAGTGCCTCAGGAGCATTGTATGGGTGTAATCCAATAAACCTTAAACTCCCTGTGACAAGGGAGAATGGACATACCAGTGTAAAACCTAAAATGTTTAGAGCTATATTTTCAACAGAACAGTGTAGTAGTTGGTCTGGCGCAATAGCACAGCGGTTAGGGCGTTTGCCTTGAACGCGGCCCTTGAGGCTGCTCCAAGTTCGATTCCTCCGCCCCTCTCGGAGAGCCTGGCAAGCTACCGAGAGTATCTCGCCCACATGGCAAAACCTGGCAAGCTCCCCGTGGCATATTAGATATGCCAAAGACAATAACAACAAGTATTACGATGGAGACACTATTGGGCTTGCTCGAGCAAATTGATGAACAATGGGAGGACAGGGTGGTAGTGGGAAGATAGGGGAAGTTGAAGATAGAGGAGATTGTGCTGCGTCCAGCCTTCTACACCATCCCACAGCTGACTCTCGGGATCAGAGAGAAGATCGCCAGTACTAACAGGTCCCTTGAATGCTTTCTGCGGACATCCCAGGGATTTGGGATGTTGGGTCCCCACACCATCAAATCTCCAATGAACTCCAAAATTTGGAGTGTTTGTTCACACCAGGTTACAGGCTGTTCTGCCAGGCAAAGCAGCAGCCTCCCAAGAGAAGCACAGTCTGTTGGTTAGAAAAAAAAGGACATCCTGACTCACCTGTCCATTTCATAAGCACCCACAAAATTAAATTCACCAGACCCACATCCTGGTACCCCGTAAATTTATCTAAGCATAGTGAGGCAAGCATAGTTACCGAAGCAAAAAAAAAAGCGAATACACAAAGTAATCAGCTATTGATGTTTACTACCTCACTTTGGGGGGACCCTAGCCTATTTTTCCTGTTTGCACTCTGTGACGATCTGGCACCCTAGTGGAATGGTTACAAGAAATTGAGTATGTTTTTGTAATAACTCCGCTAAAAAGTAAACTTGTAAACTAAATTAATTTCATATTCTTACGGTAACAAGCACCAAATCATCATAGCCAAACAACAGATCATAGATCAACACGTCTGAAAAAGAGGCTTTCTCCTGTACTACTACTGTACAGTTATTCTTTCCCACTGGTTCAAATTTTGAAGAATTATAGCTTAATAAATCATCAAGTATTAAAATATTAAAAGATTATTTAGCTGCACAGCAGTTAAGGGACTTTCTGTTCATTTGTCTGATCCATGTAGAATCACTGCAATGTAGACTTTGAGCACTGTTTGAAGAGTTGCTGCCCATAGCTCTCAAGGATTAACTGGAGAGCACCGTTTGCTCTGAACACACACACATACAGAAACAGGAATTTTTGCGTACACAAATGTCTTCCCAGTCATTACCAATCCCTGAGTCCCCTTCTGGGCTACCCCTGACCCCTTTCTGAGCCACGTGATTCACTTAGTTTCTGAATCTCTCCTATCATTGTGAAAACAAACAGTTGAAGCTACTCAAGACCTGGACTTTCAGTGTGATATAAATAAACGTGGGGACTCAGAGAGGTCTGAGTGGCTGTTTGCAAGAATGTGAATTTTATTTCCTTCGTCAAAACAAAGACTTCTGATTGACGTGCTATCTGTTTAGTCCGTCACTCTCCATCTATCCCAGACCTGGCAAACATCAGATGTACTGATCACCTGATCCTATCCCAGAAACGGGGAAAAATGAACCTTTCTGACCAGGCAAGTACCTGGTCAGGAATATTTGAAGCCTGGCCCTTTAAGGCTCTGGGCGCACTGCCGATGACGTCACAGTGTCGGGACCCTCTTTCCCTGCGCGTCTTGGAAGTCGGCGGAAGTGCTGGCGGGCGGCTTAGGTGCGGAAGGTGAGGAGCGGGTGAGGGGGCACCCAGGGGGCCAGAGGGGTCCAGGAAGGTTGGTTTCCCCGCCGGCCGCACGAGTGGTCGCTCTGACAGCCTGAACCTCCGCCGTCTCCGCCTTGTGGGCGGCGGGGTCGCTCCGGGGTGGCGGCCCCTCACCCGGGTCGCACCGAGAGCTGCTGCCGAAAGGTTTATCTTATTTATAAATTGATTTTTGGGGAAAAACGATCGTTTTTACCAAGTAAAAGTTACTTAGAAAGATGCGTAAGGGGGGAACGCGACCGGCCGGGTTCGATCCCGGCACCTCACAGCATCCGATCATGGCCTGGAGTGAGCCCAGAGCCGGGAGTAACCCCTGACCAAAGCCCCCCAGCGCCCCCCAAAAAGGTGGGTGGGTAGAGGAAGCACGTGGTCCAGGAGAAAAACGAATTTGAAGCGCTAAGGTCGTTCTGAAAGCTCCAGAAACAAGGACAATAACCGACCAAACAAAAGTGAAAAAAGTTTTAATTTTTTTATGTGATTTAGCCCCTTACCCGGTAGCGCTCAGGACTACCCCCTGGGGATCCGAGGACCCTTTGGGGTGTCGGGATGCGAGGCCAGTGCCCTCCCTGCTGACCCGTCGCTCGGGCCCCTCACAAAGCAGAAAGAGTCAGAGCTAGAGGGAGCCTCAGTCTCCCCCAGATCTCATGGAGCGGGTGAGGGCACCTCAGCGTTCATTTAGTTTCAGGGCGACGACCAGCACCTGGTCAGTCACAGGGGTGGGTGGATCATCCCAGCAGTGTCCACGGGACATCCCGTTACTGGTGCCCTTTCGTTCCTTAGGTGGATTGTGGAGTAGGGATAAAGCATGGGATTCCATCATCAAAGGGGTCTGGGCGCATTCTTTTTCCTCGTGGGGGGTGTGAGCCCCACCTCTCTGTGTTCAGGGGTCACTCCTGGGGTTGCTCAGGATACCACATATCTGGGTCAGCAGCATGAAGGAAAAAACAACCTCCCTTCTGTCCTGTCGTTCTTGAGGGGTGTCGGGTCTGGATGGGGGTGGGGCTGGGCACATTCTTCATATGCTTGGGGCTCAAAAGAATTTGACAGAGCCTTTGGTTTTCACTGGTTCTAGTGCATTCAGTGGGTTCTGGGAGTTCAGGGAGGTGGGGAGCTTCTCTTTCCTTTTTTATTTATTTTGCATTTTGGGTAACACCCAGTGAGGCATTATGGTTACTCCTGGTTCTAAATTCAGCAAACACTCCTACTGGTGCTAGGAACGATAAGCGATGCCCAGAATTAAACCCACGTTCTTCACCTTCAAAAGAAATGCTCATTTGTCTATGCTGTCACTCAGGCCCCAAGGTGTGGAGCTTTAAGCCAACTCAGGTTGCGGTCTGGAGGGGTGCATCAGGGTGGTGCTACAGTGGGTCTTGCAACCAAATATGCAATCTTAGCAGGTAGTAGCTTGGGCACTTCCAGAGTGTACTCTAACCCCTCTAATAATGCAATTTAGGATCACTATTGGCCACCACACCTTTATTCGTTTAAATGAAATAATTATTTAATCTGTAGGAAGTACAACTGTAAGACTCAGTTACTTCTCCTACCTTTGCACTCAGCAATCACTCCTGGCCAGGTTCAGGGCACCGTATGGGATGCCAGGATTCAAACTTGATTTGGCTGAGTGCAAGACAAGCACCTCACCTGCTATACTATGTCTCCAATCTCTTTAGACAGAAATTTCTTTTTTTTTATTTTTAGGGTCACACCCAGCGATGCTCAGGGTTTACGCAGGCTTTGCATTCAAGAATCACTCCTGGCAGTACTGGGAGACCATATGGGACTTCGGGAATTGAACCCAGGTTGGCCGCATGGAAGGCAAACACCCTGCCTGCTGTACCACCGTTCCGGCCCCAGAAATGTCTTCATTACTTAATTTATTGTACTTTTTTTGGCCACAGCAACAGTCAGTGCTCAAGGGTTACTCTTGGTTCTGAGTTCATGCATCATTTTTAGCAGTGCTGGAGTGTGTGAGCCTATGTCCTGTTGCATGTTAACCCCGGCTTAGCTGCTTGAAAGAAAAGCACCCTATCAACTTATTAGCATTGCTAACCCTCGAGCGGGCCCAGTAACGTCTCCATTGGAGACTTTGTTGTTACTGTATCTGGCATATCCAATACTCTCAGTAGCTTGCCGGGCTCTCCGAGAGGGGCGGAGGAATCGAACTCGGGTCGGCCATGTTGGCTGCGTGCAAGGCAGACGCCCTACCCGCTGTGCTATTGCTCCAGCTAGCACAGTGGTAGGGCGTTCGCCTTAAAAGTGGCCAACATGGCCGACCCGAGTTCGATTCCTCCACCCCTCTCGGAGAGCCTGGCAAGCTACCGAGAGTATTTGATATGCCAAACACAGTAACAACAAAGTCTCCAATGGAGACGTTACTGGGCCCGCTCGAGCAAATCGACGATCAACGGGAGGGCCTTTACCTTACCTTTATTGCTAACCCTATGTGATTATATTTCCTCAGAAAAAAGAATTTCTGCCTCACCTGTCCAGATTCCAAGCATCTCCACTGTCCATCTCTCCAAGACCAGGGGTGTGCCCTGCTGTTGAAGTGAGTACTTGCAGAAAGGGGTTTTCCAGGGACCATCTGCAATAGGTTCTAAATGTCTCACTCTTAGGGGCTGGGGCAGTAGTACAGCCAGGAGGGCGTTTGTCTTTCTTGCGGTTACCAGAGTTATCTCTGCCACAACATCACTAGGTGATATTGTCCCCTGAGCATCACTAGGTATGACTCCAACCCTCCCACTTCAGAAATTGTCTTGACACATGAGAATTTTTTATGCATCTTTTTGGAGTTGGAGCGTTTCTCCTGTCTTTCCCTCTTCCTTGTGTCTGTGTGTCTGAGATGCAGGGGGAGCCATGCTATGTCCCTCAAAGGTAAATCAGGTGCTCAGCACTCTGAGCTCCTCTCCTTGGGTGTATCTCACTACTTGGGGAGAAGGTGAGGTGAGATTTGGGGCCACACCTGGTAGTACTTGAGATCTGTGACCTTCTCTGTGCTCAGTGGACTAGTGGACACTGGATACAAGTGAAGGCCCTCTGGCCTTGCAGGTGTCTTGCATCTGCTTCAGTCTGGTGTGCTCTGTCCTGTTTATACCTTCATGGAAAGTTCTTACATGTGAAATTTCTAGAGCCCTTTCAACAGATGGCTGTTAGGGTAAAATGAAGGAGTTGGAGTTGGAGGCTCTAAGCGAAATTATGGACTTTAAAATCTCGTTTGGGCTAAATTTAATTTTTCTTTTTTTCTTTTTTCTGTTTTTCTTTTTTCTTTTTGGGACACAGCTGTAATTCTCAGGTGTTATTTCTGGCTTGGCACTCAGGAATCACTCCTGGCAGTGCTTGGGGGACTGTATGTGATGCCAGGGATCGAACATATGCCATGCCAACTGTACTATCACTCTGGATCCAAGTGTAATATTTCATCCTCTTTTTCTTTTATGAAATCACGTAACCATAGGAGTAAAATCATAGTCTGAAAACCTGGCGGGTATGCTCTGAGCATTTCTGGTGTGGTCTCAAAACAACAAACCCAGAGGACTGAGCGTTCAGAATATATTACTAGATTTCACACCTCTTCTGTTGGCAGTTAACTCCTCATTGCCTTTATTTGGGCAGGAGGAGGATTGGCTATGCGGGGTTTTGCCAAACCCAGCAGTGCTCCGGGATCATTCCTTGGCAATTCAAGTTCTGAAGTTAAGTCTTTTGCGTTCATGCAAGTGCCCTGCCACTCACTCTCAGCTCTTCCAGGCCGCTGCAAACCTTTGAAATTGCAGCCTGTACTTCTGGCTCAGGTTTGCACCAGGAGGCTCCAGGTGCCAGCAACCCTGCCCTGCCCTCTATCTACCAGCTGGGCCTCATCCCTGCCCCCTGCAGTATCTTTCTCACAAAGTTAATATTATTTATATAGAATTTGAATTCCTGCAGTCAGAGATAGACCAGGAATGCAGGACCAGTCCTTGCAAGCAGTCTGTCATGGTACAGTCTCCTTTACAACACAGGATTCCCCAAGCACCACTCAGGTAAGTTCAAAGTTCTGCCACCTGTAGCGCCCAAATCCAAACCTGCATTCTACAAAACTGGTTGGTGGAGGTTGACTTGTGAACAAATTACGTATACATATAGATATAGATATACACACATACACACACACACACACACACACACACACACACACATATATATGAAATGAAATTCTGTCATGAATCAAAAAGGGGGATAACCAGACTCTTACAGATAAGCATTATGGTACTTTGTCCAGGCCCATTTCGATGCCAGGGTAGCTAGCTCACTACTTGCCCTGGGTCCATCTAGTCCCTCATTGGACCCTTCTTTTGGGGATCGAGGAAGTAAGGGCAACTGAGGGTTCAGTCAAGAGAGCAGATGTACAGGATGTAATATTATCTGGAGATCATCAGCTCCCAAGCTCAGGCTTCTCTTTCTAACTGTCTTCCTGTATCCATACAAAAAGCAATTGCTCTGAAATAGCTAACCATGCAAAAGACATTAAGGTGAAGAGAAAGACATTATTTACAAGTCAAAGTCTTATCAGTTGACAAAGGTAATTGAAAGGTTATGGGCAATCAAGAAACATAAGCTCTCACCTGCCAGGGAGCAACGGCAGACCACTATTATCCTACAATACCTGGTGATCCTCAGTGGTTTCTCCTGGCTCTGCACTCAGGTTTTATTTATGATGGCTCTCTGGGAGACTCTACAGGATCCTGGGGATTGAACCTAGGTTGGCCATGTGCAAGCAACACACTACCCATATCTACAGTGGCTCTGGTCTCAATTGGAGAGCTTAGACGCACGTAACTGTGCACAGAATGTTATTTGAAAGGATGGAAGGGACCCCTTGATGAAATCTTTTATAAGTGGGAATATGGGTCAGGTCCCAAGCTCTCCAAATCCCAGCAGACCATTTCATTTACCTGTGATTACTCACAAGGATGGTCACATTCCTGGATCCCACAGATGTCACTTTACTAATATTAGAGGTAAAAAAGGAAACATTTATGATTGGATAGAGCAAAATTTCATCCATCTATGAGTCAGATGGTGCTAAGGGGAACATTTGGAATTCTGAACATTGTGCCTAGATTGACTGCATGCAACGCACTCTACTAGCCTGATACTCTCAGTTTGAAATCATGTTTCTGAAACTGACTCCTGGGGTTTTCTTTGAAGCTGAGATTCCACTGCTTGCGTGTTGTCAAGGGGTAGAGCGTTGGCCAGACCTTGCTCCCTGATATTCTTACCAGACTTTGCTCCTGTTCCATGTCTCCAGCTCTCTGAATTTCTACTAGGCCAGTTCCTCTCTGAATCCCCAGGGTAGGCTTCGGAGTCGCTTTACTCCCAATCTGTATTTATGACTTCCCCAAGAAACTCATTGTTCCGTATGCTACCAGGTACCTACCTGCAGAGCTTGATTTCTTTTGACATGAAAACTCTCATGGCATAGACTAATAATTGGAATACTGTGTTCTTCTACATGGCAGCAGCCAGCCCTGGTGGAATGTCTCTTCCTGCAAATTGTGATAAAGGCTCAAGTGAGCAATTTGGCCCTCATCCCCACAGGGATGCCAAGACAAGTGGGATGTCTTCTGAGGGTTATCAGAAGATCACTCTTCCCATGTCCTCAGCACCATCACTTTCCCATAGAAGCCCATAATGGACAGAATCCCCAGAAATTTAAGCACTGAGGACAAACTTTTGAGTCCAGCATGACCCCGGTCAGACTATGTCAACATCCACAGAGGAGAGAAACCGTTTAAGTGTAAGGATTGTGGGAAGGCCTTCAATGGATCCTCATACCTTATATGCAGGAGATTTCATACTGGAGAGTTTGTATGCATGTAAGGAATGTGCTGTGGCCTTTCTCTGACTCAAAAATCTTATTATGCACAGAAAAAGTCACACTGGAAAGAAACCATATGCATATATGCAGTGGAAAGTCTTTGCTTATTCTACAAGCCTTAATACACAGAAAAACTCACACTGGAGAGATAACTTATACTTATGAGCAATGAAGGAAGGCCTTTGCTTCTTCGTGAAGTCTTAGTTTTCATAATTTCTGTTTCATAGAAAACCCTTATATATGAGGTAGGTGGAAAGGCCTTTCATTTCTTCTCAGGTCTTTCTGAGCATAGGAAAGTTCTTACAGGGGAATGAAACACTATATGTGTCACAACTGTGGGAGCGTCTTTACTTACTATTCAAACTTTTGTGTCCATAAGAAAACGTACATTGCAGTGAATCCATATATATATGTAAGGAGTGTGGCAAGGCCTTTGCTTATTCCACAATCCTTTTGTGACACTGAAATTTTCATATTGGACACAAACCTTATGTTTGTTATGACTTTTGCAAAGCCTTCACTTTCCCCTAACTCCTTATTAAACGTAGGAAAATTCATTCTCGAAGAAAATATATGTAGGGGTGTGGGAAGATTTTTACTCAATCCTCAAGCTTTGCTGTGTGAGAAAAATTTATCCTGGATTGAGGCTTTGTATATGAAATGACTGCAGGAATATTTTGATGCAATTGGCATAGCTTTCTGAACAGGAAAATTCACAGTGGAGAGAAATCTCATAACTGTAAGAAATGTGGAAAGGTGTTCAGTTTGTCTCCAGCCCTTACTGCGCATGGGAAAAGTCATTTTGCAGTGAAACCTTACATCTGTCAGAAGTGTGGGAAGGACTTTCCTGGATCCTCGTGCCTTATGCATAGGAGAATTCACACTGGAGAGAAGTTATTTATAAATATACATATTTATATATGTAAGAATATATATATTTATGCAAGAACGTGGAAAGTGAATTATTCTCACCTGCAACTTTAAAGACAATCCTGGAGAAAATTCTGTAGGTAAGGAATATAGGAAAGCCTTCATGTTCTCTCAAGCTTTAGTAAATATAAAAATTATGTTGGATCAGTCACTTCCATGATAACTATGACCGGCGTCAGAACAGGGCCCTTAGGTAAAACAATTTTAGTTTCAACAAGTAGGTGGGGGATAGATACAAAAGTGCAGGAAGGAAGGAAATAATTCTGTTATATGTGAAAGCTTCCTGTGATACTAGTACCGTAAGTGAAAGGTACTTGCTGATTATCCCCTGCACCATGGTTATGACAATGTCCTGGCATGTGGACTTCCCAGTATGTTAACTGGTAAATAATGTTTCTTAGTGATAAAGCAAGGTGGAAGGAATTAAATAAGAAGTAAATAGGTACAAACATTGCATTTTGCTGGCTACTGTCACGACTCACCATGGTTTCATTCTTTGCTGTGATTTTGACTTGGCTCAGAGGCCCTGCTTTGCATAGATCATGGCATAGATCAACCAGGATGCTGTGGTTAGCCTTTTTTGACGTTGTATAGACAGCCAAACCTCTATTCTTCAGGCCCTTCTGTGTTATGTTCTGGGAGTCACATCCCGCAGTGCTGTCATTCGCAGTAGCATATCTGCACTCATTGTATTCAGTTTTCCATTTGATTTACACAAATATTGAGGGTAAATGTTTTGAGACTTACACTTTGGAAGCAGTAAAATCCTAACAATCTCTTGTACACCAAAATGGGACCATATAGAATCCAGATGATTGAACCTGAGTCAGCTGCGTACAAGGCAAACACCCTATCCACTGTGCTTTCGCTCCAGCCAACCAGCCTTACACATTTAACTGCATTTTCCTAGTTGTTCTCTGCGCAGCTGGTGTCTGGCCCTTTAAGGCTGCTTGCAGAAGCGAAGTGACGTCACAGCAGGGCATTATATGTTTGCGTGCAAGATGCTGGATCAGGCCTCCATTTGTTAAGCAGTTGAAGGGAGAAGAGGCTGTCTGTCCATCGTGGAAGGGGTCTATGAAGTCCGGTTTCGTGGCAGGACACTAGCAGCCTCCCGTGAGTGCCCTGCACCGCGCCTCCCGGTTTCTGCTCTGAGGGGCGGAGCAAAGCCAGCTCTAAGGACACTTTTAAGCTTTTTCAACTGATATCCAGGTGGTTCCTGCGGCCCGGCCCGGCGGGGTTTTGTGGGGGACTCGGAGCTTTGGTGAGTGCAGCGGGGGCTGTGCCGGGGCGCAGGGGTCGTGGGTGTGAGTGCATGGTTCTGGGGATCCCCTGCATCTCCGCTGCGGGACGGTGGCAGGTGGGCACAGGGCCAGGTGGGGGGGGTGCTGGGCCATCCCTACCCTCCCAGCTCGGGACTGCGCTGGGCCCTGTCTTGGACGCTTTGGCCCCAACCTCACTGCTGTAGAAGCTGCAGGTTCACTTAGAGGACCTGAGAGATAGCACAGCGCTTAGGGCGTTTGCTTTGCATCTGGCTCACCCAAGATCGATCTCCAAGCTCGACCACGATGGGTGCTTGAGCGCAGTTAGAAGTTTCTCGTCCATATCGCCGGTGGTGCCTCCAAAACTATAAAAGGACTGTTCACTTTTGAGGGGCAGCTCCCTAATGGCAAATGACACTGTAACCCTCAGTCACTATTTATTAGTAGCCTTGATTTCCAGACCATCCCTTGGGTGGGGTACTAGGGGTGTTTGCGGTTTGCAACTGAAAATTTACTTTGGGGCTATTTTTGGTTGTATTTTGGGCACAAATATGTAATCTCGGGGCTTCCTTTAAGGAGCAACACTCTGGAATTCTTTTTATTTTAAGTTCTTTAGGTTTCATGTGAGATGCTGAATATCAATCAGGGTCATCCTGGGAAGCGCCCGTCCCAGCTTAATATCTCTGACTCCACATTGTTGTTTTTTTCTAACGTAGAATTTCTGTATCCTAAAATCAATTTGAAAATTGCACCCGACTCTTCATCTCTCCCTGATTAGGAAAAACCCGGCTATTGCACTGAGAGTTGTGTTCAAATAATGTCTGGACATGCGCTGCATGCCTTTGGTGGCTGTGATTGGTCTCCGCACCCTGGCCGGTGAAGGGTGACAGAGGGTCAAAGAAGGAAACAGGGGCCAGGCTGTTGGTGATCTGCTGAATATTAACCCAAAGTGTCTTAGGCTTCATCTGTGAATTGCCCCTTTTGCTCCTCCCAGAGAAGCTTATCATGTCCTTGGTAACATCCCTAATTTAGTTAAAGTTTATCTTTAACATTTCCTTTGTATTTTTCTTCGCGTTGTCTCAGTTCCCCAGGCCAGTCTTGATTACTTATATACCATAACTTTCTGGTTATTCTCAACTTTGTATTTGTACTGCTTTGTAGTTGAAGTGGCTGTGTATTTGTAACTGCTTTCCTGTTTCCCCTATAGTATTTTTATTTTTTTAACTATACAGCACTGTTCTTTGGTTAAACACAGAAAGACCATCAATGCTTATACTCCTAGTATTTGGGAGTAGATGGACTCAAGTATATCTACTCCTGGGCATAATTGCTTGGTCATAATTACTTGACTCGGGCTTCAGTTACTGTAGTTCCTAACACCCCAAAAGGGAGGTTCTGCCATGGAACTTGTATGGACCAGGGGCAAGTGGGAAAACTACCCCAGCTTCGAAATGGAACATTCTAGAAAGCACATGTGCATGGTCTTGATGCAAACAGTTACAACATTAGAGGCAGGATCCCCATGGGGAAGGACAAGGTGAACTGGCCTGAAGACTTAGTCTGGGATTTACAGTAAAAGCCTTGCTTGCTCTCAGAGCCCAGAGAAGTAAGTGTTAAAAGCTTTATTTGCTCTGGTGATTGGAGAGATAGCACAGCGGGTAGGGTGTTTGGCTTGCACCCGCAGCCAACCTGGGTTCGATTCCCAGCATCCCATACGGTACCTTGTGCAACGCCAGGAGTAACTCCTGAGCGCAGAGCCTGGAGTATTCCCTTGTATCACCAGGTGTGACCCAAAAAGGCAAAAAAAAAGCCTTATTTGCTATCAAAGACAGAGAACTAAGTGTTTGGATATTTGTCTCTTACTGTGTTTATCCAAACAACTACAAGTGTTGATAACTTATACAACTAGAGGAAAAGATAAAAGCAATGTAGATGTCCCTGGGAGACAGAGTGTCTCCCTGGGTAAATCTCCCCATGAGAATTTACTCTGCCAAATGTTTATCTGTGTAAATGATCAGTAACTCCTCTGTTATGGTGCTTACGTGTCCCTTTTCGATGCCATGGTAGCTCACAGCTCTCCTGGGTCCATTCAGTCTCTTGCTTTTGGGGTGCTAAGAACAAAGGACAGCTGAGGCTTAAGTCTCATAAATATGGCAGTGCCCAGGAGTATATAGTATCTCCAGTTAATTAATTAACTCTAAAGTTATAAAAGCATAATATTGCCTTCCTTTGTCTAGACAAAGCTGAAGGCTGGGGGCATGGACATCCCAATCCTCCCAGCACAATCTTCCCAACCTGGGACTGCACTGGTCCTTGTCCAGGATCAAAAAAGGGATATTTTTCTGAAGTAAACTGTAGAGGATATAAACGAAAGAGAAAGTCAACATTTTATTTACAAATACAAAATCCAGAGATCTCTGGAGAATCTGACTTTACAATTCACAGGTTGTGATTAGGGAAAATGGGTGAATAATGTATAGGGGAATCAGAGCACAGGGAATTAAAGATGAATACTAAGGAAATGGGTGTGATTGGGATGGGTGTTACTCAGTAAGCCTCAGCTCCTTGTAGCAGAGGAGAAATGATGAACCAATGTTAAACCTAAATTGTTTAGAACTAGAATCCAACCAGGGTAAAGGGTTTTGTTTTTTTAAGCAAGAATGTTTTGGTTTTCCAGGAGTCAGGACATTTGCTCAGGAATCCCACTGGGTGTGCTAGGAGCACGTTTACTTAGTCCTGGAGCCATAGTATAGTGGGTAAGGACTTAACCATCCAAGCAATCGACCCAGGTTCTATGCCCTGCATCCCATATGGTCTGTACCAGAGTGATTCCTGCGTGTAGAGCTAGGAGTAAGCCCTGAATCTGCTGGTTGTGGCCTTGAAACAAAAATCACACTTATATATACACATATATATGCACAAACAATGGTGAAAGAACAACAGGGATTCAGGATAAACTGTGAGTTTCTGTAGCAGGGATGGATAAAAAATATGGGATTATTTTTACTTATTATTTTTACTTATTATTTTACAATGCTCAGGAGACGATATGGGATGCTGGGAATCGAACCCAGGTTGGCCGTGTGCAAGGCATACACCCTACCCGCTGTCCTATCTCTCTAGCCCCAAGAATAGGGGATTTTTAAGGACCAGAAATTTGACTCTTTTAATGTTTCATTCTCGAATTTGTCTCTGTACATCATCCCCCCCCCCCCCCCGGTTCGGTAGAATTTGCCTTTTTTCTTGTTATATTTTTCACCACAGCCTACAGTGCTCAGTGTTTACTCTTGTCTCTGAGCGCAAAGATCATTTGAGAAGAGTCAGGGTAACAGTCTGTGTTTAGATATCATTGATTCGAGGTTAGGTGAAAATGCAGGATCAGGCGACTTCTCCTTACCCCCAGCCCCCCAGTGTGTGACCGACCAGTCCAGCATTTGCCTCTCCACTCCTCTATTCGAGTCCATCCCCCGTGCAGCACAGATTCACCTGGGTGGCAAAAAGGTTCTCCGTGCCTAGACTCTGGCTCTTTACAGTACCTAATGGAAACGGAAGTGATGTCATAAGTGATGTCATAAATGTCATGGTTCATTTTACATCCCTCACTCAGACACTGGGGCTGTTGCTCACTTGGCAGATGACAAGTAAATTTGCTCCCCATCCTGGAAGGGGGACTCTGAAGAAGGATTTAGTTGCAGGATTTGAACAACCTCCTGTGAGCACCCTGCGCCTTCCCATTTCCACACTCTGAGCCGAGGGGCCGAGCCAACTTGCGGGGCACTTTTGCGCTGGTTTTTCACTTGTTCGCCAACATCCACGTGGATCGTGAGGTGTGATGGAGGTTTTAGGGTGACGCAGAGCTTTGGGGGTGCAGTGGGGGTTGTCTCAGGGTACAGGTGTGACAGTTGTGAGTTCGTGATTCTGGCGTGCCTCTTTCGCCACAATCGTCTCCAGCTCCGGGATGGGGCAACAGTGGGTGAATGCGAGAATCATCCGAGGGCTTGGCTATTCCAATCGTCCCAGCAGTCCCATGTTTGAACCATTGGCCCTAAGCTCGCTTCTGTAGAATCCCCAGATTTGAGGTGCAGAGCTTCAGCCCCTCCATCTAATGGCATGAGACTGTCGCTAGTCATCTTCATTTTCTGCCGTGATAGCCGCGATCATGCGGGGTATATGGGGGAGAAGGGGGCCTGCAGGTGCAGAGGTTTGCCAATGAAAATGTATTTGGGGGGCTATTTTTGGTTCTTTATATTTTAGGGGGAGAGAGAGCACATATGCGGAGATGCTCATGAGTTACTCGAGTCTCTAAGCTCAGGTATTATCCCTGGCGCTGCTGGGGGCCATATCGGATACAGAGGATTGGTTGGTTCATCTAGTCAAGCACCCAGTTCACATTATTGCCTTCTAACCACAATACCAGTGTATCTTTTTCTGGTTCATGAATTTCAGGTCCCTCACATCAATCTTCAAAGCACTCCTGACTTTTCATTTCTCCCTGAGCAGACGACACCTGCCATTGTGGTAAATCCTGAGGTCCCCAGAACAGAGTGCCCAGGTGCATGTCCTTGTCTACCCTGCAAGAGAGTGTCGAAGATTTGTTCACTCTAAGTCACATGGTGTAGCCAAATTCCTGGCTAAGGTTCCCACGGGGCAGCACTGCTGCCAGCTGCAGGGGGGCGCTAGTATTCGGGAGCTCCTGGGCTGAGAGTCGGCCCCTGAAAGGGCCTACAGGGACTTTCCTGTGGGAGCCAGAGAGGAATCTGGGGATCAGAGAAAGCTGTCTTTTCCTTCCCTGTCTCCTGGGCCCAGGCTCCTCTCCTGAAGTGCAGCACAGATGCCAACAAAATTTGCATCCCCAGCGGAGACAGGAGCTTCTGCCATTGTCTCCCAGAGGTAGAATTGTGAGCCTGTGCCCGAGTTTGTGGGTGGTCTGAGATCAGGAGTGGGAGGAGGTGCTCCTGTCTGGTGCTCAATGTTCCTACTTCTCCAGGTCTTTGCACGGAGCCTCCTGCTGATCCTCAGAACAACAGTGACAGGAGAAGATGGTGACGCGGCTTCTGATTAACCATCCCCAGGTAGGAGTAGAGGGATAGAATGACATGAGGTAGTACCAGGAGTGCCCAGGCTTCCTGGACCATCTGTTTTCAGTTTCTTTTGTACGGATTCCAAGATGAGACTTCCGATCGGACCGTCCCATTCTGCTGTTTGAAGCTGCTTTTGTTTATGTTTGTTTTGTTTTATTTGACTTTGGGTCCGACCCAGTGGTGCATGAGGAATACTCAAAGCTCAGTGCTCAATGCTCATTCCTGAAAGGTCTAGGTGATGAATCGGATGCTGGAGGTTCAAAGGTTTCATCTTGGGTTTTCTGTTTACTTTGGGGTGGCAGAGCAAGGATTCTCGCAATCATTCCTTGTGCTTCACTCTGGCATTTTCCCTGGAAGTGCTTATGGACCATATGGGATGTTGGGGATCGCCAGTCCTACATGCTTTCCCTGGAATAGCTGTCCTCTTACGCCAACCTGCTACTTCGGCTTCTTTTGCATTGTTTTTGTCATCAGCTGTCCTCTTGACTCTGTTCTCTGGATTCAAAACTGACTGGCCTCAGAGCACCTTGGGGTGTGTTCGCCCCGTTTGCGCCCTGGCAACTACAATGATTTGGGCCCCCAGACTTGCTTTTCTCCTGTTTTGTCCTTCCTACTTTGGAGAGACTACCTGCTCCGTATATAGTCTTACGTTCACATAATCTTGTGTGTGGATTTCTGGGCATGCGGTGATCCCATGGAGAAAGAGCCAAGGATCTCTGCGGCCAGTAGAGATGTTGGGGTTAAGAAACTTCTACCTTCTTTGAGTGGGATTTGGGGCGGTCCTGTGCAGTGAGTTCCTTCAGGCACACATGCCATACACTGCTCTGAGTAGTTGTCTATATGGACTGTCGAGTTCTAAATCCTAGTGGTCATGAGATGTGGGGGTGCAGCGGTGAATGTGCAGTGGTTTTTGCTACACCCAGGGATAGTCTTTTGGATAGTACAAGTCTGTGTCCAGGTGATTCTCTCTACAGTGCTCACTGGACCAGTGGTGCTCGAATTGGCCGGGGCGTTACCAGGAAAGGCAGATACATCCAAGAACCTTCTGTATAACGTCCTCCCACTTTAGCAGATCCAGTTGCCTTTTGTGATTTTTGGGGCCCATCAGTCATGCTTGAGCAAGAAGGCTGGTTCATTCGGAGTGGAGAGGCCCAGCGACAATATTGGACCCTGGGACTTGGCCTCAGAGTAGTGGGAATGAGACTAAGATAGACTCTGACTCCCACCCTCTTCGTGTGCTGACTCAGGACACAGTGTCCTTCCATGATGTGGCTGTGAACTTCACCCCAGAAGAATGGTCATGCCTGGAGGCCTCTCAGCGGAAGCTCTACAGGGACGTGATGCTGGAGACCTACGGGAATCTGCAGGCTGTCGGTGAGAGCAGTGTGGAGCCAACCATGTCTAAACAGACCCGCGTGGGCTCCCTGTGGTTGGGCGGCAGCTGTGTGTCCAACAGTAGCTCTGTGACGGGCGTGCAGTAGCTCTGCCCTCCCTCGTTTTTTTAGGGTTCATCTGTGGATACTCAGGGCTTATTCTCTGCTTTGTCTTCAGGAATTACTCTTGTGGGGTCGCCGGACTCTATGGGGTGATTCAGATCAACCATTTTCGACTGTGTCCATGGGAAGATCCCTATCTGCCCAGTTATCGCTCAGGTCCCTTTAAATAGTTCCATCCATTGTTGCAACAATTTACTTTGTGTACTACACAAAATTTTGTGTGTTTAATTGGTTTTGCTATTGCCTTTGTTTGGGGGGCACAGTCCACAGTTCTCTTGGCTCTGTGCTAAAGGATGACTAATAAGAGTGTTCAGGGGCCATATGGAACCGTATCTTGAAACCTCTTGGCAAGTTAAATTGTCGTTGCCTCACCCCCAGTACTTTTGCACCAGTCACTCACGGTTTTTGCATTTTCTTTTTTCCATAGGGATTAGGGATTATTCCTGCCTCTGTATTCAAGATCCACACCTGGCCTTGCTCCAAGACCATATGGGATGCCTGGGATCAAACCCACATGTGTGTGCAGCACTTCTGTCTTATCTGCTGTACTATCTCTTTCCCACCACACGAGATTTGATATCTCGTCTCTCAACTCATAAGATGCTGCCCTATTTCAGTGATTGGATTTACTTCTAATGGTTCTTGTGAGATTTCAGCAGGACTTAGGGTTTGCTTCTGGACTCTGCACTCAGGGATCACTCCTGGCTGGCATGAGGGACCCTAGGAGATATCGGGTATCACAACTGGATTGTCCATGAGAAACTCGTGCTGTGCTCTCTTTCTGGATACATTTTTAGCTTAAAAAATAAGGGTCTCTTGTCACCCTTGGACATTTCCAGATTTATTATGCACTTAGTTTTACTGAAATCCGTGAAAAGTTCATGAGGGGCTCAGGAAACTCCATGTGCTGCTGGGCCTAGAGAGACAGTACAGGGAGGAAAGTGATTTTCTTGCAAGCGGCGCACGTGGGTTAAATTCCTGGCAACCCATGTCATCCCCTAGCACCAGCAGCAGTGATTTCTGAATACAGAGTCAGAAGTCTCACCTGATCATTTCCAGCTGAGACCCAAAACAAGACAAAAAACAAAAACATACTGTGCTAATCAACCCCCTGTAGGCCATACACAAGGCCAGGTGTAGAGTATTTGTGATATTTTCTTGGGTCTTACCTCTCGAATAACTAGAAATATGTGAAATTTTGGAAATGGACATTCTCCATGCTTTTCAGATATATGCCCACTTATATCAGGAAAATATGGGCATTTACCTGTCACCTTTTCCCTGTGACTTATCCATGCCTCTGTCTCTGTGGGGGCAGGGCGCAGTGGAATGAAGCCTGCAGTGATCTCCTGGCTGGAAGGAGGAGCTCTGAGGTCGGGTAGGAGAGGTGTGTGTGCGGGTGAGTGTCTGAGGACCCTTCCTGGATCAGGCCCTGTGCAGTGTATGGGTGCCCTGAGCATGTATGAAACACGCTGCTGAGACTGGGGCCTTGGTCTCCTGGATCCTGGGGTCTGTGCCACACTCAAGCTGCTCTTCATTTCCCTGGACTGTCAATAACAGAATGATCCTGTAATTTGCTTCCATGGCTTTCGAATAAGTAAGACCATAACAGAGATAGTTTGGATCTAAACGATAGTACAGCAGGGAGCGCCTTGCAGTGCCTGAATGTGACCTGTTCAATAATCTGCTCAATAACCTGGTTCCCCAAACATCAACAGGTCTGCTCAAAAACAAAAACATAACCTAGTGTAGAATTGCCAAGATCCTCACAGTTTTCCACTATCCGAATCTTTTGTTTAGTGTGGGACTCTTTGGACTTTGAGAACCACAGAGATGTACTCTTAACCACTTGGCATCATTTTGCTACGTATTGTGACATGTGTGACGTGTGAATTGCATGTTCTCTTCAGTTTCAGAACTGAAACCGCGACTTCAGGATTTGGCATTACAGCACTTTGATTTGGGAATGGGGTCAGCAAGTACGAGTGAGTTGGTAAGATTCACGAATACAGAATAAATATTATTATGCCAGCAGGAGTGGACCAAGTATGTGATTGTAAAGGTGGCAGGCTGGGATTGGCAGGGAGAAATTTCAAAGCTTGATGCTTGGAGTAGAGGACTCTTAGCTTTGCTAGGTGCTGAAATCAACCATGTATAAAAAATACTGTGAACTTTGATTGGCTTGACAGTGGTCGTTGTTTAGAAAGCTAATTTGTGCGCCCTAGAGATGGTGCAGTGAGAAATATACTTGCTTTGCACAGGGATGGATGGTCCTTATCCAGCACTCCTTATAGACACCGTAGACCCACAGAACTGATCCTAGACACTGCATGGTGTGCCCCTCCACCCACCCAACCACCAATAAATAGAAACTACAAAACAGAAAGAACAAAAAACTTCATTGATCCTGAAAGCCATCACTTGTGGTGAGAGCTTTGCAATGGCCACGTGATCTGTCTCAGCTGCGTTACGATGCAGCGTGGTCTTCACCCCTGCATCACAGGTTCCACTCTGAGCTTTAACCAAACACACTGTGGATGTATTTCAGTTTCTCTTGAAATGGATGTGTCCGTTTTCTATAGAAGGAATTATTTCTAGTTGTATTCCTTCATTAATTTAAAAGGGGGAAACTCACAGAATTTACTCTCTATCCATCAATTTTGTGCGTCCAACTTATGGTAACATGAAGTCATTGAATTGTAAGGCAATGCATATTTCAATATTTGCATTTGTGTGGTGCATATATGTGAAACCACATCTGAAGGGCTCAGTTTTTTGACAGGAAGACTCAGTGAATAAGTCAATAATTAGAATCCTCTGTTGTTCTACAGGAAAGCTGCCACCCCCAGTGGAATGTCTCTGATCCTGCACTGTATGATAATGTCTCGAGTGATCAATCCTGCCCTCCGCCCCATGAGGACGACGAGACAGGCGGGATGTCTTCTAAGGGTGATCAGAATGGTGAGAGCTACCTCACTCTTAAGAAGCCCTCGCCTGGAAAAAGTTCCTTGGAGTGTGTTATTCTCAGTTCACAGACACAAAATTCCCCAATGGGGCACCTGCTAGGGAGAGAAGCACTGTTTATAGTGAGACCCTCACAGCAACTTACCCTCAACCACAGTCACTGTGAGCAGAACCCGTCTACGTGTAAGGAATGTGGGGGAGCCTCCCCATGTTCTCAGCACTGTGGTGTTCCCTTAGAAAACCACAGTGGACAGAATCCCCAGAAAAGTCACCCCCAAGAACAAAGTGTGAGTCAAGGGTTACTCTATCATGACCATATGAATATAAATTCAGGAGCGAAACCTTTTGCATGTGAAGCATGTGGGAAGGCCTTCGATCAATCATCACATCTTATTATGCATAGGAGAATTCATCCAAGAGAGAAACCTCATGAATGTCAGACATGTGGGAAGGCCTTTTTTCAGACCTCTAGTCTTAATAGACCTATGAAAACTCATAGTGGAGGGAAGCCTTATATATGTCAGGAGTGTGCTGATAACTTTATTCGATCCTCAGGCCTCAGTGTACATAGAAGTATTCACACTGGAGAGAAACCGTATATATGTAAGGAATGTGGGAAGGCCTTTGCGAAAGCCTCAAATCTTAGTGGACATAGAAGAATTCACACTGGAGAGAAACTGTATATATGTAAGGAATGTGGAAAGGTCTTTGCTAGCGCTTCAAGACTTACTGTACATAGGAGAATTCACACTGGAGAGAAACCTTATATATGTGAGGAATGTGGAAAGGCCTTTGCTACAGCCTCAAGCCTTAATGTACATTGGAGAATACACACTGGAGAGAAACCGTATATATGTAAGGAATGTGGGAAGTCCTTTGCTGAAGCCTCAAGCCTTCGTGTACATAGGAGAATTCACACTGGAGAGAAACCTTATATATGTGAGGAATGTGGAAAGGCCTTTGCTTTGGCCTCAAGACTTAGTGTACATAGGAGAATTCACACTGGAGAGAAACCTTATATATGTGAGGAATGTGGAAAGGCCGTTGCTGTAGCCTCAAGACTTAATGTACATAGGAGAATTCACACTGGAGTGAAACCGTATATATGTAAGGAATGTGGAAAGGCCTTTGCTTTGTCCTCAAGATTTAGTGAACATTGGAAAATTCACACTGGAGAGAGATACTATGTTTGTAAGGAATGTGGAAAGGCCTTTACTTTGGCCTCAAAACTTAGTGTACATAGGAGAATTCACACTGGAGAGAAACCGTATATATGTAAGGAATGTGGAAAGGCCTTTGCTTTGGCCTCAAGACTTAGTGTACATAGGAGAATTCACACTGGAGAGAAACCATATATATGTAAGGAATGTGGCAAGGCCTTTGCTGGAGCCTCAAACCTTCATGTACATAGGAGAATTCACACTGGAGAGAAACCATATATATGTAAGGAATGTGGGAAGGCCTTTGCTACAGCCTCAAGCCTTAATGTACATAGGAGAATTCACACTGGAGATAAACCGTATATATGTAAGGAATGTGGGAAGGCCTTTGCTACAGCCTCAAGCCTTAATGTACATAGGAGAATACACACTGGAGAGAAACCGTATATATGTAAGGAATGTGGGAAGTCCTTTGCTGAAGCCTCAAGCCTTCGTGTACATAGGAGAATTCACTCTGGAGAGAAACCGTATATATGTAAGGAATGTGCGAAGGCTTTTTCGAAAGCCTCAAGCCTTAATGTACATAGGAGAATTCACACTGGAGAGAAACCGTATATATGTAAGGAATGTGGAAAGGCCTTTGCTTTGGCCTCAAGACTTAGTGTACATAGGAGAATTCACACTGGAGAGAAACCACAATATATGTAAGGAATGTGGGAAGTCCTTTGCTGAAGCCTGAAACCTTGTGTACATAGGAGAATTCACACTGGAGAGAAACCGTATATATGTAAGGAATGTGGGAAGTCCTTTGCTGAAGCCTGCTGAATTTCACTCGGGCTGCACCTATGCCAGTATTCTTGTGCTTGGAATTGCTTGTGTGTTAACTTGTAAATAATGGGCCATGGTGATGAAAATAAGGAGGAAGGTGACTCAATAAACAGGTACAGAAATACCCTCCTGCTCAGAGCTGTCATGGCTCACTATTCGGTTATTGTTTGCTATGCTTCTGGCTTGGCCCAGAGGGACTGGTTTAGCGGGAATTATGGCAAAAATCAACCAAGATGCAACATTGAATACTTTGAAAATGGAAAAATAGGTAATCCTTCATTCTTCAGTATTTCCTGTGTTAGGATTTGGGATGCTTGAGCACCCTGCAAATATCCTGGTTTGGCAACTTGAGCATAGGTCAAGTCAGCTTGTATGGTGCATTCACGCTTGGTCCTTACTTGTTCTGGATATCCAGACTTTCGTGGATGTGGAGCTTTTGAGGGGTGCATTGTGTGCTGTTCTGTGACTCAGGTGTCATGGGTGAGGGTGCATTATCCTGAGGGCCCCTGCAGCCACCATCGATCCAGGTCCAAGACGGCACTGGAGGTTGGGCACATGGACTTTAGGCCTAGGTGTGAGGAGCCTGCAAAGAGTGGGGGTCTTGGTCATCTTGTTCCTCCCTACTGGAGACTGTGAAGGACCCTGTTTGGAGTCTTTGGACTGGACATAACACTTATTGAAACTCCAGATATGTTCACTGGCAGCCCCAAAGGAAAGGGCACTTTTGCCGTCGGTAATTTTCATTGGCTTCAGTGCTGGGTTTCGCACTTTGGGGCATGTTTAGACAAGTGAGAGGTATATGCCTTGAAAATTTACTCTTTGGATTATATATTTTTTTTGCTTTTTGTGTCACACTCCGCGTTTCACATGGGTTTCTCCTGACTTATACACTCAGGAATTACTCCTGGTAAAGCTCAGGGGACCATATTGTTTCTGGGATTCGAAACCGGGTTGGTCACATGCAAGTCAAACCTCTTACCCGCTCTGCTATCACTTCAGCCCCTCTTTGAATTAATTTTAATAGCAGCTTTTATTCAGGGGAGTTGGAAGGGATTCTTTGATGCACAAGGTTTACTTCTGGTTGTGCATCTCAGGAATTATTCTGTGGTGCTGCTGGGTACCTATCGAATGGGGAGGTTTGACTAGGGTCAGCAAGGCTAGCATCCTAGTCGCTTCACAGTGATTCCAACCCCACTATTGGTGTTTTTTCCCCATATATAGAATTTCTACAACCCAGGAGTATGGTACTGCCAGCAGGTCAATCTGTGCCTGTAAGGCGACTGCATCAGCAGCCTGATGGCACCATCAGACTTCCAGATACTCCAAAATTGCTGCTGTGCCTTTGGCCAGACTCCAAAAACTTTGGGCAAAGTCTTCCAAGAAAGTAAACAGCCAAAGTTAGGTATGTGCAAGACACACCAAAAAACCATTTCCTGCTCAGCTATATAATTGGAGGCAAGGTCTCTCTGGTTCCTGATCAAACCTCTTTTTTTTTTTTGGTTTCATAATCTTCCATGCTCATTATTAGCAGGTAATTTATTTTAAACCTATTTTTTTATTTATTGAATCACTGTGGGAAAGGTTACAAAGCTTTCAGGTTTATGTCTCAGTCATGCAAATATCAAACACATATCCCTTTACCAATACTTATTTTTTACCATGAAGAACCCCAATAAAACCCCACCCCCCCACCCCTCCCCGTCCCTGTGAGGCAGATGAATTCTAGTTAACACTCTATCTGCTTTGATTGTTTCAATAAAAGATTCACCACTATTATTTAGAGTTTACCCCCCCCCCCAAATCAGACATGCTGAAAAAGCATTGTGAAGTGATTTGCTTTCTACAGCTGGGTTCAAGAATTAAATGTTGGTTTTGGATTTCTGCTATTTTACCTATTGACCCTGGAAGTATTTCTACTGAAAGTCAGATAGTTAAGAAATTGGTTTCTGTGTTCTGGAGTCGTGGCCGTGCTGGAGAGCCGCTCGCGGGGGGCAACCGGTGGCCTCGGTAGGGCGTGAAGGGCGGAGCGAAACGCCCCCCTTCCCATGAGGTTTTAGTCGCCCCCACACTCCCGGCTCATACCTGCTGTCCACAAGGCTCCCATGTGGCCGCCATCTTTCTTTCCAGAGAGGAGAGGGCGAATGGGGCAACACCCTTTCCCCTCCGGCAGACTTGATGGGCTGGATCAACGCATAGTCCGTTCACTTTTCTGCTCCAAGGTGCCGGGTTCTGCATTAAGTCCTTGTGCTTCTGGGGCCATGGCCGTGCTGGAGAGCCGCTCGCGGGGGGCGACTGGTGACCTCGTTAGGGCGTGAAGGATGGACCGGAATGCCCCCCGACCCATGAGGTTTTAGTCGCCCCCAGTCCCCCGGCTCATACCTGCTGTCCACAAGGCTCCCATGTGGCCGCCATCTTTCTTTCCAGAGGGAGGAGGGCGGAAGGGAGCAACACCCTTTCCCCTCTGGGCAGAAATGATTGCCTGGATTAACGCATAGTCCTTTCACTTTTCTGCTCCAAGCTGCTGGGTTCTGCATTAGGTCATTGTGCTTCTGGGGCTGTGGCCGTGCTGGAGAGCCGCTCGTGGGGGCAACTGGTGGCCTCGGTAGGGCGTGAAGGGCGGACCGAAATGCCCCCCTTCCCATGAGGTTTTAGTCGCCCCCACACTCCCGGCTCATACCTGCTGTCCACAAGGCTCCCATGTGGCCGCCATCTTTCTTTCCAGAGGAGAGGGCGAATGGGGCAACACCCTTTCCCCTCCGGCAGACTTGATGGCCTGGATCAATGCATAGTCCGTTCACTTTTCTGCTCCATGATGCTGGGTTCTGCATTAAGTCCTTGTGCTTCTGGGACCATGGCTGTGCTGGAGAGCCGCTCGTGGGGGGCAACTGGTGACCTCAGTAGGGCGTGAAGGACGGACCAGAACGCCCCCCTTCCCATGAGGTTTTAGTCGCCCCCACACCCCCGGCTCATACCTGCTGTCCACAAGGCTCCCATGTGGCCGCCATATTTCTTTTCAGAGGGAGGAGGGCGGAAGGGAGCAACACACTTTCCCCTCTGGGCAGAAATGATTGCCTGGATTAACGCATAGTCCTTTCACTTTTCTGCTCCAAGCTGCTGGGTTCTGCATTAAGCCCTTGTGCTTCTGGGGCTGTGGCCGTGCTGGAGAGCCGCTCGTGGGGGGCAACTGGTGACCTCGGTAGGGCGTGAAGGACGGACCGGAACGCCCCCCTTCCCATGAGGTTTTAGTCGGCCCCACACTCCCGGCTCATACCTGCTGTCCACAAGGCTCCCATGTGGCCGCCATCTTTCTTTCCAGAGGGAAGAGGGCGGAAGGGAGCAACACCCTTTCCCCTCTGGGCAGAAATGATTGCCTGGATTAACACATAGTCCTTTCACTTTTCTGCTCCAAGCTGCTGTGTTCTGCATTAAGCCCTTGTGCTTCTGGGGCTGTGGCCGTGCTGGAGAGTAGCTCGTGGGGGGCAACTGGTGACCTCGGTAGGGCGTGAAGGATGGACCAGAACGCCCCCCTTCCCATGAGGTTTTAGTCGCCCCCACACCCCCGGCTCATACCTGCTGTCCACAAGACTCCCATGTGACCGCCATCCTTCTTTCCAGAGAAGAGAGGGCGAATGGGGCAACACCCTTTCCCCTCCGGCAGACTTGATGACCTGGATTAACGCATAGTCCTTTCACATTTCTGCTCCAAGCTGCCGGGTTCTGCATTAAGTCCTTGTGCTTCTGGGACTGTGGCCGTGCTGGGAAGCCGCTCGTAGGGGGCAACTGTTGACCTCGGTAGGGTGTGAAGGACGGACCGGAACGCCCCCCTTCTCGTGAGGTTTTAGTCGCCCCCCATACCCCCGGCTCATACCTGCTGTCCACAAGGCTCCCATGCGGCCGCCATCCTTCTTTCCAGAGAAGAGAGGGCAAATGGGGCAACCCCCTTTCCCCTCTGGGCAGAAATGATGGCCTGGGTTAACTCATCGTCTGTTCACTTTTCTGCTCTAAGCTGCTGGGTTCTGCATTAAGTCCTTGTGTTTCTGGGGCTGTGGCCGTGCTCCAAACTTAACTCTGATTTTCAGGGAGAAAGATTGGGTCGTTTACTTCTCATTGATCACTTTGTATATAGAGAGATGTATATATCTCTCAAATCTGCCGGACTACACCTCCCAGGTAACCTCAGATTCTGGAAGTCACGCCCACAGCCCGCCCCCCAGCGCCATCTTTGAAGCGTTCAGCATAAGAGAAGGAACACATGGAGGGTGCGGGATCCCGGAGGAAAAAAAAAAAGGAAAAACAGGTTCCAAAAAGAGCCGAGAGCACCGGCAAGTTCCAGATGGAGTAGGTGCCGCATCCCGCCTCCCCCAGATGGAACCCCGGTGACCAGAAGCCTCTACAAACACAGCTCGAGTATGCGAGGACTTTTTCTCAAATCTGCCGGACTATACCTCCCAGGTAACCTCTGATTCCGGAAGTCACGCCCACAGCCCGCCCCCCAGCGCCATCTTTGAAGCGTTCAGCATAAGAGAAGGAACCCTGATCAAACCTCTTAGAGGCTATGATCCCAGAGACAAATCTCGGGACCAAGCGGCTTTTTGCAGAGATGCGCCCCACACCCGCAATGAGCTACTGGCGACAGACCACCACAAGGGGGAAACGGTGTGTGTCTCCGCCTGATCACACTTGGTGGCTTTGTGGCCAGCATCTTCCAGAGGCGATTGGACAGACAGGTTTTGGCCTGTAGTGACAAGACATGCAAGGCCTCATGGGATTGGGCTGGGCGCTGCACTTTCCTCCCCACCTCAATGAGACCCCGAGTCGCTGCCCATGTACGAACTCTCTGGCTCTTGATCACTCTGTTTAACGGCCATGATCCCAGAGTCTCAGAAACTAATTTCGGAACCCAGCGGCTTTCAGCAGAAATGTGTTCTGTTCCCACAGTAGGTTACCAAAGCTGGGTATTTCAGGTGGGAATAGGTTTCGTGCCTGGCGGTTCAGTGGCTGCCATCTCTGAGGGCTTCTGTACAGTTAGGTTTGGGACTGCAGTGAGGAGACATGCAGGGCCTAATGGGATGGTGGTGGAGCCGGCCCTTTCCCCCCCCACCCCAATGAAACCCCGAGTTTTCTGGCACCTATGATTGACCTCTATGGCTTGTGATCAAGGTGAGTAATGGCCATGATCCCAGACATTCAGAGACAAATCTCGAAACCCAGTGTCTTTTAGCAGAAATGCATCTGGACCCTGCAGTAGGTTACTGTCCCAGGTCCACCCCAGGGGGAATTGGTGCTGTCCCCCTAACTGCTCCCCGTTGGCAGCTCGGTGGCCTCCATCCACCAAAGGCCTTTGGAAAGTCAGGTTTGGGCCCACACTCACGAAGATACATGGGGCCTCGCAGGATGGGTGTGGAGCTGGCCAATTCCTCCCCACCCCAACAAGAGCCTAAGTCATTCCCACGAACCACCTCTCTGGCTCGTGATAAAGCTGTGTAATGGCCATAATCTCAGAGACTCAGGAACAAATCTCGGAACCCAGCAGGTTTTTGCAGAAATCCCTCCAGATTTAGTTGTTAAAGTTTCAGAATTCCAAAATCATATGTTATTTATAACCAGCAATCGAAAAAGAATTGTCTACTGTTGCGTTTTCACCAGATCTAAGTGCCGGAGTAAAATCCCAAATAATAATGGTGGGTCTTGTGTCAAAATATTGAATGTAATCAAAGTAGAGAGAAGAATGTGGAAATTATCTGCCCCACAGGTAGAGGAAGGCTATGGAGTGGCGTTATACTTGGGTTTTTAGTGATGGAAAATGGGCAAGGTGAAGGGATGGGTGTTTCATTGTATGACCGATACTTAAACCTGAAAGCTTTCTAAGTGCTCTCCCATTTCCCCCCGTTTTCTCCCATTTATTTAGAAATAGCTAGAGTAATAGTAGAGCAAGTAGGATGTGTACCTTGCATGTGGCCAACCCAGGAGTCCTCCAGTCCACAACATCTTTTCATTGCTCATTGGACATTGAGCGTCCCCTTCTCATCCCTAGAACATGTAATGTGGGGGTGTGGCATGGGGTAGGGGTGTCTTCTCCCCGGAGCTGTTCATTACGGAGAAATCCAGTGCTTTGCTTTCTTGATTTTGTTGTGATTCTTCCCTATCTGCCAGGTATGTCAAGTAGTCCATGTGTTTCAAGGCTCTTGTTTTCCCAGTTGTATAACTGGCCAGACTGTACAACTAAAGGGTCGGGTACCCTTTCTGGACCCCGCTCAGTCAATCTGACACCATGCATATCTTTGCCTTTGGATCATTGTCATGGGTTTTTGAATATGGGAAGAAATTGAGTTTTCTTTTGTTATGGGGCCTGGGGATGCTCAGCAGTTATTTCTGGTGGTTCTCGTAAGTTGCTTTTAGCAGTGTTCAAGGATCAAACCCTGTCAGCCTCATGCTAGGCAAATGCCTATCTACTGTACGCTTGTACACACCAAAAAATGTTTTATTGTGTGTATGTTAAATTCTGACTGGGAGCCCAGAGTGAAGGTAATTAGGACCAGAACAGCAGTGCATCACTGCTGTTCTCGCCTTACAGATGCCCCCTAACTTCGATGTCCAGCTTCCTTATGGTATCCCAAGCATCACTGGGTCTGATTAAAAACAAAACCCAAAAGGATGTTTTGGGTGATTGCCGAGCTCCTCCCAGCAACACTTCCCGCAGATTTTCCCTTTCTGTAGGCTTGCTTGGACTGTGAGAACTATGCAGATGTCCTCCAACTGCTTGGTCATTCAACTGCATTCCATTCAACATTGGACTAATTCTCATTGTGCATTTTGTTTGATTTCAGAACTCAAATCACAGGTTTAGGATGTGGCATTACAGGAATTTCTTTAGGGAACAGGGGTATTGCATACAAGTGTGCTGTAAGATTCTCTTGTTGAAACTATTATGCCATTGGAGTGCTCAGTGGACCGAGCATGCGACTTGAAGGGTGGGCTCCGGCTCCATCCCCACAACCACATCTATGGCCTCACCATCACAGGAAAAATATCAGAGTCTAATGCTGGGACTAGAGGGTCTTTAACCTCAGTGGGTGCTGAAATCTAGAAATGTATTTTATTGTATTGTTTTTTAAAGTTTTCATTAAAATGCCAGTATTTTCAATGTTATTGATAGTTGTATTTAGGCGTACAATCATTGAAAACCAATTCCTGCATCAGCTTCCGTCAACCCGTGTTCCTGTATTCCCTCCCCACCCAGGTGCCCACTCTGCCCCCGCCTGTCATCTGGAAAAGCACATGACTAGGTTTCAGTGGTTACAGCTTAGATCTCTTGTTTTAGTTCTGTTGCATCTGTGTTTTGGGTAAATGGCTACACCCCTCACTCATGTCACTGGCATGATCAGGGAATCCCTGATCCCTGTAAACTTCTGGGTCTCTTCCTCCCCAAATTTCTTTCCTTCTTTGTCCGGCTTCTCTCTAAACACTGGAATTAGGGATGATTTAAGCAGCCCCTTTACATTACATTTCCACATCCAGTGTTCGGTATTCCACAGATGAGTGAACAGCATCCTGTTTTTGTTTCTTTTTCTGGCTAACTTCACTGAAGACAGTATCTTCCAGTTCCAACCATGTTGCTGCACAAAAGCAGTAATTCTAAAACCTGAAAAATATATCAATTGATCTCCCTTTATTCATCGATTTTTTCAAGTGGGTGTCAGTAACGTCTCCATGCATGCCTGTTGCATGCTAGTGTAGCCCAATGGCATCTGTTTGTTCTAGGAACATGGAGAGCCTCAAACCGATTTTTCAGGGTCTTGAGGAAGAAATCTGAGCATCTTGTAGGTGGGCGTCCACGCAGTCTTTTGACGTCCCGTGGAATTCAGTCAGTAATGGGTCTAGGCCAGTGGTTGTCTGTAAACCTCATTTCGTGTCCAGCCCATCTGATTTTTGATGGCTTAGAAGATCAGACAGCGTCCCTGATTCTTGACCCTTGACGGAGATCAGAACTCCAGAGTCTATCTCTCATTTGAGTGATGCGTGATATTCCAAGCATAGCTCTTTCGATTTCTCTTTGAGAGACCTGAGTAGCATTCTCATCCTGTTTTCATAGGGCCCAGGTCTCTGAGTCATATGTTAATGCAGGAAGAACAGTGGAATTGAAGAGATGTGCTCGAAGCTGGACGTTCTTTGTACTCTTAGTTATTCCTTCAATGATCTTGAAGGCATTCCAAGATGCTCTCATCCTCCTGCGAAACTCAGGTGCCAGGTCATTCATCATGTTTCTTTCTCAAACTAGGTATATATAACTGTTGCATTCGGAGATGGTGGTTCCATTGAAAGCGAGTAGAGTATCAGAAATGACGCTGTTTCTCATTAACATTGTCTTCGTAATTGTGATGCTTCATAATTCAGCTGTAGTCCGACCTTTCCACTCTCACAGTCAAAGTCGGTCTCATTTCTGCCTCTTGGCTGATGTTGGGTGTTATTAAACAATGTCATCAGCAAAGCAGAGGTGGTATAGTTGCCGACCATCTATCTTCACTCCCATTCCTTCCCATTCCAGTCGTCGCATGATGTTCTCAAGGGTGGCACTGAAGAGTTTTGGTGAAATGGTATCACCCTGCCGAACCCCTCTCTTGACATGGATAATTACTTCTTTGTAGAGTGGTGAAATCCTGGTAGTGAACCCGAAATAGAGCTCACGGAGGATCCTGATGTATTGAGTTTGTACACCCTGATTGGCTAGGGCTTCTATGACCGCTTCTGTCTCCATAGAAGCAAAGGCCTTCTTTAAATCAATGAACGTTAGACAGAGCGGCATCTTGAACTCCTGAGAAATCTCAATGAGCTTAGTAATCATGTGGATATTGTAGATGGTACTGAATCCTTTTCGGAACCCACCTTGTTCACATGGTTGTTCTTCATCTACTGTTCTGCTAATCCTATTAAGGTGACTCGAGTGAACAGATTATAGATGAGAGACAATAGGCAGATTGGGCGATAGTTTCCAATGTCGTGGATGCCTTCCTTCTTGTATAGTAGTACAGTCTTGCTGATTTTCCATTGGGATGGAACCTTGAATTCAGACAGGTAGCGTGTTAAGAGCCGAGCCAGTGTATTGATGAGTACTGATGGTAAGTTCTTCAGGTGTTCAGGTCTAATCTTGTCTGGGCCAGGTGCTCTTTGTTTCTTTACCCACGAGATAGTATGTTGAATTTTGAAGGGAGAACATTCGGAACGATATATCCATGGTGCAGAATGTGGTATGTGGGCAAGTGGACGTGGCTATTAAAGAGATCTGAGTAGAAGTCATGAATAATCTCCATTTCCCTTCTGGACGATGTGATAGATCCATCAGGATGTCCGAGGGCAGACATCTTGGTCTTGTAGTTGGTGAAGGGCAGGAGGGCATTACAAAAGCTTTTCCCGGCTTCTCCTGCATCTACCAGCATCGCTGATCTCCTGTCTTTGAGGTCATCCTTGATGGCTTCTCTGCATTGTTTTGCCAGCTTAGACATTCGCTCGCGGTTGCCTGAGGCATGTGCCAAGCCACATTGGTGAATAAGTTCAAGAGTGTTCGAAGAAAGGCAGTTTTTCCGTGGTTATCTCTCTCGGCCCCGAGAGTCCCAGCAGCAGTAATCCTTGAGCAATGCTGGTGTGATCCTCTCCCCATGTATGTTAATTAAAATTCTCCTTAACACACCCTAGTTTCTCTGATTGCTGTTACCTTCACCCCAGACATCTGGAGATGCTGGAGTTGAATCTGGCTTCTGCCACCCTCCTCCACGGAGAACAGAAGAAATGGGACTTCTCCTGTGTATAAGAACCTCAAAACTCAGGACGGAATATGGCACCCTCAGCAATGCGGGGTGCTATGATATGTGGAAGTGGGGTCTGGAGACCTTTAGAACTGAGTAGGTTGGACACGTAGTACTGTGGGAAGGCAAGCCTCTCCTGTGTCACCCTGTTTGCTCTCGGGTAGCTGGCTCTGGAGCACTGCTCACTGGGTATCCTTCCACACATAGAGTGAGTGGGGCAAGCTCCAGTCAGCAGGGACACCCGGACACAGATCCCCAGTTTATTCTCTGACCCAAGGCCCAGTCAGACGCGGCCAGGGACGGAAGATGCTGGACTCTCTCATCCCCTCTCTTACTTTGCGGGTGTAAGAGAGTTGAATCCATCAGAGGTGTCTCCTCTTGGCACACAGACCCCTCAAGAATGAAGCAGCACCATTGAGGTCTGGGGTCATCCCCCAACCCCCACCCCACCCCACCTGGTCCACACCTCCTGATCTGACTATATGATTTGAGTGAGGGGGTCGGAAGCAGTGTTGGGGGCCCCCACATCCTTCTGGAGTTCGACTTTGGTTCCCACACTCGGGGAACCCCCACTTGCCCTGCTCCCGCAAATGTCTGGGAAAGCCAATGAGAAGTCTCCCTGGAACAGAAAGGAATCCAATCTAGGCTTTTACCTAGGTCAAAGTCCCGTTGCTAAGGAGGTTGCCTAGGCAGGTTGAGAGTGTTGATGATCTTCTTTGAATTCCTTTCCTGGCCTTTTGTTTCTGCAGGAGCTTCTCTGGGTCTGTTATTGGCCATAGGTGAGGGTGTGATCAGACCTTAGTTTCTGTTTTCTTCAAGGTTGGCCTTCACAACTTCAGAGCTATTCCCGGGAAATTTACTGCCTTTACCTTGGGAGGGGGAGCCTTCCCTATCTGCCTGCATGCCTACATCAATTCCCTCCAAACCATTAGGAGTTGCTGGACGTTAGGACGGTAGGAGCCCTCAACCCTGGTCCCAGAGAAGTGACTCCTGAGTGCAAAGGCAGAAATAAATAAGCCCTGAGCACTGTTGACTATGTCTCCCTCCTCAAAGATGCAAATCCTAAGGTTCCCAGTGCTTCCCAGGTAGCTGATTACTCCCTGAGGTACCAGGGAACCATGTGATACTGGAGGTGAACCGAGAAAAAACATCTACAGGCAGAGAAAGCCTTGATCACAGGGATCACTGAAATCGCTCACATCTGTAATTTATAAACCTGATCCCCCTGACATAGCGCTTTCTGTTCAATACAGAAAACAAGTACTTTTTTGTAGGGGTGTGGTAAGGCACAATCAGAAATTCCGAGGAGTTAATTCTGGCTCCCCAGGCAGGATAACTCCAGATGGGCCTGGGAGGGAAAGGGATTATATGCTGTCATCCCCTGCAAGACAAACTCCCAGCAATCCCTAAAATCTGAATTTCAATTTAACTTGAATGCGTCATTCAATCTCCCCCAGCCCTTGGGTGGGATATACAATGCCTCCATTATCTCTGGGTTCCTCATGGCTTGCCCTTTGACCATTTTTTTTTCATTTTTGTGTCCCACCTGGGTGATGCTCAGGGGTTTCTCCTGAATATGCACTCAGGAATTAGTCTGGAAGTGTGGTGCTTGGGGGATCTTGTGGCAAGCACTCTGCTTCAACCTTTTGATGTCTTAAATATACACTCCTAGT
This sequence comes from Sorex fumeus, assembly GCF_029834395.1. Lineage (NCBI taxonomy): Eukaryota > Metazoa > Chordata > Mammalia > Eulipotyphla > Soricidae > Sorex > Sorex fumeus. Next base: position 2,719,436 of record NW_026606191.1, read on the forward strand.
TCATTCTTTATGTTACAGTTCTCAAGTTCAAATTAAACTGGTGTCTTCAGTACTATGAGGGAAATGGAATTGCTGATGATTGCAATTCAGGGAAACACAAAGATCTTCCCATTCTGTAAACTCTTAAGAGTTCTTGCTACTGTGCACTTCCATACGTCTACCAAGGTATGAGCTCCTGGTGAACCTGAATTAACCTCCTGAGTTTACTTATATAGCAAACCATAATAATAATAGTAATGATTACTTTTTCCTATGCCAGTGCCCCAGCACTTGGACTTGATTTGTATGTTAACCTGTAAAAAAATGTTCCTTTTTTTTGGACACACCTAGAGATGCTCAGGGGATACTCCTGGCTTTGCACTCAGGAATCACACCTGGCTGTGCTCGGGGGACCTTATGGGATGCTCGGAATCGAACCTGGGTCAGCCGCATGCAAGGAAAACGCCCTACCCTCTGTGCTATTGCTCTAGCCCGTGTAAATAATGGGTCTTGATGATGGAATCCAGGGGAAAACTGATTAAATAGGAACTAAGTAAAAGGGTACAAAAACCACCCCTCAATCACAAATATCAGTGTCACTCATGGGAGTGCTTGGGGGACTGTATGTGATGCCGGGGACCGAACATATGCCCTGCCAACTGTACTATCACTTTGGCTCCAAGTATAATTTTACATCCTCTAATTTTTCATCCTCTTTTTCTTTTATAAAATCACGTACCCATAGGTAAATCATAGCCTGAAAACCTGGCCTGTAAGCTCTGAGCATTTCTGGATGTGGTCCTAAAACCGAAACAACAAACCCAGAGGACTGACCGTTCAGAACATATTACTAGATTTTGCACCTCTTCTGTTGGCAGTTAACTCCTCATTGCCTTTATTTGGGCAGGAGGATTGGCTATGTGGGATTTTGCCAAACCCAGCAGCTCTCCGGGATCACTCCTTGGCAATTCAGGTTGTGAAGTTAAGTCTTTTGCGTTCATGGCAAATGCCCTGCCACTCACTGTCAGCTCTTTTGTGCCGCTGATAGCCTTTGAAATTGCAGCCTGTACTTCTGGCTCAAGTTTGCACCAGGAGGCCCCAGGTGCCAGCAACCCTGTCCTGACCTCTATCTACCAGCTGGGCCTCATCCCTGCCCCCTGCTGTAACTTTCTCACAAGGTTCACATTATTTATATAGAATTTGAATTCCTGCAGTCAGAGATAGGCCAGGAATGCAAGACCTGTCCTTGAAAGCAGTCTACTATGATACAGTCTCCTGTACAAAGCAGGATTCCTCCAAGTACCTCTCAGGTAAGCTCAAAGTTCTGCCACCTTTAGCAAAATCCAAACCTGCATTCTACAAAACTGGTTGGTGGAGGTTGACTAGTGAACAAATTACATATATATTATATACATATAAATATATATATAGATATAGATATACACACATACACAAACACACACATATATGTGTATATATACATATATATGTGTATATGTATACATATATATGTATATATACATATATATATATGGTCATACCCTGTGGTTGCTGCCAAAAGGTAACAAATGGTACTCAGTGTTGTGCCGGGGTATACAGGTCAGCCGTGTACAAGGCCAGTACCCTACCAGACTATAGCTGTGGCACCTAAATTTATTGATTTATTTTTTGGTTGACTACACCCAATGGAGATTAGAGTTTACCTCGGCTCTGTTCTCATTGATAATGCTAGGTTTGGGGACCCTGTGAGGTGGTAGAGATTGAACCTCGGTCAGCTCTGTGCCAGACAAGCAACGCGTGGTCTGTGCTTTCTCTGTAGCCATCATAAAAATGCTTCTTTGCTAAGTCGAGATAGTTGTGTTCTTTTTTCTGATTAACTACACAATTCACTTTCTTTCTTTTTTTTTTTTTTGCTTTTTGGATCACCCCCAGTGATGCACAAGGGTCATTCTTGGCTCACGAATTCAGGAATTACTCCTGGCGGTTCTTGGGGGACCATTGGGGATGCTGGGAATCAAACCTGGGTTGGTCGTGTCCAAGGTAAACACCCTCCCCACTGTGCTATCGCTCCAGCCTCCCCCCCCCCCCAGTTCACTTTTTTGTGTTTTTGTTTTCGGATCACAGCCAGAAGTTCTCTGGGCTTACTCCTGACTCTGCACTCAGGAGTCACTCCAGGGGGGCCTGGGGGAACCTATGAGAAGTGGGAGTTTGAACAGGATTTACACATTAATAGATGTTCCCGGTCTCTCCTGGCGGCTCTCTCTCACTGTCCACATTTGTTGCTCTTGAGCCACTTCTCCACCCTGGACAGTTGTTGCTGTGGACCGATGAAAGTAGAATGAGGACCAGGCTGGTTGCTGATTACTTGCTGTTTATTCAGTCTCTTGTCTCCCAGCTCTATCCAACCCTCTCTCTTAACTCGCTCTCCAATGCTCTCTGTGACTCCTCTCCAATCTCCCCAGCCACTCTTAATCTCAGCTCTCAGACTTCTCTTTAAGTCGCAACAGTGTCCTCTAACTCTGTGTCTCTTCTCTCACTGTCTCGTTGTCATCCTGTTGTTCATCGATTGACTCAAGCAGGCCCCAGTAATGTCTCCTTCTTCCTATCCCTGAGATTTTAAGAAGTGCCACATTTGAGGCTCTTTCAGGGTCAGGAGAAAGAGAACCATGATTGTTACTGGTTTTTGGCATATTGAATACACCATGGGGAGTTTGCCAGACTCTGCGGTGTGGGCAGGATACTTCTGGTAGCCTGCCAGTTTTTCCAGATTAAGGATAGATAATAAAATTTCGTGTGACTGTGCACTTCCCAGATCACGGTTTTAAAGTCTTTGGGTCTTGGCCATTGATGGGATTACACGGCACCGGGGACAGTTGGTGGGTGTAACACCTACATACTGGAAGATGGGAGATCTGGGTGGAGGAGGCCCAGTCCCAATACGAGCAGCTTGGAGATCTCAGCCCCAGGTCCTGCACACCTGGGTTTCTCTGCCGGTTCCTTCATGCGTGAGGCTCGTCCGAACTTGTGGAGAGTGGTCTTAAGCATGGCTGTGGCTCGAACCAGAGGTCTTGAGCTGCCGGGGCTCTGCTCGGGGTTGGGAGGGAAACTTAACACACCCTCCTCCAAAAGGCACCAGTGAGAAAGCCAGACACGGAGGTGGGACACTGCCTGTTTTCTTTCAAGAGCAGGGTTTTATAGTCTCTGAGTCTTGGCCATTGATGGGATTACACAGCACCAGGGGCAGTTTGTGGGTGTAATGGCTATATACTGGAAGATAGGGGATCTGGGTGGAGGAAGACCATCTCTTTTCTCAGTCTCCTTCATTCCCCCTGTCTCCCTGAAGCTGCTCTTTTTCTTCTCTCACCACGACCCCAATCCACGCCTCACCACGGGAAGCGCAATGAAAAATGATTTTCTAGACTTCCCCGTTACCTGCAGCCCATGAAGAAAAAGCAGCCCTAAAGGTGTGTTACTCCTCTCTTTCGACCAGCAACTTAATTGACATATTTAGTTTTACTTCCTAATGATTACCATTCTGTATGGACATAGTAATAGACACTTTTAGACTTGTTGGTGACTCTCCTGGGGACTTATCGCCACAGATTCAGACTCAGGCTGGATCAATCACTCCCAATCCCAGCAGCATCCAAGTCTAGTTACTACTTTTTGATTCGTGACAAAATTTGTCCATGACCAGGCTCTTATAGATAAGCATTACGGTACTTTGGCCAGGCCCATTTCGATGCAAGCATAGCTAGCTCACCACTTGCCCTGGGTCCATCTAGTCCTGCATCGGACCCTTCTTTATGAGATTGAGGAAGTAAGGGCAGCTGAGGCTTCAGTCAAGAGAGCAGATGTCTAGGAGGTAATATTATCTGGAGACCAACTCTCAAGCCCAGGCTTTTCTTTGTAACTGTCTTCCTGTATCCATACAAAAAGCAATTGCTCTGAAATAGCTAACCATGCAAAAGACATTAAGGAGAAGAGAAAGACAGTATTTACAAGTCAAAGTCTGATCAGTTGACAAAGGTAATTAAAAGGTTATGGGCAATCAAGAAACATAAGATCTCACCTGCCAGGGAGCAAGGGCAGACCACTATTATACTACAATACCTGGTGATCCTCAGTGGTTTCTCTTGGTTCTTCACTCAGGTATTATTTCTGATGGTGTTTCTGGAAACTACAGGATTCTGGGGATTGAACCTAGGTTGGCCATGTGCAAACAACACCCTACCCAGATCTACAGTTGCTCTGGTCTCAGTTGGAGAGTTTAGATACATGTAACTGTGCACAGAATGTTGTTTGAAAGGATAGAAGGGGCGCCTTGATGAAATCTTTTATAAGTGGGAATATGGGTCAGGTCCCAAGATCTCCACATCCCAGGAGAACATTCCGTTTACCTGTGATTTCTCACAAGGATGGTCACATTCCTGGATCCCACCCATGTTACTTTACTAATAATAGAGGTAAAAAAGGAAACATTTACGATTGGATAAAGGAAAATTCCATCCATCTATTAGTCAGATAGTGCTCAGGGGACCCTTTGGAATTCTGGACATTGTACCTAGATTGACTGCATGCAGCGCACTGTACTATCGTGATACTCTCAGTTTGAAATCATGTTTCTGAAACTGACTCCTGGGATTTTCTTTGAAGCTGAGTGTCCACTGCTCGCGTGTTGTCAAGGGGTAGAGCGTTGGCCAGACCTTGCTCTCTGATGTTCTTACCAGCCTTTGTTCCTCTTCCAAGTCTCCAACTCTCTGGGTTTCTACTAAGCCAGTTCCTCTCTGAATCCCCAGGGTTGGCTTCGGAGTCACTGCTTTCATCCCCATCTGGATGTATTATTTCCCCAAGAAACTCATTGTCCCGTGCCCTACCAGCTACCTACCTAAAGAGCTTAATTTCTTTTGACATGAAAACTCTTATGGCATAGACTAATAATTGGGATCCTTCTCTGCTGTTCTACATGGAAGCAGCCAGCCCTGGTGGAATGTCTCTTCCTGCACACTGTGATAAAGGCTCGAGTGAGCAATTTGGCCCTCATCCCCACAGGGATGCCGAGACAGGTGGGATGTGTTCTGAGGGTGATCAGAAGATCACTCTTCCCATGTCCTCAGCACCATCACTTTCCCATAGAAGCCCATATTGGACAGAATTCCCAGAAATGTAAGCACTGAGGACAAACTTTTGAGTCCAGCATGAACCCGGTGGGACTATGTGAACATCCACACAGGAGAGAAACTGTTTAAGGACTGTGGGAAGGCCTTTGATGGATCCTCATACCTTATACATAGGATATTTCCTACTGGAGAGTCCGTATGCATGTAAGGAATGTGCTGTGGCCTTTCTCTGACTCATACATCTTAGTATGCACAGAAAAAGTCACACTGGAAAGAAACCATATGCATATACAGAGTGAAAGACTTTGCTTATTCCACAAGCCTTAATACACAGAAAAACTCACAATGGAACACTGGAGAGATAACTTATATTTGGGAGCAATGTAGGAAGGCCTTTGCTTCTTCCTGAAGTCTTAGTTTTCATAAATTCTGTTTTGTAGAAAACCCTTATATATGTGAGGTTGGTGGAAAGGCCTTTCACCTCAGGTCTTTCTGAGCATAGGAATGTTCATACAGGTGGATGAAACACTATTCGTGTCACTACTATGGGAGGGTCTTCACTTACTATTCAAACTTTTTTGTCCAAAAGAAAACGCACATTGCAGTGAATCCATGTATATATGTAAGGAGTGTGGCAAGGCCTTTGCTTATTTCACAATCCTTTTGTGACACTGAAATTTTGATATAGGAGACAAACCTTACGTTTGTTATGACTTTTGCAAAGCCTTCACTTTCCCCTAACTCCTTATTAAACATAGGAAAATTCATTCTCGAAGAAGACATATGTAGGGGTGTGGGAAGATGTTTACTCAATCCTCAAGCTTTGGTGTGTGAGAAAAATTTATCCTGGATTGAGGCCTTATATATGAAATGACTGCAGGAAAATTTTGATGTAATTGGCATAGCTTTCTGAACAGGAAAATTCAGAGTGGAGAGAAATCTCATAAGTGTAAGGAATGTGGAAAGGTGTTCAGTTTGTCTCCAGCCCTTACTGCGCATGGGAAAAGTCATTTTGCAGTGAAAAATTACATCTGTCAGGAGTGTGGGAAGGACTTTCCTGGATCCTCGGGCCTTATGCATAGGAGAATTCACACTGGAGAGAAGCTATATATAAATATACATATTTATATAGTAAGAATATATATATATATATATATATATATATTTATGTAAGAACGTGGAAAGTGAATTATTCTCACCTGCAACTTTAAAGACAATCCTGGAGGAAATCCTGTAGGTAAGGAATATAGGAAAGCTTTCATGTTCCCTCAAGCTTTAGTAAATATAAAAGTTATGTTGGATCAATCACTTCCTTGATAACAATGGCCGGCGTCAGAACAGGGCCCTTAGGTAAAACAATTTTAGTTTCAACAAGTAGGTGGGGGATAGATACAAAAGTACAGTAAGGAAGGAAATAATCCTGTTATCTGTGAAAGCTTCCTGTGATACTAGTACCATAAGTGAAAAGTACTTGCTGATTATCCCCTGCACCATGGTTATGACAATGTCCTGGCATGTGGACTTCCCAGTATGTTAACTGGTAAATAATGGTTCTTAGTGATAAGGCAAGGTGGAAGGAATTAAATAAGAAGTAAATAGGTACAAACATTGCATTTTGCTGGGTACTGTCACGACTCACCATGGTTTCATTCTTTGCTGTGATTTTGACTTGGCTCAGAGGCCCTGCTTTGCATAGATCATGGCATAGATCAACCAGGACGCTGTGGTTAGCCTTTTTTGACGTTGTATAGACAGCCAAACCTCTATTCTTCAGGCCCTTCTGTGTTATGTTCTGGGAGTCACATCCCGCAGTGCTGTCCATAATTTGTGTCCAGGTAGAGCCACATTCAAGGAAGCACTTCATTCGCTGTAGCATATCTGCACTCATTGTATTCAGTTTTCCATTTGATTTACACAAACATTGAGGGTAAACGTTTTGAGACTTACACTTTGGAAGCAGTAAAATCCTAACAATCTCTTATACACCAAAATGGGACCATATAGAATCCAGATGATTGAACCTGAGTCAGCTGCGTACAAGGCAAACAAGCTTTCCACTGTGCTTTTGCTCCAGCCAACCAGCCTTACCCATTTACCTGCATTTCCCTAGTTGTTCTCTGCGCAGCTGGTGTCTGGCCCTTTAAGGCTGCTTGCAGAAGCGGAAGTGATGTCACAGCAGGGCATTTACATGTTTGGGTGCAAGATGCTGGATCAGGCCTCCATTTCTTAAGCAGGTGAAGAGAGAAGAGGCTGTCTGTCCGTCGTGGAAGGGGTCTGCGAAGGCCGGTTTTGTGGCAGGACACTAGCAGCCTCCTGTGAGCACCCCGCACCGCACCTCCCAGTTTCTGCACTGAGGGGCGGAGCCAAGCCAGCTCTAAGAACACTTTTAAGCTTTTTCCACTGATATCCACGTGGTTCCTGCCGCCCGGCAGGGTTTTGTGGGGGACTCGGAGCTTTGGTGAGTGCAGTGGGGGCTGTGCTGGGGCGCAGGGGTCAGGGGTATGAGTGTGTGGTTCTGGGGATCCCCTGCATCTCTGCAGTGGGATGGCGGCAGGTGGGCGTGGTGCCGAGTGGGTGGGGGGGGCGCTGGGCCGTCCCTACTCTCCCACTTTGGGACTGCACTGGGCCCTGTCTTGGAGCTTTGGCCCCAACCTCACTGCTGTACAAGCTGCATGTTCACTTAGAGGACCTGAGAGATAGCACAGTGGTTAGGGCGTTTGCTTTGCATCTGGCCCACCCAAGATCGATCGCCAAGCTCGACCAGGACGGGTGCCTGAGCGCAGTTAGAAGTTTCTTGTCCATATCGCCGGTGATGCCTCCAAAACTATAAAAGGACTGTTCATTTTTGAGGGGCAGCTCCCTAATGGCAAATGACACTGTAGCCCTCAGTCACTATTCATTAGTAGCCTTGATTTCCAGACCATCCCTTGGGTGGGGTTCTAGGGGTGGTTGCGGTTTACAACTGAAAATTTACTTTGGGGCTATTTTTGGTTGTATTTTGGGCACAAATATGTAATCTCGGGGCTTCCTTAAGGAGCATCACTCTGGAATTCTTTTTTTTAAGTTCTTTAGGTGTCATGTGAGATGCTGAATATCAATCAGGGTCAGCCTGGGAAGCGTCCGTCCCAGTTTAATATCTCTGACTCCACATTGTTGTTTTTTCTAACGTAGAATTTCTGTATCCTAAAATCAATTTGAAAATTGCACCCCGACTCTTCATCTCTCCCTGATTAGGCAAAACCCGGCTATTACACTGAGACTTGTGTACAAATAATGTCTGGGCATGCGCTGCATGCCTTTGGTGGCTATGATTGGTCTCCCCACCCTGGCCGGTGAAGGGAAACAGAGGATCAAAGAAGGAAACGGGCCAGGCTGTTGGTGATCTGCTGGATATTAACCCAAAGTGTCTTAGGCTTCATCTGTTAATTGCCCCTTTTGCTCCTCCCAGAGAAGCTTATCATGTCCTTGCTAACATCCCTAATTTAGTTAAAGTTTATCTTTAACATTTCCTTTGTATTTTTCTTCGCGTTGTCTCAATTCCCCAGGCCAGTCTTGATTACTTATATACCATAACTTTCTGGTTATTCTCAACTTTGTATTTGTACTGCTTTGTAGTTGAAGTGACTGTGTATTTGTACCTGCTTCCCTGTTTCCCCTATAGCATTTTTATGTTTTCACTCTACAGCACTGTTCTTTGGTTAAACACAGAAAGACCATCAATGATTATACTCCTAGTATTTCGGAGTAGATGGACTCAAGTATATCTACTCCTGGGCATAATTGCTTGGTCATAATTACTTGACTCGGGCTTCAGTTACTGTAGTTCCTAACACCCCAAAAGGGAGGTTCTGCCGTGGAACTTGTATGGACCAGGGGCAAGTGGGAAAACTACCCCAGCTTCGAAATGGAACATTCTAGAAAGCACGTGTGCATGGTCTTGATGCAAACAGTTACAGCATTAGAGACAGGATCCCCATGGGGAAGGACAAGGTGAACTGGCCTGAAGACTTAGTCTGGGATTTACAGTAAAAGCCTTGCTTGCTCTCAGAGCCCAGAGAAGTAAGTGTTAAAAGCCTTATTTGCTCTGGGGGCTGGAGAGATAGCACAGCGGGTAGGGTGTTTGGCTTGCACACGGCCAACCTGGGTTCGATTCCCAGCATCCCATATGGTCCCTTCTGCAATGCCAGGAGTAACTCCTGAGCGCAGAGCCAGGAGTATCCCCTTGTATCACCGAGTGTGACCCAAAAAAGCAAAAAGAAAAAAAGCCTTATTTGCTGTCAAAGCCCAGAGAACTAAGTGTTGGGATATTTGTCTCTTACTGTGTTTATCCAAACAACTACAAGTGTTGATAACTTATACAACTAGAGGAAAAGATAAAAGCAGCGTAGATGTCCCTGAGAGACAGAGTGTCTACTTGGGTAAATCTCCCCATGAGAATTTACTCTGCCAAATGTTTATCTGCGTAAATGATCAGTCACCCCTCTTACCTGTCCCTTTTCGATGCCAGGGTAGCTCACAGCTCTCCTGGGTCCATTCAGTCTCTTGCTTTTGGGGTGCTAAGAACAAAGGGCAGATGATGCTTAAGTCTCATAAACATGACAATGTCCAGGAGTATATAGTATCTGCAGTTAATTAACTCTGAAGTTACAAAAGCATAATATTGCCTTCCTTTGTCTAGACAAAGCTGAGGGCTGGGGGCATGGCCATCCCAATCCTCCCAGTACAATCTTCCCAACTTGGGACTACACTGGTCCTTGTTCAGGAGAAAAAAAAGATTTATTTTCTAAAGTAAACTGTAGCGGATATAAAGGAAAGAGAAAGTCAACATTTTATTTACAAGTACAAAATCCAGAGATCTCTGGAGAATCTGACTTTACAATTCACAGGTTGTGATTAGGGAAAATGGGTGAATAATGTATAGGGGAAGCAGAGCACAGGGAATTAAAGATGAACACTAAGGAAATTGGTGTTATTGGGATGGGTGTTACTCAGTAAGCCTCAGCTCCTTGTAGCAAAGGAGAAATGATGAACCAATGTTAAACCTAAATTGTTTAGAACTAGAATCCAACCAGGGTAAAGGATTTTGTTTTTTTAAGCAAGAAAGTTTTGGTTTTCCAGGAGTAAGGACATTTGCCCAGGAATCCCACTGGGTGTGCTAGGAGCACGTTTACTTAGGTCCGGAGCCATAGTACAGTGGGTAAGGAACCATCCAAGCAATCGTCCCAGGTTCTATGCCCTGCATCCCATATGGTCTGTACCAGAGTGATTCCTGCGTGTAGAGCTAGGAGTAAGCCCTGAATCTGCCGGTTGTGGCCTCGAAACAAAAATCACACAAAGTCACACTTATATATACACATATATATGCACAATGGTGAAAGAACAACAGGGATTCATGAGAAACTGTGTGTTTCTGTAGCACAGATAGATCAAAAATATGGGATTATTTTTTTCTTTTTTGGGTCACACTTGGCGATGCACAGGGATTACTCCTGGCTTTGCACTCAGGAGTTACTCCTGGCATTGCAGAAGGGACCATATGGGATGCTGGGAATCGAACCCAGGTTGGCCGTGTGCAAGGCATACGCCCTATCTGCTGTGCTGTCTCTCCAGCCCCAACAATAGGGGATTTTTAAGGACCAGAAATTTGACTCTTTTAATGTTTCATTCTCAAATTTGTCTCTGTACATCATTCCCCCCCCTTCAGTAGAATTTGCCTTTTTTCTTGTTATATTTTTCACCACAGCCTACAGTGCTCAGTGTTTACTCTTGTCTCTGAGCTCAGGGATCATTTGACAAGAGTCAGGGTAACATTCTGTGTTTAGATATCATTGATTCGATGTTAGTTGACAACTGCAGGATCAGGGGACTTCTTCTTACACCCAGGCCCCCAGTGTGTGACCGACCAGTCCAGCATTTGCCTCTCCACTCCTTTATTCGAGTCTATCCTCCTTGCAGCACAGATTCACCTGGGGGGCAAAAAGGTTCTCAGGGCCTAGACTCTGGCTCTTTAAGGTACCTAATGGAAACAGTAGTGATGTCATAAATGTCATGATTCATTTTCCATCCCTGAATCAGACACTGGGACTGTTGCTCACTTGGCAAGGGACAAGTAAATTTGTGCCCCATCCTGGAAGGGGGAGTCTGAAGAAGGATTTAGTTGCAGGACTCAAGCAACCTCCTGTGAGCACCCCGCACCTTCCCATTTCCACACTCTGAGCCAAGGGGCCGAGCCAACTTGGGGGGTACTTTTGCACTGGTTTTTCACTTGTTCGCCAACATTCAGGTGGATCGTGAGGTGTGGTGGAGGATTTAGGGGGACGCAGAGCCTTGGGGGTACAGGGGGGGCTGTCTCACGGTTCAGGAGTGACAGTTTTGAGTTCGTGATTCTACGGTGCCTCTTTGGCCACAATCGTCTCCAGCTCCGGGATGGGGCAACAATGGCTGAATGTGGGAATCATCCGAGGACTTGGCTATTCCAACCGTCCCAGCAGTCCCATGTTTGAACCATCGGCCCTAAGCTCACTTCTGTAAAATCTCCAGATTTGAGGGGCAGAGCTTCAGCCCCTCCAGCTAATGGCAGGAGACCTGTTGCTGGTCATTTTCATTGTCTGCCGTGAGAGCCGTGATCATGTGGGGTATGTGAGTTGGAAGGTGGCCTGCAGGTGGCTGAGGTTTGCCAATGAATATGTATTTGGGGGGGGCTATTTTGGTTCTTTATATTTAAGGGGGGAGAGAGGGCAAATACCCGGAGATTCTCATGACTTACTCGAGTCTCTAAGCTCAGGTATTGTCCCTTGCGCTGCTAGGGTCCATATGGGATGCAGAGGATTGATTGGTTCATCTAGTCAAGCGCCCAATTCACATTATTGCCATCTAACCACAATACTTGTATATCTTTTTTAGGCTCATGAATTTCAGCTCCCTCACATCAAGCTGCAAAGCACCCCTGACTCTTTATCTCTCCCTGAGCAGACGACACCTGCCATTGTGGTAAATACTGAGGTCCCCGGGACAGAGTGCCCAGGTTCATGTCCTTGTCCACCCTGTAAGCGAGTGTCGAAGGTTTGTCCACTCTAAGTCACATGGTGGAGCCACATTCCAGGCTACGGTTCCCTGGGGGCAGCACTTCTGCCAGCCTGAAGGGGGACGCTAGTATTTGGGAGCTCCTGGACTGAGAGTCGGCCCCTGGCAGTGCCTATAGGGACTTTACTGTGGGAGCCAGAGAAGAATCCGGGAATCAGAGAAGGCTGTCTTTTCCTCCCCTGTAGCCTGGGCCCAGGCTCCTCTCCTGAAGTACAGCACAGATGCCAACAAAATTTGCATCCCCAGTGGAGACAGGAGCTTCTGCCATTGTCTCCCAGAGGTGAAATTGTGTGCTTGTGCCCGAGGGTGTGGTTGGTCTGGCTCAGAAGTGGGAGGAGGTGCTCCTCTCTGGTGCTTACTGTTCTGACTTCTCCAGGTCTTTGCACGGAGCCTCCTGCTGATACTCAGAACAATAGTGACAGTAGAAGATGGTGACGCGGCTTCTGATAAACCGTCCGCAGGTAGAAGTAGACGGATAGAATGACATGAGGTAGTATCAGGAGTGCCCAGGTTTCCTGGGACTTCTGTTTTGAGTTTCTTTAGGACGGATTCCAAGATGAGACTTCTGATCGGACCGTCCCATTCGGTGTTTGAAGCTGCTTTTGTTTATGTTTGTTTTGTTTTATTTGGCTTTGGGGCCAACCCAGTGGTGCATGAGGAGTACTCAAAGCTCTGTGCTCAATGCTCTTTCATGAAAGGTCTAGGTGATCAATGGGATGCTGGAGGTCCAAAAGTTTCATCTTGGGTTTCTGTTTTATTAGGGGAGGCAGAGCAAGGATTTTCGCAATCATTCCTTGTGCTGCACTCTGGCATTGCCCCTGGCAGTGCTTGTGGGACCATATGGGATGTCAGGGATCGCCAGTCCTACATGGTGTCCCCGGAATAGCTGTCGTGTTACGCTAACCTGCTTCTTTAGTTTCTTTTGCATTGTTTTTGTCATCAGCTGTCCTCTTGACTCTGTGCTCTGGATTCACAACTGACTGGCCTCAGAGCACCCTGGGTTGTGATGGCCTCATTTGCGTCCTGGAAACTACAGTGACTTCGGCCACCAGACTTGCTTTTCTCCTATTTTGTCCTTCCTAGTTTGGAGAGACTACCTGCTCGGTTATACAGTCTTGTGTTCACATAATCTTGTGTGTGGATTTCTGGGCATGCACCGATCCCAAGGAGAAAGAGCCAAGGATCTCTGAGGCCAGTAGAGATGTTGGGGTCACGAAACTTCTACCTTCTTTGAGCAGGATTTGGGGCAGTCCTGAGCAGTGAGTTCCTACTGGCACACATGCCATGCACTGCTCTGAGTAGTTGTCTATATGGACTGTCGTGTTCTAAATCCTAGTGGTCATGTGCTGTGGGGTTGCAGCGGTGAGCGTACAGTGGTTATTGCTACACCCAGGGATAGCCTTTTGGATCTTACAAGTGTGTGTTCAGGTGATCCTCTCTAGAGTGTTCACTGGAACAGTGGTGCTCGAATTGGCCGGGGGGTTACCAGGAAAGGCAGATACATCCAAGAACCTTCTGTCAAACTTCCTCCCACTTTAGCAGATCCAGTTGCCTTATGTGATTTTTGGGGCCCGTCAGTCATGCGTGTGCATGGAGGCTGGTTCATTTGGAGTGGAGAGGCCCAGTGACAATATAGGACCCTGCTACCTAGCCTCAGAGTAGTGGGAATGAGGCTAAGATAGTCTCTGACTCCCACCCTTTTTGTGTGCTGACTCAGGACGCAGTGACCTTCCATGACTGTGAACTTCAACCCGGAGGAATTGTCATGCCTGGAGGCGTCTCAGCGGAAGTTCTACAGGGACTTGATGCTGGAGACCTACCAGAATCTGCAGGCTGTCGGTGAGAGCAGTGTGGAGCCAACCGTGTCTAAACAGACCCGCGTGGGCTCCCTGGGGTTGGGCGGCAGATGTGTGCAAGCGGCGCACGTGGATTAAATCCCAGGCATCCCATGTCATCCCCAAGCACCAGCAGCAGTGATTTCTGAATACAGAGTCAGGAGTCACCCCTCAGCATGGCCAGGTGAGACCCCAAAGAAGACAAAAACCAACAACATACTGTACTGATCAACCCCCTGTTGGCCATACACAAGGTCAGGTCTAGAGTATTTGTGGTATTTTCTTGGGTCTTACCTCTCGAATAACTAGAAATATGTGCCATTTTGGAAATGGACATCGTATTCATGCTTTTCAGATATATGCCCAATTGTATCAGGAAAATATAGGGATTTACCTGTCACCATCTCCCTGTCACTTATCCATGCCTCTGTTTCTGTTGGGGCAGGGCACTCTGGCATAAAGCCTGCGGTGATCTCCTGGCTGGAAGGAGGAGCCCTGAGGTCGAGGAGGAGAGGCGTATGTGCGGGTGAGTGTCTGAGGACCCTTCCTGGCTCAAGCCCTGTGCAGTGTATGGGTGTGATGAACATGTAGGAAACACGCTGCTGAGACCAGGGCTTTGGTCTCGGATTCTTGGGTCTGTGCCATACTTATGCTGCTCTTCATTTCCCTGGACTGTCAGTCACAGAATGATCCTGTAATTTGCTTCCATGGTTTTCGAATAAGTAAGACCATAACAGAGCTAGTTTGGATCTGATCGATAGTACAGCAGGGAGTGCCTTGCAGTGCCTGAAGGTGACCTGTTCAATAATTTGTTCAATAACCTGGTTCCCTGAACATTACCAGGTCTACTCAAAAACAAAAACAAAACCTAGTGTAGAATTGCCAAGATCCTCACAGTTTTCCACTATCCGAATCTTTTCTTTAGTGTGGGACTCTTTGGAATTTGAGAACCACAGAGATGTACTCTTAACTACATGACATCATTATGCTACATTTTTTGACATGTGCTTGAATTGTATGTTTTGTTCAGTTTCAGAACGGAAACCGCGACTTCAGGATTTGACATTACAGCACTTTGATTTGGGAATGGAGTTAGCAAGTACAAGTGAGTTGGTAAGATTCGCTAATTCAGAATTAATATTATTATACCAGCAGGAGAGGACCAAGTATGTGATTGTTAAGGTGGAAGGCTGGGAATGGCAGGGAGGAATTCCAAAGTCTGATGCTTGGAGTATAGGACCCTTAGCTTCACTACGTGCTGAAATAAACCATGTGTAAAAATACCGTGAGTTTTTATTTGCTTGAAAGTTGTAGTTGTTTAGAAAGCTAATTTGTGCGCCCTAGAGATGGTGCAGTGAGAAATATAATTGCTTTGCACATGGACGGATATTCCTTACCCAGCACACCTTATGGACAGCATAGACCCACAGAAATCATCCTAGACACTGCATGGTGTGACCCTCCACCAACCCCACCCCCAATAAATAGAAACTACAAAACAGAAAGAACAAAAAACTTCATTGATTCTGAAAGCCATCACTTGTGGTGAGAGCTTTGCAATGGCCACGTGGTCTGTCTCAGCTGTGTGGCGATGCAGCGTTGACTTCACCCCTGCATCACAGGTTCCACACGGAACTTTAACCAAACACGCATGTGGATCTATTTCATTTTCTCTTGAAATAGATGCTTCCATTTTATATAAAAGGAATTATTTCCAGTTGTATTCCTTCATTAATTTAAAGGGGAGAAAGCCGCAGAATTTACTGACTCTGCATCCATCAATTTTGTGTGTCCAACTTACAGTTACATAAAATTATTCTATTGTAAGACAATTCGTATGTCGGAAATTGCATTTGTGTGGTGCATATGTGTGAAACCACAGCTGAAGGGCTCAGTTTTTTTTGTCAGGAAGACTCAGTGAATAAGTCAATAATTAGAATCCTCTGTTGTTCTACAGGAAAACTGCCACCCCAAGTGGAATGTCTCTGATCCTACACTGTGAGACAATGTTTCTAGTGAGCAATCCTACCCTCAGCCCCATGAGGACGCCGAGACTGGCGGGATGTCTTCTGACGATGATCAGAATGGTGAGAGGTACCTCACTCTTAAGAAGTCCTCTCCTGGAAAAAGTTCCTTGGAGTGTGTTATTCTCAGTTCACAGGCAAAAAATTCCCCAACGGGGTACCTGCTAGGGAGAGGAGCACTTTTTATAGTGAGTCCCTCACAGCAACATACCCTCAACCACAATCACCGTGAGGAGAACCCATCTAGGTGTAAGGAATGTGGGGGAGCCTCCCCATGTTCTCAGCGTTGTGTTGTTCCCTTAGAAAACCACAGTGAACAGAATCCCCAGAAATGTCAGCCCCAAGAGCAAAGTGTGAGTCAAGGGTTACCCCATCATGACCATATGAATATTAATGCAAGAGTGAAACCTTATACATGTGAAGAATGTGGAAAGACCTTCAGTAGATCAGCAAATCTTATTTTGCATAGGAGAATTCATACAGGAGAGAAACCATATAAATGTCAGACTTGTGGGAAGGCCTTTATTCAGACCTCACATCTTAATAGACACATGAAAACTCATAGTGGAGAGAAGCCTTATATATGTGAGGAGTGTGGCAAGGCCTTTACTCAGTTGTCAAGCCTCAGTAGACATGCAATTATTCACACTGGAGAGAAACCATATAGATGTAAATAATGTGGAAAGGCCTTTGTTTGGGCCGCAAGACTTAGTTTACATAGGAGAATTCACACTGGAGAGAAACCGTATATATGTAAGTAATGTGGGAAGTCCTTTGCTGAATCCTCAAAGCTTAGTGTACATAGGAGAATTCCCACTGGAGAGAAACCGTATATATGTAAGGACTGTGGGAAGTCCTTTGCTGAAGCCTCAACACTTCGTGAACATAGGAAAATTCACACTGGAGAGAAACCTTATCAGTGTATGACATGTGGAAAGGCATTCACACGGTTCTCTTCCCTTACTCTGCACATGAGAATTCATACTGGAGAAAAGTCTTAGATATGTATGGAGTGTGAAAAGGCCTTTACTTCTTCCTCACAATTGAATGCATTCACAAAGTAGCATTCACGCCAAAGAATAACTTAACTTAACTTAAATTTCCGTTAGTCGTCGATTTGCTCGAGCGGGCGCCAGTAACGTCTCCATTTGCTCCAACAGCTCTAGTCCAGCAGTCATCTTTAAATCTCATAGGAGTATTCATAGTGGAGAGAAACCGTATATATGTAAGGAATGAGGGAAGGCATTTGCTACAGCCTCAAATATTAGTGTACATAGGAAAATTCACTCTGGAGAGAAACGTTATATGTAAGGAATGTGGGAAGGCCTCTGTTTGTCCTCAATACTTAATGTACATAGGAGAATACGCACAGGAGAGAAACCATATACATGTAAGAAATGTGGAAACGCATTTTGAGAAGCCTCAGATTTAGTGTACAAAGTAGCATTCACGCCAAAGAATAACTTAACTTAACTTAAATTTCCGTTAGTCGTCGATTTGCTCGAGCGGGCGCCAGTAACGTCTCCATTTGCTCCAACAGCTCTAGTCCAGCAGTCATCTTTAAATCTCATTATGTGACCAGCCCATCTGATTTTGACACCTTGGCAAACGAGACAGCGTCCCTATTTCTTGATTGTCGACGGATGTCAGAAATCCGGATTCTTTTTCTCATTTGAGTGAAACGTGATATTCCAAGCATAGCTCTTTCTATTCTTCTTTGGGAGACCTGAATAGCGTTCTCATGTTGTTTGCGTAGGGCCCAGGTCTCTGAGGCATATGTTAATGCAGTAAGAACAGTGGAATCAAAGAGATGTGCCCAGAGCCGGAGGTTCTTCGTCCTCTTAGCTATTTCTTCGACGTTCTTGAAGGCGTTCCAAGCTGCTCTCTTCCTCCTGTGCAGCTCGGTTGCCAGGTCATTTGTCATGTTGACTTCTCGACCGAGGTACACATAGCTGTTGCATTCGGAGATGGTCATTCCATTGAGAGCGAATGGGGCATCAGGAATGAGGCTGTTTCTCATGAACATCGTCTTCGTAAGATTCAGCTGTAGTCCTACCTTTCCACACTCACCGTCAAAGTCGGCCAGCATTTGTGCCGCTTGGCTGATGTTTGGTGTTATTAAAACAATGTCATCAGCAAAGCGGAGGTGGTGTAGTTGCCGACCATCTATCTTCACTCCCATTCTTTCCCATTCCAGTCATCGCATGATGTTCTCAAGGGTGGCACTGAAGAGTTTCGGTGAATTGGTATCACCCTGCGGCACCCCTCTCTTGACATCAACGATCACTTCTTTGTAGAATGGCGAGATCCTGTTAGTGAATCCGCAATACAGCTCACGGAGGATCCTGATGTACTGGGCTTGAATGCCCTGATTGGCTAGGGTTTGAATGACCGCTTCCGTCTCAACAGAATCAAAAGCCTTCTTTAAATCAATGAACGTTAAACAGAGCGGCATCTTGAACTCCCGAGAAACCTCAGTGAGCTTGGTTATCGTGTGGATATGGTCGATGGTGCTGAATCCTTTGCAGAACCCGGCTTGCTCACATGGTTGTCCTTCATCTAGTGTTCTGCCAATCCTATTTAGGATGACTCGAGTGAACAACTTGTAGATGACAGACAATAGGCTGATCGGGCGATAGTTGCCAATGTCATGGATGTATCCCTTCTTGAACAGTAGTACTGTCCTGCTGGTTTTCCACTGGGACAGAACCTTGCATTCAGACAGGTAGCAAGTGAAGAGCCGAGCCAGAGTATTGATGAGTACTGATGGCAGGTTCTTCAGGTGTTCAGGTCTGACCTTGTCTGGGCCGGGTTCTGTTTGTTTCTTTACCGACAAATTGCCTGTCGGATTTCGGAAGGGAGAATGTTGGGAACGACACATCCATCCTGTGGAATTTGGTATGTCGGCAAGTGGACATGGCTATCGAAGAGATTTGAGTAGAAGTCATGGATAATCTTCTCCATTGCCGTTCTGGAGGATGTGATGGATCCATCAGGACGTCGGAGGGCAGTCATCTTGGTCTTGTAGTTGGCGAAGGACAGGTGGGCCTTACGAATACTTTTCCCAGCTTCTGCCGCATCTACCAGTACTTCTGCGCTTCTCTCTTTGAGGTCTTCCTTGATCGCATCTCTGCACAGCTTTGCGAGCCCCGACAAAGTGCGAGCTGCACTGCTTTGTGTCCGTGTTCGAGCATGCCAGATAAAAACCTTATATATGCGAGAAATGTGGCAAGGCCTTCTGCCATTTTAAATCCTTGCTAAGCACGGGAAAATTCACAGTGGAGGGAAATCTTATTAGTGTCCGACTTGTGGGAAGACGTTCATTTGGTGCTGTTTTCTTACTCAGTATGTGAGAATTCATACTGGATACAAACTGCATATATGTCAGTAATGTGGGAAGGGCTTCATGTACCCCTCACGTCATAATAAACATAAAAATTCATACCGGATATTTTGATCCCTTAATAACGGTCTCTAAGGACAGAACAGGACAAATCAGACGAACAAGTTTCCTTTGGACACAATGGTCAAGGATGTTAAAAAAGTGCAGTTAAGAGGGAAGTAAGCCTGCCTGCTCGGAACAGGCTTCTCTTGTCATTGAAATGTACCTGCTGATTTTCACCTGGGCTGCACCTATTCCAGTATTCTAGGGCTTAGAATTGATTGTGTGTTAACTTGTAAATAATGGGTCCTGGTGAGGAAAATAAGGAGGAAGGTGACTGAATGAACAGGTATAGAAACACCCCCTGCTCAGAGCTGTCACTGCTCACTACTCTCTTATTGTTTGCTATGCTTCTGGCTTGGCCCAGAGGGGCTGTTTGGTGGGAATTATGGCAGAAATCAACCAAGATGCAGCACTGAATTCTTTGAAAATGGAAAAACAGGTAAACCTTCATTCTTCAGTCTTTCCTGCGTTAGAATTTGGAATGCTTGAGCACCCTGAAAATCCCGGTTTGGGAACTTGAGTGGCAGGTCACACCAGCTTGTAGGGCACTTTCATACTTTTTTTACTTGTTCTGGATATCCAGGCTCTTTAGAGGATGTGGAGCTTTTGAGGGGTGCATTGGGGGCTGTTCTTTGGCTCTAGTGCCATGGGTGAGGGTGCGTTATCCTGAGGGCCCCTGCACCCACGATCGCAACCATGTCCAAGATGGCACTGGAGGGTCGGCACATGGACTTCAGGCCTTGGTGTGAGGAGCCTCCAAAGAGTGGGGGTCGTGGCCATCTCATTCCTCCCTACTCGAGACTGCGGAGGACCATGTTTGGAGCCTTTGGACTGGACATAACACTTATCGAACCTCCAGATATGTTCACGGGCAGCCCCAAAGGAAAGGGACACTTTTGGCGTCGGTCATTTTCATTGGCTTCCGTGCTGGGTTTGGGACTTTGGGGCGTGTTTGGAAAAGTGAGAGATATTTGCCTCTGAAAATTTACTCTTTGGATTATTATTTATTTATTTATTTATTTTTTGCTTTTTGGGTCAAACCCAGCGTTTCACATGGGTTTCTCCTGGCTTATGCACTCAGGAATTACTCTTGGTAAAGCTCAGGGGACCATATTGTTGCTGGGATTCGAAACCGGGTTGGTCATGTGCAAGTCAAACATCCTACCTGTTCTGCTATCACTTCAGTCCCACTTTGGATTAATTTTAATAGCTTTTTTTTTTTTAATTCAGGGGAGTTGGAAGGGATTCTTTGATGCTCAAGGTTTACTTCTGGTTCTGAAGCTCAGGAATTATTCTGCAGTGCTGCTGGGTTCCTATGGGATGGGGAGGTTTGACCTGGATCAGCAAGGCAAGCATCCTACTCGCTTTATAGTGAGTCCAACCCCAATATTGGTGTTTTTTTCCATATATAGAATTTCTACTTCCCGGGTGTCTGGTACCACCAGCAGGTCAATCTGTGCCTGTAAGGCAAGTGCATCAGCAGAATGATGGTACCATCAGACTTCCAGATACTCCAAAATTGATGTTGTGCCTTTGGCCGGACAACAAAAACTTTGGGCAAAGTCTTCCAACAAAGTAAATGGCCAAAAGTTAGGTATGTGCAAGACACACCAACAAACCACTTCCGGCTCAGCTATATAATTGGAGGCAAGGTCTCTGTGGTTCCTGATCAAACTGCTTAAAGGCTATGATCCCAGAGACTCAGAGACAAATCTCGGAACCCAGCGGCTTTTTGCAGAGATGCACCTGGATCCCGCAATGAGCTGCCAGTTACAGACCACCACAAGGGGGAAAGGGTGTGTATCTCCGCCTGATCCCACTTGGTGGCTCAGTGGCCACCATCTTCCAGAGGCCATTGGACAGACAGGTTTGGGCCTGCAGTGACAAGACATGTGGGGCCTCATGGGATTGGGGCGGTCTCTGCCCTTTCCTCCCCACCTCAATGAGACCCCGAGTTGCTACCCATGTACAGACTGTCTGGCTCTTGATCACTCGGCCATGATCCCAGAGTCTCAATAACAAATCTTCGGAACCCAGCGGCTTTCAGCACAAATGTGTCTGGTCCCCACAGTAGGTTACCAAAGCTGGGTATTTCAGGTGGCAGTAGGTTTTGTGCCTGGTGGCTCAGTGGCCGCCATCTCTAATGGCTTCTGGACGGTTAGGTTTGGGACTGCTGTGAGGAGACATGCAGGGCCTAACTGGATGGTGGTGTAGCCGGCCCTTTTCTCCCCACCCCAACGAAACCCCGAGTTGTCTAGCACCTATGATTGACCTCTGTGGCTCGTGATCAAGGTACGTAATGACCATGATCGCAGAGATCAGAGAAAAATCTTGAAACCCAGCGCCTTTTAGCAGAAATGCATCTGGACCCTGCAGTAGGTTACTGTTCCCGGTCCACCCCAGGGGAAATTGGTTCTGTCCCCCCAACTGCTCCCACTTGGCGGCTCGGTGGCCTCCATACTCCAAGGGCCTTTGGAAAGTCAGGTTTGGGCCCTCACTCAGGAAGATACGTGGGGCATCTCAGGATGGGGTGGAGCCGGCCAATTCCTCCCCTCCCCAACAAGAACCTATGTCATTCCCATGAACTGCCTCTCTGGCTCGTGGTAAAGCTGTTTAATGGCCATAACCCCAGAGACTCTGGAACAAATCTCAGAACCCAGCAGGTTTTGACAGAAATCCCTCCAGATTTAGTTGTTAAAATTTCAGAATTCCAAAATCATATGTTATTTATAACCAACAATCGAAAAAGAATTGTCAATTGTTGTGTTTTCGCCAGATCTGAGTGCTGGGGTAAAATCCCAAATAATACTGGTGGTCTTGTGACAAAATATTGAATGTAATCAAAGTAGAGAGAAGAATGTGGAAATTATCTACCCCACAGTTAGTGGGAGGCTGTGGAATGGTGGTATACTTGGGTTTTTAGTGGTGGGAAAAGGGCACGGTGAAGAGACGGGTGTTTCATTGTATGACCAAGAATTAAACCTGAAAGCTTTGTAATTGCTCTCTCATTTTTTCCCGTTTTCTCCCATTTATTTAGAAATGGCCAGAGAAATAGTAGGGCAAGTAGGATGCTTGCCTTGCATGTGGCCAACCCAGGAGTCCTCAAATCCACAACATCTTTGAGTTTCTCATTGGACATTGAGTATCCCCTTCTCATCGCTAGACCACATTATGTGGAGGTGTGGCATGGGGTAGGGGTGTCTTCTCCCCGGAGCTGTTCATTACGGATAGATCCTGTGCTTTGCTTTCTTGACTTTGTTGTCATACTTCCTTATCTGTAAGATATGTTGAGTAGTCCATGTGTTTCAAGGCCCTTGTGTCCCCGGCTATATAACTAACCTGGCTGTACACCTAAAGGGTCGGGTGCCCTTTCTGGACTCCTCTCAGTCAATCTGACACCGTGCATATCCTTGCCTTTGGATCATTGCCATGGTTTTTTGAATATGGGAAGAAATTTAGTTTTCTTTGTTTTGGGGCCTGGGAATGCTCAGCAGTTATTCCTGGTGGTTCTCGTAAGTTGCTTTTGACAGTGTTCAAGGGTCAACCACTGTCAGCCTCATGCAAGGCAAATGCCTACCTGCTGTACGCTTGTACACACCAAAAATTGTCCTATTGTGTGTATGTTAAATTGTTACTGTGAGCCCATAGTGAAGTTAATTAGGACGAGAACAGCAGTGCATCATGGTGGGTTCTCGCCTTACAGATGCCGCCTACCTTCGATGTCCAGCATCCCCTATGGTATCCCAAGCATCACTGGGTCTGATTAAAAACAAAACCCAAAAGGCTTTTTTAGGGATTGCCGAGATCCTCCTAGCACAACTTCCCGCAGATTTTCCCTTTCTGTAGACTTGCTTGGACTGTGAGAAATATAGAGTTGTCCTCCTCCTGCTTGGTCATTCAACTGCATTCCATTCAACATTGGACTAATTCTCATTGTGTATTTTGTTTGATTTCAGAACTCAAATCACAGTTTTAGAATGTGGCATTACAGCAATTTCTTTAGGAACAGGGGTATTGCATACAAGTGTGTTGTAATATTGTATTATTGAAACTATTATGCCATTGGAGTGCTCAGTGGACCGAGCATGCGACATGAAAGGTGGGGTCCGGCTCCATCCCCACAACCACATCTATGGTCTCAGCATCACAGGAAAAATATTGGAGCCTAATGCTGGGACTAGAGGGTCCTTAACCTCAGTGGGTGCTGAATGTTGCATTCAGAGATGGTGATTCTCTTGAGAGTGAATGGAACATCAGAAACAAGACTGTTTCTCATGAACATTGTCGTTGTGAGATTTAGTTGTAATCCAACCTTTCGACACTCACATTCAAAGTCAGTCAGCATTTGTTCCACTTGGCTGATGTTTAGTGTTATTAGAACGATGTCATCAGCAAAGCGGAGGTGGTGTAGTTGTCGACCATCTATCTTCATTCTCATTCCTTCCCATTCCCATCATCGCATGATGTTCTCAAGGGTGTCACTGAAGAGTTTTGGTGAAATTGTATCACCCTGCCCAACCCCTCTCTTGACATGGATAATTACTTCTTTGTAGAATGGTGAGATCCTGGTAGTGAATCCGCAATACAGCTCACGGAGGATCCTGATGTATTGAGTTTGTACACCATGATTGGCTAGGGCTTCTATGACCACTTCCATCTCAACAGGAAAAAAAGGCCTTCTTTAAATCAATGAACGTTAGACAGAGCGGCATGTTGAACTCCTGAGAAACCTCAATGAGCTTAGTAATCGTGTGGATATTGTACATGGCACTGAATCCTTTTCGAGACCTGGCTTGTTCAGATGGTTGTTCTTCATCTTTGTTCTGCTAATCCTATTCAAGATGACTCGAGTGAACAGTTTGCAGATGACAGACAATAGGCAGTTTGGGCGATAGATGCCAATGTCATAGATGTCTCCCTTCTTTTATAGTAGTACAGTCTTGCTGGTTTTCCATTGGGATGGAACTTTGCATTCAGACAAGTAGTGTGTGAAGAGCTGAGCCAGTGTATTAATGAGTACTGATGGTAAGTTCTTCAGGTGTTCAGGTCTGATCTTGTCTGGGCCAGCTGCTATTTGTTTCTTTACCGAAGAGATGGCGTGTTGAAATTTGGAAGGCAGAACATTGGGAACAATATGTCAATCGTGCAGAATGTGGTATGTGGGAAAGTGGACATGGCTATTAAAGAGATCTGAGTAGAAGTCATTAATAATCTTCTCCATTGACCTTCTGGAAGATGTGATAGATCCATCAGAATGTTGGAAGGTAGTCATCTTGGTCTTGTAGTTGGTGATGGACAGGCAGGCATTACGAAGGCTTTTCACGGCTTCTGCCACATCTGCCAGCATCGCTGTTCTCCTGTCTTTGAGGTCATCCTTGATGGATTCTCTGCATTGTTTTGCGAGCTTGAACGTTCGCTTGCTGTTTCCTGAGGCATGTGCCAAGCCACGTTGGCGAATAAGTTCAAGAGTGTTCGAAGAAAGGCGGGTTTTTCGTGGTTATCTCTCTCGGCCCCGAGAGTCCCAGCAGCAGGAATCCCTGAGCACTGCTGGTGTGACCCTCTCCCCACCAAAGTAAAGAGAACAAGATAACAGAAAACTTATTGATCCTCGAGAGGAATCTGCTTCAGGTGAGATGTTTTCAAAGGTCTGTCTCGGCTGTGTGGGGATGCATCATTGCCTTCGCACGTGTATCCCACTAAGCTATCCCACTAAGCTTCACACTAAGCTAGTAACAAACCTAGTCTCGGGCCCTTTTTATTTTCACTCTAAACTGGTGCTTCAATTTTCTGCAGAGTGACTTATTTCCACTTACTGTGTCTGTTCTTTGAGTTGGAAAAAAATCACACAGCTATGTGACCTGCCGTCCATCTATTTTGCCTGTCCATCTTGCTGAAACGTTAGGTTGTTGCCTGGAAAAATCCATCCATGTGTCAGAATTGCAACCGAGCTGGGTAAATGTTAGAAACCAACCTGCAGGTCTAAAATTTTGTTGACGAGAAGCCTATCAGGCACAGCCCCTCCAGCACTTGCCTCTCCTCTTTTTAATTCGAGCTCATCCCCCTTGCACTGGTTCACCTGGGCTGCCATAATGGTCTCTCTGCACTTGGAACCTAGCACTTTAAGGCTCTTCGTGAAATGGATGATGTCACAGACGGGAGTCTTCCATGTGCACCTTTACTTCCTAATGATGTCAAGTGGATCAGGCCTCATACAGACAAGCGTTTAAAGGACAAACTGATACTTCAGGTGAAGGGGGGAACTGAAGGCCAATCAGTGGCAGGACATGAGGACCTCTCACCTTCAGTGCCTGTAATGTGACCAATGGGATCGTTCCAGCTTTCAGGACAATTTTGTGGTTGTTTATCAGTCCCCCTCATCCATATCCAGTGGGTTCCTGGGGTCTGCCTTTCTCCAGAGGCTTTACAAGAATGTAGAGCTTTGCTGGTTGCATTGGTAGGATTTAACACGGCACGTGGGTCTCGGGTGTGAGCTTGGGGGCATATTCGTCTCCAGCTCTGCGATGGGGCAGCATGGCCCGTGTGCGGAGTTGAACATGGGGGCTGTGGGTCTCGAGGATACCCGACCTGCTGATGGAAGAAGACTTGACCATCCCAGCCTTCTGAAGCAGGGGTTGTACCAGGCCCTGTCCCGCAGCTTTCGGTGTAAACATGTGTGTGTAAAACTGCCAGATCACTTTGAGGGGCAGCTCCTCAGCCCCCAATGGTGAGGGACCTTATTGAAGCCCGTCTTTTTTATTGGCACCTGCCAGAAAGATTCCCAGGGGGCGCATATGCTGCCGGAGCCCATGTGCTGCTTACACCCACATGGCCGAGCACATGTGGTTCCCGAGCACATGTGTTGCCCGCATCTCCCCTCTTGGGATGTGTACATTCATGCTTTCATGTCTAACTTTACTCTCTCTCTCTCTCTTTTTCTTTCTTTCTATCCCCATTTTGATGAGGGTTTTCATCATAAACGGCTGCTGGATCTTGTCAAATGTTTTCTCTGATCTATTGATATGATCATATGATTTTTATCTTTTCTTTTGTTGTTATGATAGATTATGTTGATTGATTTCCAATGTTAAACTATCCTTGCGTCCCCAGAATGAATCCCACTGGGTCATGGTGTATGATCTTTTTGATGAGTTGTTGAATTCTATTTGCTAGTATTTTGTTGAGAATCTTCGCATCCTTGTTCATCAGTGATATCAGCCTGTAGTTTTCTTTTCTTATGCTGTTTTTGTTTCCTTTTGGTATGAGAGAGATATGGGCTTCATAGAAACTGTTTGGGAGAGTTTCTGTTTCTTAAATTTCCTGAAAACCTTGAGAAGAACTGGCAATAAATAGGTCCTCTTTAAATGTTTGGAAAAAGTCGCTAGTGAATCCATCTGGACCTGGGCTTTTGTTTTGGGGAAGACTTTTGATTACAGTTTCAATTTCCTTGATGCTCATAGGTCTATTCGGGTACTCTAGATCTTCTTGATTCTGCTTTGGGAGACTATAGGAATCCAGACATTTATCCATTTCTTCTAGGTTCTCTTGTTTCGTGGCATATAGACTTTCAAAGTTGTCTCTGATGATCTTATGAATTTCTTTGGTTCCTGTTATGATATACCCATTCTTATTTCTGATTCGATTTATTAGGGTTCTCTCTCTTTCTTTGTGAGTGTTGCTAGTGGTTTATCTATCTTGTTTATTTTCTCGAAGAACCAGCGCTTGGTTTCATTGATCTTTTGGATTGTTTCTTTGGTTTCCATGTCGTTGATTTCTGCTCTACGTTTTATGATCTCTTTCCTTCTGCCTGATTTGGGCTCATTCTGTTGATCTTTTATAAGATCTTGAACTATGAAATCAAGTTGTTTATGTGTATCCTTCTTCTGTTCTAAAAAAAAAATGCTTTCAGAGCTATGAATTTTCCCCTTAATACAGCTTTACCTGTATCTCATGAGTTCTGGTAGCTCATGTCTTCATTCTCATTTGTTTCCAAGTATCCTTTTTTTTGCTTTTTGGGTCACACCTGGAGATCCACAGGGGTTACCCCTGTCTCTGCACTCAGGATTTTCTCCTGTAAGTGCTCAGGGGACCATATGGGATGCTGGGAGTCGAAACCAGGTCGGCCGCATGCAAGGTTAACGCCCTACCCGCTGTGCTATCTCTCCAGCCACTTCCAGGTATCTTTTGATTTCGTTCTTGACTTCCTTCCTTACCCATTCATTGTTCAGCATTGAGTTGTTTAATTTCCAGGTGTTTGATTTGGTTCTCCGTGTCTGTGTGTGATTCATT
This sequence comes from Sorex fumeus, assembly GCF_029834395.1. Lineage (NCBI taxonomy): Eukaryota > Metazoa > Chordata > Mammalia > Eulipotyphla > Soricidae > Sorex > Sorex fumeus. The sequence goes on from NW_026606191.1 coordinate 2,747,208, forward strand.
TCTATCCTCAGCTCATCGTGGTCTTAAAAGATTGTTGATACTAATTCTATCTTCCTGATTCTATTGAGGTATGTTTTGTGGCCTAGCACATGGTCTGTTTTGGAAAATGCTCCGTGCACACTGGAGAAGAATGTGTATTCTTTCTTTTTGGGGTGTCAAGCCCTATAGAGGTCTATAAGCCCTTTCTCTTCTATTTCTTCTTTCAAAGCCAATGTTTCCTTGCTGAGTTTTGTTCTTGTTGATCTATCCAGAGGTTATAAGGCAATGTTGAAGTCTCCAACTACTGTTGTGTTGCTAGCAATGTCCTCCTTAAAATCAATTAGCAGTTGTTTTAAATATTTAGCTGTTCCCTCATTAGATGCATATACATTTAAGAATGTGATTTCTTACTGTTGTACGTATCCCTTGATGAAGAGAAAATAGCTTTCACTGTCCTTCCTAATCTTTTTAAGCCTGAAATTAATGTTGTCAGATACTTGTATGATCACCCCAGCTTTTTGAGGGAGCTGTTTGCTTGCAGGATTGTTTTCCATCCTTTCACTTTGAGTCTGTGTTTGCTATGACTGTTGAGATGAGTTTCTTGTAGGCAGCAGAATGTTGGGTTTTGTCTCTGAATCCATTTTGCCACTCTGTGTCTTTTAATTGGTGAATTTAGACTGTTGATATTGAGAGATATTATTGTTGTGGGGTTTTGTATCATCTTTCTGTAAGGGTCTGTTGTGCTTATAGGGTTTGTCTTGTCTTATAGTAGCCCCTTTAGCCCTTCTTTTAGGTTTGGTTTTGAGTCTATGAAGTTCTGGAGCTGCTATTTATCTAGAAAATAGTGTACTGTTCCTTCAATTTTGAGTGAGAGTTTAGCCAGATAGAGTATTCCTGTTGACGCATTTCAGTGAGTTTTTTCACTATATCCCCCTATTGCCTTTGGGCTTGGAGGGTTTCCTCTGATAGGTCTGCCGTGAATCTAAGGGATGCTCCTTTGTATGTGATTTCCTTCTTTGACCTTGCTGCTTGCAGTATTGTGTCTCCATTGGCAGCATTGATCATTCTGGCTATGATATGTCTTGTAGTGTTTTTGTTAAGGTCTCTTTTAGCTGGCACCCTTCGGGCTCCTTGAACCTGAATGGCTGCATTGTCAAGCTCTGGGAATTTTTCAGCAATGATTTGTTTAACCGTGGCTTTTTCATTGGGATTGTTTCCCTGAGCTTCTGATACTCCAATAATTCTAATGTTGTTCCCCTTGGAATCGTCTCCTAGGACTTTGATTCACTCTAGAGATATTTTGAGGTCCCTTGCTATTGTTTGTTGTTGCCTGTTGACTTGGTGGAGCTGATCTTCAAGCTCACTGATTCTGTCCTCAGAATCAGTGGGTTATTCTACTATTGAGGGAACAGACTGAGTTTTTTATTTAATCTATGGAATCTTTAATTTGTGACATTTCTGTGCGTAGCTTTCCAATTTCTACTCTCATTTCATCCTGTATTTTCTCGAGTGTTTCTTTCATGTCCTCCTTTAATTTACTGGATATCTGTCTGACTGTTTCATTGAGTTCATTGAACATCTTCATGACTTCATATCTGAATTCTTTGTCAGAGAGTTCCCTTCGTTGTGTCGCACCTACAGAGGCTTCTGGACTCTTTTCATCGTCCTCCGCATGTAGTGGGAATTTGCGTTGTTTCTTCATGTTGTTGTGTAGGTATGGGTACTAGGTTTCTTGGTATGTCTAAAATACCTGCAGCTGCTTAAGGGGCCGCCTGCCTAAAATCAGGCCACACCCATTTCTAACAAAGGCACGCCCACTTCAGAAGAGGCGACGCCCCCACCAGAACCGGTTGTGGGGGGGGAGTAAAGACTGGGTGGGGAAGAAGACCAGGACAGCTTGGAGGGTGAAGAGGAAGAGCAGAAAAACAAAGTTTTAAGGTCCTGCTATTTGACTATTGAAATGTTCTTCCCTCTTATTTTGCACATGAATTCTGTTTGTTTCTTGTGCTTCGAATTTGCCTTTTTGTTTCAGTATTTTTGTTCATAATCTACAGTGCTCAGGTCTTAATTCCTGACAGTTCATATTATGGTCCTTAGTAAATTCCCTGGCTATTTGAATTATTTTGCTGTACAACCGACTGTTTGCGCGGTTTTCTAATATATTCTTGCACGACAGGAGCAAGTGTTGGCTGAGGCTCACGCAGATGTGCCGTTTTAGGGTTAGAGTGAATCAGGACCCATAAGGGCTCAGGTCCAGTGGTAAAGAGCAGGGCTGTGTCTCTGAACCAACTGTACCCAGAAGTGATCTCGGTTCCTGGGACAGAATGCTCAGGCTCAGGTTCTGTCCACCCTGCAAAAGAATGGCTGAACATTTGTCCACTATAAGACACTGTGTCTTTCCCAGTGGCAGAGACACATTCCAGGCTATAGTTCTCAAGGGGCAGCACTTCTGCGAGCCTGCAGAGGCGCTGGTTTTCGGGAGCTGCTGGACTCAGAGTCAGCCCCTACCTGGGCCTGTAGGGACTTTCCTGTGGTATCTAGGGAGGAATTTTGGAGTCAGAGAAGGCTGCCGTTTCCACCCCTGCAGCCTGGGCCCTAGCTCCTATCCTGAAGTTCAGCACAGATGCCAGCAAAATTTGTATCCCCAGCGGAGACAGGAGCTTCTGCCACGGTCTCCCTGAGGTGGGATTGTGAGCCTCTACCCAGGGGTTTGGCTGGTCCGAGCTCAGGGGTGGGAGGAGGTGCTCCTCTCTGGTGCTCACTATTCTGACTTCTCAAGGTCTTTAAACGGAGTCTCCTGCTGATCCTCAGAACAACAGTGGTGGGAGAAGATGGTGACACGGTCTCTGGTAGACCGTCCCCAGGTAGGAGTAGAGGGAGAGAATGACATGAGATAGTGCCAGGAGTGCCCGGGCTTCCTGGGCCATCTGTTTGGGGTTGTTTCTTTTTTTTTCTTTTCTTTTTTTTTTTTTTTTGCCTTTTGGGTCACACCCGGCGATGCACAGGGCTTACTCCTGGCTCTGCACTCAGGAATCACTCCTGGTGGTGCTCAGGGGACCATATGGAATGGGAATCGAACCCGGGTCGGTTGCGTGCAAGGCAGACGCCCTACCCGCTATGCTATTGCTCCAGCCCCCAGGGCCATCTGTTCTGAGTTTCTTTTGGACGGATTCCAAGATGAGACTTCCGATCAGACCGTCCCATTCTGCTCTTCGAAGCTGCTATTGTGTATGTTTGTTTTGTTTTATTTGGCTTTGGGGCCGACCCAGTGGTGCATGAGGAGTACTCAAAGCTCAGTGCTCAATGATCGTCCCTTACAGGTCTAGGTGACCAATGGGATGCTGGAGGTCCAAGGGTTTCATTTTAGGTTTTCTGTTTTGTTTGGGGTAGCACAGCAAAGGATTCTCACAATCATTCCATGTGCTGCACTCTGGCATTGCCAGACATGTCGATTTCTGGGCACGCGCTTATCTGAAGGAGAAAGAGCCAAGGATCTCTGAGGCTAGTAGAGATGTTGGGGTCAAGAAACTTCTAACTTCTTTGAGAGGAATTTGGGGCGGCCCTGAGCAGTGAGTTCCTACAGGCACACATGTCTGTACACAGCTATGACTAGTGTTCTATATGGACTGTCGAGTTCTCAGTCCTAGTTGTCATGAGCTGTGGGGGTACAGCAGTGGGCAGGCAGTGGTTTCTGCTGCACCCAGGGATGGTGTTTGGAATCGGACAAGTCTGTGTTCAGGTGATCCTCTCTACAGTGATCACTGGACCAGTGGTGCTCGAATTGGACCTGGGGTTATCAGGAAAGGCAGATACATCCAAGAGCCTTCTGTGTAATGTCCTCCCACTTTAGCAGATCCAGCTGCCTTATGTGATTTCTGGGGCTTGTCAGCCATGCGTGGAGGTTGGTTCATTCGGAGGGGAGAGGCCCAGCGACAATATAGGACCCTGGGTCCTGGCCTCACAGTAGTGGGAATGAGGCTAAGATAGACTGTGACTCCCACCCTCCCCGTGTGCTGACTCAGGACGCAGTGACCTTCCATGATGTAGCTGTGAACTTCACCCCAGAGGAATGGTCGTGCCTGGCAGCCTCTCAGCAGAAGCTCTACAGGGACGTGATGTTGGAGATCTACCAGCATCTGCAGGCTGTCGGTGAGAGCAGTGTGGGGCCAACCGTGTCTGGACAGACCCACTTGGGCTTCCTGGGGATGGGCCGCAGCTGTGTGTACAACAGTAGCTGTCATTTTGATGGGCTGGGATGTTGGACAGCCGTGTGGTAGCTGTTCCCTCCCTGTTTTTTTTAGGGTTCACCTATGGATAATCAGGGCTTACTCTCAACTCTGTCCTCAGGAATCACTCTGGTGGAGTAGCAGGACCCTGTGGGGTGATTCATATCACCTGTTTCTACTGTGTCCATGGGAAAATCCCTATCTGCCCAGTTATCGCTCAGGTCCCTTGAAATAGTTGCATCCATTGGTGAATCAATTTACCTTGTGTACTACATGAACTTTTTTGTGTTTAATTGATTTTTCTGTTGCCTTTGTTTGGGGGCACAGTCCACAGTTCTCCTGGCTCTGTGCTAAAGGATGACTCCTAAGAGTGCTCAGGAACTGGGGTACCGTGGATTGAAACCTCTTGGCAACTTAAAACATTGGTACCTCACCCCCAGTACTATTCAACCAGGCTCTCAAGTCAGAGGGTTTTTTCTTTTTCTTTTTTTTTTCCTTATGGATAGGGATTATTCCTGCCTGTGTATTCAGGATCCAAACCTGGCATTGTTCCAAGACCATATGGGCTGCCTGGGATCAAACCCACATGTGTCTGCAATGCTTCTGTTCTATGTGCTGTACTATCTCTCCCGCCATCGGGGCTTTGATATTTCGTCTCTCAACTCATAATTGCTGCCCTATTTCAGTGCTTAGATTTACTTCTAAGTTTTTGTGAGACTTCAGCAGGACTCAGGGTTTACTCCTGGACTCTGCACTCAGAGATCACTCCTGGATGGTATGAGGGATCCTAGGGGATGTCAGGTATCGCAACTGGGTTGGCTTTGAGAAACTCCTGCTGTTCTCTCTTTCTGGAAACATTTTTCAGCTTAAAAATAAGGGTCTCTTGCCACCTTTGGCCATTTCCAGATTTATTAAGCACTTAGTATTACTGAAATCCGTGATGACTTCATGAGGGGCTCAGGAAACTCCATGTGGCGCTGGTCCAAGAGAGACAATACAGCAAGGAAAGTGATTGTCTTGCAAGGAGCGCACGTGAGTTCCATCCCTGATCCCCAAGCACCACCAGCGGTGATTTCTGAATACAGAGTTAGGAGACACCCCTGAGCATTGGCAGGTGAGGCCCGAAACAAGACAAAAACCAACAACATATTGTGCTGATCAACCTCTTGTTGGCCATACACAAGGCCAGGTCTAGAGTATTGTGGTATATTCAGGGTCCACCTATTTCACTCTTAAATTGAAACCTGGGTCTTACCTCTCGAATAACTACAAATATGTGGCATTTTGGAAATGGACATTCTGCTGATGCCTTTCAGATATTTGCCAAGTTATATCAGGGAAACACGGGGATTTACCTGTCACCTTTTCCTTGTCTCTTATCCATGCCACTGTCTCTGTTGAGACAGGGCACTCTGGGATGAAGCCTGCGGTCATTTCCAGGCTGGAAGGAGGAGCCCTGAGGTCGGGGAGGAGAGGCGTGTGTGCAGGTGAATGTTTGAGGACCTTTGCTAGCTCAGGCCCTGTGCAGTGTATGGGTGCCCTGAGCATGTATGAAACACACTGCTGAGTCCGGTGGACTCCTGGATCCATGGGTCTGTGACACAGTCATGCGGCTCTTCACTCCCCATGACTCTCTGTCACAGAATGATCCTGTAATTTGCGCCCATGTCTTTGTTGTTATTTTTGCTCTCTGTCAGTCAATGAGAGTCACAGTTTCTGATCCACCCCCTCCCGTATCAATGACTTACCTGATTGGATTCACAACCACGGTGTCACTATACCTGTAAAAATATTTTTAGACCTTTTTGTTTAAATCCGAATAAGTGAGCACATAACAGAGCTAGTTTGGATCTGAACTATAGTACATGGAGGAGTGCCTTGCATTGCCTGAAGGTGACCTGTTCAATAACCAGCATCACATATGGTTCCCCAAACGTCACAAGGTCTGCTCAAAAACAAAAACAAAACCTAGTGTAGTTTTGCCAAGATCCTCACAATTTTCCACTAACCGGATCTTTTCCTTAGTGTGGGACTCTTTGGACTTTGAGAACTACAGAGATGTACTCTAAATTCGTGGCATCATTTTCCAACTTTTTTTTTCTGACAAGTTCTTGAATTGCATGTTGTGTTCAGTTCCAGAACTGAAACCGTGGCTTCAGGATTTGGCATTACAGCACTTTGATTTGGGAATGAGGTCTGCAAGTACGAGTGCATTGGTAAGATTCGCTAATTCAGAATAAATATTATTATGCCAGCGGGATAGCTCAGTGGACCAAGTATGTGATTGTTAAGGTGGAGGGCTGGGCGTGGCAGGGAGGAATTCCAAAGCCTGATGCTTGGAGTAGAGAACCCTTAGCTTCACTAGATACTGAAATCAACCATGTATAAAAATACTGTGAGTTTTCATTTGCTTGACATTGGTAGTTGTTTACAATGCTAATTTGTGGGTCCTAGAGATAGTGCAGTGAAAGATATACTTGCTTTGCACAGGGATGGATATTCCATGCCCAGCAGTCCTTATGGTCTCCATAAACCCACAGAACTGATCCCAGACACTGCATGGTGTGCCCCTCCATCCACACAACCCCCAATAAATAGAAATTACAAAACAGAAAAAAAAATTCTTTGATCCTGAAAGCCATCACTTATGGCCGCTTTGTCTGTCTCAGCTGTGTGACAATGCAGCGTTGCCGTCACTCCTGCATCACAGGTTCCGCAATGGCATTAATCAAACCCAAATGTGATGTATTTCATTTTGTCTTTAAAAGGGTGAGTCAGTTTTCTATAGGAGGAATTATTTCCAGTTTGCTCCTTTATTAAGTTGGAGGGGCGGGAATTCACAGAATTTACTGACTCTGTCCATCAATTTTGTGTGTCCAACTTACAATAACGTGAAGATATTCTATAATAAGAATTCATATGTTGGTAATCCATATGTCAAAATCTCAAGGCCGGACTAGGCTGCCACAATGAAGGAAGACAAAAATGATCATCTGTACTTTCAATGCACGTACGCTAGCATCAGATACATCCATCGAGGACCTGATGGTACAAACGCGGATAATCAAGTACGACATCATTGGTCTGTCCGAGACAAGAAGGCACGGATCTCACATGCTGTTTTCGACACTGGAGAAGAATTGTTCCTCGGAATATGCGATAAAAAAGGTGTCGGAGGCTTCGGTGTCCTTGTCAACAAAAACTTGGCCAAGAGCATTGATTCATTCGAATGCCTAACAACTCAAATCGGACGTTTACATTTGAATAGATGTGGCTCACTGCCTGCAGTTTCTATCTTCGTTGTCTACGCACCAACATCTCATTATGATGAAAGAGAAATCGAGAATTTCTACATGGAGCTGGAGAAGTTCTATAAAGAAGACCACACCTTCTACAAGATCATCGTGGGTGATTTTAATGCCAAGATAGGACCGAGAAGATCAGCTGAAGAACCTCACATCGGGACCAATGGCCTAGAATGGAAGGAACAGAGTGAGAGACTGTCTGAGTTCATCATGTCGACCAAGACCATCCATGGTAACTCACAGTTCCAGAAGGCAGAATCTAAACGTTGGACATGGGAGTCTCCCGGTGGATGATTCCACAATGAAATAGACCACATCATAGTCAATCGAAGGTTTTGCCTAAACGATGTCACTGTTGTCCCAAAATTTCAAACAGGATCGGACCACCAACTCCTTCGTGCAAAATTCTACTTATCAGAGTGGGGAGAAAGGGCTGAAAAGTTCAAAAAGAGAAGTTCCAGAACGACCACCAACTGGGAACTCTTTGGCACTATTGCGGCAACATGGGAAGATGCCATTGTTGACAACATTGATAAAGAATACGATCGACTGGTTCAGCACCTCCATGAATGTGCGAGGAACGTCAAGAGAAAGATAGCCACAAAAAAACGCCTGTCTTTGAAAACTCTTGAGCTAATTCGCCAGCGTGGTTTGGCACATGCCTCAGGCAACCGCAAGCTAATGTCCGAGCTTGCAAAGCATTGCAGATATGCGATCAAGGAAGACCTCAAAGAGAGAAGAGCAGAAGTACTGGTAGATGCGGCAGAAGCTGGGAAAAGTATTTGTTACGCCCGCCTGTCCTTCGGCAACTACAAGACCAAGATGACTGCCCTCCGACGTCCTGATGGATCCATCACATCCTCCAGAACAGCAATGGAGAATATTATACATGACTTATACACAAATCTCTTTGATAGTCATGTCCACTTGCCGACATACCAAATTCCACAGGATGGATATGTCATTCCCAACGTTCTCCCTTCCGAAATCCGACACACCATTTCGTCGGTAAAGAAACAAACAGCACCCGGCCCAGACAAGGTCAGACCTGAACACCTGAAGAACCTGCCATCAGTACTCATCAATACACTGGCTCGGCTCTTCACTCACTACCTGTCTGAATGCAAGGTTTCGTCCCAATGGAAAACCAGCAGGACCGTCCTACTGTTCAAGAAGGGAGACATCCATGGCATTGGCAACTATCACCCTATCTGCCTATTGTCTGTCATCTACAAGTTGTTCACTCGAATCATCCTAAATAGGATTGGCAGAACACTAGATGAAGGACAACCATGCGAGCAAGCCGGGTTCCGTAAAGGATTCAGCACCATCGACCATCACGATCACGACCACCCTGTTGTACTTCGATTGCCTCGAGCAGATGCCAGTAACATCTTCATCCTAGCCCTGAGATTTTTTTAAAAAGTGCCATATTCAAGGCTTTTTTCAGGGTTAGGAGAATGAGACCCATCATTGTTACTTGTATTTGGCATATTGGGTATACCATGGGCAGTTTGCCAGTCTCTGCCGTGTGGGCAGGTTACATTTGGTAGCCTGCCAGTTTGTCCAAAGTAGGAATGAGATGATAAGATGTTGCATTTGCGGTCGTGCACTTCCGGGAGCTGAGTGTGATAATATCTGTATCCTGGCCGTTGTTGGAGTTACACGGCAGTTGGTGGGTGTAACTGTCTAGTTACTGGCAGGTCCAGTCCCTAACCGTGCAGGCTTGGAGATCTCAGCCCCAGGTCCCACACACCTGGGTTCCTCTGCCAGTTCTTTTATGTGTGAGGCTCATCCAAGTGTGTGGAGAGTGGTCCCAGCATGGCCTTGGCTGGGCCCCGGAGGTCTTCAGATGTTGGGCCCTGGTGGAGACAGTCAGGCACAGGGTAGGAGACTCTGCCTTGTTCTCTCCCGGGAGCTGAGTGTGATAATCTCTGGATCCTGGCCGTTGTTGGAGTTACACGGCAGTTGGTGGGTGTAACTGTCTAGTTACTGGCAGGTCCAGTCCCAAACTGTGCAGGATTGGAGATCTCAGCCCCGGGTCCCATATCCACACATCGACCATATCCACACAATAACCAAACTCATTGAGGTTTCTCGGGAGTTCAAGATGCCGCTCTGTTTGACGTTCATTGATTTAAAGAAGGCCTTTGATTCTGTTGAGACAGAAGCGGTCATTGAAGCCCTAGCCAATCAGGGCATTCAAGCCCAATACATCAAGATCCTCCTAGAGCTGTATTGCGGTTTCACTACCAGGATCTCACCATTCTACAAAGAAGTGATCGTTGATGTAAAGAGAAGGGTTCAGCAGGGTGATACCATTTCACCGAAACTCTTCAGTGCCACCCTCGAGAACATTATGCGACGACTGGAATGGGAAGGAATGGGACTGAAGATAGATGGTCGGCAATTAAACCACCTCCGCTTTGCTGATGTCATTGTTTTAATAACACCAAACATTAGCCAAGCGGCACAAATGCTGGCCGACTTTGACGGTGAGTGTGGAAAGGTAGGACTACAGCTGAATCTTACGAAGACAATGTTCATGAGAAACAGCCTCGTTCCTGATGCCCCATTCGCTCTCAATGGAACGACCATCTCCAAATGCAACAGCTATGTGTACCTAGGTCGAGAAGTGAACATGAGAAATAACCTGGCACCCGAGCTGCGCAGGAGGAAGTGAGCAGCTTGGAACGCCTTCAAGAACGTCGAAGAAATAGCTAAGAGGACGAAGAACCTCCGGCTCTGGGCACATCTCTTTGGTTCCACTGTTCTTCCTACATTAACATATGCCTCAGAGACCTGGGCCCTACGAAAACATGATGAGAACACTATTCAGGTCTCCCAAAGAAGAAAAGAAAGAGCTATGCTTGGAATATCACTTTTCACTCAAATGAGAGAAAAAATCAGGAGTTCCGACATCTGTTGACAATCAAGAATCAGGGATGCTGTCTCATTTGCCAAGGTGTCAAAAATCAGATGGGCTGGTCACGTAATGAGATTTAAAGATGACCGCTGGTCTAGAGCTGTTACTGACTGGATTCCACAGGATGTCATAAGACCGCGTGGCCGCCCACCTACCAGATGGTCAGACTTCTTCGTGAAGTTCATGAATGATCGGTTTGAGGCTCTTCATGTTCCCAGAGCGAACAGATGCCATTGGGCTACACTGGCACGCGACAGGGACAAATGGAGACGTTACTGGTGCCTGCTCGAGCAAATCTACGACTAACGGGAAGTTAAGTCATTACGTGATGTCGGTAATTGCATTTGTATTATGCGTATGTGAGAAAACACATCTGAAAGACTCAAGTTTTTGACAGGAGACTCGGAGAATAAGTGTTAATTGGCATCCTTCTCTGCTGTTCTACAGGGTAGCAGCCAGCCTGAGAGGAATGTCTCTGATCCTCCGCTCTGTGACAATGCTTTGAGTGAGCAGTCCTGCCCTTCGTGCCTTGGGGACACCGAGACAGGCGGGATGTCTTCTGAGAGTGATCAGAATGGCGAGAGCGACCTCACTCTGAAGAAGCCCTCACCTGGAAAAAGTTTCTTGGTGTGTGTTGTTTTCAGTTCACGGGCAGAAAATCCCCCAGAGGGGCAGCGTCTAGGGAGAGCAGCACTGTTTACAGTGGGACCCTCACAGCGACGTACCCTCAACCAAAGTCACCATGAGCAGAACACATCTAAGTCTAAGGAATGTGGGGGATCCTCCCCATGTTCTCAGCAACGTGGTGTTCCCTTAGAAAACCACAGTGGACAGAATTTTTTTGCCACTTGTCTAATGTTTGGAGTTATTAGAATGATGTCATCAGCAAAGCGGAGGTGGTGTAGTTGCCGACCGTCTATCTTCACTCCCATTTCTTTCCAGTGCAGTCATTGCATGACATTCTCGAGGGTGGCACTGAAGAGTTTCGGTGAAATGGTATCACCCTGCCGAACCCCTCTCTTGACATCGATGATCACTACTTTTTAGAATGGTGAGATCCTTGTCGTGAATTCATAATACAGCTCATGCAGGATCCTGATGCATTGAGTTTGAAAGCCCTGTTTGGCTAGGGCTTCAATGAGAGTTTCCATCTCAACAGAATCAAAGGCCTTCTTTAAATCAATGAACATTAGACAACGCGGCATCTTGAACTCCCGAGATACCTTAATGAGCTTGGTTATCATGTGGTTATGGTCAATCATGCTGAATATTTTTCAGAAAGCGGCTTGCTGGTATGGTTGTCCTTCATCTGGTGTTCTGCCAATCCTATTCAGGAAGACTCAAGTTAACAGCTTTTAGATGGCAGACAATAGGAAGATTGGGCAATAGTTGCCAATGTCTTGGATGTCTCCCTTCTTGTACAGTAGTACAGTACTGCTGCTTTTCCACTGGGAGGGAAACTTGCATTCAGATAGGTAGCATGTGGAGAGCAGAGCCAGTGTATTGATGAGTCCTAACGGCAAATTCTTCAGGTGTTTGGGTCTGACCTTGTCTGGGCCAGGTGCTGTTCACTTCTTTACTGACGAAATGGCGTGTCAGATATCAGAAGGGACAACGTTGAGAACGACATATCCATCCTGCAAAATTTGGTATGTGTGTAGGTGGATGTGGCTATCAAAGAGTTCTGAGTAGAAGTCATGGATAATATTCTCCATTGCCCTTCTGGAAGATTTGATAGAACCATCAGGACGTCGGAGGGCAGTCATCTTGGTCTTATAGTTGACCATGAAAAGGAGGGCGTTGTGAATGTTTTTCCCATCTTCTGCTTCATCTGCCTGAACTTCTGCTCATCTCTTTTCAAGTTCTTCCTTGCTCACTTCTCTGCACTGCTTTGCGAGCTCGGACATTCGATTGTGGTTGCCTGAGGCTAGCACCAAACCATGTTGGCAAATAAGCTCAAGAGTTTTCGAAGACAGGCATTTTTTGTGACTATCTCTCTTTTGGCATTTCTCACACAATCATGGAGGTGCTGAACCAATTGATCGTATTCCTTGTCAATGTTTTCTATGATGGCATCTTCCCATGTTGCCGCAATAGTGCCAAAGAGCTCCCAGTTGGTGGTCGTTCTGGGAGTTCTCTTCTTAAACTTTGCAGCCCTTTCTCCCTACTCAATGAAGTAGAATTTTGCATGAAAGAGATGGTGGTTCGAACCTGTATGGAATTTTGGGACAACAGTGACGTCAGGCAAAACCATCGATTGAATATGATATGGTCAATTTTGTTTTGGAACCATCCACTGGGAGACTCCCTTGTCCAACGTTTAATTTCGGCCTTCTGGAACTATGAGTTATCATGGATAGTCTTGGTCAACTTGATGAACTCAGACAGTCTCTCACCCTGTCTGTTCCATTCTAGGCCATGGGTCCCAATGTTGAGTTCTTCGTCTGATCTTATTGATCCTATCTTGACATTAAAATCACCAAAATGATCTTGTAGAAGGTGTGGTCTTCTTTATAGAACTTTTCAGCTTTCTGTAGAACTTCTCAATTTCTCCTTCATCATAATTGGATGTTGGTGCGTAGACAATGAAGACAACTACTTTTATAACGTAGTTGACAATATTTGACAACTGCTTTATATTTGACTATTACACTTTATAGTTGAACACCAATTCCACCACCAATGGACCTTCCCACTACCATATTTTAGATGTTTCCATTTTGAACCCCAACCTCTGCCCGAAAGCAGAACTAAAGTAATTTATTTTCTATTGTTTGTTAGCAATAAATCACTGAAAACGCTCCAGAAAACTTTCCTTAGGGTAGTGTGTGTGAAGATTATTGTATTTCATCCAAGGGCCATTAAACCCTTCTATAAGAGATGACTAATATGTTGTTAAACCACATTTAATGTGGTGTGCTACTTTTGGAATATGAGTGGTGTGAGGTATGTGATAGTGTGTGGCTGCACAGTCCAGGATTTCAGTGGCCAGGTCTGGGTCCCTTGAGGTGGGGAGGAGCTTCCCCTTCCCCCTTACCAGGTACCCTGTACAAAACAGCCTGGCTTGGGGTCCAGCAGCATGGCTATTGTGTGTGTTGTTTTATGCTGTCTTCCAATAGAGAAGGACAGTGAGTCTCTGGATCACGTCCATTGATGAGATTATCTGGCCACATTTTATTCTTGAGCACTTCTGAGCACTAAATCAGAAATAGCCTGAGCACTGTCAGATGTGCTTCAACATCCCCCTGACTCCCAACTTTTCCCAAAGAGAGAAATGCTTGAGGATGTTAGTGGCACGTTCAGAACTTCACATTATTGAGGGCTATATTTTTGTTAATTTTTTATTTTATAAAGTAGTTTACAATATTTGATTACATTGACTATCCCAACACTAATCCCACCACCATTGTACCTTCCCAACACCATATTTCAGATGTTTCTATCCATCTCGAATCCCAACCCCTGCCCCAAAGTCGAAACAAAATAATATATTTTGTATTTTGTTATAAAAAAACTGCTGAAAACTCTACAGAAATGTATCCTTAGAGGAAAGAGTGTGAAGATTGTTGTATTTCACTTAGGGACCATTAATCCTTCTATAAGAAGATAACATGTAGTTAAAGGTTTAGCCTTCTGTGCATATACATATATACATATATATATGTACACACACACATATATATGTAAAAGAAATATTTCCCTCTAACATTGGTTGCCTCCTTCTTTGAACCCCATCAAATGTGGTGTGGTATTCTTGGAGTATGGGTAGGGTGTGTCCTATGAGGTGTTGCACGGTTGTGAATGTGGCCACGCAGTCCAGGAATAGGTTCACTCATGGGTGAGGCTTGACCTGAGCATGTGGAGTCAAACAACTCTGTGCGGGGTCTGGTAGCATGCTTCTGGTGAGTGTCATGTTATGATCTCTTCCGGGAGAGAAGGAGATGCGATCTGGATGGTGACCAATGACGAGATTATCTGGCGTCAGTCAGAGGTGGCTTATGGGCATGCCTATTGACATGCTGGAGACAGGGCAATATGGCCAGAGGATCTCTATTCCCGGTCCCATTGAACCCAGAATTCTCAGTGACAAAGTCCTGCATCTGGGGATTCAATCATGGGAGAGGCTCAGTCCAAATGTATTGAGAGTGGCCATGAGCATGACCGTGGTTGAGTTCTGGAGGTTTTCGGTTGCCAGGACTGGGTCCCTTGGGGCAGGGAGAGGTTTCACCCAACCCCTCTGGGGCGCCCCGGGTGAAATAGCCTGGCTCAGGGTCTGGTGGCATACTTATGTCAAGTGTCATGTTATACTCCCCTCCAGGAGAGAAGGACATACGACTCTGGATGGTGGCCAATGACGAGATTATCTGCCGCCAACCAGAGGTAGCTTATGGGTTTGACTGCTGAGTTGCTGGAGATAGGGAAATATGGGCAGAGGATCTCGTGAGGAATTGTTGATATTTTGGTTGGGTTAGGCCATGGCAGGATTCATTTTCCATGTCAGAGTGTATCCAATTCTCATTGAATGATGAGGACAGAATGAGTGGAGGAAAAGCAGATTCATTATAGTACCTGTGGAAAATATCAATGCATTACCATGCAAGTTTTTATTTTTTATTATAATTATTTAAATTTTTTAAATTGAATCACCATGAGATAGAGCATTACAAAGCTCTTCATGATTGGGTTTCAGTCATACAATGTTCTAACACCCATCCCTCCACCAGTATAATTTCCCACCACCAGTGTTCCCAGTTTCCCTCCAACCACTTCAAGTCACCCCCCCCCCCCAGCCTGCCTCTATGGCAGGCACCTCTCTTCTCTCTCATTCTCTTTTTAGTCATTATGGTTTACTACACAGACGCTGAAAAGTTATGTATATCCCTTTACATACTTTCAACACTCAATTCTTGTCCAGAGTGATCATTTCTAACTATGCTGTCATAATGAATCCTCCTTTATATTAACTACCCTCTATCTCCAAACCTTTGTGGTAATTCCCAACCATTCATTAGTCTGCGTGTCCCCTGTTTTCACTGGCCTCGGATATTAGGTTATTTTAATTTTTTTAAATTTTATAAAGTAGTTCAAAATATTTGATTACAATTAATACTCAAACATCAATTCCACCTCCATGGCACCTTCCCACCACCATATTTTGGAAGGTTCCATCCCAAACCCCAACCCGGGCCCCAATAGCAGAACTGAAATAATATATTGTGTATTGTTTGTTATGAAAAACCACTGACCATGATACAAAAAGTTTCCTTAGAGTAAAGAATGTGAGAATTGTTTTATTTCACCCACAGGCCATTAAGCCCTTCTATAAGAGATTATTCACATGTTGTTAAAGGTTGAGCCTTGTGTACTATATCACTTAATCACTTAACTTTCCGTTAGTCGTCTATTTGCTCGAGTGGGCGCCAGTAACGTCTCCATTTGTCCCTGTCGCGTGCTAGTGTAGCCCAATGGCATCTGTTCGCTCTAGGAACATGAAGAGCCTCAAACCGATCGTTCATGATCTTGACGAAGAAGTCTGACCATCTGGTAGGTGGGTGGTCACGCAGTCTTTTGACATCCCGTGGAATCCAGTCAGTAACAGCTCTAGTCCAGTTGTCATCTTTAAATCTCATTATGTGACCAGCCCATCTGATTTTAGACACCTTGGCAAATGAGACAGCGTCCCTGATTCTTGATCGTCGACGGATGTCGGAACTCCGGATTTTTTCTCTCATTTGAGTGAAACGTGATATTCCAAGCATAGCTCTTTCTATTCGTCTTTGGGAGACCTGAATAGCATTCTCATCCTGTTTGCGTAGGGCCCAGGTCTCTGAGGCATATGTTAATGCAGGAAGAACAGTGGAATCAAAGAGATGTGCCCAGAGCCGGAGGTTCTTCGTCCTCTTAGCTATTTCTTCGACGTTCTTGAAGGCGTTCCAAGCCGCTCTCTTCCTCCTACGCAGCTCGGGTGCCAGGTCATTTGTCATGTTGTCAGCTAGGTACACATAGCTGTTGCAATCGGAGATGGTCGTTCTGTTGAGAGCGAATGGGGCATCAGGAACGAGACTGTTTCTCATAAACATTGTCTTTGTATAATTCAGCTGTAGTCCTACCTTTCCACACTCACGGTCAAAGTTGGCCAGCATTTGTGCCGCTTGGCTGATGTTTGGTGTTATTAAAACAATGTCATCAGCAAAGCGGAGGTGGTGTAGTTGCCGACCATCTATCTTCACTCCCATTCCTTCCCATCACAGTCGTCGCATGATGTTCTCGAGGGTGGCACTGAAGAGTTTCGGTGAAATGGTATCACCCTGCCGAACCCCTCTCTTGACATCAACGATCACTTCTTTGTAGAATGGTGAGATCCTGGTAGTGAATCCATAATACAGCTCACGGAGGATCTTGACGTATTGGTCTTGAATGCCCTGATTGGCTAGGGCTTCAATGACCGCTTCCCTATCAACAGAATCAAAGGCCTTCTTTAAATCAATGAACGTTAAACAGAGCGGCATTTTGAACTCCCGAGAAACCTCAATGAGTTTGGTTATTGTGTGGATATGGTCGATGGTGCTGAATCCTTTGCGGAAACCTGGCTTGCTCGCATAGTTGTCCTTCATCAAGTGTTCTGCCAATCCTATTTAGGATGACTCGAGTGAACAACTTGTAGACGACAGAAAATAGGCAGATAGGGCGATAGTTGCCAATGTCATGGATGTCTCCCTTCTTGAACAGTAGTACGGTCCTGCTGGTTTTCCATTGGGACGGAACCTTGCATTCAGACAGGTAGTGAGTGAAGAGCCGAGCCAGTGTATTGATGAGTACTGATGGCAGGTTATTCAGGTGTTCAGGTCTGACCTTTTCTGGGCCGGGTGCTGTTTGTTTCTTTACCGATGAAATGGCGTGTCGGATTTCGGAGGGGAGAACGTTGGGAATGACATATCCATCCTGTGGAATTTGGTATGTCGGCAAGTGGACATGGCTATCAAAGAGATTTGAGTAGAAGTCATGGATAATCTTCTCCATTGCCGTTCTGGAGGATGTGATGGATCCATCAGGACGTCAGAGGGCAGTCATCTTTGTCTTGTAGTTGCCGAAGGACAGGCGGGCGTAACGAATACTTTTCCCAGCTTCTGCTGCACCTACCAGTACTTCTGCTCTTCTCTCTTTGAGGTCTTCCTTGATCGCATCTCTGCACTGCTTTGCGAGCTCGGACATTAGCTTGCGGTTGCCTGAGGCATGTGCCAAACCACGCTGGCAAAGTAGCTCAAGAGTTTTCGAAGACGAGTTTTTTGTGGCTATCTCTCTCTTGGCGTTCCTCGCACATTCATGTGTAATATATATATATATATATATATATATATATATATATATATATATGTATATATGTGTGTGCGTGAAAATATTTTTCTCTGAGATTGGTAAGATTGGTTGACTCTTACTTGAGCCCCATCAAATGTGGTGTGTTACTCTTGGAGTTTGAGTGGTGTGTAGTATGAAGTGTCATGCGGATTCAAATGTGGCCGTGCAGTCCAGGAATAGTTTCACTTGAGGGTGAGGCTTGGCCCGAGTGTACGGAGAGTGACAGTGAGCAGGGCGGTGGTTGAGTTCTGGAGGTTTTCAGCTGCCGGACCTGAGTCCCTTGAGGTGGGAATGTGACAGAGTTTTTTGGTTTGTCAGGCTACTCCTATCACAGTGTTCCCATTCCTCTGTGTTTATTTGTGACCTTTTTCTTTGTGCTTTCCTGGGTGTGACCCAAAAAGGAAAAAAAATGACAAAAAAGAGAATGAAAGAAATATTGTTTGTTATCATGCTAAGTGAAATGAGTCAGAAAGAGCAGAACAGACATTGACTGCACTCATTGTGGAATAAAAACATGAGACCAACACCCAAGGGCAGTACACACAAGGCCCAGAAATATTACTCCATGGTTGGTAGCCTGCCTCTTGAGCTGGGGAGAAGGCAGCTGGAATAGAGAAGAAATCATTAATTCAATGAGAGTTAGAAGGATTGCTGGGATGGGACATGTGTGCCGAAAATAGATAAAGGGCCAAAGGTGATAGCCCCTCAGTATCTGTATTGCAAACTATAATGCCCATAAATAGAGAGTATGGGGGAGATTGTCTGCCATAGAGGTAGGGGGGAGACATTGATGGTGAAAAATGGAGGATGGGTGTTCGATCATTGTATGACCAAAACTCAAACTCAAACTCAAGCTGCAATGCGGTTGCCCTACCTGCTGTGCTATCACTCCAGCCCAGTGTCGAATTTTTGCTTGGACTCTGGTTTGAACAGAGGCCCTGGTTTTCAGGGTTTATAGTAGACATCAAGCAGGACGTTGCAGTGAATCCTTTGGAATGGAAAAAGATGCAAACCTCCACACTTCAGCCCTTCCTCTGTTATATTTTGAGTAGCCACGCCTGCTTTTCTCAGCCCGTATTCTTGGCTCTGAGCTCATCCATACCTGCGAAGGAGAGCATAGTTGTCCTTAAGGGGATCTGGACTTTGAATCCAGATCAGTCTTATGCAATCAAACACCTTCCCGCTGTATCAGCTCTGCACTCCTAGCATTCAGATTTTTATTAGATTTCCCTAAGCATTAAGAATAAATATTTCTGAAAAGTTTAGGATAATAGCCCTGTCATTGTTCTTTAATAGGGTGGATTAGATATAGTTGAAATGGACTTGACTGTGCACAGAAAGATTTCTGATGGTTTTATGAACGGATGGAACGGGCGCCTTGATCAAAATATTTTACAAATGGTGGGAACTTGGCAGAATAGTCAAACTCCCATCTCAGCAGGTAATAACATCAGCTGTGATGACTAACTACGATGGTTGTCACATTACTAGATTCCACTCTCCTCATTTCAGTTATATTAGGAGAAAAGACGACAAACCGATGCATTTGCAGGTGGTATAATCTCAACCTTACTAGCCACCAGAATGATTAAAACCGTTTTTGGTCTTTCCAAAAGACCAAGTCTGGGGGTATGGTGCCGCCAGTGGTCAATCTGTACCTGTGAGGCAAGTGCATCAACAGCCTGATGGCACTGTCAGGCCTTCAGATACCCAAAATGCTGCTGTGCCTTTGGCCAGACCCCAAAAACTTGGGGCAAATTTTATCAAGAAAGTAAACAGCCAGAAGTTAGGTATGTGGGAGACATACCCACAAACCACCTCCGGGTCAGCTATATAACTGGAGGCATGGCCTCTCTGGTTCCTGATCGAACTACTTAACAGCCATGATCCCAGAGGCTCAGAAACGAATCTCAGAACCTAAAAGCTTTTGGCAAAAATGCGTCCTGTTCCTGCAGTAGGTTACTGGGGCTGGGCCACTCCAGGTGGGAATAGGTTTCGTGCCTTGGCAGCCTGGTGACCATCATCCTCCAGAGGCCACAAGACAGTCAGGTTTGGGCCTGCAGTGACGAGACACGCAGGGCCTCACCAGATGGGGGTGGATCCAGCCCTTTCCTCCCCATCCCAGTGAGACCTCAAGTCGCCGCCTATAAGCGGCCTCTCTGGCTCCAGATCAAGCTGACTAATGGCCACGATCCCAGAGACTCAGAAACAAATCTCAAAACCCAGTGGCTTTTGGCAGAAATGCATCTGGACTGCATACACGGCCATGGCTCCAAGTCAAAAGGACTTAATCCAGAGCCCAACATCTTGTGGTAGAAAAGTGAATCGACCATGCATCAAACTACAGCATCATGCCTCCGCAGGAGGGAAAGGGTGTTGCTCCCTTCCACCTTTCTCCCCACCGGCAGCAAAATGGCTGCTGCCTCAGATTTTATTAGAAAGCCAGGTATGAGCCAGCAGTGACGGGGCAACTGTAGTCTCATGGGAATGGGGTCAGTACTGGCTCGTCCTTCATGCCCTACTGAGGTCACGAGTTGCGCCCCACGAGCGGCTCTCTGGCACAGACATGGCTCCAGAGGCAAATGGACTTAGTCCAGAGGCCGGCAGCTTGAGGCAGAAAAGTAAATGGACCATGCATTAAACTACATTTTCATATCTCCCCGGGAGGGAAAGGGTGTTTCTCCCTTCTGCCTCCCCACCCCCGGCAGCAAGGTGGCCACTGCCTCAAAGCTGATAGGAAAGCCAGATATGAGCCAGCAGTGACAAGGCAACTGCAGTCTTATGGGAAGAGGCGTGGTACCGGCTCGTCCTCCACGCCCTACCAGGTCCTGAGTTGCCTCCCAAGAACAGTTCTCCGGCACAGCCATAACACAAGACACACACAAAAAAAACAATCTCTAAATTATCTGGCTCTTTGCAGAAATCCAAAATTACGGGGCCGCAATAGCGGCCACGCAACATATGATTCTCATAACCAACTATAGAAAACAAAGTATTTCACAATGCCTTTTCAGCAATTCCGATTGTGGGGGGGGGAGTTCTAAAAAATAACGGTACATCTTTTGTCGAAATGATGAATGTAACCAATGTAGAGAAGACATAAGTAGAAATCATCTGCCTCACAGGCATTGGGTGGGGTGGAATGGGGGTATATTGGGGTTAATAAATAAAACTGGCTGGAGCGATAGCACAGCGGGTAGGGCGTTCGCCTAACAAGCGGCCAACATGGCCGACCCGAGTTCGATTCCTCCGCCCCTCTCGGAGAGCCCGGCAAGCTACCGAGAGTATTCGATATGCCAGACACAGTAACAACAAAGTCTCCAATGGAGATGTTACTGGGCCCGCTCGAGCAAATCGACGATCAACGGGAGGGCCTTTACTTTACTTTACTTTATGGAAAAAAAGTAAGGTTGAGTTCATGCCCAATTCAATCAGCTAATCAGTGGCTGAATAAACAGCAGTACTCCTACATAAAAAAGACCAAGTCTACAAAATGATCTGGTACACTTTGGTGCCCCTTAACTCCTATGTGCCTCCGTTCATAGGGTTGGTTCATACATGGGATTTATTTATTGAAGTATGTTTTATGTAATTCATGCTATACTTGGCAGTTCTTAGGAGTTTGTATTATTTTGGATACCAAGAATAGAACTCAGGAAAACCATGTTTAACACAAGCATTAAGCCACAGTACTATACTCTTTCCCCTTACTCTTGGTTGAAAACGTGTTTCTAAAGCTGCATCCTGGGGTTTCCTTGTAGGTTAGAGTTCTCTGCTCTTGTATTTTCAAGGGGTAGAGTGTTCACAGTACAGTGCTCTCTGATGTTCTTACCAGCCTTTGCTCCTATCCAGTGTCTCTCCAGCTCTCCTTGTTACTGCTGGCCAGTTCCTCTGCATCTTCAAGGCTGGCTTCAGAGTCACTGCACAATCTTGATTAATGACTTTCCAGCGAAACTCATTGTCCCATGAGCCATTCACAACCTACTTGTCTGTTTTACTTGGAATCAACCTGCTTTTCTATGATGGACGTGTGTGTGAGAGCCTGGGTTCCATGTTTGACAAGTACAGGATCAAAGGACTCCACCTTAACTCGCTGCCCTGACCTCTGTGACCAGCCCTTCCAGCACTTGCCTCTCCTCTTCTTTATCCGAGCTCATCTCCCTTGCACCGATTCACCTGCACTTGCATAATGGTCTTTCTGCACTTGGAACCTGGCACTTCAAGGCTCCTTGGTGAAATGGATGATGTCACAGACGGGAGTCTTCCATGTGCACCTTTACTTCCTAATGATGTCAAGTGTATCAGGCTTCCTATGGGCACGCGTTTAAAGGACAAAGTGACACTTCAGTCGAAGGGGGACACTGAAGGCCAATCAGTGGCAGGACACGAGGACCTCTAACGTTCAGTGCCAGTACTGTGACTGACGGGATCGCACCAGATTTGGGGGCACATTTGTGGTTGTTTTTCACTCCCCCCATCCATATCCAGTGGGTTCCTGGGTCTGACTTACTCCAGAGGCTTTAGAAGGATGTAGAGCTTTGCTAGTTGGATTGGGGGGATTTAGCAAGGTACAGGGGTCTCGGGTGTCTGTGCGTTTTATTGGGGGCACCTTCGTCTCCAGCTCTGCGATGGGGTAGCGTGTCCTGGGTGTGGAGCTGAGAATTAGGGGCTCTGGGAATTGAGGACCCTGGAACTGCTGATGGCAGAACTCTTGACCACCCCAACCTTCTCAAGCAGGGGTTGTGCCGGGCCCTGTCCTGCAGCTTTCAGTGTAGACATGTGTATGTAAAATTTCCAGATCACTTTGAGGGGCAGCTCCTCAGCTCCCAGTGGAGAGGGACCCTATTGAAGCCCATCTTTTTCATTGGCAGCTGTCAGGAGGAATCCTGGGGGCCTGGTCCTAGCATGTGGCTGAGAGTTGTACATGAATATATAAATGAACGTCGGGACTCAGAGAGATGGTCCTGGTGGCTGTTTGCAAAGTATTTTTGTGAATGTCCCTTCCTTCGTAAATACAAAGATTCTCTACTTGACATGTTATCTGTTTAGTCATCACTCTCCATCTATTCCGACCTGGCGACCCCCAGATGTCTGGGTCACCTGATCCTATCCCAGAAACGAGGAAAAATGACTTTCTGACCAGTAATATTTGAAGCCTGGCCCTTTAAGTCTCTGGGCAACCGTGCAGGTGACGTAACATAATCCGGGTTCTTTATCAGAGGAGATTTGGCATTCTGGGTGGAAGTGCCAGTGGGCTGCAGAAGGTGAGAAGCGGATGAGGGGGCATCCAGGGGAAGCTGGGGAAATCGATACCATTGATGAACAACAGGATGATTGTGATCGTGATGTGTTTTAGGCCTTTACCTGGTGGTGCTCAGGAGTCCCTCCCTGGGGATCCGAGAACCCTTTGGGGTGCCAAGATGCGAGGCAAGCGCCCTCCCTGCTGAACCATTGCTTGGGCCCCTTACAAAGCAGAAAGTGTCAGAGCTAGAGGGAGCTTCAGTCTACCCCCCCAGATCAGATGGGGCGCATGAGGGCACCTCAGTGTTAACTTAGTTTCGGGGCGTCTCCTAGCACCTGGTCAGTCAAAGGGGTTGGTGGATTATCTCAGCAATGTCTGCAGGACATCCCATTACTAGCCCCCTTTCATTCATTAGGCTAATTGTGGAGTAGGGCTAAAGTGTGGGTTTCCCTCATCAAAGGGACCTGCCGGGCATTCTTTTTCCTCTTGGGGGTTTTTGAGTCCCACCTGGTAGTGTTCAGGGATCACTCCTGAGGTTGCTCAAGTATCCCATATCAGGGTCAGCAGCATGAAGGAAGAAACACCCTCCCCTCTGTCCTTTCATTCCTTCTGGGAGTTGGGCAGGTGGATGGGGCTTGGCATATTCTTTATATGCTTAGGGCTCAAAAGCATTTGGCAGAGCCTTTGATTTTCACTTGTTCCTTGTACATTCAGTGGGTCCTGGGAGTACAGGGAGGTGGGGAGCGTCTCTTTACTTCTTTTTATTTTTTTTTAATTTTTCTTTTTGGGTCACACCCAGCGATGCTGGTTGGTTACTCCTGTCTCTACATTCAGTATGCATTCCTAGTGGTGTCAGGGATACCCAGAATTAAACCCAGGTCGGCCACCGTCAAAACAAATGCATATTTGTCTATGCTATCACTCAGTCCCCAAGGTGTAGAGCTTTAAGACAACTCAGTGTTGGGGCGTAGGTCCAGAGGGGTGCATAAGGATTGTGCTATGCCACCGTGGGTCTTGCAACCAAATATGAAATCTTAGCAGGAAGTAGCTTGGGCACTTCAGAGTGTGCCCTAAACCCTCTAATAATGCAATTTAGGATCACTACTGGCCACCAAACCTTGGTTGATTTACATGAATTAATTATTTAGTCTGTAGGAGTACAACTGCAAGACTTATTTACTCCTCCTGCCTCAGTACTCATGGAGCACTCCTGAATGAGCTCAGGGCACCATATGGGATGCCAGGATTCAAACCTGGTTTGGCCGTGTGCAAGACAAGCATCTCACTTGCTCTACTATCTCTCCAATCTCTTTTCACAGAAATTTCTTTATTATTTAATTTATTGTACTTTTTGAGGCTATAGCACCACTCAGTGCTCAGGGCTTACTCCTTTTTCTGAGATCAGGTATCATTTTTAGCAGTGCTGGGGTTGGTGAGTCTATGTACTATTGCATATTGACCCTGGCTTAGCTGCTTGATAGAAAAGCACCCCAGCAACTTATTATCTTTGCTAACCCTGTATGATTATATTTCCTCAGAAAAAAAAGAATTTCTGCCTCAACTGTCAAGATTCCAATCATCCCCCACTGTCCATCACTCCCAGACTAGAGGAGTGTCCTGCTGTTGAGTGTGTACTTGCAGAAAGGGGTTTTCCAGGGACCAACTGCAATAGGTTCTAAAAGTCTTACTTTTAGGGGGCTGATGCAGTAGTATAGCCAGGAAGGTGTTTGTCTTTCTTGCCATGACCAGAGTTATCCCTGCCATACCATAGGGTCCCTTGAGCATCACTAGGTAGGACTCCAACTCTCCCACTCCAGAATTTGTCTTGACGCATGAGCATCCTTTGAACATCTTTTTGGTGTTGGAGTATATTTCCTGTCTTCCCCGCTCCATTTGCTACAAATGTGGAGATAGTCAGAGACAACTCTCCCCCTCTGTGTCTGTGTGTCTGAGATGTAGGGGGAGCCATGCCATGTCCCCCAAAGTTAGATCAGGTGCTCAGTCATCTGAGCTCCTCTCCTTAGGTGTATTTCACTACTTGGGGAGCAGATGAGGTGAGATTTGGGGCCACACCTGGCAGTGATTGAGGTCTGTTCCCTGCTCTGTGCTCAGGGGAAGAGTGGATACTGGGTACCAGGGAAGGCCCTCTGGGCTTCCAGTTGGCCGGTATCTGCTTCAGTCTGGTGTGCTCTTCCCTGCCCCTGTGTTCATAACTTCATTGAAAGTTCTTAGATGTGAACATTCTTGAGTCCTTTAAACAAGTGGCTATTAGGAGGAAAGGAAGGAGTTGGAGGCTCTGAGCAACATTATGGACTTTAAAATCTCATTTGGAATAAGCGTAATTTTTCTTTTCTTTTTTCTTTTATCTTTTTTTGGGACACAGTGGTGATGTTCAGGTGTTAATTCTGGCTTGGCACTCAGGAATCACTCCTGGCGGTGCTTGCGGAACCGGATGGGATTCTGCGTACTGAACAAATACCCTTCCTGCTGTACTATCACTCTTGCTCCAAGTGTAATTCTTCATCCTCTTTTTCTTTTATAAAATCACTTACCCGCAGGAGTAAAATCATAGTCTGAAAACCTGGCCTGTGAACTCTGAGCACTTCTGGATGTGGTCCCAAAACAAAATAACAAACCCAGTGGACTGACCCTTGAGAACATATTACAGATTTCACACTGCTGCTGTTGGCAGATAACTTCTCATTGCCTTTATTTGGGCAGAAGGAGGATTGGATATGCGGGCTTTTGCCAAACCCAGCAGTGCTCCGGGACAATTCAGGATGTGACGTTGAGTCTTCTGAATTCATGATAAGTGCCCTGCCACTCACTGTCAGCTCTTTAAGGCCCCTGCAAACCTTTGAAATTGCAGCCTGAACTTCTGGCTCAAGTTTGCACTGGGAGGCCCCAGGTGCCAGCAGCCCTGCCCTGACCTCTACCAGTTGGGCCTGATCCCTGCCCCTTGTCTGTATCCTTCTCACAAGGTTCACATTATTTATATAGAATTTGAATTCCTGTGATCAGAGATAGTCCAGGAGTGCAGGACCTGTCCTTGCAAGCAGTCGTCCACAGTAGCGTCTACTGTTCAACACAGGATTCTCCAAGCACCACTCAGGTAGGCCCAAAGTTCTGCCACCTGTAGCCCCAAAACCCAAACCTGCATTCTACAAAACTGGCTGGTGGAGGAGATTGACTTGTGAACAAATTTTATATATATATATATATACACATATATATTTATACACACAAAACACACACATATATTTATATATTTAATGTCATACCCTGTGGTCTCTGCCAAAAGGTACCAAAATCTACCTAGTGTTGTGTGGTGCCAGGGTATACAAGTCAGCCATGTACAAGGCCAGTAATCTACCAGACTATATTTGTGGCACCTACATTTGTGGATTTATTTTTGGTTGGCCACACCCGATGAAGATTAGAGTTTTCCCCGGCTCTTTTCTCATTGATAATTCTAGGTTTGGGGAACCTGTGAGGTGATAGGGATTGAACCCTGGTCAGCAATGTGCCAGACAAGCAACTCATGGTCTGTGCTATCTCTGTGGCGATCATAAAAATGCTTTTATGCTAACTTGAGAAAGTCGTGGTCTTTTTTTCCTGATTAACTACACAATTCTATTTTTTGGGGGGCTCATACCTGGTGATGCACAGGGGTTACTCCTGGCTCATGCATTCAGGAATTACTCCTGTCGGTGTTTGGGGAACCATATGGGGTGCTAGGAATCAAATGTGGGCTAGTGGCGTGCAAGGTAAAAGCCCTACCCGCTGTGCTATCGCTCCAGCCCCCCACAATTCACTTGTTGTGTGTTTTTGTTTTCGGGTCACAGCCAAAAATTACACTGGGCTTACTCCTGACTCTGCACTCAGGAATCACTTCAGCGGGGCTTGGGGTACCTATGGGAAGTGGGGGTTGAACCAGATTGCCATGTTAACAGATGTTCCCGCACTCTCAGCGGCTCCCTCTACCTTTCCGCATTTGGTGTTCTCAAGCCACTTATCACCCCGGACAGCTGTTGCTTTGGACTGGCGAAAGAAGAATGAGGTCTAAGCTGGTTGCTGAGTATTTGCAGTTTATTAAATCCCTTTACTCTCCCAGCTCTATCCAACCATCTCTCTAACTCTCCCTACGATGCTCTCTGTGACTCCTCTCCAATCTCCCCAGCCACTCTTACTCTCAGTTCTCATCCTTCTCTCTAAGTTGCAACCATCTCTATCTCTGTGTCTCTTCTTCTCTCAGTCTCCTTCAATCCCTCTGTCTCCCTAAAGCTGCTCTTTTTTCTCCTCTCACCATGCCTCCCCAACCGCGCCTCCCCACGGGAAGTGTGATGAAAAATGTTTTTACAGACTTCCCCATCACCTGCAGCCCACGGGAGCAAAGCACACCTTAAGGTGTGTTTCTCCTCTCCTTAGACCAGTAAATAACTTAACATATTTAGCACAGCAGTTGGGCACTTGCCTTGCACAAGTCCTGGCAAGCTACCCGTGACATATTCAATATATAAAACACAGTAAGAACAAGTCTCAAAATGGAGACAATACTGGGCCCGCTCGAGAAAATCAATGAACAGTGGGAGGATAGTGACAGTGACAGTGACTGTTTTGCTTCATAATATTTACCATTCTGTATTGACACAGTATTAGACACTTTTAGGCTTGTGAGGTGACACTCCTGGGGACTACTCACCACAAACTCAGACTACAGTGCTCAGGACGGATCAATCACTCCTAATCCCAGCAGGGTTCAATTCTAGTTATTACTTTTTGATTTATGACAGAATCTGTCCATGTCCATGCTCTTAACTTATATATAAGCATTATGATACATTGGCCAGGCCCATTTCGATGTCAGGGTAGCTAACTCACCACTTGCCCTGGGTCCATCCAGTCCCTCATCGGGTCCCTAATTTTGGGGATCAAGGAAGTAAGGGCAACTGAGGCTTAAGTCAAGAGAGCAGATGTCTAGGAGGTAATATTATCTGGAGACAATCAACTCCCAAGCCACTGGCTTGTCTTTGTAACTATCTTCCTATATGCATACAAAATGCAATTGCTCTGAAATCGCTAATCACGCAAAGGACTTAAGGAGAAGAGAAAGACAATATTTAAAGTAAAAGTCTGATCAGGAGACAAAGGTAATTGAAAGGTTTGGGGGCAATAAACAAAGACAAGCTCCCAGAGACCAGGGAGGAAGGGCAAACCAATATTATCCTACAATACCTGGTGATTCTCAGGGGTTTCTCCTGGGTTTGCACTCAGTTGGTGCTCCGGGAGTCTCTTCAGGATCCTGGGGGTTGAACCTAGGTCGGCCATGTGAAAGCAACACCCTACCCTGAACTACAGTTGCTCTGGTCTTGATTGGAGACAGTTTAGATGAACTTTACTGTGCACAGAATGTCGTTTGAAAGGACGAAAGGGACCCCTTGATGAAATATTTTATAAGTGGGAATATGGGTCAGCTCCCAAGCTCCACACATGCCATCAGGCCATTCCATTTACCTGTGATTACTCACAAGGTTGGTCACAGTCCTGGATTCCACCCATGCCACTTTACTAATATTAGAAGAAAAAAGTGCAACATTTATGATTGGATAGAGCAAAATTCCATCCGTCTCAAGATGGATGGTGCTCAGGGGACCATTTGGAATTCTGGACATTGTACCTAGATTGACTGCATACAACCTACTGTACTAACCTGATACTCAGTTTAAAATCATGTTTCTGAAACTGCCTCCTGAGGTTTTCCTTATGGCTGAGAGTCCACTTCTTGTGTTGTCAAAGGGTAGAGCGTTGTCCAGAATGTGCTCTCTGATGTTCTTACCAGCCTTTACTCCTGTTCCATGTCTCCAACTCTCTGGGTTTCTACTAGACCAATTCCTCTCTTAAGCCCAGGGCTGGCTTCGGAATAACTACTTTCACCCCCATCTGGATTTATTACTTCCCCCAAGAAACTCATTTTTTCATGCCCCACCAGCTACCTACCTGCAGAGCTTGATTTCTTTTGACATGAAAACTCTCATGGCATAGACTACTAATTAGAATCCTTCTCTGCTCTTCTACAAGGAATCAGCCAGCTCTGGCGGAATATCTCTTCCTGCACACTGTGATAGAGGCTCAAGTGAGCAATTTATCCCCCATTCCCACGGGGATGCTGAGACAGGTGGAATGTTTTCCAAGGGTGATAAGAAGATCACCCTTCCCATCTCCTCAGCACCATCACCTTCCCTCAGAAGCCAATAATGGACAGAATCCCCAGAAATTTAAGCACTGAGGACAAACTTGAGTCCAGTGTCACCCAGGTGGGACTATATCAACATCCACACAGGAGAGAAACCGGTTAAGTGTAAGGATTGTGGGAAAGCCTTCATAGCATCCTAATACCTTACACACAGGAGATTTCATACTGGAGAGTTCGTATGCATGTAAGGAATGTGTCGTGGCCTTTACCTGACTCTTAGTATACACAGAAAAAGTCACACTGGAAAGAAACCATATGCATGTACGGAGTGGGAAGTCTTTGCTTATTCCACAAGCCTTAGTACAGAGAAAAAAGTCACACTGAAGAGATAACCTATACATGTGAGCAATGTAGGAAAGACTTTGGTTATTCCTGAAGTCTTAGTTTTCACAATTTTCATTTTGGAGAAAAACCTTATAATTGTGAGGTAGGTGAAAAGGCCTTTCATTTCTTATCAGATCTTTCTGAGCATTGGAAAGTTCTTACAGTAATGACACATTATTCGTGTCGTTACTGTAGAAGGGTCTTCACTTTCTCTTCAAACTTTTTGTCCACAAGAAAACACACCGCAGTGAATCCACATATATGTAAGGAGTGTGACAAGGCCTTTGCTTATTTCACAAGTCTTTTGAGGCACAGAAAATTTCATACTGGAAACAAACCTTATTTTTGTGAAGACTTAGGCAAAGACTTCACTTTCCCCTAACTCCTTATTAAACATAGGAAAATTCATACTCGAAAAAAACATATGTAAGGGTGTGAGAAGAACTTTACTAAATCCTCAAGCTTTTCTGTGTGTAGAAAAATTTATCCTGGATTGAGGCCTTTTATATGAAAGGACTGCAGGAAGATTTTCATGCAATTAGCATAGCTTTCTGAAGAAGAAAATTCACAGTAGAGAGAAACCTCATACGTAAGGAATGTAGAAAGGTCTTTAGTTTGTCTTCAGCCCTTCCTGTGCATGGGAAAGGTCATTTTTCACTGAAACCTTATATATATCAGGAGTATGGGAAGGACTTTCCTGGATCCTCAGGCCTTATTATGCATAGGAGAATTCACACTGGAGAGAAACTATATATATGTACAAACATGGAAAGCCCATTATTCGCACATGCGGCCTTTAAAGAGAATACTGGAGAAAATCCTTTAGGGAAGGAATAGAGGAAGGCCATCATGTTCCGTCAAGCTTTAGTAAATATAAAAGCTATGCTGGATCCATCAATTCCATAATAACAGTGACCGGGGTCAGAAAAGGGACCTTGGATAAAACAATTTTAGTTTCAACAAGTGGATGGGGGATTGATACAAAAGTACAATAAGGAAGGAAATAATCCTGGTACATGTGACAGCTTCCTGTGATAATAGTACCATAAGTGAAAGGTACTTGCTGATTATCACCTGGTCCATGGTTGTGATAACATCCTGGTATGTGGACTCCCGAGTATGTTAACTGGTAAATAATGGTTCTTAGTAATAAACCAGGGTGGAAGGAAATAAATAAGACGTAAATAGGTAGAAAATTGCATTTTGGTGGGTGCTGTCAAGACTCACCTTGGTTTCATTCTTTACTGTGACTCTGGCTTGGCTCGGAGTCCCTGTTTTGCGGGGTTCATCAACCACGATGCTGCGGTGAACCCTTTTGACATTGAATAGACAGCCAAACCTCCATTCTTCAGGCCCTTCTGTGTTATATTCTGGGAGCCACATACCGCTGTGCTGTCCTTAATTTGTGTCCAGGTCACTCACATGCAAGGAAGCACTTAACTCGCTGTAGCATATCTGCACTCATTGTATTCAGCTTTCCATTGGATTTCCACAAATACTGAGGGTAAATGTTTTGAGACTTTTACTTTGGAAGCAGGAAAATCCTAACAATCCATTATACACCAAAATGGGACCATATAGAATCCAGATGATTGAACCTGGGTCAGTTGCGTACAAGACAAACACCCTATCTACTGTGCTTCCGCTCCAGCCAACCAGCCTTACACATTTACCTGCATTTTCCCAGTTGTTTTCTGCGCAGCTGGTGTCTGGTCCTTTAAGGCTGCGTGCAGAAGCGGAAGTGACATCACAGCAGGTCACTTAGGTGTTTACGTGCAAGATGCTGAATCAGCATCCACTTGTTACGCAGGTGTGGGGCCAAGTGGCTGTCCCTCGTGGAAGGGGTCTGTGAAGGCCGGTTTCGTGGCAGGAAACCAGCAACCTCCCGTTATCACCCCACCCCGTGCCTCCCGGTCTCCGCACTGAGGGGCGGGGCCAAGTCACCTGGGAGGACGCTTTCGCGCTCCTTTTTCAATCGGTTCCCGATATCCAGGTGGTTCCCGCAGAGGGGTTTGGTGGGGGACACGGAGCTTTGGTGAGTGCAGTGGGGGCTGTGCCATGGCGCAGGGGTCGGGGGTGTGAGTGCGGTTCTGGGATCCCCTGCAGCCACAATCGCCTTCGGCTCCGCCATGGGGCAGTGGCGGGTGGGCTTGGGGCTGAGCGCAGGGGCTGCAGAGCGTCGGGGCTGTCGGGGCTCGGCCGTCCTGACCCTCCCAGCACGGGACTGCGCTGGGCCCTGTCCTGGACGCTTTGGCCCCTACCTCACAGCTGTAGAACCTGCAGATTCACTTAGAGGACCGGAGAGATAGCACAGCGGTTAGGGCGTTTGCTTTGCACCTGGCCCATCCAAGTTCGATCTCCAAGCTCGACCAGATTGGAGCGCAGAGTCAGAAGTTTCTCATCCCGATCACCGCTGGTGCCTCCAAAACTATAAAAAGCCTGTTCATTTTTGAGCGGGGGGCGGGGGGGGGCACTCCCTAATGGCAAATGACACTGTAGCCCTCGGTCACTAGTCATTAGTAGCTTTGATGTCCAGGGCCATTCTGGGGCCGTGGTCCTAGTAGTGGTTGCGGTTTGCAAATGAAAATTTATTTTGGGCTATTTTTGGTTGTATTTTGGGCACATATGTGGAAGCTCAGGGCTTACTTCAGGAGCAGTACTCTGGAATTCTTTTTTTTTTTCAGTTCTTTAGGGGGTCATGTGAGATACCGAGTATCTGGGTCAGCATGGGAAGCACCCCTCCCAGCTTACTATCTCTCTGAGTCCACATTGTTGTTTTTTCTAACATATAGAATTTCTGTACCCTAAAATCAAGTTAAAAATTGCACCCCGACTCTTTATCTCTCCCTGATCAGGACAAAACCCGGCTGTAACACTGAGTACTGAGAGTTGTGTTCAAATAATGTCTGGGCATGTGCTGCATGCTTTTGGTGGCCATGATTGGTCTCCCCACCCTGGCCAGTGAAGGGTGACAGAGGATCAAAGAAGGAAACAGGGGCCAGGCTCTTGGTGACCTGCTGGATATTAACTTACAGTATTTTAGGCTTAATCTGCCCCTCTTGCTCCTCCCAGAGAAGCTTATCATGTCCTTGCTAACATCCCTAATTTAGTTCAAGTTTATCTTTAACCTTTTCTTTCTATTTTACCTCTCATTGTCTCAGTTCCCAAGTCAGTCTTGGTTACTTAAAGCCATAACTTTCTGTTAATTCTCAACTTCATATTTGTACTTCTTTGTAGTTGAAGTGCTGTGAATTTGTACCTGCTTTTCTATTTCCCTTTTAGATTTTTTATGTTTTTACTATACAACAATTTGTTTGGTTAAACACAGAAATACCATCAATGCCATACTCCTAACAATTGGGAGTTGATTGACTCTGAAGTTATCTACTCCAGGACTTGATTGCTTGGTCATCATTACTTGACTCAGGTTACAGTTGCTGTAGTTCCTAACACATCAAAAGGGAGGTTCTTCCATGGTACTTGGATGGACCTGGGGCAAGTGGCAAAACTACCCCGGCCTCGAAATGGAAAATTCTAGAAATCAGATATGCATGGTCTTGATGCAGACTGTTACAACGTTAGAGACAGGATCCCCACGAGGAAGGACAAGCTGAACTGGCCTGAGGATTTATTCTGGGATTTTCAGTCTTGCTTGCTCTCAGAGCATTAACTGTTTTAAGTTTTAGCATTTAAGTTTTAGCATCAAGTGTTAAAAGCCTTATATGCACTCAGAGCCCAGAGAATTAAGTGTTGGGATCTTTCTCTCTTGCTGTTTATCCAAACAATTGCAAGTATTGATAACTTATACAACTAGAGGAAAAGATGAAAGCAAAAGCAATTTAGATGTCCCTGGGAGACAGAATGTCTCCTTGGGTGAATCTCCTCATGAGAATTTTCTCTGCCAAATGTTTATCTCTGTAAATGACCAGTCACTCCTATGTCCTTACCTCATGCCCCTCAGATGTTTTATAAGTGTTGTACCTGTTCTGCATTAAATGGCCATTTTCACCATCAGGCTGTGGTTTTCTGTCTTCCTGTCTCTCTGTCTCTGTTGGGAGGTGCTCAGGAGATAGGAGGCAGCGCTGGACCACCAACACCTAACCGCACCCTCGCATTTTACTTTGTGGACGCACAGTGATCTGTTGCTCTTTATTCCATACTCCTGCGCAACTATACCAGTCGCCCACTGCTCCTCATCCCCTCTCCTCACTCGTCTCCCACAGCTTTTATTCTCCAGCCAATCCCACAGAGTTAGGGGTAGCAAATACTCAGAGATGTGGTTGTACAATCAAAGGATGTAAAGCTCTTCCCTCAGGGGAAACTTCTAGGGCAAAAATCTGACTTGGAAGGAGAGATCAGCTCTAGGGCATGATTTTCTCTACGGACATATATTTTCTTTGCTTAGTCAGCTCAAGGGCATGATTTTCTCTACAGACATATTTTTTTCTTTGCTTAGTTCATATTCATTGAAACAATCATCTTAAATTTACACTTCATCTTTCTGATCATTTTGAATGGAAACAGTAAGAGATCTATTAACCTTATAGGGTGGATCTGTTGGGGATATTTACTATAGCACCTAGACTACACTCTTCAGGACAGGTTAGTTCTTCCTAACCCCAGCAGGATCCTTATCCAGTTGCTTATGTTTGGGTCATGATGGAATTTGTTATGGTACTTACCTGCCCCTTTTCAATGCCAGGGTAGCTCACAGCTATCCTGGGTCTATCCAGTGTCTTGCTTTTGGGGTGCTAGAAACATAGGGCAGCTGAGGCTTCAGTCACAATCACAATCATCCTGTTGTTCGTGGATTGCCTCGAGCAGGTACCAGTAACGTCTCCTTCGTCCTAGCCCTGAGATTTTAAAAAGTGCCATATTCAAGGCTCTTTTAGGGTTAGTAGAATGAGACCCATCATTGTTACTGGTATTTGGCATATTGGCTATGCTACAGGTCCTTTGCCAGACTCTGCCCTGTCGACAGGTTATGTTCGGTAGCCTGACTGGTTGTCCAAAGTAAGAACGAGATAAGATGCTCCACTTCTGGGAGCAGGATTTTATAGTTTCTGGGACTTGGTGGAGGATTCTGGGTGCAGGATCTGGGTGGAGGATACTCAGCCCCGATTCGAGCAGGCTTGGAGATCTCAGCCTCCGGACCGCATGTCTGTGTTAAGCTGAGGCTTAAGTCTCATAAATATGACAATGCCCAGGAGTAAATCGTATCTGTAGTCAATTAACTCTGAAGTTACAAAAGCATAACATTGTATTCCTTTGTCTCTACAAAGCTGAGGGCGGGGGGGGGGGGGGGCATGGCCATCCTGATCCTCCCAGCACAATCTTCCCAACATGGGAATGAATTTGTCCTTGTCTAGGAGCAAAATGGATATTTGTCTAAAGTAAACTGCAGAGGACATAAAGAAAAGAGAAAGTCAAAATTTGACTTACAAATACAAAATCCAGAGATCTCTGAAGAATCTGACTTTACAATTGACAGGTTCTGGTTAGGGAAGTGGTATTTAATGCATAGGGGAAGCAGACCACCTGGAAGTTAAAGATGAATACTAAGGAAATGGGAGTGATTCAGCAGCATTGAGATAGCCATTACTCAGAAAGCCTAAGCTTCTTGTAGCAGAGGAGAAATGGTGGACCAATGTTAAACCTAAATTGTTTAGAACTCTAATCCAACAAGGGTAAAGGTTTTTTTTTTAAGCAGGAAAGTTTTGGTTTTTCAGGAGTAAGGACATTTGCTCAGGGATCACCCTGGGTGCACATTTACTTAGGGCCGGAGCCATAGTACAGTGAGTAAGGACTTAACCAAGCAGTCGACCCAGGTTCCATCCCCTGCATCCCATATGGTCCGTACCAGAGTGATTCCTGAGTGTAAAGTGAGGAGTAAGCCCTGAATCTGCCAGTTGTGGTCCCCAAACAAAAATCACACAAAGACACACTTGTGTATTCACACATATGCACGTATAATTAAGAAAGATGCAAAATGGAGAAAGAACAATAGGGATTCAGAAGAAACTGTGACATTCTGTAGCAGGGAAAGATCAATAATAGGGGATTTTTAAGGATCAGTAATTTGACTTTTTAAATGTATCACTCTAGAATTGTCTTTGTACATCATTTCCCCCCCTTTGTTAATATTTGAATTTGGGGGTTTTTTTTTTGTATGTTTTTCTCCACAGCCTACAGTGCTCAGTGGTTACTCTTGTCTTTGAGCTAGGGGACCATTTGGTAAGAGTCAGGATAACATTGTGTGTCTAGATATCATTGGTTCAATGTTTGGTGACAACTGCAGGATCAGGTTACTTCTCCTTCTTCTCCTTACCCCCAGTCCCTCAATGTGTGGCCGAACACTCTAGCATTTGCCTCTCCACTCCTTTATTCGGGTCCATCCCCCTTGCAGCACAGATTCAGCTGTGTGGCAAAAAAAAAGGTTCTCAGTGCCTAGACTCTGCCTCTTTAAGGCACCTTATGGAAATGGAAGTGATGTCATAAGTGATGTCATAAATGTCATGGTTCATTTTCCATCCCTGACACTGACACTGGGGCTGTTGCTCACTTGGCAAAGGACAAGTAAATTTGTGCCCCATCCTGGAAGGGGGACTCTGAAGAAGGATTTAGTTTTAGGACTGGAGCAACCTCCTGTGAGTACCCCACACGATGCCTTTTCCACACTATGAGTCGAGGGGCTGAGCCAACTTGGGGGGGCACTTTCGCGCTGGTTTTTCACTTGTTCCCCAACGTCCAGGTGGATCCTGATGTGTGGTCGAGGTTTTAGTGGGACCCAGAGCTTTGGGGGTGCAGTGGGGGCTGTATCAGGGTTCAGGAGTGGCAGTTGTGAGTTTGTGATCCTGGGGGGCCTCTTTCGCCACGATCGTCTCCAGCTCCAGGATGGGGCAATAGTGGGTGAATGCGGGAATCAGCCGGGGGCTTGGCCGTCCCAACCCTCCCAGCAGTCCCATGTTTGAACCATAGTCCCTAACCTCACTTCTGTAGAATCTCCAGATTTGAGGGGCAGAGCTTCAGCCCCTCCACTTACTGGCAGGAGATCCTTTGCTGGTCATCTTCATTGTCTGCCGTGATAGCCAGGGTCATGCGGGGTATGTGGTGGGGGGGAAGGGGGCCTGCAGGTGGCTGAGGTTTGCCAATGAAAATGTATTTGGGGGCTATTTTTGATTCTTTGGATTTTGGGGGGGGAGGGGAAATACACCCGGAGATGCTTATGACTTACTCTAGCCTCTAAGCTTAGGAATTATCCCTGGCACTGCTGGGGGCTATATGGGATGCAGAGGATTGATCAGTTGATCTAGTCAAATGCCCAACTCACATTACTGCCTGTTCAACAACAATACTGGTGTATCTTTTTCCAGATCATGAATTTCACCTCCCTCACATCAAGCTGTAAAGCAGCCCTGACTCTTCATCTCTCCCTGAGCAGACAACGCCTGGAATTGGGGTAAATACTGAGGGTAAAGGGGTTTTTAATGTTTATCTTTTGAAAGAAGATTTTTGTGTGTGGGTGGGGAGGGAGAGCTGTGTTCATGACTCACTCGTAGTATTTTTGGAAGAAAGTTACATAGGAAGGGGCAGAGCAAAAGTACAGCAAGTAGGGTGATTGCCTTGCGCACAGCCAACCCAAGTTCTGTGTCTTGAATCCCACTGGTCCCCATACCTGCTGGGAGTGAAACTTGAGTGCAGAGCTAGGAATACTCCCTGAGCAATGCTGGTTCTGACTCAAAGAAAAAAAACACGCACACACACCCACACAGACACATACACGTGTACAGAGGAAACGTGTGATCGCAGAAAAAGAGAATAATAAGAATTCATGGAAAATCGTTCAGAAAAACTTGGTTTTAAGGACCTGCTATTTGACTATATAAATGTTCTTCCCTCTTATTTTGCACATAGAATTCTGTTTGTTTCTTGTGCTTCGTATTTGCCTTCTTGTTGCAGTATTTTTGGTCATAATCTACAGTATTTAGGTCTTAATTTCTGACAGTTCATATTATGGTCCTTAGTAAAAACCCTCGTTATTTGAATTATTTTGCTATACAAACGACTGTTTGCGCGATTTTCCAATGTATTCTTGCACAACAGGAGCAACTGTTGGCTGAGGCTCACGCAGATGTGCCGTTTCAGGGTTAGAGTAAATCAGGACCCATAAGGGCTCCAGTGGGACAGACCAGGGCTGTGCCTCTGACCCAACTGTACCCAGAAGTGATCTCGGTCTCCGGGACAGAGTTCCCAGGTGCATGTTCTTGTCCCTTCTGCAAGAGAGTGGCTGAAGCTTTGTCCACTCCATATCCCTGTGGCTTTCCCCATGGCAGAGCCACATCCAGGCTATAGTTCCCAGGGGGAAGCACTGCTGCCAGCTGCACGAGCACTAGTACTCAGGAGTAATGGAACTCAGAGTCAGCCACTGGCTGGGCCTGTAGGGATTTTCTTGTGCAATCCAAGGAGGAATCTGGGGATCAGAGAAGGCTGTCATTTCCTCCCCTGTAGCCTGGGCCTGAGGTCCTATCCTGAAGTGCAGCACAGATGCCAACAAAATTTGCATCCCCAGCTGAGACAGGAGCGTTTGCCATTGTTTCCCTAAGGTGGGATTGTGAGGTTGGGGCTGGTCTTAGCTCAGGGGTGGGAGGAGGTGCTCCTCTCTAGTGCTCACTGTTCTGACTTCTCCAGGACTTTGCACAGAGCCTCCTGCTGATCCTCAGAACAACATGGCAGGAGAAGATGGTGACTCAGATTCTGATAAACTGTCCAAAGGTAGGAGTAGAGGGACAGAATGGCATGAGGTAGTGCCAGGAGAACCCGGGCTTCCTGGGCAATCTGTTTTGAGTTTCTTTTGGACGGATTCCAAGATGAGACTTCCAATCAAATGCCCCATGTTTGGCTTTGGGACCGACCCAGCGGTGCATGTGGAATACTCAAAGCTCAGTGCTCAATGATAATTCCTGACATGTCTAGGTGACCAATGGGATGCTGGAGGACCAAAGATTTTGTCTTGGGTTTTCTGTTTTATTTCGGATGGCAGAGCAAAGGATTCTTGCAATCATTCTTTGTGCTGCACTCTGGCATTGTCCCTGGCAGTGCTTGTGGGACCATATGGGATGGCGG
This sequence comes from Sorex fumeus, assembly GCF_029834395.1. NCBI lineage: Eukaryota > Metazoa > Chordata > Mammalia > Eulipotyphla > Soricidae > Sorex > Sorex fumeus. The sequence goes on from NW_026606191.1 coordinate 2,785,942, forward strand.
GGATCACCAGTCCTACACGCAGTCCCCGGAACAGCTATCCTGTTACGCCAAACTGCTGCTTCTTTTTCTTTTGCATTGCTTTTGTACTCAGCCATCCTCTTGACTCTGTGCTCTGGATTCACAACTGATGGGCATCAGAACACCCTAGGGTGCGCTGGCCCCATTTGTGCACTAGCAACTACAGTCACTTGGGCTCCAGGACTTGCTTTCCCCCTGTTTTGTCCTTCCTGCTCTGGAGAGCCTCGCCTTCTCAGTCATACAGTCTTACGTTCACATAATGTTATGTGTGGATTTCTATGCATGTTTCAGGCCCCTTTTATTTTCACTCTAAACTGTTGCTTCAATTTTCTGCAGAGGGAGTTATTTCTACTTACTGTGTCTGTTCTTTGAGTTGGAAAAAAATTACACAGCTATGTGACCTGCCGTTGGTGTATTTTGCTTGTCCATCTTGCTGAAACGTTAGGTCGCTGCTTGGAAAATCCATCCACATGCCCAAATTGCAATCGGGTTGGGTAAATGTTCGAACCCAACCTGCAGGTCTAGAATTTTCTGGACAAGGAGCTCTCAGGCACAGCATAGTCATTGGAATCCTTCTCTGCTATTCTTTAGGGTAGCAGCCAGCCCAGGTGGAATTTTTCTGATCATGCGCACTGTGACAAATGCTCGAGTGAGCAGTTATGCCCTCAGCCCCATGAGGATGCCAAGACAGGTGGGATATCTTCTGTGGGCGACTAGAAGGAAGTGAGCTCCCACACTGCAGGGTAGCGCTCCCCTGGGTAAAGCTTCTCGGAAACTGTTCTGCTCAGTACATGGTTCCAAACTGCCCCAGGTGAGAAGCCCCTGGACTGTGGGAGAGGAGCACTGTTTATAGTGAGTACAATTATGTACCCCACAAGATATGGAGGCTGGAATCGGACCCAGGTTACCCAAATGAAAGAAAGGACTCACAATCTTTGGCTCTCCATACAGCCTCACCCTCATGCTGGAATGCTTCCTGAATCAGGAGACCTTCTGCACGTTGCTCGATTTGTGGCCCCCAAACCAGGAACAAACCAAATAAAAACAAAACAGCCTCAGTAGAGGATTCCCTCATCCCAACGTGGGTGTTTCTGAGCTGTATCTTGCTGTATGCATGCTGCCTCTTCCTCGTATAAGAGGTTTGTGTACACTCAGAACATGGGGTGATGAGGTGTGGGTTGCCCATAGCAGGAAATATTTCTAAATGGTTTTGTCACAGATGTAACAAAGTAGCTTCAGATGTTTTTTAGCTCAGAGTGTCACTGTCACTGTTCTCCCATTGTTCATGGATTTGCTCTAGCGGGCTCTGTAACATTGTGAGACTTGTTACTGTGTTTGGAATATCGAATATGTGACAGGTAGATTAACAGGCTTTGCCCTGTGTGTGAGATACTCTCGGTAGCTTGCCGAGAGGAGTGGAGGAATCAAACTCAGGTCAGCCATGTCGGCCGCATGCCAGGCAAACGCCCTATCTGCTTTGCTATTGCTCCAGCCTTGCAGCTTTGCCTTGCTCTGCCCATGTCAGGTTCAATCCTCTGCACCCCTCGTGGTCCAGATGCAAAGATGGAGCAGCCCACTCGACCCACAAGGTGATTCAGCTATGTACCCCACGAGATCTGAAGGTGAGAATCGAATGCTGGCCACCTGTGTGAAAGACTAGCACCATCAAGGCTCTCCTAACACTGCCCCTTTGAAGCTCCGTGCTTGATCTTTTAATCACCCCATACTTAACACAAAATCAAATCTAAGGGTGGAAAATTCTTAGAGAAACGGGCCTGGAGAGGGACGGAAACACCCACAACTCCATCTCGTGGCGTTTCAGCCTAATTTCTGTGGTCCAATTTTTCCCGCGTTTAAGATTCTCAGCACTTCTCTTTGCTTAAATGTTAAGTATGAGGTCATTAAGGATCCAGCATGCAGCTTGGGCCGCTGCAACGGGAGCAGAGAGAATAGGGATTTTGCCTTGCATCCATAGGACCCAGGCATAGTCAGACTTCCCCTGCAGTTTTTCAGTCATGTCCACAGTGATTACTGCGTGCAGAGCCAGGAGAAGGCCCTGAGCATACCCGAGTGTGGCCACAACCATAAAGGAATGAACAAGAAAGAAAAGTAAAACATAGGACTTCAGTTCCTTGATGGCGAACTCTCTCACCGCGAGTTGAGTTTGCCAGAACTGTATAATCTTCCATTCCCCACGTTGGTGTGGAAGACGGTTAGAGTACCCTGACAATGTGGGGTGATAGGGTGTGGGTTGCCCATAACAAGAAACATTCAAAGGGCTCGGTCATAGGCATCACAATGTGTGTTCAAAACTTTTCTTGTACAGAGAGAAAAGAACAAAAAATATAAGAAAATCACCGTGCCTTGCTCATTAAAGGATCAGTTCAATCCTCTGCACCCCCCTAGGTTCAGAGACAAAGCTAGGGCAAACCAGTCAACCCCCGAGGAGATTCAGCTATCCAACCCACAAAGATCTGAAGGCTGGAATCGAACCCAAATTACTCAAGTGAAAGACAAGCAACCACAACCTCCCCTACCGCTGCACCTGTGGAAGTGGCTTCCTTGGTCCTTAATTACCCCATACTGAACACTGAAGCAAACACAAGGGTGTAAAATTATTAGAAACCAGCCCGGAGAGGAACAGAAACGTCCACAGCGCCATCTCTTGGCGTTTCGGTGGAATTACCGCGGCCCGATTTTTTCCACGCTTAAGATTTCAGCCCATTTATTTGCTGCAATGTTAGGTATAGGATCATTAAGGATCAAGCAGCTGCTTGAGTCGCTGCAGTGGCAGCAGAGCGGTTCGTGCTCTTGGCTTGCAGTCACAGGCCCCTGGTTCTTTCTCTGAATCTCCATGCAGCCCCACCATCATGCCGGAGTGATTTCTGAATGCAGCTTCAGGAGAACCTCTGCACACTGCCGGATTTGTGTCCCCCAAACCATGAAGAAATTAAATAAAACCAAAGCAGCCTCAGTCCCTTGATGGAAGATTCGGTGGGTTCTGAGCTGTATCTTGCTGTATCACTGACCCCTATTCTTTGTTGAAGAGGGTTGGGGCATCCTCAGAACGCGGGGTGATTGCACATGAGGTTGACTATAACTGGAAACCTTTCAAAGAGTTGGGTCACAGACAGAGCAAAGATGGCTTATAACTTTTCTTGTTCAAAGTGAATAGAACAACGACAGAATAATCTCACCCTGCTTGTAGTCAACCAGGTTCAATCCCAGGTACTCAATTGTCCCCAGAACCCTGTGGGCACACACCAAAGCAGGCCCCAAAAAAACCTTTGATGCCAGAGCTATAGTATAGCTGGTAGGATATTTGCCTTGCATACAGTCAACCCGTGTCTAACCCCCGGCATCCCATATGGTCCCCCAAGTACCATCAGGAGTAATTTCTGAGTGCAGAGCCTGGAGTAACCCTTGAGCATTGCTGGGTGTTACCAAAAAAGCAAAACAAAATTCCCTGACAGAAGTGATGTATTTAGAATTTACAGGGAAGGGGATTGCCCAGTCTTGTTCATTATTCCTGTGTTCATTAAAATTCTTCTTAACATACCCTATTTCCTCTGATGACTGTTACCTTCACCCCACACATTTGGAAATGCAAGAGTTGAATCTGGCCTCTGCAAACCTCCTCCACGGAGAACAGAAGACATGGTACTTCTCATGTGTATAGGAACCCCAAAACTCAGGACGGAAGATGGCACTCTCAGCAATGTGGGGTGCTGTGATATGGGCACATGGGGTCTTGAGACCCTTAAATCCGAGTTGGTTGTAGATATCATACTGCAGGAAGGCAAGCCTCCCCTGTGTCACACTGTTCGCTCTCGGACAGCTGGCTCTGGAGCACAGCCCACTGGGTGTCTCTCCATGCAGAGGGTGAGAGGGGCGAGCCCCAGGCAGCATAGACACCCAGACACAGTTCACCAGTTTATTCTCTGACCTGAGGTCCAGCAGGGCTCTGCAGGGCCGGAAGTTGCTGGACTCTCATCCCCTCTAGCCCTTGGCGAGTCGAATCCACCAGAGGCGGCCTGCTCTTGGCACATGTATCCCTCAACCCCCACTCCACCCCACCTGGTCCACACCTCCATTTCTAGCTATATGATTCAGGGGAGGGTTCGGAGGCAGAGGTGAGGCAGCTTCTGGAGTTGGGCTGAGGTGGGAGGGCACACAACTCGTCCAGGGGGCCCTACATTGTCTGGAGTCTGACTTTGGTTCCCACACTCGGGGACCCCCCACCTGCCCTTCTCCGAGAAATTTCTGGGGAAGCCAATGAGCAGTCTACCTGGAACAGGAGGGAATCCAGTGGTCAACAAGGAGGTCTGGAAGCACCAGATATTTGGGGGAACAGGACGGGAGACAGGTTTAGGAGGGCTGTATCAGCTCTGAACCTGAAAGTCTTTGTATGCGGTGCAGAGGTGCTAAACTTCCAGCTAAATTTCCACTGTGCCCCCCCAAGAGAGGAGGGGAGAGGCTTGGGGGTCCCCCGGGAGGCTGAAGAAGGAAGGAAATTCCTTTTGTCTGACCATGAAGCAGTTGTAGGAGAAGATAAATGGGTCGCCTAGAGGCCTCATCACCATTAGTGCCCCCCGTGGGGGTGTCCCATCTGTACCCCCTTCACCTCCACGACCCCCAACTTTCTCAGCTACTGAAGCAGAGAGCCCCTGTTGGAAGCCGAACTTCTGGTCTGGCTGTCTGAATTCAGCAGCTGCCGTATTGAGCAGCGACAGGATCCGTCCCTGGGAGCACTGAATGCCAGCTGGGTCTCTGCCGGGCCCCCCCCCCCCCCAGAACTGAGGGGGTGTGGGCAAGGCTTGTCAGGGGCACGGCTAGTGGGTGTGGGGACCCCCATGTGTGCTCCCACCGCCTGCTCCACGGATCCACCAGTGGTCCTGTGGGACCGGAGTGCGGCCACCGCCATCTGGTTGAGGCAAGCTCCTGGCCCACAGACCCCCGCAAGTGCATCTCGTGGCCCTGGTCCCCAGTGGCCTCAGCCTGGTGGCCGAGTTCTGGCACAGGTAGGCAAAGGTCTGCCGTCAGCAGGGACAGGAAGGTAAGCTGCACGTTCTCACTGGGGCACCAATCGCGTCCACTTAGGAGAACTGCCCAGGCAGGAGTCCGGGGAGAGTGGGCCACCAGGGGCACTGGTTCTTCCTCCTGGTTGCACTTGGTTTTCTTTTTGCATACCTGGAAGTGCTGAGGGCTCATTCCAGTCACGCCTCGGGGGGCACTATGGGGTGCCTGAGATCAAACTCCGGTTGATGTGTGCAAGACCAGTGTGTCCCAGTTGGACATCGCTGGGGCCCGGCTAAAATTTTTTCCCTCTGGAGACGCCTGTGCTCTCTCCCCAGCGTTTGCTTCTCTCTCAAACTTTCTAAGTAATTTTCTATAAAAACTATCTTGTTGGAGCCCGAGTGATGATATAGTAGGTAGGGCACACAGCAGACCAGAGTTCAATTCCTGGCATCTCATAGTGTTCCCCTGAGCACAGCCAGGAATAATTCCAGGACAGAGAGCCAGCAGTCAGCCCTGAGTATTGCTTGGTGTAGCCCAAAAAGGAAAAGAAAAAAGAAAACTATCTTGCTTCACACACACACAAACACACACACACAATTTTAAAAAATCCAGTTGAGCCTCTCTGGCTCTGAGCTTCAGCAGAGTCTGTTCCAGCAGCTGGCACACTTGTCCCTGTTCTCCCAGTCACTGACCCCAGTCATTACTCAAGCCTCAGTCAGTTTGCACCTTGTCCCCAGACCTTTGGGTCCTTCCAGCACGTACGGCCCCCAAACTGCCACCATGTCTATGGGTTCCCCGCCCTCTCCCACAAGCCAGTCTCTCTTCCCAGCCTGCCCGAGTTCCAATGACATGACTGACCTTCTCTCGACGGAAGGAGCTGTACCAGCTTCCTGGCTTCTCCCTGGACCATGAGGCCAGTTTCACCTGGGGGACACAGGGAGTCAGTGGAACACAGGTTTTGGCTGCCTCCTACCAGCATGATTTTTATGAGGGGGGTCAATTCCTATGCAATGCTAAGGGGTATGTGGGCCCCTCCTGGTGAGAATTGGTTGTTCAGACCTTGATGTGCTGAAGGCCTCCAGTGTAATACCTGTGTGTGGGGGACATGTGGTTCCATGGACAAAACTCAGTATTTGCAGTTGCAAGGCATGTGCCCCACCTCCTGAACTACCTCTCCAGACCCTGCCCTGGCCCTTGTGGCCTTGTCATCCCAGGCTGGAAACTGGAAGCATCTGGGTCTCCCATCGTGCTAGTGGGCTTCAGGAAAGGTTCGATCCATCACACACTCTTCAAGCAATGATGGACAGATGGAGCTTGTGGGCAAATGTTCCCAGTTCTCGGCCCCCTCTATGCCGATGTGGAGCAATTCCCAAGTGCTGTCTGCCTCACATTGTCTCTCAGATGTCCCCAGTGAAGCCGAGTACACCCAACAATGACAATGTAACTAAGCTCCCTTGGGGCCACTTCTCTCAGTTTGTCACCACCCACCATCCCCCTCTTGCCTTCGGGGGCTAGATTATACTGGAGACTCCTGCCTTGTACACAACTGATGTGGGTTCCATCCCTAGTATCTCAGAGGTTTCCCAGAGCCCTGCCACGAGTGATCCCTGAGAATTACTACATGTTATCTGAAGACTAAGAATTATCATTAGTATTAATTTTTTTTGCAGGTCATACCTGGCAATGCTCAGGGATCACTCCTGGCTGCTCTGAGGGACCCTTCAGAGGACTGGGGATCCAACCAGGACCAGTGCATGCAAGGCAAGCATGTTCCCACTGAACTAGCTCTCTGGCCTCACATTTGTTCTTTTTAAAACACCAAAAAAGGTTTTATCTGGACACTCTCAGGAAGGAGAGAGAGAGAGAGAGAGAGAGAGAGAGAGAGAGAGAAAGAGATGCTAGAGAGAACACGTTGGTCCCAAGTAGAGCAAGCCTAAGACACAAATGTGCCTATTCGGGTAGAAGGGCTTGTCTCAGGAGCCGGGGGAAGGCTCAATGTGACGGCACAGAGGGGAAGGCGCTGGCCGTACATGCCACTGACCTGAGTTTTATCCCAGGATCCCACAGGTCCCCCAAGCACTGCCAGGAGTGAGTCTTGACGCAGTGCCAAGGTGCTTGTAACTATATCTCACAGTGATTCAACTGAAAACACACACCAAAAAAAGCCTTGTTGAATGTGTGAGAGTCTCTCCTTGCTGGTCTTTAAATACATTCCTGAGGACTGGAATGTTCCCTTTGATCACTAGCCTATTTCCAGTTGATTCTCAGTCACTCATTTTGAAACATTACTCATACACCTACGACCTCTGTCACTGAAAAGTTCTTGAGCCCAAATCACTGTCTTCCCTCCACAGATTCTGATCTCTGGCACTGCCTAACCCACCCCTGCTCCATTTTGGTCGTGTGTTGCTCAGGAAAGCTATTTTGAGTACTCATCCCCCTCACCCTCTGACATTCGTTAATCCTCACTTCTCACTCTGGTTGTGGTCTTCCTCACACATTCTGACTCTGCTCACAATATAGAAATTCGCCATTCGGGTTGAAGTCATAGTGCAGTGCTAGGCATTTGCTTTGCATGAAGCCAGCTCAGGTACAATTTCTGGCATCCCCTATGGTTCCCTGAGCACTGGCAGCAGTAATTCCTGAGTGCAGTGCCAGAAGAAACCTTGAGCATCACCAGCTGTGTCAAAGAAAGAAAAAATTGTCAATAGGAAAAGGAATAAACTCATTTTTTTCATTTGAGTTGATGTAATTTTTCAGCTAGATAGAAGTAAATGTTGCACAACATTTCTAATGTAGGAACAGTCATGAGGAAAAGGAGCACCGTATTATTTAAAGAAGAATTTTTTTTCAGTCAATTATTAAATGAAGTACAAAATATGCATGTAAGTAATAAACAATTTTTTCAAAATAGCATAGGAAAAGGCTTGGAGCAATAACACCACCGGGAGGTGTGTTATTGTAGACAGCTGTCCTGGGTTCGATCCCTGGTACAACATATCACCTGAACCCCAGAAGGAGTGATCCCTGAATATGGACATATGTATGAACATATCAACTATCATGCTCGCTTTATTCCATTATATCTCCAATAGTATGATAAAGCAAGAAAGAAGATACACGTTGAAAAATATAAATAGATGTCTTGATTCACTGTTGATGAAGGATCTACATTGGTTAATAATTGAAACCTCCAAAGAAAACTATCATTCTGATAACACAAGTCATAAAAGAATTGCAAAGTTAAAGGATTTTCAATAGTCTTACTCATATAAAATAATTCCAATTGGTCCAAGAAATTCTCTCTACCCTGCTCAAAGTCACTCTCCATACACTCGGGTAAAGCCTCATGTATGACTGGATCCCCAGAAAACCCAGGTATGCAGGACTTTGTGACAGAGAACTCAAGGTTTAATGGAACCAGGAATGGGGATCCTTCACCCGTATCCCCGTTTCCAGAAACAGCAGTCACACCCATAAACCACCTCTGGCTGGTGCCAGATAATCTCATCATTTGCCACCATCCAGAGTCACATGTCCTTCTCTCCCAGAAGGGAGCAGAACATGAAACTTGCCATAACCATGCCGCTGGACCCCGTGCCAGGCTGTTTCACTTGGGGAACCCCAGAGGGCGGCCAGTTGAGACCCCTTCCCACCTCGAGGGACCCAGCCCTCAACCAAAAACCTCCAGAACTCAACTGCCACCATGCTCATGGCCACTCTCGACACAATCTGGCTGAGCCTCACCCACAAGTGAACTTATTCCTGAACTGCACGGCAACATTTGCATTCACACTTCATACGGCCACACTTCATACCACACACCACTCAAACTCCAAAAGTACCACGCTACATTTGATGGTGTTCAAGTAAAGGTAAAGGTAAAAGGTAAAGGCCCTCCCATTGATCGTCGATTTGCTCGAGCGGGCCCAGTAACGTCTCCATTGGAGACTTTGTTGTTACTGTGTCTGGCATATCGAATACTCTCGTTAGCTTGCCGGGCTCTCGAGAGGGGCGGAGGAATCGAACTCGGGTCAGCCATGTTGGCTGCTTGTAAGGCGAACGCCCTATCCGCTGTGCTATCGCTCAAGCACCAGGTGTTCAAGTAAGAGGCAACCAATCTTACCAATCTTAGAGGGAAATTTTTTTCATAGATAAATATATATATGTATACATACATATATCACATCACACAAGGCTCAACCTTTAACAACATGTGAATGATCTCTTATAGAAGAACTTAATTGCCTGTGGGTGAAATACAACAATCCTCACAATCTTTCCTCTAAGGAAACTTTCTGTATCATGTTCACTGGTTTTTCATAACAAACAATACAAAATATATTATTTCAGTTCTGCTTTGGGGCAGGGGTTGGGGTTTGGGATGGAACCTTCCAAAATATGTTGGTGGGAATGTGTAATTGTGGTGGAATTGTTTGAATATTAAATGTAATCAAATATTGTGAACTACTTTATAAAATTTAAAAAATTTTAAAATAATCTAATATCTGAGGCCAGTGGAAACAGGGGCCACATGGACTGGTGAATGGTTGGAAATTACAACAAGGGTGTGGGGGTAGAGGGTAGTTAAGATAGAGGAGAATTCATCATGACAGCATAGTTGGAAATGATCACTCTGGACAAGAACTGAGTGTTGAAAGTCGGTAAAGGGATATACATAACTTTTCAGCATCTGTATAGCAAACCATAATGTCTAAAATAAGATAAAAAGAATGAGACAGAGAGAGGTGTCTACCATAGAGGCAGGCTGGGGTGGGGGCGTGTGACTTGTATGGGGTGGGAGGTAAACTGGGAACACTGATGCTGGGAAATTATACTAGTGGAGGGATGGGTTTTAGAACATTGTATGACTGAAACCCAATCATGAACAGCTTTGTAATGCTCTTTCTCATGGTGATTCATTTTTTAAAAATTAATAAGAATATTAATAAATAAAAACATGTGTGGTCATGGATTGATATGTTCCACAGATACTACAATTAATCTGCTTTTCCTCCACTCATTCTGTCCTCCTCATTCAATGAGAATTGGATACACTCTGCCATGAAAAATGAATCGTGCCATGGCCTCACCCAACCAAAATAACAAAAATTCCTCAATAGATCCTCTGCCCATATCTCCCTATCTCCAGCAACTCAGCAGTCACACCCATAAGCCACCTCTGGTTGGTGACAGATAATCTCATCATCGGCCACCATCCAGAGTCGCATGTCCTTCTCTCCTGGAGGGGAGCATAACATGACACTTGACATAACTATGCCACCGGACCCTGAGTCAGGCTGTTTCACCCTGGGCATCCCAGAGGGGTTGGGTGAAACCCCTCCCCGCCCCAAGGGACCCACCCAGTCCGGGCAGCCGAAAACCTCCAGAACTCAACCACGGTCATGCTCATGGCCGCTCTCCATACATTTGGACTGAGCCTCTCCCATGATTGAATCCCCAGAAAACCCAAGTATGCAGGATTTTGTCACTGAGAAATCTGGGTTCAATGGGAACTGGAATAGAGATCCTCTGGCCATATCCCCCTGTCTCCAGCAACTCAACAGTCATGCCCATAAGCCAACTGTGACTGATGCCAGATAATCTCATCATTGGTCACCATCCAGATCGCATTGCCTTCTCCGCATGTCTTTCTCTACTGGAAGTGATCATAACATGACACTCACCATAATAATGCTTCCAGATCCCGCACAGAGCTGTTTCACTCCATATGCTCATGTCATGCCTCACCCATGAGTGAACCTATTCCTGGACTGCGTGGCCACATTCACAGCTGTGTGATGCTTCATAGGACACACCCTACCCATACTACAAGAATACCGCACCACATTTGATGGGGTTCAAAGTATGAGGCAACCAATCTTAGAGGGAAATATTTCTTTATAGATATATATGCATATATATGTATATGCACAGAAGGCTAAGCCTTTAACAACATGTTATCTCTTACAGAAGGGCTTAATGGTCCCTGGTTGAAATACAACAATCTTCACACTCTTTTCTCTAAGGATACTTTTTGGTAGGATTTTCAGCAGTTTTTTATAACAAACAATACAAAATATGTTATTTCATTTCTGCTTTGGGGCAGGAGTTGGGGTTAGGATGTACATATCTAAATTATGTTGGTGGGAAGTTACAATGGTGGTGGAATTGGTGTTCAAATATTAAGTGTAATTCTCAAATATAAAGCAGTTGTCAAATATTGTCAACTACCTTATAAAATTAAAATAAAAATTTAAATGAACAAATAAAATTTTTAAAAGACTCAGATGTGTAATAATTAGTCCTTGCTGATTTATTTTCTGATGCTTCTATTTGTAGTTCTCAAAGTTTTGTTGGAATAAACAATACAAAGTAAATTTGTTATGTGCCAAAAGGGATAGATTGGGATTGGGAGGGAAAATGGAGATGTTGGTGGAACTACAGTCACACTGGTGGTTTTGGGACACTAAATGCTTGAAATAAGTAAGTATTTTCTACCCTGGGCCTTTCTGTAAGCTTATTTTATTTTTATCAGTTCCTGGAGACTGGGGAGGAGCTCTACAGAGGTGCCTGACAGGGTCCCCCTCTCGGGAAAACTTCCCAGATGCAGGCCCAAAGGTTTGGGGTGCAGTTCAGTGTTCAACTTCAGTGTTGGGGGCAACCAGGGTTGGTGCTGCTGACTTCACACCCAGTGAGGCAGACACGGGTAGGGGGGAACAAAGGGAGCTCGTGTTCAAACTTGGGGTCTTTTGCCAGCTTGGTACGTCCCCCAGCCCTTTGAGATGTTGCCCTGGCTTGTGGCAAAGCTTTGAAACCATTTCAAATTCAAACATAAACCAAGTTATCGGTGTTCATCTTAAATGTGAAGAATGTATTTGCTACAGTTGAAATAGCATAAATTGAAGCTTCTCCACTTGAGCCAAATGAAGATACAAGACACACTGTTTCCCTTAAATCGAGACACCCCGATTCAAATATAGAAAGTTGAGATGAACGCACTAGAGTGGGGAAGCAGGTTGGGTCTGGGCTCCAGAATCACAGCCAAGTTACATAACTTAATCACTTAATCACTTAACTTCCCGTTAGTCATAGATTTGCTCGAGCGGGCGCCAGTAACGTCTCCATTTGTCCCTGTCGCGTGCTAGTGTAGCCCAATGGCATCTGTTCGCTCCGGGAACATGAAGGGCCTCAAACCGATCGTTCATGATCTTGACGAAGAAGTCTGACCATCTGGTAGGTGGGCGGCCACGCGGTCTTTTGACATCCCGTGGAATCCAGTCAGTAACAGCTCTAGTCCAGTGGTCGTCTTTAAATCTCATTATGTGACCAGCCCATCTGATTTTCGACACCTTGGCAAATGAGACAGCGTCCCTGATCCTTGATCGTCAATGGATGTCAGAACTCCGGATTCTTTCTCTTATTTGCGTGAAACGTGATATTCCAAGCATAGCACTTACTATTCTTCTTTGGGAGACCTGAGTAGCGTTCTCATCTTGTTTGCGTAGGGCCCAGGTCTCTGAGGCATATGTTAATGCAGGAAGAACAGTGGAATCAAAGAGATGTGCCCGGAGTCGGAGGTTCTTCGTCCTCTTAGCTATTTCTTCGACGATCTTGAAGGCATTCCAAGCCGCTCTCTTCCTCCTGCGCAGCTCGGGTGCCAGGTCATTTGTCATGTTGACCTCTCGACCTAGGTACACATAGCTGTTGCATTCGGAGATGGTTGTTCCATTGAGAGCGAATTGGGCGTCAGGAACAAGACTGTTTCTTATAAACATTGTCTTCGTAAGATTCAGCTGTAGTCCTACCTTTCCACACTCACGGTCAAAGTCGGCCAGCATTTGTGCCGCTTGGCTGATGTTTGGTGTTATTAAAACAATGTCATCAGCAAAGCGGAGGTGGTGTAGTTGCCGACCATCTATCTTCACTCCCATTCCTTCCCATTCCAGTCGTCGTATGATGTTCTCGAGGGTGGCACTGAAGAGTTTTGGTGAAATGGTATCACCCTGCAGAACCCCTCTCTTGACATCAACGATCACTTCTTTGTAGAATGGTGAGATCCTTGTAGTGAATCCGCAATACAGCTCACGGAGGATCCTGATGTATTGGGCTTGAATGCCCTGATTGGCTAGGGCTGCAATGACCGCTTCCGTCTCAACAGAATCAAAGGCCTTCTTTAAATCAATGAACGTTAAACAGAGTGGCATCTTGAACTCCCGAGAAACCTCAATGAGCTTGGTTATTGTGTGGATATGGTCGATGGTGCTGAATCCTTTGCGGAACCCTGCTTGCTCGCATAGTTGTCCTTCATCTAGTGTTCTGCCAATCCTATTTAGGATGACTCGAGTGAACAACTTGTAGATGACAGACAATAGGCAGATGGGGCGATAGTTGCCAATGTCATGGATGTCTCCCTTCTTGAACAGTAGTACGGTCCTGCTGGTTTTCCATTGGGACGGAACCTTGCATTCAGATAGGTAGCGAGTGAAGAGCCGAGCCAGTGTATTGATGAGTACTGACGGCAGGTTCTTCAGGTGTTCAGGTCTGACCTTGTCTGGGCCGGGTGCTGTTTGTTTCTTTACCGACGATATGGCGTGTCGGATTTCGGAAGGGAGAACGTTGGGAACGACATATCCATCCTGTGGAATTTGGTATGTCGGCAAGTGGACATGGCTATCGAAGAGATTTGAGTAGAAGTCATGGATAATCTTCTCCATTGCCGTTCTGTAGGATGTGATGGATCCATCAGGACGTCGGAGGGCAGTTATCTTGGTCTTATAGTTGGCGAAGGACAGGCGGGCATTACGAATACTTTTCCCGGCTTCTGCCGCATCTACCAGTACTTCTGCTCTTCTCTCTTTGAGGTCTTCCTTGATCGCATCTCTGCACTGCTTTGCGAGCTCGGACGTTAGCTTGCGGTTGCCTGAGGCATGCGCCAAACCACGCTGGCAAATTAGCTCAAGAGTTTTTGAAGATAGGCGATTTTTTGTGGCTATCTCTCTCTTGGCGTTCCTCGCACATTCATGGAGGTGCTGAACCAGTCGATCGTATTCCTCGTCAATGTTGTCAACAATGGCATCTTCCCATGTTGCCGCAATAGTACCAAAGAGTTCCCAGTTGGTGGTCATTCTGGGAGTTCTCTTTTTGAACTTTGCAGCCCTTTCTCCCTGCTCTGTGAAGTAGAATTTTGCACGAAGGAGACGGTGGTCCGATCCCGTTCGAAATTTTGGGACAACAGCGACATCAGTCAGGCAAAACCGTCGATTGAATATGATGTGGTCTATTTCGTTGTGGAATCGTCCACCGGGAGACTCCCATGTCCATCGGTTAGATTCTGCCTTCTGTAACTGTGAGTTACCATGAATGGTCTTGGTCGACATGATGAACTCAGACAGTCTCTCACCCTGTTCGTTCCATTCTAGGCCATGGGTCCCGATGTGAAGTTCTTCAGCTGATCTTCTCGGTCCTATCTTGGCATTAAAATCACCCTTAATGATCTTGTAGAAGGTGTGGTCTTCTTTATAGAACTTCTCTAGCTCCATGTAGAACTTCTCGATTTCTCTTTCATCATAATGAGATGTTGGTGCATAGACAACGAAGATAGAAACTGCAGGCAGTGAGCCACATCTATTCAAATGTAAACGTCCGATTCGGGTTGTTAGGCATTCGAATGAATCAATGCTCTTGGCCAAGTTTGTGTTGACAAGGACACCGACGCCTCCAACACCTCTTTTATCGCATGTTCCGAGGAACAATTCTTCTCCAGTGTTGAAAACGGCATGTTGAGATTCGTGCCTTCTTGTCTCGGTCAGACCAATGATGTCATACTTGATCATTCGCGCTTGTACCATCAGGTCCTCGATGGATGCATCTGATGCTGGCGTACGTGCATTGAAAGTACAGACGATCATTTTTGTCTTCCTTCGTTGTGGCAGCCTAGGTCGGCCTTGAGATTTTGTCAGCCTCTCCTTTCTCATCCTTCTCAGTGCTGCCATGTCGGTGAAGCCTTCAGGGTCAGGTGAATGAGACCAGTTGTAGTTACTGGTTTTGGCATATCGAATACACACCGGATAGCTTGCCAGCCTCTTCCGTGTGGGCGGAATACTCTCGGTAGCTTGCCAGTCTTTCCGAGAGGGATAGAGGCTTTTGGGGCGACCTCTAATTCCCCTGTAGGTGTTACCATATTTGAACCCTATCAAATATGGTACAACAATTCCAGAAGATGGGTATTTAGTGTCTTATGATGTGTCGCGCGGCCGCAAGCGGTTGCGCGGGTCCGGAAAGCGTCCTGGAGTGTGGCGACAGCTGGGTAGTGGAAGTAGTGTCAAGAGTGGAAGTCTGCCAGTGGGGTATTTATCTGGGTAGGGTGGGTCTCCTGTGCACAATTCGATCCCTGGGTGGTTGATGGAAGCAGACAGGGCAGGGTAGGGTGGGGCTCCTGATTAGAATCCCTTTGTCACCTGTGGTGGTGGGAGCAAGCAGAGAAGCTCTGTCCCTGGGTCCGCCGAGCCTGGAGTCCAAGGTCTCAGAGAGTTCCGCTTATCTTGTTCTGTGGGTCTTCAGTCGTGCGTGGGTCTCGGCCGGAGCTGCCACGCGGGTCCGGAAAGCGTCCTGGAGTGTGGCGACGGCTGGGTAGTGGAAGTAGTGAACCTCCAAGTTACATCATAAAGTTAAAAATAACCCAACTTAAATTCTCAGAAACGGACAGCGTTTTAATATGATGTCACTCAATTCCCCTCCCCTCCCCCTCATTGAAGTCGTCATAAAAAAGAAATTGAGAAACGCATCTCTGATCCATTTATTTCTCCCATTCTCGCTTTGTCCAAATGAGGTGAGGGAGGAGGGGACACTGTTGGGTTGCACAGCAATGTCCTCCCGTTTTTCATCGATTTGCTTGAGCAGGCCCAGTAACATCTCCATTGTGAGACTTGTTACTCTGTTTGGCATATTGAATACATCACGGGTAGCTTGCCAGGCTTTGCCGTGATGGGGAGATACTCTCAGTAGCTGGCCGGGCTCTCTGAGAGGGATGGAGGAATCGAACCCTGCTCAGCCAGGCTGGCTGCATGCTAAGCAAATGCCCTACCGCTGTGCTATTGAGCATGACAAAAATTTACCCCCCCAAAATTTAATTAAAATAAATTTAAAAAAATATAATTGCTGGACAGGCAAGAAATGGGTGTTTCACCTTGGGATATCAGTTCCAAATCTGGCACCTGCCCCCACAGCAAAGAAATTTCATACACACACACCTCTGACCCTGACCCAAGGTTGGCTCTAGTGGGACATGGAGAGCAGGGTGAAGAGCTGTCAGAAGGAAACTCCACAAAAGTTTCTCAAGGAATATCTGCACCCAATAAATGATGTCAGCAGTACAGATGCCTCTACCAACCGGGTCTGCACCACGCTGGTCACCAGCCATCAAATCCAACTCATCCCCCAGGACTTAATCCACCACCTGCCAGTGGGACCCTCTGAATGAGGTGAGGTCCCTCCCTCCCCCCGTCCCTTCCTCCCTGTCCCAGTCTAGGCGAGAGCAGCCCCCATCCTGCTCACCTGTCATCTGAAGATTCTTGGGATTCTTGGGAAGCTCGGGATCCCCAGTGCAATTTCCTAGACCTCATCCTAGCAAATCAGAGTCCACGACTGACCACTTGGATGCTGAGGCAGGCAATGAGCCAAACCCTGTTCCAGGGACGGGGAATACCTACGGACACGCCTCCTATTGGTCCATGTTTTGCCCCACTTCTCTCTCATTGACTGGCAATGAGCCAAACCCTACCGGGACATACCTATGGACACGCCTCCTATTGGTCCATGTTTTGCCCGGCTCCTCTCTCATTGGCTGTTGCTAAGGCCCAGAGCCACCGGTTTCTGGGGGCGGGCTCAAAGGCGTGTGCTCCTTAGCCAGGAGACCTTTGTGCTCCTGCCACCAACTGACACTGGAGCTGGCTCCAGCCAGCAGCTTCTCTTCCCCATCATTAGATGCTGACCGTTAGGCTACAGACCGTTAGGCTTCATCACCGGAGCTAGTCCTCCAGTGCCTGTTTATAAGCTTTTCCGCATGTTTTGCAAAAACCAGGACAAATACCCAAACCTTAGCTCGAATTCATTAGAAGGTCTCAGTGGAACCTATATATCAGAGTTTTAGGAATTAAGATCAATCTTAGGATATTTGAAGTTTAAGTTTAGCCAACAAGAGATCTGTCCAGGTTTTCATAAGATCCACCTGCCACATTTCTATTTGTGGGGGGAGGGTTAGCACTTCCTAATTGAGAAACTTTCTATAAAACTTGCCCTGCGTGTGGCCAGCCCATGACTTTGAACTTGGCACCAGGCACGGTGAATTTTGATGTACCCATTACAAACGTGGCTCCCCCAAACCCAGTGATTGTCGCTCAGATATAAAGAATCTCAGACAACCCTGCCTTTCCTTAGCATTTATGGTTCACGGATGAAGGCAAACAAAACAAAACATGACTGACAGTTACCGGAATTTTACATTCAAACTAATACATAGAATGCCTCATCTTTGTTTTCTTTTATCTCAAAATCTTTAAATTTTTTTTATTTTAACAAATCACCATGAGACACAGTTACAGAGTTACAAACTTTCATGATTGTGTTTTGATCTTGAAATCTCTTGAGACAAATAAAAAGTGTTTGTATGAAGCTCATAGCTCTGGGCATGTTGTGTAATAATACCCTCAATGTAATACTCAGGAAGATTAAGGTATTTGGCTGGAGCGATAGCACAGCGGGTAGGGCGTTCGCCTTACACGCGGCCAACATGGCCGACCCGAGTTCGATTCCTCCGCCCCTCTCGGAGAGCCCGGCAAGCTACCGAGAGTATTCGATATGCCAGACACAGTAACTGGAGTGACTGAGAAGTTATGTATTTTTCAATATATTGCGGTATTTTGCTCAGTTTAAATTGTCTCTTGGTTACGGGTGTGTCGACAAGGTCTTATGAACCTGTTCTCTTTCCCCTGGCAATGAGGCAAGGCAGTAGAGAAGTCCAGTCTTTGGTCCCAAAGCAGGACCCAGAAGCCTGTTGGCTGGATCCCCCTCTGTAAATGCACTATTTAAGTACCTACAGTAAACTCACTGCATGCTTTAAATGGTGTGGTAATAATACTTTGGATTTTTTCTTTTGTTTTGAGGCTCTCCTGGCAGTACTCAGGAAATACTCCTGGCAGGGCTCAGTGGATCATAGGGGATGCTCAGAATTATGCTCAGATTAGTTGCATGTAAGGCAACTACCCTACCTGCTGTACTATCACTCCAAACCCTATTAAGTAGGATTTTAAATGGAAACTTCATTTACCCTCCATAAGACGATAATTTGTTTTTTTTCTACAGTGAAACTTGTCTCTGAGGGACAATATGGTTTCCATTCCACATTTTCAATTACAGTCACAGATCGTATTCAGTAAAGGTGGCAATGTGTTTACATTGCTGTGGTTAGAACTGGGGTCAAAATTTATTAATTATTTATATTTTTATTGAATCAGCATGCATTAGAGCATTACAAAATTGTTCATGATTGTGTTTCAAACATACAAAATTCCAACACTCATCCCTCCCACCAGGGCCCTCAGTTTCCCTCTCACATCTTCAAGTCACGCCAAACCCCAACCTGTCTCTATAGCAGGTACCTCTCTACTCTTTCTCTCTCTTTTTTTTCTCTCTCTTTCTCTTTCTCATTTTAGGCATTATGGCTTGTAATACAGATGTGGGATGTTATCATGTATGTCCCTTTATCAGCTTTCAACACTCAGCTCTTGTCCAGAGTGATCATTTCCAACTAGTGTTGTCATAATGGACCCTCCTCTATCATAACTACTATCCAGTTCCCGCACCACTGACCAATCATTGACCATCCAACTAACTTGAGATTTGTTAATTTAGATTAAATAAAATTAGAGAAAGATCGCTTATCCAGGAGGCACCTGGTCCTATTTTCCCAATTGCAGGCCCCAGGGCAGTTTAGCTTTTTTGATTTTTTTCTGCCTGACCCCAAAGGATCCATCTAGATCTCAGAGACAGAAGCACTGTTTTCCTCTTGTTAGAGGCTGTGTCTTTAAGACAGTGACCTACTATCAATATGTGTGTGGCCCCATGGAAAAAAATACCAGTAGATGCTAAAGAATCAAACAGCACCTGGCCCAGACAAGGTCAGACCTAAACACCTGAAGAACCTGCAATCAGTACTCATCAATACACTGGCTCAGCTCTTTCCACACTACCTGTCTGAATGCAAGTTTCCGTCCCAATGGAAAACCAGCAGGACTGTACTACTGTACAAGAAGGGAGACATCCACGACATTGGCAAGTATCGCCCGATCTGCCTGTTTTCTGTCGTCTATAAGCTGTTCACTCAAGTCATCCTGAATAGAATTAGTAGAACACTAGATGAAGAACAACCATGCGAGCAAGCTGGCTTCCGAAAAGGATTTAGCACAATCGACGATATCCACATGATAACCAAGCTCACTGAGGTTTCTCTGGAGTTTAAGATGCTGTCCTGAATAATGTTCATTGATTTAAAGAAGGCCTTTGATTCTCTTGAGACTGAAGTGGTCATCGAGTCCCTAGCCAAACAGGGCGTTCAGAGTCAATACATCAGGATCCTCCGTGAGCTGTATTGCGGATTCACTACCAGGATCTCACCATTCCACAGGGAGGTGATCATTGATGTCAAGAGAGGGGTTCTGCAGGGTGATATTATTTCACCGAAACTCTTCAGTGCCACCCTTGAGAACATCATGCGACGACTGGAATAGGAAGGAATGGGAGTGAAGATAGACGGTCGATAACTACACCACCTCCGCTTCACTCATGACATAGTTCTTATAACACCAAACATCAGCCAAGTGGCACAAATGCTAGCTGACTTCGTCCGTGGAAGGGTCGGACTACAGCTGAATCTAACAAAGACAATGTTTATGAGAAACGCTCCAGGCGTTCCATTCAATCTCAATGGGATAAACGTCTCCGAATGCAACAGTTATGTGTACCTAGGTCGAGAAGTCAACATGACTAATGACCTGGCATCTGAGTTGCGCAGGAGAAAGAGAGAGGCTTGGAATGCCTTCAAGAACGTCAAAAAATAGCTAAGAGGACAAAGAACCTCTGGTTCCGGGCACATCTCTTCGATTCCACTGTTATTCCTGTATTAACATACACCTCAGAGACCTGGGCCCTACTCAAACATGATGAGAACGCTATTCGGGTCTCCCAAAGAGAAATCAAAGCTATGCTTGGAGTATCACTCTTCACTCAAATGAGAGAAAGAATTCGAAATTCTGACCTCTGTCGACAGTCAAGAATCAGAGACCATGTCTCATTTGCCAAGGCGTTAAAAGTCAGATGGGCTGGACACGTAATGAGATTTGGAGATGACCGCTGACTAGAGCCATTACTGACTGGATTCCACGGGATGCCAAAAGATCACGTGGCCGCCCACCTATAAGATGGTCAGACTTCTTCGTCAAGACCCTGAAAGATTGATTTAAACCTCTTTGTGTCCTAGAATGAGCAGATGCCATTGGGCTACATTAGCACGCGACAGGGATGAATGGAGAGGTTGCTGGCGCCTGGTCGAGTGAATCAATGAGTAATGGTATATCAAGTGATCAAGATGCTAGTGATAAAGGAGTAAGAAAGAATGAAGAGATTGTACACAGAAGTTTCAGGTCGGTGATGTTCCTCTATGATTATAATGATGGATAAATAATATGAATTTCTCCAAACATCTAGAAAGTATAGCATTGAGAGTGAATCATGGGGCCAGATTGATAAGGGTAGGGTGTTTGCCTATTATGTGGCTGACCTGGGTTAAATTCCCAGTATCCCATATGGTCCACCCATGCACTACCAGGAGTAATTCCAAACTGCAGAGCCAGGAGTAACCCCTGAGAATCGCCAGATATGACCTCAAAAGCTAATAATAATAATATCCATCATATCTACTTTAGAAATGTCTTTGACGATTGTTAAATGAAGCAAGTCAGAAGAAGGATAAACACAGGATGATACCACTTGTATGAGGCATTTAGAATAACTGGATGAAGAAATGCAATGTCTTAAAGAGGAGGATACTCTATTCAACCTTAGCCTCAGGATAGAGAGAGGAGAAAGGAAAAAATGTGGAAGGGAGGGAGAGAAAAGACAGAGGAGAAGGAATGGGGGTCAGGTCTGGAGATGCAGGTTTTATTAAGGAACGATAGAACCAAATTCCCTAACCACAGTGTCAACAACACTGAAATCAAGTTACCTAAACTGTAACAGCCAAAGCGAGAAAGCGGCTTGTCCAGAGGGCAGGGCTGGAGGTGGGTAGGGGATATGGGCAGAAGCCTGAGACCATTGGTGGGGAGAACTTGGCACTAATCCACGGATTGGTGCTGAAATGTTGTATGTCTAAAGCTCAACACTGAATAACTTTGGAAATTATGGTGCTTTTTTATTTTAAGACTTTGTTGTTACTGTGTTTGGCATATCGAATACTCTCGGTAGCTTGCCGGGCTCTCCGAGAGGGGCGGAGGAATCGAACTCGGGTCGGCCATGTTGGCCGCTTGTAAGGCGAACGCCCTACACGCTGTGCTATCACTCCAGCTGTAGCACAGCGGGTAGGGCGTTCGCCTCACAAGAGGCCAACATAGGTAAAGGCCCTCCCGTTGATCATCAATTTGCTCGAGCGGGCCCAGTAACGTCTCCATTGGAGACTTTGTTGTTACGGTGTCTGGCATATCGAATACTCTCGGTAGCTTGCCAGGCTCTCCGAGAGGGGCGGAGGAATCGAACTCGAGTCGGCCATGTTGGCCGCTTGTAAGGCGAACGCCCTACCCGCTGTGCTATCGCTCCAGCCCTGGAGTTCGATTCCTCCGCCCCCTCTCGGAGAGCCCGGCAAGCTACCAAAAGTATTGGATATGCCAGACACAGTAACAACAAAGTCTCCAATGGAGACGTTACTGGGCCCGCTCGAGCAAATCGACGATCAACGGGAGGACCTTTTTTTTTTTTTATTTTAAATGTCTTGATTGGAAAATAAATTCTAAAAAGAAAAGAAAAAGAAATGTCTTTGATAATTAAATTTCATGGAAAAGAAAGTCAAAGCAGAAGGAGTACATCAAACTTAAACACTTCTGCAATGCCAATGAAAGGCGGCCAAAATTAAAACACTCCCTCAATGAACAGGAGAAAATATCTGCACAGCATTCGT
This sequence comes from Sorex fumeus, assembly GCF_029834395.1. Taxonomy (NCBI): domain Eukaryota; kingdom Metazoa; phylum Chordata; class Mammalia; order Eulipotyphla; family Soricidae; genus Sorex; species Sorex fumeus. The sequence continues at coordinate 2,808,203 of NW_026606191.1, forward strand.
GTGACAGAAACACAAATGTCCAAGATGTGCAAAACGTAGCAACGAAATAATATACTCAGAACTTATTCCTAGCTCTGTCCTCATAGATCACTCCTGGTGGGCTTCAGGGACCCTAAGTGGTGCAGGGGATCAAACCCAGGCAGGCCTCGGCACTGTGCAAAGCAAGCTCCCTTCCCACTGTGCAAGTAATCCAGCCCCTGTCCACATAATTTTAATTGATGCTTCTAGGACCTTGAGTCTCTCTGGAGTGATCCCTGAGCAGAGCCAAGTGTGCCCCCCCACCAAAAAAGAAAAAAATCACAAAATAACAAAAACATATCTTCCCCCTTTTACTTTTCATTCCCCCTTCCTCCATACCCATGCTTGCAAGACGTCAGTGAGGAACAGCTCATCAGAGGTTCTGCCCTACTCAGTGTAGCCTTTCGCCACTAATCAAGAGCTGTAGGAATGTAAGTACAAGGTCGGCGTGCTGAGATTGTTTTTCTTGAATCTCATTTTTTTCCCTTTATTTTATTTAATTTTTTTTTACAGTTGTAGATTTACAATTTTTTGTACTTTGGTTTCAATTATACAATGATCAGATACCCATCCCTCCACCAGTGCCCATTTTCCACCACCATGGATAATATCCCTCCCACCCCCATCCCCCCATCCCCCCTGTCTCTGTGGCAGGGCAATCCCCTGTGTTCTCTCTCTCCTTTTGGGTGTTGTGGTCTGCAAAAGAGGCATTGAGTGGCAAACATGTTCAGTCCATAGTCTACTTTCGACATGCATCTCCCCTCCTGGGAGGATTCTCCAAACATCCTTTATTTGGTGCTCCCTTCTCTATCTGAACTGCCCTTTCCTCTAGGATACCCGGCTGGCCTCTAAGTTATGGAGTAATCCTCCTGGTGCTGATCTCAGCTATTCTTGGGTATTAATCTCATATTTTGTTACTTTATATCCCCCAGATGAATGCAATCTTTCTATGTCTATCCCTCTCTTTCTGACTCATTTCGCTTAGCATGATACTTTCCATCTTGAATCTCATTTTTTTGTGCAAGGTTCAGCCTATTTTATTTTAGTTTTGCTTTTAGTTGGGAAGTCACACCTAGTGATGCTCAGGGCTCACTCCTGGGTCTACACTCAGAAATTCCTCCTGGCATTTCTTGGGATGTGGAGGAGATGGAGAGATAGAGTAGGAGTAGGGTGTTTGTCTTGCATGCAACTGACCCAGGTTCCAACATTCCTGACATTCCATAGGGTCCCCCAAACACTGTCAGGAGTACTTCCTGAATGCAGAGCCAAAAGTAACCCGAACATCACCAAGTGTGTGAGTTCACAAGGTAAACCACTGGGGCTGCTACTGCGATGCGCGTGTTTGTGTTCTGTGGCCCAGAGCTGGCTCCCCACCTCCCCACCTCCCCAGGGCTCCCCAACAGAGAGAAAGAGGGATGGGGAGATGGGGGAACATAGTTGATGGTAAAAATTGCCCCTTTATTGGAGAGTTGCTAGCATGTTTATAGAATATCTGAAGGGGGATTGAGGTCAGGACATAGGTGTGATTGGTCATTTACATAGATAAACATTTGGCAGAGGAAATTCTCTTGGAGAGATCAACTCAAGAAGACACTGCCTCCAAGGGACATCTACATTGCTTTTTATCTTTCCCTCTAGTGTATAAGGTATCAATAAATGTAGTTGTTTGGATAAACACAGTAAGAGTCAAAGATCCCAGCACTTAGTTCTCTGGGCTCTGAGTGCAAGCAAGGCTTTTACCATAAAATCCCAGACTAAGTCCTCAGGTCAGTTGAGCTTGTCCTTCCCAATGGGGGTCCTGTCTCTTTGGTTGTAAAAGTTTGCATCAAAACCATGCATGTATGCCTTTTACATGTCCCATTTCGATGCCAGGTAGCTGTCCCACTGCCCCGGGTCCATCCCAGTCCCACGGCGGAACCTCCCTTTTGGGGTGTTAGGAACTACAACAACCGAAGCCTGACTCAAGTAATTATGACCAAGTAATTATACCCAGGAGCAGATATAACTTAGAATCAATCAATTCCCAAATATTAGGAGCATAGCATTAATGGTCTTTCTGTGTTTAACCAAAGAACATTGCTCTATAGTAAAACATAGAAAAGGCTATAGGGGAGATAGAAAAGCAGGTAGATACATAGAGCACTTCAAATACAAAACAGTACAAATACAAAGTTCAGAATTACCACAAAGTTTTGGCTTATGAATAATCAAGACTAACTTGGAAAGTTGTTGCAATGAGAGGTAAAATATAAGGGAAAGGTTAAGGATGTACTTTAACCAAATTAGGTTTTCCAGCAAGAGCTTGTTAAGCTTCTCTAGGAGGAATAAAGGGGACAATTCACTGATGAAGTTTAAAGCACTTAGGGTTAATATCCAACACAAAGGAAAGGTTGAAGATACACTTTAATAAATTAGGGATGTTAGCAAGGGCATGGGAAGCTTCTCTGAGAGGAGGAAAGAGTCATTTATTCTGTGAAGCCTAGGGCACTGAGGGTTGATATCCAACAAAATGTGACAAAAATAAATAAAAAAAATAAATTTGTAAAACGGAGAATTTTTTTCCTGGTGCTGTTTTTGTGGGACACACATTGGAATGTTAAGCTCACCTGAGTTCCTATACTGACATTCCGTTACACTCATGATACTCTGGAGTTTTTTCTTCTTTGTTTTGCTTTATGCTTTTGAGCCACACCAAGTGATGCTGAGGGGTCTTCCTGCCTCTGCACACAGGAATTACTAAGATGGTGTTTGGGGCACCCTATGGGATGGAACTGGTCAGCTGCGTGCAAGGCAAGCAGGAATTACTGTGGTTGTACTCAGAGGATACTGGGGATGGAATCCGGGTTGGCTGTGTGAAAGGCAAGTGGGGACCCTATACGATGCTGGAGATAAATACCAAACCCATCACGAGCAAGACAAGCTCCCAGCCACTGGACTATCTTTCTGGCCCCTTTTATTGCTTTTAATCTGTATTGTCATTTAAAGTATTTTTAAAACTTTTTGGTGGCATAAGCAGTTCTTATAGTAACGCATACAACAAGTCACTTAGAATGTTGACATCCTCACTCATTCACTGACACAGAAGCTCTATTCACCTTTACACTCTGATTAAACTTTGTTTTCTGAGTTCACTTTTCTTTTATTAATCTTCCCCCATCTCTTTATGCATTCCTCATTGATTTTTAACTTTTCTCTCAAATGCCCTTTTTTCCATGTATTTTTCGTAGCGCCTATGATTTAATAACCAAAGTATTAGAACTATTGGGGGAGGCAGCCACAGTGAAGTGGGGAGGGTTCTTGCTGTGCATGCAGCTGATGCAGGTTCGAACCCCGACAGCCCATAGGGTCCCTGAGCCTCCAGGACTGATTTTTGAGTGCAGAGCCAGGAGTAAGCCCTGAGTAATGCTGAGTGTGGCCCCAAAATAAACAAAATAAAATTAGAACTATCTTATCTAGTTCAGATTAGTTAAATTATTCTAGGGTTGTTTACAGATTTGTTTTAAAAATTTTAGAGTTTTTAATTTTGGTAAGAATTTTCTATCACAATACCAGATGTTCTGATTCATGAATATTTTATGTACTCAAATGTCTTTTTCTGTCTTCCAAAAATGGGACTGGAGAGGTAGCACAGCGTGTAGGGCATTTTCCTTGCACGCGGTTGACCTGGGATCAATTCCCAGCATCCCATAAGTCCCCTGAGCACCGCCAGGAGTAATTCCTGAGTGCAGAGCCAGGCGTAACACCTGTGAATTGATGGATGTGACCCAAAAAGCAAAATCATATCAAAAATATTTTCTACCATTTAAACGTTTTGACCAAGAATTTCTTGAACCAATTAGAATTATTTTATATGAGTAAGATTGCTGAAAATTCTTTAATTTTGCAATTCTTTTATGACTTGTGTTATCAGAATGATAGTTTTCTTTGGAGAGTTCAATTATTAACCAATGTAGATCCTTCATTAACAGTGAATCAAGACATCTAATTATTTATATTTTTCAACGTTTATCTTCTTACTTGCTTTATCATACTATTGAAGATACAATGGAATAAAGTGAGCTGTAGTATATATTTAGTATAGTTCATATGTTCATACTTATGTTCATACTCAGGGATCACTCCATCTGGAAATATGTGGTAGCCGAGATTGAACCCAGGACAGCTGCGTACAAGGCAAATATCCTCCTCACGGTGCTATTGTTCTAGGCCTTTTCCTATGCTATTTTGAAAACATTGTTTATTACTTACATGCATATTTTGTACTTCATTTAATAATTGGCTGAAACAGATTCTTCTTTAAATAACCCCGTGCTCTTTCACTCATGACTGTGCCTACATTGGAAATGTTGTGCAACATTTGCTTCTATCTAGCTGAAAAATTACATCAACCCAAATGAAAAAAAAATGAGTTTAATTCCTTTTCCTAAGGACAATTTTTTTCTTTCTTTTCCACATTTGGTGATGCTCAAAGTTTCTCCTGGCCCTGCACTCAGGATTTACTCCTTCCAGTGCCCAGGAAACCATATGGGATGCCAGAGATTGTAACCGAGCTGGCTTCATGCAAAGCAAATGTCTAGTTCTGCACCATGACTTCAATCTATATGACAGCTTTCTATATTGTGAACAGTCATAATGTGTGAGGAAGGCCACAACCAGAGTGAGATGTGAGAATAAACGAATGTCAGAGGGTGAGGGGGATGGGTACTGAAAATAGTTTTCCTCCATTTCCACCAAAATGGAGCAGGGGTTGGGTTAGGTAGTGCCACATTATTATTCTGATAATCTGTGTATCTGTGGAGGGAAGACAGTGATTTGGGCTCGAATAACTTTTCAGCAACAGAGGTTGTACGTGGATGACCAGTGTTCCAAAATGAGTGACTGAGCATCAACTGGAAATACACTTGTGATCAAAGGGAACATTCCAGTCCTCGGGGGTATATTTAAGGGGCAGAAAGGAGAGAGACTCACACATTCAACAAGGTTTTGTGTGTGTGTGTTTGTGTTTGTATCTGTGTGTGTTTAATTGAATCACTGTGAGATAAAGATACAAGCACCTTTGCACTGCATCAAGGCAATTCCTGGCAGTGATTGTGGGACTCTACGTGATGCTGGGGATCGTGCAATCACACTGGTCCCGGTCTCCTGAGACAAGCACTTGTACCCAAATAGCTGCATTTGGGTCCTGGGCCTGCTGTACTTGGGACCAACATGTTCTCTCTCGCATCTCTCTCTCTCTCTCTCTCTCTCTCTCTCTCTCTCTCTCTCTCTCTCTCTCTCTCTCTCTCCCCCCCTCTCTCTCTCTTTCCCCTTCCACAGAGCGTCCAGATAAAACCTGTTTTTATTTTAAAAGAACAAAGATTGTTAGGGATCTCCGACGCAGACAAGGACCACGCAGGAATGCCATCAGCAAGCAGGCAGTTTATTGAGCTTGTTTGCCAGAGTCAAGCCGTCCCACCGACACGCAGGCCCAGTAGGTGAGGCAAGACCCCGAGCTTCTTCAGAAGGGAGCATTTATAGTCCTATACTGGCCGTTACAGAGGATTTGAAAGTCTCAATTTACATAAGTGCCTGCTCCGGGCTTCACGTAATATCCGGGTCTGAGGGCTGAGCCTGGACCCATGGCAACTGTTTCATTAGTCAACCACAAGGTCTTTTATGAAATTAGATTATACCTTTATATGGTCATAGCTCAGGGGCCCATACATTCCTCCTGGAACAAGCAGATAATAGAGGCGTGAGTGGAAACTATACTATCTTCATTGTCCTTGGCCCAGTCCGAGGCTGTCCTGTCCTAACAAGATATGTGAGGCCAGAGAGATAATCCAGTGGGGAGGCGCTTGCCTTGCTAGTATGGCTCCATTCAACGAGGGAAGGTCATTCATGCTGTTGGGCCGCAGGTGGGCCGGGAGGAGAGAGGCTAGCTTGCGAGAGAAGGCGGGGGACCCAAAGACATGGTGGGAGTTTGGGGGCCATGTGTTCTGGAAGGACCCACTGGCCTCCCGGGTACAAGTTTCAGCCTGATTGGGGCCTGAGCAATGACTGGGGTCAGTGACTGGGAGAACAAGGATAAGCGTGCCAGCCACAGGAACAGACTGTTGAAGCTCAGAGTCAGAGGATCCTCTGGATTTTTAGAATTTGTGTGTGTGGTGTGTGGTGTGTGTGTGTGTGTGTGTGTGTGTGTGTGTGTGAAGCAAGATTGTTTTCTTTTTTATTTTCCTTTTTGGGTTACACCAAGCGATACTCAGGGCTGACAGCTAGATCTGTGTCCTGGAATTACTCTTGAATGTGTTCAGGGGAACACTATGGGATGCCAGGAATTGAACCTGGGCCTGCTGTGCAAGTCTGTGTGTCCTACCCACTATATCATCACTCGGGCCCAACAAGCTAGTTTTATAGAAACTTACTTAGAAAGGTTTAGAGAGAAGCACACGCTGGGGAGTGAGAAAAAGGCTCAGTCGGGCCGCAGTGATGTCCAACGGGGACACACTGGCCTTGCACACGACGACCGGGGTTTGATCACGGGCACCCCATAGTACTCCCTGTGACCCACCTGGAGTGATCCCTGTGCACCGCCGTGTGTGCAAAAACAAAACTAAAACAAAGCCAAGTGCAACCAGGAGGAAGAGCCGGGGCTCGCCAGCTTGTCCCTGGCGGCCCTCTAGCCCCCGAATCCTGCCCGGGCACCCACAGTTCTCCTACATGGATGCCGATGGCGCCCAGGAGAGCGGCGTGCAGCTGACCTTCCTGTGCCTGCTGAGCACCAGCACCTGGCAGTCCTTCACAGGCCTGTGCTAGAACAATGCCGCCAGGCTGGACTTGGCCGCGGGGAGCCAGAGCCTCATGCTGCACTCCCGGGAGGCCATGGGCCAGAAGTCGGGCCTCAACCAGATGGCCAGATGGTGGCGGCTGCACTACGGCCCCCCTAGGACGGCTAGGTCAGCGGAGTAGGCGGTGGGAGCGCGCAGGGAGTCTCTGCGCCTGGGGAGGGGCCAGGCCAAGACCCTGCTGGAATTCAGCGCCCCCAGGGATAGGTCCTCCCGCTGCTGGATGTGGCGACTTCCGGTTTTGGACAGCCTGACTAGAAGTTCGGCTACCAATGGGGGCCGTTTGCTTCAGTAGCTGAGAGTCTGGGGGTCACGGAGGAGAGGGAGGGACAGATGGGACGCCCTCACAGGGGCACTAATGGTGATGAGGCCTCCAGCCACCCTATTTCTCTTCTCTTGCAACTGCCTCACTGTCAGATAAGAGGAATCTCCTTCCTTCTTCAGCCCCCGGGGGGGATCACCAAGCCTCTCCCCTCCACTCTTGGGGGCACACCGGAAGTTTAGCTGGAAGTTTAGCACCCCTGCACCGCATACAAAGGGCTTCCAGCTCAGAGTTGATACAGCCCTCCTAAACCTCCCTCTAAACCTGCCTCACATCCTGTTCCCACAAATATCTGGTGCTTCCGTACCTTCTTGTTGACCACTGGATTCCCTACCATTCGAGGTAGACTGCTTGTTGGAGTCCTCAGAAATTTCTGGGAACAGAGAAGGTGGGGGGTCCCCGAGTGTGGAAACCAAAGTCGGACTCCAGAAGGATGTGGGGCCCCCTGGTGGAGCTGTGTGCCCCCCATCTCAGCCCAACTCCAGACGCTGCCCCACCCCTGCCTCCGAATCCCTTCCCCTGAATCATATAGCCAGATCAGGTGTGGACCAGGTGGGGTGGAGTGGAGGGTGGGGCATGACCCCGACCCCAATGGTTCTGCCTTCATTCTCAAGGGATCTGTGTGCCAAGAGGAGGCCTCCTATGGTAGATTCGACTCCCTTACACCCGCCAAGGGCTGGAGGGGATGAGAGTCCACCAATGCCCGGCTCTGTAGTACGCTGCTGGAACTCAGGTCAGAGAATAAACTAGTGAACTGTGTCCGTATTCCGTGCTGCCTGGGGCTCGCCCTACTTACCCTCTATGTGGAGAGACACCCAGTGGGCTGTGCTCCAAAACCAGCTGCCCGAGAGTGAACAGGGTGACACAGGACAGGCTTGCCTTTCTGCAGTACGATGTCTTCAACCAACTTGGTTCTAAAGATCTCCAGACCCCAGGTCCCCACACGTCAGCACTCCACATTGCTGAGGGTACCATCTTTCCTCCTGAGTTTTGGGGCTCCTATACACATGAGAAGTCCCATGTCTTCTGTTCTTCATGGAGGAGATTGGCAGAGGCCAGATTCAACTCTGGCATCACCAGATGTCTGGAGTGAAGGTAACAGTCATCAGAGGAACTAGGGTGTGTTAAGAAGAATTTTAATTAACACAGGAATAATGTGCCTAAGACTGGGAGATCACCTTCCCTGGAAATTCTAAATACATCATTTCTGTCAAGAATTTTTTTTTTGCTTTTTGAGTAACACCCAGCAATGCTCATGGATTATTCCAGACACTGTACTTAGAAATTACTACTGGTGGTACTTGAGGACCATGTGGGATGCCGGGGATTGGACCTGGGTGGCTGTATGCAAGGCAAACATCCTACCAGCTATACTATACCTCTGGCTCTGAGGGTTTTGGGGGGCTGCTTTTGTGTGTGCCCACAGGGTTCTGGGGACCCTTGAGTACCTGGGAATCGAACCTGGTCGGTTACAAGCAGCGTGAGATTATTTTTTCGTTGTTCTGTTCACTTTGAACAAGAAAAGTTATGAGCCCTCTTTGCTCTGTCTGTGGCCCAACTCTTTGAAAGGTTTCCAGTTATAATCAACCCCACGTGAAATCACCCCACATTCTGTGGATGCACCAACCCTCTTCAACAAAGAATAGGGGTCAGTGATACAGCAGGATACAGTTCAGAACCCACCAATTTGGGGTGGGGGGATCTGCTATCAAGGGACTGAGGCTGTTTTGGTTTTATTTGGTTTGTCTATGGTTTGGGGTCCCAACACCAGCAATACTCAGGGGTTCTCCTGGCTCTGCACTCAGCAATCACTCCAGCATGATGGTGGGGCTGTATGGAGAGCCATAGAAAGAACCAGGGGCCTGTGACTGCAAGTCAAGTGCACTAACCGCTCTGCTTCCTCTGCAGCGACCCAAGCGGTTTACCTGATTAATGACCCTATACCTGATATTGAAGCAAAGAAAAGGTCTGGGAATCTGAAGTGTGGGAAAGTCTGGCCCTGGCAGTTGCAAAAAATGCCACGGGATGGCGATGTGTGTGTTTCCATCCCTCCCCAGGCCCGTTTCTCTTACGAATTTTCCACCCTTGGGTTTGCTTCAGGGATAAGCATGGGATAATTAAGGATCAAGCAAGCCACTTCCACAGGTGCTGCAGTAGGAGAACGTGTGAGTGCTTTCTTTCACTTGGGTAACCTGGGTTCGGTTCCAACCTTCATAATTTCTGGGGTACATAACTGAATCTTCTCGTGGGTCGAGTGGTTTGCTCTCACTTTGTCTCTGTCTCTGGACCACGAGGAGTGCAGAGGATTGAAACTGACGTGGAAAGAGCAAGACAAAGTCATTTCTTTTTAGTTATTTCTTTTTAGTTATTTATTTTTGCTCTTCACGCTGAGCTAGAAATCTTCTGAAGCCACTTTTCTATGTCTGTGACCAAGCCATTGAGAAATATTTCCTGCTATGGGCAATCCACACCCCATTGTCCCACATTGTGAGGGAGCCCAAACCTCTACTACAAGGAAGAGGCGGCATGGATACAGCAAGATACAGCTCAGAAACCACACGTTGGGGTGAGGGAATCCTCCAATAAGGGACTGAGGCTGTTTTGGTTTTATTTGGTTTGTTCATGGTTTGGGGGCCACAAATCCAACAACGCGCAGAGGTTCTCCTGGCTCTGGACTCAGGAAGCATTCGGGCATGATAGTGGGGCTGTATGGCGATTCAGAAAAAGAACCGGGGGCCTGTGACTGCAAGCCAAGAGCACGAACTTCTCTGCTCCCCCTGCAGCGACCCAAGCGGCTGGCTTGATCTTTAATGACCCTATACCTAACAGAGAAGCAAAGAAATGGGTTGGAAACCTTAAGCGTGGAAAAAGTCGGGCAGCGGTAGTTCCGCTGAAATGCCACAAGATGGCACTGTGGACGTTCTGTCCCTCTTGAGGCTCATTTCTCTAAGAATTTTCCATCCTTGGTTTTGCTTCAGTGTTCAGTATGGGGTAATTAAGGATTAAGCAAACCGCTTCCACAGGTTGCAGTGGTATGAGAGCCTGCGGTCGCTTGTCTTTCACTTGAGTAATCTGGGTTCGATTCCTGCCTTCAGATCTTTGTGGGGTGGATAGCTGAATCGCCTCGAGGGTCGAGTGGGTTGCCCTACCTTTGTCTCTAAACCCCGAAGGGTGCAGAGGATTGAACTGAGCCTTTAATGAGTAAGGTAAGGTTATTTTCTCACATTTATTGTTCTCTTCTCTCTGTACAAGAAAAGTTCTGAATGCACCTTGTGATGCCTGTGACCGAGCCCTGTGAATGTTTTCTGTTATGGGCAACCCAAACCCCATCACTCCACAATATGAGGGTACTCTAACAGTATTCTACACCGATGTGGGGAATGGAAGAATATACAGTTCTGACACCCTCAAGTCATGGTGAGAGAATCGCTATCAAGGAACTAAAGCTCTGTGTTTTACTTTTCTTTCTTGTTTGTTCCTTTATGGCTGTGGCCACACCTGGGCATGCTCACGGCCTTCTCCTGGCTCTGCACTCAGTAATCACAATGGACTTGACTGAAGAACCGTAGGGGAAGCCTATGAATATACCCCAGTCCGACGGATGCAAGGCAAAAGCCCTATCTGCTCTGCTCCTGTTGCAGCGGCCCAAGATGCGTGCTGGATCTTTAATGACCTCATACTTAACATTTCAGCAAAGAGACGGGCTGAAAATCTTAAAAGTGGGAAAATTTGGACCCAAGAATTTATGCTGAAACACCACGAGATGGAGCTGTGGGCATTTCTGTCCTCAAGGCTCGTTCCTTTAAGAATTTTCCACCCTTTCTTAGGTTTGCTTCCTTGTAAAGTATTGGGTAATTAAAGATCAAGCCAGGAGCTTCAAAGGGGAAGTGGTAGGAGAGTCTTGAAGGTGTGCGTCTTTCACATGGGTGACCAGTATTCGATTCTCGCCTTCAGATCTTGTGGGGTACATAGCTGAATCACCTCGAGGATCGAATGGGCTGTCCATCTTTGCCCCTGGACCACAACGGATGCAGAGGATTGAACCTGAGGTGGACAGAGCAAGGCAAAGCTGCAAGGCTGGAGACATAGTACAGGGCATAGGGCGTTTGCCTTGCATGTGGCCAACATGGCCAACCCGAGTTCGATTCCACCACCACTCTCGGCAAGCTACCAAGAGTATCTTGCCCGCACGCCAAAGCCTGAGAACCTACCTGTGTCATATTTGATATGTTAAACACAGTAACAAGTCTCAAAATGTTACTGCGCCCGCTCCGACAAATCCATGAGCAATGGAAGGACAGTGACAGTGACACTCTGAGCTAAAACACACCAGAAGCCACTTTGTTATGTCTGTGACCAAACCATTTAGAAATATTTCCTGGTATGGGCAACCCACACCACATCACCCCACATTCTGAGGATACCCAACCCTATACTACAAGGAAGAGGCAGCATGGATACAGCAAGATACAGCTCAGAAACGCCCACGTTGGGATGAGGGAATCCTCCAGTAAGGGACTGAGGCTGTTTTGTTTGTATTTGGTTTGTTCATGGTTTGGGGGCCACAAATCAAGCAACATACAGAGATTCTCCTGGCTCTGCACTCAGGAAGCACTGTGGCATGATGGTGGGGTTGTATGGAGAGCCAAAGAGTATGAGAGCTTTCTTTCACTTGGGTAACCTGGGTTCCATTCCTGCCTTCATATCTTGTGGGGTACATAACTGGACTCACTATAAACAGAGCTCCTCTCCCACAGTCCAGGAGCTTCTCCCCCAGGGACAGCTTGTGTCCATGGACTGAGCAGAACAGTCTCCGAGTAGCTTTTTCCAGGGGAACGCTTCTTTAAAGCATGGGTGCTTACTTCCTTCTGGTCTCCCACAGAAGACATCCCACCTGTCTTGGCATCCTCATGGCGCTGAGGGCATAATTGCTCACTCGAGATTTTGTCACAGTGCGCATTATCACAAAAATTCCTCCTGGGTTGACTGCTACCCTCAAGAACAGCAGAGAAGAATTCCTATTATTGTGCTGTGCCTGAGAGTCTCCTCATCCAGAAAATTCTAGATCGGCAGGTTGGTTTCTAACATTTACCCAATTCAATTGCAATTCTGACACGTGGGTGGATTTTCCAGGCAACGACCTTACATTTCAGCAAAATGCACAAGCGAAATAGACCGACGGCAGGTCACATAGCTGTGTAAAATTTTTTTCAACTCAAAGAACTGACAAACAAACAAAACAAACACAAACATTGTCCTCCCATTGTTCATTGATTTGCTCGAGCAGGCCCAGTAACGTCTCCATTTTGAGACTTGCTGTTACTATGTTTGGCGTATTGAATATGTCACGGGTAGCTTGCCAGGCTTCGCTGCATGTGCGAGATACTCTCGATAGCTTGCCAGGCTGACCTAGAGGGGTGGAGGAATCAAACCCAGCTCGGCCGGGCTGGCTGAGAACAAGGCAAACACCGTACCGCTGTGCTATCGCTCCAGTCCAAGACACAGAAACTGGAAATAACTACCTCTGCAGAAAATTGAAGCACCAGTTTAGAGTGAAAATAAAAGGCGCCCGAGACTGGGTTTGGTACTAGCTTAGTGTGGAGCATAGTGGGATAGCTTAGTGGAATACACTTGTGAAGGCAATGATGCATCCCCACACAGCCGAGACAGATCTTTGAAAACATCTCACCTGAAACAGATTCCTCTCCAGGATCAATGAGTTTTTTGTTATCTTGTTCTATTTACTTAGGTGGGGAGAGGGTCACACCAGCATTACTCAGGGATTCTTGCTGCTGGGGCTCTGGGGGCCCTGACGGGTGCTGGGATGGAACCAGAGTTTTCTTCCTTGGGGCCAAGCAAGTGCGCTTCTTAATGCAAAACCACTAATGCTGAACCATCGAGTTCTTTTCAACAATCACACTTGTCCTTGCTGTCTATCAAATGTAAAGTCACAGTATTTACCCTGTAATAAAAAGAATTTTTGGGGGGTTCCATAGTACAGGGGTAGGCATTTGCCTTGCATAGAGCCGGCCCAGCTTCAATCCCAGGCATCCCATATGGTTCCACATGCACCACTAGGAATAATTCCTGAGTGGAGAGCTATGAGTAACCCCTGAGCATCACTGGATGTAACCCAAAAAGCAAAAAAAAATAAATAAAATATACATATTTTTAGGTTTTAGAACTACTGATTTTATGCAGCAACACGATTGAAACTGGAAGATACCATCTTGAGTGAAGTTAGCCAGAAAAAGAAACAAAAACAGGATAATGTCACTCATTGGTGGAATACAGAACACTGGATGTGGAGATGTACTGTAAAGGGTCTAATTAAATCATCCCTTATTTCAGTGTTTAGAGAGAAGCCGGATAAAGAAGGAAAGAAATCTGCGGGCAGAAAAGAACCAGAAGTTTACAGGGATCAGGGATTCATTTATGGCAGTGACATGAGTGACGGGTGTAGCCATTTTACCCAAAATACAAATGCAAGAGAACTGAAAACAAGAGATGTAAGCTGCAACCACTGAAACTTAGTCATGTGGTTGTTCAGATGACAGGCGGGGGTGGAGTGAGGACTGAGATTGGAGGGAATACGGGAACATGGGTGGAGGGAAGCTGACACTGGTGCAGGGATTGGTGCTGAATTATTGAATGCATAAGTACAACTATCAATACTTTTGAAAATTCTGGCACTTTAATGAAAACTTAAAAAAAGAATAAAATGAAATAAATTTCCAGATTTCACCCCCACTGAGGTTAAACACCCTCTAGTCCCAGTATTAGGCTCTGATATTTTTCCTATGGTGCTGAGACCATAGATATGGTTGTAGGGATGGAGTCAGACCCTACCTTTCAAGTCACATGCTTGGTCCACTGAGCACTCCAATAGCATAATATTTAGTTTCAACAAGAGAATCGTACAGCACACTTGTATGCAATACCCTTGTTCCCAAATGAAATTGCTGTAATTCCACATCCTGAACCTGTGATTTGAGTTCTGAAATCAAACAAAATGCACAATGAGGATTAGTCCAACATTGAATGGAATGCAATTGAATGGCTAAACAGGTGGAGGACATGGTTCTCACAGTCCAAACAAGCCGACAAAAAGAGAAAAACTGCGGGAAGTGTTGCTGCAGGAGCAAGGCAATTCCAGAACAAGCCTTTTGGGTTTTATTTTTGATCAGACCCAGTGATGCTCGAGATACCATAGGGGAAGCTGGACATCAAAGATAGGCAGCGTCTGTTGGCGAGCACCCTCCGTGATGCACTGCTGTTCTGGTCCTAATAAGCTTCACTATGGGCTCACAGCCACAATTTAAAATACACACAATAAAACATTTTGTGGTGCGTACAAGAGTACAGCAGGTAGGCATTTGCCTTGCATGAGGCTGACAGGGGTTGATCCTTGAGCATTGCCAACAGCAACTTATGAGAAACACCAGGAATAACTGTTGATCATCCCCAGGCCCCAAAATAAAAGATAGCACAGTGGTAGGGTATTTGCCTTGCACGCAGCCAACATGGCCAACCCGAGTTCAATTCCTCCACCCCTCTCGGATTGCCCGGCAAGCTACCTAGAGTATCTCGCCCACACAGCAGATGGCAAGCTCCCCATGACGTATTCGATATACCAAACACAGTAACAACAAAGTCTCCAATGGAGACGTTACTGGGCCCGCTCGAGCAAATCGATGATCAACGGGAGGGCCTTTACCTTACCTTACCTTATTCAAAAAAACATGGTAATGATCCAAAGGCAAAGATAAGCAGATAAGCATGGTGTCATATTGACAGAGAGGGGTCCAGAAAGGGTACCCAGCCCTGTAGGTGTACAGTCAGGCTGGTTATTCAGCTGGGGGGGACAAGGGTCTTGAAACTCATGGACTATTCGACATACCTGACAGACGAGGAAGAATGACAACAAAGTCAAGAAAGCAAAGCACAGGATCTCTCCGTAACGAACAGCTCCGGGGAGTGAAGGGCGGCGTGAGTGCAGTACAGACGCCTGATCCAGTGGCCCGAGGACACAGTAGCATGTTTCACACACACTCAGGGCACGCACACACTGCCCAGGGACCTAGCCAGGAAGGGTCCTCAGACACTCACCTGCACACACCTCACCTCCCCGGCTTTAGGGCTCCTCTTCCAGCCTAGAGATTAACGCAGGCTTCACCCCAGAAGGCCCTGCTCCACAGAGACAGAGGACTGGATTAGTCACAAGGAAGGAAAAGGCGACAAGTAAACCTCGTGTGTCCCTGGTCTAACTGGTCATACTATTGAAAAGGCATGATCATAACGTTCACTTTCAATATGCCAAAGATTGGTGGGGAGTGAGGAATAAGACAAGGTTTAAACTTAAGAGTGAAATAAGGGAGTCCCAGATAATACCACTATGCTACCAGCACTGTATGCAGTTTTGTTTTGGGTTACAGTTGGCGATGCTCAAGGGTTAATCCTGTATCCGTGCTCAGGAATCATCTCTGGTAGTATTGGCTCCATGGAAGGTCAGTGATTGAACCTGGTTTGCTTTACGTAAGGAAGCGCCCTCCCCACAGTGCTTTTGGAACATCTGTAATTCCCTGAATTTCTTTTACGTTTACTTTGAGTTTACAATTCCCCAAGTGAGGTTTGATGACTTAGGTGAATCTGAACTTTGTATTTGAAGTGAATATTTCCTATTCTATATTCCCATTAGCCCCTTTATACTCTACTATAGAGCAATGTTCTTTGCTTAACCACAGATAGACTATTAATGATAGGCTCCTAATATTTGGCCCATATCCTGAAATACATCTACTCCTGGCACCTGTCATATTTACTTGATTCAAGCTTCAGTTGCCATACTTCCTAACACTCCAAAAAGGAAGGCCCCCATAGGGCTGAGATGGATCTGGGGAAAATAGAAAACTACCCTGGAATCGAAATGGAATAGTCTAGAAAGCATGAAAGAACAGTCTTGATATTAGCTGTTATGACTTAAGAGACAGGACCTCATGAAGGACAAGCTGTACCGGCCTGAAGACCTAGTATGGGATTTATGGTAGAGGCCCAGCAACCTTGCCCTCAGAGTCCAGAGAACTAAATTTTGGAATCTATATTTCTTACTATTTTTATCCACATATCTGCAATTATTAATAAGAAGTAAATTTAATTGTTTAATATTTTCTAGTAGATAAAGAGGAAAGCAATATAATGCTGTTGACCCTGGGAGAATCTCTCTGTATAGCCACTGGGAGACAGTGTCTCCTTGAATTCTCCAGAATTGTCTCCATCAAAACCCTTTACCTCTGTAGGGGCTGCAGCCATAGCACAGCAGGAAGGGCATTTGCCTTGCACGCAGATGATGAGGGTTCTTTTCCCAGCATCCCATATGGTCCCTCGATCACATCCAGGAGTAAATTCCTTAGTGCAGAGCAAGGAGTTACCCCTGTTAATGGCCAGGCGTGACCCAAAAAGCAAAAACAAACAAAAATGCTTTACCTCTGTAAACGATCAGTCACCCCTCTGTGTAGTCCTATAGCTCAACAACGTTCAATGCTCTGTAGTTATGCTAAAAGCTTCACATTAAACAAGCCATTCTGACAATCAGTCAGTGGTTCTCCATATCTTTGTTCCTCTTCTGACTCCAGCATAATGTCCCTTTAGAGATTCCTCTGAGAGGCAATCAGGTATGTTCATCCCTCTGGGGTGAAACTCACTGCCATGTTGACAGAGGTAACCACATTTCGAACCAGCACACACTAGGATAGGAGGAGGCTATCCCAATCCACACAATGGGCCTGAGGATGAGACACTGCAGCACCCTAGGGGTTCTCAGGGATCTCCCTTCTCCCCACTCCAGAAGGGAGGAACCGGCCTCCACCAACACTTTAGGGTGACGGGCCCCAGTAGTCACTGGATGGAATCCTGATATACCACAATGGAACTATATTAGAAGCTGATGGACTTGCACGCAGTCACCCCAGAGACAAACCCAATGAACAATGCTCCTGTGAGTAACACCTAAGCACTGACCCAGCAGGACCAAAAGAAAGCAACACTGGGTTCGACCAAAACTCTAGACACTCCTCCCCCACGCCATATCGTCACATCAACTGTTCTAGGGATGAGAAGGGGACACTCAATGTCCAGTGAGCAACTCAAAGGTGTTGTGGACTGGAGGACTCCTGGGTTGGCCACATGCAAGCAAGTACCCTACTTGCTGTACTATTGCTCTGGCCATTTCTAAATAAATTTTTTCCCAGCACACCAGCAGTGACCCCTGAGCAAAACTCCCCTTCCCCATACTGAAATATCTCCCTTTCAGGAAAAGATAAAACAACAAGTATACTGATGTAGCCACCCCCAAGAGCCAGTTTTCCTGATGTTCTGGTCAGGGAGAGATGAAGAGAAAGGGATTGTTTGCAATTGGACATGTGGAAGTAGAAAAAATTATTTGCAGTATTGTTGTTTATTCGGCTATTGATTAGGCTGACTGAAATGGGCATCAACTCCACCGTACTTTCCCCCTTTTTTTGATAATTTTATTTTTTGAATCGCCCTGAGTGAAGTTACAAAGCTTTTGGGTTTAAGTCTCATTCATACAATGAAGCACCAGTCCCTTTACTGTGCCAATTTTCCGCCACCAAAACCCCAAGTATACCCCCATTCTACACCCTCCCCCTAACTGTTGGGGCAGATGATTTCTACATTTCTCTCTACTTTGATTACATTCAATATTTTGACACCAGACCCACCATTATTATATTTGGGATTTAACCCCAGCACTCAGATAGTTCAAAAAGGCAACAGTAGACAATTTGTTTTCTACTGCTGGTTATAACAACATGATTTTGTAGTTTTGAAATTTTAATAATATGGAGGGATTTCTCCCAATACCTGCTGAGTTCCAGATTTTCTCCTGACTCTCTGGGATCATGGCCATTAAGCAGCTTTATCAGGAGCCAGAGAGGCGGTTCGTGGGCATGATCTAAGCTATTGTTGGGTCGTGGAGGAAAGGGCCACCTCCACCCCCATCCCCTCATCCTGTGAAGCTCCACATATCTCATCACTGCGGGCCCAAATGTGACTTTCCACTGGCCTCTGTAGGATGGTGGCCAGCGAGCCGCCAAGGGGGAGCAGGTGGAGGGAAAGCACCACTTCCCTCTGGGGTGGCCCGGGGTTAGTAACCTACTGCAGGGTCCAGACTCATTTCTGCCAAGAGCCGCTGGGTTTTGAGATTTGTCTCTGAATCTTTGGGATCATAGCCATTAAGCAGCAGTGATATAGAGCAGGTAGGATGTTTGCCTTGCACGCGAAAAACCCGGGTTCAAATTCTGGCAACAATACATTCGCCTGAGCACTTCCAGGAGTAATTCCTGAGTGCATAAGTCAGGAGAAACCCCATGTGCATCGCTGGTTGTAACTCAAAAAGCAGAAAACAAAATAAATAAATCATACAAACAGTAAATTTTCAGAGGCAAAACCCTCTCACTTGTGCAGACACACCCCAAAGTCCCAACCCCAGCACAGGAGCCAATAAAAATGACGGACCACAAAAGTGTCCCTTTCCTTTCGGGGCTTCCCGTGAACATATCTGGAGGTTTGATAAGTGTTATCTCCAGTCCAAAGGCTCCAAAAAGGGCCCTGCGCTGTCCCGAGTAGGGAGGTATGAGATGGCCAAGACCACCACTCTCTGCAGGTCCCTCACACCAAGGCCCAAAGTTCATGTGCCATCTTCGACCTGGATGTGATCTTGGCTGCAGGGACCCTCAGCATAACGCACCCTCACCCATGACACCTCCACCACAGAATAGCCCCCAATGCAACCCTCAGAAGCTCCACATTCCCTAATACCTAGATATGCAGAACAAGTTTTGAAAAAACAAGCACAAAAACGCCCTACAAGCTGGCATGTCCTGCCGCTCAAGTTCCCAAACTAGGAGCAGCAGGGTGCTCAAGCAGTGTTTCTCCAGCGTGAATGCGCCTATGTTCAATAAGTCTGAGGCTCCAGCAAAGGCCTTTCCACATTCCTTACATATAAAGTTTCTCTCCAGTGTGAATTCTCCTATGTACAGTCAATTGCGAGGATGTAGTAAAGGTGTTTCCACACTCCACACATATATAAGGCTTCTCTCAAGTATGCATTATCATGTGTATAGTAAGGGAAGAGGACAACGTGAATGCCATTCCACGTATCTGACACTGATGAGATTTCTCTCCATTGTGAATTCTGCTATGATTACGAAGGTACTGAGATTGACAGAAGGCCTTCCCACATTCTTTGCAGATATAGGGTTTCTCTCCAGTGTGAATTCTCCTATGTTCACTAAGTCTTGAGGCTTTAGCAAAGGCCTTCCCACATTCCTTACATATATACGGTTTCTCTCCAGTGTGAATTCTCCTATGTTCACGAAGTCTTGAGGCTTTAGCAAAGGCCTTCCCACATTCCTTACATATATATGGTTTCTCTCCAGTGTGAATTCTCCTATGTACTGTAAGTCTTGAGGCTTCAGAAAAGGCCTTCCCACATTCCTTACATATATACGGTTTCTCTCCAGTGTGAATTCTCCTATGTACAGTAAGTTTTAAGGCTGCAGCAAAGGCCTTTCCACATTCCTTACATATATAGGGTTTCTCTCCAGTGTGAATTCTCCTATGTTCACTAAGTCTTGAGACTTTAGCAAAGGCCTTCCCACATTCCTTATATATATACGGTTTCTCTCCAGTGTGAATTCTCCTATGTACAGTAAGTCTTGAGGCTGCAGCAAAGGCCTTTCCACATTCCTTACATATATAGGGTTTCTCTCCAGTGTGAATTCTCCTATATTCACTAAGTCTTGAGGCTTTAGCAAAGGCCTTCCCACATTCCTTACATATATACGGTTTCTCTCCAGTGTGAATTCTCCTATGTACAGTAAGTTTTAAGGCTGCAGCAAAGGCCTTTCCACATTCCTTACATATATAGGGTTTCTCTCCAGTGTGAATTCTCCTATGTTCACTAAGTCTTGAGACTTTAGCAAAGGCCTTCCCACATTCCTTATATATATACGGTTTCTCTCCAGTGTGAATTCTCCTATGTACAGTAAGTCTTGAGGCTGCAGCAAAGGCCTTTCCACATTCCTTACATATATAGGGTTTCTCTCCAGTGTGAATTCTCCTATGTTCACTAAGTCTTGAGGCTTTAGCAAAGGCCTTCCCACATTCCTTACATATATACGGTTTCTCTCCAGTGTGAATTCTCCTATGTACAGTAAGTCTTGAGGCTGCAGCAAAGGCCTTTCCACATTCCTTACATATATATGGTTTCTCTCCAGTGTGCATTCTCCTATGTACAGTAAGTTTTAAGGCTGCAGCAAAGGCCTTTTCACACTGCACACATATATAAACCTTCTGTCCAGTGTGAATTCTCCTATGTACTCTAAATATTGAGGCTGCAGCAAAGGCCTTTCCACATTCCTTACATATATACCGTTTCTCTCCAGTGTGAATTCTCCGATGTACAGTAAGTTTTGAGGCTCCAGCAAAGGCCTTTCCACACTCCTAACATATATAAGTCTTCTTTCCACTATGCGTATTCTTATGTCTATAAAGAGACGAGGTGTGAATAAAGGCCTTCCCTCAGGTCTGACATTTATGAGGTTTCTCTCCACTATGAATATTCATATATCTATTAAGATCTGAGGGCCGATTAAAGGCCTTCCCACATGTCTGACATATATAAGGCTTCTCTCCATTATGCGTTTTCATATGTCTATTAAGATCTGAGGGCTGAATAAAGGCCTTCCCACATGTCTGACATTTATGAGATTTCTCTCCTGTATGAGTTCTCCTATGTCTAAAAAGATGTGATGATTTATTGAAGGTCTTCCCACATGCTTCACACGCATAAGGTTTCACTCCTGAATTTATATTCATATGGTCATGATGGAGTAACCCTTGACTCACACTTTGTTCTCGGTGCTCACTTTTCCGGGGATGCTGTCCACTGTAGCTTTCTAAGGGAATACCACAGTACTGAGAACATGGGGAGGCTCCGCCATATTCCTTACACTTAGATGGGTTCTGTTCACAGTGACTGTGATTGAGAGTTTGTCGCTGTGAGGGACTCACTATAGACAGTGCTTCTTTCCCTAGTGGCTGCCAGACTGGGGAATTTTGTGACTGTGAACTGAGAACACCACACTCCAAGGAACTTTTTCCAAGGGAGGGCTTCTTCAAAGTGAGGTAGCTCTCGCCATTCTGATCACCCTCAGAAGACACCCCACACGTCTTGGCGTCCTCATGGGGTTGAATGCAGGATTGCTCACTAGAGATATTGTCATAGAGTGCAGAATCAGAGATATTCCACTTGGGTTGGCTGCTTCCCTGTAGGAATAGCAGAGAAGGAGTCCAATTATTAACTTATTCACCGAGTCTTCCTGTCAAAAAACTGAGCCTTCAGATGTGGTTTCTTTTTGGGGGGGTCACACCTGGTGATGCACAGGGGTTACTCCTGGCTCTGCACTAAGGAGTTACTCCTGGCAGTGCTCAGGGGACCATATGGGATGCAGGGAATCAAACCCGGGTTGGCCGCGTGCAAGGCAAGTGCCCTGCCTGCTGTGCTATTGCTCCAGCCCCAGGTGAGGTTTCTAACATATGCACCACACAAATGTAATTACCTACGTAAGGATTGTCTTATTATAGAATAACTTCGTGTAAATGTAAGTTCGACGCACAAAATTGATGGAAGCAGATTCATAAAATTCTGTGACTTCCCCCCACCTTAACTTAATGAAGGAATACAACTGGAAATAATTCCTTCTATAGAAAACTGATGCATCCATTTCAAGAGAAAATGAAATACAACCACAGTGGGTTTGATTAAAGCTCAGAGTGGAACCTGTGATGAAAGGGTGAAGATAACGCTGCATCCTCACACAGCTGAGACAGACCACGTGGCTATTGCAAAGCTCTCACCACAAGTGATTGCTTTCAGGATCAACAAAGTTTTTTGTTCTTAATGTTTTGTAGTTTCTATTTATTGGGGGTTGGGTGGGCGGAGGGGCACACCATGCAGTATCTAGGATCAGTTCTGTGTGTCTACGGTGTCTATAAGGAGTGCTGGGTAAGGATCATCCATCCCTGTGCAAAGCAAGTATATTTCTCACTGCATTATCTCCAGGGCCCACAAATTAGCTTTTTAAACGACTATAACAGTCAAGCAAATGAAAACTCACAGCATTTTTATACATGGTTGATTTCAGCACCTAGTAAAGCTAAGGGTCCTCTACCCCAAGCATCAGGCTTTGGAATTCCTCCCTGCCATTCACAGCCCTCCACCCTAACAATCACATATTTGGTCCACTCCCCCTGGCATAATAATTTATTCCGAATTAAAAATCTTACCAACTCACTCATACTTGCAGACCCCATTCCCAAATCAAAGTGCTGTAATGCCAAATCTTGAATCCGTGGTTTCAGCTCTGAAACTGAACACAACATGCAGTTAAAGCAATTGTCAAAAATGTAGCAAAATGATGCCATGTAGTTGGAGTACATCTCTGTGTTATTCGAAGTCCATAAAATCCTACACTAAAGAAAAGATTAGGTTAGTGGAAAACGGTAAGGATCTTTGCAATTCAACACTAGGTTTTGTTTTAGTTTTTGAGCAGACCTGGTGATGTTCGGGGAACCAGGTTATTGAACAGGTCACTTTCAGGCACTGCAAGGCACTCCCTGCTGTACTATCGTTCAGATCCAAACTAGCTCTGTTATGGTCTTACTTATTTGAAAGCCATGGAAGCAACTTACAGAGTCATTCTGGACAGACATACGATGGGAATGAAGAGGAGTGTGAGTGCGGCACAGACCCATGGATCCAGGAGCCCAAGGCCCCAGCCTCAGCAGCGTTTCATACATGCTCAGAGCACCCATACACTGCACAGGGCCTGAGCCAGGAAGGGTCCTCAGACACTCACCTAAACACAAGTCTCTCCTCCCTGACCTCAGGGCTCCTCCTTCCAGCCAGGAGATCACCGCAGGCTTCATCCCAGTGTGCCCTGCCACAACAGAGACAGAGGCATGGATAAGTGACAAGGAAAAGGTGACAGGTAAATCCCCGTGTTTCCTGATATAAAGGCATGAACACAATGTCCATTTCCAAATTGCCACATATTTCTAGTTATTCGAGAGGTAAGACCCAAGAAAATACCACAAATACAATAGACCAGGCCTTGTGTATGGCCGACAGGGTGTTGATCAGCACAGTATGTTGTTGGTTTTTGTCTTGTTTGGGGTCTAACCTGGCAATGCTCAAGGACGACTCCTGACTCTGTATTCTGAAATCAGCACTGCTGGTGCTTGGGGATGACATGGGATGCCTGGGATTTAACCCAGGTGCATTGCTTGCAAGAAAATCACTTTCCTAACCATACTGTCTGTCTAGGCCTAACACCACATGGAGTTTCCTGAGCCCCTAATGAACTCATCAAGAATTTCAGTAAAACTAAGTGCTTAATAAATCTGGAAATGGCCAAAGGTGGCAAGAGACCCTTATTTTGTTAATCTAAAAATGTATCCAGAAAGAGAGCACAGCAGGAGTTTCTCACAGCCAATACAGTTGCAATACCCGACATCCCCTAGGGTCCCTCACGCCAGCTAGGAGTGATCCCTAAGTTCAGAGACCAGGAGAAAAGCCTGAGTCCTGCTGAAGTCTCACAAGAACCTTTAGAAGTATCTCCAAGCACTGAAATACGGCAGTGTCAGATGAGTTGAGAGAAGAGATATCAAAGCCCCAGTGGTGGGAGAGATAGTACAGCACATAGGACAGAAGTGCTGCACACACATGTGGGTTTGATCACAGGCAGCCCATAAGGTCTTGGAGCAAGGCCAGGTGTGGATCCTGAATACACAGGCAGGAATAATCCCTAATCACAATCACAATCACAACCATCCTGTTATTCGTCGATTGCCTCAAGCAGGCCCCAGTAACGTCTCCTTCGTCCTAGCCCTGAGATTTAAAAAACAAGTACCATATTCAAGGCTCTTTCAGAGTTAGGAGAATGAGAACCTTCATTATTATTGGTATTTGGCATATTGGGTACTCCACGGGGAGCTTGCCAGACTGCCATGTGGGCAGGTTACATTCGGTAGCCTGCCAGTTTGTCCAAAGTAGGAATGAGATGATAAGATGTCGTAAAGGGTGTGATAATCTCTGGATCCTGGCCGTTACGTTATTATTATTACATAATAATAATTATTATTATATTATTATAATTACTATAATAATTACTATAATAATAATTATTATTACTATTATGTGAATGTAATAATGAAAAGAATCAGGCCGTAATCCTGATTCTTTTTTCCTAATACCTAAGGAAAAAAGAGAAAATAAAACCCGTCTGATTTGAGTGCCTGGTGCAAAAGTATTGGGAGTCATGCACCAATGTTTTAAATTGCCAAGAGGTTTCAGTCCATGGTATCCCGGTTTCTGAGCACTCTTAGGAGCCATCGTTTAGCACAGAGCCAGGAGAACTGTGGACTGTGCTCCCTAAACAAAGGCAACAGCAAAGCCAATTAAACACACGGAAGTTTGTGTAGTACACAAAGCAAATTGATTCACCAATGGATGGAACTATTTAAAGGGACCTGAGCGATAACTGGGCAGATAGGGATCTTCCCACGGACACAGTCGAAATGGGTTGATCTGAATCACCCCACAGGGTCCTGCTACTCCACAAGACTGATTCCTAAGGACAGAGCTGAGAGTAAGCCCTGAGTATCCACAGGTGAACCCTAAAAAAACACAGGGAGGGAACAAACACCTCATGGCAGTTCAACATACCAGCCCGTCAGTCACAGCTACTGTTGGACACACAGCTGTGGCCCAAACCCAGGGAGCCCAAGCAGGTCTGTCCAGACAGGGTTGGCTCCACACTGCTCTCACCTACAGCCTGCAGATGCTGGTAGGTCTCCAGCATCACGTCCCTGTAGAGCTTCTGCTGAGAGGCCGCCAGGCATGACCATTCCTCCGGGGTGAAGTTCATAGCCACGTCGTGGAAGGTCACTGCGTCCTGAGTCAGCACACAGGGAGGGTGGCAGTTAGAGTCTACCTTAGTCTCATTCCCACTACTGTGAGGCCAGGACCCAGGGTCCTATATTGTCGCTAGTCCTCTCCCCTTCGAATGAACCAGCCTCCATGCAGACGCATGGCTGACGGGCCCCAGAAATCACATAAGGCAGCTGGATCTGTGAAAGTGGGAGGATGTTATACAGAAAGTTCTCGGATATATCTGCCTTTCTTGGTAACCCAAGGTCCAATTCGAGCACCACTGGTCCAGTGAGCACTGTAGAGAGGATCACCTGACCACAGACCTGTACGACCCAAAAGACCATCCCTGGGTGCAGCAAAAACCACTGCACGCTCACCGCTGCACCCCCACAGCTCATGACCACTAGGACTAAGAACTACAGTCCATATAGACAACTACTCAGAGTGGTGCATGGCATGTGTGCCTGTAAGAACACACTGCTCAAGACCGCCCCAAATCCCTCGCAAAGAAGGAGAAGTTTCTTCACCCCAACATCTCTACTGGCCTCAGAGATCCTTGGCTCTTTCTACTTGGGATCAGCGCATGCCCAGAAATCCACACATAACTTTATGTGAATATAAGTCTGTATGACTGAGAAGGCAAGGCTCTCCAGAACAGGAAGGACAAAACAGGGGGAAAATAAGTCCTGGGGTCCAAGTCACTATAGTTGACAGTACGCAAATGTGGCCAGCACACCCCAGGGCATTCTGATGCCCATCAGTTGTGAATCCAGAGAACAGAGTAAAGAGGATGGCTGAGTACAAAAACAATGCAAAAGAAAATGAAGCAGCAGGTTGGCGTAACAGGACAGCTGCTCCGGGAACAGCGTGTAGGACTGGCGATCCCCACCATCCCATATGGTCCCACAAGCACTGCCAGGGGCAATGCCAGAGTGCAGCACAAGGATTTATTGTGAGAATCCTTTGCTCTGCACCCCAAATTGTTGATCATCGATTTGCTCGAGCGGGCCCAGTAACGTCTCCATTGGAGACTGTTGTTACTGTGTTTGGCATATTGAATACGTCACAGGGAGCTTACCAGGCTCTGCCGTGCGGGCGAGATACTCTCGGTAGCTTGCAGAGCTCTCCGAGAGGGGCAGGGGCGGAGGAATCGAACTCAGGTCGGCCATGTTGACTGCGTGCAAGGCAAACACCCTACCGCTGTGCTATCACTCCCAAATAAAACAGAAAATTCAAGACAAAATCTTTGGACCTCCAGCATCCCATTGGTTGCCTAGACATGTCAGGAGTGATCATTGAGCACTGCGCTTTGAGTATTCCTCATGCACTGCTGGGTCGGTCCCACAGCCAAATATGGCGCGGTCTGATCAGAAGTCTCAACTTGGAATCCGTCCAAAAGAAACTCAAAACAGATCGCCCAGGAAACCCGGGCACCCCTGGCACTACCTCATGCCATTCTGTCCCTCTACTCCTACCTTTGGACGGTTTATCAGAAGCCGCATCACCATCTTCTCCCGCCACTGTTGTGCTGAGAATTAGCAGGAGGCTCTGTGCAAAGACCTGAAAAAGTCAGAACAGTGAGCACCAGAGAGCAGCACCTCCTCCCACCCCTGATCTCAGAGCAGCCACACCCTCATAATCCCACCTCAGGGAGACAATGGCAGAAGCTCCTGTCTCCACTGAGGATGCAAATTTTGTTGGCATCTGTGCTGCACTTCAGGATAGGAGCCTGGGCCCAGGCAATAGGAGAGGAAACGACAGCCCTCTCTGGTCCCCGAATTCCTCCCTGAATTGCACAGGACAATCCCTACAGGCCCAGCCTCGGTCTGACTCTGAGTCCCGGTGCTCCCAAGTACTGGCGCCCCTGCAGCTGGCAGCAGTGCTGCCCCCTGGGAACTATAGCCTGGATGTGGCTCTGCCATGGGGAAAGTCACAGGGACATAGAGTGGACAAAGCTTCAGCCACTCTCTTGCAGCAGGGACAAGAACATGCGCCTGGGCACTCTGTTCCGGGACCAAGATCACTTCTGGGTACAGTTGGGTCAGAGGCACAGCCCTGCTCTCTCGCGCTGGATCTGAGACCTTATGGGTCCTGATTTACTCTATCCCTGAAACGGAACATCTGCGTGAGCCTCAGTCAACACTTGCTCCTGCCGTCCAAGAATACATTAGAAAACTGAGCAAACGGTTCAATAGAAAAAGAATTCAAATAACCAGGGCATTTACTAGGGACCATAGTATGAACTGTCAGGAGTTAAGACCTGAGCACTGTAGATTATGACCAAAAATATTGCAACAAAAGGGCAAATTCCAAGCACAACAGAATTCATGTGCAAAAAAAGAGGGAAGAACATTTAAATAGACAAACAGCAGGTCCTTAAAACTTTGATTTTCTGGCATGGTTTTCCATGAATTATTAATCTCTTTTTCTACGATCACACATTTTCTGTGTGCATGTGTATGTGTCCGTGCGGGTGCGTGTGCATGTTTCTTCTTTGAGTCAGAACCAGCATTGCTCAGGGAGTATTCCTAGCTCTGCACTCAGGTTTCACTCCCAGCAGGTGTGGGGACCAGTGGGATTCAAGACACAGAACGTGGGTTGGCTGTGTGTAAGGCAATCACCCTACTTGCTGTACTTTTGCTCCGCCCCTTCCTATATAAATTTCTTCCAAAAATACTAGGAGTGAGTCATGAACACAGCTCTTCCCCCTCCCCGCACACACAAAAATATTCTTTAAAAAATAAACATTAAAAAGCCCTTTGGAGCTGGAGTGATAGCACAGTGGGTAGGGTGTTTCCCTTGCATGAAGCCGACCCAGGTTCGACTCCTAGCATCCCATATGGTCCCCTGAGCACCGCCAGGAGTAATTCCTGAGTAGAAAACCAGGATTAACCCCTGTGCATCGCCAGGTATAACCCAAAAAGCAAAAAAAACAAACAAACAAACAAACAAACTTTACCCTCAGTATTTACCCCGATTCCAGTGGTTGTCTGCTCAAGGAAAGATGAAGAGTCAGGTCTGCCTTACAGCTTGATGTGAAGGACCTGAAATTCATGATCCGGAAAAAGATACACCAGTATTGTTGGACAGGCAGTAATGTGACTTGGGCGTTGGACCAGATGAACCGATCAATCCTCTGCATCCCATATGGCCCCCAGCAGTGCCAGGGATAATTCCTTAGCTTAGAGGCTAGAGTAAATCAGAAGCATCCCCGGGTGTGTTCCCACTCCCCCCAAAAATCCAAAGAATCAAAAATAGCCCCCCAAATACATTTTCATTGGCAAACCTCAGCCACCTGCAGGTCCCCTTCCCCCCCACATACCCCACATGACCCTGGCTAAAACAGCAGACAATGAAGATGACCAGCAAAATATCTCCTGCCATGAAGTGGAGGGGCTGAAGCTCTGCCCCTCAAATCTGGAGATTCTAAAGAAGCTAGGTTAGGGCCGATGGTTCAAACATGGGACTGCTGGGAGGGTTGGTACGGCCAAGACCCGGCTGATTCTCGCATTCAGCCACTATTGCCCCATCCTGGAGCTGGAGACGATCATGGCCAAAGAGGCCCCCCGGGATCACACACTCACAGCTGCCACCCCTGAACCCTGAGACAGCCTCCACTGCACCCCCAAAGCTCTGCATCCCCCTAAAGCCTCCACCGCACCTCAGAATACACCTGGATTTCAGAGAACAAGTGAAAAACTAGGGCAAAAGTGCCCCCCAAGCTGGCTCGGCCCCTCAGCTCAGAGTGTGGAAATGGGAAGGCGTGGGGTGCTCACAGGAGGCTGCTCGAATCCTGCCACAAAACCCGCCTTCAGAATCCCACTTTAAGGATAGAGCGCAAATTTACTTGTCCTTTGGCAAGTACACAACAGCCCCAGTGTCAGTGTCAGGGATGGAAAATGAACTATGACATCACTTATGACATCACTTTTATTTCCATAAGGTGCCTTAAAGAGCCAGAGTCTAGGCACTGAGAACCATTTTGCCTCCTTGGTGAATCCGTACTGCAAGGGGGATGGACTCAAAAAAAGGCATGGAGAGGCAAATGCTGGAGTGGTCGGTCACACACTATGGGTCCCGGGGGTAAGGAGAAGTCCCCTGATCCTGCAGTTTTCACCAAACATTGAACCAAAGATATCTAGACACACAATGTTACCCTGGCTCTTGTAAATGATCCCTGAGCTCAGGCACAAGAGTAAACACTGAGTACTGTATGCTATGGCAAAAAATATAAGAACAAAAAAAGGCAAATTCTACCGAAGGGGGGGAAATAATGTGCAATGACAAATTCTAGAGTGAAACATTTAAAGAGTCAAATTTCTGGTCCTTAAAAATTCCCTATTCTTGATCTTTCCCTGCTACCGAAACTCTATTGTTCTTTCTCCATTTTGCATCTTTCTTAATTGTATGTGCATATATGTGTGTATATACAAGTGTGTCTTTGTGTGATTTTTGTTTGGGGGCCACAAACGGCATATCCAGGGCTTACTCTTAGCTTTACACTCAGGAATCACTCTGGTACAGAATATATGGATGCAGGGGTGGGACCTGGGTCGACTGCTTGGATGGTTAAATCCTTACTCACTGTACTGTCTCTGGCCCTAAGTAAATGTGCTCCTAGCACAGCCAAGGTGAACCCTGAGCAAATGTCCTTACTCCTGTAAAACCAAAACTAAGATAGCAAGGTGTTTAAAAAACAAAACCCTTTACCTTTGTTGGATTAGAGTTCTAAACAATTTAGGTTTATCATTGGTCCATGATTTCTCTTCTGCTACAAGGAGTTTAGGCTTACTGAGTAACACCCATACCAATGCTCCCAAATCACTCCCATTTCCTTAGTATTCATCTTTAACTTCCAGGTGCTCTGGTTCTCCTATGCATTAATCACCCATTTCCCCTAACTAGAAACTGTGAATTGTAAAGTCAAATTCTTCAGAGATCTCTGGATTTTGTATTTGTGAGTCAAATTTTGACTTTCTATTTCCTTAATGTCCTCTGCAGTTTACTTTAGACAAATATCCTTTTTGCTCCTGGACAAGGACCAGTGCAGTCCCAGTTGGGAAGATTGTGCTGGCAGGATCGGGATGGTCATGCCCCCAGCCCTCAGCTTTGTAGAGACAAAGGAAGACAATGTTATGCTTTTGTAACTTCAGAATTATTTGACTCCAGATATTATACACTCCTGGGCATTGTCATATTTATGAGACTTAAGCCTCAGCTACTCTTCGTTCTTAGCACCCAAAAAGCAAGAGACTGGATGGACCCAGGATAGTTGTGAGCTACCCTGGCATTAAAAAGTGACAGGTAAGCACCATAAAAAATTTGTCGTGACCCAAACATAAGTAACTGGGTAAGGATCCTGCTGGGGTTAGGAAGGACTGTCCTATCCTGGGCAGTTTAGTCTGGGAGCTATAGGAAATATCCCCAATAGAGACACCCTATAAGCTTAATAGATCTTTTACTGTGTCCATTCAAATTAAACAGAAAGATTAAGTGTCAATTTAAGATGATTGTTTCAATGAATATGAACTAAGCAAAGAAAAAATATGTCCTTAGAGAAAATCCTGCCCTTGAGCTGATCTCTCCTTCTGAGTGAAAGTTTTGTCCTAGAAATTTCTCTTCAGGGAAGGGCTTTACATCCTTTGATTGTACAACCACATCTCTGTGTATTTGCTACCCCTAACTCTGTGGGATGGGGAATAAAGCCTGTGGGAGATAGGTGAAGAGAGGGATAAAGAGCAGTGGGAGACTGGTATAGGTGCAAAGGAGAATGGAATAAGGAGCAACTGATCACTGTGAGTCCACAAAGTAAAATGTGAGGGTACAGTGAGTCCACAAAGTAAAATGGGGGTACCTTCCCAACAGAGACAGAGAGATAGGGAGACAGAAAACCACAACCTAAGTGAAAAATGCCCCATTTAATGCAGAACAGCTACCATACTTATAGAACATCTGAGGGGGCGTGAGATAAGGACATAGGAGTGACTGATCATTTATGCAGATAAATATTTGTCAGAGGAAATTCTCATTGGGAGATTCACCCAAGGAGACACTCTGTCTCCCAGGGACATCTACATTGCTTTTATCTTTTCATCTAGTTGTATAAATTATCAATACTTGCGTTGTTTGGATAAACAGAGCAAGAAACAAAGATCCCAACACTTAGTTCTCTGGGCTTTGAGAGCAAATAAGGATTTTAACACTTAATTCTCTGGGCTGTGAGAGCAAGCAAGGTTTTACTGTAAATCCTAGACTCAGTCCTCAGGCCAGTTCAGCTTGTCCTTCCCATGGGGTTTCTGTTTCTTAAGCTGTAACAATTTGCATCAAGACCATGCATTTCTGCTTTCTAGAATGTTCCGTTTTGGAACCCGGGTAGTTTTGCCACTTGCCCCGGGTCCATCCAAGTCCCACGGCAGAACGTCCCTTTTGGGGTGTTAGGAACTACAGCAACTAAAGCATGAGTCAAGTAATGATGACCAAGAAATTATACCCAGGATTAGATAACTTCAGAGTCAATCAACTCCCAAATATTAGGAGCACAGCAATGATGTCTTTCTGGTTTAACCATAGACACTGTTGTGTAGTAAAAACATAAAAAGCTATAGGAGAAACAGAAAAGTGGGTACAAATACACAGCACTTCAACTACAAAGCAGTACAAATATGAAGCTGAGAATTAAGAGAAAGTTATGGCTCA
Source organism: Sorex fumeus (assembly GCF_029834395.1). Classification (NCBI taxonomy): domain Eukaryota; kingdom Metazoa; phylum Chordata; class Mammalia; order Eulipotyphla; family Soricidae; genus Sorex; species Sorex fumeus. The sequence continues at coordinate 2,840,079 of NW_026606191.1, forward strand.
TAAGTAATCAAGACTGACTTGGGGAACTGAGACAATGAGAGGTAAAATACAATGAAACGGTTAAAGATAAACTTTAACTAAATTAGGGATGTAAGCAAGGACATGATACGCTTCTCTGGGAGGAGCAAAAGGGGCAATTCACAGATGAAGCCTAAAACATTGTTAAGTTAATATCCAGCAGATCACCAAGAGCCTGGCCCCTGTTTCCTTCTTCGATCCTCTGTCACCCTTCACCGGCCAGGGTGGGGAGATCAATCATTGCCACCAAATGCACGCAGCTCATGCCCACACATTATTTGAACACAACTCTCAGTACTCAGTGTAACAGCCGCGTTTTGCCCTGATCAGGGAGAGATGAAGAGTCGGGGTGCAATTTTCAACTTGATTTTAGGGTACAGAAATTCTACATGTTAGAAAAAACAACAACAATGTGGAGTCAGAGAGATAGTAAGCTGGGAGGGGCGCTTCCCTTGCTGACGCAGATTGATAATCAGCATCTCACGTGACCCCTAAAGATGAAAAAAAAAAAAACGCAGAGTGCTGCTCCTGAAGTAACCCTGAGCTTCCATAGATGTGCCCAAAATACAACCAAAAGGTGCCCCAAATTAAATTTTCACTTGCAAACCGAAACCACCCCTAGATCCACACACACAGGATGGCCCTGGACATCAGGGCTACTAATGAATAGTGACCGAGGGCTACAGTGTCATTTGCCATTGGGGAGCTTCCCCTCTGCCCCTCTAAAAGTAACAGGCCTTTTGTAGTTTTGGAGGCACCACCGACGATATGGACGAGAAACTTCTGACTCTGCGCTCAGGCACCCGTCCTGGTGGAGCTCGGAGATCAAACTTGGTGGGCCAGATGGAAAGCAAACGCCCTAACCGCTGTGCTATCTCTCCCGTCCTCTAAGAGAATCTGCAGGTTTTGCAGCATTGAGGTTCGGGCCAAAGCGTCCAGGACAGCGCCCAGCGCAGTCCCGTGCTGGGAGGGTCAGGACGGCCCAGCCCCCAGGCTCTGCAGCCCCCGCGCTCACCCCCGCACCCACCCGCCACTGCCCCACGGCGGAGCTGCAGGGGATCCCCAGAACCACGCACTCACACCCGCGACCCCTGCGCCCCGGCACAGCCCCCACTGCACTCACCAAAGCTCCGCGTCCCCCACCAAACCCCGTGACGCCGCAGGAACCGCCAGGATATCGGGAAACGGCTGAAAAAGCGGCCTCCGAGGTGGCTTGGCCCCGCCCCTCTGTGCAGAGACCTGGAGGCGCCGGGAGGCCGCTAGCGTGCTGCCACAAAACCCGCCTTCACAGACCCCTTCCACGCGGGACAGCCACTTCGCCCCTCACCTGCAGTAAGAAATGGAGGCTGATCAAGCTTCTTGCAGGCAAACATCTAAATGCCCTGCTGTGATGTCACTTCCGGTTCTCCTAGCAGCCTTAAAGAGCCAGACACCAGCTGTGCAGAGAACAACTAGGAAAATGCAGGTCAATGTGTAAGGCTGGCTGGCTGGCTGGCTGGAGTGATAGCACAGTGGATAGGGTGTTTGCCTTGCACACAGCTGGCCCAGGTTCAATCATCTGCATTCTATATAGTCTCCCAAGCAGGGCCGGGCATGCAGAAGAGCCAGGAGTAACCCTTGAGCACCTCTGGATGTGACCAAAAAGAAAAAATAAAGTGCAATGTAGTGGAATGGGCTCACATGAAGGAGTGAAGAAGAGGTAGCTTCAGTGTTCAGTCACAAAGTGGGGGTCTGGAGTTAGAAGTCACCTAATCCTGTATTGCACCCTTACTCTGAAGCCAGCCATGGAGATGCAGATAGAAACTTATCTCATAACAACCCAGAGGGCCGGAGAGACAGTGGAACAGGAGGAAAGGCTTCTGCTTCTTAACAACACAAGAGCAGTGGACTCATGCTTATAAGAAAAACCCCAGGAGGCAGTTTCAGAAACAATATTTCAAACCAACAGTGCCTGAGGGGTAGTACAGTGGGTTGCCCACATGCCTTGAACTCGGTCAACCGGAGTTCAGTCCCTGACATCCCCAATAGTGGCCGGGAACCACCAGGAGTAACCCTTAAGTACTGTCGGATTTCCCCCAAAACGAAAATACATAATTAAGTACATAAAACACAGCATACAGACCAACCCCCATCATGGAGGTGTGCATGGGGCTTAAGGCAGCAAACCACACTGGTCACTTTGCAGCCTGGCTTGGCCTTTTGCACAGATCTACGTGGTGTTTCCCATTTTGGTGAATATTAGATTATTAGGATTTTACTGCTTCCAAAGTAAAAGTCTCAAAACTTTTATCCTCAATGTTTGTGTACAGCGAATGGAAACCTGAATACAAGGAGTGCAGATATGCTACAGCGAACGGAGTGCTTTCTTGCATGTGGCTGACCTGGACAAAATTATGGACAGCACAGCGGGATGTGGCTCCCAGAACAGAACACAGAAAGGCCTGAATAATGGAGGTTTGGCTGTCTATTCAATGTCAAAAGGGTTCACTGCATCATCGTGGTTGATAATCCCCTGCAAACCTGACCTCTGAGCCAAGCCAGAGTCACAGCAAAGAATAAAACCACGGTGAGTCTTGACAGTATCCAGCAAAATGCAATTTTGTACCTATTTAATTCGTATTTATTTCCATCCACCTTGCTCTATCACTAAGAACCATTATTTACCAGTTAACTTACTGGGAAGACCAAATGCCAGGACAATGCCATAACCATGGTCCAGGTGATAATCAGCAAGTACATTTAACTTATGGTATTAGTATCACAGGAAGCTTTCACATATACCAGGATTATTTACCTCCTTACTGTACATTTGTATCAATCCCCCACCCCCTTGTTGAAAATAAAATTGTTTTACCTAAGGTTCATTTTCTGACTCCGGCCATTGTAATTATGGAAGTGATTGATCCAGAATAACTTTTTTTCATTTTTTATAATGTATTTATATATATAAATATATATAAAATATACATATAATATATGGAGTATTTGTGGGCTGGAGCGATAGCACAGCGGTAGGGCATTTGCCTTGCACGCAGCCAACATGGCCGACCCGAGTTCGATTCCTCCAGAGATGTGATTCATCTCTGTCAGTGCAAGGCATTCCGGGGTGAAGCCTTCAGTGATCTCCTGGCTGGAAGGAGGAGCTCTGAGACATGGGAGGAGAGGCGTGTGTGCAGGTGAGTGTCTGAGGACCCTTCCTGGCAGAGTTCTGGGCACTGTGGGGGTACGCTGAGTGCAAGTGAAAAACGCTGCTGACCCCGGGAGCCTCGAACTCCTGGATCCAGGCCTCTGTGCTGTGCTCACACTGCTCTTCACTTGTCTGGACTCTCCCTCAATTATGATCCTGCACTTTAGTTTCTTGGCGTTGTTATCATTTATCCTGATGTGTTGGTACATACGATTCACAGCCCTTGGTGTCCCACCCCTCCACCCCCCGCCCCCAGTCTGTACATTAGCAGCCTGGCTGCACAGCCTACATTGGTCGGGTGCTTGCAAAATATCTTTCGCCTTTTTCTGTAAATAGTGAATGAGTGATCCCGTAACAAAGCTAGTTTGGGCCTGAGTAATAGTATAGTGAGGACTGTGCTTACCGTGCACTTGGCCGACCTTGTACAATAACATGCATCCCATATGTGTCCTGAACATCACAAGGTCTGGTCACAAAGTAAAACCTGAACATCTTGTGTGGATTGCCATGCTGCTCACACCCATCATCTAATCAGATCTTCTGTTTGCTGTGGGCCTGTTTGGATTGTGAGAACCAAGAAGATGTCCTCCACCCACACTGCCTCATTCAACTACATTTCTTTCAATGAATTCTTACACTGTGTATTGCATTTGATTTCAGAACTCAAACCGCAGATTCAGGATTTGACACCGCAGCAATTTGATATGGGAATGGTGTCATTGAGTATGAGTGAGCTGGTAAAATTTGGAACAGATATTATGCCGACAGGATACTCGGTGGACCAAGCGTGTGATCTTTAAAGTGGAGGGCTGGACACTACAGAGAAGAAATCTAGAGCCTACTGCTTGGTGTTGAGGCCCTTAGCTTCACTGGGTGGTGAAATCACTGCTCAAAACCTAAATAAATTTCTATTTTTTTCCTGAATCAAAAACTTAATATTTCATTTGATTGAACCTGGAAAATTGTTTCAAAATAACTATTTTGGGGCAGGAGCAGTAGTACAGTGGGTAATGACCCTATGGGGTGCCAGGCGCCCACTGCTGATCTTGGATTTTGTTTTGTTTTGGGTGATTTTGAAGAGGATGAGCCACACCTAGTGATTCTCAAGGGTTACTCCTAGCTCTGCATTCCAGCATTGCACCTGGTATTGCTTGGGGGACGTGTGAAATGGCTGCGGCCACCAGCCCTAACCATCGCCCCTGGCCTGATATTCTTCTTGTTCCTCCATTATGCTGCTTTGTTTTCTTCCGTATTTCTTTTTGTGCCACATTGGAGGCGCTCAGGACTTCATTTTGGCTCAGTCCTCTGAGTTCACAACTGATGTCATCAGTACCCCTGGGATGTGCGGGCCCCATAAGTGCTCTGGCAGCTACAGTGACTCAGTCCCAGGACGTGTGTTTCACCTCTTTTGTCTTTTCTGCTCTGGAGAGCCTTGCCTGCTGTGTCACACAGTCACATTCACACGATGTTGTGCACAATTCCAGGGATGCTCCAGTCACAGGGAGATGGAGCAGAGGATCTTTGGGACTCAGTCACTACTTTCCGAGACAGATTTGTGACAAACCTGAACCAGGATTTCTGAGTCCTACAGGCACATATGTTACACAGAGTTCTGAGTACCTCGCTGAACATTGAGTTTCCCTTTTCATTCCTAGGACAAGAGTTGTGTGTATGGGGGAATGCTTAGTATTTGGGGCCACATCTAGGATCACTTTATTGGTCTCTCTGAGTTTGTTTTCAGTTGTTACTCTTCAGTGCTCACTGGACTAGTGGTGCTGTTTTTGGCCCTGGGGTGTCTGTGTGTAAGGCTGACACCTAACAGGAACTTTGTACTATAGAATTCTCACATTTTATCAGATCCAGCTTCCGTAGAATGATTTCTGGGGCCTGTCAGTCAGGAATTTTGAGTGGAGGCTCGTTCTTCCTGAGAGGAGACACCCTGAGCTGAATGCTTCTAGGTTCCTGGTGGTTTCCTACTCACTGCCAAGGGAATAGGCTGGGGATGGACCCTAACTCCTGCTCCTGTATGTCTCCTCAGTGAGGATGCGGTGACCTTTACTCAGGTGGCCATAACCCTCACCCCAGGAGTGGATGTGCTTGGCCATATATGAGAGAAATCTTTATAGGGACGTGATACTGGAGACCTATGAACATCTGCGGGCCATCAGTGAGAGCTGCGTGGGAGTGTGTGCCAGGAGAGACCCGTGAGGCATCTTGAGGACTGGACAGGGGCTGTGTTGCCATTACTCTGACAGCCAGGATATTTGACAGCTGTGCATTTCGCTGTTTCTCTACGTCCTTTCCTTTTCTCTGTTTTTGTTATTGGGCAACACCTCATGATGCTCAGGGGTTACCAAGGCCCTTTACTCAGGGATGACTTTAGGTGGGCTTTGGGGTCAAACTGAGATACAGGGCATTGAACCAGATCAACCACATGCCAGCGAAGCATCCTCCACATTGTACTGTCGCTCAAGCTCCTGTAAAAGGGTCCTTCCATTGCTAAATTAACTTCTTGTACTACCCTTCACTTCAATGCGTTTGCTTTGGTTTTGTTTTGGGGCCACAGTGCACATTCCTTCTGGCTCTGTGATGAAGGATCGCTCATAGCAGTGCTCAGGGGCCCTTGGCTGTGCTGTGGATTTACCTGGTCAGCAGCTTACGAGGCTGGTACCTTAATCTTTGTACTACTGCCCCAGACCTGCAACTTCATTTATTACTTTTTTTTGTTTTGACTTGGTTTGCGTGCTAAACCCGGTAATGCTCAGAGATTATGCCTGGTTATTATTGAGGAATTTCTCCCGACAGTTCTCTGGAATCCATATGGGTGCCAGGGATAAAAACTGTATGTGTGTATCAGGCACTTGCCCACCAGGCTGGACTATCACTCCAGAAACTAGTTCATTTCTTTCTTAGAGCCTCACCCCATCAGTCTTTGCTCTATTTCACTACTTGGAGTCACTTCCATTAGTTCATGGGAGACTTCAGAAGGACCCAAATTTCACTCTTGAAATGAAACTTGGGTCTTATGTCCCTGATATCCACCAATCAGAGGCATATGGAAAGTGGAGATTCTGTTCATGCCTTTTCTGTAATTTCACTTCTTTTATTAGGACACATGGAGTTGTCCTAGTAAATTGTCACTTTTTTCCTTGTCACTAATCCGTACATTGTCTCTGTGGAAGCAGGGCATTCTGAGGTGGACTCTGGGTGATCTTCTGGCTGGAAGGAGGAGCCCTGAAGTCGGGGAGGAGAAGCGTGTGTGTGGGTGTGTGTCTGAGAACAATCCCTGGCTCGAGCCCTGGGCACCGTGTGGGTGCCGAGTGTGTGTGTGAAACGTGCTGCTGATCCCGGGAGCCTCAGGCTCCTGGATCCAGGCGTCTGTACTGCCTCATGCTGCCATTCCCTCCCCAGGACTCTCAATCACAGAATGATCCTCACTTTGCTTTCTTGGCTTTGTCACCTCATGTGTCAGGAGTGCAGAATCACGCAATGGTTTCTCGGTGTTCAGTCCCCCTGCATTATCAGCCTGGCTGTACAGCCTGCAATGTCAGGTCTCTTTCTAGGCACAGCTGGATGCTCTGCCCTCACTGTCATGCTTATCTTTTTTTTCTTTTTGGGTCACACCTGGCCATGCTTTAGGGTTAGTCCCAGCTCTGCACTCGGGAATTGTTCCTGTCAGTGTTCAGGGGACAATAATGGATGCTGGGAATCAAACCCGGGTCAGTCACGTGCAAGACAAAAGACTTACCCACTGTGGTATCAGTCCAGCCCTGTCATGTTATCTTTGCCATCGGATAATTAGCATGGCTTTTCATAATATCAAAAAAATGATTTTGTTTTTGTTTTGGGCATGAAATACTCAGCTGTTTTTCCTGGTTGTTCACAGAGGTTAATTTTGGTGGTGCTCAGGGATCAGCCCCTGTCAGCGTCTTAGAAGGAAAATGCCCTAACTGCTGTTTTCTTCTACCCGCTAAGGAATATTTTTGAATTTATGTTTAAATATTGAATGAGGGGGCACATAACAAAGCTAAATGGAGCTGAGAGATAGTACACACAAGTGTGCTTCCCTTGCACAGAGCCAACCCAGGTTGAATCTGGACATCACATATGTTCCCCCAGTCATAACTGTGTCTCGTCAAAAATGAAAACTCAGAAAGCTAATTTGGGGATTGTCAAGCTGCTCACGGCGATTCCCTCAATGGACCTCCCTTTGCTGTGGGCCTCTGTGGACTGCGAGAACCATGGAGATGTTCTCCACCTGCTCAACCTCATCTAATTATGCTCCATTTAATAAATTCTTTTTTTCTTTTTGATTCACACTTGGCAATGCACAGGGGTTACTCCTGGCTCTGCACTCAGGAATTACTCCTGGTAGTGCTCAGGAGATCATATGTGATGCTGGGAATCAAATACGTGTTGGCCGCTTACAAGGCAAATACCCAACCCACTGTGCTATCGCTCTAGCCCCGCATTCAATGAATTCTTACATTGCATTTTTTTGTTTAATTTCAGAACCTACCCCCGGTATGTGTGGTTGAAGAATCTGCTCTACCTGCTTTACTATCTTTTAACGCCTAACTTTATATTTTTATGCATCCAATTTTGTTTTGTTTTGTTTCATTTTTCGGCCATGCCGTGATATTAGGGGTGACTCTGGGTTCTGCATTCACATATCACACTTGGTGTTTGCTTGGGGGATCATATGGGATCCGGGGATTGAATTGGACCTGTTGTGTGCAAGGCAACAAAAGTGAAGATTGTGTTGTTTGCGTACTTTCAGTAACTTGGCTGGCTATATCAGGGAGATATGGGCTAGACCTCTCGCCTTTTCATTGTCACTAGTCTCTACATTGATTCTGTGGGGGCAGAGTATTCTAGGGTGAAGCCAGCTGTAATCCCCTGGCTGATAGGAGGAGCCATGAGGCCGGGGAGGAGAGGTGTGTTTGCAGCTGAGTGTCTGAGGACCCTCCCAGGCTGGAGCCCCAGGCATCGTGGGTGTGCCCTGAGTGTGTGTGAAACATGTTGCTGACCCCAGGGGGCCTCGGGCTCCTAGATGCAGGCATCTGTGCTGTACTCACACGGCCCTTCGATTCCCTGGGGCGATCCGGTGCTTTGCTTTCTTGGCTTGTTCCATTCTTCTTCATTAGTCATGTGGGTCCTTTGTACCCCTTTCTCTTAATAAGCCTGGCTGCACAGCCTGTATTGCTGGGGTGCCCTTTTCAGGAGCAGCAGAACCACCTTGCACCCGCCCTCTCTGTCACTAAGTTTATCTTTACCCTCAGATCATTTGCATTTTTTTGAGTATACGGAGACATTTTGTTTTGTTTTGGTTTGGGGTCTGATGTTCCCGAAGGGTTTATTCCTGGCGGTCCTCAGGCGTTCCTTTCGGCAGTGCTCAGAATCCTGCCCCTGTCAGCCTTATGCAAGGCAGATGCCCTACCTTCTATTCTCTCTCTGACCCATTATGAAATGTTCTTTTGCTTTTATGATAAAAAGTCAATGAGTGAGCCCTTAATAACGCTAGATTGTTCTGAAGTCATAGTATAGTGGGGAGGATGCTTGCCTTGCACTGGGTTTGATTCGCAGTATGCTATATGATCCCCAGATATCCCTGGGTCTAGTCAAATAGAAAAGCCAAAAGGGTAGTGTGTGATTGCCAAGCTCCTCCCGGCGACAGTCCCAAAGGATCTTCCTTTTGCTCTGTGTCTGTTGGACTGTGAGAACCACAGAGATGTCATCCACCTGCTCCGTCTGTTCACGCAGGGGTCATTTGACTAATTTTTACCTGACTTGCTGTGATTTATTTCAGAACTCAAACCACAACTTCAGGATTTGGCATAGCTGTAATCTGACTTGGGAAGAGAGACACTGAATAGGCCTGAGCTGGGAAGATTCACACATTCTAAAATGAATATCATTGTCATCAGTTTCTTCCAAGCTTATCTCAATTCTCCTCTGATTCTCTTTCCGTGAATCTCCTTCATTTCTCTTGGACTCTCCGTCTCAAATTATCTCTTGATTGTTCCTTTGTCCACTCTTACAACCTTAGTTATCTCCCAAATCATCAGGGGTTTGGGATAGCAATTACATATAGCCGAGGTCATACAATCAATGGATGTATGGTCCCTCTCTTGGGGGAAGCTTCTTCTAGGACAAACTTTTTCAGCAAAAAGACCAACCTAAAGGAGAAATGCCATCTTTGGGTGTGTTTTTCCTTCCCTTAGTCCAGCAACCATATAAACATTCATCTTAATTCTACTCTTTAATAATATTAGTCATTTTGTATGGACACAGTAATAGATACATAAAGTTGGGGACATCTTACTATAGATCTCAGACTACGGGGCTCAGGCAAGATTAGTCTTTCTTAACACTAGCATGGTCATAATCTAGTTGTTATTCTTTGGATCATGACAGAATTTGTCCATGACTATGCTCTTAATTTATATGGCGCTTTGGTCTGGCCCATTTCAATGACAGAGTACCTCACAGCTATCTCTGGGTCCATCCAGTCCCTCATCGTGACACTGCCTTTGGGGTGCTAGGAACTAAGGGCAATTGAGGCTTAGATTGAGAAAGCAGATGCCCAGGTATGAGGTATTATTTGGAGTCAATTAACTCCCAAGTTACAAAGTCAGAGTATTAACTATCTTCCTAGTCTATACAAAAAGGACATTGCTCTAAAGTAACTATGCAAAGGACATAAGGAGAAGAGAAAATCAGCTTTTCACTCAGATTTCTGAGGATTCAGACCTTACAAATTAACAGAGTCTGATTAGGAGAAAAAGGTGACAGGCCAGTTGGGAAAGCAAATCACAGAGAAGGAAGTTACAGAGAAACACAGAAGAATGGGAGTGCCTCAGGAGCACTGTGGTAAACCTAAGATCCCTGTGGCAAGGGAGGAAGGACATACCAATGTTAAACCTAAAGTGTTTAGAGCTATATTCCAAGAAACAGATGGATGGGAGTGCCTCAGGAGCATTGTGATGGGTGTAATCCAATAAACCTAAACTCCCTGTGACAAGGGAGAATGGACATCCCAATGTTAAACCTAGAATGTTTAGAGTTATATTTCCAAAAGAATAGTGTAGTAGTTGGGCTGGAGCGATAGCACAGTGGGTAGGGCATTTGCCTTGCACGTGGCCCTTGAGGCTGCCCTGAGTTCGATTCCTCTGCCCCTCTCGGAGAGTCTGGCAAGCTACCAAGAGTATCTTGTCCGCACGGCAAAGTCTGGCAAGCTCCCCATGGTGTATTAGATATGCCAAACACAGTAACAAAAAGTCTCGGGATGGAGAGACATTATTGGGCCTGCTCGAGCAAATCGATGAACAATGGGAGGACAGTGTGGTAGTGGGAAGATAGGGGCAAATCTTGAATGAACTCCAAAATTTGGAGTGTTTGTTCACACCAGCTTGCAGGCTTTTCTGCTAGCCAAAGCAGCAGCCTCCCAATAGAAGCACAGTCTGTTGGTTAGAAAAAAGCACATCCTGATGCACCTGTCCTTTTCATAAGCACCCACAAAATTAACTTCACCAGACCCACATCCTGGTACCCCATAAATTTATATAAGCATAGGGAGGCAAGCACAGTTACCGAAGCAAAGAAAAGCTAATGCAGAAAAAAATCATCTATTGATGTTTACTACCTCACTTTGGGGGGACCCTTACCTATTGTTCCTGATTGCACACTGTGATGATCTGACACCCTAGTGGAGTGGTTACAAGAAATTGAGTATGTTTATGGAATAATTCTGCTAAGAAGCAAACTTGTAAACTAAATTTCATATTTTTACTGTAACAAACACCAAATCATCATAGCCAAACAATAGATCTACATGTCTGAAAAAAAGGTTTTCTTCTCCTGCACAACTGCTATATAGTTGTTCTTGCTTACTGGTTCAAATTTTGAAGAATTACAGCTTAATAAATCATCAAGTACTAAAATATTAAAGACTATTTAGCTGCACAGCAATTAAGGGACTTTCCGTTCATTTTTCTGATCCATGTAGAATCACGGCCATTGAGCACTGTTTGAAGAGTTGCTACGCACAGATCTCAAGGAATAACTGGAGAGCACCCTTTGCTCTGAACACACACAAATACACACAAAGGAATTTTTGCTTACACAAATATCTTCCCAGTCATCACCAATCCCCGATTCCCCTTCTGGGCTACCCCTGACCCCTTTCTGAGCCACGCAATTCACTTAGTTTCTAGCTCTCTCCTATCATTGTGAAAATAAACAGTTGAAGCTACCCCAGACCTGGACTTTCAGTGCGATAGAAATGAACGTGGGGACTCAAAGAGATGGTCTGGGTGGCTGTTTGCAAAGTATCTTTGTGAATTTTATTCCCTTCGTCAAAAAAAAAGACTTCTGATCGACAGACTATCTGTTCAGTCGGTCAATCTCCATTTATCGCAGACCTGGCAAACAGCAGATGTCCTGATCACCTGATCCTATCCCAGAAAACGGTAAAAATGAATCTTCTGACCAGGCAAGTACCTGGTCAGGAATATTTGAAGCCTGGCCCTTTAAGGCTCTGGGCGCACTGCCGATGACGTCACAGAGTCGGGACCCTCTTTCCCTGCACGTCTTGGAAGTCTGGGCGGAAGTGCTGGCGGCCGGCTTAGGTGCGGAAGGTGAGGAGCGGGTGAGGGGGCACCCAGTGGGTAGCGGGGTCGGGGAAGGTCGGTTTCCCGCCGGCCGCCCGGTGGTCGCTCTGAGCGCCTGAACGTCCTGGGTCTCCGCCTTGTGGGCGGCGGGGTCGCTCCGTGGCGGTGGCCCGGGGTGGCGGCCCCTCACCTGGGACGCACTGATTGCTGCTGCCGAAAGCAGCAGCTTTTAAATCTTATTTAAAAAATTATTTTGAGGGAAACAAGGTCGTTGTTACTGAGGAGAACTTACTTAGATAGATGCGTAAGGGAGGAACTCGGCCAGTCGGGTTCGATCCCGGCCCCCCACAGCGTCCCGGGACCAGCCTGGGGTGAGCCCAGAGCCAGGGCCATTGATGGGGTGGGTGGGGGGAGGGGCAGGGCACATTTCTGTGCTTGGGGCTCTAAAGCATTTGGCAGATCCTTTGCTTTTCACTTGTTCCTTGTGCGTTCAGTGTGTTCTGGGTGTACAGGGCGGTGGGGAGCTTGTCTTTACTTTTTCTTTTTTTTAATTTTTGCTTTTTGGATCACACCCAGCGATGCACGTGGGTTCCTCCTGGCTCTCCGTTCAGCAAGCACTCCTAGTGGTGCCAGGAACCATGAGGAATGCCCAGAATTAAACCCAGGTTTCCTGCCCTTGAAACAAATGCTCTTTTGTTTATGCTGTCACTCAGGCCACGAGGTGCAGAGATTTAAGACAACTCAGGGCTCGGAGGAGGGGGATGAGCAGGGGGTGCATCAGGGCTGTGCTATGCCATAGCGGGTCTTGTAAGCAAGTGTGCAATCTCAGCAGGAAGTAGCTCGGAGATTTGTAGAGTGTGCCCTAACCCCTCTAGTAATGAAAGTTCGCATCAATATCGGGCACACCACTTTATTCATTTAAATGAACTAATTATTTGGTCTGGAGGAGTAGAACTGCAAGACTCAGTTACTTCTCTTGCCTCTGCATTCAGGGATCACTCCTGGCTGGGTTCAGGGAACCATATTGCGATCCCAGGATTCAAACTTGGTTTGGCCGAGTGGAAGACAGGCACCTCACCTGCTATACGATCTCTCCATTTCCTTTATAATCTTTTTTATTGTAGTTTTTTGGGCCACAGCACCACTCAGTGCTCAGGGCGTACTCTTGGTTCTGAGCTCAGGCATCATTTTTAACAGTGCTGGGGTCGGTGACGGTATGCACTGTTGCATAATGACTCCGGTTTAGCTGCTTGAAATAAAAGCACCCTATCAACTTACTATCTTTGCCTACCCAGTATGATTATATTTCCTCAGAAAAAAGAATTTCTGCCTTACCTGTCAAGATTCCAAGCATCCCTCACTCTCCGTCTCTCCCAGACCAGGGGCGTTCCCTGCTGTTGAAGTGAATACTTGCAGAAAGGGGTTTTCCAGGGACCAGCTGCAGTAGATTTTGAATGTCTCACTCTTAGGGGCTGGTCAGTAGTATAGTCAGGAGGGCGTTTGTCTTTCCTGTAGTGACCAAGGTTATTCCCGACTCGCCAGAGGGTCCCCTGAGCATCACTATGTATGGCCGCAACCCTCCCACTCCAGAATTTGACTTGACACACGAGCATTCTTTGAATTTCTTTTTGGGTGTTGGAGTATTTCACCTGTCTTCCCCCTCCCTGTTTGCTACAAACTTGGAGATAGTCAGAGACTCTCCTCCCTCGACATCCGTGTTGTCTGGGATGCAGGGGGAGCCATGCCATGTTCCCCAAAGGTAAAGCAGGTGCTTTGCCCGCTGAGCTCCTCTCCCTGGGTCGATCTCACTAGTTGGGGAGCAGATGAGGTGAGATTTTGGACCATACTTGGCAGTGCTAGAGGTCTGTGCCCTGCCAGGGGACTTGTGGATAAGGGGTACCAGGGAAGGCCCTCTGGGCTTTCAGTTGGCCAGCATCAGCTTCTGTCTGGTGTGTTTCTTCCTGCCCCTCTGTTCATACCTTAATTGGAAGTTCTTAGATATGAACATTCTTGAGTTCTTTGAACAAGAGGCTGTTAGGAGGAAAGGAAGGAGTTGGAGGCTCTGAGCGAAATTATAGACTTTAAATTTCATTTGGGATAAATGCAGTTTTTCTTTTTTTTTTTTCTGGTTTTTCAGTCACACTGGCGATACTCAGGTTGTTATTCCTGGCTCTGCTATCAGCCTCTGCAGTCAGGAATCACTCCTGGCGGTGCTCGGGGAACCAAATGGGATGCCAGGGACCAAACCCAGGTCAGCCATGTGCAAATCAAATGCCCTGCCCGCTGTACTGTCACTCCAGCCCCACGTGTAATTTTTCATCCCCTTTTTCTTTTATAAAATCATGTACCCATAGGAGTAAAATTATACAGTCTGAAAACCCTGGGGCTGGAGCAATAGCACAGTGTATAGGGTGTTTGCATTGCATGCAGCCAAACCTGGTTCGATTTCCAGCATCCCATATGGTCCCCTATGCACCACCAGGGGTAATTCCTGAGTGCAGAGCCAATTGTAATTTGTGCGCATAGCCAGGAGTGACCCAAAAAGCAAAAAACAAAATCAAAAAAACAAACAAAAAATATAGTCTGAAAACCTGGCCTGTAAGCTCTGAGCACTTCTGGGTGTGGTCACAAAAGAAAACAAAAAACCCAAAGGACTGACCCTTGCAAATATATTACTAGATTTCACACCTCTGCTGTTGGCAGATAAATTCCTCATTGGCTTTAATTGGGCTGGAGGGGGATTGGCTGTGCGGGCTTTTGCCAAACCCAGCAGTGCTCTGAGATCACTCTTTGGTGATTCAAGATGTGAAGTTGAGTCTGCTGCCTGCATGACAAGTGCCCTGCCATTCACTGTGTGCTCTTTCTGGCCCCTGCACACCTTTGAAATTGCATTTTGTACTTCTGGTTCAGGTTTGCACCGGGAGGCCCCAGGTGCCAGCAGCATTGCCTAGACCTCTACCAGCTGGGCCTCATCCCTTGTTTCCTGTTTGTATCCTTCTCATAAGGTTCACAGTACTTATAGAGACTTTGAATTCCTGGGGTCAGTGATAGGCCAGGAGTGCAGGCCCTGGCCTTGCAAGCAGCTTGTCACACGGTATAATCTCCTGCACAACGCAGGATTCCTCAAGCATCACCTGGGTGAGCGCAAAGATCTGCCACCTGTGGCTCCAAAACCCAAGTCTGACCTGCAGTCTCCAAAACTGGCTGGTGGATGTTGACTCAAAAACAAAAACTTTTTTTTTTCTGGTCATACCCTGTGGTTGCTGCTTTTGGTACCGAGTGTGGTGCCAGGGACTACACCCAGGTCAGCTGTGTACAAGGCCCATACCCTACCAGAATTCTGGCACCTAAATTTATTTTTGGTTGGCCACACCCGGCGGAGTTTACTCCTGGCTCTGTTGTCATTGATCGCTCTAGGTTTGGGGATCCTGTTGGGTGATGGGTATTGAACCCTCGTCAGCTGTGTACCAGAGTGCGGGGGACCCCGCCAGACCACTCTCTGGCCCGCGGAGGTGGCCCTAGGATCCGTAGGTGCAGGGAAGGTTCGACCGAATGAACACAAGACACAAGTGACAGAATGCAGCTCAGAATCAGAGAGAAAAAGGGACAGACTTTATTGAGGGCGATGGGGGTATATATTAGTGAGGCAGCTACACAAAGGGTTGTGCCCAAATGTGGTTAGGAAAGTTACAGAGTCCATAAGTTTGACCTACCATACATTACAAAGCTTAATACTAAGTTAATCATTGTCAGTTACAGCCATGACAATTGTTTTCTCAGGATAACCATAAAAAGCACAGGCTTTACCTGCCGAGGGTCACGTAGGTCAAGATAGCCCTACCTAGCACAGGCTTTACCTGCTGAGGGTCACGTAGGTCAAGATAGCCATGCCTAGCACAAGCACGTAGGCCCTTGGTCAGTTAAAGGGCCAGCTCCCCACACCAGACAAGCGCCTTGTAATCTGTTCTATCTCTGTAGCCATCATAAAAATGCTTTTGTGCTGGGTAAAGTCCAGAAAATTGTGTTCTTTATTCCGATTAATTACACAATATACTTTTTACTTGAGTGTTTTTGTTTTGGGGCCACAGCCAGGAGTACTCTGGGTACTGAGTAACCTGACTCTGCACTCAGGAGTCCCTCCAGTTGGGCTTCGGGGATTCTATGGGATGTGGGGGATTAAACCAGAGTCAGGTGTGTTCCAGGCAAATGCCCTCCCCAATATGCTGTTACTCTGGCCTGGGGCCTAGTTCTTCTGTGTTGCACTATATGTTTAGATATCATAACATTTTCAGCTCAGGTGGAATTACGACCCGTGAGATATGAGAGCAGGTCAGCTGCTTGCTCTGCCCTCCCTGATAGCAATTTCAGACTCCAAAGCAGAAACTTCTGGTCTGGACTCTGGTGTTTGTGTACCTCTCTCATGCTCACAGATCTTTGCATGGAGCTTCCTGCTGATTCTCGGGAATTCTAGGTAGGAAAAGATGATGTTGCACTGTCTGAGACACCGTCCACATGGAGGAGGAAAGTGACAAATGATATGATGCAGTTGCAGGAGTGCCTAGGCCTTCAGGGCTGACTGTCAGGAGTTGTTTCAGGAGGGAGCACTGGCTCTACAGTTTTTGAGGCTGTCTTTGTCCTTGTTTATTTGTTTTGTTGTATTTGGGTTTGGATTATACTCCACTGAGGAGTACTCCCATCTCAGTGCTCAAAATTCACCCCTGCCAGGTCTCGTACTCTGTGTGGTGCCGCAGATCCAAGTCTGAATTATTTGGCTTTGTTCTTTTTGGGAAGGTTGGAGACCACACCTAGTGATTCTTTGGGTTTCTCCTTGCTCTGCGCTCCAGCATTGCTCCTGGAAGTGCTTGGGGGACCATATGGGATGCCAGGGTCACCAGCCCTATCCGCTCTTCTTTCAGATTTATTTTTGTGCCATATTGGAGGTGCTCAGGGCTTCCTCTTGCTCTCTGCTCTGGATTCATCCCTAACGGGCATCGGAGCCCTCGGGCTACATGGCCCCATATGTGCCCTGTCAGCTACAGTGACTCAGGACCCAGGACCTGCGTTTCCTCTGTTTTGTGCTTCCTGCTCTGGAGAGCCTCACCTGCTCAGTCACACATTCTCACGTTCACTCACTGCTTTGTGTGCAGTCTGGGTATGCGCCAGTACTAGGGAGATGGAGCAGAGGATCTTTGGTCTGGCAGAAGTGTTTGAAGTCAGGTCACTTTTGCCTGCTTTGAGAGGAATTTGGGGCAGCCCTGAACTTGAGTTCAGAGTCCTCTAGGCAGAAATGTCCACACAGAACTTTGAGTTGTTTGCTGGGCATTGAGTGTCCCCTTCTCATCCCTAGTGATTATGGGCCCTAGGGGTCGGGTTTTTTGTGTTCATTGTTTTGGTCCAAGCCCACCATTGCGTTTTTTTAAAAAAAATGTTTTACATTATTTTTATAAAGTAGTTCACAATATTTGATTTCATTTAATATTCGAGCCCTAATCCCACCACCATTACACGTTCCCACCACGATATTTTGGATGTTTCCATCCTGTACCCCAACACCTGCTCCAAAGCAGAACCGAAATAATTTATTTTGTATTTTTTCTTTTGAATAAACCACTGAAAATGCACGAAAAAACTTTGGTTAGAGGAGTGTGTAAAGATTGTTGTACTTCACCCAGAGGCCATTAAGCCTTTTATAAGCGATTACTATAATGCTTGAGTCTTGTTTGTTTATCTCTCTCTCTTTATATATATATATATTTACAGATATATATATATATATATCTGTAAAAATATATTTCCCTCTAAGATTGGTTGCTTTCTACTTTAAAACCACTTCAAATGTGATACACTACTCTTGGAGTATGAGTGGTGTGAGCTATGAGGTGTCGTGTTCGATGCTGCATGATCCAGGGATAGGTTTACTCTTGGGAGGTCTTCATTTCTCAGACATTACTAGGCATAAGAGAAAGAATTTTGGAGAGAAACTGGTGTTCTCTGGCCGTACTACTGGCTCTGAGTTCAGGCATCCATATCTGGGGGACTCTGGATCATTATGGGGTACTGTGTTTAGTATCCAGGTTGGCCGTGTGTGACTAGCTCCTTATCCCCTGTATCATCTCTGTTAATGTTATGCTTGTGTATGCATAAAGGATAAATATATTCCAAAGTGTCATCTTAGGAAAATGACCCTGGCAAGGTTTCTTAATGGGGAGGAATGGGGGATAATTTATTTTTTATTTAATTTTTTTCGTCTATTTGGAGCCTAACTAATAATGCTCAGGGGTTGCTCCTGGCTCTGCACCCAGGTATTACTTCTTTTGGTGCTCCAGGAGACTCTGTAGGATCCTGGGGATTGAACCCAGGTCGGTTGTGTGCAAGCAACACCCTTCCCCGATGTACAATTGCTCTGGTGCCAATTGGAGACATTTTTGATGAACTTTACTGTGCATAGAATACCATTTGAAAGGATCTATGTTGAAATATTTTACAAGTGGGAATATGGGTCAGCTCTCAAGCTCCCCACATACCGGCAAGGCCATTCCATTTACCTGTGATTACTCAAAAGATTGATCACATTCCTGGATCCCACCCATGTCACTTCACTAATCTTAGAAGAAAAAAAGGAAACATTTATGTTTGGATGGAACAAAATTTCATCCATCTATTAGATGGTGCTCAGGGGACCATTTGGGATTCTGGACATTGAACCCTGATTGACTATGTGCAAAGGAAGCACCCAACCCACTAGCCCACTCTCAGTTTTAAATTGTGTTTCTGAAAGTGTCTCCTGGGGTTTTCCTTGTAGGTGAGAGTCCACGGTTTGTGTGTTGTCCAGGGGTAGAGCGCTGGCCTGACTGTGCTCTCTGATATTCTTACCAGCCTTTGCTCCTGTTCCAGTGTCTCCAGCTCTCTGGGTTTCTACTAGGTCAGTTCGTCCCTGAATCCCCAAGGCTGGCTTCAGAGTCATTGCTTTCAGCCCCATCTTGATTAATTACTTCCCCAAGATACTCATTGTCTCATACCCCACCAGCTACCTACCTGCAGAGTTTGATTTCTTTTGACATGACATTTCTTTTCTCATGGCATAGAGCAATAATTGGAATCCTTCTCTGGTGTTCTACGTGGAAGCAGCCAGCCCTGGTGGAATGCCGTTCTCCACACTGTGATAAGGCTTAAGTGAGCAGTTTTACCTTCATCCCCATGGGGATGCTCAGACAGGTCCATTGTCTTCTGAGGGTTATGAAAATAGCGAGAGTATGCTCACTCCGACAAAACTTCACCCTCGGAAAATATCCTTGGATGTTTAGCTCAGTCAACGGACACAACCCCTTCATAGTGGGACAGCCCCTTGTCTCTGGGAGAGGAACACTGTTTACTGTGTGTCTCTCACACTGACAGGCCCAAAGGCAGTCATTGTGAACTGAACCTGTCCACGTGTAAGGAATGTCGGGGAGCCTTCACATGTTCTCAGCACCATCACATTCCCTTAGAAACCCACAGTTCTCAGAATTCCCAGGATTGTCAGCACTGAGGACAAACTCTTGAGTCCAGCATCACCCCGGCGGGACTGTGTGAATATTCACACAGGAGAGAAACTGCTTAAGCTTAAGGACTGTGGGAAGGCCTTTGATGGATCCTCATACCTTATTCACAGGAGATTTCATACTGGGGAGTCGGTATCTATGTAAGGAATGTGTTGAGGCCTTTATCTGAATCATACACCTTAGTATGCACAGGAAAAGTCACACTGGAGAGAAACCATATGCTTTTATGGAGTGGGAAGTCTTTGCTTGTTCCACAAGCCTGAGTGCACAGGAAAACTCATACTGGAGAGATAACTTATATGTGTGGGCAATGTGGGAAGGCCTTTGCTTATACATTAAGTCTTAATTTTCACAAAATCCGTATCGTAGAAAACCCTTATATTTGTGAGGTAGGTGGGAAGACCCTTCATTTCTTCTCAGGTTTTTTCTGAGCATAGAAAAATTTATACAGGAATGAAATTCATGTCACGACTGTTGGAAGGTCATAATAGCTTGGTCATAATTACTTGACTTCAGTTGCTGTAGTTCCTAACGTCCCAAGAGGGGGTTCCTGTCCTGGGACTGGGATGGACCCGGAGCAAGTGGCAAAACTACCCTGGCATCCAAATGGGACGTTCTACAAAGCAGAAATGCATGGTCTTGATGCAAACTGTTACAGCTTAAGAGACAGGACCACCATGGGGAAGGGCAAGCTTAACTGACCTGAGGATTTAGTCTGGGATTTATGGTAAAAGTCTTACTTGCTCTCAGAGCCCAGAGAATTAAGTGTTGGGATCTTTGTCTCTTACTGTGTTTATCCAAACAACTGCAAGTGTTGATAATGTATACAACTAGAGGGAAAGGTAAAAGCAATGTAGATGTCCCTGGGAGACAGAGTGTCTCCTTGGGTGAATCACCCCAAGAGAATTTCCTCTGCCAAATGTTTATCTGTGTAAATGATGAATCACACCTTTGTCCTTATCTCAACCCCCCTCTTCAGATGTTCTATAAGTATGGTAGCTGCTCTGCATTAAATGGGCCGTTTTCACCATCAGTCTGTGGTTCCCCATCTCTCTGTCTTTCTCTCTGTTGGGAAAGCCTGGGGAAGCGAGGAGGCGGCTCTGGACCACCAATGCTTCACAGCACCCCCGCATTTTACTTCGTTAACTCACAGTGATCAGTTGCTCTTTTTCCGTTCTCCTGCCTATCTATACCAGTCTCCCACTGCCCCTCATTTCCTCTCTTTGCCCTTCTCCCACAGCCTTTATTTCTCCAGCCCATTCCCCAGGAGTGGGGGTAGCAAATACACAGAGGTGTGGTTGTACAATCAATGGATGTAAACCCTTCCTTCAGGGGAAACTTCTTTTTAGACAAAAATCTCACCCTGCAAGGAGATCAGCTTAAGGGTGGAATTGCATCTAAGGATGTATTTTCCTTTGCTTAGTTCATATTCATCTAAACAATCTTAGGACTTAATCTTTCTGTTCATTTTGAATGGACACAGTAAGAGATCTATTAACCTTATAGGGTGGCTCTATTGGGGATATTTCCTATAGATCCCAGACTACACTCCTCAGGACAGGTTAGTCCTTCCTAATCCCAGCAGGATCCTTATCCAGTTGCTTATGTTTGGGTCATTTCGTAATTGTTATGGTGCTTACCTGTCCCTTTTCAATGCCAGGTAGCTCACAGCTCTCCTGGGCCCATCCAGTCTCTTGCTTTTGGGGTGCTCAGAACAATGGGCAGCTGAGGCTTAAGTCTCATAAATATGGCAATGCCCAGGAGTGTATAGTAACTCTAAAGTTACAAAAGCATAACATTGTCTTCCTTTGCTATACAAAGCTGAGGACTGGGGGCATGGTCCTCCCAATCCTCCCAGCACAATCTTCCCAACATAGGACTTCACTGGTCCTTGTCCAGGAGCAAAATGTTTACTTGTCTAAAGTAAACTGCAGAGGACATGAAGGAAAAAGAAAGTCAAAATTTCACTTACAAAATCCAGAGATCTCTGAAGAATCTGACTTTACAATTCACAGGTTCTGGTGAGGGGAAATGGGTGATTAGCGGATAGGGGAAGCAGAGCACCGAAGTTAAAAATGAATACTAAGGAAATGGAAGTGATTCAGGAGCATTGGGAAGGGTGTTACTCAGTAAGCCTAAGCAACTTGTAGCAGAGGAGAAATAATGAAGCAGTGTTAATCCTAAATTGTTCAGAATTATAATCCAACAAGGGAAAGGGTTGTGGTGTTTGTTTGTTTTAAGCCAGATAGTTTTGGTTTTTCAGGGGTAAGGACATTTGCTCAGGGATCATCCTGGATGTGCTAGGAGCACATTTTTTTAGGGTCAGAGCCATAGTACAGCGAGTAAGCACTTAAGCATCCATGCGATCAACCCAAGTTCCATCCCTGCATCCCATATGGTCCCTAACAGAGTGATCCCTGAGTGCCAAGCTAGGAGTAAGCCCCGAATCTGCCGTTTGTGACCCCAAAATAAAAATCACACAAAGACACGTATACACACACACACACACACACACACACACACACACGTGCACACACAAGAAAGATGCAAAAGCAGGAAAGAACAATAGGGATTCAGGAGAAACTGAGTTTCTGTAGAAGGAAAGATCAAGAATGGGGGATTTTAAGGACCAGCTACTTGACATTTTGAATGTTTCACTCTAATATTTGTCTTTGCATGCCATTTTCCCCCCTTTGGTAGAATTTGCCTTTTTTGTTATATTTTTCACCACACCTGAGAGTACTCAGGGTTTACTCTTGGCCCTGAGTTTAGGGATCACTTGGCAAGAGTCAGGGTAACATTGGGTGTCTAGATATCGTTGGTTCAATGTTTGGTGATGACTACAGGAACAGGGGGCTTCTCCTTACCCCCAGACCCCCATTGTGTGACTGCCCACTTGAGCAGCTCCCTCTCCACTAGTTTATCCGAGTCCATCGTCCTCGCAGCACAGATTCAGCTGGGTGGCAAAAAGGTTCTCATGGCCTTTTTGGGGAGCGATAGCAGTGCTCGAGCGGTAGCACAGCGGTAGGGCATTTGCCTTGCACCCAGCCAACATGGCCAACCCGAGTTCGATTCCTCCGCCCCTCTCGGAGAGCCCAGAATCTACCGAGAGTATCTTGCCCGCACGGCAGAGCCTGGCAAGCCACCCGTGATGTATTTGATATGCCAAACACAGTAGCAACAAAAATCTCCAGTGGAGATGTTACTGGGCCCGCTCGAGCAAATTGATGAACGACGGGAGGGCCTTTACCTTTACCTTACTTTATGGAAACAAGTGATGTCATAAAACGTGTATTCCTGATTCATTTTCCATCCCTGACACAAACCCTGAGTGGGATCAGGGCGCTGTTCCTCACTTGACAAAGGACAAGTAAATTTGCGCCACGTCATGGAAGGGGGACCCTGAAGGTGGATTTTGTACTAGGACACGAGCAGCCTGCCCATGTCCACGGCTCACAGATTTTAAGGAGGGCATTTTAAGGAGGGCACGACTGTCACGGCTCACCACTGTCATTATTTGCTCTTATTCTGGCTTGGCCCAGAGGCCCTAGTTTGCGGGAATTATGGCAGAAATCAACCACAGTGCTGCATTGAATCCTTATGAAAGTGGATACGTTCATTCTTCAGAACTTCCTGTGTTAGGTTTGGGGGAGCTGTGCCCCACCGGGCTTAGGCATTACTGCTAGCTCTGAGCTCAGGGATCCATACCTGGGCAGGCACAGGTATCCTTACGAGGGTTCGGAATCCTGGTCAGCCATGTGCAAGCAAGCCGTTTATCTGCTGTATCATTTCTACATACTTTGTATCCATGTTTTTGTTAAATATACATATGCACTAAACATTAATATTCATAAAAAGTGAGTGGCCCTGGCCAGGCTCTTTATAGGGAGAATTGGAGAATGTTGAAATGGGCTTTATTTGGTGCTCCCTTCTCTATCTGAGCTACCTTTACCCCTAGCATGTGTGGCTGGCCTCCAAGCCGTGGAGTAAACCTCCTGTCCTTATCTCGATTGTTCTTGGGTATTAGTCTCCTATTTTGTTACTTTCTGTTTCCCAGATGAATGCAATCTTCTATGTCTGTCCCTCTCTTTCTGACTCATTTTGCTTAGCATGATACTTTCCATGTAGTACCATGTGTATGTAAATCATGACTTCATCCTTTCTAATAGCTACATAGTACTCCATTGTGTAGATGTACCAAAGTTTCTTTAACTAGTCATCTGTTCTCGGGCACTCAGGTTTTTTCCAGATTCTAGCTATTGTAATCAGTGCTTCAATG
The DNA here is from genome assembly GCF_029834395.1 of Sorex fumeus. Classification (NCBI taxonomy): domain Eukaryota; kingdom Metazoa; phylum Chordata; class Mammalia; order Eulipotyphla; family Soricidae; genus Sorex; species Sorex fumeus. Next base: position 2,863,716 of record NW_026606191.1, read on the forward strand.
AACAAACAAGTGCAGATGTCACTTCGGCTATACTTTTTTGCCTCTCTGGGATATTCCCAGGAGTGGTATTGCTGGATTCTGGTCTGAAAAAGATTGTTGATACTATTTCTATCTTCCTGATTCTATTGAGGTACTTTTTGTGTCCTAGCACATGGTCTATTTTGGAAAATGTTCCGTGCGCACTGGAGAAGAATGTGTATTCCTTATTTTTGGGTTGTATAGCCCTGTGTAGGTCTATAAACCTTTTTTCTTCTATTTATTCATTCAGAGCCAATGTTTCCTTGCTGAGTTTTGTTTTTTGTTGATCTAACCAGAGATGATAAGGCGATGTTGAAGACTCTAGCTAATATTGTGTTGCTAGCAATGCCCTCCTTAAAATCTGTGAGCAGTTGTTTTAAATATTTAGTTATTCCCTCATTACGTGTGTATACATTTAAGAGTGTGATTTCTTTCTGTTGTATGTATCCATTGATGAAGAGAAAATAGCCTTCGCTGTCCCTTCTAATCTTTTTCTTGATATGAGTTTCTTGTAGGCAGCAGAATGTTGGGTTCTGTATACAAATCCATTTTGCCACTCTTTGTCTCTTAGTTGGTGAATTTAGAAGGTTGGCGTTGAGAGAGATTATTGTTATGGGGTTTTGTGTCATCTTTTTGTAGGGGTCTGTAGTGCTTGTAGGGTTTGTCTTGTCTTATGGTAGCACTTTTAGCCCTTCTTTTAGGTCTGGTTTTGAGTCTATCAAGTTCCTGAGCTGCTGTTTATCTAGAAAGTAGTGTACCGTTCCTTTGAGTTTGAGTGACAGTTTAGTCGGATAGAGTATTTTTGGTGAAGCATTCATTTCAGTGAGTTTTTTTTTAACTATATCCCACATTTGCCTTCGGGCTTGGAGGGTTTCCCCTGATAGTAATGCTGTGAAGTTAAGGGGTGCTCCTTTGTGTGTGATTTCCTTCTTTGACCATGCTGCTTGCGGGATTGTGTCTCTATTGGCAGCATCGATCATTCTAACTATGATATGTCTTGGAGTGTTTTTGTTAGGGTCTCTTTTAGATGGAACCCTTCAGGCTCCTTGAATCTGAATGGCTGCATTGTCGAGCTCTGGGAATTTTTCAGCAATGATTTGTTTATCCGTGACTTTTTTTCACGAGGATTGTTTCCCTGAACTTCTGGTACTCCAATGATTCTAATGTTGTTCCTCTTGGAATCATCTCCTAAGACTCTGATATGCTCTAGAGCTATTTTCAGGTCTCTTGCCATTGTTGTTGCCAGTTAGCTTGGTGCAGCTGATCTTCCAGCTCACTGATTCTGTCTTCAGCTGTGGTGATTCTACTGTTGAGGGCACAGACTGAGTTTTTTTAATTTCATCTATGGAATCTTTCATTCATGACATTTCTGTGTGTAGCTTTCCAATTTCTGCTCTCATTTCTTCCTGGATTTTCTCGATTGTCCGATCCATTGTATCTTTCAAGTCCTCCTTCAGTTTACTGGATATCTGTCTGTTTCATTGAGTTCATTGAACATCTTCATGACTTCATATTTGAATGCTATATCAGAGAGTTCCTTTAGGTGAGTAGCACCTACTGAGTCTTCTGGACTCTTTTCGTCGTCCTCCTCACGTGGTGAGGATTTGCATTGTTTCTTCATGCTGGTGAGTGGGTATGGGAACTGTGATGTTATACTAGATTTCTTGGTATGAGTAAACTACCCGCGACCGCGTTAGCGCTGGCCAGCCTACCATTAGGCCAGTTCCACTCCTACCAAAGCCATGCCCACTTCTGAAGAGGCCACGCCCCCATGGGAATGTGGTGTGTGTGGGGTGGGTAAAGGCTGGGTGGAGAAGAAGACGGGCACAGCATTGGCGATGAAGAGGAAGAGGCAGAGGCTCAGAGCTGCTTTTGTTCTAGGGTCCTAGAGGAAGCCTGGGGTGCTTGCAGAGAGAAAGCCAAATCCCAGGTTCGAGTACTGGTGCAAAAACTGACCTGGGTGGGGAAGAAGACCGCCACAGCATTGGGGACGAAAAGAAAGAGGCTTATTTAAATTTTTTAAAAAATGAAAACTTGCCTTCCTTGTGGCAGATGAGGTTCAATCCTAGGCATTTCTGATGGTTCCCAGAACCTTGCAGGCCCACACCAAACCCCCTTAAAAATGAAAAATCCTCAGCAGTGGGGCTGGAGCGATAGCACAGCGGTTAGGACATTTGCCTTTCACCTGGCCGACCTTGGTTCAATTTTCAGCATCCCATATGGTTCCCTGAGCACCGCCAGAAGTAATTCCTGAGTGCAGAGCGAGGAGTATCCCCTGTACATCGCTGTGTGTGACACAAAAAGCAAAAAAAAAAAATTCTCAGCAGATTTGGTGTGTTTAGAATTTCCAGGGAAGGAGATTGGCTGCTGGGGCTCATTATTACCATTTTAAATAAAGTTCTTCCCAACCCACCCCAAGTTCCTCTGACGGCAGGTACCTTCACCCCAAACTTCTGGAGATGTTGGAGTTGGATCTGACCTCTGCCACCCTCCTTATGGAAAACAGAGGATTTGGGACTTTCCATTTTTATATGAACCACAAAGATCTCTTACGGAAGGAGGAAGATACACTGTTTGAATTTTTGGGTGCTGAGGGATGGGGTGATGGGGCTGGAGACCTGTAAGAACGGGTTTGTTTGAAGAGATCGTGCTGTGGGAAGGCACATTTGTTTTCTGTGCTCACTCTTGGTTCTGTCTCAGGCACCATATAGGGTCACCTGAGCTGCCCTGAAAAATGTTGCGGCCATCCACAGCCCACACCCTAAAGTAATTAAGCTAGAGTCAGTAGATTGGTCAGTCAGCTCTAGGGGCTATGGATATGCCTCCTCCATACAGAAATAATTTTTTTCCTGCAGAAATTTTGAGGATCCTGGGGAGCTATAGCGGGTCCTGAAGGCAGGTCAGGACCAGGGATGAAAATTTCTTAGAGAAAAGTCCCAGAGTAAGGATGGAGACACCCCACAGCATCCTCTTGCGGTGCATTGGTGGAAGAGCCGTGGCCCGACTTTCCTACCTAAAGATTTCCAGCCCTTCGGTTTACTTCTGTGTTAACCTGCGGGTCACTCGGATCCAGCAGGCCGCCTCAGGATGTGCAACGGTAGCCGAGCATCCAGGGCGCTTGCCTCGCATGGGGCGATCTAGGTGTCGGGATTGAACCCAGCAGCATGGCAAATGCTTTGCCCGCAGTAGAGTTTCTTCCTCTAAGCCCCCTTTGACAAACGGTTCCTGTCCCGGTCATCCCCACAACTTCACCGCTTTCCACGGAGGAAGGTGGTGGAAGCAAGACTCAGCTAAACATCCTCAAGTTTGGCGTGAAGGAATCCTCCGTGAAAGGCTTTTGTTTGTGTTTCGGGAACCACACTCTGTGATATTCGGGGTTCATCCCTGCCCCTGCATTGATGAATCACTCCTGACGGTGCTTGGGGGTAACATATTGGGTTTAGGGATAGAATCCGGATCACATATACAAGGCAAGTGCCCGCCCGGTTCATCTCCTTGCTGGAAGGAGGATCCCTGAGGCCTGACAGAGGAGGAAGAATAAAGATGGAGTCAAGAAAGCAAATCACAGGGTAATTCCATGATGGACTGTCCAAGGTAGTGAAAGGCAGAGAGAATGTGGCACAGACAAATGGATCCAGGTGCCTGAGGCCCCAGGGTCAGCAACAAATTTCACATGACCTCAGGGCACCCACACACTGCCCCGGGTACGAGCCAGTGAGGGTCCCTGACGCCCACCTGCACACATGGCTCTCCTCCCTGGCCTCTGGGGAGTCTGTCATGGAATGACTCTGTGATTTGCTTCTTGACTCTGTCGTTATTCTTCCTTAAAAAAAAAGGCAACTAAAAATGAAATAGGGGCTAGAGAGATAGCACAGCGAGTAGGGCATTTGCCTTGCTCGTGGCCGACCCGGATTCAATTCCCAGCATCTCATATGGTCTCCTGAGCACCGCCAGGAGTAACTCCTGCATTCAGAGCCAGGAGTAACCCCTGTGCATTGCCCGGTGTGATCCAAAAAGCAAACAAAGAAGCAAACAAAAAATAAAAATGAAATAACAAATGAATTAATTGATAAAGGCGAGAGAGCCAAAAGTGACCAAATATTGCGCTATGGGATGGTTCAGAGCATGCACTGAAGTACGTAGGTTGCATTCTGCTAAGATTGCATATCATTGAGCCCCAAGCAAGTAAAGAATCATTCCCTGAAGCCCCCACTGGGCAGGAGGCTAGTACACCAAGAGGACATTTGCCTTGTATGCTGCTGACCAGGATTGAAGCCAGCATCCTATAGGATCCCCTGAATGCAAAGCCAGGAATTAGCCATTAACATTTTTTTTTTAAAAAAAGGAAAAGATGATGGGCTGGAGCAGTAGCACAGCTGGAAGGGCGCTTGCCTTACACGTGGCCGGCGCAGGTTCGATTCCCAGCATGCCATATGGTCCCCTGAGCACCAACAGTGGTAATTCCTGAGTGCAGAGCCAGGAGTAACACCTGTGCATCGCCATGTGTGACACAAAAGGCGAAAAAAAAAAAGAAGAAGAAGAGCACTTCTTCACTAATATTAGAGGGGAAAAAAGCCCTGAAACTCTTTGCTTTCTGAAGCAGTAAAAATCTCAATAAGCTAGTGGTCACTAGGATGCTATAAATCATTTAGTTTTTTGAAAAGACTAAGTAAGGCCTTTTGACCAGGAAAGTGTGCTAACTGTGAGCTCAGTGTACACCTCCATCCTAGGAGGGGTCCTTATGCTGGGTAGTTTTCTTGCAATAATATTTTTGATTTTGGAACCACACCTGACACTTCCTAGTGTCTGGTGGTGCTCAGGCAACCATTTGGGATGCCAGGGATGGAACTCTAGTTGTTCGAGTTCGGTGCAAGTGCTAACCCACTGTACTCGTCACTCCTGGTCCAAACTCATGGTTTGAAATGTATTTCTGAAGCCTCCCCATCGAACTTTCATTGCTGGTGACTTTCCATTGCTCCTGTGTTGTCAGGGGTAGAGCATTAACGCGTAGAGTGCTCTCAGATGTCCTTATCAGCCTTTCTTCCCTTTCCAGTTTCTGTCCAGCTCGCAGGTGGCTGCTCTCTGTCTCGGTTGTTCCAGTTCTTCTCCAGGGCTGGCTTCCCAGTCACTGCTTTCACCCCATCTTGATTTATTACTTCCCAGAGAAACTGATTGTCCTGTGTCCCACCTACTCCCTACCTGCCTGTTTTACCCAGATCAACCATCCTGCAGTTTTCCTGATGGCCTTGTGTATGAGATCATTGGTCCAACATTTGACTGACCAGTAAAGCATCAGGGGGCTTTGTCTTACCCAAGATCTCAATCTAGCAGCTGACTCTCCACTCACTTATTCACATCCATCCCCCTCCTGCCCCCATTCACCTGGGTGGGGACAATGGTTCTCTGCACATCTGGAGTCTGGTCCTTTAAGGCTGCTTGTAGGACCGGAAGTGACATCATAGCGGGGGCCTTCCTGGTGCTTCTCTTCCTGGAAACCGGGTCAGAGAGTCCTTGGTCACGTGGGTGAAGGACAAACTGGGACCCCAGTGAGGAAGCGGGACTCTGAATCCCGGTTTTGTCCTGCTGCAGGACAGGGGTGGACTCCCTGAGTGCCCTGCGCCTCCCCTTCTCCACGCTGTGAGCTGCAGGACGGCACCAACTCAAGGGGCCTCTCGCGCTTATTTTTCGTGTGTTCCCCGATATCCAGGCGGTTCCTGAAGTATGATGGGGTCTTTTGGGGGCGCGAAGTTTTGGGAGGTTCGTTGGGACTTGTAGTGGGATGTGGGGGTCGTGAATGTGAGTGTGTGGTCCTGGGGGGCCGCTGCGGCCATGGTCGACTTTGGCTCCACGTTGTGGCAGCCGCGGGTGGGTGTGGGACTGAGCAGGGGAGCTGCGAGCCTTGGGGTGCAGAAGCTCTCGAGGGCGGGGCCTTAGCCTTCCTGACCCTCCTGGCTGACCCATGTCGGGACCTTGCACCAGTTTTGCTGCTGTAGAATCTCCAGATTCACTTTGAGGTGCAGAGCCAAAGCCCCCTCCCCCAAATTTTGAGACCCTGTTGCCCTCCAGCTCTTTCATTCGCTGCTGTCGTGGGTCAGACCAGGGCAGTGGATCTGTAGGTGGGCGGAGTTTGCCAATGATAATTTCCTTTTGGGGCTGCTTTTGGCGCAGGGAATGTGGGGTTTTGCATTCCCGGGGATACCCTGAGGGCTTACTCTGGCTCTGGCCTCAGATGTTATTCCTGGCAGTGCTCTGGGGGCTGTGGGGATGCAGAGGATTGATTAGTGTCAGCAAAGCAAGCATCCTAACAGGTTTACTGTATGTTCGAATAGGAATATCTGCTTCCTCACATCAAGTTGCAAAGTCCAGCCCAGACCGCTCGCTATCCAGGTGAGTACTGGGGTGGGGGTGTGTGTGCGAGCACTTGTGTGTTTGTGTGTTTGTGTACTGCTGGTAAAAGTGTATGTCTGTAGAAAGTTTTTATTTATATATATTTTTTCTTTTTGGGTCTTACCCAGCCTATGCTCAGGGGTTACTCCTGACTCTGCACTCAGGAATCACTCCTGACGGTGCTTGGGGGACCATATGGGATGCTGGGAATTAAACCCGGTTGGCCAGGCAAACACCCTACCGGCTGTGCTATTGCTCCAGCCCCTGTAGAAAGTTTTAAAAAAAATTTATTTATTTGCTTTTTGGTTCACACCCAGCGATGCAAGGGGTTACTCCTGGTTGTGCTCTCAATAATTGTACCTGAGTTGCTAGGGGTACCATATGGCATCTTGGGAATAGAACCCAAGTCGTCCACTTGCAAAGCAAACCGCCCTTCCCACTGTTCCACCACTCCAGCCCCTGTTTTTTTTTTCTAAGAAGAGAAGGGCTTCCCCAGGCAATCATAGCCCAGAGTGTAGCTCTCTCACGGGGACAGAAGGAGGCGCTGAAGCATGGGATTTCCTGGCTTCAGAGTCCTTCCTGGCTGGGCCTCTGAGAACCTTCTGTGGAATGTGGGAGGAGTCCCCAGACCAAGGCAGGGCCGAGTGTTGTCTCTTGTAGCCAAGCCAGAACTTGTGTCACAAAAGGCAGCACAGATGCCAACCCATTTTGCTTCTCCTGGGGAGAAAGAAACATCTGGCAGTGTCCCCCAGATGGGTCTGTGAGCCAATGCCCGAGGGTGTGGCTGGTCAGAACTTGGGGATTTTGCTCCTGTCCAGTGCTCCCAATTTTGGCTTCTCCTCCAGGTCTCTGATCCTCTGGAAAAACAGAGCCAGGAGAAGATGGTGAGGTGCCGTCGGACACACCGACACCAGGTAGGAGTGACAAAATGAGGTGATGCAGTGACAGGAGCGTCAGGCTTCCCGGACTGTCTTGTCTCTGACTTGCTTCAGGAAGGATCCTGCCGCCTTGTCGGAATACCCGGCTCTCTACTGTCTGAGGCCACGTGTTTCAGTTTTGTTGTATTTGTCTTTAGGACCACAGTAGCTCAAAGATTACTGGTGCACAAGGATGACTCCTGACATATATCAGGGACCAAATGGGGTGCTGGGCATCAAAGGCTGGTGTCTGGGTATTTTGTTTTGTTTTCGGAGCCACACGCAGTGATTCTGGGGATTATACTCTTGGCTGTGCATTCTGGCATTGTACCTGGCACTGCTTAGGGGACCCTATGGAATGGTGGGGATCACCAGCCCTACTCACTGTCCTGTTACACAGTCATGCTGCTTTGTTTCTTTTCGTATTTATTTTTGTGCCACAGTGGAGATGCTCAGGGCTTCCTCCTGAATCTGTGCCTGATGTGCATCATGGGTCCCCGGGTGTGCTGGACCTGTTTGTGCTCTTGCAGCTCAAGTGACTGTGGGATACAAGGGGTGTATGTTTCGTGTTTTGAGCTGAAAGCAGGGTCACTCATTTGGATCCCACTGATTGTGTGCTCAGTTTTTACTCTCTGCAGTGCTCATAGGAACAGTGGTTGAATTCCCGGGGGTCAGAATCAAGTCTGCCACCTTCAGGAACCTTCTAGAAGAGGATGCTCACATTTTCATAGATGCAGCTGTCTTAGAGAGAAGTTGGGACCCGTTGGCCAGAAGTTCAGGTGGAGGCTGATTCCTCCCGATGGGACAGACCCTGAGCCCCTCTAGGGCCCTGGGTTCCTGGCCTCACAGCCCAGGGTACAGGGTGGGGACAGACCCTGACTCCTGCCCCCTTTGTATGCTGGTTCAGGGCACGGTGACCTTCCCTGATGTGGCCGTGAGCTTCACCCCAGAAGAGTGGATGTGCTTGGATGCCTCTCAAAGAAAGCTCTACAAGGACGTGATGCTGGAGACCTACCAGAACCTGTGGGCCATTGGTGAGAGCAGTGCGGGGCTGACCTTGTCTGGACAGTCCCATGTCGGCTCCCTGTGCTGGGCCGTGACTGTGTTTCCAACAGTAGTTGTGACTGTACTGGCGAGGACAGCCATGCAGTAGCTCTTTCTCTAGCTCTGTCCCTGGTTTTCTAGTTGGTGCTCACCTGGCGTTGCCCAGGGCTTACTCTAAGCTCTGTCCTTAGGAATCACTCTCTGTGGGTTTGCATGAATCTTGTGTGTTCGGGATCAACCCAGGTTAGCCCCGTGCATGGCAAGCTCCCCATGCGCTAAGCCATCACTTAGGTCCCTCAAAAAAGTTTCTGGTTGCTGCCAATGCTGAGTTCTCTGATCACTTCTTGTACTACACATAATATCTAGTATTTTTGGGGGTTTTGCTTTTATTTGGGGCACAACCTGAATCCTCTTGTCTCTGTGCTAAGGGAACACTCCCAGGGGTGCTCAGGAGCCATGGGATTTTGAGGTTTGAACACGCTTGGCAGCGTAAAACGTTGCTGTCTTAATCCTGGAACAATTGCACCAGGCCCACAACTTCAGTTAATTTATTTTTATTTTTATTATTTTATTTTTATTTTTTTATTTTTTAAAATTTTTATTAATGAAACACCATGAGGTACAGTTGTAGACTTACAAATTTTCATGCTTAGGTTTCAGTTATACAGTGATCGAGTACCCATCCCTCCACCAGTGCCCATTCTCCACCACCACTAATCCCAGTATCCCTCCCACCCCCATCCCACTGCCCACCCTGCCTCTGTGGCGGGGCATTCTCTTATTTTGTTTTGATTTGGTTTGGGGTTATACTTAAAAATACGTAGGGATTATTTCTGGCTGTGTATTCAGTTATTCATCCTGGTTGTGGTCCGGGGCATTGTGTGCTGCTGGGGATCAATCCTGTACGTGTGTGCAGTGTCTGTGTCCTGCCTGCTGTAATATCGCTCCCAACCCAGTTTATGTATTTCTTAGGGCCTCACCCCATCAGAGGTTGGTCTATTTCAGTGCTCGTGGGCACTTTCAGTGGTCCTTGGTTCATCCGGAGTCAGAATTTGCCTCTGGATTATGCAGTCAGGGATCACAGCTGATGGCTTGAGAGACCCTACTGAATGTCAGGATCGAACTTTAATTGACTTTGAGGAAGGCCAGTGCCTGACCTGCTGTGCTGTCTGTCTGCATCCTTTTATGTTTATTTTAAAAACCATCTGGGAGCTTTGGTCATCTTTGTTCATCTTTGGATTTGTTAAGCTTTGGGGTTTACTGCACTCAGGCATCAGTTCGCACAGGCTTAGTACATTGCATGTGATGCCGAACCTATAGTGACAGTACAGTGAACACGGTGTTTGTCTTGCAAGTTCTGGACATACATTCTATTCTCACCAACCCATAATGATCCTCAAGCAAAACCAAAGGTGATTTTTGAGTACACAGTCAGGGAGAAGCCCTGAGTATCCCCAGGTGAGGATCTCAAACTAGAGAAAAAAAATACTACGTACTGTGCTGTGATCAAACCCCTGTTGGACATTTAAGATCCCAGTTATACTATTTGTGGTGTTTTATGGGCCCGGTATTTTATTCTTAAATTAGGACCTGGATCTTAGCTCTTGGATAACCACAATCTAGAACATTTCAGATGTGAAGATTCTGTTCATGCCTTTTCAGTAATTTACTCCATTTTTATATGGATACATGCGGTTTACTTGTCACATTTTCCTTGTCACTAATCCATGCTCCATAACTGTGAGGTTCAGGGCATTCTGGGTTGAAGCCTGCGGTGATCTCCTGGCTGAAAGGAGGAACCCTGAGGCCGGGGAAGAGAGGCATGCATGCATGTCTTGTAGGATTGCCAAGCTTTTCACAGCAATCCTTTCCAGGGACCTTCCCTTTTCTGTGGGATACTTTGGACTGTGAGAACCAAATAGATGTCCTCAAGCTGTACTGCCTGTTTAAGGATGTCCCATCCCATTCGAAGAATTCATTTTCTTTTTTTTGGGGGGGGGTGTCACACCCAGAAATGCACAGGGGATACTCCTGGATCATGCACTCAGGAATTACTCCTAGCAGTGCTCAAGGGGCCATATGGGATGCTGGGAATCGAACCCTGGTAAACTGTGTGCAAGGCAAATGCCTTACCCACTGTGCTATTGCTCCAGCCCCTCCATTCGAAGAATACTTACATTGTATATTGTGTTTCATTTCAGAACTCAATGCATGGCTTTGGGATTTAGGAACTCAATCAGCGAGTATGAGTGAGCCGGTAAGATTTGCAAGTTTGGAATCAATTTTATAATACTAACAGAAAATATCAGTGGACCAGCATGTTATTTTTAAAGTGCAGGGCCGGGAACGGCTGGAAAAAAAAATTTGGAGTATGATGCTTGAATTTGAGGACCCTTATCTTAACTGGGTGCTGACATCTCTGCTCAAAACCTAAAGAAAATTGTAATATGTTTCATGTATATGCCTTGCTTTTTCATTTGATTGAAAGTATCTACAAATGATATTCGTTAAAATACCTTGTCTTTTAAACTGGTCCATCCACATCGCCATGTGTTTTACAGAGACCTACTGGTAATGCTGAGCACTGAATGGTGTACCCCAACCCTAAATGAAAACAAAATACAGAACAGAAAAAGTCATTGACCCTGAAAAGAACCTGCCTATGGTGAGATGTTTTCAATGGCCCTTGTGGTCAGTGTCAGCAGTGTTGGATGCAGTTTTTCTTAACAAATGCATCCCCGACTTTACTCCACATTGAGATAGAACTGAACACAGAATTTAGTGTGTTTTATCTTGAATCTGGTGCATCAGTATTCTGTGGAGGGAGTTATTTCTGCCTGTTCATCGAGTTAAAAAATATTTAACAAATTAATGGCCCCTCATCAATTTTCCATGTGTGTCTTACAGAAACATTAGGTTAGTCCATGGTATTGCCATCCACTTGTCGGGAATTGCATTGGTATGTTGCAAATGTTAGAAATCAACCTGCAGGTATCAATTTATTTTGACATGGAGACACTTAAGGCAGAGAACGATAATTGGAATCCTCTGCTGTTCTACAGGGAAGCAGCCAGCCCGAGTGGAATGTCTCTGACCCTTCACACTGTGAAAAAGTTTCGAGTGTGCACTTGTGCCCTCAGCCACATGGGGATGCCAAGGCAAGCAGGATTGCCTCCGAGGGTGATCAGAATGGAGAGAGCAACCTCATTCTGAAGAATCCCTCCCCGGGGAAAAGTTTCACGCAATCTGTTATTCTTAGTCTACAGACACATACCCCAACATTGGAGCAGACCCTTGAATGTGGGAGAGGAGCACTGTTTACAGCGAGTCCTTCACACCAAAAGCCCCACAAGCAAAGTCACCATGTATTGACCCTGTCTCAGTGTAAGGAATGTGGGGGAGCTTTCCCATGTTCCCAGGATTGTGATTTTCCCTTAGAAACCCACAGTGGACAGAATCCCCAAGAGTATCAGCAGCAAGGGCGTGGTTTGAATCCGGCATCACCCCAATGTGATGACATGAACATCCACACAGGAGGGAAACCACATGCATGTAAGGACTGTGTGAAGGCCTTCACTCAACCCTCAGACCTCTTACAACATTGTAGAATCCATACTGGAAAGAAAGCATATGTGTGTGAGCAATGTGGGAAGGTCTTTGTTTACTCCTCATACCTTTCTAGACACAGGAAAATTCATACTGGAGAGAAACCTCATAAATATAAGGTACATGGAAAAGCCTTCACTCGATCCTCAACCCTCACCGGGCATATGAAAACTCATACTGAAGAGAGGCCTTATATATGTAAGGAGTGTGGGAAGGCCTTTACTTATTCCTCAAACCTTAGTCGGCATATAAGAATTCACAAAGGAGAGAAGCCTTATGGATGTAAGCTATGTGGAAAGGCCTTCTCTGTGTCCTCAAGCCTTGATGTGCATATGAGGATTCACAATGGAGAGAAGCCTTATGGATGTAAGGTTTGTGGAAAGGCCTTTGTTAATTCCTCAAGACTTACCTGCCATATGAGAATTCACACTGGAGAGAGACCATATGTTTGTAAGGAATGTGGGAAGGCCTTTGTTGAATCCTCAGGTCTTACTCGGCATATGAGAATTCACAATGGAGAGAAGCCTTATGGATGTAAGGTTTGTGGAAAGGCCTTTGTTAATTCCTCAAGACTTACCTGCCATATGAGAATTCACACTGGAGAGAGACCATATGTTTGTAAGGAATGTGGGAAGGCCTTTGTTGAATCCTCAGGCCTTACTCAACATATGAGAATTCACAATGAAGAGAAGCTTTATGGATGTAAGGTATGTGGAAAGGCCTTTGTTTATTCCTCAAGCCTTAATATGCATATGAGAATTCACAATGGAGAGAAGCATTATGGATATAAGGTATGTGGAAAGGCCTTTGTTGTGTCCTCAAGCCTTCTCTGCCATATGAGAATTCACACTGGAGAGAGACCATATGTTTGTAAGGAATGTGGAAAGGCCTTTGTTGTATCCTCAGTCCTTACTCGACATATGAGAATTCACAATGGAGAGAAGCCTTATGGATGTAAGGTATGTGGAAAGGCCTTTGTTTCTTCCTCAAGCCTCAATATCCATATGAGAATTCACAATGGAGAAAAGTCTTATGGATGTAAGGTATGTGGAAAGGCCTTTGTGGAATCCTCAACCCTCATTCGCCATATGCGACAGCACACTGGGGAGAGACCTTATATTTGTAAGGAGTGTGGGAAGGCCTTTGTTTCTTCCTCAACCCTTACTCGTCATGTGAGAATTCACACTGGAGAGAAACCATTTGTTTGTAAGGAATGTGGGAGGGCCTTTCATCAGGCCTCCGGCCTAATTGTACATCGGGCAGTTCACACTGGGGTGAAATCTTATATATGTCAAGAATGTGGGAAGGTCTTTGTGTTTCCTTCTGGTCTTAGGAAACATCATAAAATTCATAGTAGATAACTCAATGACCTAATAACAATTTTTAATGTCAAAACAGGCCCTTTTCAGAAAGTCTTTTTTCTTTGTATCATGGGATGCTGTGCTACCAAAGTGCAGCCAGGGAGGTAATAATCCTAGCTATGTGTAACAAACTTTTTGTGATGTCAGTCTATAAGGGAAAGTCTATGCCAGGGTCCCCGAATTTGAACTTGATATGTATGTTAACATGTATTTTTCAGATTTCTGGTGAAAACTAAGAGGAATATGAATAAAATGAAAAAAAATCTCCTTTGCTCAGGGCTGTCATGGTCAAGAGTTGCCAAGATTAGTACCAGGAATTTTGCTTCATGGCTTGGAGGCCAGTCACACATGCTAGGGGAAAAGGCAGCCCAGATAGAGAATGGAGCACCAAATAAAGAGTGTTGCAAGGATCCTCCCAGGATGGGAGAAGCATGCTGAAAGTAGACTATAGACCAAACATGATTGCCACTCAATGCCTCTTTTGCAAACCACAACACCCAAAATAAGAGAGAGAACAAAGGGGAATGCCCTGCCACAGAGGCAGGGTGGGATGAGGGCGTGGGGGGTGGGAGGGATACAGGGATCCGTGGTGGTGGGAAATGTGCACTGGTTGAAGGATGGGTATTTGGTCATTGTATACTTGAAACCCAAGCACAGAACTTTGTAAGTCTACAACTGTGCCTCATGGTGTCTCACTAATTAAAAGTTAAAAAAAGGAATTTGAATAAAAAGGCAAAATAAAATCACTTCGCTCAGGGCTGTCAAGTCTCACCACTGTCTTATTCTTTGTTGTGACTCTGGCTTGACATTTTATTTTGCTTTTTGGTTCACATGCAGTGATGTTCTGTGGTTACTCCTGCCTCCACAATCAGTAGTTACTTCTGGAAGTTCCTGATGACCATATGGGATGGCAGGGATTGAAACTGAACTGCCCCGTGCAAGGAAAATGTCCTCCCCTCTGGACTATTGCTCCAGCGCCTGTGACTTGACCTCTGTAAATGGTAAATCACAATACATGCAGTCCTGTACCTCGATCTCCCTCAGATGTTCTATAAGTATGCTATTCGGTTCTGAATTAAAGGTTCACTGTGCTCTGGTCCATCTGCCATCAGTTGTTATGGTCCCCGTGTCTTTGTTTCTCTGGAGAGCGGAACACCAAACACCTCATACTATGGGACCTACCGACTCACTATTCTTCACATCTGGCAACCTGGGAGGGGTGCCTCAGAATTCACACTTGAGTATTTGTTGTTCTTGTTTCCTTTCATTAGAGTTACCTTTTGACATTGCAGTATTTTTGGTAAACACCCTTCTTTGTCTGTGGCTTATTCCTACCTCTGAGCTAAAGGATCACTTCTGTCAGAGGTCTGGAGCCCATATATGTGCTAGTGTATTGAACCTGGGTCAGTCAAGTGCAAGGTGAATGTTTTATCAGCTGTATTACCACACCAATCCACAAGATATTATATTCATGGTTTAAAAGTAGACCCAAGGGCTATGGTTGCCGCCAGCAGGTCAATCAGTACCTGTGAGGCGAGTGCATCAGCAGCCTGATGGCGCCTTCAGACTTCCAGATACCCCAAAATTGCTGCTGTGCCTTTGGTTAGCCCCCAAAAATTTGGGGCAAAGCTTAACCAAGAATGTAAACGGCCAAAAGTTAGGTATGTGGGAGACACACCCACAAACCACCTCCGGCTCAGCTATAGAATTGGAGGCATGGCCTCTCTGGTTCCTGATTGAACTGCTTAATGGCCATGATCCCAGAGACTCAGAAACAAATCTCGAAACCCAGAGCCTTTTGGCAGAAATGCGCCCGGTACCTGCAGTAGGTTACCGGTGCTGGGCCAACCCAGGTGGGAATAGGTTTCATGCCTTGGCCTGTTCCCCCTGGTGGCCCAGTGGCCGCCATCCTTCAGAGGCCACTGGACAGTCAGGTTTCGGCCCACAGTGACGAGACACGAAGGACCTCACAGGATGGGGGTGGAGCCGGTCCTGTCCTCCCCACCACAACAAGACCCCAAGTCATCGCACATGAACGGCCTCTCTGACTCCTGATCAAGATGCTTAACGGTCATGATCCCAGAGATTCAGAAACAAATCTCAAAACCCAGTAGCTTTTGGCAGAATTATGTCCGGACCCCACAGTACGTTACTGTAACCCGGCCACCCCAGGGAGGAAAGGATGTTGTCACTCCACCTACTCCCCCCTGGCGAATCAGTGGCTGTCATCCTCCAGAGGACATTGGACAGTCAGGCTCAGGCCTGCAGTGACAAACTTGTTGGGCCTCACAGGATGGGGGGGGGGGGAACCGGGCCTGTCTTCCCCACCCCAATGAGACCCCAAGTCATCGCCCACGAACGGGCTCTCTGGCTCCAGATCAAGCTGCTTAACGGCCTTGACCCCAGAGACTCCGATACAAATCTCGAAGCTCAGTGGCTTTTGGCAGAACTGCATTCGTACCCCGCAGTAGGTTACTGTTCCCGGGCCATCCCAGTGGGGAAAGGGTGTTGTCCCTCTGCCTGTTCCCCCCTGGCGGCTCAGTGGCCGTCATTCTCCAGAGGCCATTGGACAGTCAGGTCTAGGCCCGCAGTGATGAGACATTTTGGGGCTCACGGAATGGGGGTGGAGACGGGCCTCTCCTCCCCACCCCAATGAGACCCCAAGTCATCATCCACGAACGGCCTTTCTGGCTCCTGATCAAGCTGCTTAACGGCCATGATCCCAGATACTCAGAAACAAATCTTGAAACCCAGCAGCTTTTTGCAGAAATGTGTCCAGACCCCGCAGTAGGTTGCTGTTGCTGGGCCACCCCAGGGGGGAAAGGGTGCTGTCTTTCCAACTGCTTCCTCCTGGCGGCTCGGTAGCCGTCATTCTCCAGCGGCCATTGGACAGTCAGGCTTGGGCCCCCAGTGAGGAAACTTGTTGGGCCTCAGGGGATGGGGGTGGAGCCGGGCTTGTCCTCCCCACCCCAACAAGACCCCAAGTCATCACCCACAAATGGCCTTTCTGGCTCCTGATCAAGCTGCTCAACGGCCATGATCCCAGAGACTCAGGAGCAAATCTCGAAACCCAGTGGCTTTTGCCAGAAATCCCTCCAGATTTAAGTGTTAAAATTTTAGAATTTCAAAATCACATGGCCCTACTGCAGTCACGTGACATCATATGTTATTCATAACCAGCAATAGAACACAAATTGTCTACTGTTGCCTTTTCAGCAGATCTGAGTGTTGGGGTAAGTAAAGTAAAGTAAAGGCCCTCCCGTTGATCGTCGATTTGCTCGAGCGGGCCCAGTAACGTCTCCATTGGAGACTTTGTTGTTACTGTGTCTGGCATATTGAATACGTCACGGGGAGCTTGCCAGGCTCTGCCGTGTGGGCGAGATACTCTCAGTAGCTTGCCGAGCTCTCTGAGAGGGGCGGAGGAATCGAACTCGGGTCGGCCATGTTGGCTTCGTGCAAGGCAAATGCACTACCGCTGTGCTATTGCGAGTGTTGGGGTAAAATCTCAAATAATAATGGTGGGTCTGGTGTCGAAATATTGAATGTGATCAAAGTAGAGTAATGTGAAAATCATCTGCCCCACAGGTAGTGGGAGGGTGTGGGATGGGGGTATACTGGGGTTTTTGGTGGTGGAGAATGGGCAGTGGTGAAGGTACGGGTGTTTCATTGTATGACCGAGACTTAAACCCGAAAGCTTTGTAACTTCTCAGGGTGATTCAATAAATAAAATTGTAAAAAAAAATGAAAGAAAATAAGGTGGAGTTCATGCACAATTCAATCAGCTAATCAGTGACTGAATAAATAGCAGTACTCCTACATTAAAAAAAGTAGACCCACTCCAGAAATTCCAGTTGTTAGACACACGTAAAATCATGGCTCATAGTAAACACCCTGGATATTTGGATAATTTTGTGAATCAAGACACTGTTTACATGGTTTTCAGAGCTGTTCCTGCAAAACAGGAGCAAGTGCTGGAGGAGGCTCATGTGATGATTCGGTATTACAGTAAATCGGGACCAGGATGGCCTAGGTCCAGCAGATCAGACATGGGGCACCTGGGACTCACCCGAGTGCAGAAGTGACCTTGTTCCCTGGAAGAAAGCTCCCAGGCCCATGACCCCGCCCATTATACAAGAAGACAGCTGAAGGTTTGTCCACCCTGAGTCCCTGTGACTGCCCCCATGCAGAGCCACTAATGGGCCTGTTGTCACTGTGACCTGCAGGGGCCATCTCTGCATGGGAGCTCCTGGCCTAAGAGTTAGTCCATGGCCTTAGGTACGTTCCTGTAGGGCCCTGAGTGGATTCCCGGGGCTCGGGCAGGGCTGTAGTTTACTCCTCTGTTGGCTGAGACTAGCCCTACTGTCCCAACAGGCAGCCTGGTCACAACCCATTTCTCTGTCCCCTGGAGAGGGAGGAGCATCTTGCAGTGTATCCCTGTGGATGGGGTGTGAGCCAGTGACCAAGTATCTGGCAAGTCATTACATTTCTTGCTCCAATGCAGCAACTTCCTGGTGGGGGGCGGGGCTGGCTGTGCTCCTCTGGTGCTCACGGCTCAGGTCTTTCATGGAGACTCCTGCTGATCTACAGGAAAAACAAAGGCAGGAGGTGGTGAAGCGCCCTCTGCCACACCATCCTCAGGCATGAGAGCGACAAGATGACCCAGTGCAGTGACAGGAGCGCACAGGCTTCTTGAGTCTTGGGTTGTTTCAGGAAGGAGACGTGGGATGTGGCTCCGAGCCTGAGTGCCCGGCTCTCTGCTGTTTGAAGCCGTAGGGCTTCAAGCTCCTGGATCCAGGCATCTGTGCCAAGTTCATGCTCCCCTTCTTCCCCCCTGGACTGTCCATCACGGAATGATCTGTGCTTTAATTTCCTGGCTTTGTCGTTAATCTTCCTTATCTATCAGGTGTGTAGAATAATCCATGGGAATCTCAGCCTTCGGTCTTCCTTTATGTGCCTCAGCAGGGTGGCTGTGGAGCCTGCAACTCCGAGTCCCCTTTTTTGGAGCAGTCAGAACCCCTCTGCCCTCTCTAACACCATGCTTATCTTTGCTCTCGGATCATTATATGTTTTTGAGTAACTAAGAAGTTTATCGTCGTTTAGGTTTTGGGCCCAGCCATAGTAATACATGACTCCTTGTGGGTCTCAGGTGTAACTCCTGGCCGTGTGCTCAGGAATTGTACCCCAGGTGTTCAGGGATCTGAGATCTGAGCCTGTCTGCCTCAAGCTAAGCACATGGTCTCTCTCCTGTTCTTTCATGTTCCTTTTAGTGATATTTTTGCCTTTGTTTTATAGTAATGAATAAGTCCATATCAAAATTAGTTTGGATCAGGACATGGATAGCAGGGAGCGCACTTGCATTTTGGGCAGCTGACTGATTTTTGATCCCCTGCATTTCATGTGGTCCCTGTATCTGGTCTGGTCAAAATACAACACCCGAAAGCTAGTTTGGATAATGTCTAGGTCATCACAGTGATCACCCAAAAGATCTACCCTTTTCTGTGGGCCTGTTTGGACTGTGAGAACTATCAAGATGTCCGCTATCTGCTGGACCTCATTCTCCTATCCAGTGAGTAACTCTTACATTCTGTTTTGTTTGATTTCAGAAATCAAACCCCAAATGTGGGATTCAGTATTACCACATTTTGATGCAGTACAACAAGATCATCGATTACAAGTGAGCTGGAAAGGTTTGCATGTTCAGAATAAATGATTATGCCAGTGGGATTTTCAGTGGACCAAGCATGTGGCTTGAATGGGGGCACCTGGCATCCTTTGCTGTCAGCAGATCTCCAGACTCCGGACACCGCAGGGAGGAAATCCACAGCCTTATGCCAAGAGTAACAGGCTCTTAGCCTCAGTGGGTGATAAACTCAGTAGTTTTAAGATTTAAAGACATTCTGTTTTTTTAAATACCAAAATAATACTGGGTTTTTTTTTTTTGTAGAATGTAAGCAGAGGTGAACATTGTTGAAAAGAACTGTTTTTTTGGCCCTAGTAGTAGTGTAGTGGGAAGTGCACTGCTTTGTCCAGGGATGGAACCACGTTCTATACCCAGCACCCAATATGGTCCCCACAGCCCCGCTAGGAGTGATCTATAAGCACTATTTTGTGTGACACTGCCCCAACAAATTAATACAAAAAACTCCCCAAAACCTCATTGATTAACATTAACTGACATTACTCAATTAGGTTCGATGTCTTCAATGGCCCCTGTGTTCTCAGTTTTGTGGGGATTCAGCCTTGCTTTCATACATGCATCCCGAGCTCCATACTGAGTTACAACCGAACCCAGACTCTGATTTATTTTTATTTGTTTGAAGCTGGTGCTTCCATTTTCTGTATAGGAATTATTTTCACATAATGTGTTCTTCATTGAGTTGAGAAAGAAATGAACACAAGTTAATGACCAACACTTCTGTCAATTTTGCATGTCCTTCCAAAAACATTTTGTCATTACAAGAAAGCCATACAGGTTTGGATAATTATATTTGCCTGGTGGAAATGTTAGACACCAAACCTGCAGGGCTCGACATTTTTTTGACATGGAGACTCTCACGAAATCAAGAAATAATTAGAATCCTCCTCTGTTGTTCTCCACGGAAGCAGCCAGCCTCGATGGAATGTCTCTGATTCTATGCACTATAACAGTCTCTAAACACTGAATCAGGGATGATTTAAGCACACCCTTTACAGTACTTTTCTGCATCCAGTGTTCTGCATTCCACAGATGGGTGCATCATTTTGTTTGTGTTTCTTTTTCTGGCTAACTTCACGCAACGCGTATCTTCATTCCGACCCTGTTGCTGCATAAAATCAGTAATTCTAAAACCTAAAAATACCTTATTTGTATTTATTTTTTTGCTTTTTGGGTCACACCCAGCGATGTTCAGTGGTTACTCTGGGCTCTCCACTCAGTAATTACTCCTAGCGATGCTTAAGGGACCATATGGGATATCCGAGATTGAACCCAGGTCGGCCGCGTACAAGACAAACAGCCTACACCTGTAGTATGGCTCTGACCCCCCGAAATCTCTTTTTAATACAGGGGAAATACTGTGATTTTAGATCTGATATACAGAAAAGACAAGTGGCGATTGTTGAAAAGAACCTGATGGTGCAGCACTATTGATTTTGCGTTAGGAAGGGTACTTGCTTAGCACCAGGAAGGAAACCTGGACTCCTTCCCAGCACCCCACATGTCCCTCAGAGCCCCAGCAGCAGGAATCCCTGAGCAGTGCTCGGTGTGACCTTCTCCCCACCTAAGTAAACAGAACAAGAAACAAAAACCTCATTGTTCCTGGAGAGGAATCTGCTTCAGGTGAGATGTTTTCACAGTGTCCCTCTCGGGTGTGTGGGGATGCATCTTTGCCTTCGCACATGTATCCTGGGCTCCACACTGAGCTGGAACCAAACCCAGTCTCAGGTCCCTTTTATTTTCAGTCTAAACGGGTACTTCATTTTTCTGCAGAGGGAGTTATTTCGACTTAATGTGTCTGTTCACTGAGTTCAAAAAATTTATATAGCTCTGTAACCCCGCATCGGTCAATTTTTGCTTGCCCGTCTTATTGAAACATTAGTCGTTGCTTGGAAAATCCGGTCTCATGTCATAATTTCAATTAAGGGGGTTAAATATTAGAAACCAACCCGGAGATGTGAATTTTCTGGACGAGGAGACTCTCAGGCACAGCAAACTAATTGGAAGTTTTCTCTGCTGTTCCTCAGGGAAGCAACCAGCCTGGGTGGGTTGTCTGATCATGCACACTGTGACAGAATCTCGATCAACCAGTTGTATCCTCAGCCCCATGTGGATGCCAAGACAGGTGGGATGTCTTCTCTGGGTGACCAGAAGGAAGGGAGCGCCCTTGCTGCAAAGAAGCTTTCCCCTGGGGAAAGCTACTCAGAGACTGTTGTGCTCAGTCCATGGACACAAACCATCCCAGGGGAGAAGCCCCTGGACGGTGGGAGAGGTCACAGTTTATAGAGAGTCCTTCACTCCAACAGTCTCCTAAGTCACCATGGTACAAACCCGTCCAAATGTAAGGAATGTGGGGGAGCCTTCCCAGGTCCTCGACACCTTGACATCTCCTTCGAAACCCACAGAGGTGGACAGAATCCCTAGGAATGTCAGCAGCAAGAACAAACTTTGCGTCCAGCACTACCCCGGTGTGACCATGTGAACATCCACACAGGACAGAAACCATATACGTGTCAAGAATGTGGAAAGGTCTTCCATCAATCCCGATACCTTATTATACATAGCAGACTTAATACTGGAGAGAAACCATATGCATGGAAGGACAGTGGGAAGCCATTTGCTTCTTACTCAAGCCTTTTATTTTTTTATTTTTATTTATTTTATTTTATTTTATTTTATTTTATTTTGCTTTCTGGGTCACACTTGGCAATGCACAGCGGTTTCTCCTGACTCTGCACTCAGGAGTTACTCCTGGCGGTACTCATGGAACCATATGGGAAGGTAGGACTCAAGCAAGGCAAACGCCCTACCTGCTGTGCTGTCTCTCCAGCCCCTCAAGCCTTTTTTAAGCACAAGAAAATGCATATTGGAGAAAAGCTTGTAATAAGTGAGGTTTGTGGGAAACCTCTTTGGTACCCGTCACTCTTCATTACACATAGGAAAATTAAAGAGTGAAAGAAACCTCATAAATGTTGGTGTTTGGTAACGCCTTCACTCAATCCTCAGCCCTGACTCTGCATGTGAAAAATCATTCTGGAGAGAAGCCTTATATATGTCGGGAGTGTGTGAAGGCCTTTACTTGATCCGCAAAGCTTACAGTACATAGGAGAATTCACACTGGGGAGAAACTATATACATGTGCAGAATGCGGGGAGACTTTTTTTACATCTCCACCCACTTACTACATCCTCAGATACTGCTCGTATCAAAAGGCTTACACAACAAAACTTTATGTATGTAAAGAATGTGGGAAGACCTTCTTGTTTCCCTCTGATCTTTGGAAACATGGTCAAATTCATATTGAATGACTAATAAACATTTACAGTGTCAGAACAGGACCTCTCAGTAGAACCTCTTTTGTTTGGCCAAGCGAGTGGGGAGTGCAGAAAGTGTACTTCGTGGCTGCCACAAAAGTGCCACAAGCACAATGTTTTGAACATCTCAAATCTATGGAATCCCAAAAACTCTGGCAGGGAGTAAGAGAATGCTTGGGGTCCTTCCAAATGTGCAACAGGTTGGGTGTTTGCCTTGCATGTGGTCGACACGGGTTTGATACCCAGCATCCCCCATGGTCACCTGAGCACCGCCACAAGTAATCCCTGAGTATCGAGCCAGTGGTAACACCTGTGCAACATCCCGTATGATGACCAAAAGCAAAAAAACTGTATAGAGGGGGCAGATGTGTGAGGATGACCATGATGGGAAAAAGGGTCAGATAAAGGAGATAGAACTCTGAGAAATCTCTTGGCTTCCCCTGGCCAACCTGGGTTCCATCCCCCACACCATAGAAAGCCTTGCCCTCCCCACAGCTTTAGTTATGCTTTGGCCACTCCCAAATAAAGCCAGGGCACTGGTGTGGCAGTGTTGGGGGCTGCAGAGTTGGGCAAGGATCAGGGGTCTCTCTGCAGAGAGCTTGGAGAGTCCTGGGGAGCTTCAGTAGGTTCTGGAAGGCAGAGAGGGTCAGGGGTGGACATTCCTGAGAGAAAGGACTCTGGGCAGGGACGAATATATTGCATAGCGCCGTCTTGTGTTGACAGAGGGGATGAGGTGCGTCCCGGGTTTACAGGGAAGATGTTCAGAGCTGGGTTTTGCTTCAATGATTAACGATCAAGCCTCATGCAATAGAGCAGGAGGAAAGTAGGTAGAAAAGCGCTCCCCTTGCAGCAGTTAAACTGGGTTCAAATCCAGGCACCCCATTATAGGTCCGTGAACACCTACAGGGGTAATTAAGGAAAAAATATCCAGGAGTCACCCCAGAACATTGCCGGGTGTGGCCCCCAACCATAATCTATCAAACGAAAACCATAACCTCAGTTTCTTTGTCAGCGGATTCCTTCACCTCAGGCCCGGAGTTACAACGAGCTGAATCTTGCTTCGACCTCAACAGCTACACACAGAACAGAGAAATGACTTTTATTGAAATGTAGGGTGATAAGGTATGGGGGTGACCAAGAGAGGAAACCTTTCAGATGGGGTTTTTCGAGATAGAAGATGGGGGGGAGGAAATGCTTTGTGCTCAACACAAGTCAATTCCCAGAATTATGTAGGGTTCTTGAGTGCCCGCAGTAGGTCTGTTGTGGCCACCGACCCCTCTCTCCAATAAAGAACCCAGTGTCACTTGCCCAGATAGTCAGTATGGTGTGTGGGGAGGGAACGAAGATCATGTTTTTTTTTATGTGGCTTCAAACCCCACTAGGAATAGCAAATTCTGGACACCTAATTAAGAAACCAGAGACTCTTGTGGGGTCAGAGAGTGTGTGGGTGGGTCTCTGGAGGGCGGAAAGCATCTGTTTCGGGGGGAGGGGCACACAGTAATGCTCAGGGGTTGGTCCCGCCAATTGTTAGATATTTCTGTTGGCGTGCATGGGTCTATATGGGGTGCAAGAACTCCAAACAGATGCAAGGCCTTACCCACTGTTATCCCACTAGGGTCCCAGGCTGCGTGTTTGATTCTTAATGAGCCCCAGCATTGAAGCAAATCTGATGGCTGGAAATCTTAAGGGTGGGGAACTCGGGCAATGGGAGTTCCGCTTAACCGCCACTAGATGCCGCTGTGGGGCACTTCCACAGCGTAAAAATTTTCACCCTAGGGTTAACTTCCATGTTAGGTGTGGTGTAATTAAGGATTAAGCATGCAGCCTGGGGCATGCAGCAGTAGCAGAGCCCTTAGGGCACTTGTCTTGTGTTCTGCAGACTTGGGTATATTTTCCGGTATCCCATATGCCAAGAGTCATTCCTGAGTACAGAGCCAGTTGTCACCCCTGAGCAACATCAGCTGTGACTCCCAAAACATTAAAAAGGAAAGAAATCAGAGCATCCTCAATCTGATGTTGGCAGATTCCTTCAGATGGAACCTTAGTGGGGTACCGAGATGAATCTTGCTTCCACATTCCTCATTCTCACAGAATGGGAGAACACCGTAAAAAATTTAGGGTGTCAGGTTGTGGGGTACACAATAACAGGAAACTTTTATGAAGTAGTTCAGCCAGAGAATAAACAGAGGGGGGTTAGAACTTGACTTGCTCAGAGAGAGAACATAATATTTTTATTTAAAATTTTCTTTTCTTTTTGGGTCACACACGGTGATGCACAGGGGTTACTCCTGGCTCTGCACTCAGGAGTACTCCTTACGGTGCTCAGGGGACCATATAGGATGCTGGGAATTGAATGCGGGTCGGGCGCGTGCAAGGCAAATACCCTGACTGCTGTGCTCTCTCTCCAGCCCTTTATTTAAATTTTTTAAACAATGGAAACTTACCTTCATTGTGGCAAATGAGCTTCAATCCTAGGCATTTCTAATGTTCCCCAGAATCTCGCGGGCCCACATCAAACCCCCATAAAAAATTAACAATCCTAAGAAACTCACTTTCCTGTGCCCCACCCACTCCCTAACTGCTTGTTTTACCAGGATCAACCCTGCTGCAGTTTTCCTGATGGCCTTGCCTTGTGTGTGAGAGCATTGACCACATTTGACTGGCCAGTAAAGCATCAGGGGACTTCTTATCCGAGCTCCCACACTGACCAGCTACTCTAGCAGCTGCCTCTCCACTCCCTTATTCAAATCCATCCCCCTTCCCCCACTGATTCACCTGGGTGGGATTAATACTTCTCTACACATCTGGTGTCTGACCCTTTAAGGCTGCTTGCAGCACCGGAAGTGACATCATAGCGGGGCCTTCCAGGTGCTTCTCTTCCTGGAAATGGGTCAGAGAGTCCTTGTTCACGTGGGTGAAGGACCAAGTAGGGCCCCAGTGAGAAAGGGAACTCTGAAGGCCGATTTTGTCTTTGTGCAGGTCGGGGGTGGCCTCCTGTGAGCGCTCCGAGCGTTCCAAGCCTCCTCATCTCCGCGCTGTGAGCCGCGGGACCACGCCAGCTCAAGGGGCCTCTGGCGCTTGTTTTTCTTGTGTTCCCCGATATCCAGGCGGTTCCTGAGATATGATGGAGTCCTGCGGGGTACGGAGCTTTGGGAGGTTCATAGGGGGCTGTAGTGAGATTTGGGGGTCGCGGGTGTGAGTGCGTGATCCTGGGGGGCTACTGTGGCCACGGTTGCCTTCAGCTCTGCTTTGGTGCAGCCGCGGGTGGGCGCGGAGCTGAGCGTGTTGGCTGCGGGACTTGGGGTGGAGGAGCTGCCGAGTGCGGGGCCTTAGCCTTCCCGAACCTTCCAGCAGACCCATGTTGGGTCCTTGCCCCAGTTTCGCTGCTGTAGAATCTCCAGATTCACTTTGAGGCCCTGAGCCGCAGCCCCCCTAAAGGCAAGAGACCCTGTTGCCATCCAGCTTTTTCATCGGCTGCCCTCGTAGGTCAGGCCCGGACGGTGGATCTGCAGGTGTCTGGTTTTGCCAATGATAATTTCCTTTTGGGGCTATTTTTGGTTTGGGGAATGGGGGGCTCTGCATTCCCGGAGATACCCTGAGGGCTTACTCTGGCTCTGGCCTCAGATATTATTCCTGGCAGTGCCCTGGGGGCCTTGGGGATGCAGAGGATTGATTAGTGTCAGCAACACATGCATCCTAACAGGTTTACTCTATGTTGGAATAGGACTATCTGCCTCCTGACATCACGTTGCAAAGTCCTACCCAGACCGCTGGTTATCAAGGTGAGTACAGGGGGTAAAGGGTGTGTGTGTGCATGCGCTTGTGTGTGTTCATGTACTACTGGTAAAAGTGTATGTCTGTAAAAAGTTTGTTTATTTATTTATTTTGCTTTTTGGGTCTCACCCAGCCTATGCTCAGGGGTTACTACTGACTCTATACTCAGGAAGCACTCCTGGCAGAGCTTGGGGGACCGTGTGGGATGCTGGGAATTGAATCCGGGTTGGCCGCTTGCAAGGCAAACACCCTACCCACTGTGCTATCGCTACAGCCCCTGTAGAAAGTTTTTAAAAATTTTTATTTGTTTGCTTTTTGGTTCACACCCGGTGATGCAAGGGGTTACTCCTGGTTCTGTCTCAAGAATTACTCCTGTGGTGTTCAGGGAAAGCTATGGGATGCTGGGAATCAAACCCAGGTTGGCCACTTTGCAAAGCAAACTGCCCTACCCACTGTTCGACCACTCCAGCTCCTGTTTTTTCGTTTTTTTTTTAAGACAGTGGCTCCCCCATACAATCATAGCCCAAATGGTGGCTATCTCACGGGGCCAGAAGGGGGCGCTGATGCATGGGATTTCCTGGCCTCAGAGTCCTTCCTGGCTGGGCCTGTGAGAACCGTCTGTGGGATCCGGGAGGAGTCACCAGACCAAGGCAGGGCCGACTTTTCTCACTTGTAGCCCAGCCCAGAACTTGTGTTGCAAAAGGCAGCACAGATGCCAACCCATTTTGCTTCTCCTGGGGAGACAGAAGCATTAGGCAGTGTCCCCCAAGCGGGTCTGTGAATCAGTGCCCGAGGGTGTGGCTGGTCAGAACTTGGTAATTTTGCTCCTGTCCAGTGGTCACAATTCTGACTTCTCCTCCAGGTCTCTGATACTCAGGAAAAACAGAGCCAGGAGAAGATGGTGAGGTGCCATCGGACACACTGACGCCAGGTAGGAGTGACAAAATGAGGTGATGCTGTGACAGGAGCGTCAGGC
The DNA here is from genome assembly GCF_029834395.1 of Sorex fumeus. Taxonomy (NCBI): domain Eukaryota; kingdom Metazoa; phylum Chordata; class Mammalia; order Eulipotyphla; family Soricidae; genus Sorex; species Sorex fumeus. The sequence goes on from NW_026606191.1 coordinate 2,890,808, forward strand.
TTCCAGGGCTGTCTGTCTCTAACTTGCTTCAGGAAGATCCTGCCGCCTTGTTGGAGTGCCCGGCTCTCTACTGTCTAAGGGCACGTGTGTTAGTTTCATTGTATTTGCCTTTTGGATCACAACTGCTCAAAGATTACTGGTGCTCAGGGATGACTGCTGACATGTCTCAGGGACCAAATGGGGTGCTGGGCATCAACGGCTGGTGTCTGGGTATTTTGTTTGTTTTCAGAGCCACACGCAGTTATTCTGGGGATTATACTCTTGGCTCTGCACTCTGGCATTGTACCTGGCACTGCTTAGGTGACTCTATGGAATGGTGGGGATCACCAGCACTACCCACTATCCCCATCCCACTGTCCTGTTACACAGTCATGCTGCTTTGTTTCTTTTCATATTTATTTTTGTGCCACAGGGGAGATGCTCAGGACTTCATCTTGGCTCTGTGCCTGATGTGCATCATGGGTCCCCGGGTGCGCTAGACCTGTTTGTGCCCTGGCAGCTACAGTAACTCAGGCCCCGGGATATGTGTTTCCACTATTTTGTCCTTCTAGCTCTGGAGAGCTTCTCCTGCTCTATCACACAATCCAGCATTCATTGGCTCCTCGGTTTGCGGTTCTGGGCATGTGCTGGTCCTATGGAGACAGAGCAAAAGATCTCTGGGGCCATCAGAGCTGTTGGGCTTAAGACACTTTTAGAGGCATTTGGAGTGGCCCTGAACCATGATCATAGTTCAACAGGCACATATGTACATGCACAGCTTTCAGTCGGTGGCTGGACATTGAGTGTCTCCTTCTCCCTAGAACATGGGCTGTGGGATGCAGGGAGTGTATGTTTAGTGTTTTGAGCTGAAAGCAGGGTCACTCATTTGTGTCCCACTGATTGTGTGCTCAGTACTGCACTCTCTGCAGTGCTCATAGTAGCAGTGGTGGAATTCCCTGGGGTCAGAAGCTAGACCACCACCTTCAGGAATCTTCTAGTAGAACATCCTCACTTTTTATAGACGCAGCTGTCTTAGAGAGAAGTTGGGACCCATCTGCCAGGAGTTCAGGTGGAGACTGGTTCTTCCCGAGGGGACAGACCCTGAGCCCCTCTAGGGCCTGGGGGTCCTGGCTTCACAGCCCAGGGGACATGGTGGGGGCAGACCCTGACTCCTGCCCCTCTTTGTATGTCGACTCAGGACACGATGACCTTCTCCGACTTGGCTGTGAGCTTCACCCCAGAGGAGTGGGCATGCCTGTATACCTCTCAGAGAAAGCTCTACAGGGACGTGATGCTGGAGACCTACGAGCTCCTGTCGACCATTGTTGAGAGCAGTGCAGTGCCGACCTTGTCTGGACAGACCGGTGTGGGCTCCCTGTGCTGGGCCGTGACTGTGTGTCCAACAGTAGCTGTGAATGTCCTGCTGAGGACAGCCATGCAGGAGCTGTTCCTCTAGTTCCTTCCCTGTTTTTTTTTTGTTTTTTTTTTTGTTGTTGGTGCTCACCTGGCGATGCTCGGGGCTTACTCTAAGCTCTGTCCATAGGAATCACTCTTTGTGGGTTTTAATGAATCTGGAGTGTTGGGGATCGTCCCAGGTTAGCCCCGTGGATAGCAAGCTCCCCACATGTTGTACCATTGCTCAGGTCTCTCTAAAATGTTCCTGGTTCCTGCCAATGCTGAGTTCTCTGATTATTTCTTGTACTACACATAATTTCTATGTATTTTGGTTTTGCTTTTATTTGGGGCACAACTTGAATATTCTTGTCTCTGTGCTGAGGGATCACTCCTGGGTGTGCTCAGGGGCCATGGGGTGCTGAGGATTGAACATGCTTGTCAGCCACAAAGGTTGCTGTCTTAATCCTGGTACTATTGCACCTGCCCCACAACTTCAGTTAATTTATTTTTGTTTATTTTGGTTTAGTTTAGTTTTTTTTTCATTTTTATTAGTGAAACACCATGAGGTACTTTTGTATACTTACAAATTTTTGTGCTTGGGTTTCAGTAATACAGTGATCAATTACACATCCCTCCACCAGTGCCCATTCTCCACCACCACTAATCCCAGTATCCCTTCCACGCCCATCCCCCAGTCCACCCTGCCTCTATGGCAAGGCATTCCCTTTTATTTTGTTTTGCTTTGGTTTGGGGTTATACTTACAAACAGTTAGGGATTATTTCTGGCTGAGTATTCAGTTATTCATCCTGGTTGTGGTCCGGGGCATTTTGTACTGCTGGGGACCAATACTGTACGTGTGTGCAGTGTCTGTGTCCTGCCTGCTGAAATATCGCACCCAACACAGTTCATTTATTTCTTAGGGCCTCACCCCATAAGATGCTGCTCTATTTCAGTGCTCGTGGTCACTTGCAGTGGTTCTCTGTTCATCAGGACTCAGGGTTTGCCTCTGAACCATACAGTCAGCGATCAAGCAGATGACTTGAGAGACCCTACTGAAATATCAGGATCGAACTTTTTTTGACCTTGAGCAAGGCCAGTGCCTGACCTTCTGTGCTATCTGTCTGCATCGTTTTATCTTTATTTTTATAACCAATTTGGGGCTTTGGTCGTCTTTGGCCATCTTTGGATTTGTTAAGCTTTGGGGTTTACTGCACTCAGGCATCAGTTCACACAGGCTCAGTACATTGCATGTGATGCTGAGCCTTGAGTGACAGTACAGTGGGCACGGTGCTTGTCTTGCCAGATCTGGACATGTGTTATAGCCTTACCATCACATGAGATGCTCAAGCACCACGAAAGGTGATTTCTGAGTACACAGTCAGGGAGAAGCCTTGAGCATCCCCAGGTGAAGATCCCAAACTAGAGAAAAAAATACTAGGTGCTGTGCTGTGATCAAACCCCCGTTGGGGGGAGAAACTGTTGGCCCTTTGCAATGCCAGGGCTATACTACTTGTGATGTTTTCTGGGGCCCCATATTCTCTTAAATTAAGACCTGAATCTTAGCTCTTGGATAACTCCAAATCTGGGGTGTTTTAAAAGTACAGATTCTGTTCATGCCATTCCCGTAATTGACTCCATTTTTATAGGGAGACATGGGGTTTACTTGTCATGTTTTCCTTGTCACGTATCCATGCTCCATCTCTGAGAGGTTCAGGGCATTCTGGGGTGAAGCCTGCGGTGATCTCCTGGCTGGAAGGAGGAACCCTGAGGCCAGGGAGGAGAGTCATGTGTGCAGGTGAGTGTCTGAGAACCCTCCCTGGCTCAGGCCCTCGGCAGTGTGTGGGTGCCCTGAGCACATGTGAAACGAGCTGCTGACCCTGATATCCTTGGGTTCTTGGATCTTGGCATCTGTGTTCTATTCACGCTGCTCTTCGCTCCCACAGATTGTCTGTCATGAAATAATCTTGCACTTTAATTTCTTGGCTTTGACATTATTTTTCATCTTCTGCCAGAATTTCCATGAAATTCTCACTTCTTGGTCCCCCTGTCTTTTCCTTACCAGTCTTTTTGTACAGCCTATAATGTTGCTATACTTTCAAAAAAATTTCCTCTTTTGTTTAGTTAGTAAGTGAGGCCATAATAAAGCTATTTTGGATCTGAGTGATACTAACGCAGGAAATGCGCTTGTCCTGCACACTGTCCACCTGGTTCAATAACCAGCATCCCGAGTAGTTCCCTGAACATCACTGCGTATGTTCAACAAACAAGAAAAAAATGTCTTGTAGGATTGCCAAGCTTTTCACAGCAATCCTTCCCAGGGACCTTCCCTATTGTGGGATCTTTTGGACTGTGAGGACCATAGAGATGTCCTCAAGCTGTACTGCCTGTTTAAGCATGTTTCATTCAATAATTCTTACATTGTATATTGTGTTTCGTTTCAGAACTCAAAGCATGGCTTCAGGATTTGGGAACTCAGTCAATGAGTATGAGTGAGCCGGTAAGATTTGCAAGTTTGTAATCAATATTATAGTACTAATGGAAAATGTCAGTGTACCATCATGTTATTTTTAAAGTGCAGTTCGGGAATGGCCAGAAGGAAATTCAGGGTATGATGCTTGAGTTCGAGGACCCTTATCTTCACTGGGTGATGACATCTCTGCTCAAAACCCAAGGAAAATTGTAGTATGTTTCATGTAAATGCCGTGCTTTTTCATTTGATTGAAAGTATCTACAAATGGTAATCGTGAAAGGACTTGGTCTTTTAAACTGGTCCATCCACATTTCTCCATGTGTTTTACAGAGACCTACCAGGAATAATCCCTGACACTGCATGGTGCACCCCCTCACCCAAATTAAAACAAACTACAGAACAGAAAAAGTCATTGATCCTGAAAAGAATCTGCCTGTGGTGAGATGTTTTCAATGTCACCTGTGGTCAGTCTCAGCAGTGTGGGATGCAGCATTTCTTCAAAAATGCTTTCCGGGCTCTGCTCCACAGTGAGATAGAACTGAACCCAGAGTTTAGTGTGTTTTATTTTTCTTTTGAATCCGGTGCATCAGTTTTCTGTGGAGTGAGTTATTCCTGCCTGTTCATTGAGTTGAAAAAATATTTAACAAATTAATGGCCTCTCATTCATCAATTTTCTATGTTTGTCTTACAGAAACATTAGGTTAGTCCATGTTAATGCCATCCACCTGTCGGGAGTTGCATTGGTGTGGTGAAAATGTTGAAACCAATCTGCAGGTATCAATTTCATTTAACATGGAGAGTCTTAAGGCATAGAACGATAATTGGAATCGTCTGCTCTTCTACAGGGAAGCAGCCAGCCCGAGTGGAATTTCTCTGACCCTTCACACTGTGAAAAAGTCTCGAGTGTGCATTTGTGCCATCAGCCACATGGGAATGCTAAGGCAGGCAAGATAGCCTCTGAGAATGTTGAGAATGGAGAGAGCAACCTCACTCTGAAGAATCCCTCCCCGGGGAAAAGGTTCACACAGTCTGTTGTTCTCGGTCCACAGACACAAACCTCAACATTGGGGCAGTCCCTAGAATGTGGGAGAGGAGCACTGTTTATAGTGAGTCCTTCACACCGAAAGGCCCACAAGCAAAGTCACCATGGATTAATGCTGTCCAAGAGTAAGGAATGTGGGGGAGCTTCCCTGTGTTCCCAGGAATGTGATGTTTCCTTTGAAACCCACAGTGGACAGAATCCCCAGGAGTGTCGGCGGCAAGGGCATGGTTTGAATCCAGCGTCACCCCTTTGTGATGACATGAACATCCACACAGGAGGAAAACCACATACATGTAAGGACTGTGCGAAGGCCTCCAATAGACCCTCATACCTCTTAAAACATTGTAGAATTCATACTGGAGAGAAAGCATATCTGTGTGAGCAATGTGGGAAGCTCTTTTCTTACTCTTAACACTTTCCAGACACAGGAAAATTCATAATGGAAAGAAATGTCATAAATATAAGGCACATGGAAAGGCCTTCACTCAATCCTCAATGCTTACTCATACTGAAGAGAGGCCTTATATATGTAAGGAATGTGCGAAGGCCTTTACTTATTCCTCAAACCTTACTCGCCATATAAAATTCACAAAGGAGAAAAGCCTTATGGATGTAAGGTATGTGGGAAAGCCTTTTGGTATCCCTCACAACTTACTTGTCATATGAGAAAACACACTGGAGAGAAGCCTTATGGCTGTAAGCTATGTTTAAAGGCCTTTGTTGAATCCACAAGCCTTACTAGGCATATGAGAAGTCACAATGGAGAGAGACCTTAGGTTTGTAAGCAATGTGGGAAGGCCTTTCTTTATTTATCAAGCCTTACTCATCATATGAAAATTCACACTGCAGAGAAGCCTTATGGATGTAAGGTATGTGGGAAGGCCTTTGTTGAATCCTCAAGTCTTACTCGGCATATGAAAAATCACACTGGAGAGAGACCTTATGTTTGTAAGGAGTGTGGGAAGGCCTTTGTTTGTTCCTCAACCCTTACTGGTCATGTGAGAATTCACACTGGAGAGAAACCTTTTGTTTGTAAGGAATGTGGAAAGGCCTTCCATCAGGCCTCTGGCCTAAATGTACATAGGGCAGTTCACACTGGTGTGAAATCTTATATATATCAAGAATGTGGGAAGGCCTTTCTGTTTATTTCTGGTCTTAGGAAACATCAGAAAATTCATATTACGTAAGTCAATGCCCTAATAACAATTTTTAATGTCAAAATAGCCCCCTTTTGGTAAAGTCTGTTTTCTTTGTACCATGGGATGCTGTGCTACAAAAGTGCAGCTAGGAAAGAAATAATCCTTTAGTCTTTAACAAACATTTTGTGATGTCAGTTTATAAGGGAAAGTCTATGTAAAGGTTCTGGCATTTAAACTTGATGTGTATGTTAACATGTACTTTTTGGATTGTCTGGTGAAAGCCAGGAGGAATGTGAATTAAAAGGCAAAAAATCCCCTGTGCTCAGGGCTGTCGAGACTCTCCACTATCTCATTCTTTATAGTGACTCTGGCTTGACTTTCTTTTTGCTTTTTGGTTTAAACCCAGCGATGCTCAAGGATCACTCCTGCCTCTACAATTGGTAATTACTCCTCGTGGTTTCTCGGTACCATATGGGATGGCAGGAATTGAAACTGGGCTGGCCCCACGCAAGGAAACAGCCCTCCCCCTGGACTATCGCTCCAGCCCCTGTGACTTGGCTTTGAGGCCCTTGGTTTTGGGGATTATAGCAGAAAAACAGCCACATCTTCGTTCTTCAGGGCCTCCTGAGTCATGTTCTTTGGAGCCACACCCAGCTGAGTCCTACTCCTCGCTCTCAGCTCAGTCATCCCTACCTGGGGGACTCAGGATCATTATGGGTCACTGTGGTTGGAATCCAGGTGGGCTGTGTGTGACCAGCTCCTTCCCCCATGCCATCTCTGGCTCCCATGTGTTCAGATACTGGCTAGCATTGTGTATGTATAAAGAATAAATGTTTCAGAAAGTGTTATCTTAGTTAAATGGCCCTGGCAAGGTTCTTTAATGAAGTGCCGTGAAAACAGTTTGTTTTTAAATGTTGAACTTTATCCCCGTCTTTTTGGGTCATATCTTGAAATACTCAGAGATTACTGTTTTTAGAAAGACATATGAAAGGATGAAAGAGGCCCCTTGCATCAAATGTCTGACAAATGCCGGGAATATGGGTCAGCTCCCCACATCCCAGCAGGCCATTCCATTTATCTATGATTACTCACAAGGTTGGTCACATTCCTGGATCCCCCCACCAAGTTTAATAATATTACAGAAAAAATTTAACTGTTGTATTTAGAATTAGCAAAGACCCCTCAGTGTAGTAGATACCAGAATGATAAAAAGGATACAGATCTGCTTAAAGGACAAAAAAGGCTTTAAGGTGCCCAAAATGGCTTGCTGCCCATTAGCCTCCATTTTTAGGATCGGAATATATGATGATGTTGGTGCAGCCTGGCAGTGCTGAGGGCCTACTCCTGGCTTTGCAATTCAATGGTGCTCAGGGGACCATTTGGAATTATGAGGGTTGAACCCAAATTGACCACATGCAAGGCAAGCGCCCAAGCCACTGTACTAACCTCTTGCCCCATAGTCTAGATTTAAAATTGTGCTTCTGAAACGGTTTTTCTTGTAGGCACGAGTCCACTGGTTTGGTGTTTTCAAGGGGTAGTGTGTTGACCAGACAGTGCACTCTGATGTTCTTACCATCCTATCCTCCTTTTCCAGTGTCTGTCCAGCTCTCTGGGCTGTTTCTAGGCCAGTTCCTCTCTGCATCTCCAGGGCTGGCTTTGCAGTAACTGCTTCCACCCCATCTTAATTACTTCCCCAAGAAACTCAGCAACCTTCCTGTTTTACCTTGAATCATCTCAGCTGCTTTTTTCTTGATGGACTGTGTGTGAGAGCATTGAGTCATTGTTTGACTGAGGAGTACAGAATCTGGGGTCTTCTTATCCCCACCCTCCCACTGTGTGACCCACAAGTCTCCACAGCCACCTCTGCACACCTTTATCCAGTCCATCCCCCTAGATCACAGATTCATCTGGGTGGGCAAAAGGGTCTGTGCATCTGGAACAGGGCCCTTTAAGGCTCAGGTTCTGGCAGCAGTGGAAGTGGCGTCCCAGGTCAGGAACCTTCAGATATTTTTTGTCTTCCCATTGTGTTTACCTAATCAGGCAGCCATTGGTCTGGTGGTAGAGGAGGAAATGGTGGTCCTTTGTGGAAGGGGGACTGTGAAGACCTATTTTCTGTCAGGACGTGTGTGGCGGTCCGTGAGCGCCCGGTGCCTCCTGTTCTTCGCACTGTGAGTGCCAGGACCACTCCAGCTTGGTGGGGCCCTTTTGTGCTTGTTTTTCCCTCAATTTTGATATCAGCCATTTCCTGAGGCATGAGTGAGGCTTTAGGGGAACCCAGAGGTTTTAGGGGGTTCAGGGGTTGTGGTGTCTGTGGGTGATCATGGGAGTCCCTTTTGGCCACCATCACCTACAGCTCCATGAATGGTCAGCAGCAGGTGGGCGTGGGGCTAAGCACAGGGGCTGAGCTCAGAGCCTGCGGGACCTGCAGAGGGCAGGGCTTGGATGTCCTGACCCTCCCAGGAATGGACTTTGCTCTGCACTGTTTCAGAGCACTTGTCCCTGGCATCACTCACTCGTGTAGAACCTTCAGATTCACTTCAAAGGGCAGGGTTCCGGCCCCCCTGTTGTTGTCTGTCCTTTGACTGTTGTGAAATGGCAAGACCACATGATGGCTTGATTCCTGCCAGAGGCTGGGTTTTGCAAATGACACTTTTTCAGTATAATTGTTTTGATTTGGCTTGTGTACCACATTCACAGTTGTTCAGGGTCTACTTTTTTTTTTAGCTTTTTCGGTCATACCTGGAAATGAAGAGATTACTTCTGTCTCTGCAGTCAGGAGTTCCTCCTGGCAGTGCTCACAGGACCCTATGGGTTGCTGGGAATCAAACCTAGGCAGGCAGCATGCAAGGCAAACGCCCTATCTGCTGTGTTATCTCTCCATGCCCACTCAGGGGTCAGAAACTGCCTTCTGGGTTTTCTTTGTAGATGAGTGTTCACAGCTCGCGTGTTGGCAATCGTAGACCATTGAGTGGACAGTGTTCTCTGATGTTCTTACGAGCCTTTGCTCCTGTTCCAGCATCTCTCCAGCTCTCTAGGCTGCTACTAGGCCAGTTTCTCTCTGCTCTTGTGCTGGCTTCGAGTGACTGCTTTCACCCTACCTTGATGGTTGATTTCCTGGAGAAGCCCATTATTCCTTGACCACCTGCCCCCTATCTGCCTCTTTTGTTTTGAATGAACCCTCTTTGCTTTTTTCCTTATGGACTGTGTGTGAGAGCCTTGGCTCATATTTGCCCAATAGGACTTCTTACCTGTCACTAGCCCTCCACTGTGTGACTGTCCAGTAGAGCAGCTGCCTCCATCCCTTTATGTGAGCCCATCCCCCTTGCGCCACAGATCCACCTAGGTGGGCATAATGGTCTCTCCACATCTGGAGTCTGGCTCTTTAAGACTGCTTGTGGAAGCAGAAGTGACATCACAGGAGGCCCTTCCTGGTGATTCTATTCCTGGAAACTGGGTCAGTGTCATTGTTAACATGGGTACAGGACAGAGTAGGGCCCCTGGGGAAAGTGGGACTCTGAAGGGCCAACTTCGTGGCAGAATGGGGACAATTTCCTGTGAGTGCCTGACAGTTCCCCGTGTCCACACTGAGCTGCGGGTCCTCTCCAACTTGGGGACATTTTTGCACTTGTTTTTCACTTGTTCCCTGATACCAGGTGGTTCCTGAGGTGCGGTGGATGTTTGACGGGGTCAAGGGAGGAGGATGTGAGTGAGTGATCCTGGGGGGCTGCTGCGGCCACAATCGCCTCCAGCTATGCGATTGAGCACCGGCGGTTGGCTACGGGGCTGAGCAAGGGGGCTGTGGGCCTTGGGGTGAAGGACCTGGCGAGGGCAGGGGCTTGACCGTTCTGACCTCCTGCTGGCCTACGTTGGGACCTAGGCCCCAGACTCGCTGCTGTAAAATCTCCAGATTCACTTTTGGCAGAGTGGCAGCTCCTGCAATGCCAAGAGACCCTGTTACCGTCTGACTTTTTCAATGGCTTCCCTGGTATGATGGGGCCATTCGGAGCAGTGTATCCGCAGGTTACAGGGGTTTTAGTTTCCTTTTGGGTCTATTTTTGGTGTGGGGAATGGAGGGCTCTGCATGCCCGACGATACCCTGAGGGCTTCCTCTGGCTGCTGGCTGAAGTATTCATTCTGGAGTGCTCTGGGGGCCATAGGGATGCTTAGGGATGCAGAGAATTGAGTGGTGTCAACAAGGCAAGTATCTTGCTAGTTTTACTGTCTACCAGAACAGGAATTTCTGCTTCTTCACATCAAGTTGAAAAGCCCTGTCTAGACCCCTGTTTATCTAGGTGAGTACTGGGGGTAAAGGGTGTGTGTGAGTGTGTATGTGTGTGTGTAGAAATTGAGTTATTTTAAGAGGAGAAGGGCTGTCCCCATGATCGAGCCACATTCTGAGCTATGGTTGTAGGAGGTAGCCCTGCTGCTAGCCTGCAAGGTGCGCTGATTCATGTGATCTGGCCTCTGAGTCAGCCTCTGCTGTGCCTGTGAGAGCCTTCTGTGGGACCCAGGGAGGAGTCCTCAGGCCAAGGCAGGGCTGAGTTTTCTCCTTTGTAACCAAGCCCAGAGCTTGTGTCGTGAAAGGCAAAACAGATGCCAACCGATTTTGATTCTCCTGGGGTGACAGTAGCATTAGGCAGTGTCCCCCAGGAGAGTCTGTGAGCCAGTGCCCGAGGGTGTGACTGGTCGGGGATGGGGGTTGTGCTCCTCTCCAGTGCTCACTGCTGTGACTCCTCCTTCAGGTCTCTGATCCTTGGGAAAATCAGATGCAGGAGAAGATGGTGATATGCCATCGGACATCCCATCCCTAGGTAGGAAGAGAGTGACAAGATAAGATGATGCAGTGACAGGAGCACTCAGTCTTCTTGGGCCAAATGTCTCTGAGTTGTTTCAGATAGGATCCTGTATTGTGCCTCCTTTTTGGAGGGCCCAATACTTTCTTTATTAGGCTATGTTTATTTCAGTTCTGTTGTATTTGGCTTTTCAACCACACCCAGGTAAAGAGTACTCATACCTTAGTGCTCAAGGATGACTCCTGACATGTCTCAGGAACCATATGGGGTGCTGGGGGTCGAACGCTTGCTTCTGGGTATTTTGTTTTGTTTAGAGTGGTACACCCAATGATTCTGGGGATTATTCTAGGCCCTGCACTCTGGCGTTGCACCTGGCAGTGCTTGGGGGACCATATGGCAAGATTGGGTTCACAATCTTCCGACCCTCTGTTCTGTTACTCCATCCTGCTGCTTTATTTTCTTTCCTGTTTATTTTTGTTCCACAGTGGAGGTGCCCAGGCCTTCTTGGCTCTGTGCTCTATATTCCCAGCTCAGGCACATCATGGGTCCCCTAGGTTATGCTGGCCCTGTTTTCACCCTAGTAGCTATGGTGGCTCAGATCCCAGGACATGTGTTTCCCCTATTTTGTCCTTTCTGCTCTGGAGAGCCTTGCCTGCTCGGTCACACAGTCCCGCATTCACTCGCTTCTCTGTTTGCAGTTCTGGGCATGTGCCGTCTTTTTGAGTCACACCTAGAAATACTCATGGATTACTCCTGGTGGTGCTCTGAGACCCTCTTAAAGGTAATTCAAGAGAAACTTTGTCCCTGCTGTCCTGTCTCTTTGGCCCCTACTCGAAACAGTTTAAATGAACTTTACTGTGTGTAGAAAGACGTTTGAAAGGTTGGAAGGGGCCCCCTGATTCAAATATCTGACAAATGTTGGGAATATGGGTCAGTTCCCCACATCCCAACACTCCCCAGGCTTCCCACATCCCAGCAGGCCCTTCCATTTTCCTGTGATTACTCACAAGGTTGGTCAGGTTCCTGGATCCCACCCGTCAGTTCAATAATATCGTCGATTTGCTCGAGCGGGCCCAGTAACGTCTCCATTGGAGACTTTGTTGTTACTGTGTCTGGCATATCGAATACTCTCGGTAGCTTGCCGGGCTCTCCAAGAGGGGCGGAGGAATCGAACTCGGGTCGGCCATGTTGGCCGCTTGTAAGGCAAACGCCCTACCCGCTGTGCTATCGCTCCAGCCCTCAATAATATCAGAGAAATAAAATAAGCATTCTATTTGGAATTAGGAAAGTTCCATCAATCTCACAGTCACCCCAATAATAAAAAGGATTCAGATCTGTTTAAAGGCCATAAAAGGCTCCAAAGTGACCGGAATGGTTTGCTGCCTATTATCCTCCATTCTTAGGTTCAGAATATACTCTAGGTTTTTATGTGTACGTACATGTACATAGATATAAATTTGATATATATGTAATTTCTATGATATTCATTATGTATTATACGAATACTCCATAATATATATATATGTAAAAAACCAATCTGTCCTCCTGTTTTTCATGTATTTTGCTCTAGCAGGCCCAGTAAAGTCACATTTTCAGACTTCTTGTTACTGTGTTTGGCATATCGAATACTCCACAGGTAGCTTGTTAGGCTTTGCTGTTCAGGCGAGATACTCTCAGTAGCTTGCCTGGCTCTACGAGAGGGGCGGAGAAATCGAACTCGGGTACGCTATGTTGGCCGTTTGCAAGGGAAATGCTCTACCCACTGTGCTATCACTATGTTTGTTGGTGGTACACACCTGGCAGTGCGCAGAGCTTAGTCCTTGATTTTCGCTTTGACAGTGCTCAGGGGAAAATTTGGAATTATGAGAAATTGTACCCAGATTGACCACATACAAGGCAAGCACCCACCCCACTGTACTACCTCTCTTTTTCATACTCTGGATTTGAAGGTGTGTTTCTGAAACTGCCTCCTGTGTTTTTTCTTGTAGGCAAGATTCCACTGGTCAGGCGTTTTCAAGAGGTAGCATGTTGGCTGGACAGTGCTCTCTTATGGTCTTAATAGGTTTAGCCCCTTTCCAGGGTCTGTCCAGTTGTCTGGGCTAGTGCTAGGCCAGTTCTTCTCTGCATCTCCAGGGTTGGCTTCAGAGTCACTGCTTTCACCCCATCATGATTACTTTCTCACTAAACTCAGTGTCAGGTGCCTTGTACCAACCTGCCTGTTTGACCTTGAATCAACCCACATATTTTTTTTCCTGATGGACTGTTTGTGAGAGCATTGTTTCAATGTTTGACTAACTGGTACAGGATCAGGGCTCTTGTCCTTACCCCAGCGCCCCACTGTGTGACCCACCACTCCAGCAGGTGCCTCTCCACTACTATATCCAGTCCAGCCCCCTTAAAGCACCAATTTACCTGGATGGGGACAGAGGGTCTCTGCATCTAGACAATGGCCCTTTAAGGATCCTGGCAGGTGCGGAAGTGACATCACAGAACTGGTAGTTTCAGCATCCTTTCTTTTCTAATTGTGGTTGCCTGGCTCAGGCTGCCATTGGTCTCGTGGTTAGAGGAGGAATTGGCGGCTCCTTTGATGGGGACTGTGGAGGCCGATTTTGTGGCAGGATACTAGCGGCCTCCCAGTCACCTGCACTGTGAGTGGCAGAGCTGGGCCAGCTTGGGGGCGCTTTCTCCCTTGTTTTTCACTCGTTCCTGACATTCAGGCAGTTCCTGAGGTATGTCAAAGGCTTTAGGGGGACCAGAGGCTTTGGGCAGTGGAGCGGGGGCTGTTCCGTGGTGCAGGGTTCGCACATGTAAGCAAATGATCGTTGGAGGGTCCCCTTAGCCAAGATCACCTCCCGCTCTGGAAGGGCTCAGAGGTGGGTGGGTGCTGGGCTGAGGGACCTGCACAGGGCGGGTCTTAGCCCTCTCAAACCTGCCAGCACTGGGATGAGCTTGCCTCTTTCCAGAGACTTTTGCCCTGGCTTCATTTCAGATTCACTTCAAAGGGCAGGCCCCTATCCCCCCCCCCCCCCCCCCCCCCCCGCCTTGCAGCAGGAAACCCATTTCTCCTCTGTGCTTTGATTGGCTGTTGTGGTGTGAAACGGCCACCTAGTGGCTCATTCCCTGTGAATGGGTGAGGTTTTGGAAGTTGAAACTTTTTCTTTTCTTTTCTTTTCTCTCTCTCTCTTTCTTTCTTTCTTTCTTTCTTTCTTTCTTTCTTTCTTTCTTTGCTGTTCTCCCGTTGTTCATTGATTTGCTCGAGCGGGACCAGTAATGACTTCATTGGAGACTTTGTTGTTACTGTGTTTGGCATATCGAATACATAACATGTAACTTGCTAGGCTCTACCGTGCGGGTGAGATACTCTTGGTAGCTTGCCAGGCTCTCCGAGAGGGGCAGAGGAATAGAACTCGGGTTCACCATGTTGGCTGCCTGCAAGGCAAATGCCCGACCACTGTGCTATCGCTCCAGCCCACTTTATTTATTTATTTTATTTTCGTTTTGGCTCACACTCAGCGATGTATAGGGGTTACTTCTGTCTCTGCACTCAGGAATTACTCCTGGCGATGCTCAGGGGAGCAGATGGGATGCTGGGAATTAAATCTGGGCCAGCCACATGCAAAGTAAATGCTGTGCCGGCCCTGCTTTTCCTCCAGCCCCTTCATTATTTTTTTGGTTTGGCTTGTGTACCATATCTGGAGATGCTCATGGTTTACTTTTGGCTCTGCAGTTGGGAATTACTGTTGATGGTACTCGGGGATCATATAGGATGCCAGGGATTGATCTGGGTTGGCAACGTGCAAGGCAAATTCCCTTACCCGCTTTACTGTCTCCCGTCCCAACTTTTTTGTCTTATTTTCTAGGTCAAGAATTTCTGCTTCCTGGCTCTCCGGCATGGCCACGTCCCCAGAAGCACAAGGACTTAGCGCAGAAAGCCAAATGCATGGAGCAGAAAAGCGAATGGACTATGTGTTAAACCAGGCCAGCATGCCTGCCCGGAGGGGAAAGGGTGTTGCCCCATTCGCCCTGGCCTCTGGAAAGAAAGATGGCGGCCGCACGGGAGCCTTGTGGACAGCAGGTTTGAGCCGGGGGTGGGGGCGGCAGGGACCTCATGGGAAGGGGGGCGTTCCGGTCCGTCCTTCACGCCCAACCGAGTTCACCAGTTGCCCCCCACGAGCGGCTCTCTGGCACCGCCATGAATCCAGAGCACAGAAACCAATCTCTTAACTATCTAACTTTTAATAGAAATACTTCCAGGGTTAATAAGTAAAATAGCAGAAATCCAAAACCGCGCGGCCACTATTGCGGCCGCACGACATCATTTAATTCTTAAACCCAGCTGTAGAAAGCAAATCATTTCACAATGCTTTTTCAGCATGTCTGATTTGGGGTGGGGGTTGTAAACTCTAAATAATAATGGTGCATCTTTTATTTTAACAATAAATCTAGTAGATAGAGTGTTAACTAGAACTCATCTGCCTCACAGGAATTGGGAGGGGTGGGAGGTGGGGTTCTATTTGGGTTTGCGGGTAAAAATTAGTATTGGTAAAGGGAAATATGTTTGATATTTACATGACTGAAACCTAAACCTGAAAGCTCTGTAACTTTTCCCACAGTGATTCAATAAATAAATAAATTATAAAAAATAAAAAATTTTTAAAAATTAAAAAAAAAGAATTTCTGCTTCCTAAGTGCCAGTTGCAATGCACTATGAGCACTGTTTCATGTGACAGAGTCCCAACATATAAACATAAAAAAACCAATTCCTCATTGATCCTGACATTTATTCAAAGAGGTTAGATAATTTCAATGGCCCCTGCATTCTCAGCTTTGTGGGGACGCAGCCTTGCATCCCGAGCTCTGTACTGAGCTACAACCGAACCCAGACTTGGGTGTATTTTTTTGCTTGAAACTGGTGCTTCCTTTTTCTGTATAGAAATAATTTCCACTTAATGTGTTCTTCGTTGAGTTGAGAAAAAAATGGATACATGTTAATAACAACACTTCTGTCAATTTTGCATGAACTTCTTGCAAAACTATTTGGTCATTCCAGGAAAAGCCATATATGTGTCAATAATTGTATTTCCATGGTGGAAATGTTAGACATCAAACCTGCAGGGTTTGACTTTTTTTGACATGGAGACCCTCAAGAAATCAAGAAATAATTGTAAACCTCCTCTGCTGTTCTCTAGGGAAGCAACCAGCCTCAGCGGAATGTCTCTGATCCTGTGCACCGTGACAGTCTCGAGTGAGCAATAGTGCATGCATCACTGTGGGGATTCTGAGACAGGCAGGAATTCTTCAGATTGGAAAAATCCCAGGGCTGTTAGCAGCATGGACACAATTTGAGTCAGCCGCCACACAAGTGTCATCACCTGAATATCCACACAGGAGAGAAATTGTAAACATGTAAAAAATGTGGGAAGGCTTAGATCGATCCTCATACCTGATTATACATAGGAGAATTCATACAGAAGAGAAACGCTATTCATCCAAGGAATATGAGAAGACCTCAAGACTTAGTAACCATAGGAAAATTCATTTAGAGAAATCTTATTCATGTAAGGATAAGGAATGTTTGAAGACCTTTATTTCCTTCTCAGGGGTTTTGGTGCATAGAAAATTCATGCAGGAGAGAAACCTTACTCATGTAAGGACTGTGGGAAGACCTTTACTTTGTACTCAGAACTTACTAAGCACAGGAAAATGCACACTGAAAAGAATCATTATATATATATATATATATATATATATATATATATATATATATATAGACTGTTGGAAGGCATTAACTTACCTCTCACTCCTTATTACATATAAGAACATTCATACTGGAAAGAAACATTATGTATGTAAGGCAAGCATGAAGGCCTACATTATCTCCTCAAGCCTTATTGATCACAGAAAAATTCATATGGCAGAGAGCTTACATATGGAAGGACTGTGGGAAGGCCTTCATTCAAAATTGATATTTTACTAAACAGAAAATTTCATACCAGAGAGAAACCCCATGCATGTTAAAAAGGCCTTTGCTCTACATTCAAGCCTGAGTATGCATAGGAAAATTCATAGTGGAGAGAACTCTGACATATGTCAGGAATGTGCGAAGGCCTTCACTCAACCCTCAACTCTTAAGATCCATAGGAAAAAACAAACTGGAGGGAAAACTCATGTTTGTAAATGTAGGAAGGCCTTTGTGTGCCTCTCTAGCCTTTGTAGTCTTTGTAAAATGCACATGGGATGAGTTGACCCCAAAGAACTGTCCCCAAGTTTAGAACAATCCCCCTAGGGAAGGCGAGTTTTATTTAGACCAGGAAGGTTAGGAGGGGGCTACAAAAGTGCAGCCCAGAAGCTAAGAATCCAGCATGAAACGCTTCCCGTGACATTATCCTATAAGGGAAAGGTACCCGGTGATTATCACCAGGGCTATAGTTATGCCAGTGTCCCGGCATTTAAACTTCACAGTGTGTTAACTTGTAAATAACAGTCTTGGTTATGGAATTCAGGAGGAATGTGACTAAATAAGTACCAAATATAAAAGGAAAAAGCTCTTGAAGCAACAAAAGCTTTTAAAAATTAATGAGACAATCTTACCAACCCTAAAACCAGATATAACAATGTTCACATGAATTTGTTTTCTCCACCTATTGATATTAATATTGCAAATTTGTTATCTCAAATTTTATTCTATTCTTTTTTTTTTTTTTTTTGGCCTTTTGGGTCACATCCGGCGAGGCACAGAGGGTACTTCTGGCTATGCACTGAGGAATTATTCCTAGCGGTTCTTGGGGGACCATATGGGATGATGGGATTCGAATCTTCTTAGGCCGCACAGGATCCCCTGGGTGTCCCGAAAGGATCTCTCTGCACCTGGAGCTTGCCCTTTAAAGCTGCGGGTGGAAACAGAAGTGACATCACAGACAGGGCCTTCCAGGTGCCTGTGTTCTTGCTGACAGAGATGGTTCAGTCAGTCTCACTATTGTTACCTGGGTGAAGGATGGCCTGGAACTGGCTGGAAGCGGTTCTTGAAGGTGGATTTTGAGGCAGGAGAGGGGCAACTCTCCGTCTCTGCACTGTGAGCAATGCGTTAGCGTGGGGGACGCTTCTGCGCTGGTTTCTCACATGTTCCTCGAATTCTAGGTGTTCCTGAGGTGTGGCGGAGGCTTTAGGAGAGATGCGGAGCTTTGGGGGGCGCAGTGGGGGCTGTACTGGGGCGCAGTGTTGCGGGTGTGAGTGTGTGGTCCCTGTAGGCCGATGAGGCCATAATGGCCTCCATCTCCATGATGGGGCAGTGGCGGGTGGGGGACGGGGCTGAGCTTGGGGGTGAGCACAGGGGTGCGGAACCTGCACAGGGCGGGGGTCTTGGCTGTCCCGACCCTCCCGGCAGTCCCATATTGTAAGCTTTGGCCCTAATCGTAGCTGTAGAACCTCCAGATTTGAAGGGCAGAGATGAAGCCCCCTTTGCCCCCCGATGGCAAGGGTCCCCTTGCTGTACATCACTTTCATTGCCGCCGTGTTGGTCTGTGACAATCGGGGGCAGTGGACCTGCAGGTGGCTGGGTTTGCCAGTGAACATGTTCTCTTGGGGCTCTTTTTGGTTTGGGGGTTGTTTTGTGGGGCGTTGGGGGGAGGGGGCATCCCCGGAGATGCTCAGGGCTTCCTCTGGCTCTGGGCTCAGGTATGATTCCTGCTGGTGTTGCTGTGGGACATAGGTACGGGGAGAATTTACGAACTCAAGGCAAGTGCCCTACAGACTTCATTGTCTGTCCAACCACAATATTGGTGTTTTTTTTTTTTTTCAGATCACGAGTTTCATCTCCCTCATGTCAAGTTGCAAAGCACCCTCCACTCTTCATCTCTTCCTGAGCGGGTGACCCATGGCTATTGGGATAAATACTGAGAGTAAAGATTTTTGTTGTCATTTTTAAATTTACCCCCCCATTTTTTGAAGGAAGATACTTGTTTATTTGTGTGGGGGGAGAGGGGACTTTGTACAGGACTCCTGGTACTTTTGGAAGAAATTTATGTAGGAAAGGTCAGAGCGAAAGTACAGCAAATACTTGCCTTGCACACAGTCAACTTGGATTCGGTCACCTGCATCCTAGTGATCCACAAAGCTTCCAAGAATGAAACCCTGAGTGCACTTAGGAATACCCCCTGAGCAATGCTTGTTCTGGATCAAAGAAACACACACACACACACACACACACATACACACTTGCACACACTGGAAAACATGTGATTGCAAGAAAAAGAGAATAATAAGGATTCTGGGAAACTATGGAACTGCCAGAAAAAAGAGTTTTAAGAACCCACTCTTTTACTATTTAAATGTTCCTCTCTAGTTTGACTTTGCACATGATTTTTTTTTTTGTTTGTTTGTTTTGCTTCCTTACAGTTGTCCTGTTGTTGCTGTAGTTTTGTCCACTCCCTGTAGTGCTTTACCCTTACTTCTGACTCAGCTCAGGGATCACTGCAGCCAGGGCCTAGCGTGCCCAAGTATTGTACTTGGGTCAGCTGAGAGTAAGAACACTCCACCCCCAAAATAGAATATTTACAGTATAAGTAGTCTTGAGAAGTTCCAAATGACAGGCACAGTTCATATTATGGTCCTTAGTAAATAAATGCCTTGGATATTTGGATTTATTTTCTATAAACCTGGGTGATTGCACCGTTTTCAAATATATTCCTGCACAACAGGAGCGAGTATAGGATGAGATTCATGCAGATGTGCTGATGCAGGATTAGAGTAAATCAGGACTCAGATGGGCCCAGGTCCAGCAGGACAGAGCACGGCTGTGCCTCAGGCTTATCTGGACCCAGAAGTGACCTTGTTCCCCTGGTCAGAGTGCACAGGCGCATATCCTTGTCCACCCTGCAAGAGAGTGGCTGAAAGTTTGTCTACCTTACGCCTCAGTGACTTTCCCCATGACAGAGCCACATTCCAGGGTGTAGTTCACAGGGGCAGCACTGCTACCTGCCTGCAGGGGGTGCTGGTACTCAGGAACTCTTGAGGCCCCTGGCTGGGTCTCTAGGGAATTTTTTTGTGCTCCATGGAGGAATCTGAGGATCATAGAAGGCTGCCATTTCCACTGCTTTCACCCCTTCTTGATGACTTCCTCACGCAACTCAATGTCAGGTGCTTTGTACCAACCTGCCTGTTTGGCCTTGAATCAACCCACATGTGTTTTTCCTGATGAACTGTGTGTGAGAGCATTGTTTCAATGTCAAGACTTTCCAGTGCAGGATCAGGGGTCTTCCCTTATCCCCAGGCCCCCACTGTATGAGCAAACACTTTAGCAGCTACCTCTCCACTCCTTTATCCAGTCCATCCCCCTTGCAGCACAGATTAACCTGTGTGGGCACAGAGGGTCTCTGCATCTGAACCATGGCCCTTTAAGGCTCCTGGCAGAAGCAGAAATGATGTCATAGACGGACCCTTCAGAAATCCTTTCTGTTCTTGTTGTGGATGCCTGGCTCTGGCCGCCATTGGTCTCTTGGGTAGAGGACAAACTGGCGCCTGGCATATTGGGGAAACTGTGAGGCCAATTTTGTGGCAGAACGCAAGTGGCCTCAGGTGAGCACCCCGCGTCTTGACACTGTGAGTGGTAGGGCTGCGCCAACTTGGGGGGTGCTTTCATGCTTGTTTTCCTCTCTTCAGGATGTCCAGGCAATTCCTGAGGTGAGGTAAAGTGAAAGCTTTCAGGGGACTCAGAGGCTTTGGGCGGTGCAGTGGGCGCTGTGACAGGCGCAGGGGTCGCAGGTGTGAATAAGTGATCCTGGGATTCCCCTTGGCCAAGATCTCCTCCAGCTCCTGGAAGGGTCAGAGTCCAGTGGGCCTGGGGCTGCGGGATTTGCAGAGGGCGGGGCTTAGCCCTCCCGAACGTCCAGCACCAGACTTTGCTTGGCCCTGTCCGGAGCCTTTGGCTCTGGCATCCTTAGTGTGGCACCTTCAAGTTCACTTAGAAGGGTGGGGCCCCCGACCCACTGCAGCAGGGAACCTAGTCGTCCTCTGTCCTTTGTTTGACTGTCCTAATATGGTGGGGCCACCCAATGTCTCAGTCCTTGCAGGTGAGTGGCGTTTGCAAATGAAACTTTTTCATTATTATCATTTTGGTTTGGCTCTTGTACCACATCTGGTGGTGGTCAGGGTTTACTTTCGGCTCTGAAGTCGGGAATTCCTGCACCTGGTACTAGAGGACCATAAGGGATGCCGGGAATTGATCTCAGTTGGCTTCATGCAAGGCAAGTTCGTACCCACTTACGGTCTCTGGTCCCAGCTTTTGTATTTTTCCCTAGGTAAAGAATTTCTCCATCCTAAGGTCCAGTTGCAAAGCACCCCACACATGTAATTTCTCCCTGACAAGATGACCCCCAGCTATTGCGAGTACTGGGGGTAAAGTTTTGTTTTCCTTTTTTAAGAGAAATAGTTGATTTTCGGGGCGGGGGGTGTTGATACCCTGAGGGCTTACTCTGACTCTGGCCTCAGATATTATTCCTGGCAGTGCTCTGGGGGCCTTGGGGATGCAGAGGATTGATTAGCGTCAGCAACACAAGCATCCTAACAGGTTTACTGTATGTTGGAATAGGAATATCTGCCTCCTGATATCATGTTGCAAAGTCCTACCCAGACCGCTGGTTATCGAGGTGAGTACAGGGAGTAAAGGGTGTGTGTGTGCATGCGCTTGTGTGTGTCCATGTACTACTGGTAAAGTGTATGTCTGTAGAAAGTTTGTTTATTTATTTATTTATTTTGCTTTTTGGGTCTCACCCAGCCGATGCTCAGGGGTTACTACTGGCTCTATACTCAGGAATCACTCCTGGCAGAGCTTGGGGGACCGTGTGGGATGCTGGGAATTGAATCCAGGTTGGCCGCTTGCAAGGCAAACACGCTACCCACTGTGCTATTTCTACAGCCCCTGTAGAAAGTTTTTAAAAAGTTTTATTTATTTGCTTTTTGGTTCACACCCGGTGATGCAATGGGTTACTCCTGGATCTGTCTCAAGAATTACTCCTGTGGTGCTCAGGGGAAGCTATGGGATGCTGGGAATCGAACCCAGGTTGGCCACTTTGCAAAGCAAACTGCCCTACCCACTGTTCGACCACTCCAGCTCCTGTTTTTTCTTTTTTTTTTTAAGAAGACAGTGGCTCCCCCATACAATCATAGCCCAAATGGTGGCTCTCTCACGGGGCCAGAAGGGGGCGCTGATGCATGGGATTTCCTGGCCTCAGAGTCCTTCCTGGCTGGGCCTGGGAGAACCTTCTGTGGGATCCGGGAGGAGTCCCCAGACCAAGGCAGGGCCGACTTTTCTCACTTGTAGCCAAGCCCAGAACTTGTGTCGCAAAAGGCAGCACAGATGCCAAACCATTTTGCTTCTCCTGGGGAGACAGAAGCATTAGGCAGTGTCCCCCAAGCGGGTCTGTGAATCAGTGCCCGAGGGTGTGGCTGGTCAGAACTTGGTAATTTTGCTACTGTCCAGTGGTCACAATTCTGACTTCTCCTCCAGGTCTCTGATCCTCAGGAAAAACAGAGGCAGGAGAAGATGGTGAGGTGCCATCGGACACACCGACGCCAGGTAGGGGTGACAAAATGAGGTGATGCTGTGACAGGAGCGTCAGGCTTCCAGGGCTGTCTGTCTCTAACTTGCTTCAGGAAAGATCCTGCCGCCTTGTTGGAGCGCCCAGCTCTCTTCTGTCTGAGGCCACGTGTGTTAGTTTCATTGTATTTGCCTTTTGGATCACAAGAGCTCAAAGATTACTGGTGCTCAGGGATGACTCCTGACATGTCTCAGGGACCATATGGGGTGCTGGGCATCAAAGGCTGGTGTCTGGGTATTTTGTTTTGTTTTCGGAGCCACACGCAGTTATTCTGGGGATTATACTCTTGGCTCTGCACTCTGGCATTGTACCTGGCACTGCTTAGGGGACCCTATGGAATGGTGGGGATCACCAGCACTACCCACTATCCCCATCCCACTGTCCTGTTACACAGTCATGCTGCTTTGTTTCTTTTCATATTTATTTTTGTGCCACAGGGGAGATGCTCAGGGCTTCCTCTTGGCTCTGTGCCTGATGTGCATCGTGGGTCCCCGGGTGCGCTGGACCTGTTTGTGCCCTGGCAGCTACAGTAACTCGGGCCCCGGGATATGTGTTTCCACTATTTTGTCCTTCTAGCTCTGGAGAGCTTCTCCTGGTCTATCACACAGTCCAGCATTCATTGGCTCCTCGGTTTGCGGTTCTGGGCATGTGCTGATCCTAGGGAGACAAAGCAAAAGATCTCTGGGGCCATCAGAGCTGTTGGGCTTAAGACACTTTGAGAGGCATTTGGAGTGGCCCTGAACCATGATCAGAGTTCAACAGGCACATATGTACATGCACAGCTTTCAGTCGGTGGCTGGACATTGAGTGTCCCCTTCTCCCTAGAACATGGGCTGTGGGATGCAGGGAGTGTATGTTTAGCTGAAAGCAGGGTCACTCATTTGGGTCCCACTGATTGTGTGCTCAGCACTGCACTCTCTGCAGTGCTCATAGTAGCAGTAGTGGAATTCCCTGGGGTCAGAAGCTAGACCAACACCTTCAGGAACCTTCTAGTAGAGCAGTCTCACTTTTTATAGACACAGCTGTCTTAGAAGTTGGAACCCATCTGCCAGGAGTTCAGTTGGAGACTGGTTTTTCCTGAGGGGACAGACCCTGAGCCCCTCTAGGGCCTGGGGGTCCTGGCTTCACAGCCCAGGGGACATGGTGGGAACAGACCCTGACTCCTGCCCCTCTTTGTATGTCGGCTCAGGACACGGTGACCTTCTCCGACTTGGCTGTGAGCTTCACCCCAGAGGAGTGGACATGCCTGTATACCTCTCAGAGAAAGCTCTACAAGGACGTGATGCTGGAGACCTACGAGCACCTGTCGACCATTGGTGAGAGCAGTGCAGGACCGACCTTGTCTGAACAGACCGGTGTGGGCTCCCTGTGCCGGGCTGTGACTGTGTGTCCAATAGTAGCTGTGAATGTCCTGGTGAGGACAGCCATGCAGTAGCTGTTCCTCTTGTTTCTTCCCTGTTTTTTTTTTTTTTGTTGGTGCTCACCTGGTGATGCTCGGGGCTGACTCTACGCTCTGTCCATAGCAATCACTCTTTGTGGGTTTTAATGAATCGGGAGTGTTGGGTATCAACCCAGGTTAGCCCCGTGCATAGAAAGCTCCCCACATGTTGTACCATTGCTCAGTTCTCTCTAACATGTTCCTGGTTCCTGCCAATGCTGAGTTCTCTGATTATTTCTTGTACTACACATAATTTCTATGTATTTTGGTTTTGCTTTTATTTGCGGCACAACTTGAATATTCTTGTCTCTGTGCTGAGGGATCACTCCTGGGGGTGCTCATGGGCCATGGGGTGCTGAGGATTGAACATGCTTGGCAGCCAAAAAGGTTGCTGTCTTAATCCTGGTACTATTGCACCTGGCCCACAACTTCAGTTTATTTTTATTTAGTTTAGTTTAGTTTTATTTTTTTTTTCATTTTTATTAGTGAAACACCATGAGGTACTTTTGTATACATACAAATTTTTGTGCTTGGGTTTCAGTAATACAGTGATCAATTACACATCCCTCCACCAGTGCCCATTCTCCAAACACCACTAATCCCAGTATCCCTTCCACGCCCATCCCCCCAATCCACCCTGCCTCTATGGCAAGGCATTCCCTTTTGTTTTGCTTTGGTTTGGGGTTATACTTACACTTAGGGATTATTTCTGGCTGAGTATTCAGTTATTCATCCTGGTTGTGGTTCGGGGCATTGTGTGCTGCTGGGGACCAATCCTGTACGTGTGTGCAGTGTCTGTGTGCTGCCTGCTGAAATATTGCGCCCAACACAGTTCATTTATTTCTTAGGGCCTCACCCCATCAGATGCTGCTCTATTTCAGTGCTCGTGGTCACTTCCAGTGGTTCTCTGTTCATCAGGACTCAGGGTGTGCCTCTGAACTATACAGTCAGGGATCAAGCAGATGACTTGAGAGACCCTACTGAATGTCAGGATCGAACTTTTATTGATCTTGAGCAAGGCCAGTGCCTGACCTTCTGTGCTGTCTGTCTGCATCCTTTTATCTTTATTTTTATAACCAATTTGGGGCTTTGGTCATCTTTGGCCATCTTTGGATTTGTTAAGCTTTGGGGTTTACTGCACTCAGGCATCAGTTCACGCAGGCTCAGTACATTGCATGTTATGCCGAGCCTTGAGTGACAGTACAGTGGGCACGGTGCTTGTCTTGCCAGATCTGGACATGCATTATATCCTTACCATCCCATGTGATGCTCAAGCACCACGAAAGGTGATTTCTGAGTACACAGTCAGGGAGAAGCCTTGAGTATCCCCAGGTGAAGATCCCAAACTAGAGAAAAAAATACTAGGTGCTGTGCTGTGATCAAACCCCCGTTGGGGTGAGAAACCTGTTGGCCCTTTGCAATGCCAGGGCTATACTATTTGTGATGTTTTCTGGGGCGCCATATTCTCTTAAATTAAGACCTGAATCTTAGCTCTTGGATAACTCCAAATCTGGAACATTTTAGAAGTACAGATTCTGTTCATGCCATTCCCGTAATTGACTCCATTTTTATAGGGAGACATGGGGTTTACTTGTCACGTTTTCCTTGTCATTTATTCATTCTCCATCTCTGAGAGGTTCAGGGCATTCTTGGGTGAAGCCTGTGGTGATCTCCTGGCTGGAAGGAGGAACCCTGAGGCCGGGAAGGAGAGTCATGTGTGCAGGTGAGTGTCTGAGAACCCTCCCTGGCTCAGGCCCTCGGCAGTGTGTGGGTGCCCTGAGCACATGTGAAACGAGCTGCTGACCCTGATATCCTTGGGTTCTTGGATCTTGGCATCTGTGTTCTATTCACGCTGCTCTTCGCTCCCCCAGCTTGTCTGTCATGGAATAATCTTGCGCTTTAATTTCTTGGCTTTGACATTATTTTTCATCTTCTGCCAGAATTTCCATGAAATTCTCACTTCTTGATCCCCCTGTCTTTTCCTTACCAGCCTTTTTGTACATCCTTTAATGTTGCTATACTTTCAAAAAATTGCCTCTTTTGTTTAGTTAATAAGTGGGGCCATAATAAAGCTATTTTGGATCTGAGTGATACTAACGCAGGAAATGCGCTTGTCCTGCACACTGTCCACCTGGTTCAATAACCAGCATCCCATATAGTTCCCTGAACATCACTGCGTATGTTCAACAAACAAAAAAGAAAAAAATGTCTTGTAGGATTGCCAAGCTTTTCACAGCAATCCTCCCCAGGGACCTTCCCTATTCTGTGGGATCCTTTGGACTGTGAGGACCATAGAGATGTCCTCAAGCTGTACTGCCTGGTTAAGGATGTTTCATTCAATAATTCTTACATTGTATATTGTGTTTCATTTCAGAACTCAAAACATGGCTTCAGGATTTGGGAACTCAGTCAGTGAGTATGAATAAGCCGGTAAGATTTGCAAGTTTGGAATCAATATTATAGTACTAATGGAAAATGTCAGTAGGCCAGCATGCTATTTTTAATGTGCAGTCTGGGAATGGCCAGAAGGAAATTCATAGTATGATGCTTGAGGTCGAGGACCCTTATCTTCACTGGGTGCTGACATCTCTGCTCAAAACCTAAGGAAAATTGTAATATGTTTCATGTAAATGCCGTGCTTTTTCATTTGATTGAAAGTATCTACAAATGGTAATCGTGAAAAGAGTTGGTCTTTTAAACTGGTCCATCCACATTGCTCCATGTGTTTTCCAGAGACCCACCGGGAATAATCCCTGACACTGCATGGTGTACCCCCGCCCCCAAATGAATACAAAGTACAGAACAGAAAAAGTCATTGATCCTGAAAAGGATCTGCCTGTGGTGAGATGTTTTCAATGGCCCCTGTGGTCAGTCTCAGCAGTGTGGGATGCAGCATTTCTTCACAAATGCTTTCCGAGCTCTGCTCCACAGTGAGATAGAACTGAACCCAGAGTTCAGTGTGTTTTATTTTTCTTTTGAATCCGGTGCATCAGTTTTCTGTGGAGGGAGTTATTCCTGCCTGTTCATTAAATTGAAAAAAATATTTAAGAAATTAATGGCCTCTTATTCATCAATTTTCCATCTGTGTCTTACAGAAACATTAGGTTAGTCCATGTTAATGCCATCCACCTGTCGGGAATTGCATTGTGTGGTGCAAATGTTAGAAACCAATCTGCAGGTATCAATTTTATTTAACATGGAGACTCTTAAGGCATAGTATGATAATTGGAATCCTCTGCTGTTCTACAGGGAAGCAGCCAGCCCAAGTGGAATGTCTCTGACCCTTCACACTATGAAAAAGTCTTGAGTGTGCATTTGTGCCCTCAGCCACACAGGGATGCCAAGGCAGGCAGGATGGCCTCTGAGGGTGATCAGAATGGAGAGAGCAACCTCACTCTGAACAATCCTTCCCCTGGGAAAAGGTTCACACAGTCTGTTTTTCTCGGTCCACAGACACAAACCCCAACATTGGGACAGTCTCTAGAATGTGGGAGAGGAGCACTGTTTATAGTGAGTCCTTCACACCGAAAGGCCCACAAGCACAATCACCATGGATTAATGCTGTCCAAGAGTAAGGAATATGGGGGAGCTTCCCCGTGTTCCCAGGACCATGATGTTCCCTTTGAAACCCACAGTGGACAGAATCCCCAGGAGTGTCGGCGGCAAGGGCATGGTTTGAATTCAGCGTCACGCCTTTGTGATGACATGAACATCCACACAGGAGGGAAACCAAATACATGTAAGAACTGTGTGAAGGCCTCCAATAGACCCTCATACCTCTTAAAACATTGTAGAATTCATACTGGAGAGAAAGCATATCTGTGTGAGCAATGTGGGAAGCTCTTTTCTTACTCTTCACACTTTTCCAGACACAGGAAAATTCATAATGGAGAGAAATGCCATAAATATAAGGCACATGGAAAGGCCTTCACTCGATCCTCAATGATTACTCATACTGAGCAGAGGCCTTATATATGTAAGGAATGCACGAAGGCCTTTACTTATTCCTCAAACCTTACTTGCAATATAAAATTTCACAAAGGAGAAAAGCCATATGGATGTAAGGTATGAGGGAAAGCCTTTTGTTATCCCTCACAACTTACTTGTCATATGAGAAAACACACTGGAGAGAAGCCTTATGGCTGTAAGGTATGTGTAAAGGCCTTTGTTGCATCCACAAGCCTTACTAGGCATATGAGAAGTCTCATTGGAGAGAGACCTTATGTTTGTAAGGTGTGTGGTAAGGCCTTTGTTGTATCCTCAAGACTTACCCGACATATGAGAATTTACACTGTAGAGAGACCTTAGGTTTGTAAGCAATGTGGGAATGCCTTTCTTTATCCCTCAAGCCTTACTCATCATATGAAAATTCACACTGGAGAGAAGCCTTGTGGATGTAAGGTATGTGGGAAGGCCTTTGTTGAATCCTCAAGTCTTACTCGGCATATGAAAAAGCACACTGGAGAGAGACCTTATGTTTGTAAGGAGTGTGGGAAGGCCTTTGTTTCTTCCTCAACATTTCCTGATCATGTGAGAATTCACACTGGAGAGAAACCTTTTGTTTGTAAGTAATGTGGAAAGGCCTTCCATCAGGCCTCCGGCCTAAATGTACATAGGGCAGTTCACACTGGTATGAAATCTTATATATGTCAAGAATGTGGGAAGGCCTTTCTGTTTATTTCTGGTCTCAGGAAACATCAGAAAATTCATATTACGTAAGTCAATACCCTAATAACAAGTTTTAATGTCAAAACAGCCCCCCTTTGGTGAAGTCTGTTTTCTTTGTACCATGGGATGCTGTGCTACAAAAGTGCAGCTAGGAAAGAAATAATCCTTTAGTCTTTAACAAACATTTTGTGATGTCAGTTTATAAGGGAAAGTCTATGCAAAGGTTCTGGCATTTAAACTTGATGTGTATGTTAACGTACTTTTTGGATATTCTGGTGAAAGCCAGGAGGAGTGTGAATTAAAAGCAAAAAATCCCCTGTGCTCAGGGCTGTCAAGACTCACCACTGTCTCATTCTTTATAGTGACTCTGGCTTGACTTTCTTTTTGCTTTTTGGTTCACACCCAGCAATGCTCAGGGGTCACTCCTGCCTCTACAATCAGTAATTACTCCTCGTGGTTCCTCAGTACCATATAGGATGGCAGGGATTGAAACTGGGCTGACCTCATGCAAGGAAACAGCCCTCCCCCTGGACTATCGCTCCAGCCCCTGTGACTTGGCTTTGAGGCCCTTGGTTTTGGGGATTATAGCAGAGAAACAGCCACACCTTCATTCTTCAGGGCCTCCTGATTCATGTTCTTTGAAGCCACAACCAGCTGAGTCCTACTCCTCGCTCTCAGCTCAGTCATCCCTACCTGGGGGACTCAGGATCATTATGGGTCACTGTGGTTGGAATCCAGGTGGGCTGTGTGTGACCAGCTCCTTCCCCCATGCCATCTCTGGCTCCCATGTGTTCAGATACTGGCTAGCATTGTGTAAGTATAAAGAGTAAATGTTTCAGAAAGTGTTATCTTAGTTAAATGGCCCTGGCAAGGTTCTTTAATGAAGTGCCGTGAAAACAGTTTGTTTTTAAATTTTGAACTTTTTTCTCGTCTTTTAGGGTCATATCTTTAAATACTCAGAGATTACTGTTTTTAGAAAGACATATGAAAGGATGAAAGAGGCCCCTTGCATCAAATGTCTGACAAATGCCGGGAATATGGGTCAGCTTCCCACATCCGAGCAGGCTGTTCCATTTATCTATGATTACTCACAAGGTTGGTCACATTCCTGGATCCCCCCCACCAAGTTTAATAATATTTCAGAAAAAATTAAGTGTTGTATTTAGAATTAGCAAAGTCCCTTCAGTGTAGTAGACACCAGAATGATAAAAATGATTCAGATCTGCTTAAAGGACAAAAAAGGCTTTAAGGTGCCCAAAATGGCTTGCTGCCCATTAGCCTCCATTTTTAGGGTCGGAATATATGATAATGTCGGTGCAGCCTGGCAGTGCTCAGGGCCTACGCTTGGCTTTGCAATTCAATGGTGCTCAGGGGACCATTTGGAATTATGAGTGTTGAACCCAGATTGACCACATGCAAGGCAAGCGCCCAAGCGACTGTACTAACTTCTTGCCCCATAGTCTAGATTTAAAATTGTGCTTCTGAAACGGTTTTTCTTGTAGGCAAGAGTCCACTGGTTTGGTGTTTTCAAGGGGTAGTGTGTTGACCAGACAGTGCTCTCTGATGTTCTTACCAGCCTCTCCTCCTTTTCCAGTGTCTGTCCAGCTCTCTGGGCTGTTTCTAGGCCAGTTCCTCTCTGCATCTCCAGGGCTGGCTTTGAAGTCACTGCTTTCACCCTATCTTAATTATTTCCCCAAGAAACTCAGCATCCGGTGAATTCTACCAACCTTCCTGTTGTACCTTGAATCATCCCAGCTGCATTTTTCCTGATGGACTGTGTGTGAGAGCATTGAGTCATTGTTTGACTGAGCAGTACAGAATCGGGGTCTTCTTATCCCCACCCTTCCACTGTGTGACCCACCACTCTCCACAGCCACCTCTGTACACCTTTATCCAGTCCTTCCCCCTTAATCACAGATTCATCTGGGTGGGCAAAAAGAGTCTGTGCATCTGGAACAGGGCCCTTTAAGGCTCAGGTTCTGGCAGCAGTGGAAGTGGCATCCCAGACCAGGGACCTTCAGATATTTTTTCTCTTCCCATTGTGGTTGCCTGATCAGGCCGCCATTGGTCTGGTGGTAGAGGAGGAAATGGTGGCCCATTGTGGAAGTGGGACTGTGAAGACCTATTTTTTGTCAGGACGTGAGTGGCGGTCCGTGAGCGCCCAGTGCCTCCTGTTCTTTGTACTGTGAGTGCCAGGACCTCTCCAGCTTGGTGGCGCCCTTTTGTGCTTGTTTTTCTCTCATTTCTGATATCAGCCATTTCCTGAGGCATGGGTGATGCTTTAGGGAAACCCAGAGGTTTTAGGGGTGCAGGGGTTGCGGTGTTTATGGGTGATCATGGGGGTCCCCTTTGGCCACCATCACCTTATGCTCCATGAATGGATAGCAGCAGGTGGGCGTGGGGCTGAGCGCAGGGGCTGAGCTCAGGGCCTGCGGGCCCTGCAGAGGGCAGGACTTGGATGTCCTAACCCTCCCAGGGTGGGACTTTGCTCTGCACTCTTTCAGAGCACTTGGCCCTGGCATCACTCACTCGTGTAGAACCTTCAGATTCACTTCAAAGGGCAGGGTTCCAGCCTCCCTGTTGTTGTCTGTCCTTTGACTGTTGTGAAATGGCAATACCACATGATGGCTTGATCCCTGCCAGAGGCTGGGTTTTGCAAATGACACTTTTTCAGTATAATTGTTTTGATTTGGCTTGTGTACCACATCTACAGTTGTTCAGGGTATACTTTTTTTTTTTTGCTTTTTAGGTCACACCTGGCAATGAAAAGGGATTACTTCTGTCCTGCAGTCAGGAGTTCCTCCTGGCAGTGCTCACGGGACCCTATGGGTTTCTGGGAATCAAACCTAGTCAGGCCGCATGCAAAGCAAACGTCCTATCTGCTGTGTTATCTCTCCATGCCCACTCAGGGGTCAGAAACTGCCTCCTGGGTTTTCCTTGTAGAGGAGTGTTCACTGCTTGCGTGTTGGCAATCGTAGACCATTGAGTGGACAGTGTTCTCTGATGTTCTTACGAGCCTTTGCTCCTGTTCCAGCGGCTCTCCAGCTCTCTGGGCTGCTACTAGGCCGGTTTCTCTCTGCTCTTGTGCTGGCGTCGAGTGACTGCTTTCACCCTACCTTGATGGGTGATTTCCTGGAGAAGCTCATTGTCCCTTGCCCACCTGCCCCCTACCTGCCTCTTTTGTTTTGAATGAACCCCCTTTGCTTTTTTCCTTATGGACTGTGTGTGAGAGCATTGGCTCATATTTGCCCAATAGGACTTCTTACCTGTCACTAGCCCTCCACTGTGTGACCGTCCAGTACAGCAGCTGCCTCCATCCCTCTATGTGAGCCCATCCCACTTGTGCCACAGATCCACCTGGGTGGGCATAATGGTTCTCTCCACATCTGGAGTCTGGCTCTTTAAGACTGCTTGTGGAAGCAGAAGTGACATCACAGGGGGCCCTTCTTGGTAATTCTATTCCTGGAAACTGGGTCAGTGTCATTGTTAACATGGGTAAAGGACAGAGTAGGGCCCCTGGGAGAAAGTGGGACTCTGAAGGGCCAACTTTGTGGCAGAATGGGGACAATTTCCCGTGAGTGCCTGGCAGTTCCCCGTGTCCACACTGAGCTGCGGGTCCACACCAGCTTGGGGGCACTTTTGCACTTGTTTTTCACTTGTTCCCTGATACCAAGTGGTTCCTGAGTTGCAGTGGATGTTTGACGGGGTCAAGGGAGGAGGATGTAAGTGAGTAATCCTGGGGGGCTGCTGCGGCCACAATAGCCTCCAGCTCTACGATTGAGCAGCGGCGGGTGGCTACGGGGCTGAGCAAGGGGGCTGTGGGCCTTGGGGTGAGGGACCTGCCGAGGGCAGGGGCTTGGCCGTTCTGACCTCCAACTGGCATACTTTGGGACCTTGGCCCCAGAATCGCTGCTGCAAAGTCTCCAGATTCACTTTTGGCAGAGTTGCAACTCCTGTAATGCCAAGAGACCCTGTTACCGTCTGACTTTTTCAATGGCTTCCCTGGTATGATAGGGCCATCTGGAGCAGTGGATCCGCAGGTTACAGGGGTTTTAGTTTCCTTTAGGTGTGGGGAATGAGGGGCTATGCATGCCCGACGATACCCTGAGGGCTTCCTCTAGCTCCTGGCTGAAGTATTCTTCCTGGAGTGCTCTGGGGGCCATAGGGATGCGTATGGATGCAGAGGATTGAGTGGTGTCAACAAGGCAAGCATCTTGCTAGTTTTACTGTCTACCAGAACAGGAATTTCTGCTTCTTCACATCAAGTTGCAAAGCCCTGTCTAGACCCCATTTTATTGAGATGAGTACTGGGGGTAAAGGGTGTGTGTGATTGTGTATGTGTGTGTCTGTAGAAATTGGGTTATTTTAAGAGGAGAAGGGCTGTCCCCATAATAGAGCCACATTCTGGGCTATGGTTGTGGGAGGCAGCCCTGCTGCCAGCCTGCAAGGTGCGCTGATGCATGTGATCTGGCCTCTGAGTCAGCCTCTGCTGTGCCTATGAGAGCCTTCTTTGGGACCCAGGGAGGAGTCCTCAGGCCAAGGCATGGCTGAGTTTTCTCCTTTGTAACCAAGCCCAGAGCTTGTGTCGTGAAAGGCAACACAGATGCCAACCCATTTTGATTCTCCTGGGGAGACAGCAGCGTTAGGCAGTATCCCCCAGGCGGGTCTGTGAGCCAGTGCCCTGATCAGGCCTGGGGGTTGTGCTCCTCTCCAGTGCTCACTGCTGTGACTCCTCCTTCAGGTCTCTGATCCTTGGGAAAATCAGAGGCAGGAGAAGATGGTGACATGTCATCGTACATCCCATCCCTAGGTAGGTAGAGAGTAACAAGAGAAGGTGATGCAGTGACAGGAGCACTCAGTCTTATTGGGCCAAATGTCTCTGAGTTGTTTCAGGAATGATCCTGTATTGTGCCTCCTTTTCGGATGGCCCAATACTTTCTTTATTAGGCTATGTTTATTTCAGTTCTGTTGTATTTGGCTTTTCAACCACACCCAGGTAAAGAGTACTCATACCTTAGTGCTCAAGGATGACTCCTGACATGTCTCAGGAACCATATGGTGTGCTGGGGGTTGAACGCTTGCGTCTGGGTATTTTGTTTTATTTGGAGGGTACACCCAGTGATTCTGGGGATTATTCTTGGCCCTGCACTCTGGTGTTGCACCTGGCAATGCTAGGGGGACCATATGGGAATATTGGGTTCACAGCCCGACCCTCTGTTCTGTTACTCCATCCTGCTGCTTTATTTTCTTTCCTGTTTATTTTTGTTGCACAGTGGAGGTGCCCAGGCCTTCTTTGCTCTGTGCTCTGTATTCACACCTCATGCACATCATGGGTCCCCTAGGTGTGCTGGCCCTGTTTTCTCCGTAGTAGCTATGGTGACTCGGATCCCAGGACATGTGTTTCCCCTATTTGGTCCTTTCTGCTCTGGAGAGCCTTGCCTGCTCAGTCACACAGTCCTGCATTCACTCACTTCTCTGTTTGCAGTTCTGGGCATGCGCTGTCTTTTGGAGTCACACCTAGAAATACTCATGGATTACTCCTGGTAGTGCTCTGGGACCCTTTTATAGGTAATTCAAGAGAAATGTCTTCCCTGCTGTCCTGTCTCTTTGGCCCCTACTCGAAACAGTTTATTTTTATTTTTTTTAATCATTTTTTTATTAGTGAAACACCATGAAGTACACTTATAGACTTATAAATTTTTGTGCTTGGGCTTCAGTTATACAATGATCAAGTACCCATCCCTCCACCAGTGCCCATCCTCCCCCACCACGGGTCCTAGCATCCCCTCCCACCCCCCCCGCCCCACCCTGCCGCTGTGGCAGGGCATTCCTCCCCGTTCTCTCTCTCTTCTTTTGGGTACTGTGTTTTGCCAGAGAGGCATTGAGTGGCAGTCATGTTTGGTCTATAGACCACTTTTAGCATGTCTCTCCCACCCTGGAGGGTCTTCACAACACCCTTTATTTGGTGTTCTCTTCTCTATCTGAGCTTCCTTCTCACCTAGCACATGTGGCTGGCCTTCAAGTCATGGAGCAAAATTCCTGGTACTAATCTGAGCCCTTCCTGGGTGTTAGTCTCCCGTTTTGTTGCTTTATGTTCCCCAGATGAATGCAATCTTTCTGTGTCTATCCCGCTCTTTCTGACTCATTTCGCTTAACATGATACTTTCCATGTAGTACCACTTGTATGTAAATTTCATAACTTCATCTTTTCTAACAGCTACATAGTACTCCATTGTGTAAATGTACCAAAGCTTCTTTAGCCAGTCATCTGTTCTCGGGCACTCAGGTTTTTTCCAGATTCTGGCTATTGTAAAGAGTGCTGCAATGAACAAACAATTGCAGATGTCACTTCGACTGTACCTTTTTGCCTCTCTGGGATATATTCCCAGGAGTGCTATAGCTGGGTCAAATGGGAGATCGAATTCTAATTTTTTGAGAATCGTCCATACTGTTTTCCAAAAGGGTTGGACCAGCCTGCATTCCCACCAGCAGTGAAGGAGGGTCCTTTCTCGCCACATCCGCGCCAGCACCTGTTGCTTTTGTTCTTGTGGATGTGGGCCAGTCTCTGTGGTGTGAAATGATATCTCATTGTTGTTTTGATCTGCATCTCTCTGATGATTAGTGATGTAGAGCATTTTCTCATGTGCCTTTTTGCCATTCGGATTTCTTCTTTGCGAAAGTTTCTGTTCATTTCCTCGCCCCATTTTTTGATGGGGTTGGGTGATTTCTTCTTGTGTAGTTTAACCAGTACCTTGTATATCCTTGAAATCAACCCCTTGTCGGATGTGTATTTGGTGAATATTCTTTCCCATTCTGTAGGCTGTCTTTGTATTTTGGTCACTGTTTCTTTTGAGGTGCAGACGCTTCTTAGTTTAAGATAGTCCCATTTGTCTATCTCTGTTTTCACGTGCTCGGCCAGTGGCGTGACGTCTTTGAAGATACCACTAACTTCAATATCGTGGAGAGTTTTGCCAACTTTGTCTTCAATAAACATTATGGATTCCGGTCTGATGTTGAGGTCATAAATCCATTTCGATCTTACTTTTGTGCATGGCGTTAGGCAGAGATCTGAGCCCACTTTTTTGCATGTAGCCGTCCAGTTTTGCCAGCACAATTTATTAAAGAGGCTTTCCCTGTTCTATTTCACTTTTCTTGCCCCCTTATCGAAGATTAGATGATTATATGTTTGGGAGGAGATGTCAGTATATTCAACTCTATTCCATTGGTCTGCAGCTCTGCTTTTGTTCCAATACCATGCTGTTTTGATTATTACTGCTTTGTAGTAGAGCTTGAAGTTAGGTAGGTTGATTCCTTCCATTTTCTTTTTCCCAAGAATTGCTTTAGCTATTCATGGGGGCTTATTGTTCCATATAAATTTCAGGAGTGTTTGCTCCATTTCTTTGAAGAATGTCGTGGTTATCCTTATAGGGATTGCATTGAATTTGTACAGTGCCTTGGGAAGTATTGCCATTTTGACAATGTTGATTCTCCCCATCCATGAACAGGGGATATTTTTCCATTTCCTCGTGTCCTCTTTTATTTCCCGAAGTAGCGCTTTGTAGTTTTCTTTGTACAGATCCTTTACTTCCTTAGTTAAGGCGATTCCTAGGTACTTGATTTTCTGGGGCACAATTGTGAATGGAATTGTTTTCTTCATGTCACTTTCTTCTCTTTCATTATTTGCATATAGGAAAGCCATGGATTTTTGGGTATTGATTTTATAGCCTGCCACTTTACTATACAAGCCTATTGTTTCTAGGAGTTTCTTGGTAGAGGTTTTAGGGTTCTCTAAGTATAGTATCATGTCATCTGCGAATAGTGAGAGCTTAATTTCTTCTTTGCCTATCTGGATGCCCTTAATGTCTTTTTCTTGCCTAATCGCTATTGCAAGTACTTCCAGTACTATATTGAACAGCAGTGGAGAGAGTGGGCATCCTTGTCTCGTCCCTGACCTTAGGGGGAAGGCTCTCAGTTTTTCCCCATTGAGGATGATGTTTGCTGTAGGTTTGTGGTAGATGGCTTTAACTATATTGAGGAAAGTCCCCTCTATCCCCATTTTGGCAAGGGTTTTCATCATGAATGGGTGCTGGATCTTGTCAAATGCTTTTTCTGCATCTATTGATATGATCATATGATTTTTATCTTTTCTTTTGTTGATATGATGGATTATGTTGATTGATTTCCGAATGTTGAACCATCCTTGCATCCCTGGGATGAATCCTACTTGGTCATGATGTATGATCTTTTTGATGAGTTGTTGAATTCTATTGGCTAGTATTTTGTTGAGAATCTTCGCATCCGTGTTCATCAGGGATATTGGCCTGTAGTTTTGTTTTCTTGTGGTGTCTTTGTTTCCTTTTGGCATTAGAGAGATATGGGCCTCATAGAAGCTGTTTGGGAGAGTTTCTGTTTTTTCAATTTCCTGGAAAAGCTTGAGAAGAACTGGCAATAGGTCCTCTTTAAATGTTTGGAAAAATTCGCTAGTAAATCCATCTGGACCTGGGCTTTTGTTTTTGGGAAGACTTTTGATTACAGTTTCAATTTCCTTGATGTGAATAGGTCTATTCAGGTACTCTATATCTTCTTGCTTCAGCTTTGGGAGATGATAGGAATCCAGGAATTTATCCATTTCTTCTAGGTTCTCTTGTTTCGTGGCATACAGACTTTCAAAGTAGTCTCTGATGATCTCTTGAATTTCTTTAGTTTCTGTTGTGATATCCCCATTCTTATTTCTGATTCGATTTATTAAGGCTCTCTCTCTCTGTTTCTTTGCGAGTGTTGCTAGTGGTTTATCTAACTTATTTATTTTCTCGAAGAACCAGCTCTTGTTTTTATTGATCTTTTGGATTGTTTCTTTGTTTTCCATGTCGTTGATTTCTGCTCTAAGTTTTACGATCTCTTTCCTTCTGCCTGATTTAGGCTCTTTCTGTTGATCCTTTTCTAAGGTCTTGAGCTGTGAGGTCAAGTTGTTTATGTGCATCGTTTCTACAGTCCTAAGATATGCTTGCAGAGGTATAAATTTTCCCCTTAATACAGCTTTCGCTGCATCCCATAAGTTCTGGTAATTTGTGTCTTCATTCTCATTTGTTTCCAGGTATCTTTTGATTTCTTCCTTGACTTCGTTCTTGACCCACTCATTGTTCAGCATTGAGTTGTTTAATTTCCAGGTGTTTGATTTTGTTCTCCGTGTCAGTGTGTGATTCACTTCTATCCTCAGTGCGTCATGGTCTGAAAAGATGGCTGATACTATTTCTATCTTCCTACTCGAAACAGTTTAAATGAACTTTACTGTGCATAGAAAGATGGTTGAAAGAATGGAAGGAGCCCCTTGATTCAAATGTCTGACACATGTTGGGAATATGGGTCATTTCCCCACATGTCAGCACTCCCCAGGCTCCCCACATCCCAGCCGGCCCTTCCATTTTCCTGTGATTACTCACAAGGTTGGTCAGTTTCCTGGATCCCACCCGTCAGTTCAGTAATATCAGAGAAATAAAATAAGCATTCTATTTGGAATTAGGAAAGTTACATCAATCATGTAGTCACCCCAATGATAAAAAGGTTTCAGATCTGTGTAAAGGCCATAAAAGGCTCCAAAGTGACCGGAATGCTCTAGGTTTTTATGTGTACATACATGTACACAGATATAAATTTGATATATATTTAATTTCTATGATATACATTATGTGTTATACAAATACTCCATATATTATATATATATGTGTCAAAAAACAAACTGTCCTCCCGTTTTTCATGTATTTTGCTCTAGCAGGCCCAGTAAAGTCACATTTTGAGACTTCTTGTTACTGTGTTTAGCATATCGAATACTTCACAGGTAGCTTGCTATGCTTTGCTGTGCAGGCGAGATACTCTTAGTAGCGTGCCTAGCTCTATGAGAGGGGTGGAGAAATCGAACTCGGGTACACTATGTTGGCCGCTTGCAAGGAAAACGCTCTACCAACTGTGCTATCGCTATGTTTGCTGGTGGTACACACCTGGCATGCGCCTAGCTTAGTCCTTGATTTTCACTTTGACAGTGCTCAGGGGACCATTTGGAATTAGGAGAATTGAACCCAGGTAGACCACATACAAGGCAAGCACCCACCCCACTGTACTACCTCTCTTGTTCATACTCTAGATTTGAAGGTGTTTCTGAAACTGCCTCCTGTGTTTTTTCTTGTAGGCAAGATTCCACTGGTCAGGCATTTTCAAGAGGTAGCATGTTGGCTGGACAGTGCTCTCTTATGGTCTTAATAGGCTTTTCCCCTTTACAGTGTCTGTCCAGTTATCTGGGCTGGTGCTAGGCCAGTTCTTCTCTGCATCTCCAGGGTTGGGTTCAGAGTCACTGCTTTCACCCCATCTTAATTACTTTCTCACGAATCTCAGTGTCAGGTGCCTTGTACCAACCTGCCTGTCTGACCTTGAATCAACCACATGTTATTGTTTTTTCCCTGATGAACTGTTTGTGAGAGCATTGTTTCAATGTTTGAGTAACTGGTACAGGATCAGGGCTCTTGTCCTTACCCCAGCGCCCCACTTGTGACCCACCACTCCAGCACTCCAGCAGCTGCCTCTCCACTACTTTATCCACTCCAGTCCCCTTAAAGCACCAATTTACCAGGATGGGGACAGAGGGTCTCTGCATCTAGACCATGGACCTTTAAGGATCCTGGCAGGTGCGGAAGTGTTGTCACAGAACTGGTACGTTCAGCATCCTTTCTTTTCTAGTTGTGGTTGCCTGGCTCAGACTGCCATTCGTCTCGTGGGTAAAGGAGGAATTGGCTGCTCCTTTGACGTGGACTGTGGAGGCTGATTTTGTGGCAGGATACTAGCGGCCTCCCAGTCGCCTACACTGTGAGTGGCAGAGCTGGGCCACCTTGGGGGTGCTTTCTCCCTTGTTTTTCACTCGTTCCTTACATCCAGGCGGTTCCTGAGGTATGGCAAAGGCTTTAGGGGGACCCAGAGGCTTTGGGCAGTGGAGCGGGGGCTATGCCGGTGTGCAGGGTTCGCACGTGTAAGCAAATGATCGTGGGAGGGTCCCCTTAGCCAGGATCACCTCCCTCTCCGGAAAGGCTCAGAGGTGGGTGGGTGCTGGGCTGAGGGACCTGCACAGGGCGGGTCTTAGCCCTCTCAAACCTGCCAGCACTGGGCTGAGCTTGCCTCTTTCCAGAGACTTTGGCCCTGGCTTCACTAGTGTAGAACCTTCAGATTCACTTCAAAGGGCAGGCCCCCAGCCCCGCTGTGCAGCAGGAATCCCAGTTCTCCTCTGTGCTTTGATTTGCTGTTGTGGTGGGAAAGGGTCACCCCGTGGCTCATTCACTGTGAATGGGTGAGGTTTTGGAAGTTGAAACTTTTTCTTTTCTTTCTTTCTTTCTTTCTTTCTTTCTTTCTTTCTTTCTTTCTTTCTTTGCTGTTCTCCCGTTGTTCATCGATTTGCTCGAGCGGGCCCAGTAATGACTTCATTGGAGACTTTGTTGTTACTGTGTTTGGCATATCGAACACAAAACACCTTGCCAAGCTATACCGTGCGGGAGAGATGCTCTCCATAGCTTGCCAGGCTCTTTGACAGGGGCGGAGGAATCGAACTCGGTTTGGCCATATTGGCTGCATGCAAGGCAAATGCCCGACCGCTGTGCTATCACTCTAGCCCACTTTATTTATTTATTTTTTTCGTTTTGGATCACACTCAGCCATGCACAGGGGTTACTCCTGTCTCTGCACTCAGGAATTACTCCTGGCGATGCTCAGGGGAGCAGATTGGATGCTGGGAATTAAATCTGGGTCGGCCACATGCAAGGTAAATGCTGTGCCAGCTCTGCTTTTCCTCCAGCCCCTTCATTATTTTTTTGGTTTGGCTTGTGTACCATATCTGGAGATGCTCAGGGTTTACTTTTGGCTCTGCAGTTGGGAATTCCTGTTGATGGTACTCAGGGATCATATGGGATGCCAGGGATTGATCTGGGTTGGCAACGTGCAAGGCAAATTCCCTTACCCACTTTACTGTCTCTCGTCCCAACTTTTATGTCTTATTTTCTAGGTCAAGAATTTCTGCTTCCTAAGTGCCAGTTGCAAAGCACTATGAGCATTGTCTCGTGTGACACTGTCCCAATATATAAACATAAAAAACCCAAAATCCTCATTGATCCTGACATTGATTCAATTAGGTTAGATGATTTCAATGGCCCCTGCATTCTCAGCTTTGTGGGGACTCAGCCTTGCCTTCGTACATGCATCCCGATCTCCATACTGAGCTACAACAGAACCCAGACTCGGGTGTATTTTTATTTTCTTGAAAGTGGTGCTTCCTTTTTCTGTATAGAAATAATTTCCACTTAATGTGTTCTTCGTTGAGTTGAGAAAAAATTGGACACATGTTAATAGCAACACTTCTGTCAATTTTGCATGAACTTCTTGCAAAACTATTTGGTCATTCCAGGAAAAGCCATATATGTGTCAATAATTGTATTTCCATGGTGGAAATGTTAGACATCAAACCTGCAGGGTTTGACTTTTTTTTTGACATGGAGACCCTCAAGAAATCAAGAAATAATTGTAAACCCCCTCTGCTGTTCTCCAGGGAAGCAGCCAGCCTTAGCGGAATGTCCCTGATCCTGTGCACTGTGACAATCTCGAGTGAGAGTGGAGCCTGCATCACTGTGGGGATTCTGAGACAGGCAAGAAGTCTTCAGATGGGAAAAATTTCAGGGCTGTTAGCAGCACGGACACAATTTGAGTCACCTGCCACACAAGTGTGATCATCTGAATATCCACACAGGAGAGAAATTGTAAACATGTAAAAATGTGGGAAGGCTTAGATCTATCCTCATACCTGATTATACATAGGAGAATTCATACAGGAGAGAAACGCTATTCATCCAAGGAATATGGGAAGACCTCAAGACTTAGTATGCATAGGAAAATTCATTTAGAGAAACCTTATTCATGTAAGGATAAGGAATGTTTGAAGACCTTTATTTCCTTCTCAGGGGTTTCTGTGCATAGAAAATTCATGTAGTAGAGAAACGTTACTCATGTAAGGACTGTGGGAAGACCTTTACTTTGTACTCAGAACTTACTAAGCACAGGAAAACGCACACTGAAGAGAATCCATATATATATACTGTTGGAAGGCATTCACTTACCTCTCACTCCTTATTACATATAAGAACATTCATACTGGAAAGAAACATTATGTATGTAAGGCAAGCAGGAAGGCATACATTATATCCTCAAGCCTTAGGGATCACAGAAAAATTCATATGGCAGACAGCTTACATATGGAAGGACTGTGGGAAGGCCTTCGTTCAAATTTGATGTCTTACTAAACAGAAAATTTCATACCAGAGAGAAACCCCATACATGTTAAAAAGGCCTTTTCTCTACATTCAAGCCTTAGTATGCATAGGAAAATTCATAGTGGAGAGAAGTCTTACATATGTCAGGAAAGTGGGAAGGCCTTCACCCAACCCTCAACTCTTACAATCCATAGGAAAATACAAACTGGAGGGAAAGCTCATGTTTGTCAATGTAGAAAGGCCTTTGTGTGCCTCTATAGCCTTTGTAGTCTTTGTAAAATGCACATGGGATGAGTTGACCCCGAAGAACTGTCCCCAAGTTTAGCACAATCTCCCTAGGGAAGACAAGTTTTATTTAGACCAGGAAGGGTAGGAGGGGGCTACAAAAGTGCAGCCCAGAAGCTAAGAATCTGGCATGACAAGCTTCCCTTGACATCATCCTATAAGGGAAAGGTACTCGGTGATTATTACCAGGGCTATAGTTATGCCAGTGTCCCGGCATTTAAACTTCACAGTGTGTTAACTTGTAAATAACAGTCTTGGTTATGGAAGCCAGGAGGAAAGTGACTAAATAAGTACCAAGTATAAAAGGAAAAACCTCTTGGAGCAACAAAAGCTTTTAAAAATTAATAATACAATCTTACCAACCCTAAAAACATATATAACAATGTTCACATGAATTTGTTTTCTCCACCTATTGCATAGCGGTAGGGCGTTTGCCTTACAAGCGGCCAACATGGCCGACCCGAGTTCGATTCCTCCGCCCCTCTCGGAGAGCCCGGCAAGCTACCGAGAGTATCTCGCCCGCACGGCAGAGCCTGGCAAGCTCCCCGTGACGTATTGGATATGCCAGACACAGTAACAGCAAAGTCTGCAATGGAGATGTTACTGGACCCGCTCAAGCAAATCGACGATCAATGGGAGGGCCTTTATATTTATCTTATCTCAAATTTTATTTTATTCTTTTTTTGGCCTTTTGGGTTACATCTGGAAATACACAGAGGGTACTTCTGGCTATGCACTGAGGAATTATTCCTAGCAGTGCTTGAGGGACCATATGGGATACTGGGATTTGAAACTTTGTAGGCCGCACAGGATCCCCTGGGTGTCCCGAAAGGATCTCTCTGCACTTGGAGCCTGGTCCTTTAAGGCTGCAGGTGGAAACGGAAGTGATGTCACAGACAGGGACTTCCTGGTACCTGTGTTCTTGCTGATAGAGATGGTTCAGTCAGTCCCACCATTGTTACCTGGGTGAAGGACGGCCTGGAACTGGCTGGAAATGGTTCTTGAAGGCGGATTTTGGGGCAGGAGAGGGGCGACTCTCCGTCTCTGCACTGTGAGCAACGCGTTAGCATGGGGGACGCTTTCACGCAGGTTACTCACTTGTTCCCCAACATCCAGGTGTTCCTGAGGTGTGGCAGAGGCTTTAGGGGGACGCGGAGCTTTGGGGGACGCAGTGGGGGCTGTACTGGGGTGCAGTGTTGCGGGTGTGAGCGCGTGGTCCTTGGTGGCTGCTGAGGCCATGATGGCCTCTATCTCCGTGATGGGGCAGCGGCGAGTGGGGGGAGGGGCTGAGCTTGGGGCTAAGCTCGGTGGTGCTGGAACTGCACAGGGCAGAGGTCTTGGCTGTCCAGACCCTCCCGGCAGTCCCATATTGTAACCTTTGGCCCTAATCTCGTAGCTGTAGAACCTCCAGATTTTAAGGGCAGAGACACAGCCCCCCTCACCCCCCATGGCAATAGTCCCCTTGCTGTACATCATTTTCATTGCCGCCGTGTTGGTCTGTGACATTTGGGCGCAGTGGACCTGCAGGTGGCTGGAGTTTGCCAGTGAACATGTTCTCTTGGGGCTGTTTTTGGTTTGGGGGTTGTTTTGGGGGGCGTTGGTGGGAGGGGGCATCCTCGGAGATGCTCAGGGCTTCCTCTGGCTCTGGACTCAGGTATGATTCCTGCTGGTGTTGCTGCGGGACATAGGTCCGCGAAGAATTTACTGACTCAGGGCAAGTTCCCTACAGACTTCATTGTCTGTCCAACCAAAATATTGTTTTTTTTTTTTTTTCAGTTCAGGAGTTCCATCTCCCTCATGTCAAGTTGCAAAGCACCCTTCACTCTTCATCTCTTCCTGAGCGGGTGACCCGTGGATATTGGGATAAATACTGAGGGTAAAGATTTTTGTTGTCGTTTTTTAAATTTTTCCCTTTTTTTGAAGGAAGATACTTGTTTATTTGTGTGTGTGTGTTGGGGGGGACTTTGTACAGGACTCCTCGTACTTTTGGAAGAAATTTATGTATGAAGGGGCAGAGCGAAAGTACAGCAAATACTTGCTTTGCACACAGTAAACTCGGGTTTGGTCCCCTGCATCTTAGTGATCCCCAACGCTTCCAGGAGTGAAACCTTGAGTGCAGAGTTAGGAATACCCCCTGAGCAATGCTTGTTCTGGCTCAAAGGAAACACTCACACACACACACACACACACATACGGACTTGCACACACAGGAAAACATGTGTTTGCAAGAAAAGAGAATAATAAGGATTCTGGGAAACTATGGAAATGCCATACTATGGAAATGCCAAACTATGCCATACTATGCCATACTATGGAAATGCCAAACTATGGAAATGCTATGCTAAACTATGCCATACTATGCCAAACTATGCCATACTATGGAAATGCCAAACTATGGAAATGGGCTGGAGCGATAGCACAGTGGTAGGGCGTTCACCTTACAAGCGGTCAACATGGCCGACCCGAGTTCGATTCCTCTGCCCCTCTCGGAGAGCCTGGCAAGCTACCGAGAGTATCCCGCCCGCACGGCAGGGCCTGGCAAGCTCCCCATGACGTATTCAATATGCCAGACACAGTAACAACAAAGTCTCCAATGGAGACGTTACTGGGCCCGCTCGAGCAAATCGATGATCAACGGGAGGGCCTTTACCCTTACCTTTACCTTATGGAAATGCCAGAAAACAGAGTTTTAAGAACCCACTCTTTTACTATTTAAATGTTCCTCTCTAGTTTGACTTTGCACATGATTTTTATTTGTTTGTTTGTTTTGCTTCCTGACAGTTGTCCTATTGTTGCTGTAGTTTTGGCCACTCCCTGTAGTGCTCTGCCCTTACTTCTG
This sequence comes from Sorex fumeus, assembly GCF_029834395.1. Taxonomy (NCBI): domain Eukaryota; kingdom Metazoa; phylum Chordata; class Mammalia; order Eulipotyphla; family Soricidae; genus Sorex; species Sorex fumeus. Next base: position 2,935,746 of record NW_026606191.1, read on the forward strand.
ACTCAGCTCAGGGATCACTGCAGCCAGGGCCTAGCGTGCCCAAGTATTGTACTTGGGTCAGCTGAGAGTAAGAACACTCCACCCCCAAAATAGAATATTTACAGTATAAGTAGTCTTGAGAAGTTCCAAATGACAGGCACAGTTCATATTATGGTACTTAGTAAATAAATGCCTTGGATATTTGGATTTATTTTTATAAACCTGGGTGATTGCTCTGTTTTCAAATATATTCCTGCACAACAGGAGCGAGTATAGGATGAGACTCATGCAGATGTGCTGATGCAGGATTAGAGTAAATCAGGACTCAGATGGGCCCAGGTCCAGCAGGACAGAGCACGGCTCTGCCCCAGGCTTATTATCTGGACCCAGAAGTGATCTTGTTCCCCTGGATAGAGTGTACAGGTGCTTGCCCTTGTCCACCCTGCAAGACTGGCTGAACGTTTGTCTACCCTAAGTCCCAGGCACAGAGGGTCTCTGCATCTGGACCATGGCCCTTTAAGTCTCCTGGCAGAAGCAGAAATGATGTCATAGACGGGCCCTTCAGAAATCCTTTCTGTTCTAATTGTGGTTGCCTGGCTCTGGCCGCCATTGGTCTCGTGGGTAGAGGAGGTACTGGCGCCTAGCATTACAGGGAAACTGTGGGGCCGATTTTGTGGCAGAATGCAAGTGTCCTCAGGTGAGTGACCCGCGTCTTGGCACTGTGAGTGGTGGGGCTGCGCCAACTTGGGGGGTGCTTTCATTCTTGTTTTCCTCTGTTCAGGATGTCCAGGCGGTTCCTGAGGTGAGGTAAGGCGAAAGCTTATAGGGGACCCAGAGGCTTTGGGCGGTGCAGTGGGGGCTGTGACAGGCGCAGAGGTCGCAGGAGTGAACAAGTGATCCTGGGATTCCCCTTGGCCAAGATCTCCTCCAGCTCCTGGAAGGGTCAGAGTCCGGTGGGCCTGGGACTGCGGGACTTGCAGAGGGCGGGGCTTAGCCCTCCCGAACCTCTAGCACTGGACTTTGCTTGGCCCTGTCCGGAGCCTTTGGCCCTGGCATCCTTAGTGTGGCACCTTCAGGTTCACTTAGAAGTGCGGGGCCCCAGCCCCACTGCAGCAGGGGACCCAGATGTCCTCTGTCCTTTGTTTGACTGTCCTAATGTGTCTCAGTCCTTGCAGGTGGGTGGCGTTTGCAAATGAAACTTTTTCATTATTATCATTTTGGTTTGGCTCTTGTACCACATCTGGTGGTGGTCAGGATTGACTTTCGGATCTGCAGTCAGGAATTCCTGCTCGTGGTACTAGGGGACCATAAGGGATGCCGGGAATTGATCTCGGTTGGCTGCATGCAAGGCAAGTTCGTACCCACGTACTGTCTCTGGTCCCAGCTTTTGTATTTTCCCTAGGTAAAGAATTTCTCCATCCTAAGTTCCAGTTGCAAAGCACCCCACACATGTAATCTCTCCCTGACCAGATGACCCCCCAGCTGTTGTGAGTACTGGGGGTAAAGTTTTGTTTTCCTTTTTTAAGAGAAATAGTTAATTTTCGGGGCAGGGGGTGTTGTTGGGGAAGCTTTGTTCAGGGTCACTCTTGATGTGGTGGAAATAATTCACTTAGAAAGGGCCAGAGCAATAGTACAGCAAGTAGGGTACTTTCCTTGCAAGCAGCCAACCCAGGTCTCTCTATGTCTCGTAATCCATATGGTCCCTGAGCCCCGCTAGGACTGAACCCTGATCCCAGAGCTGCAAATTCCTGAGCACTGCCAGTTGTGGTATAAAATTGAAACATGTGCTTGCACATACACATACACACAGAGAGGATATGAGAGCAATGAGAAAGAGTATTATTCACGAGAAAACATGAATTTCTGCAGAATAGAAAAATACAGAAAAAGTGGCTTAAGGATCCACTTTAAATGTTTCACTCTAGAATTTTTCTTTACCCTGAGTATTTTAGGTTTGATCAGTAAATTTCCACTTTTGCTCTCCCCAAAGATGGTTATAGTGCTCTTATGAGCACTCCTAATCTATCCTTAAATCATAAAGTGAAACCTTCTGGTGACTCTAGACTTTGTATCTGCAGTCATTTATTTGCATTTCTCTTTCCTCTGTAACCTGTATAACCTATAATCTATCACTATAGAGCAATGTTCTTTGCTTCAAAACAGAAAAAACATCCGTGATAAGATCTTAATATTTATGAGTTAATTGACTCTAAAATATATATACTGCTGGCCATCCATCATAATTACTTTACTCAGGCTTCATTTGCTGTAGTCGCTAACCCCAGAAAGCTGGATCCCAGCCAGCTTTTAACCTTAGCTCCTGGACCCCAGAGAAGTAAGTTTTGGGATGTTTCTCTACTGTGTGTATTGATAATTTCAAATATTAATAAGAAGTAAACTTAATTGTTTAGTATGTACGAACAGGGAAGGAGAAAAGCAACACAGATGCATATAGCCCATGAGCGAATTTCTCAGCAAAGTCTCCCGCAGAATGTCTCCTTGAGTTAATTCCCCCGCAAAGAATTATCTCTGTTGAAACGCTTGACCTCTGTAATGGTAAATCACAATACGTGAAGTTCTGTACCTCAGAACCCCTCAGATGTTCTATAAGTATGCTATTCGATTCTGAATTAAAGATTGACTATGCACTATCCATTGGCCATCAGTTGTTGTGGTCCCTGTGTCTGTATTTCTTTGGAGAGACAGAACACTGAATGTGTTACCATGTGACCTACCAACTCACTATTCTTCACATCTGGTGACCTGGTGTGTATGCCTCAGAATTGACACTTGGGTATTTTTTGTTGTTGTTCTCTTGTTTCATTATAGTTACCTTTTGAAGTTGCAGTAGTTTTGGTAATCATCATTCATTGTCTGTGGCTTATTCCTGCCTCTGAAGTCAGGGATCATTTGCTACAAGGATCAGAGGCCCATATATATTCTAGTATATTGAACCTGGATCAGCCAAGTGCAAAGTGAATGTCTTATCCACTGTATTACCACTCCAGGCCCCAAGATATAATATTCATTGTTTCAAAGTAGATTCACTCTAGAAATTCCTGTTGTTAGACACACATAACATCATGGGTCATAGTAAACACCCTAGTTATTTGGATAGTTTTGTGATACAACCCACTTTTTACATGGTTTTCAGAGAGATTCTTGCAAAATAGGAGCAAGTGCTGGATGAGGCTCATGTGCTGATTGGGGATTACAGTAAATCAAGACCAGGATGGGTCCAGGTCCAGAGGGTCAGAGCTGTGACTGCCTGGGGCTTACTTGAGCCCAGAAGTGACCTTTGTTCCTGAAAGAGAGCTCCCAGGCCCGTGTTCTATCCACTCTGCAAGAGGGGAGCTGAAGTTTTGTCCACCCCGAGTACCTGTGACTGCCCCCACGGCAGAGCCAATAATGGCGCTGTGGTCACTGGGGTCTGCAGGGGCTGCAGCTACGTGAGAGCTCCTGGCCTCAGAGTTAGTCTCTGGCCTTTAGGACCTTCCTGTGCGGTTCCCTAGGTAGAGTCCCGGGCTTGGGCAGAACCACGGTTTCCTCCCCTGTAGGCCTCAACCACTCCTGTCCTGACAGCAGCTGGGTCACAACCCATTTCTCTCTCCCCCGAGAGACAGGAACATCTGTCAGTGTCTCGCCGTGGATGTTTCTGTGAGCCAGTGTCCAAACATCCAGCTGGTCACTACCTTTCTGGCTCCAATTCAGGGACTTCTGTCAGGTGGGGGCCGGGGCTGGTTGTGCTCCTCTCTGGTGCCCACGGCTCAGGTACTTGCATGGAGCCTCCTGTTGGTCCACAGGAAAAACAGGCAGTAGTTGGTGAGATGGCCTCTGCCACACCATCTTCAGGTGGGAGAGTGAGAAGACAACGCAGTGCAGTGACATGTAGCACAAGCTTCCCAGGCTGATCGTCTCTGATTGTTTTAGGAAGGAGCCAGTGGATCCGGCTCCTGGCCTGATTAATCAGCTCTGTTTGAGGCCGCTGTTTTATTTTTTTGTTGATTTGAATAAAGTAAAGGCCCTCCCGTTGATCATCGATTTGCTCGAGTGGGCCCAGTAACGTCTCCATTGGAGATTTTGTTGTTACTGTGTTTGGCATATCGAATACATCATGGGTGGCTTGCCAGGCTCTGTCATGCGGGCAAGATACTCTCGGTAGCTTGCCGGGCTCTCCGAGAGGGGTGGAGGAATCGAACTCGAGTCGGCCATGTTGGCTGCGTGCAAGGCAAACGCCCTACCACTGTGTTATTACTGGTGCTCAAGGATCATTCCTTTCAAGACTGGGGTAGCAACTGTATAGGGTGTCAGGGGTCCAACGCTGATTAGACTTATTTGTTTGTTTGTTTGTTTTTGGAAGATGTTTAAGGGGAGGGGCCATACCCAGTGATTCTCAGGTTATTTCTGATTCTGTACGAAGGATTACCATCTGCCAGTTCTTGAGGAACTATAAGGGACGGCGTTATTACCAGCCCTTAATTCTGTCCCAGACCCACTGTTTTGTTACTCTACCCTGCTGCTTTGTTTTCTTTCATGTTAATTTTTGTGCTTCAGTGTAGATAATCAGGGCTTCCTCTTGGCTCTGTGCTCCAGATTCACCTCTGGCAGGCATCAGGGGAATCCAGGTGTGCTGCTTATGTATGTACCCTGATGGCTACAAATGTCTCAGACCCCAGGACATGTAAAGGTAAAGGTAAAGGCCCTCCTGTTGATCGTCGATTTGCTCGAGCGGGCCCAGTAACATCTCCATTGGAGACTTTGTTGTTACTGTGTCTGGCATATCGAATACTCTCGGTAGCTTGCCGGGCTCTCCGAGAGGGGCAGAGGAATCGAACTCGGGTCGGCCATATTGGCCACTTGTAAGGCGAACGCCCTACCCGCTGTGCTATCGCTCCAGGATATGTGTTTCTCCTATTTTGTCCTTCCTGCTCTGAGAGCCTCACCTGCTCAGTCACACAGTCTCATGTTCAGATGATGCTGTGTGTGCAGGTCTGGGCATGTGCCTGTCCCAGGGATTTGGGGCAGAGAACCTTAGGATCGAATCACTTTTACCATCTTTGAGATGAATTCGGGGAATCCCTTATATTTGTTAGGACTGTGGGAACCCATTCAGTTACTCCTCCTTATTACACATAACTTACATGTGGAAATGATGCAGAAAGTCCTACATTATGCCCTCAAGTCTTAGAATTACAGGAAAATTGGTCTTGGAGACAGACTCTACATATATAAGGACTGTGGGAAGGCTTTCATTCAAGCTTGGTGTTTTACTAAACACAGAAAACAATCACACTGGAAAGAAATCATATAAATGTCTGACATGTGGGAACGTCTTCGCTCTACCCTGTAGCCTTACTATGCATTTTATAAGTCATAGTAGAGGGCTATCGTGCCGCCAGCAGGTCAATCTGTACCTGTGAGGTGAGTGCATCAGCAGCCTGATGGCACCGTCTTACTTTCAGATACCCCAAAATTGCTGCAGTGCCTTTGGCCAGACCCCAAAAACTTGGGGCAAAGTTTACCAAGAAAGTAAACGGCCAAAAGTTTGGTATGTGGGAGACACACGCACAAACCACCTCCAGCTCAGCTATAGAATTGGAGGCATGGCCTCTCTTATTCCTAATTGAACTACTTAATGGCCCTGATCCCAGAGCCTCAGAAACCAATCTCAGAACCCAAAGACTTTTGGCAGAAATGCATCCTGTTCCTGCAATTGGTTACTGGCGCTGGGCCACTCCAGGTGGGGATAGGTTTCATGCCTTGGCCTGTTCCCCCTGGCAGCCTGGTGACCGCCATCCTCCAGAGGCCACTGGACAATCAGGTTTGGACCTGCAGTGATGAGACACGCGGGGCTTCACCAGATGGGATTGGAACCAGCCCTTTCCTCCCCATACAAGCGAGACCCCGAGTCGCCGCATACAAATGGCCTCTCCTGCTCCTGATCAAGCTTATTAACGGCCATGATCCCAGAGACTCAGAAACAAATTTTGAAACCTAGTGGCTTTTCGCAGAAATGCATCTGGATCCCATATAATGTGGCCACCGTCTCAGAGCTTATTGGAAAGCCAAGTATGTGCGGGCGGTAACAGGGCAACTGTAGTCTCATGGGAAGGGGGTTGGTACCGGCTCATCCTTCACGCCCTACCGAGGTCACTAGTTGCCCCCCACGAGTGGCTCTCCTGCACAGCCATAACATCAGATGCACAGAAACCAATCTCATAATGATCTGGCTCTTTGGAGAAATACATAATCGAGGCCCCATGGCATTATATGATTCTCATAACCAGCTATAGAAAACAAAGTATTTCACAGTGCCTTTTCAACAATTCTGATTATTTGGGGGGGGGAAATTATAAACAATAATGGTATATCTTTTGTCGAAATAATGAATGTAATCAATGTTGAGAAAAGGTAAGTAGAAATTCTTGCCTCACAGTCATTGGGAGGGTTGGGAGGGATGTATATTGGGGTTCTTAGTGGTTAAAAATGAGTTCTGGTGAAGGGAAAGGTGTTTTATCATTGTATGACCGAGACAAACCTGAAAGCTTAGTAACTTTTCCCACAGTGATTCAATAAATATAAGAAGAAAAAATTATGAAAGAAAAAGTAAAAAAAAATAATAAAAGTCATAGTAGAGAGAAGTCTTAAATATGTAAGAAAAATGCAAGGCCTTCACTCAACCCATGACCCTTACTAGCCATATCAAAACATATACTGGAGAGAAATCTTATCTTTTTAATGTGGGAAGGCCTTTGCATACGTCTCAAGCCTTGTAGACATCATCAAATGCACACTGGATGAGTGATTCCTAATAACTATTCCCACATTCAGAGGAGTGCCCCTAGAGAAGACAAGTTTTGTTTGGACCAGGAGTGTTAGGGGGCTGCAGGAGTGCAGCCAAGAAGAAAGTAATCCAGGTAGCGTGTGACAAGCTCCCAGTGACATCAGTACTATAAGGGAAAGGTACTTGCTGATTATCACCCGGGCTTCAGCTTTAGCAGTGCCCCAGCATTTGGACTTCACGTGTATATTAACTTGTAAATAATGGGTTTTGGTAATGAAAGTCAATAGAAAGCTGACTAAATAAAAATTAAAAATCAATATGTAAAAACATATTGAAGCAACAAAAAGCTTCAAAGATTCTTAGAGTCTTAAAATCCTGCAATCAAATATAACAATGTTCACATAAATTTATTACTACATCGATTGATATTGCAAGTTTGTTTTCTTATCAATTTTAATCCTAAAATTTTATTAGCAGTTGGGGATTTTTCTCTTTAGTAAATTAAATACATACATATTTCACCACCCCTCACTTTGGACTGCCAAGGTTCACCATTGTCTCAGTCTTTGCTCTGATTCTGGCTTGGTCCAGAGGCCCTGTTTTGAAGGGGTTTATGGCAGAGATCAACCATAATGTTGCCAAAAATTTTTGTGAATCAAAAATCAGGCAATTCTTCATTCTTCCCACCTCGCTGTCTTATGCCTGAGGGAGCTGTGATCAGGCCCTACACCATAGTATGGGGTGGGATGGCCTCACTCCTGTCCCCTGTGTATGTCGGTCAGGACGTGGTGACCTTCCCCGATGTGGCCATGAGCTTCACCCCAGAGGAATGGACGGGGACCAGAATGCTAAGTATGTGCAAGGAACAGGTGAGCCCCAATTTGCTGGAGTATCTCCCCAGTTCTGGGCCTTATGTATTATGAGTCCAAATTATTTTTTTTTACTTTGTTTCATTTTGGGGTCCATCTGGAAATGCACATGGTGACTTCAGGTTCTGCACTCAGGAATCACTACTAGTTTGATACTTGACATCCAATATGGAGCCCGGGCATGGCCAGGAGTATTTCCTCAGCCCAGAGCCATGAATATACCCTATACATTGCTGTGTATGTGACTCAAAACAAACGAAATAAATTTACTTCTCTTTCCACATTTAACTTGGGTGTTGTGCTTTTGCTCTTGGTGTTGTTTCCGGAACACACTAGGAATTTTTATTTTCTTTCATTTGTAACTATTAAATTCCATTCATTTATTTTTTGGTTGTTGGGCTACACTCAGTGGTGTTCAGGGGTTACTCCTGGTTCTTCCCTCAGTATTTACTCGTGGCAGTGCTCAGGGACCATATGGGATGCTGAGATTTGAACTCTGGTGGTTTGCATGCAAGCCGTGCCCTCTATGCTGTCATTACAGCCCCTAAGATCATTTATTTCTTAAAGTCTCACCCCCTCATCTGCTGTTAGTCTCAGTGCTTGGGGTGACTTCAAGTGTTCTTCGGTGATCAGGTGTCGCCCAGCATCAAATCAGAGGTTCCTGCATGCAAAGCATGTTTCTGAATCCTTTGCATTGTCACCTGGCCTTCATCGGACTCTTTAAAAGGTACAGGTAAAGGCCCTCCCGTTGATCGTCGATTTGCTCGAGCAGGCCCAGTAACGTCTCCATTGGAGACTTTGTTGTTACTGTGTCTGGCATATCGAATACTCTCGGTAGCTTGCCGGGCTCTCCGACTCTTTAAGTTTTTTTTAAAATTTGTTTTGGACCAAACCAGCAGGACTCAGGGTTTGATCTTTGTCTCTGCACTCAGGGATCATGCCTGGCTGGTGGTGGACAGTATGGAGTTGTCGGGGATCATACCTGGTCTGACCATTGACAAGACCATTGCCCCACCTGCTGTAATACCTGCTACCCTCCGTCTTTCCCTTTGTTTTTAGCTTAATATAAATTTGGGGGGATGTCCATCATTTTCCTTGTTGGATGCTTGGGTTTACTACTGACTCTGCACTCAGTGAGAGTGAACTCAGGACCCTCCAGATGCTGGTGTCCTGGACACAGGGTCCAGCGGTCATTGTTCTTGTGGATAAAGGACAAAGTAGAGTATCTTCTTGGAAAGCTGACTGTGAAGGCCAATTTTGTGGCAGGAGATAAGGCCTCCTGTGAGCACCCCACACTTCTCTGCCTCTGTACTATAAGAGGGTTACCTGTTCCAGGTTGGGGAGCGCTTTCACACATTTTTTCACTTGTTCCCTGATATCCAGGTGGTTTCTGTGGAGCGGTGGAGGCTCTCGGGGACACAGCTTTGAGGGTTATGATGGGGGCTGTACCAGGGTGCAGGGTGCGTGGGTGTTAGTGCATGACCTTGGGGGGCCCCTGCAGGCACGATCGCCTCCAGGTCAGCGATAGGCAGAGGCGGGTGGGAGCAGGGTTGAGCAGGGGGACTTCAGGTCTTAGGGTGAGGGACCTACATCAAAGCACTGAAAGCCTTTGTTTTCCACATTGCAGACCAAGGTTCCATCCTGCTAGCAACAACCTGGATTGATTTCTGAGTGCAGAGCCAGGAATTACCACTTAGCATCAGCTGTGTGGCCTCCAAAAAAACAAAATAGAAGATTTATTTTGATTGGGCTGGAGCGATTTATTTTGATTATTTTGATTGGGCACAGCAGGTAAGGCATTTGCCTTGCATGTGGCCTACCCGGGTTTGATTCCCAGCTTCCCATATGGTCCCTCTGCAAGAGTAATTTCTGAGTGCAGAACCAGGAGGAAACCCTGAGCATCGCCAGGTGTGACACAAAAAGAAAAAAAAAGAGTATGTAGGAATATGTTAAGGAGCAAAGCACCTTTCTCATTTCATCTCTCCCTTAGCAGGCTTCCCTCGCTGTTGTTTTGTGTAACGCTGGTAAAGTAAGATACTGGAAGGAAGATATTTGATTTTTTGGTGAATAGGAGCTTTGCCTAGGGCTCACTGCTGGTGTGCTTGAATTATTTAGAAAAGGCAGGGGACTGGAGCAATAGCACAACGGGTAGGGCGTTTGCCTTGCACGTGGCTGACCCGGATTCGATTCCTAGCATCCCATATGGTCCCCTGAGCACTGGCACGAGTAATTCCTGAGTGCAGAACCAGGAGTAACCCCTATGCATCGCCGGCTGTGACCCAAAAAGCAAAACAAAACAAAACAAATACACAATACTTTTAAAGTTACCTTTATAATACATTATTTACTCAATAATTCAAAACTCTCCCAAATAAAATTTTCTCAAGGACCTAACATTATATTTTGTATGCGTCCAATTTTGTTTTCTTTAGTTTCATTTTTCAGCCACGCGATGATACTTCGGGGTGACTCTGGGTTCTGCACTCACTTATCACTCTTGGTGTTTGCTTGGGGGATCATCTGGGATCCGGGGATTGAATTGGGCCAGTTGCGTGCAAGGCAGCAAAAGTGAAGATTGTGTTGTTTGCGTACTTTCAGTAACTTGGCTGGTTATATCAGGGACACATGGGCTAGGACTCTCACCTTTTCATTGTCACTAATCTCTACATTGATTATGTGGGGGCAGGGTATTCTAGGGTGAAGCCAGCTGTAATCCCCTGGATGGTAGGAGGAGACCTGAGGCCGGGGAGAAGAGGCGTGTATGCAGCTGAGTGTCTGAGGACCCTCCCAGGCTCGGCCCTGGGCATCGTGGGTGTGCCCTGAGTGTGTGTGTGAAACATGCTGCTGACCCCAGGGAGCCTCGGGCTCCTGGATGCAGGCATCTGTGCTCTACTCGCACAACCCTTCGCTCCCCTGGAGTGATCCTGTGCTTTGCTTTCTTGGCTTGTTCCAGTCTTATTCATTAGTCATGTGTTCATGAGATTCAGGGTCCTTTGTACCCCTTTCCGTTTCCAGCCTGGCTGCACAGCCTGTATTGTTGGGGTGCCCTTGTCAGGAGCAGCAGAACCACCTTGCACCCCACCCTCTCTGTCACTAAGCTTGTCTTTGCCCTCAGGTCATTTGCATGTTTTTTGAGTATATGAAGACATTTTGTTTTGTATCGGTTTGGGGTCTGATGTTGCCAAGGGGTTTATTCCTGGCGGTCCTCAGGGGTTCCTTTGGGCAGTGCTGAGAATCCTGCCCCTGTCAGCCTTATGCAAGGCAGATGCCCTACCTGCTATTCTCTCTCTGATCCACTATGAAATATTCTTTTGTTTTTATGTTAAAAAGTCATTGAGTGAGCCCATAATAAAGCTAGTTTGTGCTGAAGTCATAGTATAGTGTGGAGGGTGCTTGCCTTGCACAGGGTTTGAGTTGCAGTTCCCATAGGATCCTCAAATATCTCTGGTTCTAGTAAAATAGAAAAGCCAAAAGGCTAGTGTGTGATTGCCAGGCTTCTCCCAGCAATAATCCCAAAGGATCGTCCCTTTGCTCTGGGCCTGTTTGGACAGTGAGAACCACAGAGATGTCATCTACCTGCTCGGCCTGTTCACCCAAGAGTCATTCGACTAATTCTTACCTGACTTGCTGTGATTTATTTAAGAACTCAAATCACAGTCTCAGGATTTGGCATAGGTGCACTCTGACTTGGGAATAGGGTCACTGAGTATGTGTGAGCTGGTAAGAGTAACACATTCAAAAATGAATATCATTATACCCAGCGGGATAGATCAGTGGAGCAAGCATGTGACTGGAAAGGTGGGGTTCCGGGTTCTCTCCCTGCCATTACATCTGTGGTCTCTGGACACTGCAAGGACAAAATCCAGAGTCTTATCCTGGGAGTAAAAGACACTTAGCCTTACTGGGTACTGAAACTGAAAAAAATTCTATTATTTTTCATATCAATAAAGTACTTTAATTTTTTCATCTACTGAAAGCAAACACAAGTGGTAATTGTTTCAAAGAATTGGTTTGTCAGTTCCTGCTGTGTTTACAAAAAATGAATATGAAGCCCCCTCTCTCTCTCCTCTCTCTCTCTTCTCCCCTCCCCCCCCCCACCGCCGCCTGAATTTGATGGTCTCAGGCTGCTTCCCCCACCCTTGGCCCGGTGACAGCCATGGGTCGATGACGGACAGAATGAGGTCCAGGCTCCTTGGTATCAATTGCAGTTTCTTCCAATCTCCTCTCAGTTCTCCTCTGATTCTCCTTCCATGAATCTCCTTCATTTCTCTTGGATTTTCCCTCTCAGATTCTTTCTTGATTTTTTCCCTTGCCAACTCTTATAGCATTAATTATCCCCCAAATCATGAGGGAGTTGGGGTAGCAATTACACATAGGCGAGGTCATACAATCAATGGATGTATGGTCCCTCTCTCAGAGGAAACATCTTCTAGGACAAACTCTTTCAGCAAGAAGACCCACCTAAAGGTGAAATGCCATCTATGGGTGCGTTTTTCCTTCCCTTAGTTCAGTAACCATATAAAAATTCATCTTAATTCTACTCCTTAATAAAATTAGTAGTCATTTAATATGGACACAGTAATAGATACATTAAGCTGGGGACATCTTACTATAGATCTCAGATTACAGTATTCAGGTCAGATTAGTCTTTCTTAACCCTAGCATGATACCAATCTAGTTGTTACTCTTTGGATCATGACAGAATTTTTCCATGACCATGCTCTTATATGGCATTTTGGTCTAGCCCATTTTGATGCCAGGGTACGTCACAGCTAGCCGTGGGTCCATCCAGTCCCTCATCATGACACCGCCTTTGGGGTGCTAGGGACTAAGGGCAACTGAGGCTTAGATTGAGAAAGCAGATGCCTAGGTATGAAGTATTATTTGGTGTCATTTAACTCCCAAGTTACAATGTCAGAGTATTAACTATCTTCCTATGTCTATACGAAAAGGGTGTTGCTCTAAAGTAATTATGCCAAGGACATAAGGAGAAGAGAAAAGCAGTTTTTTACACAGATTTCTGAGGATTCAGACCTTACAACTTAACAGAATCTGATTAGGAGAAATATTTGACAGACCAGTTGGGAAAGGAAAGCACAGAGAGGGAAGTTACAGAGAAACACAGAAGAATGGGAGTACCTCAGGAGCACTGTGGTAAACCTAAGCTCCCTCTGGCAAGGGAGGAAGGACATACCAATGTTAAACCTAAAGTGTTTATAGAGCTATATTCCAAGAAACAGAGGAATGGGAGTGCCTCAGGAGCATTGTATGGGTGTAATCCAATAAACCTTAAACTCCCTGTGACAAGGGAGAATGGACATACCAGTGTAAAACCTAAAATGTTTAGAGCTATATTTTCAACAGAACAGTGTAGTAGTTGGTCTGGCGCAATAGCACAGCGGTTAGGGCGTTTGCCTTGAACGCGGCCCTTGAGGCTGCTCCAAGTTCGATTCCTCCGCCCCTCTCGGAGAGCCTGGCAAGCTACCGAGAGTATCTCGCCCACATGGCAAAACCTGGCAAGCTCCCCGTGGCATATTAGATATGCCAAATACAATAACAACAAGTATTACGATGGAGACACTATTGGGCTTGCTCGAGCAAATTGATGAACAATGGGAGGACAGGGTGGTAGTGGGAAGATAGGGGAAGTTGAAGATAGAGGAGATTGTGCTGCGTCCAGCCTTCTACACCATCCCACAGCTGACTCTCGGGATCAGAGAGAAGATCGCCAGTACTAACAGGTCCCTTGAATGCTTTCTGCGGACATCCCAGGGATTTGGGATGTTGGGTCCCCACACCATCAAATCTCCAATGAACTCCAAAATTTGGAGTGTTTGTTCACACCAGGTTACAGGCTGTTCTGCCAGGCAAAGCAGCAGCCTCCCAAGAGAAGCACAGTCTGTTGGTTAGAAAAAAAAGGACATCCTGACTCACCTGTCCATTTCATAAGCACCCACAAAATTAAATTCACCAGACCCACATCCTGGTACCCCGTAAATTTATCTAAGCATAGTGAGGCAAGCATAGTTACCGAAGCAAAAAAAAAAGCGAATACACAAAGTAATCAGCTATTGATGTTTACTACCTCACTTTGGGGGGACCCTAGCCTATTTTTCCTGTTTGCACTCTGTGACGATCTGGCACCCTAGTGGAATGGTTACAAGAAATTGAGTATGTTTTTGTAATAACTCCGCTAAAAAGTAAACTTGTAAACTAAATTAATTTCATATTCTTACGGTAACAAGCACCAAATCATCATAGCCAAACAACAGATCATAGATCAACACGTCTGAAAAAGAGGCTTTCTCCTGTACTACTACTGTACAGTTATTCTTTCCCACTGGTTCAAATTTTGAAGAATTATAGCTTAATAAATCATCAAGTATTAAAATATTAAAAGGTTATTTAGCTGCACAGCAGTTAAGGGACTTTCTGTTCATTTGTCTGATCCATGTAGAATCACTGCAATGTAGACTTTGAGCACTGTTTGAAGAGTTGCTGCCCATAGCTCTCAAGGATTAACTGGAGAGCACCGTTTGCTCTGAACACACACACATACAGAAACAGGAATTTTTGCGTACACAAATGTCTTCCCAGTCATTACCAATCCCTGAGTCCCCTTCTGGGCTACCCCTGACCCCTTTCTGAGCCACGTGATTCATTTAGTTTCTGAATCTCTCCTATCATTGTGAAAACAAACAGTTGAAGCTACTCAAGACCTGGACTTTCAGTGTGATATAAATAAACGTGGGGACTCAGAGAGGTCTGAGTGGCTGTTTGCAAGAATGTGAATTTTATTTCCTTCGTCAAAACAAAGACTTCTGATTGACGTGCTATCTGTTTAGTCCGTCACTCTCCATCTATCCCAGACCTGGCAAACATCAGATGTACTGATCACCTGATCCTATCCCAGAAACGGGGAAAAATGAACCTTTCTGACCAGGCAAGTACCTGGTCAGGAATATTTGAAGCCTGGCCCTTTAAGGCTCTGGGCGCACTGCCGATGACGTCACAGTGTCGGGACCCTCTTTCCCTGCGCGTCTTGGAAGTCGGCGGAAGTGCTGGCGGGCGGCTTAGGTGCGGAAGGTGAGGAGCGGGTGAGGGGGCACCCAGGGGGCCAGAGGGGTCCAGGAAGGTTGGTTTCCCCGCCGGCCGCACGAGTGGTCGCTCTGACAGCCTGAACCTCCGCCGTCTCCGCCTTGTGGGCGGCGGGGTCGCTCCGGGGTGGCGGCCCCTCACCCGGGTCGCACCGAGAGCTGCTGCCGAAAGGTTTATCTTATTTATAAATTGATTTTTGGGGAAAAACGATCGTTTTTACCAAGTAAAAGTTACTTAGAAAGATGCGTAAGGGGGGAACGCGGCCGGCCGGGTTCGATCCCGGCACCTCACAGCATCCGATCACGGCCTGGAGTGAGCCCAGAGCCGGGAGTAACCCCTGAACAAAGCCCCCCCAGCGCCCCCCAAAAAGGTGGGTGGGTAGAGGAAGCACGTGGTCCAGGAGAAAAACGAATTTGAAGCGCTAAGGTCGTTCTGAAAGCTCCAGAAACAAGGACAATAACCGAACAAACAAAAGTGAAAAAAGTTTTAATTTTTTTTATGTGATTTAGCCCCTTACCCGGTAGCGCTCAGGACTACCCCCTGGGGATCCGAGGACCCTTTGGGGTGTCGGGATGCGAGGCCAGCGCCCTCCCTGCTGACCCATCGCTCGTGGCCCTCACAAAGCAGAAAGAGTCAGAGCTAGAGGGAGCCTCAGTCTCCCCCAGATCTGATGGAGCGGGTGAGGGCACCTCAGCGTTCATTTAGTTTCAGGGCGACGACCAGCACCTGGTCAGTCACAGGGGTGGGTGGATCATCCCAGCAGTGTCCACGGGACATCCCGTTACTGGTGCCCTTTCGTTCCTTAGGTGGATTGTGGAGTAGGGATAAAGCATGGGATTCCATCATCAAAGGGGTCTGGGCGCATTCTTTTTCCTCGTGGGGGGTGTGAGCCCCACCTCTCTGTGTTCAGGGGTCACTCCTGGGGTTGCTCAGGATACCACATATCTGGGTCAGCAGCATGAAGGAAAAAACAACCTCCCTTCTGTCCTGTCGTTCTTGAGGGGTGTCGGGTCTGGATGGGGGTGGGGCTGGGCACATTCTTCATATGCTTGGGGCTCAAAAGAATTTGACAGAGCCTTTGGTTTTCACTGGTTCTAGTGCATTCAGTGGGTTCTGGGAGTTCAGGGAGGTGGGGAGCTTCTCTTTCCTTTTTTATTTATTTTGCATTTTGGGTAACACCCAGTGAGGCATTATGGTTACTCCTGGTTCTAAATTCAGCAAACACTCCTACTGGTGCTAGGAACGATAAGCGATGCCCAGAATTAAACCCACGTTCTTCACCTTCAAAAGAAATGCTCATTTGTCTATGCTGTCACTCAGGCCTCAAGGTGTGGAGCTTTAAGCCAACTCAGGTTGCGGTCTGGAGGGGTGCATCAGGGTGGTGCTACAGTGGGTCTTGCAACCAAATATGCAATCTTAGCAGGTAGTAGCTTAGGGCACTTCCAGAGTGTGCCCTAACCCCTCTAATAATGCAATTTAGGATCACTATTGGCCACCACACCTTTATTCGTTTAAATGAAATAATTATTTAATCTGTAGGAAGTATAACTGTAAGACTCAGTTACTTCTCCTACCTTTGCACTCAGCAATCACTCCTGGCCAGGTTCAGGGCACCGTATGGGATGCCAGGATTCAAACTTGATTTGGCTGAGTGCAAGACAAGCACCTCACCTGCTATACTATGTCTCCAATCTCTTTAGACAGAAATTTCTTTTTTTTTATTTTTAGGGTCACACCCAGCGATGCTCAGGGTTTACGCAGGCTTTGCATTCAAGAATCACTCCTGGCAGTACTGGGAGACCATATGGGACTTCGGGAATTGAACCCAGGTTGGCCGCATGGAAGGCAAACACCCTGCCTGCTGTACCACCGTTCCGGCCCCAGAAATGTCTTCATTACTTAATTTATTGTACTTTTTTTGGCCACAGCAACAGTCAGTGCTCAAGGGTTACTCTTGGTTCTGAGTTCATGCATCATTTTTAGCAGTGCTGGAGTGTGTGAGCCTATGTCCTGTTGCATGTTAACCCCGGCTTAGCTGCTTGAAAGAAAAGCACCCTATCAACTTATTAGCATTGCTAACCCTCGAGCGGGCCCAGTAACGTCTCCATTGGAGACTTTGTTGTTACTGTATCTGGCATATCCAATACTCTCAGTAGCTTGCCGGGCTCTCCGAGAGGGGCGGAGGAATCGAACTCGGGTCGGCCATGTTGGCTGCGTGCAAGGCAGACGCCCTACCCGCTGTGCTATTGCTCCAGCTAGCACAGTGGTAGGGCGTTCGCCTTAAAAGTGGCCAACATGGCCGACCCGAGTTCGATTCCTCCACCCCTCTCGGAGAGCCTGGCAAGCTACCGAGAGTATTTGATATGCCAAACACAGTAACAACAAAGTCTCCAATGGAGACGTTACTGGGCCCGCTCGAGCAAATCGACGATCAACGGGAGGGCCTTTACCTTACCTTTATTGCTAACCCTATGTGATTATATTTCCTCAGAAAAAAGAATTTCTGCCTCACCTGTCCAGATTCCAAGCATCTCCACTGTCCATCTCTCCAAGACCAGGGGTGTGCCCTGCTGTTGAAGTGAGTACTTGCAGAAAGGGGTTTTCCAGGGACCATCTGCAATAGGTTCTAAATGTCTCACTCTTAGGGGCTGGGGCAGTAGTACAGCCAGGAGGGCGTTTGTCTTTCTTGCGGTTACCAGAGTTATCCCTGCCACAACATCACTAGGTGATATTGTCCCCTGAGCATCACTAGGTATGACTCCAACCCTCCCACTTCAGAAATTGTCTTGACACATGAGAATTTTTTATGCATCTTTTTGGAGTTGGAGCGTTTCTCCTGTCTTTCCCTCTTCCTTGTGTCTGTGTGTCTGAGATGCAGGGGGAGCCATGCTATGTCCCTCAAAGGTAAATCAGGTGCTCAGCACTCTGAGCTCCTCTCCTTGGGTGTATCTCACTACTTGGGGAGAAGGTGAGGTGAGATTTGGGGCCACACCTGGTAGTACTTGAGATCTGTGACCTTCTCTGTGCTCAGTGGACTAGTGGACACTGGATACAAGTGAAGGCCCTCTGGCCTTGCAGGTGTCTTGCATCTGCTTCAGTCTGGTGTGCTCTGTCCTGTTTATACCTTCATGGAAAGTTCTTACATGTGAAATTTCTAGAGCCCTTTCAACAGATGGCTGTTAGGGGAAAATGAAGGAGTTGGAGTTGGAGGCTCTAAGCGAAATTATGGACTTTAAAATCTCGTTTGGGCTAAATTTAATTTTTCTTTTTTTCTTTTTTCTTTTTGGGACACAGCGTTAATTCTCAGGTGTTATTTCTGGCTTGGCACTCAGGAATCACTCCTGGCAGTGCTTGGGGGACTGTATGTGATGCCAGGGATCGAACATATGCCATGCCAACTGTACTATCACTCTGGATCCAAGTGTAATATTTCATCCTCTTTTTCTTTTATGAAATCACGTAACCATAGGAGTAAAATCATAGTCTGAAAACCTGGTGTGTAAGCTCTGAGCATTTCTGGTGTGGTCTCAAATCAACAAACCCAGAGGACTGAGCGTTCAGAAAATATTACTAGATTTCACACCTCTTCTGTTGGCAGTTAACTCCTCATTGCCTTTATTTGGGCAGGAGGAGGATTGGCTATGCGGGGTTTTGCCAAACCCAGCAGTGCTCCGGGATCATTCCTTGGCAATTCATGTTCTGAAGTTAAGTCTTTTGCGTTCATGCAAGTGCCCTGCCACTCACTCTCAGCTCTTCCAGGCCGCTGCAAAACTTTGAAATTGCAGCCTGTACTTCTGGCTCAGGTTTGCACCAGGAGGCTCCAGGTGCCAGCAACCCTGCCCTGCCCTCTATCTACCAGCTGGGCCTCATCCCTGCCCCCTGCAGTATCTTTCTCACAAAGTTAATATTATTTATATAGAATTTGAATTCCTGCAGTCAGAGATAGACCAGGAATGCAGGACCTGTCCTTGCAAGCAGTCTGCCATGGTACAGTCTCCTTTACAACACAGGATTCCCCAAGCACCACTCAGGTAAGTTCAAAGTTCTGCCACCTGTAGCGCCCAAATCCAAACCTGCATTCTACAAAACTGGTTGGTGGAGGTTGACTTGTGAACAAATTACGTATACATATAGATATAGATATACACACATACACACACACACACACACACACATATATATATGAAATGAAATTCTGTCATGAATCAAAAAGGGGGATAACCAGACTCTTACAGATAAGCATTATGGTACTTTGTCCAGGCCCATTTCGATGCCAGGGTAGCTAGCTCACTACTTGCCCTGGGTCCATCTAGTCCCTCATTGGACCCTTCTTTTGGGGATCGAGGAAGTAAGGGCAACTGAGGGTTCAGTCAAGAGAGCAGATGTACAGGATGTAATATTATCTGGAGATCATCAGCTCCCAAGCTCAGGCTTCTCTTTCTAACTGTCTTCCTGTATCCATACAAAAAGCAATTGCTCTGAAATAGCTAACCATGCAAAAGACATTAAGGTGAAGAGAAAGACATTATTTACAAGTCAAAGTCTTATCAGTTGACAAAGGTAATTGAAAGGTTATGGGCAATCAAGAAACATAAGCTCTCACCTGCCAGGGAGCAACGGCAGACCACTATTATCCTACAATACCTGGTGATCCTCAGTGGTTTCTCCTGGCTCTGCACTCAGGTTTTATTTATGATGGCTCTCTGGGAGACTCTACAGGATCCTGGGGATTGAACCTAGGTTGGCCATGTGCAAGCAACACACTACCCATATCTACAGTGGCTCTGGTCTCAATTGGAGAGCTTAGATGCACGTAACTGTGCACAGAATGTTATTTGAAAGGATGGAAGGGACCCCTTGATGAAATCTTTTATAAGTGGGAATATGGGTCAGGTCCCAAGCTCTCCAAATCCCAGCAGACCATTTCATTTACCTGTGATTACTCACAAGGATGGTCACATTCCTGGATCCCACAGATGTCACTTTACTAATATTAGAGGTAAAAAAGGAAACATTTATGATTGGATAGAGCAAAATTTCATCCATCTATGAGTCAGATGGTGCTAAGGGGAACATTTGGAATTCTGAACATTGTGCCTAGATTGACTGCATGCAACGCACTCTACTAGCCTGATACTCTCAGTTTGAAATCATGTTTCTGAAACTGACTCCTGGGGTTTTCTTTGAAGCTGAGATTCCACTGCTTGCGTGTTGTCAAGGGGTAGAGCGTTGGCCAGACCTTGCTCCCTGATATTCTTACCAGACTTTGCTCCTGTTCCATGTCTCCAGCTCTCTGAATTTCTACTAGGCCAGTTCCTCTCTGAATCCCCAGGGTAGGCTTCGGAGTCGCTTTACTCCCAATCTGTATTTATGACTTCCCCAAGAAACTCATTGTTCCGTATGCTACCAGGTACCTACCTGCAGAGCTTGATTTCTTTTGACATGAAAACTCTCATGGCATAGACTAATAATTGGAATACTGTGTTCTTCTACATGGCAGCAGCCAGCCCTGGTGGAATGTCTCTTCCTGCAAATTGTGATAAAGGCTCAAGTGAGCAATTTGGCCCTCATCCCCACAGGGATGCCAAGACAAGTGGGATGTCTTCTGAGGGTTATCAGAAGATCACTCTTCCCATGTCCTCAGCACCATCACTTTCCCATAGAAGCCCATAATGGACAGAATCCCCAGAAATTTAAGCACTGAGGACAAACTTTTGAGTCCAGCATGACCCCGGTCAGACTATGTCAACATCCACAGAGGAGAGAAACCGTTTAAGTGTAAGGATTGTGGGAAGGCCTTCAATGGATCCTCATACCTTATATGCAGGAGATTTCATACTGGAGAGTTTGTATGCATGTAAGGAATGTGCTGTGGCCTTTCTCTGACTCAAAAATTTATTATGCACAGAAAAAGTCACACTGGAAAGAAACCATATGCATATATGCAGTGGAAAGTCTTTGCTTATTCTACAAGCCTTAATACACAGAAAAACTCACACTGGAGAGATAACTTATACTTATGAGCAATGAAGGAAGGCCTTTGCTTCTTCGTGAAGTCTTAGTTTTCATAATTTCTGTTTCATAGAAAACCCTTATATATGAGGTAGGTGGAAAGGCCTTTCATTTCTTCTCAGGTCTTTCTGAGCATAGGAAAGTTCTTACAGGGGAATGAAACACTATATGTGTCACAACTGTGGGAGCGTCTTTACTTACTATTCAAACTTTTGTGTCCATAAGAAAACGTACATTGCAGTGAATCCATATATATAATATATATATGTAAGGAGTGTGGCAAGGCCTTTGCTTATTCCACAATCCTTTTGTGACACTGAAATTTTCATATTGGACACAAACCTTATGTTTGTTATGACTTTTGCAAAGCCTTCACTTTCCCCTAACTCCTTATTAAACGTAGGAAAATTCATTCTCGAAGAAAATATATGTAGGGGTGTGGGAAGATTTTTACTCAATCCTCAAGCTTTGCTGTGTGAGAAAAATTTATCCTGGATTGAGGCTTTGTATATGAAATGACTGCAGGAATATTTTGATGCAATTGGCATAGCTTTCTGAACAGGAAAATTCACAGTGGAGAGAAATCTCATAAGTGTAAGAAATGTGGAAAGGTGTTCAGTTTGTCTCCAGCCCTTACTGCGCATGGGAAAAGTCATTTTGCAGTGAAACCTTACATCTGTCAGAAGTGTGGGAAGGACTTTCCTGGATCCTCGTGCCTTATGCATAGGAGAATTCACACTGGAGAGAAGTTATTTATAAATATACATATTTATATATGTAAGAATATATATATTTATGCAAGAACGTGGAAAGTGAATTATTCTCACCTGCAACTTTAAAGACAATCCTGGAGAAAATTCTGTAGGTAAGGAATATAGGAAAGCCTTCATGTTCTCTCAAGCTTTAGTAAATATAAAAATTATGTTGGATCAGTCACTTCCATGATAACTATGACCGGCGTCAGAACAGGGCCCTTAGGTAAAACAATTTTAGTTTCAACAAGTAGGTGGGGGATAGATACAAAAGTGCAGGAAGGAAGGAAATAATTCTGTTATATGTGAAAGCTTCCTGTGATACTAGTACCGTAAGTGAAAGGTACTTGCTGATTATCCCCTGCACCATGGTTATGACAATGTCCTGGCATGTGGACTTCCCAGTATGTTAACTGGTAAATAATGTTTCTTAGTGATAAAGCAAGGTGGAAGGAATTAAATAAGAAGTAAATAGGTACAAACATTGCATTTTGCTGGTTACTGTCACGACTCACCATGGTTTCATTCTTTGCTGTGATTTTGACTTGGCTCAGAGGCCCTGCTTTGCATAGATCATGGCATAGATCAACCAGGATGCTGTGGTTAGCCTTTTTTGACGTTGTATAGACAGCCAAACCTCTATTCTTCAGGCCCTTCTGTGTTATGTTCTGGGAGTCACATCCCGCAGTGCTGTCATTCGCAGTAGCATATCTGCACTCATTGTATTCAGTTTTCCATTTGATTTACACAAATATTGAGGGTAAATGTTTTGAGACTTACACTTTGGAAGCAGTAAAATCCTAACAATCTCTTGTACACCAAAATGGGACCATATAGAATCCAGATGATTGAACCTGAGTCAGCTGCGTACAAGGCAAACACCCTATCCACGGTGCTTTCGCTCCAGCCAACCAGCCTTACACATTTAACTGCATTTTCCTAGTTGTTCTCTGCGCAGCTGGTGTCTGGCCCTTTAAGGCTGCTTGCAGAAGCGAAGTGACGTCACAGCAGGGCATTATATGTTTGCGTGCAAGATGCTGGATCAGGCCTCCATTTGTTAAGCAGTTGAAGGGAGAAGAGGCTGTCTGTCCATCGTGGAAGGGGTCTATGAAGTCCGGTTTCGTGGCAGGACACTAGCAGCCTCCCGTGAGTGCCCTGCACCGCGCCTCCCGGTTTCTGCTCTGAGGGGCGGAGCAAAGCCAGCTCTAAGGACACTTTTAAGCTTTTTCAACTGATATCCAGGTGGTTCCTGCGGCCCGGCCCGGCGGGGTTTTGTGGGGGACTCGGAGCTTTGGTGAGTGCAGCGGGGGCTGTGCCGGGGCGCAGGGGTCGTGGGTGTGAGTGCGTGGTTCTGGGGATCCCCTGCATCTCCGCTGCGGGACGGTGGCAGGTGGGCACAGGGCCAGGTGGGGGGGGGTGCTGGGCCATCCCTACCCTCCCAGCTCGGGACTGCGCTGGGCCCTGTCTTGGACGCTTTGGCCCCAACCTCACTGCTGTAGAAGCTGCAGGTTCACTTAGAGGACCTGAGAGATAGCACAGCGCTTAGGGCGTTTGCTTTGCATCTGGCTCACCCAAGATCGATCTCCAAGCTCGACCACGATGGGTGCTTGAGCGCAGTTAGAAGTTTCTCGTCCATATCGCCGGTGGTGCCTCCAAAACTATAAAAGGACTGTTCACTTTTGAGGGGCAGCTCCCTAATGGCAAATGACACTGTAACCCTCAGTCACTATTTATTAGTAGCCTTGATTTCCAGACCATCCCTTGGGTGGGGTACTAGGGGTGTTTGCGGTTTGCAACTGAAAATTTACTTTGGGGCTATTTTTGGTTGTATTTTGGGCACAAATATGTAATCTCGGGGCTTCCTTTAAGGAGCAACACTCTGGAATTCTTTTTATTTTAAGTTCTTTAGGTTTCATGTGAGATGCTGAATATCAATCAGGGTCATCCTGGGAAGCGCCCGTCCCAGCTTAATATCTCTGACTCCACATTGTTGTTTTTTTCTAACGTAGAATTTCTGTATCCTAAAATCAATTTGAAAATTGCACCCGACTCTTCATCTCTCCCTGATTAGGAAAAACCCGGCTATTGCACTGAGAGTTGTGTTCAAATAATGTCTGGACATGCGCTGCATGCCTTTGGTGGCTGTGATTGGTCTCCGCACCCTGGCCGGTGAAGGGTGACAGAGGGTCAAAGAAGGAAACAGGGGCCAGGCTGTTGGTGATCTGCTGAATATTAACCCAAAGTGTCTTAGGCTTCATCTGTGAATTGCCCCTTTTGCTCCTCCCAGAGAAGCTTATCATGTCCTTGGTAACATCCCTAATTTAGTTAAAGTTTATCTTTAACATTTCCTTTGTATTTTTCTTCGCGTTGTCTCAGTTCCCCAGGCCAGTCTTGATTACTTATATACCATAACTTTCTGGTTATTCTCAACTTTGTATTTGTACTGCTTTGTAGTTGAAGTGGCTGTGTATTTGTAACTGCTTTCCTGTTTCCCCTATAGTATTTTTATTTTTTTAACTATACAGCACTGTTCTTTGGTTAAACACAGAAAGACCATCAATGCTTATACTCCTAGTATTTGGGAGTAGATGGACTCAAGTATATCTACTCCTGGGCATAATTGCTTGGTCATAATTACTTGACTCGGGCTTCAGTTACTGTAGTTCCTAACACCCCAAAAGGGAGGTTCTGCCATGGAACTTGTATGGACCAGGGGCAAGTGGGAAAACTACCCCAGCTTCGAAATGGAACATTCTAGAAAGCACATGTGCATGGTCTTGATGCAAACAGTTACAACATTAGAGGCAGGATCCCCATGGGGAAGGACAAGGTGAACTGGCCTGAAGACTTAGTCTGGGATTTACAGTAAAAGCCTTGCTTGCTCTCAGAGCCCAGAGAAGTAAGTGTTAAAAGCTTTATTTGCTCTGGTGATTGGAGAGATAGCACAGCGGGTAGGGTGTTTGGCTTGCACCCGCGGCCAACCTGGGTTCGATTCCCAGCATCCCATACGGTACCTTGTGCAACGCCAGGAGTAACTCCTGAGCGCAGAGCCTGGAGTATTCCCTTGTATCACCAGGTGTGACCCAAAAAGGCAAAAAAAAAGCCTTATTTGCTATCAAAGACAGAGAACTAAGTGTTTGGATATTTGTCTCTTACTGTGTTTATCCAAACAACTACAAGTGTTGATAACTTATACAACTAGAGGAAAAGATAAAAGCAATGTAGA
This sequence comes from Sorex fumeus, assembly GCF_029834395.1. NCBI lineage: Eukaryota > Metazoa > Chordata > Mammalia > Eulipotyphla > Soricidae > Sorex > Sorex fumeus. Next base: position 2,960,466 of record NW_026606191.1, read on the forward strand.
TGTCCCTGGGAGACAGAGTGTCTCCCTGGGTAAATCTCCCCATGAGAATTTACTCTGCCAAATGTTTATCTGTGTAAATGATCAGTAACTCCTCTGTTATGGTGGTTACGTGTCCCTTTTCGATGCCATGGTAGCTCACAGCTCTCCTGGGTCCATTCAGTCTCTTGCTTTTGGGGTGCTAAGAACAAAGGACAGCTGAGGCTTAAGTCTCATAAATATGGCAGTGCCCAGGAGTATATAGTATCTCCAGTTAATTAATTAACTCTAAAGTTATAAAAGCATAATATTGCCTTCCTTTGTCTAGACAAAGCTGAAGGCTGGGGGCATGGACATCCCAATCCTCCCAGCACAATCTTCCCAACCTGGGACTGCACTGGTCCTTGTCCAGGATCAAAAAAGGGATATTTTTCTGAAGTAAACTGTAGAGGATATAAACGAAAGAGAAAGTCAACATTTTATTTACAAATACAAAATCCAGAGATCTCTGGAGAATCTGACTTTACAATTCACAGGTTGTGATTAGGGAAAATGGGTGAATAATGTATAGGGGAATCAGAGCACAGGGAATTAAAGATGAATACTAAGGAAATGGGTGTGATTGGGATGGGTGTTACTCAGTAAGCCTCAGCTCCTTGTAGCAGAGGAGAAATGATGAACCAATGTTAAACCTAAATTGTTTAGAACTAGAATCCAACCAGGGTAAAGGGTTTTGTTTTTTTAAGCAAGAATGTTTTGGTTTTCCAGGAGTCAGGACATTTGCTCAGGAATCCCACTGGGTGTGCTAGGAGCACGTTTACTTAGTCCTGGAGCCATAGTATAGTGGGTAAGGACTTAACCATCCAAGCAATCGACCCAGGTTCTATGCCCTGCATCCCATATGATCTGTACCAGAGTGATTCCTGCGTGTAGAGCTAGGAGTAAGCCCTGAATCTGCCGGTTGTGGCCTCGAAACAAAAATCACACAAAATCACACTTATATATACACATATATATGCACAAACAATGGTGAAAGAACAACAGGGATTCAGGATAAACTGTGAGTTTCTGTAGCAGGGATGGATAAAAAATATGGGATTATTTTTACTTATTATTTTTACTTATTATTTTACAATGCTCAGGAGACGATATGGGATGCTGGGAATCGAACCCAGGTTGGCCGTGTGCAAGGCATACACCCTACCCGCTGTCCTATCTCTCTAGCCCCAAGAATAGGGGATTTTTAAGGACCAGAAATTTGACTCTTTTAATGTTTCATTCTCGAATTTGTCTCTGTGCATCATCCCCCCCCCCCCGGTTCGGTAGAATTTGCCTTTTTTCTTGTTATATTTTTCACCACAGCCTACAGTGCTCAGTGTTTACTCTTGTCTCTGAGCGCAAAGATCATTTGAGAAGAGTCAGGGTAACAGTCTGTGTTTAGATATCATTGATTCGAGGTTAGGTGAAAATGCAGGATCAGGCGACTTCTCCTTACCCCCAGCCCCCCAGTGTGTGACCGACCAGTCCAGCATTTGCCTCTCCACTCCTCTATTCGAGTCCATCCCCCGTGCAGCACAGATTCACCTGGGTGGCAAAAAGGTTCTCCGTGCCTAGACTCTGGCTCTTTACAGTACCTAATGGAAGTGGAAGTGATGTCATAAGTGATGTCATAAATGTCATGGTTCATTTTACATCCCTCACTCAGACACTGGGGCTGTTGCTCACTTGGCAGATGACAAGTAAATTTGCTCCCCATCCTGGAAGGGGGACTCTGAAGAAGGATTTAGTTGCAGGATTTGAACAACCTCCTGTGAGCACCCTGCGCCTTCCCATTTCCACACTCTGAGCCGAGGGGCCGAGCCAACTTGCGGGGCACTTTTGCGCTGGTTTTTCACTTGTTCGCCAACATCCACGTGGATCGTGAGGTGTGATGGAGGTTTTAGGGTGACGCAGAGCTTTGGGGGTGCAGTGGGGGTTGTCTCAGGGTACAGGTGTGACAGTTGTGAGTTCGTGATTCTGGCGTGCCTCTTTCGCCACAATCGTCTCCAGCTCCGGGATGGGGCAACAGTGGGTGAATGCGGGAATCATCCGAGGGCTTGGCTATTCCAATCGTCCCAGCAGTCCCATGTTTGAACCATTGGCCCTAAGCTCGCTTCTGTAGAATCCCCAGATTTGAGGTGCAGAGCTTCAGCCCCTCCATCTAATGGCATGAGACTGTCGCTAGTCATCTTCATTTTCTGCCGTGATAGCCGCGATCATGCGGGGTATATGGGGGAGAAGGGGGCCTGCAGGTGCAGAGGTTTGCCAATGAAAATGTATTTGGGGGGCTATTTTTGGTTCTTTATATTTTAGGGGGAGAGAGAGCACATATGCGGAGATGCTCATGAGTTACTCGAGTCTCTAAGCTCAGGTATTATCCCTGGCGCTGCTGGGGGCCATATCGGATACAGAGGATTGGTTGGTTCATCTAGTCAAGCACCCAGTTCACATTATTGCCTTCTAACCACAATACCAGTGTATCTTTTTCTGGTTCATGAATTTCAGGTCCCTCACATCAATCTTCAAAGCACTCCTGACTTTTCATTTCTCCCTGAGCAGACGACACCTGCCATTGTGGTAAATAGTGAGGTCCCCAGAACAGAGTGCCCAGGTGCATGTCCTTGTCTACCCTGCAAGAGAGTGTCGAAGATTTGTTCACTCTAAGTCACATGGTGTAGCCAAATTCCTGGCTAAGGTTCCCACGGGGCAGCACTGCTGCCAGCTGCAGGGGGGCGCTAGTATTCGGGAGCTCCTGGGCTGAGAGTCGGCCCCTGAAAGGGCCTACAGGGACTTTCCTGTGGGAGCCAGAGAGGAATCTGGGGATCAGAGAAAGCTGTCTTTTCCTTCCCTGTCTCCTGGGCCCAGGCTCCTCTCCTGAAGTGCAGCACAGATGCCAACAAAATTTGCATCCCCAGCGGAGACAGGAGCTTCTGCCATTGTCTCCCAGAGGTAGAATTGTGAGGCTGTGCCCGAGGTTGTGGGTGGTCTGAGATCAGGAGTGGGAGGAGGTGCTCCTGTCTGGTGCTCAATGTTCCTACTTCTCCAGGTCTTTGCACGGAGCCTCCTGCTGATCCTCAGAACAACAGTGACAGGAGAAGATGGTGACGCGGCTTCTGATTAACCATCCCCAGGTAGGAGTAGAGGGATAGAATGACATGAGGTAGTACCAGGAGTGCCCAGGCTTCCTGGACCATCTGTTTTCAGTTTCTTTTGTACGGATTCCAAGATGAGACCTCCGATCGGACCGTCCCATTCTGCTGTTTGAAGCTGCTTTTGTTTATGTTTGTTTTGTTTTATTTGACTTTGGGTCCGACCCAGTGGTGCATGAGGAATACTCAAAGCTCAGTGCTCAATGCTCATTCCTGAAAGGTCTAGGTGATGAATCGGATGCTGGAGGTTCAAAGGTTTCATCTTGGGTTTTCTGTTTACTTTGGGGTGGCAGAGCAAGGATTCTCGCAATCATTCCTTGTGCTTCACTCTGGCATTTTCCCTGGAAGTGCTTATGGACCATATGGGATGTTGGGGATCGCCAGTCCTACATGCTTTCCCTGGAATAGCTGTCCTCTTACGCCAACCTGCTACTTCGGCTTCTTTTGCATTGTTTTTGTCATCAGCTGTCCTCTTGACTCTGTTCTCTGGATTCAAAACTGACTGGCCTCAGAGCACCTTGGGGTGTGTTCGCCCCGTTTGCGCCCTGGCAACTACAATGATTTGGGCCCCCAGACTTGCTTTTCTCCTGTTTTGTCCTTCCTACTTTGGAGAGACTACCTGCTCCGTATATAGTCTTACGTTCACATAATCTTGTGTGTGGATTTCTGGGCATGCGGTGATCCCATGGAGAAAGAGCCAAGGATCTCTGCGGCCAGTAGAGATGTTGGGGTCAAGAAACTTCTACCTTCTTTGAGTGGGATTTGGGGCGGTCCTGTGCAGTGAGTTCCTTCAGGCACACATGCCATGCACTGCTCTGAGTAGTTGTCTATATGGACTGTCGAGTTCTAAATCCTAGTGGTCATGAGATGTGGGGGTGCAGCGGTGAATGTGCAGTGGTTTTTGCTACACCCAGGGATAGTCTTTTGGATAGTACAAGTCTGTGTCCAGGTGATTCTCTCTACAGTGCTCACTGGACCAGTGGTGCTCGAATTGGCCGGGGCGTTACCAGGAAAGGCAGATACATCCAAGAACCTTCTGTATAACGTCCTCCCACTTTAGCAGATCCAGTTGCCTTTTGTGATTTTTGGGGCCCATCAGTCATGCTTGAGCAAGAAGGCTGGTTCATTCGGAGTGGAGAGGCCCAGCGACAATATTGGACCCTGGGACTTGGCCTCAGAGTAGTGGGAATGAGACTAAGATAGACTCTGACTCCCACCCTCTTCGTGTGCTGACTCAGGACACAGTGTCCTTCCATGATGTGGCTGTGAACTTCACCCCAGAAGAATGGTCATGCCTGGAGGCCTCTCAGCGGAAGCTCTACAGGGACGTGATGCTGGAGACCTACGGGAATCTGCAGGCTGTCGGTGAGAGCAGTGTGGAGCCAACCATGTCTAAACAGACCCGCGTGGGCTCCCTGTGGTTGGGCGGCAGCTGTGTGTCCAACAGTAGCTCTGTGACGGGCGTGCAGTAGCTCTGCCCTCCCTCGTTTTTTTAGGGTTCATCTGTGGATACTCAGGGCTTATTCTCTGCTTTGTCTTCAGGAATTACTCTTGTGGGGTCGCCGGACTCTATGGGGTGATTCAGATCAACCATTTTCGACTGTGTCCATGGGAAGATCCCTATCTGCCCAGTTATCGCTCAGGTCCCTTTAAATAGTTCCATCCATTGTTGCAACAATTTACTTTGTGTACTACACAAAATTTTGTGTGTTTAATTGGTTTTGCTATTGCCTTTGTTTGGGGGGCACAGTCCACAGTTCTCTTGGCTCTGTGCTAAAGGATGACTAATAAGAGTGTTCAGGGGCCATATGGAACCGTATCTTGAAACCTCTTGGCAAGTTAAATTGTCGTTGCCTCACCCCCAGTACTTTTGCACCAGTCACTCACGGTTTTTGCATTTTCTTTTTTCCATAGGGATTAGGGATTATTCCTGCCTCTGTATTCAAGATCCACACCTGGCCTTGCTCCAAGACCATATGGGATGCCTGGGATCAAACCCACATGTGTGTGCAGCACTTCTGTCTTATCTGCTGTACTATCTCTTTCCCACCACATGGGATTTGATATCTCGTCTCTCAACTCATAAGATGCTGCCCTATTTCAGTGATTGGATTTACTTCTAATGGTTCTTGTGAGATTTCAGCAGGACTTAGGGTTTGCTTCTGGACTCTGCACTCAGGGATCACTCCTGGCTGGCATGAGGGACCCTAGGAGATATCGGGTATCACAACTGGATTGTCCATGAGAAACTCGTGCTGTGCTCTCTTTCTGGATACATTTTTAGCTTAAAAAAATAAGGGTCTCTTGTCACCCTTGGACATTTCCAGATTTATTATGCACTTAGTTTTACTGAAATCTGTGAAAAGTTCATGAGGGGCTCAGGAAACTCCATGTGCTGCTGGGCCTAGAGAGACAGTACAGGGAGGAAAGTGATTTTCTTGCAAGCGGCGCACGTGGGTTAAATTCCTGGCAACCCATGTCATCCCCTAGCACCAGCAGCAGTGATTTCTGAATACAGAGTCAGGAGTGTCACCTGATCATTTCCAGCTGAGACCCAAAACAAGACAAAAAACAAAAACATACTGTGCTAATCAACCCCCTGTAGGCCATACACAAGGCCAGGTGTAGAGTATTTGTGATATTTTCTTGGGTCTTACCTCTCGAATAACTAGAAATATGTGAAATTTTGGAAATGGACATTCTCCATGCTTTTCAGATATATGCCCACTTATATCAGGAAAACATGGGCATTTACCTGTCACCTTTTCCCTGTGACTTATCCATGCCTCTGTCTCTGTGGGGGCAGGGCGCAGTGGAATGAAGCCTGCAGTGATCTCCTGGCTGGAAGGAGGAGCTCTGAGGTCGGGTAGGAGAGGTGTGTGTGCGGGTGAGTGTCTGAGGACCCTTCCTGGATCAGGCCCTGTGCAGTGTATGGGTGCCCTGAGCATGTATGAAACACGCTGCTGAGACTGGGGCCTTGGTCTCCTGGATCCTGGGGTCTGTGCCACACTCAAGCTGCTCTTCATTTCCCTGGACTGTCAATAACAGAATGATCCTGTAATTTGCTTCCATGGCTTTCGAATAAGTAAGACAATAACAGAGATAGTTTGGATCTAAACGATAGTACAGCAGGGAGCGCCTTGCAGTGCCTGAATGTGACCTGTTCAATAATCTGCTCAATAACCTGGTTCCCCGAACATCACCAGGTCTGCTCAAAAACAAAAACATAATCTAGTGTAGAATTGCCAAGATCCTCACAGTTTTCCACTATCCGAATCTTTTGTTTAGTGTGGGACTCTTTGGACTTTGAGAACCACAGAGATGTACTCTTAACCACATGGCATCATTTTGCTACGTATTGTGACATGTGTGACGTGTGAATTGCATGTTCTCTTCAGTTTCAGAACTGAAACCGCGACTTCAGGATTTGGCATTACAGCACTTTGATTTGGGAATGGGGTCAGCAAGTACGAGTGAGTTGGTAAGATTCATGAATACAGAATAAATATTATTATGCCAGCAGGAGTGGACCAAGTATGTGATTGTAAAGGTGGCAGGCTGGGATTGGCAGGGAGAAATTTCAAAGCTTGATGCTTGGAGTAGAGGACTCTTAGCTTTGCTAGGTGCTGAAATCAACCATGTATAAAAAATACTGTGAACTTTGATTGGCTTGACAGTGGTCGTTGTTTAGAAAGCTAATTTGTGCGCCCTAGAGATGGTGCAGTGAGAAATATACTTGCTTTGCACAGGGATGGATGGTCCTTATCCAGCACTCCTTATAGACACCGTAGACCCACAGAACTGATCCTAGACACTGCATGGTGTGCCCCTCCACCCACCCAACCACCAATAAATAGAAACTACAAAACAGAAAGAACAAAAAACTTCATTGATCCTGAAAGCCATCACTTGTGGTGAGAGCTTTGCAATGGCCACGTGATCTGTCTCAGCTGCGTTACGATGCAGCGTGGTCTTCACCCCTGCATCACAGGTTCCACTCTGAGCTTTAACCAAACACACTGTGGATGTATTTCAGTTTCTCTTGAAATGGATGTGTCCGTTTTCTATAGAAGGAATTATTTCTAGTTGTATTCCTTCATTAATTTAAAAGGGGGAAACTCACAGAATTTACTCTCTATCCATCAATTTTGTGCGTCCAACTTATGGTAACATGAAGTCATTGAATTGTAAGACAATGCATATTTCAATATTTGCATTTGTGTGGTGCATATATGTGAAACCACATCTGAAGGGCTCAGTTTTTTGACAGGAAGACTCAGTGAATAAGTCAATAATTAGAATCCTCTGTTGTTCTACAGGAAAGCTGCCACCCCCAGTGGAATGTCTCTGATCCTGCACTGTATGATAATGTCTCGAGTGATCAATCCTGCCCTCCGCCCCATGAGGACGACGAGACAGGCGGGATGTCTTCTAAGGGTGATCAGAATGGTGAGAGCTACCTCACTCTTAAGAAGCCCTCGCCTGGAAAAAGTTCCTTGGAGTGTGTTATTCTCAGTTCACAGACACAAAATTCCCCAATGGGGCACCTGCTAGGGAGAGAAGCACTGTTTATAGTGAGTCCCTCACAGCAACTTACCCTCAACCACAGTCACTGTGAGCAGAACCCGTCTACGTGTAAGGAATGTGGGGGAGCCTCCCCATGTTCTCAGCACTGTGGTGTTCCCTTAGAAAACCACAGTGGACAGAATCCCCAGAAAAGTCACCCCCAAGAACAAAGTGTGAGTCAAGGGTTACTCTATCATGACCATATGAATATAAATTCAGGAGCGAAACCTTTTGCATGTGAAGCATGTGGGAAGGCCTTCGATCAATCATCACATCTTATTATGCATAGGAGAATTCATCCAAGAGAGAAACCTCATGAATGTCAGACATGTGGGAAGGCCTTTTTTCAGACCTCTAGTCTTAATAGACCTATGAAAACTCATAGTGGAGGGAAGCCTTATATATGTCAGGAGTGTGCTGATAACTTTATTCGATCCTCAGGCCTCAGTGTACATAGAAGTATTCACACTGGAGAGAAACCGTATATATGTAAGGAATGTGGGAAGGCCTTTGCGAAAGCCTCAAATCTTAGTGGACATAGAAGAATTCACACTGGAGAGAAACTGTATATATGTAAGGAATGTGGAAAGGTCTTTGCTAGCGCTTCAAGACTTACTGTACATAGGAGAATTCACACTGGAGAGAAACCTTATATATGTGAGTAATGTGGAAAGGCCTTTGCTACAGCCTCAAGCCTTAATGTACATAGGAAAATTCACACTGGAGTGAAACCATATATATGTGAGGAATGTGGAAGGGCCTTTGCTGTAGCCTCAAGAATTAGTGTACATAGGAGAATTCACACTGGAGAGAAACCGTATATATGTAAGGAATGTGGGAAGTCCTTTGCTGAAGCCTCAAGCCTTCGTGTACATAGGAGAATTCACACTGGAGAGAAACCTTATATATGTGAGGAATGTGGAACGGCCTTTGCTGTAGCCTCAAGACTTAATGTACATAGGAAAATTCACACTGGAGTGAAACCATATATATGTGAGGAATGTGGAAGGGCCTTTGCTGTAGCCTCAAGACTTAGTGTACATAGGAGAATTCACACTGGAGAGAAACCGTATATATGTAAGGAATGTGGGAAGTCCTTTGCTGAAGCCTCAAGCCTTCGTGTACATAGGAGAATTCACACTGGAGAGAAACCTTATATATGTGAGGAATGTGGAACGGCCTTTGCTGTAGCCTCAAGACTTAATGTACATAGGAAAATTCACACTGGAGTGAAACCATATATATGTGAGGAATGTGGAAGGGCCTTTGCTGTAGCCTCAAGACTTAGTGTACATAGGAGAATTCACACTGGAGTGAAACCGTATATATGTAAGGAATGTGGAAAGGCCTTTGCTTTGTCCTCAAGACTTAGTGAACATTGGAAAATTCACACTGGAGAGAGATACTATGTTTGTAAGGAATGTGGAAAGGCCTTTACTTTGGCCTCAAAACTTAGTGTACATAGGAGAATTCACACTGGAGAGAAACCGTATATATGTAAGGAATGTGGAAAGGCCTTTGCTTTGGCCTCAAGACTTAGTGTACATAGGAGATTTCACACTGGAGAGAAACCGTATATATGTAAGGAATGTGGCAAGGCCTTTGCTGGAGCCTCAAACCTTCATGTACATAGGAGAATTCACACTGGAGAGAAACCATATATATGTAAGGAATGTGGGAAGGCCTTTGCTACAGCCTCAAGCCTTAATGTACATAGGAGAATTCACACTGGAGATAAACCGTATATATGCAAGGAATGTGGGAAGGCCTTTGCTACAGCCTCAAGCCTTAATGTACATAGGAGAATACACACTGGAGAGAAACCGTATATATGTAAGGAATGTGGGAAGTCCTTTGCTGAAGCCTCAAGCCTTCGTGTACATAGGAGAATTCACACTGGAGAGAAACCGTATATATGTAAGGAATGTGGGAAGGCTTTTTCGAAAGCCTCAAGCCTTAATGTACATAGGAGAATTCACACTGGAGAGAAACCGTATATATGTAAGGAATGTGGAAAGGCCTTTGCTACAGCCTCAAGCCTTAATGTACATAGGAGAATTCACACTGGAGAGAAATCTTATATATGTACGGAATGTGGAAAGGCCTTTGCTAGAGCTTCAAGACTTACTATACATAAGAGAATTCACACTGGAGAGAAACCGTATATGTGTAAGGAATGTGGGAAGGCCTTTGCTACAGCCTCAAGCCTTAATGTACATAGGAGAATTCACACTGGAGAGAAACCGTATATATGTAAGGAATGTGGAAAGGCCTTTGCTTTGGCCTCAAACTTAGTGTACATAGGAGAATTCACACTGGAGAGAAACCACAATATATGTAAGGAATGTGGGAAGTCCTTTGCTGAAGCCTGAAACCTTGTGTACATAGGAGAATTCACACTGGAGAGAAACCGTATATATGTAAGGAATGTGGGAAGTCCTTTGCTGAAGCCTGCTGAATTTCACTCGGGCTGCACCTATGCCAGTATTCTTGTGCTTGGAATTGCTTGTGTGTTAACTTGTAAATAATGGGCCATGGTGATGAAAATAAGGAGGAAGGTGACTCAATAAACAGGTACAGAAATACCCTCCTGCTCAGAGCTGTCATGGCTCACTATTCGGTTATTGTTTGCTATTCTTCTGGCTTGGCCCAGAGGGACTGGTTTAGCGGCAATTATGGCAGAAATCAACCAAGATGCAGCATTGAATACTTTGAAAATGGAAAAATAGGTAATCCTTCATTCTTCATTATTTCCTGTGTTAGGATTTGGGATGCTTGAGCACCCTGCAAATATCCTCGTTTGACAACTTGAGCATAGGTCAAGTCAGCTTGTATGGTGCATTCACGCTTGGTCCTTACTTGTTCTGGATATCCAGACTTTAGTGGATGTGGAGCTTTTGAGGGGTGCATTGTGTGCTGTTCTGTGGCTCAGGTGTCATGGGTGAGGGTGCATTATCCTGAGGGCCCCTGCAGCCACCATCGATCCAGGTCCAAGACGGCACTGGAGGTTGGGCACATGGACTTTAGGCCTTGGTGTGAGGAGCCTGCAAAGAGTGGGGGACTTGGTCATCTTGTTCCTCCCTACTGGAGACTGTGAAGGACCCTGCTTGGAGTCTTTGGACTGGACATAACACTTATTGAAACTCCAGATATGTTCACTGGCAGCCCCAAAGGAAAGGGCACTTTTGCCGTCGGTAATTTTCATTGGCTTCAGTGCTGGGTTTCGCACTTTGGGGCGTGTTTAGACAAGTGAGAGGTATATGCCTTGAAAATTTCCTCTTTGGATTATATATATTTTTTTGCTTTTTGTGTCACACTCCGCGTTTCACATGGGTTTCTCCTGACTTATACACTCAGGAATTACTCCTGGTAAAGCTCAGGGGACCATATTGTTTCTGGGATTCGAAACCGGGTTGGTCACGTGCAAGTCAAACCTCTTACCCGCTCTGCTATCACTTCAGCCCCTCTTTGAATTAATTTTAATAGCAGCTTTTATTCAGGGGAGTTGGAAGGGATTCTTTGATGCACAAGGTTTACTTCTGGTTGTGCATCTCAGGAATTATTCTGTGGTGCTGCTGGGTACCTATCGGATGGGGAGGTTTGACTAGGGTCAGCAAGGCTAGCATCCTAGTCGCTTCACAGTGATTCCAACCCCACTATTGGTGTTTTTTCCCCATATATAGAATTTCTACAACCCAGGAGTATGGTACCGCCAGCAGGTCAATCTGTGCCTGTAAGGCGACTGCATCAGCAGCCTGATGGCACCATCAGACTTCCAGATACTCCAAAATTGCTGCTGTGCCTTTGGCCAGACTCCAAAAACTTTGGGCAAAGTCTTCCAAGAAAGTAAACAGCCAAAGTTAGGTATGTGCAAGACACACCAAAAAACCATTTCCTGCTCAGCTATATAATTGGAGGCAAGGTCTCTCTGGTTCCTGATCAAACCTCTTTTTTTTTGATTTCATAATCTTCCATGCTCATTATTAGCAGGTAATTTATTTTAAACCTATTTTTTTTATTTATTGAATCACTGTGGGAAAGGTTACAAAGCTTTCAGGTTTATGTCTCACTCATGCAAATATCAAACACATATCCCTTTACCAATACTTATTTTTTACCATGAAGAACCCCAATAAAGCCCCACCCCCCCACACCTCCCCGTCCCTGTGAGGCAGATGAATTCTAGTTAACACTCTATCTGCTTTGATTGTTTCAATAAAAGATTCACCACTATTATTTAGAGTTTACCCCCCCCCCCAAATCAGACATGCTGAAAAAGCATTGTGAAGTGATTTGCTTTCTACAGCTGGGTTCAAGAATTAAATGTGGGTTTTGGATTTCTGCTATTTTACCTATTGACCCTGGAAGTATTTCTACTGAAAGTCAGATAGTTAAGAAATTGGTTTCTGTGTTCTGGAGTCGTGGCCGTGCTGGAGAGCCGCTCGCGGGGGGCTACCGGTGGCCTCGGTAGGGCGTGAAGGACGGACCGGAACGCCCCCCTTCCCATGAGGTTTTAGTCGCCCCCACACTCCCGGCTCATACCTGCTGTCCACAAGGCTTCCGTGTGGCCGCCATCTTTCTTTCCAGAGAGGAGAGGGCGAATGGGGCAACACCCTTTCCCCTCCGGCAGACTTGATGGCCTGGATCAATGCAGAGTCTGTTGACTTTTCTGCTCCAAGCTGCTGAGTTCTGCATTAAGTCCTTGTGCTTCTGGGGCTGTGGCCGTGCTGGAGAGCCACTCGCAGGGGGCAACTGGTGACCTCGGTAGGGCGTGAAGGACGCACCAGAACGCCCCCCTTCCCATGAGGTTTTAGTCGCCCCCACACCCCCGGCTCATACCTGCTGTCCACAAGGCTCCCATGTGGCCGCCATCTTTCTTTCCAGAGGGAGGAGGGCGGAAGGGAGCAACACCCTTTCCCCTCTGGGCAGAAATGATTGCCTGGATTAACGCATAGTCCTTTCACTTTTCTGCTCCAAGCTGCTGGGTTCTGCATTAGGTCATTGTGCTTCTGGGGCTGTGGCCGTGCTGGAGAGCCGCTCGTGGGGGCAACTGGTGGCCTCGGTAGGGCGTGAAGGGCGGACCGAAATGCCCCCCTTCCCATGAGGTTTTAGTCGCCCCCACACTCCCGGCTCATACCTGCTGTCCACAAGGCTCCCATGTGGCCGCCATCTTTCTTTCCAGAGAGGAGAGGGCGAATGGGGCAACACCCTTTCCCCTCTGGCAGACTTGATGGCCTGGATCAACGCATAGTCCGTTCACTTTTCTGCTCCAAGCTGCCGGGTTCTGCATTAAGTCCTTGTGCTTCTGGGGCCGTGGCTGTGCTGGAGAGCCGCACGTGGGGGGTGACTGGTGACCTCGGTAGGGCGTGAAGGACGGACTGGAACGCCCCCCTTCCCATGAGGTTTTAGTCGCCCCCACACCCCCGGCTCATACCTGCTGTCCACAAGGCTCCCATGTGGCCGCCATCTTTCTTTCCAGAGGGAAGAGGGCGGAAGGGAGCAACACCCTTTCCCCTCTGGGCAGAAATGATTGCCTGGATTAACGCATAGTCCTTTCACTTTTCTGCTCCAAGCTGCTGAGTTCTGCATAAAGCCCTTGTGCTTCTGGGGCTGTGGCCGTGCTGGAGAGTAGCTCATGGGGGGCAACTGGTGACCTCGGTAGGGCATGAAGGATGGACCCGAACGCCCCCCTTCTCGCGAGGTTTTAGTCGCCCCCCACACCCCCGGCTCATACCTGCTGTCCACAAGGCTCCCATGCGGCCGCCATCCTTCTTTCCAGGGAAGAGAGGGCGAATGGGGCAACACCCTTTCCCCTCCGGCAGACTTGATGACCTGGATTAACGCATAGTCCTTTCACTTTTCTGCTCCAAGCTGCCAGGTTCTGCATTAAGTCCTTGTGCTTCTGGGACTGTGGCCGTGCTGGGGAGCCGCTCGTAGGGGGCAACTGTTGACCTCGGTAGGGCGTGAAGGACGGACCCGAACGCCCCCCTTCTCGTGAGGTTTTAGTCGCCCCCCACACCCCCGGCTCATACCTGCTGTCCACAAGGCTCCCATGCGGCCGCCATCCTTCTTTCCAGAGAAGAGAGGGCGAATGGGGCAACCCCCTTTCCCCTCTGGGCAGAAATGATGGCCTGGGTTAACTCATCATCCGTTCACTTTTCTGCTCTAATCTGCTGGGTTCTGCATTAAGTCCTTGTGTTTCTGGGGCTGTGGCCGTGCTCCAAACTTAACTCTGATTTTCAGGGAGAAAGATTGGGTCGTTTACTTCTCATTGATCACTTTGTATATAGAGAGATGTATATATCTCTCAAATCTGCCGGACTACACCTCCCAGGTAACCTCAGATTCCGGAAGTCACGCCCACACCCCGCCCCCCAGCGCCATCTTTGAAGCGTTCAGCATAAGAGAAGGAACACATGGAGGGTGCGGAATCCCGGAGGGAAAAAAAAAAAGGAAAAACAGGTTCCAAAAAGAGCCGAGAGCACCGGCAAGTTCCAGATGGAGTAGGTGCCGCATCCCGCCTCCCCCAGATGGAACCCCGGTGACCAGAAGCCTCTACAAACACAGCTCGAGTATGCGAGGACTTTTTCTCAAATCTGCCGGACTATACCTCCCAGGTAACCTCTGATTCCGGAAGTCACGCCCACAGCCCGCCCCCCAGCGCCATCTTTGAAGCGTTCAGCATAAGAGAAGGAACCCTGATCAAACCTCTTAGAGGCTATGATCCCAGAGACAAATCTCGGGACCAAGCGGCTTTTTGCAGAGATGCGCCCCACACCCGCAATGAGCTACTGGCGACAGACCACCACAAGGGGGAAACGGTGTGTGTCTCCGCCTGATCACACTTGGTGGCTTTGTGGCCAGCATCTTCCAGAGGCGATTGGACAGACAGGTTTTGGCCTGTAGTGACAAGACATGCAAGGCCTCATGGGATTGGGCTGGGCGCTACACTTTCCTCCCCACCTCAATGAGACCCCGAGTCGCTGCCGATGTACGAACTCTCTGGCTCTTGATCACTCTGTTTAACGGCCATGATCCCAGAGTCTCAGAAACTAATTTCGGAACCCAGCGGCTTTCAGCAGAAATGTGTTCTGTTCCCACAGTAGGTTACCAAAGCTGGGTATTTCAGGTGGGAATAGGTTTCGTGCCTGGCGGTTCAGTGGCTGCCATCTCTGAGGGCTTCTGGACAGTTAGGTTTGGGACTGCAGTGAGGAGACATGCAGGTCCTAATGGGATGGTGGTGGAGCCGGCCCTTTCCCCCCCACCCCAATGAAACCCCGAGTTTTCTGGCACCTATGATTGACCTCTATGGCTTGTGATCAAGGTGAGTAATGGCCATGATCCCAGACATTCAGAGACAAATCTCGAAACCCAGTGCCTTTTAGCAGAAATGCATCTGGACCCTGCAGTAGGTTACTGTCCCAGGTCCACCCCAGGGGGAATTGGTGCTGTCCCCCTAACTGCTCCCCCTTGGCAGCTCGTGGCCTCCATCCACCAAAGGCCTTTGGAAAGTCAGGTTTGGGCCCACACTCACGAAGATACATGGGGCCTCGCAGAATGGGTATGGAGCTGGCCAATTCCTCCCCACCCCAACAAGAGCCTAAGTCATTCCCACGAACCACCTCTCTGGCTCGTGATAAAGCTGTGTAATGGCCATAATCCCAGAGACTCAGGAACAAATCTCGGAACCCAGCAGGTTTTTGCAGAAATCCCTCCAGATTTAGTTGTTAAAGTTTCAGAATTCCAAAATCATATGTTATTTATAACCAGCAATCGAAAAAGAATTGTCTACTGTTGCGTTTTCACCAGATCTAAGTGCCGGAGTAAAATCCCAAATAATAATGGTGGGTCTTGTGTCAAAATATTGAATGTAATCAAAGTAGAGAGAAGAATGTGGAAATTATCTGCCCCACAGGTAGAGGAAGGCTATGGAGTGGCGTTATACTTGGGTTTTTAGTGATGGAAAATGGGCAAGGTGAAGGGATGGGTGTTTCATTGTATGACCGAGACTTAAACCTGAAAGCTTTCTAAGTGCTCTCCCATTTCCCCCCGTTTTCTCCCATTTATTTAGAAATAGCTAGAGTAATAGTAGAGCAAGTAGGATGTGTACCTTGCATGTGGCCAACCCAGGAGTCCTCCAGTCCACAACATCTTTTCATTGCTCATTGGACATTGAGCGTCCCCTTCTCATCCCTAGAACATGTAATGTGGGGGTGTGGCATGGGGTAGGGGTGTCTTCTCCCCGGAGCTGTTCATTACGGAGAAATCCAGTGCTTTGCTTTCTTGATTTTGTTGTGATTCTTCCCTATCTGCCAGGTATGTCAAGTAGTCCATGTGTTTCAAGGCTTTTGTTTTCCCAGTTGTATAACTGGCCAGACTGTACAACTAAAGGGTCGGGTACCCTTTCTGGACCCCGCTCAGTCAATCTGACACCATGCATATCTTTGCCTTTGGATCATTGTCATGGGTTTTTGAATATGGGAAGAAATTGAGTTTTCTTTTGTTATGGGGCCTGGGGATGCTCAGCAGTTATTTCTGGTGGTTCTCGTAAGTTGCTTTTAGCAGTGTTCAAGGATCAAACCCTGTCAGCCTCATGCTAGGCAAATGCCTATCTACTGTACGCTTGTACACACCAAAAAATGTTTTATTGTGTGTATTTTAAATTCTGACTGGGAGCCCAGAGTGAAGGTAATTAGGACCGGAACAGCAGTGCATCACTGCTGTTCTCGCCTTACAGATGCCCCCTAACTTCGATGTCCAGCTTCCCCTATGGTATCCCAAGCACCACTGGGTCTGATTAAAAACAAAACCCAAAAGGATGTTTTGGGTGATTGCCGAGCTCCTCCCAGCAACACTTCCCGCAGATTTTCCCTTTCTGTAGGCTTGCTTGGACTGTGAGAACTATGCAGATGTCCTCCAACTGCTTGGTCATTCAACTGCATTCCATTCAACATTGGACTAATTTTCATTGTGCATTTTGTTTGATTTCAGAACTCAAATCACAGGTTTAGGATGTGGCATTACAGGAATTTCTTTAGGGAACAGGGGTATTGCATACAAGTGTGCTGTAAGATTCTCTTGTTGAAACTATTATGCCATTGGAGTGCTCAGTGAACCGAGCATGCGACTTGAAGGGTGGGCTCCGGCTCCATCCCCACAACCACATCTATGGTCTCAGCATCACAGGAAAAATATCAGAGTCTAATGCTGGGACTAGAGGGTCTTTAACCTCAGTGGGTGCTGAAATCTAGAAATGTATTTTATTGTATTGTTTTTTAAAGTTTTCATTAAAATGCCAGTATTTTCAATGTTATTGATAGTTGTATTTAGGCGTACAATCATTGAACACCAATTCCTGCATCAGCTTCCCTCAACCCGTGTTCCCGTATTCCCTCCCCACCCAGGTGCCCACTCTGCCCCCGCCTGTCATCTGGAAAAGCACATGACTAGGTTTCAGTGGTTACAGCTTAGATCTCTTGTTTTAGTTCTGTTGCATCTGTGTTTTGGGTAAATGGCTACAGCCCTCACTCATGTCACTGGCATGATCAGGGAATCCCTGATCCCTGTAAACTTCTGGGTCTCTTCCTCCCCAAATTTCTTTCCTTCTTTGTCCGGCTTCTCTCTAAACACTGGAATTAGGGATGATTTAAGCAGCCCCTTTACATTACATTTCCACATCCAGTGTTCGGTATTCCACAGATGAGTGAACAGCATCCTGTTTTTGTTTCTTTTTCTGGCTAACTTCACTGAAGACAGTATCTTCCAGTTCCAACCATGTTGCTGCACAAAAGCAGTAATTCTAAAACCTGAAAAATATATCAATTGATCTCCCTTTATTCATCGATTTTTTCAAGTGGGTGTCAGTAACGTCTCCATGCATGCCTGTTGCATGCTAGTGTAGCCCAATGGCATCTGTTTGTTCTAGGAACATGGAGAGCCTCAAACCGATTTTTCAGGGTCTTGAGGAAGAAGTCTGAACATCTTGTAGGTGGGCGTCCAAGCAGTCTTTTGACATCCCGTGGAATTCAGTCAGTAATGGGTCTAGGCCAGTGGTTGTCTGTAAACCTCATTTCGTGTCCAGCCCATCTGATTTTTGATGGCTTAGAAGATCAGACAGCGTCCCTGATTCTTGACCCTTGACGGAGATCAGAACTCCGGATTCTATCTCTCATTTGAGTGATGCGTGATATTCCAAGCATAGCTCTTTCGATTTCTCTTTGAGAGACCTGAGTAGCATTCTCATCCTGTTTTCATAGGTCCCAGGTCTCTGAGTCATATGTTAATGCAGGAAGAACAGTGGAATTGAAGAGATGTGCTCGAAGCTGGACGTTCTTTGTACTCTTAGTTATTCCTTCAATGCTCTTGAAGGCATTCCAAGATGCTCTCATCCTCCTGCGAAACTCAGGTGCCAGGTCATTCATCATGTTTCTTTCTCAAACTAGGTATATATAACTGTTGCATTCGGAGATGGTGGTTCCATTGAAAGCGAGTAGAGTATCAGAAATGACGCTGTTTCTCATTAACATTGTCTTCGTAATTGTGATGCTTCATAATTCAGCTGTAGTCCGACCTTTCCACTCTCACAGTCAAAGTCGGTCTCATTTCTGCCTCTTGGCTGATGTTGGGTGTTATTAAACAATGTCATCAGCAAAGCAGAGGTGGTATAGTTGCCGACCATCTATCTTCACTCCCATTCCTTCCCATTCCAGTCGTCGCATGATGTTCTCAAGGGTGGCACTGAAGAGTTTTGGTGAAATGGTATCACCCTGCCGAACCCCTCTCTTGACATGGATAATTACTTCTTTGTAGAGTGGTGAAATCCTGGTAGTGAACCTGTAATAGAGCTCACGGAGGATCCTGATGTATTGAGTTTGTACACCCTGATTGGCTAGGGCTTCTATGACCGCTTCTGTCTCCATAGAAGCAAAGGCCTTCTTTAAATCAATGAACGTTAGACAGAGCGGCATCTTGAACTCCTGAGAAATCTCAATGAGCTTAGTAATCATGTGGATATTGTAGATGGTACTGAATCCTTTTCGGAACCCACCTTGTTCACATGGTTGTTCTTCATCTACTGTTCTGCTAATCCTATTAAGGTGACTCGAGTGAACAGATTATAGATGAGAGACAATAGGCAGATTGGGCGATAGTTTCCAATGTCGTGGATGCCTTCCTTCTTGTATAGTAGTACAGTCTTGCTGATTTTCCATTGGGATGGAACCTTGAATTCAGACAGGTAGCGTGTTAAGAGCCGAGCCAGTGTATTGATGAGTACTGATGGTAAGTTCTTCAGGTGTTCAGGTCTAATCTTGTCTGGGCCAGGTGCTCTTTGTTTCTTTACCCACGAGATAGTATGTTGAATTTTGAAGGGAGAACATTCGGAACGATATATCCATGGTGCAGAATGTGGTATGTGGGCAAGTGGACGTGGCTATTAAAGAGATCTGAGTAGAAGTCATGAATAATCTCCATTTCCCTTCTGGACGATGTGATAGATCCATCAGGATGTCCGAGGGCAGACATCTTGGTCTTGTAGTTGGTGAAGGGCAGGAGGGCATTACAAAAGCTTTTCCCGGCTTCTCCCGCATCTACCAGCATCGCTGATCTCCTGTCTTTGAGGTCATCCTTGATGGCTTCTCTGCATTGTTTTGCCAGCTTAGACATTCGCTCGCGGTTGCCTGAGGCATGTGCCAAGCCACATTGGTGAATAAGTTCAAGAGTGTTCGAAGAAAGGCAGTTTTTCCGTGGTTATCTCTCTCGGCCCCGAGAGTCCCAGCAGCAGTAATCCTTGAGCAATGCTGGTGTGATCCTCTCCCCATGTATGTTAATTAAAATTCTCCTTAACACACCCTAGTTTCTCTGATTGCTGTTACCTTCACCCCAGACATCTGGAGATGCTGGAGTTGAATCTGGCTTCTGCCACCCTCCTCCACGGAGAACAGAAGAAATGGGACTTCTCCTGTGTATAAGAACCTCAAAACTCAGGACGGAAAATGGCACCCTCAGCAATGCGGGGTGCTATGATATGTGGAAGTGGGGTCTGGAGACCTTTAGAACTGAGTAGGTTGGACACGTAGTACTGTGGGAAGGCAAGCCTCTCCTGTGTCACCCTGTTTGCTCTCGGGTAGCTGGCTCTGGAGCACTGCTCACTGGGTATCCTTCCACACATAGAGTGAGTGGGGCAAGCTCCAGTCAGCAGGGACACCCGGACACAGATCCCCAGTTTATTCTCTGACCCAAGGCCCAGTCAGACGCGGCCAGGGACGGAAGATGCTGGACTCTCTCATCCCCTCTCTTACTTTGCGGGTGTAAGAGAGTTGAATCCATCAGAGGTGTCTCCTCTTGGCACACAGACCCCTCAAGAATGAAGCAGCACCATTGAGGTCTGGGGTCATCCCCCAACCCCCACCCCACCCCACCTGGTCCACACCTCCTGATCTGACTATATGATTTGAGTGAGGGGGTCGGAAGCAGTGTTGGGGGCCCCCACATCCTTCTGGAGTTCGACTTTGGTTCCCACACTCGGGGAACCCCCACTTGCCCTGCTCCCGCAAATGTCTGGGAAAGCCAATGAGAAGTCTCCCTGGAACAGAAAGGAATCCAATCTAGGCTTTTACCTAGGTCAAAGTCCCGTTGCTAAGGAGGTTGCCTAGGCAGGTTGAGAGTGTTGATGATCTTCTTTGAATTCCTTTCCTGGCCTTTTGTTTCTGCAGGAGCTTCTCTGGGTCTGTTATTGGCCATAGGTGAGGGTGTGATCAGACCTTAGTTTCTGTTTTCTTCAAGGTTGGCCTTCACAACTTCAGAGCTATTCCCGGGAAATTTACTGCCTTTACCTTGGGAGGGGGAGCCTTCCCTATCTGCCTGCATGCCTACATCAATTCCCTCCAAACCATTAGGAGTTGCTGGACGTTAGGACGGTAGGAGCCCTCAACCCTGGTCCCAGAGAAGTGACTCCTGAGTGCAAAGGCAGAAATAAATAAGCCCTGAGCACTGTTGACTATGTCTCCCTCCTCAAAGATGCAAATCCTAAGGTTCCCAGTGCTTCCCAGGTAGCTGATTACTCCCTGAGGTACCAGGGAACCATGTGATACTGGAGGTAAACCCAGAAAAAACATCTACAGGCAGAGAAAGCCTTGATCACAGGGATCACTGAAATCGCTCACATCTGTAATTTATAAACCTGATCCCCCTGACATAGCGCTTTCTGTTCAATACAGAAAACAAGTACTTTTTTGTAGGGGTGTGGTAAGGCACAATCAGAAATTCCGAGGAGTTACTTCTGGCTCCCCAGGCAGGATAACTCCAGGTGGGCCTGGGAGGGAAAGGGATTATATGCTGTCATCCCCTGCAAGACAAACTCCCAGCAATCCCTAAAATCTGAATTTCAATTTAACTTGAATGCATCATTCAATCTCCCCCAGCCCTTGGGTGGGATATACAATGCCTCCATTATCTCTGGGTTCCTCATGGCTTGCCCGTTGACCATTTTTTTTTCATTTTTGTGTCCCACCTGGGTGATGCTCAGGGGTTTCTCCTGAATATGCACTCAGGAATTAGTCTGGAAGTGTGGTGCTTGGGGGATCTTGTGGCAAGCACTCTGCTTCAACCTTTTGATGTCTTAAATATACACTCCTAGTTCATTCTTTATGTTACAGTTCTCAAGTTCAAATTAAACTGGTGTCTTCAGTACTATGAGGGAAATGGAATTGCTGATGATTGCAATTCAGGGAAACACAAAGATCTTCCCATTCTGTAAACTCTTAAGAGTTCTTGCTACTGTGCACTTCCATACGTCTACCAAGGTATGAGCTCCTGGTGAACCTGAATTAACCTCCTGAGTTTACTTATATAGCAAACCATAATAATAATAGTAATGATTACTTTTTCCTATGCCAGTGCCCCAGCACTTGGACTTGATTTGTATGTTAACCTGTAAAAAAATGTTCCTTTTTTTTGGACACACCTAGAGATGCTCAGGGGATACTCCTGGCTTTGCACTCAGGAATCACACCTGGCTGTGCTCGGGGGACCTTATGGGATGCTCGGAATCGAACCTGGGTCAGCCGCATGCAAGGAAAACGCCCTACCCTCTGTGCTATTGCTCTAGCCCGTGTAAATAATGGGTCTTGATGATGGAATCCAGGGGAAAACTGATTAAATAGGAACTAAGTAAAAGGGTACAAAAACCACCCCTCAATCACAAATATCAGTGTCACTCATGGGAGTGCTTGGGGGACTGTATGTGATGCCGGGGACCGAACATATGCCCTGCCAACTGTACTATCACTTTGGCTCCAAGTATAATTTTACATCCTCTAATTTTTCATCCTCTTTTTCTTTTATAAAATCACGTACCCATAGGTAAATCATAGCCTGAAAACCTGGCCTGTAAGCTCTGAGCATTTCTGGATGTGGTCCTAAAACCGAAACAACAAACCCAGAGGACTGACCGTTCAGAACATATTACTAGATTTTGCACCTCTTCTGTTGGCAGTTAACTCCTCATTGCCTTTATTTGGGCAGGAGGATTGGCTATGTGGGATTTTGCCAAACCCAGCAGCTCTCCGGGATCACTCCTTGGCAATTCAGGTTGTGAAGTTAAGTCTTTTGCGTTCATGGCAAATGCCCTGCCACTCACTGTCAGCTCTTTCGTGCCGCTGATAGCCTTTGAAATTGCAGCCTGTACTTCTGGCTCAAGTTTGCACCAGGAGGCCCCAGGTGCCAGCAACCCTGTCCTGACCTCTATCTACCAGCTGGGCCTCATCTCTGCCCCCTGCTGTAACTTTCTCACAAGGTTCACATTATTTATATAGAATTTGAATTCCTGCAGTCAGAGATAGGCCAGGAATGCAAGACCTGTCCTTGAAAGCAGTCTACTATGATACAGTCTCCTGTACAAAGCAGGATTCCTCCAAGTACCTCTCAGGTAAGCTCAAAGTTCTGCCACCTTTAGCAAAATCCAAACCTGCATTCTACAAAACTGGTTGGTGGAGGTTGACTAGTGAACAAATTACATATATATTATATACATATAAATATATATATAGATATAGATATACACACATACACAAACACACACATATATGTGTATATATACATATATATGTGTATATGTATACATATATATGTATATATACATATATATATATGGTCATACCCTGTGGTTGCTGCCAAAAGGTAACAAATGGTACTCAGTGTTGTGCCGGGGTATACAGGTCAGCCGTGTACAAGGCCAGTACCCTACCAGACTATAGCTGTGGCACCTAAATTTATTGATTTATTTTTTGGTTGACTACACCCAATGGAGATTAGAGTTTACCTCGGCTCTGTTCTCATTGATAATGCTAGGTTTGGGGACCCTGTGAGGTGGTAGAGATTGAACCTCGGTCAGCTCTGTGCCAGACAAGCAACGCGTGGTCTGTGCTTTCTCTGTAGCCATCATAAAAATGCTTCTTTGCTAAGTCGAGATAGTTGTGTTCTTTTTTCTGATTAACTACACAATTCACTTTCTTTCTTTTTTTTTTTTTTTTGCTTTTTGGATCACCCCCAGTGATGCACAAGGGTCATTCTTGGCTCACGAATTCAGGAATTACTCCTGGCGGTTCTTGGGGGACCATTGGGGATGCTGGGAATCAAACCTGGGTTGGTCGTGTCCAAGGTAAACACCCTCCCCACTGTGCTATCGCTCCAGCCCCCCCCCCAGTTCACTTTTTTGTGTTTTTGTTTTCGGATCACAGCCAGAAGTGCTCTGGGCTTACTCCTGACTCTGCACTCAGGAGTCACTCCAGGGGGGCCTGGGGGAACCTATGAGAAGTGGGAGTTTGAACAGGATTTACACATTAATAGATGTTCCCGGTCTCTCCTGGCGGCTCTCTCTCACTGTCCACATTTGTTGCTCTTGAGCCACTTCTCCACCCTGGACAGTTGTTGCTGTGGACCGATGAAAGTAGAATGAGGACCAGGCTGGTTGCTGATTACTTGCTGTTTATTCAGTCTCTTGTCTCCCAGCTCTATCCAACCCTCTCTCTTAACTCGCTCTCCAATGCTCTCTGTGACTCCTCTCCAATCTCCCCAGCCACTCTTAATCTCAGCTCTCAGCCTTCTCTTTAAGTCGCAACAGTGTCCTCTAACTCTGTGTCTCTTCTCTCACTGTCTCGTTGTCATCCTGTTGTTCATCGATTGACTCAAGCAGGCCCCAGTAATGTCTCCTTCTTCCTATCCCTGAGATTTTAAGAAGTGCCACATTTGAGGCTCTTTCAGGGTCAGGAGAAAGAGAACCATGATTGTTACTGGTTTTTGGCATATTGAATACACCATGGGGAGTTTGCCAGACTCTGCGGTGTGGGCAGGATACTTCTGGTAGGCTGCCAGTTTTTCCAGATTAAGACTAGATAATAAAATTTCGTGTGACTGTGCACTTCCCAGATCACGGTTTTAAAGTCTTTGGGTCTTGGCCATTGATGGGATTACACGGCACCGGGGACAGTTGGTGGGTGTAACACCTACATACTGGAAGATGGGAGATCTGGGTGGAGGAGGCCCAGTCCCAATATGAGCAGCTTGGAGATCTCAGCCCCAGGTCCTGCACACCTGGGTTTCTCTGCCGGTTCCTTCATGCGTGAGGCTCGTCCGAACTTGTGGAGAGTGGTCTTAAGCATGGCTGTGGCTCGAACCAGAGGTCTTGAGCTGCCGGGGCTCTGCTCGGGGTTGGGAGGGAAACTTAACACACCCTCCTCCAAAAGGCACCAGTGAGAAAGCCAGACACGGAGGTGGGAGACTGCCTGTTTTCTTTCAAGAGCAGGGTTTTATAGTCTCTGAGTCTTGGCCATTGATGGGATTACACAGCACCAGGGGCAGTTGGTGGGTGTAACGGCTATATACTGGAAGATAGGGGATCTGGGTGGAGGAAGACCATCTCTTTTCTCAGTCTCCTTCATTCCCCCTATCTCCCTGAAGCTGCTCTTTTTCTTCTCTCACCAGAACCCCAATCCACGCCTCACCACGGGAAGCGCAATGAAAAATGATTTTCTAGACTTCCCCGTTACCTGCAGCCCATGAAGAAAAAGCAGCCCTAAAGGTGTGTTACTCCTCTCCTTCGACCAGCAACTTAATTGACATATTTAGTTTTACTTCCTAATGATTACCGTTCTGTATGGACATAGTAATAGACACTTTTAGACTTGTTGGTGACTCTCCTGGGGACTTATCTCCACAGATTCAGACTCAGGCTGGATCAATCACTCCCAATCCCAGCAGCATCCAAGTCTAGTTACTACTTTTTGATTCATGACAAAATTTGTCCATGACCAGGCTCTTATAGATAAGCATTATGGTACTTTGGCCAGGCCCATTTCGATGCAAGCATAGCTAGCTCACCACTTGCCCTGGGTCCGTCTAGTCCCGCATCGGACCCTTCTTTATGAGATTGAGGAAGTAAGGGCAGCTGAGGCTTCAGTCAAGAGAGCAGATGTCTAGGAGGTAATATTATCTGGAGACCAACTCTCAAGCCCAGGCTTTTCTTTGTAACTGTCTTCCTGTATCCATACAAAAAGCAATTGCTCTGAAATAGCTAACAATGCAAAAGACATTAAGAAGAGAAAGACAGTATTTACAAGTCAAAGTCTGATCAGTTGACAAAGGTAATTAAAAGGTTATGGGCAATCAAGAAACATAAGATCTCACCTGCCAGGGAGCAAGGGCAGACCACTATTATACTACAATACCTGGTGATCCTCAGTGGTTTCTCTTGGTTCTTCACTCAGGTATTATTTCTGATGGTGTTCCTGGAAACTACAGGATTCTGGGGATTGAACCTAGGTTGGCCATGTGCAAACAACACCCTACCCAGATCTACAGTTGCTCTGGTCTCAGTTGGAGAGTTTAGATACATGTAACTGTGCACAGAATGTTGTTTGAAAGGATAGAAGGGGCGCCTTGATGAAATCTTTTATAAGTGGGAATATGGGTCAGGTCCCAAGATCTCCACATCCCAGGAGAACATTCTGTTTACCTGTGATTTCTCACAAGGATGGTCACATTCCTGGATCCCACCCATGTTACTTTACTAATAATAGAGGTAAAAAAGGAAACATTTACGATTGGATAAAGGAAAATTCCA
Source organism: Sorex fumeus (assembly GCF_029834395.1). Classification (NCBI taxonomy): domain Eukaryota; kingdom Metazoa; phylum Chordata; class Mammalia; order Eulipotyphla; family Soricidae; genus Sorex; species Sorex fumeus. The sequence continues at coordinate 2,986,314 of NW_026606191.1, forward strand.
TCCATCTATTAGTCAGATAGTGCTCAGGGGACCCTTTGGAATTCTGGACATTGTACCTAGATTGACTGCATGCAGCGCACTGTACTATCGTGATACTCTCAGTTTGAAATCATGTTTCTAAAACTGACTCCTGGGGTTTTCTTTGAAGCTGAGTGTCCACTGCTCGCGTGTTGTCAAGGGGTAGAGCGTTGGCCAGACCTTGTTCTCTGATGTTCTTTCCAGCCTTTGTTCCTCTTCCAAGTCTCCAACTCTCTGGGTTTCTACTAAGCCAGTTCCTCTCTGAATCCCCAGGGTTGGCTTCGGAGTCACTGCTTTCATCCCCATCTGGATTTATTATTTCCCCAAGAAACTCATTGTCCTGTGCCCAACCAGCTACCTACCTACAGAGCTTAATTTCTTTTGACATGAAAACTCTCATGGCATAGACTAATGAGTGCAATCCTCTGTTCTTCTACATGGCAGTAGCCAGCCCTGGTGGAATGTCTCTTCCTGCACACTGTGATAAAGGCTCGAGTGAGCAATTTGGCCCTCATCCCCACAGGGATGCCGAGACAGGTGGGATGTGTTCTGAGGGTGATCAGAAGATCACTCTTCCCATGTCCTCAGCACCATCACTTTCCCATAGAAGCCCATATTGGACAGAATTCCCAGAAATGTAAGCACTGAGGACAAACTTTTGAGTCCAGCATGAACCCGGTGGGACTATGTGAACATCCACACAGGAGAGGAAACTGTTTAAGGACTGTGGGAAGGCCTTTGATGGATCCTCATACCTTATACATAGGATATTTCCTACTGGAGAGTCCGTATGCATGTAAGGAATGTGCTGTGGCCTTTCTCTGACTCATACATCTTAGTATGCACAGAAAAAGTCACACTGGAAAGAAACCATATGCATATACAGAGTGAAAGTCTTTGCTTATTCCACAAGCCTTAATACACAGAAAAACTCACAATGGAACACTGGAGAGATAACTTATATTTGGGAGCAATGTAGGAAGGCCTTTGCTTCTTCCTGAAGTCTTAGTTTTCATAAATTCTGTTTTGTAGAAAACCCTTATATATGTGAGGTTGGTGGAAAGGCCTATCACCTCAGGTCTTTCTGAGCATAGGAATGTTCATACAGGTGGATGAAACACTATTCGTGTCACTACTATGGGAGGGTCTTCACTTACTATTCAAACTTTTTTGTCCAAAAGAAAACGCACATTGCAGTGAATCCATGTATATATGTAAGGAGTGTGGCAAGGCCTTTGCTTATTTCACAATCCTTTTGTGACACTGAAATTTTGATATAGGAGACAAACCTTACGTTTGTTATGACTTTTGCAAAGCCTTCACTTTCCCCTAACTCCTTATTAAACATAGGAAAATTCATTCTCGAAGAAGACATATGTAGGGGTGTGGGAAGATGTTTACTCAATCCTCAAGCTTTGGTGTGTGAGAAAAATTTATCCTGGATTGAGGCCTTATATATGAAATGACTGCAGGAATATTTTGATGCAATTGTCATAGCTTTCTGAACAGGAAAATTCACAGTGGAGAGAAATCGCATAAGTGTAAGGAATGTGGAAAGGTGTTCAGTTTGTCTCCAGCCCTTACTGCGCATGTGAAAAGTCATTTTGCAGTGAAAAATTACATCTGTCAGGAGTGTGGGAAGGACTTTCCTGGATCCTCGGGCCTTATGTATAGGAGAATTAACACTGGACAGAATCTATATATAAATATACATATTTATATATGTAAGAATATATGTATATTTATGTAAGAACGTGGAAAGGGAATTATTCTCACCTGCAACTTTAAAGACAATCCTGGATAAAATCCTGTAGGTAAGGAATATAGGAAAGCTTTCATGTTCCCTCAAGTTTTAGTAAATATAAAAGTTATGTTGGATCAATCACTTTCATGATAACAATGGCCGGCGTCAGAACAGGGCCTTTAGGTAAAACAATTTTAGTTTCAACAAGTAGGTGGGGGATAGATACAAAAGTACAGGAAGGAAGGAAATAATCCTGTTATATGTGAAAGATTCCTGTGATACTAGTACCGTAAGTGAAAGGTACTTGCTGATTATCCCCTGCACCATGGTTATGACAATGTCCTGGCATGTGGACTTCCCAGTATGTTAGCTGGTAAATAATGGTTCTTAGTGATAAGGCAAGGTGGAAGGAATTAAATAAGAAGTAAATAGGTACAAACATTGCATTTTGCTGGGTACTGTCACGACTCACCATGGTTTCATTCTTTGCTGTGAGTTTGACTTGGCTCAGAGGCCCTGCTTTGCATAGATCATGGCATAGATCAACCAGGATGCTGTGGTTAGCCTTTTTTGACGTTGTATAGACAGCCAAACCTCTATTCTTCAGACCCTTCGGTGTTATGTTCTGGGAGTCACATCCCACAGTGCTGTCCATAATTTGTGTCTGGGTAGAGCCACATGCAAGGAAGCACTTCATTCGCAGTAGCATATCTGCACTCATTGTATTCAGTTTTCCATTTGATTTACACAAACATTGAGGGTAAATGTTTTGAAACTTACACTTTGGAAGCAGTAAAATCCTAACAATCTCTTATACACCAAAATGGGACCATATAGAATCCAGATGATTGAACCTGAGTCAGCTGCGTACAAGGCAAAAACTCTATCCACTGTGCTTTCGTTCCAGCCAACCAGCCTTACACATTTACCTGTATTTTCCTAGTTGTTCTCTGCGCAGCTGGCCCTTTAAGGCTGCTTGCAGAAGCGGAAGTGACGTCACAGCAGGGCATTTACATGTTTGGTTGCAAGATGCTGGATCAGGCCTCCATTTGTTAAGCAGGTGAAGGGAGAAGAGGCTGTCTGTCCATCGTGAGAGGGGTCTATGAAGGCCGGTTTCGTGGCAGGACACTAGCGGCCTCCCGTGAGCACCCTGCACCGCGCCTCCCGGTTTCTGCTCTGAGGGGCGGAGCAAAGCCAGCTCAAAGGACAATTTTAAGCTTTTTCAACTGATATCCACGAGGTTCCTGCCACCCGGCGGGGTTTTGTGGGGGACTCGGAGCATTGGTGAGTGCAGCGGGGGCTGTTCTGGGGCGCAGGGGTCGCGGGTGTGAGTTCGTGGTTTTGGGGATCCCCTGCAGCTCTGCCGTGCGATGGTGGCAGGTGGGCGGTGGGCCGAGTGGGTGGGTGGGGGGCGCTGGGCTGTCCCTACCCTCCCAGCTCGGGACTGCGCTGGGCCCTGTCTTGGACACTTTGGCCCCAACCTCACTGCTGTAGAAGCTGCAGGTTCACTTAGAGGACCTGAGATACAGCACAGCGGTTAGGGTGTTTGCTTTGCATCTGGCCCACCCAAGGTCTATCTCCAAGCTCGACCAGGACAGGTGCCTGAGCGCAGTTAGACGTTTCTCGTCCATATCGCCGGTGGTGCTTCCAAAATTATAAAAGGACTGTTCATTTTTGAGGGGCAGCTCCCTAATGGCAAATGACACTGTAGCCCTCAGTCACTATTCATTAGTAGTCTTGATTTACAGACCATCCCTTGGGTAAGGTTCTAGGGGTGGTTGCGGTTTGCAACTGAAAATTTACTTTGGGGCTATTTTTGGTTGTATTTTGGGCACAAATATGTAATCTCGGGGCTTCCTTAATGAGCATCACTCTGGAATTCTTGTTCTTTAAGTTCTTTAGGTGTCATGTGAGATGCTGAATATCAACCAGGGTCAGCATGGGAAGCGCCTTTCCCAGCTTAATATCTCTGATTCTACATTGTTGTTTTTTCTAACGAAGAATTTCTGTAAAATCAATTTTCTAAAAGCAATTTGAAAATTGCACCCCGACTCTTCATCTCTCCCTGATTAGGCAAAACCCGACTATTGCACTGAGAGTTGTGTTCAAATAATGTCTGGACATGCGCTGCATGCCTTTGGTGGCTGTGATTGGTCTCCGCACCCTGGCCGGTGAAGGGTGACAGAGGATCAAAGAAGGAAACAGGGGCCAGGCTGTTGGTGATCTGCTGGATATTAACCCAAAGTGTCTTAGGCTTCATCTGTGAATTGCCTCTTTTGCTCCTCCCAGAGAAGCTTATCATGTCCTTGCTAACATCCCTAATTTAGTTAAAGTTTATCTTTAACATTTCCTTTGTATTTTTCTTCGCGTTGTCTCAGTTCCCCAGGCCAGTCTTGATTACTTATATACCATAATTTTCTGGTTATTCTCAACTTTGTATTTGTACTGCTTTGTAGTTGAAGTGGCTGTGGATTTGTACCTGCTTTCCTGTTTCCCCTATAGCATTTTTATGTTTTCACTCTACAGCACTGTTCTTTGGTTAAACACAGAAAGACCATCAATGCTTATACTCCTAGTATTTGGGAGTAGATGGACTCAAGTATATCTATTCCTGGGCATAATTGCTTGGTCATAATTACTTGACTCGGGCTTCAGTTACTGTAGTTCCTAACACCCCAAAAGAGAGGTTCTGCCGTGGAACTTGTATGGACCAGGGGCAAGTGGGAAAACTACGCCAGCTTCTAAATGGAACATTCTAGAAAGCACGTGTGCATGGTCTTGATGCAAACAGTTTCAACATTAGAGACAGGATCCCCATGGGGAAGGACAAGGTGAACTGGCCTGAAGACTTAGTCTGGGATTTACAGTAAAAGCCTTGCTTGCTCTCAGAGCCCAGAGAAGTAAGTGTTAAAAGCCTTATTTGCTCTGGGGGCTGGAGAGATAGCACAGCGGGTAGGGTGTTTGGCTTGCACACGGCCAACCTGGGTTCGATTCCCAGCATCCCATATGGTCCCTTCTGCAATGCCAGGAGTAACTCCTGAGCGCAGAGCCAGGATTATCCCCTTGTATCACTGGGTGTGACCCAAAAAATGCAAAAAGAAAAAAAAAGCCTTATTTGCTGTCAAAGCCCAGAGAACTAAGTGTTGGTATATTTGTCTCTTACTGTGTTTATCCAAACAAATACAAGTGTTGATAGCTTATACAACTAGAGGAAAAGATAAAAGCAATGTAGTTGTCCCTGGGAGACAGAGTGTCTCCTTGGGTAAATCTCCCCATGAGAATTTACTCTGCCAAATGTTTATCTGCGTAAATGATCAGTCACCCTTCTGGTATGGTACTTATCTGTCCCTTTTCGATGCCAGGGTAGCTCACAGCTCTCCTGGGTCCATCCAGTCTCTTTCTTTGGGGTGCTAAGAACAAAGGGCAGCTGAGGCTTAAGTCTCATAAACATGACAATGCCCAGGAGTATATAGTATCTGCAGTTAATTAACTCTGAAGTTACAAAAGCATAATATTGCCTTCCTTTGTCTATACAAAGCTGAGGGCTGGGGGCATGGCCATCCCAATCCTCCCAGCACAATCTTCCCAACCTGGGACTGCACTGGTCCTTGTTCAGGAGCAAAAAAAGGATATTTTTCTAAAGTAAACTGTAGAGGATATAAAGGAAAGAGAAAGTCAACATTTTATGTACAAATACAAAATCCAGAGATCTCTGGAGAATCTGACTTTACAATTCACAGGTTGTGATTAGGGAAAATGGGTGAATAATGTATAGGGGAAGCAGAACACAGGGAATTAAAGATGAATACTAAGGAAATGGTTGTGATTGGGATGTGTGTTCCTCAGTAAGCCTCAGCTCCTTGTAGCAAAGGAGAAATGATGAACCAATGTTAAACATAAATTATTTAGAACTAGAATCCAACCAGGGTAAAGGATTTTTTTTTAAGCAAGAAAGTTTTGGTTTTCCAGGAGTAAGGACATTTGCTCAGGAATCCCACTGAGTGTGCTAGGAGCACGTTTAGTTAGACCCGGAGTCATAGTACAGTGGGTAAGGACTTAACCATCCAAGCAATCGACCCAGGTTCTATGCCCTGCATCCCATATGGTCTGTACCAGATTGATTCCTGCGTGTAGAGATAGGAGTAAGCCCTGAATCTGCCGGTTGTGGCCTCGAAACAAAAATCACACAAAGTCACACTTATATATACACATATATATGCACAAACAATGGTGAAAGAACAACAGGGATTCAGGATAAACTGTGAGTTTCTGTAGCACGGATAGATCAAAAATATGGGATTATTTTTTCTTTTTTGGGGCACACCTGGCAATACACAGGGATTACTCCTGGCTTTCCACTCAGGAGTTACTCCTGGCAATGCTCAGGGGACCATATGGGATTCTGGGAATCGAACCCGGGTTGGCCGCGTGCAAGGCAAATGCCCTACCCACTGTCTTATCTCTCTGGCCCCAAGAATAGGGGATTTTTAAGGATCAGAAATTTGACTCATTTAATCTTTCACTCTCAAATTTGTCTTTGTACATCATTTTCCCCCCTTCAGTAGAATTTGCCTTTTTTCTTGTTATATTTTTCACCACAGCCTACAGTGCTCAGTGTTTACTCTTGTCTCTGACCTCAGGGATCATTTGACAAGAGTCAGGTTAACATTCTGTGTTTAGATATCATTGATTCGATGTTAGTTGACAACTGCAGGATCAGGGGACTTCTCCTTACCCCCAGGCTCCCATTGTGTGACCGACCAGTCCAGCATTTGCCTCTCCACTCCTTTATTCGAGTCCATCCCCCTTGCAGCACAGATTCACCTGGGTGACAAAATGGTTCTCAGGGCCTAGACTCTGGCTCTTTAAGGTACCTAATGGAAACAGAAGTGATGTCATAAGTGATGTCATGAATGTCATGGTTCATTTTCCATCCCTGAATCAGACACTGGGACTGTTGCTCACTTGGGTCGGGACAAGTAAATTTGTGCCCCATCCTGGAAGGGGGAGTCTGAAGAAGGATTTAGTTGCAGGACTCAAGCAACCTCCTGTGAGCACCCCGCGCCTTTCCGTTTCCACACTGTGAGCCGAGGGGCCGAGCCAACTTGGGGGGTACTTTTGCACTGGTTTTTCACTTTTTCGCCAACATCCAGGTGGATCGTGAGGTGTGGTGGAGGATTTAGGGGGACGCGGAGCTTTGGGGGTACAGGGGTGGCTGTCTCAGGGTTCAGGAGTGACAGTTTTGAGTTCGTGATTCTACGGTGCCTCTTTGGCCACGATCGTCTCCAGCTCCGGGATGGGGCAACAATGGCTGAATGTGGGAATCATCCGAGGACTTGGCTATTCCAACCGTCCCAGCAGTCCCATGTTTGAACCATCGGCCCTAAGCTCACTTCTGTAAAATCTCCAGATTTGAGGGGCAGAGCTTCAGCCCCTACACCTAATGACAGGAGACCTGTTGCTGGTCATTTTCATTGTCTTCCGTGAGAGCCGCGATCATGCGGGGTATGTGAGGGGGAAGGTGGCCTGCAGGTGGCTGAGGTTTGCCAATGAAAATGTATTTGGGGGGGGGCTATTTTGGTTCTTTATATTTAAGGGGGGAGAAAGGGCACATACCCGGAGATGCTCATGACTTACTCGAGTCTCTAAGCTCAGGTATTGTCCCTGGCGCTGCTACGGGCCATATGGGATGCAGAGGATTGATCGGTTCATCTAGTCAAGCGCCCAATTCACATTATTGCCATCTAACCACAATACTTGTACATCTTTTTTAGGTTCATGAATTTCAGCTCCCTCACATCAAGCTGCAAAGCACCCCTGACTCTTCATCTTCCCTGAGCAGACGACACCTGCCATTGTGGCAAATACTGACGTCCCCGGGACAGAGTGCCCAGGTTCATGTCCTTGTCCACGCTGTAAGCGAGTGTCGAAGGTTTGTCCACTCTAAGTCACATGGTGGAGCCACATTCCAGGAAACGGTTCCCTGGGGGCAGCACTTCTGCCAGCCTGAAGGGGGGCGCTAGTGTTTGGGAGCTCCTGGACTGAGAGTCGGCCCCTGGCAGGACCTATAGGGACTTTCCTGTGGGAGCCAGAGAAGAATCCGGGAATCAGAGAACGCTGTCTTTTCCTCCCCTGTAGCCTGGGCCCAAGCTCCTCTCCTGAAGTACAGCACAGATGCCAACAAAATTTGCATCCCCAGCGGAGACAGGAGCTTGTGCCATTGTCTCCCAGAGGTGGAATTGTGAGGCTGTGCCCGAGGGTGTGGCTGGTCTGGCTCAGAAGTGGGAGGAGGTGCTCCTCTCTGGTGCTCACTGTTCTGACTTCTCCAGGTCTTTGCACGGAGCCTCCTGCTGATCCTCAGAACAATAGTGACAGTAGAAAATGGTGATGCGGCTTCTGATAAACCGTCCGCAGGTAGAAATAGACAGATAAAATGACATGAGGTAGTATCAGGAGTGCCCAGGTTTCCTGGGCCTTCTGTTTTGAGTTTCTTTTGGACGGATTCCAAGATGAGACGTCTGATCGGACCGTCCCATTCTGGTGTTTGAAGCTGCTTTTGTCTATGTTTGTTTTCTTTTATTTGGCTTTGGGGCCAACCCAGTGGTGCATGAGGAGTACTCAAAGCTCTGTGTGCAGTGCTCTTTCCTGAAAGGTCTAGGTGATCAATGGGATGCTGGAGGTCCAAAAGTTTCATCTTGGGTTTTCTGTTTTATTAGGGGTGGCAGAGCAAGGATTCTCGCAATCATTCATTGTGCTGCACTCTGGCATTGCCCCTGGTAGTGCTTGTGGGACCATATGGGATGTCGGGGATCGCCAGTCCTACATGCTGTCCCCGGAATAGCTGTCGTGTTACGCCAACCTGCTGCTTTGCTTTCTTTTGCATTGTTTTTGTCATCAGCTGTCCTCTTGACTTTGTGCTCTGGATTCACAACTGACTGGCCTCAGAGCACCCTGGGGTGTGATGGCCTCGTTTGCGTCCTGACAACTACAGTGACTTGGGCCCCCAGACTTGCATTTCTCCTATTTTGTCCTTCCTACTTTGGAGAGACTACCTGCTCCGTCATACAGTCTTGGGTTCACGTAATCTTGTGCGTGGATTTCTGGGCATGCACCGATTCCAAAGAGAAAGAGCCAAGGATCTCTGCGGCCAGTAGAGATGTTGGGGTCACGAAACTTCTACCTTGTTTGAGCAGAATTGGAGGCAGTCCTGTGCAGTGAGTTCCTACAGGCACACATGCCATGCACTGCTCTGAGTAGTTGTCTATATGGACTGTTGAGTTCTCAATCCTAGTGGTCATGTGCTGTGGGGTTGCAGCGTTGAGTGTGCAGTGGTTTTTGCTACACCCAGGGATAGACTTTTGGATCGTACAAGTCTGTGTTCAGGTGATCCTCTCTAAAGTGCTCAGTGGAACAGTGGTGCTCGAATTGGCTGGGGGGTTACCACGAAAGGTAGATACATCCAAGAACCTTTGTAAAACTTCCTCCCACTTTAGCAGATCCAGTTGCCTTATGTGATATTTGGGGCCTGTCAGTCATGCGTGTGCTTGGAGGCTGGTTCATTTGGAGTGGAGAGGCCCAGCGACAATATAGGACCCTGGTACCTAGCCTCAGAGTAGTGCGAATGAGGCTAAGATAGACTCTGACTCCCACTCTTTTTGTGTGCTGACTCAGGACGCAGTGACCTTCCCTGACGTGGCTGTGAACTTCACCCCGATGGAATGGTCATGCCTGGACGCCTCTCAGCGTAAGCTCTACAGGGACGTGATGCTGGAGACCTACCAGAATCTGCAGGCTGTCGGTGAGAGCAGTGTGGAGCCAACCGTGTCTAAACAGACCCGCGTGGGCTCCCTGGGGTTGGGCGGCAGATGTGTGCAAGCGGCGCACGTGGGTTAAATCCCAGGCATCCCATGTCATCCCCGAGCACCAGCAGCAGTGATTTCTGAATACAGAGTCAGGAGTCAGCCCTCAGCATGGCCAGGTGAGACCCCAAAGAAGACAAAAACCAACAACATACTGTGCTGATCAACCCCCTGTCGGCCATACACAAGGTCAGGTCTATAGTATTTGTGGTATTTTCTTGGGTCTTACCTCTCGAATAACTAGAAATATATGGCATTTTGGAAATGGACATTCTGTTCATGCTTTTCAGATATATGCCCACTTGTATCAGGAAAATATGGGGATTTACCTGTCACCATCTCCCTGTCACTCAGGAAGGAGGAGCCCTGAGGTCGGGGAGGAGAGGCGTATGTGCGGGTGAGTGTCTGAGGACCCTTCCTGGCTCAGGCCCTGTGCAGTGTATGGGTGCGATGAACATGTAGGAAACACGCTGCTGAGATTGGGGCCTTGGTCTCCTGGATCCTTGGGTCTGTGCCGCACTGATGCTGCTCTTCATTTCCTTGGACTGTCAGTCACAGAATGATCCTGTAATGTGCTTCCATGGCTTTCGAATAAGTAAGACCATAACAGAGCTAGTTTCGATCTGAACGATAGTACAGCAGGGAGTGCCTTGCAGTGCCTGAAGGTGACCTGTTCAATAATTTGTTCAATAACCTAGTTCCCTGAACATTACCAGGTCTATTCAAAAACAAAAACAAAACCTAGTGTAGAAGTGCCAAGATCCTCACAGTTTTCCACTCTCTGAATCTTTTCTTTAGTGTGGGACTCTTTGGACTTTGAGAAACACAGAGATGTACTGTTAACTACATGGCATCATTATGCTACATTTTTTGACATGTGCTTGAATTGCATGTTTTATTCAGTTTCAGAACGGAAACCACGACTTCAGGATTTGGCATTACAGCACTTTGATTTGGGAATGGGGTCAGCAAGTACGAGTGAGTTGGTAAGATTCGCTAATTCAGAATAAATATTATTATGCCAGCAGGAGTGGACCAAGTATGTGATTGTTAAGGTGGAAGGCTGGGAATGGCAGGGAGGAATTCCAAAATCTGATGCTTAGAGTATAGGACCCTTAGCTTCACTATGTGCTGAAATAAACCATGTATAAAAATACTGTGAGTTTTGATTTGCTTGACAGTGGTAGTCGTTTTGAAAGCTAATTGGTGCACCCTATAGAGGGTGCTGTGAGAAATATACTTTCTTTGCACAGCGATGGATGGTCCTTACCCAGCACACCTTATAGACAGCATAGACCCACAGAAATGATCCTAGACACTGCATGGTGTGCCCCTCCACCCACCCCACCCCCAATAAATAGAAACTACAAAACAGAAAGAACAAAAAACTTCATTGATCCTGAAAGCCATCACTTGTGGTGAGAGCTTTGCAATGGCCACGTGGTCTGTCTCAGCTGCGTGACGATGCAGCGTTGTCTTCACCCCTGCATCACAGGTTCCACACAGAACTTTAACCAAACCCCCATGTGGATCTATTTCATTTTCTCTTGAAATAGATGCTTCCATTTTCTATAGAAGGAATTATTTCCAGTTGTATTCCTTCATTAATTTAAAGGGGAGAAAGCCACAGAATTTACTGACTCTGCATCCATCAGTTTTGTTTGTCCAACTTACAGTTACATGAAATTATTCTATTGTAGGACAATTCGTATGTCGGAAATTGCATTTGTGTGGTGCATATGTGTGAAACCACAGCTGAAGGGCTCAGTTTTTGGTCAGGAAGACTCAGTGAATAAGTCAATAATTAGAATCCTCTGTTGTTCTACAGGAAAACTGCCACCCCAAGTGGAATGTCTCTGATCCTACACTGTGTGACAATGTCTCTCGTGAGCAATCCTACCCTCAGCCCCATAAGGACGCCGAGACAGGCGGGATGTCTTCTGAGGGTGATCAGAATGGTGAGAGCTACCTCACTCTAAGAAGTACTCTCTTGGAAAAAGTTACTTGGAATGCGTTATACTCAGTTCACAGGCAAAATATTCCCCAATGGGAAACCTGCTAGGGATAGGAGCACTGTTTATAGTGAGTCCTTCACAGCAACATACCCTCAACCACAATCACCGTGAGCAGAACCCATCTAGGTGTAAGGAATGTGGGGGAGCCTCCCCATGTTCTCAGCACTGTGGTGTTCCCTTAGAAAACCACAGTGAACAGAATTCCCAGAAAAGGCAGCCCCAAAAGCAAAGTGTGAGTCAAGGGTTACTCCATCATGACCATATGAATAATAATGCAAGAGTGAAACCTTATACATGTGAAGAATGTGGAAAGAACTTCAGTAGATCAGCAAATCTTATTTTGCATAGGAGAATTCATACAGGAGAGAAACTATATAAATGTCAGACTTGTGGGAAGGCCTTTATTCAGACCTCACATCTTAATAGACACATGAAAACTCATAGTGGAGAGAAGCCTTATATATGTGAGGAGTGTGGCAAGGCCTTTACTCAGTTGTCAAGCCTCAGTAGACATGCAGTTATTCACACTGGAGAGAAACCGTATCGATGTAAAGAATGTGGAAAGGCCTTTGTTTGGGCTGCAAGACTTAGTTTACATAGGAGAATTCACACTGGAGAGACACCATATATATATAAGGAATGTGGGAAGACCTTTGCTGTAGCCTCAAATCTTAGTGTACATAGGAGAATTCACAATGGAGAGAAACCGACTATATGTAAGGAATGTGGAAAGGCCTTTGCTAGAGCCGCAAAACTTACTGAACACAGGAGAATTCACACTGGAGAGAAACCGTATATATGTAAGGAATGTGGGAAGGCCTTTGCTGTAGCCTCAACTCTTAGTGAACATAGGAATATTCACACTGGGGAGAAACAATATATATGTAAGGAATGTGGAAAGGCCTTTGCTTGGGCCTCAACATTTAGAGAACATAGGAGAAATCACACTGCAGAGAAACCACATATATGTAAGGAATGTGGGAAGGCCTTTGCTGCAGCCTCAACACTTCGTGAACATAGGAAAATTCACACTGGAGAGAAACCTTATCAGTGTCTGACATGTGGAAAGGCATTCACACGGTTCTCTTCCCTTACTCTGCACATGAGAATTCATACTGGAGAGAAGTCTTAGATATGTATGGAGTGTGAAAAGGCCTTTACTTCTTCCTCACAATTGACTGTACATAGGAGTATTCATAGTGGAGAGAAAACGTATATATGTAAGGAATGTGAGAAGGCATTTGCTACAGCCTCAAATATTAGTGTACATAGGAAAATTCACACTGGAGAGAAACGTTATATGTAAGGAATGTGGGAAGGCCTTTGTTTGTCCTCAATACTTAATGTACATAGGAGAATACGCACAGGAGAGAAACCATATACATGTAAGAAATGTGGAAAGGCATTTTGAGAAGCCTCAGATTTAGTGTACAAAGTAGCATTCACGCCAGAGAATAACATAACTTAAATTTCCTTTAGTCGTCGATTTGCTCGAACGGGTGACAGTAACGTCTCCATTTGTCCCTGTAGCGTGCTACTGTAGCCCAATGGCATCTGTTCGCTCTGGGAACATGAAGAGCCTCAAACCGAACGTTCATGATCTTCTCGAAGATGTCTGACCATCTGGTAGGTGGGCGGCCACGCGGTCTTTTGACATCCCGTGGAATCCAGTCAGTAACAGCTCTAGTCCAGCGGTCATCTTTAAATCTCATTACGTGACCAGCCCATCTGACTTTTGACACCTTGGCAAACGAGACAGCGTCCCTGATTCTTGATCGTCGACAGATGTCAGAACTCCAGATTCTTTCTCTCGTTTGAGTGAAACGTGATATTCCAAGCATAGCTCTTTCTATTCTTCATTGGGAGACCTGAATAGCGTTCTCATCTTGTTTGCGTAGGGTCCAGGTCTCTGAGGCATAAGTTAATGCAGTAAGAACAGTGGAATCAAAGAGACATGCCCGGAGCCGGAGGTTCTTCATCCTCTTAGCTATTTCTTCGACGATCTTGAAGGCGTTCCAAGCCGCTCTCTTCCTCCTGCGCAGCTCGGGTGCCAGGTCATTTGTCATGTTGACTTCTAGACCTAGGTACACATAGCTGTTGCATTCGGAGATGGTCATTCCGTTGAGAGCGAATGGGCATCAGGAACAAGGCTGTTTCTCATGAACATAGTCTTCGTAAGATTCAGCTCTAGTCCTACCTTTCCACACTCATGGTCAAAGTTGGCCAGCATTTGTGTCGCTTGGCTGATGTTTGGTGTTATTAAAACAATGTCATCAGCAAAGCGGAGGTGGTGTAGTTGCCGACCATCTATCTTCACTCCCATTCCTTCCCATTCCAGTCGTCGCATGATGTTCTCGAGGGTGGCACTGAAGAGTTTCGGTGAAATGGTATCACCCTGCCGCACCCTTCTCTTGACATCAACGATCACTTCTTTGTAGAATGGTGAGATCCTAGTTGTGAATCCGCAATGCAGCTTACGGAGGATCCTGATGTATTGGGCTTGAATGCCCTGATTGGCTAGGGCTTCAATGACCGCTTCCATCTCAACAGAATCAAAGGCCTTCTTTAAATCAATGAATGTTAAACAGAGCGGCATCTTGAACTCCCGAGAAACCTCAATGAGCTTGGTTATCGTGTGGATATGGTCGATGGTGCTGAATCCTTTGCAGAACCCGGCTTGCTCGAATGGTTGTCCTTCATCTAGTGTTCTGCCAATCCTATTTAGGATGACTCGAGTGAACAACTTGTAGATGACAGACAATAGGCAGATTGGGCGATAGTTGCCAATGTCATGGATGTCTCCCTTCTTGAACAGTAGTACGGTCCTGCTGGTTTTCCATTGGGACGAAACCTTGCATTCTGACAGGTAGCGAGTGAAGAGCCGAGCCAGTGTATTGATGAGTACTGACGGCAGGTTCTTCAGGTGTTCAGGTCTGACCTTGTCTGGGGCGGGTGCTGTTTATTTCTTTACAGACGAAATGGTGTGTCGGATTTCGGAAGGGAGAACGTTGGGAACGACATACCCATCCTGTGGAATTTGGTATGTCGGCAAGTCGACATGGCTATCGAAGAGATTTGAGTAGAAGTCATGGACAATCTTCTCCATTGCCATTCTGGAGGATGTGATGGATCCATCAGGATGTCGGAGGGCAGTCATCTTGGTCTTGTAGTTGGCGAAGGACAGGCGGGCGTTACGAATACTTTTCCAGGCTTCTGACGCATCTACCAGTATTTCTGCTCTTCTCTCTTTGAGGTCTTCCTTGATCGCATCTCTGTACTGTTTTGCGAGCTCGGACAAAGTGCGAGCTGCACTGCTTTGCGTGCGTGTTCGAGCATGCCAGAGAAAAACCTTATATATGCGAGAAATGTGGCAAGGCCTTCTGCCATTCTAAATCCTTGCTATGCACCGGAAAATTCACAGTGGAGGGAAACGTTATTAGTGTCCGACTTGTGGGAAGACCTTCATTTGGTGCTATTCTCTTACTCAGTATATGAGAATTCATACTGGAGACAAACTGCATATATGTCAGTAATGTGGGAAGGGCTTCATGTACCCCTCACACCATAATAAACACATAAAAATTCATACTGGATGATTTGATCCCTTAATAACAGTCTCTAAGGACAGAACAGTACAAGTCAGACAAGCAAGTTTCCTTTGAACACAATAGTCAAGGGTGTTAAAAAGTACAGTTAAGAGGGAAGTAAGGCTGCCTGCTCGGAACAGGCTTCT
The DNA here is from genome assembly GCF_029834395.1 of Sorex fumeus. Taxonomy (NCBI): domain Eukaryota; kingdom Metazoa; phylum Chordata; class Mammalia; order Eulipotyphla; family Soricidae; genus Sorex; species Sorex fumeus. Next base: position 3,001,683 of record NW_026606191.1, read on the forward strand.
CTTGTCATTGAAATGTACCTGCTGATTTTCACCCGGGCTGCACCTATGCCAGTATTCTAGGGCTTAAAATTGCTTGTGTGTTAACTTGTAAATAATGGGTCCTGGTGACGAAAATAAGGAGGAAGGTGACTGAATGAACAGGTATAGAAACACCCCCATGCTCCGAGCTGTCACGGCTCACTACTCTCTTATTGTTTGCTATGCTTCTGGCTTGGCCCAGAGGGGCTGTTTGGTGGGAATTATGGCAGAAATCAACCAAGTTGCAGCACTGAATTCTTTGAAAATGGAAAAACAGGTAAACCTTCATTCTTCAGTCTTTCCTGTGTTAGAATTTGGAATGCTTGAGCACCCTGAAAATCCCCGTTTGGGAACTTGAGCGGCAGGTCACACCAGCTTGTAGGGCACTTTCATGCTTTTTTTACTTGTTCTGAATATCCAGGCTTTAGAGGATGTGGAGCTTTTGAGGGGTGCATTGGGGGCTGTTCTTTGGCTCAAGTGCCATGGGTGAGGGTGCGTTATCCTGAGGGCCCCTGCAGCCACAATCACAGCCATGTGCAAGATGGCACTGGAGGGTGGGCACATGGACTTCAGGCCTTGTTGTGAGGAGCCTGCAGAGAGTGGGGGTCTTGGCCATCTCATTCCTCCCTACTCGAGACTGCGCAGGACCATGGTTGGAGCCTTTGAACTGGACATAACACTTATCGAAACTCCAGATATGTTCACGGGCATCCCCAACGGAAAGGGACACTTTTGGCGTTGGTCATTTTCATTGGCTTCCGTGCTGGGTTTGGGACTTTGGGGCGTGGTTGGACAAGTGAGAGATATTTGCCTCTGAAAATTTACTCTTTGGATTATTATTTATTTATTTATTTATTTTTTGCTTTTTGGGTCACACCCAGCGTTTCACATGGGTTTCTCTTGGCTTATGCACTCAGGAATTACTCTTGGTAAAGCTCAGGGGACCATATTGTTGCTGGGATTCGAAACCGGGTTGGTCATGTGCAAGTCAAGCGTCCTACCTGTTCTGCTATCACTTCAGCCCCACTTTGGATTAATTTTAATAGCTTTTTTTTAAATTCAGGGGAGTTGGAAGGGATTCTTTGATGCTCAAGGTTTACTTTTGGTTCTGCAGCTCAGGAATTATTCTGCAGTGCTGCTGGATTCCTATGGGATGGGGAGGTTTGACCTGGATCAGTAAGGCAAGCATCCTACTCGCTTTATATTGAGTCCAACCCCAATATTGGTGTTTTTTTTCCATATATAGAATTTCTACTTCCCAGGTGTCTGGTACCACGCCCCTCTCTTGACATGGATAATTACTTCTTTGTAGAATGGTGAAAACCTGGTAGTGAATCCGCAATACAGCTCATGGAGGATCCTGATGTATTGAGTTTGTACACCCTGATTGGCTAGGGCTTCTATGACCGCTTCCATCTCAACAGAAAAAAAGGCCTTCTTTAAATCAATGAACGTTAGACAGAGTGGCATTTTGAATTCCTGAGAAACCTCAATGAGCTTAGTAATCGTGTGGATATTGTACATGGCAATGAATCCTTTTCGGAACCTGGCTTGTTCACCTGGTTGTTCTTCATCTAGTGTTCTGCTAATCCTATTCAAGATGACTCGAGTGAACAGTTTGCAGATGACAGACAATAGGCAGTTTGGGCGATAGTTGCCAATGTCATAGATGTCTCCCTTCTTGTATAGTAGTACAGTCTTGCTGGTTTTCCATTGGGATGAAACTTTGCATTCAGACAGGTAGCCTGTGAAGAGCCGAGCCAGTGTATTGATGAGTACTGTTGGTAAGTTCTTCAAGTGTTCAGGTCTGATCTTGTCTGAGCCAGGTACTCTTTGTTTCTTTACCGACAAGATGGCGTGTTGAAATTTGGAAGGGAGAACATTGGGAACAATATGTCAGTCATGCAGAATGTGGTATGTGGGATAGTGGACGTGTCTATTAAAGAGATCTGAGTAGAAGTCATGAATAATCTTCTCCATTGCCCTTCTGAGATATGTGATATATCCATCAGGATGTTGGAGGGTAGTCATCTTGGTCTTGTAGTTGGTGATGGACAGGCAGGCATTACGAAGGTTTTTCACGGCTTCTGCCGCATCTACCAGCATCGCTGTTCTCCTGTCTTTGAGGCCATCCTTGATGGCTTCTCTGCATTGTTTTGCGAGCTTGGACATTCGCTTGCTGTTTCCTGAGGCATGTGCCAAGCCACGTTGGCGAATAAGTTTAAGAGTGTTCGAAGAAAGGCGGGTTTTTCGTGGTTATCTCTCTCGGCCCCGAGAGTCCCAGCAGCAGGAATCCCTGAGCAATGCTGGTGTGACCCTCTCCCCACCTAAATAAAGAGAACAAGATAACAGAAAACTCATTGATCCTCGAGAGGAATCTGCTTCAGGTGAGATGTTTTCAAAGGTCTGTCTCGGCTGTGTGGGAATGCATCATTGCCTTTGCACGTGTATCCCACTAAGCTATCCCACTAAGCTTCAAACTAAGGTAGTACCAAACCCAGTCTCGGGCCCCTTTTATTTTCACTCTAAACTGGTACTTCAATTTTCTGCAGAGGGAGTCATTTCCACTTACTGTGTCTGTTCTTTGAGTTGGAAAAAAATCACACAGCTATGTGACCTACTGTCGGTCTATTCTGCTTGTCCATCTTGCTGAAACGTTAGGTCGTTGCCTGGAAAATCCATCCATGTGTCAGAATTGCAACCGAGTTGGGTAAATGTTAGAAACCAGCCTGCAGGTCTAGAATTTTGTTGACGAGAAGACTATCAGGCACAGCCCCTCCAGCACTTGCCTCTCCTCTTTTTAATTTGAGCTCATCCCCCTTGCACTGGTTCACCTGGGCTGCCATAATGGTCTGTCTGCACTTGGAACCTGGCACTTTAAGGCTCCTTGGTGAAATGGATGATGTCACAGACAGGAGTCTTCCATGTGCACCTTTACTTCCTAATGCTGTCAAGTGGATCAGGCCTCATACAGGCAAGTGTTTAAAGGACAAACTGATACTTCAGGTGAAGGGGGGAACTGAATGCCAATCAGTGGCAGGACATGAGGACCTCTCACCTTCAGTGCCTGTAATGTGACCAATGGGATTGTTCCAGCTTTCAGGACAATTTTGTGGTTGTTTTTCAGTCCCCCTTATCCATATCCAGTGGGTTCCTGGGGTCTGCCTTGCTCCAGAGGCTTTAGGAGAATGTAGAGCTTTGCTGTTTGCATTGGGAGGATTTAACACGGCACGTGGGTCGCGGGTGTGAGCTTGGGGGCATATTCGTCTCCAGCTCTGCGATGGGGAAGCATGGCCTGGGTGCGGAGTTGAACATGGGGGGCTGTGGGTCTCGAGGATGCCCGACCTGCTGATGGAAGAAGTCTTGACCATCCCAGCCTTCTCAAGCAGGGGTTGTACCAGGCCCTGTCCCGCAGCTTTCGGTGTAGACATGTGTGTGTAAAACTGCCAGATCACTTTGAGGGGCAGCTCCTCAGCCCCCAATGGTGAGGGACCTTATTGAAGCCCGTCTTTTTATTGGCACCTGCCAGAAAGATTCCCGGGGGGCGCATATGCTGCCGGAGCCCATGTGCCCATGTGCTGCTTGCACCCACATAGCCGAGCACATGTGGTTCCCGAGCACATGTGTTGCCCGCATCTCCCCTCTTTGGATGTGTACATTCATGCTTTCATGTCTAACTTTACTCTCTCTCTCTCTCTCTCTCTCTCTCTCTCTCTCTCTCTCTCTCTCTCTCTCTTTCTTTCTTTCCCCCCACTCCACAGCTTAAAAATCCTCCAAATGAAATCTATTTACTTAAAAAAGAAAGATTCCTGGGGACCTATTTCTAGCATGTGGCTGAGGGTTGTAAATGAATATATACGTGAACATCGGGACTCACAGAGATGGTCTTGGTGGCTGTTTGCAAAGTACTTTTGTGAATTTTATTTCCTTCGTAAATACAAAGACTCTCTGTTCGACATGTTATCTGCTCAGCTCATCCCTCTCTATCTATCCCAGACCTGGCGACCCCCAGCTGTCTGGATCACCTAATCCTATCCCGGAAACGAGGAAAAATGAACCTTCCTGAGCAGGCAAATACCTGGTCAGGGATATTTGAAGCCTGGCCCTTTAAGGCTCTGGGCGCACGTGCAGGTGACATCACAAAATCCTCGACCTTTATCCGCCAGGGCTTGGCTTTCTGTGGGGAGGTGCCAGTGGGTCGCCTGGTTGCGGAAGGTGACGAGCGGGTGAGGGGGCACCCTGGGGGGGAGGGAGGTCCCCGAAGGTTGGTGCCCCTGCCACCCGCCCAGGTGGTCGCTCTGAGCGCCTGAACCTCCGCGTTCTCCGCCTTGTGGGCGGCGGGGTTGCTCCATGGCGGTGGCCCGGGGTAGCGGCCCCTCACCCGGGGCGCACAGAGCGCTCCTGCCAAACGTTTTATCTTGTTTGTAAACTGATTTTGAGGGACACAGGGTAATTTTTACTAAGTAGAACTTATTTAGGAAGATGCATAATGGGGGAACGCGCCCGGCCGGGTTCAATCCCGGCACCACACAGTGTCCCGGTACCAGCCTGGAGTGAGCCCAGAGTCCAGAGTAATCCCTGGGCAAAGCCCCCCAGACCCCACAAAAATATGGGTAGGTAGAGGAAGCACGTGGTCAAGGAGAAAAATGAATTTGAAGCGCTAAGTTCGTTCTGAAAGTTCCAGAAACAAGGACAATAACGAAACAAATAAAAGTGGAAAAAACGTTTTAATTTTTTATGTGTTTTAGACCCCTACTGGTGGCGCTCAGGACTCCCTCCCTGGGGATCCGAGGACCCTTTGGGGTGTCGGGATGTGAGGCCAGCGCCCTCCCTGCTGACCCATCGCTCGGGCCCCTCACAAAGCAGAAAGTGTCAGAGCTAGAGGGAGCCTCAGTCTCCCCCCAGATCTGATGGGGCGTGTGAGGGATCATCAGCGTTAATTTAGTTTCGGGGCGACTCCCGCCACCTGGTCAGTCACAGGGGTGGGTGGATCATCCCAGCAGTGTCCCCAGGACATCCCGTTACTGGCCCCCTTTCATTCCTTTGGCTGCTTGTGGAGTAGGTAAAGCATGGGTTTCCCTCATCAAAGGGACCTGGGGGCGCATCCTTTTTCCTCGTGGGGGGTATTGAGCCCCACCTGGCAGTGTTTAGGGGTCAAACCTGGGGTTGCTCAGGGTACCCCATATCTGGGTCAGCAGCCTGAAGGAAAAAACACCCTCTCCTCTGTCCTGTCATTCTTGGGGGATGGCCGGGCTGGATGGGGGGTGGGGCGCATCATATTCTTTATGTGCTTGGGGCTCAAACACATTTGGCAGAGCCTTTGATTTTCACTGGTTCTTGTTCATTCAGTGGGTTCTGGGAGTTCAGGGAGGTGGGGAGCTTCTCTTTCCTTTTTGTTTATTTATTTTGCATTTGGGGTCACACCCAGCGAGGCATTATGCTTACTCCTGGCTCTAAATTCAGCAAGCACTCCTAGTGGTGCTCGGAACCATAGGGATGCCCAGAATTAAACACAGGTTGGCCACCTTCAAAAGAAATGCTTATTTGTCTATGCTGTCATTCAAGTCCCCAAGGTGTGGAGCTTTAAGCCAGCTCAGGTTGCGGTCTGGTGGGGTGCATCAGGGTGGTATTACAGTGGGTCTTGCAACCAAATATGCAATCTTAGCAGGAAGTAGCTTGGGCACTTCCAGAGTGTGCCCTAAACCCTCTAATAATGCAATTTAGGATCACTATTGGCCACCATAACTTTATTCATTTGAATGAATTAATTATTCAGTCTGTAGTAAGTACAACTGCAAGACTCAGTTACTTCTCCTGCCTTTGCACTCAGGTATCACTCCTGGCTGGGCTCAGGGCACCGTATGGGTTGCCAGGATTCAAACTTGGCTTGGCCGAGTGCAAGACAAGCACCTCACCTGCTATACTGTGTCTCCAATATCTTTCCACAGAAATTTCTCTTTTTTGCATTTTTAGGGTCACACCCAGCGATGCTCAGGGTTTACTCAGGCTTTGCATTCAAGAATCACTCCTGGCAGTGCTGGGGGACGATATTAGATTTTGAGAATCGAACCTGGGTTGGCCGCATGGAAGGCAAACTCCCTACCTGGTATACCATCATTCCGGCCCCAGAAATGTCTTTATTATTTAATATAGTGTACTTTTTTGACCAAAGCAGCATTCAATGCTCAGGGGTTATTTTTGGTTCTGAGTTCATGTATCATTTTTAGCAGTACTGGAGTGGGTGAGCCGATGTCCTGTTGCATATTGGGGTGGGAAACTCAACACACCCTCCTCCAAGAGGCCCCAGTAAGACAGCCAGATGCGGAGGCAGGAGACTGTGCTCTTCTCTTCCAGGAGCAGGGTTTTATAGTCTTTGGGTCTTTGCCATTGATGGGATTACTCAGCGCTGGGGGCAGTTGGTGGTTGTAACGCCTACATACTGGAAGTTAGGGGATCTGGGTGGAGTAGGACCATCCCTTTTCTCAGTCTCCTTCATTCACCCTGTCTCCCTGAAGCTTCTCTTTTTCTTCCCTCACCACGACCCCAATCCATGCCTCCCCACGGGAAGCACAATAAAAAATGGTTTTCCAGACTTCCCCATCACCTGCATCCCACGAAGAAAAAGCAGCCCTTAAGGTGTGTTACTCATCTCCTTAGACCAGGAACTTAATTGACATATTTCGTTTTACTTCCTAATGATTAACATTTTGTATGGACACAGTAATAGACACTTTTAGGGTTGTGGGTGACTCTCCTGGGGACTTCTCACCACAGATTAGATTACAGTGCCCAGGCCGGATCAATCACTCCTAATCCCAGCAGTGTCCAATTCTAGTTATTACTTTTTGATACATGACAAAATTTGTCCATGACCAGGCTCATATAAATAAGCATTATAGTACTTTGTCCAGGCCCATTTCGATGCCAGGGTAGCTAGCTCACCACTTGCCCTGGGTCCATCTAGTCCCTCATTGGACCCTTCTTTTGGGGATCGAGGAAGTAAGGGCAACTGAGGTTTCAGTCAAAAGAGCAGATGTCCAGGAGGTAATATTATCTGGAGACCATCTACTCTCAAGCTCAGGCTTGTCTAGTGGGGGACGCGGAGCTTTGGTGAGTGCAGTGGGGGCTGTGCCTGGGCGCAGGTGTCGGGGGTGTGAGTGCGTGGTTCCGGGATCTCCTGCAGCAACAATCACCTTTGGCTCAGCCGTGGGGCAGTGGCGGGTGTGCACGGGGCTGAGCGCGGGGGCTGCAGAGCGTCGGGCTGGGCCGTCCTGACCCTCCCAGCACGGGAATGCGCTGGGCCCTGTCCTGGACGCTTTGGCCCCGACCTCACTGCTGCAAAACCTGCAGATTCGCATAGCGGACCAGAGAAATAGCACAGCGGTTAGGGCGTTTGCTTTGCATCTGGCCCATCCAAGTTCGATCTCCGAGCTCCACCAGGACGGGTTCCTGAGCACAGAGTCAGAAGTTTCTCGTCCATATTGCTGGTGGTGCCTCCAAAGCTATAAAAGGACTGTTCCTTTTTGAGCGGCGGGGGGGGGAGGGTGGTGGTGGGGCAGCTCCCTAATGGCAAATGACACTGTAGCCCTCGGTCACTAGTCATTAGTAGCCTTGATGTCCAGGGCCATCCTGGGGCCGTGGTCCTAGTAGAGGTTGCGGTTTGCAAATGAAAATATACTTTTAGGCTATTTTTGATTGTATTTTGGGGACATCTGTGGCAGCTCCGGGCTTAACTTCAGTAGCAGCACTCTGTAATTGGTTTTTTCATCTTTAGGGGTCACGTGAGATGCAGAGTATCAATCTGTGTCTGCGAGGGAAGCGCCCCTCCCAGCTTACCATCTCTAACTCCACTTTGTTGTTTTTTCTAGCATGTAGAATTTCTGTACCCTAAAATCAAGTTGAAAATTACACCCGACTCTTTATCTCTCCCTGATCAAAACGTGGCTGTTACACTGAGTACTGAGAGTTGTGTTCAAATAATGTCTGGGCATGTGCTGCATGCATTTGGTGGCCATGATTGGTCTCCCCACCCTGGTGGGTGAAGGGAGACAGGATCGAAGAAGGATACAGGGGCCAGGCTGTTGGTGATCTGCTGGATATTAACTTAACAGTGTTTTAGGCTTCATCTGTGAATTTCCCCTTTTGCTCTTCCCAGAGAAGCTTATCCTGTTCTTGCTAACCTCCCTAATTTAGTTAAAGTTTATCTTTAACCTTTTCTTTGTATTTTACCTCACGTTGTCGCAGTTCCCCAAGTCAGTCTTGATTACTTATAAGCAATAACTTTCTGTTAATTCTCAGCTTCGTATTTGTACTGCTTTTTAGTTGAAGTGCTGTGTATTTGTACCTGCTTTTCAATTTCCTCTATAGCTTTTTTATGTTTTGACTATACAGAATGTTCTTTGGTTAAACAGAGAAAGGCCATCAATGCTATACTCCTAATATTTGGGAGTTGATGGACTCTGAAATATATCTATTCCTGGCCATAATTGCTTGGTCATAATTACTTGACGCAGGCTACATTCGCTGTAGTTCCTAATGCCCCAAAAGGGAAGACCAGCCGTGGGACTGGGATGGACCCGGGGAAAGTGGCAAAACTACCCTGGCTACGAAATGAATATTCTAGAAAGCAGAAATGTATGGTCTTGATGCAAACTGTTACCACTTTAGAGACAGGATTCCCTTGGGGAAGGACAAGTTGAACTGGCCTGAGCACTTAGTCTGGGACTTACAGTAAAAGCCTTGCTTGCTCTCAGAGCCCAGAGAAGTCAGTGTTGGGATCCTTGTCTCTTACTATGCTTATCCATACAACTGCAAGTATTGATAACTTATACAACTAGAGAAAAAGATAAAAGCAATGCAGATGTCCCTGGGAGACAGAGTGTCTTTTTGAGTGAATCTCTCCCTGAGAATTCCTTCTGCCAAATATTTTTCTGCATAAATGATCAGTCACTCCTATGACCATACCTCATGCCCCCTCAGATGTTCTATAAATATGGTAGCTGTTCTGCATTAAAATGGCGATTTTCACCATCAGGCTGTGGTTTTCAGTCTCTCTGTCTCTCTGTCTCTGTTGAGAGGGGCTAAGGAGGTGAGGAGGCAATGCTGGACCACCAGCACCTCACCACACCCCCACATTTTACTTTGTGGACTCACAGTGATCAATTGCTCTTTATTCTATTCTCCTGTGCACCTATACCACTCTCCCACTGCTCCTCATTCCCTCTCCTCACACGTCTCCCACAGCCTTTTTACTCCAACCCATCCCACAGAGTCAGGGTTATCAAATAGACAGAGATGTGGTTGTACAATCAAAGGAAGGGGAAAACTTCTAACATAAAAATCTGACTTGGAAGGAGAGTTCAGCTCAAGGGCAGAATTTTCTCTTAAGGACATATTTTTTCTTCGCTTAGTCCATAGTCATTGAAACAGTCATCTTAAATTTACACTTACTCTTTCTATTCATTTTGAATGGACACAGTAAAAGATCTATTAAGTTTATAGGGTGTCTCTATTGGGGATATTTCCTATAGCTCCCAGACTACACTCCCCAGAACAGTTTAGTCCTTCCTAACCCCAGAATGATCCTTATCCAGTTGCTTATGTTTGGGCCATGATGATGTTAGTGGGCCCCACGGGTGACTTATGTGAATTGCGGAGGAGAAAGACGGTCACTTTCTCCCCAACCGCCTCTGGTACCCGGGACCCAGGGTTACTGGGTTCTTATCTCACCTCACAGAAAGGAATTTCAGGAATAGACAAGCAGTGAAATAAATAGATTTTATTTAGAGGATTTTTAGGTGTGGAGGGAGAGAGAGGGAGAGAGTGACGTACTCAAGAGACAACACGGACTTCTCCAAGAGCAGAGAGAGCCCCTAAACACATCCTAGCATTAGACACGAAAGTATGAGAGTACACATCTGAAGAGGGGATATGCAGGTGACAAATGTGCTAGGCCACGTGGGCGGAAGAAGCACACGGACACGGCAACATATGCACACCCTTCCTTTGTTCAAGGTGGCCTTTATAGGGTTTCCCCAACCTTCCCCCATGTGGGGCTTCTTCCTAGGTAAAAGTCCCGTTACCGAGGAGGTTACCAGGGAGGTTGGGAGTGGTGATGGTCTTCTTTGGGCTGAATCACTAAAGTTAATCAGATTAAGGAAGAGGGCCCAGGTTTTTGAAAAGAGAAACTTCTTGGGGAGGGGGCCAATGTCCTCAGGGTCTGCTGATGGTCTTATAAGGTCTTTTTTTCTGTATCCACAAGGTGGATCAGTCCTAGAATTCTTCCATGAAATTTTGTTAATCCAAGTTTCATTGTCAAGGGCCTTTCCCTATCTACCTGTCTACCTCAATGACAGAATTTGTTATGGTGCTTACCTGTCCCTTTTCAATGCCAGGGTAGCTCAGAGCTATCCTGGTTACATCCAGGCTCTTGCTTTTGATGTGCTAGGAACATAGGCCAGCTGAGGCTTAAGTATCATAAATATGACAATGCCCAGGAGTATATAGTATCTGGAGATAATTAACTCTGAAGTCACAAAAGCATAATATTGTCTTCCTTTGTCTATGCAAGATCCTCCCAGCACAATCTTCTCTGCACTGGTCCTTGTCCAGGAGCATAAAGGATATTTGTCTCAAGTAAACTGCAGAGGAAATAAAGGAAAGGGAAAGTCAAAATGTCACTTACGAATACAAAATCCAAATCTCTCTGAAGAATCTGACTTTACAATTCACAGGTTCTGGATAGGGGAAATGGGTGATTAATGCATAGAGGAAGTAGAAGCACCTGGAAATTAAAAATGAATGCTAAGGAAATGGGAGTGATTCAGAAGCATTGGGATGGATGTTACTCAATAAGCCTAAGCTCCTTGTAGCAGAGGAGAAATGATGGATCAATGTTAAACCTAAATTGTTTAGAACTCTAATCCAACAAGGGAAAGGGCTGTGTTCTTTTAAGCAAGATAGTTTTGTTTTTTCAGGGATAAGGACATTTGCTCAGGGATCACCCTGGGTGTGCTAGGAGCACATTTATTTAGGGCCAGAGCCAGCGAGTAAGCACTTAACCATCCAAGCAATCGACCTAGGTACCCTGCATCCCTGCATCCCATATGGTCCGTACAAGAGTGATTCCTGAGTATACAGCTAGGAATAAACCCTGAGTCTGCCAGATGTGGCCTCCAAAGAAAAATCACACGAAGACACATATATATGTATGTACAGTTAAGAAAGATGCAAAATGGAGAAAGAAAATAGGGGTTCAGGAGAAACTGAGTTTCTGTAGCAGGGAAATATCAAGAATAGGGGATTTTAAGGAACAGAAATTTGACTCTTCACTCTAGAATTTGTCTTTGCACATCATTTTCCCCCTTTGGTAGAATTTTCCTTTTTTGTGTTATGTTTTTCACCACAGCTTACGGTGTTCAGAGTTCACTATTGTCTCTGAGCTCAGGGATCATTTGGCAATAGTCAGGGCAGCATTGTGTGTCTAGATATCATTGGTTCAATGTTTGGTGACAACTGCAGGATCAGGGGACTTCTTACCCTCAAGCCCCTTAGTGTGTGACAGACCAGTCCAGCATTTGCCTCTCTACTCCTTTATTCGAGTCCATCCCCCTTACAACACAGATTCACCTGGGTGGCAAAAAGGTTCTCAGTGCCTAGACTCTGGCTCTTTAAGGCACCTTATGAAAACGGAAGTGATGTCATAAGTGATGCCATGGTTCATTATCCATCCCTGACACAGGCACTGGGGCTGTTGCTCACTTGGAAAAGGACAAGTAAATTTGTGCCCCATCCTGGAAGGGGGACTCTGAAGGCGGATTTTGTGGCAGGACTCAAGCAGCCTCCTGTGAGCACCCCGCGGCTTCCCGTTTCCACAGTGACCGGAGGGGCCGAGCCAGCTTGGGGGGCTCTTTTGCACTGTTTTTTTCACTCTTCCACGGTATTCTGTCAGTTTCTGAGGTGTGGTGGAGTCTTTAGGGGGACATGGAGCTTTTGGGGTGCAGTGGGGGCTGTATCAGGGTTCGCAGCTGTGAGTGCTTGATGCTGGAGAGCCTCTATGGTCACCATCGTCTCCAGCTCTGGGATGGAGCAACAGCGGGCGAATGCGGGACTCAGCTGGAGGCTTGGCCATCCCAACCCTCTCAGCAGTTCCATATTTGAACCGCCGGCGCTAATCTTCTGTAGAATCTCCAGATTTGAGGGGCAGATCTGAAGCCCCTCCACCTAATGGCAGGAGACCTGTTGCTGGTCATCTTCATTGTCAGCTTTGATAGCCAGTGTCATGAAGGGGATGGGGGTGAGGGGACATTCAGGTGTCTGGGGTTTTCCAATGAAAATGTACTTGGGGAGCTATTTTTGCTTCTTTGTTTTTTTGAGGGGGAGGGGCTACATCCGGAGATGCTCAGGACTTACTCTAGCCTCTAATATCAGGTATTATCCCTGGCACTGTTGGGGACCATATGGGATGCAGAGGATTGATCGGTCCATCTAGTCAAATGCCAAACTCACATTACTGCCTGTCCAAACTCAACACTGTTGTTTCTTTTTCCAGATCAGGAACCTCAGCTCCCTCACATCAGGCTGCAAAGCACCCTTCATCTCTCCCTGAGGTAAAGGAGTTTTAAATGTTTATTTTTTGAAAGAAGATTTTTTTTGGGTGGGGAGGGAGAGCTGTGTTCATGACTCTTGGTATTTTTGGAAGAAACTTACATAGAAAAGGGCGGAGCAAAAGTACGGCAGGTAGGGTGCTTGCCTTGCACACAGCCAACCCAAGTTCTGTATCTTGAATCCCACTGGTCCCCAAACCTGCCGGGAGTGAAACCTGAGTGCAGAGCTAGGAATATTACCTGAGCAGTGCTGGTTCTGACTCAAAGAAGAAAAACATTAACACACACTCACACAGACACACCCACATGCACACAGAAAAAGTGTGATCGCAGAAAAAGAGAATAATACTTCATGGAAAACCGTGGCAGAAATACCAAGTTATTTTTTTATAATTTTTATTAGTGAAACACCATGAGGTACAATTGTATACTTACAAATTTTTGGGTTTCATTTATACAGTGATCGAGTACCCATCCCTCCACCAGTGCCCATTCTCCGCCACAACTAATCCCAGTATCCCTCTCACGCCCCCATCCCCCATCCCACCCTGCCTCTGTAGAGCTCATTCCCTTTTGTCTCTCTCTCTCCTTTCGGGTGCTGTGGTTTGCAAAATAGGCATTGAGTGGCAATCATGTTCAGTCTATAGTCTATTTTCAGCATGCATCTCCCATCCTTGGCGGATCTTCCCAACACCCTTTGTTTGGTGCTCCCATCTCTATCTGAGTTGCCTTTATACCTAGAGTGTGCGGCTGGCCTCCATGCCATGGAATAAACCGTCTGGTATTTATCTTGGCTATTCTTGGGTGTTCGTCTGCTATTTTGTTAATTTATGTTCCCCAAATGAATGCAATCTTTCTATGTCTGTCCCTCTCTTTCTGACTCATTTTGCTTAGCATGATACTTTCCATGTAGTACCAATTGTATGTAAATTTCATGACTTCATCCTTTCTAACGGGCTGGAGCGATAGCACAGCGGTAGGGCGTTTGCCTTGCATGCAGCCACCCCAGCCAACCCAGGTTAGATTCCTCCGCCCCTCTTGGAGAGCCTGGAAAACTACCGAGAGTATCTTGCCCTCACAGCAAAGCCTGGCAAGCTACCCGTGACGTATTTGATATGCCAAACACAGTAACTACAAGTCACAATGAAGATATTCCTGGGCCCACTCGAGCAAATTAACAAATAACGGGAGGACCGTGACACTTCCTTTCTAACAGCTACATAGTACTCCATTGTGTAGATGTACCAAGGTTTCTTTAACCAGTCATTTGTTCTCAGACACTCAGGTATTTTCCAGATTCTAGGTCTTGTAAACAATGCTGCAATGAACAAACAAGTGCAGATGTCACTTCGACTATATATATATATATATATATATATATATATATATATATATCACGATCACGACCACCCTGTTGTTCGTCGATTGCCTCGAGCAGGTGCCAGTAACGTCTTCTTCGTCCTAGCCCTGAGATTTTTTTTTTAAAGTGCCATATTCAAGGCTTTTTCAGGGTTAGGAGAATGAGACCCATCATTGTTACTGGTATTTGGCATATTGGGTATACCACGGGGAGTTTGCCAGACTCTGCCGTGTGGGCATGTTACATTTGGTAGCCTGCCAGTTTGACCAAATTAGGAATGAGATGATAAGATGTCGCGCGGCCGCGATATATATATTGGTTTTTGGGTCACACCTGCCAATGCACAAGAGCTACTCCTGGCTCATTCACTCAGGAATTACTCCTGGCGGTGCTCAGGGGACCATATTGGATGCTGGGAATTGAACCCAGGTTGGTCGCGTGCAAGGCAAACACCCTACCTGCTGTGCTATTGCTCCAGCCCCTCAACTATAATTTTTTGCCTCTCTGGGCTATATTCTCAGGAGTGGTATTGCTGGGTCAAATGGGAGCTCAATTTCTAAATTTTTGAGAATCGTCCATACTGTTTTCAAAAAGGGCTGAAGCAGTCAGCATTCCCACCAGCAGTGAAGGAGAGTCCCTTTCTCCCCACGTCCGCGCCAACACCGGTTGCTTTGTTGTTTTGGATGTGGGCCAGTCTCTGTGGTGTGAAATGATTGAAATGAAATCTCATTGTTGTTTTGTTGCATCTCCTGGATGATTCATGATGTGGAGCATTTTCTCATATGCCTTTTAGCCATTCGGATTTCTTCTTTGAGAAAGTTTCTGTTCATTTTGTTGCCCCATTTTTTGATGGGGTTGGATGTTTTTTTCTTGTGGAGTTTAACCAGTACTTTGTATATCCTTGATATCAACCCCTTGTGGGATGTGTATTCGGCAAATATTCTTTCCCATTCTGTAGACTGTCTTTTACTTTGTCACTGTTTCTTTTGAGGTGCAGAAACTTCTTAGTTTAAGGTAGTCCCATTTGTCTATCTCTGTTTTCACTTGCTTGGCCAGTGCTGTGAAACCATTTGAAGATACCATTGCTTCAATGTCATGGAGGGTTTTGTCAACTTTGTCTTCAATGTACCTTATGGATTCCGGTCTGATGTTGAGGTCTTTAATCCATCTTGATCTTACTTTTGTACATGGTGTTAGGCAGAGATCTGAGCCCACTTTTTGCATGTAGCCATCTAGTTTTGCCAGCAAAATTTGTTAAAGATGCTTTCCTTGCTCAACTTCACTTTTCCTGGCCCTTATTAAAGATTAGATGATCATATGCTTGGGGGGGTGTCAGTATATTCAACCCTCTTCCATTGGTCTGCAGCTCTGCCTTTGCTCCAGTACCATGCTTTTTTAATTATAACTGCTTTGTAGTAGAGTTTGAAGTTAGGGATATTGATTCCTCCCATTTTTTCCCCCAAGAATTGTTTTAGCTATCCGTGGGGGCTTATTGTTCCATAAAAATTTTAGGAGTGTTTGCTCCATTTCTTTGAAGAATGTCATGGGTATTGTAATAGAGATCGGATTGAATTTGTACAGTGCTTTGGGAAGTATTGCCATTTTGGCAATATTAATTCTCCTGATCC
Organism: Sorex fumeus; assembly: GCF_029834395.1. Classification (NCBI taxonomy): domain Eukaryota; kingdom Metazoa; phylum Chordata; class Mammalia; order Eulipotyphla; family Soricidae; genus Sorex; species Sorex fumeus. The sequence goes on from NW_026606191.1 coordinate 3,017,294, forward strand.
ATGAATAGAGGATATTTTTCCATTTCCTCGTGTCCTCTTTTATTTCCTGAAGTAGCATTTTGTAGTTTTCTTTGCACAGGTCCTTTACTTCCTTAGTTAAGTACTATATTGAACAATAGTGGAGAGAGTGGGCATCCTTGTCTCATCCCTGATCTTAGAGGAAAGGCTCTCAGTGAGGATGATGCTTGCTTTAGGCTTGTGGTAGATGGCTTTAACTATATTGAGGAAAATCCACTCTATCCCCATTTTGGTGAGGGTTTTCATCATAAACGGCTGATGAATCTTGTCAAATGCTTTCTCTACATCTATTGATATGATCATATGATTTTTATCTTTTCTTTTGTTGTTATGATAGATTATGTTGATTGATTTCCAATGTTAAACTATCCTTGCATCCCCGGGATGAATCCCACTTGGTCATGGTGTATGATCTTTTTGATGAGTTGCTGAATTCTATTTGCTAGTATTTTGTTGAGAATCTTCGCATCCTTGTTCATCAGTGATATCGGCCTGTAGTTTTCTTTTCTTATGCTGTCTTTGTTTCCTTTTGGTATGAGAGAGATATGGGTTTCATAGAAACTGTTTGGGAGAGTTTCTGTTTCTTCAATTTCCTGAAAACCTTGAGAAGAACTGGCAATAAATAGATCCTCTTTAAATGTTTAGAAAATGTCGCTAATGAATCCATCTGGACCTGGGCTTTTGTTTTGGGGAGGACTTTTGATTACAGTTTCAATTTCCTTGATGTTCATAGGTCTATTCAGGTACTCTAGATCTTCTTGATTTTGGTTTGGGAGATTATAGGAATCCAGACATTTATCCACTTCTTCTAGGTTCTCTTGTTTCGTGGCATACAGACTTTCAAAGTTGTCTCTGATGATCTTTTGAATTTCTTTGGTTCTTGTTCTGATATACCCATTCTTATTTCTGATTAGATTTATTAGGGTTCTCTCTCTTTCTTTGTGAAGGTTGCTAGTGGTTTATCTATCTTGTTTATTTTCTCGAAGAACCAGCGCTTGGTTTCATTGATCTTTTGGATTGTTTCTTTGGTTTCCATGTCGTTGATTTCTGCTCTACGTTTTATGATCTCTTTCCTTCTGCCTGATTTGGGCTCATTCTGTTGATCTTGTATAAGATCTTGAACTGTGAAATCAAGTTGTTTATGTGCATCCTTTCTTCTGTTCTAAAAAAAATGCTTTCAGAGCTATGAATTTTCCCCTTAATACAGTGTTAGCTGTATCCCATGAGTTCTGGTAGCTCATGTCTTCATTCTCATTTGTTTCCAAGTATCCTTTTTTTTTGCTTTTTGGGTCACACCTGGCCATCCACAGGGGTTACTCCTGCCTCTGCACTCAGGAGTTTCTCCTGGCAGTGCTCAGGGAACCATATGGGATGCTGGGAGTCAAAACCAGGTCGGCCGCATCCAAGTTTAACACCCTACCCGCTGTGCTATCTCTCCAGCCACTCCCAGGTATCTTTTGATTTCGTCCGTGACTTCCTTCCTTACCCACTCATTGTTCAGCATTGAGTTGTTTAATTTCCAGGTGTTTGATTTGGTTCTCCGTGACTGTGTGTGATTCATTTCTATCCTCAGCTCATCGTGGATTTAAAAGATTGTTAATACTATTTCTATCTTCCTGATTCTATTGAGGTATGTTTTGTGGCCTAGCACATGGTCTGTTTTGGAAAATGTTCCGTGTGCACTGGAGAAGAATGTGTATTCTTTCTTTTTGGGGTGTAAAGCCCTGTAGAGTTCTATAAGCCCTTTCTCTTCTATTTCTTCTTTCAAAGCCAATGTTTCCATGCTGAGTTTTGTTCTTGTTGATGTATCCAGAGGTGATAAGGCAATGTTGAAGTCTTCAACTACTATTGTGTTTCTAGCAATGTCCTCCTTAAAATCGATTAGCAGTTGTTTTAAATATTTAGCTGTTCCCTCATTAGATGCATATACATTTAAGAGTGTGATTTCTTCCTGTTGTACGTATCTCTTGATGAAGAGAAAATAGCTTTTGCTGTCCTTTCTAATCTTTTTCAGCCTGAAATTAATGTTGTCGGATACTTGTATGATCACCCCAGCTTTTTGAGGGAGCTGTTTGCTTGCAGGATTGTATTCCATCCTTTCACTTTGAGTCTGTGTTTGCTCTGACTGTTGAGATGAGTTTCTTATAGGCATTGGAATGTTGGGTTTTGTCTCTGAATCCATTTTGCCACTCTGTTTCTTTTAATTGGTGAATTTAGACTGTTGATATTGAGAGATATTATTGTTATGGGGCTTTGTGTCATCTTTCTGTAAGGGTCTGTTGTGCTTATAAGGTTTGTCTTGTCTTATAGTAGCCCCTTTACCCCTTCTTTTAGGTTTGGTTTTGAGTCTATGAATTTCCGGAGCTGCTATTTATCTAGAAAATAGTGTACCGTTCCTTCAATTTTGAGTAAGTTTTGCCAGATAGAGTATTCCTGGTGACACATTTAAGTGAGTTTTTTCACTCTATCCCCCTATTGCCTTTGGACTTGGAGGGTTTCCTCTGATAGGTCTGCCGTGAATGTAAGGGGTGCTTCTTTGTATGTGATTTCCTTCTTTGACCTTGGTGCTTGCAGTATTGTGTCCCTATTGGCAGCATTCATCATTCTAACTATGATATGTCTTGTAGTGTTTTTGTTAAGGTCTCTTTTAGCTGGCACCCTTCAGGCTCCTTGAACCTGAATGGCTGCATTGTCGAGTTCTGGGAATTTTTCAGCAATGATTCGTTTAACCGTGGATTTTTCATTGGGATTGTTGCCCTGAGCTTCTGGTATTCCAATAATTCTAATGCAGTTCCTCTTGGAATTGTCTCCTAGGACTCTGATTCACTCTAGAGCTATTTTGAGGTCCCTTGCCATTGTTTGTTGTTGCCTGTTGGCTTGGTGCAGCTGATCTTCCAGCTCACTGATTCTGTCCTCAGAATCAGTAGGTTATTCTACTATTGAGGGAACAGACTGAGTTTTTTTATTTAATCTACAGAATCTCTAATTCGTGACATTTCTGTGTGTAGCTTTCCAATTTCTACTCTCATTTATTCCTGTATTTTCTCAAGTCTTTCTTTCATGTCCTCCTTTAATTTACTGGATATCTGTCTGACTGTTTCATTGAGTTCATTGAACATCTTCATGACTTCATATCTGAATTCTTTGTCAGAGAGGTCCCTTCGGTGTGTCGCACCTACAGAGGCTTCTGGACTCTTTTCATCGTCCTCCGCATGTGGTGGGAATTTGCGTTGTTTCTTCATGTTGGTGTGTAGGTATGGGTACTAGGTTTCTTGGTATGTCTAAAATACCTGCAGCTGCTTAAGGGGCCGCCTGCCTAAAATCAGGCCACGCCCATTTCTAACAACGGCACGCCCACTTCAGAAGAGGCGATGCCCCCACCGGAACCGGTTGTGGGTGGGGGGGAGTAAAGACTGGGTGGAGAAGAAGACCAGGACAGCTTGGAGGGTGAAGAGGAAGAGCAGAAAAACAAAGTTTTAAGGTCCTGCTATTTGACTATTGAAATCTTCTTCCCTCTTATTTTGCACATGATTTCTGTTTGTTTCTTGTGCTTCGAATTTGCCTTTTTCTTTCAGTATTTTTATTCATAATCTGCAGTGCTCAGGTCTTAATTCCTGATAGTTCATATTAAGGTCCTTAGTAAATGCCCTGGCTATTTGAATTATTTTGCTGTACAACCGACTATTTGCGCGGTTTTCTAATATATTCTTGCACGACAGGAGCAAGTGTTGGCTGAGGCTCACGCAGATGTGCCGTTTTAGGATTAGAGTGAATCAGGACCCATAAGGGCTCAGGTCCAGTGGTAAAGAGCAGGGCTGTGTCTCTGACCCAACTGTGCCCAGAAGTGATCTTGGTTCCTGGGACAGAGTGCCCAGGCTCAGGTTCTGTCCACCCTGCAAGAGAGTGGCTGAACATTTGTCCACTCTATATCCCTGTGTCTTTTCCAGTGGAAAAGACACATTCCAGGCTATAGTTCTCAAGGGGTAGCACTTCTGCGAGCCTGCAGGGGGCGGGCGCTGGTTTTCAGGAGCCCTTGGGCTCAGAGTCAGCCCCTAGCTGGGCCTGTAGGAACTTTCCTGTGGTATCTAGGGAGGAATTTTAGAGTCAGAGAAGGCTGCCGTTTCCACCCCTGCAGCCTGGGCCCTAGCTCCTATCCTGAAGTTCAGCACAGATGCCAGCAAAATTTGCATCCCCAGCGGAGACAGGAGCTTCTGCCACTGTCTCCTTGAGGTGGAATTTTGAGCCTCTACCCAAGGGTTTGGCTGGTCCGAGCTCAGGGGTGGGAGGAGGTGCTCCTCTCTGGTGCTCACTATTCTGACTTCTCCAGGTCTTTGCACGGAGTCTCCTGCTGCTCCTCAGAACAACAGTGGTGGGAGAAGATGGTGACACGGTCTCTGATAGACCGTCCCCAGGTAGGAGTCGAGGGACAGAATGACATGAGATAGTGCCAGGAGTGCCCGGGCTTCCTGGGCCATCTGTTTGGGGTTGTTTCTTTTTTTTTTCTTTTTGTGTCACACCCGGCGATGCACAGGGCTTACTCCTGGCTCTGCACTCAGGAATCACTCCTGGTGGTGCTCAGGGGACCATATGGGATGCTGGGAATTGAACCCGCGTCGGTCGCGTGCAAGGCAGAAGCCCTACCCGCTGTGCTATTGCTCCAGCCCCCAGGGCTATCTGTTCTGAGTTTCTTTTGGACGGATTCCAGGATGAGACTTCCGATCAGACCATCACATTCTGCTCTTCGAAGCTGCTATTGTGTATGTTTGTTTTGTTTTATTTGGCTTTGGGGCCGACCCAGTGGTGCATGAGGAGTACTGGAAGCTCAGTGCTCAATGATCATCCCTTACAGGTCTAGGTGACCAATGGGATGCTGGAGGTCGAAGGGTTTCATTTTAGGTTTTATGTTTTATTTGGGGTAGCACAGCAAAGGATTCTCACAATCATTCCATGTGCTGCACTCTGGCATTGCCAGACATGTCGATTTCTGGGCATGCACTTATCTGAAGGAGAAAGAGCCAAGGATCTCTGAGGCTAGTAGAGATGTTGGGGTCAAGAAACTTCTAACTTCTTTGAGAGGAATTTGGGGCGGCCCTGAGCAGTGAGTTCCTACAGGCACACATGTCCGTACACAGCTATGACTAGTTGTCTATATGGACTGTCGAGTTCTCAGTCCTAGTGTTCATGAGCTGTGGGGTTACAGCAGTGGGCAGGCAGTGGTTTCTGCTGCACCCAGGGATGGTCTTTAGGATCGTACAAGTCTGTGTTCAGCTGATCCTCTCTACAGTGATCACTGGACCAGTGGTGCTCGAATTGGACCTGGGGTTACCAGGAAAGGCAGATACATCCAAGAGCCTTCTGTATAATGTCCTCCCACTTTAGCAGATCCAGCTGCCTTATGTGATTTCTGGGGCCCGTCAGCCATGCGTGGAGGTTGGTTCATTCAGAGGGGAGAGGCCCAGCGACAATATAGGACCCTGGGTCCTGGCCTCACAGTAGTGGGAATGAGGCTAAGATAGACTCTGACTCCCACCCTCTCCGTGTGCTGACTCAGGACGCAGTGACCTTCCATGACTTGACTGTGAACTTCACCCCGGAGGAATGGTCATGCCTGGCGGCCTCTCAGCAGAAGCTCTACAGGGACGTGATGTTGGAGATCTACCAGCATCTGCAGGCTGTCGGTGAGAGCAGTGTGGGGCCAACCGTGTCTGGACAGACCCACTTGGGCTTCCTGGGGTTGGGCCGTGGCTGTGTGTACAAAAGTAGCTGTCATTGTGATGAGCTGGGATGTTGGACAGACGTGTGGTAGCTGTTCCCTCCCTGTTTTTTTTTAGGGTTCACCTGTGGATAATCAGGGCTTACTCTCAGCTCTGTCCTCAGGAATCACTCTGGTGGAGTAGCAGGACCCTGTGGGGTGATTCAGATCAACCTGTTTCTACTGTGTCCATGGGAAAATCCCTATCTGCCCAATTATCGCTCAGGTCCCTTTAAATAGTTGCAGCCATTGGTGAATCAATTTACCTTGTGTACTACATGAACTTTTTTGTGTTTAATTGATTTTGCTGTTGCCTTTGTTTGCAGGCACAGTCCACAGTTCTCCTGGCTCTGTGCTAAAGGATGACTCCTAAGAGTGCTCAGGAACCAGGGTACCGTGGACTGAAACCTCTTGGCAACTTAAAACATTGGTACCTCACCCCCAGTACTATTCAACCAGGCTCTCAAGTCAGAGGGTTTTTTCTTTTTTCTTTTTTTTTTCCTTATGGATAGGGATTATTCCTGCCTTTGTATTCAGGATCCAAATCTGGCATTGTTCCAAGACCATATGGGCTGCCTGGGATCAAACCCACATGTGTGTGCAATGCTTCTGTCCTATGTGCTGTACTATCTCTCCTGCCACCGGGGCTTTAATATTTCGTCTCTCAACTCATAATTGCTGCCCTATTTCAGTGCTTGGATTTACTTCTAATGGTTTTTGTGAGACTTCAGCAGGACTCAGGGTTTCCTCCTGGACTCTGCACTCAGAGATCACTCCTGGATGGCATGAGGGATCTTAGGGGATGTCAGGTATCACAACTGGGTTGGCTTTGAGAAACTCCTGCTGTGCTCTCTTTCTTGAAACATTTTTCAGCTTAAAAATAAGGGTCTCTTGCCACCTTTGGCCATTTCCAGATTTATTAAGCACTTAGTATTACTGAAATCCGTGATGAGTTCATGAGGGGCTCAGGAAACTCCATGTGGTGCTGGTCCAAGAGAGACAGTACAGGGAGGAAAGTGATTGTCTTGCAAGGAGTGCACGTGAGTTCAATCCCTGATCCCCAAGCACCATCAGCGGTGATTTCTGAATACAGAGTTAGGAGACACCCTAAGCATTGGCAGATGAGGCCCGAAACAAGACAAAAACCAACAACATATTGTGCTGATCAACCTCTTGTTGGCCATCCACAAGGCCAGGTCTAGAGTATTGTGGTATATTCAGGGTTCACCTATTTCACTCTTAAATTGAAACCTGGTTCTTACCTCTCGAATAACTACAAATATGTGTCATTTTGGAAATGGACATTCTGCTGATGCCTTTCAGATATTTGCCCAGTTATATCAGGAAAACACGGGGATTTACCTGTCACCTTTTCCTTGTATCTTATCCATGCCTCTGTCTCTGTCAAGACAGGGCACTCTGGGATGAAGCCTGTGGTCATTTCCTGGCTGGAAGGAGGAGCCCTGAGGTCGGGGAGGAGAGGTGTGTGTGTGCAGGGGAATGTTTGAGGACCTTTGCTAGCTCAGGCCCTGTGCAGTGTATGGGTGACCTGAGCATGTATGAAACACACTGCTGAGTCCGGTGGACTCCTGGATCCATGGATCTGTGACACACTCATGCGGCTCTTCACTCCCCTGGACTCTCTGTCACAGAATGATCCTGTAATTTGCGTCCATGTCTTTGTTGTTATTTTTGCTCTCTGTCAGTCAATGAGATTCACCGTTCCTGATTCACCCCCTCCCCTATCTATGACTTACCTGATTGGATTCACAACCACGGTATCACTATACCTGTAAAAATATTTTTAGACCTTTTTGTTTAAATCCGAATAAGTGAGCACATAACAGAGCTAGTTTGGATCTGAACTATAGTACATGGAGGAGTGCCTTGCATTGCCTGAAGGTGACCTGTTCAATAACCAGCATCACATATGGTTCCTGAACGTTACCAGGTCTGCTCAAAAGCAAAAACAAAACCTAGTGTAGTTTTGCCAAGATCCTGACAATTTTCCACTAACCGGATCTTTTCCTTAGTGTGGGACTCTTTGGACTTTGAGAACTACAGAGATGTACTCTAAATTCGTGGCATCATTTTCCAACTTTTTTTTTTCTGACAAGTTCTTGAATTGCATATTGTGTTAAGTTCCAGAACTGAAACCGCGGCTTCAGGATTTGGCATTACAGCACTTTGATTTGGGAATGAGGTCAGCAAGTACGACTGCGTTGGTAAGATTCGCTAATTCAGAATAAATATTATTATGCCAGCGGGATAGCTCAGTGGACCAAGTATGTAATTGTTAAGGTGGAGGGCTCGACGTGGCAGGGAGGAATTCCAAAGCCTGATGCTTGGAGTAGAGGACCGTTAGCTTCACTAGGTACTGAAATCAACCATGTATAAAAATACTGTGAGTTTTCATTTGCTTGACATTGGTAGTTGTTTACAATGCTAATTTGTGGGTCCTAGAGATAGTGCAGTGAAAGATATACTTGCTTTGCACAGGGATGGATATTCCATGCCCAGCAGTCCTTATGGTCTCCATCGACCCACAGAACTGATACTAGACACTGCATGGTGTGCCCCTCCATCCACACAACCCCCAATAAATAGAAATTACAAAACAGAAAAAAACAAAAAATTCTTTGATCCTGAAAGCCATCACTTATGGCCGCTTTGTCTGTCTCAGCTGTGTGACGATGCAACGTTGCCGTCACTCCTGCATCACAGGTTCTGCAATGAGCATTAATCAAACCCACATGTGATGTATTTCATTTTGTCTTTAAAAGGGTGAGTCAGTTTTCTATAGGAGGAATTATTTCCAGTTTGCTCCTTTATTAAGTTGGAGGGGGCGGGAATTCACAGAATTTACTGACTCTGTGTCCATCAATTTTGTGTGCCCAACTTACAATAACGTGAAGTTATTCTATAATAAGAATTCATATGTCGGTAATCCATATGTCAAAATCTCAAGGCCGAACTAGGCTGCCACAATGAAGGAAGACAAAAATGATCGTCTGTACTTTCAATGCACGTACGCTAGCATCAGATACATCCATCGAGGACCTGATGGTACAAGCGCGAATGATCAAATACAGCATCATTGGTCTGACTGAGACAAGAAGGCACGAATCTCACCATGCCGTTTTCGACACTGGAGAAGAATTGTTCCTCGGAACATGCGATAAAAGAGGTGTCGGAGGCGTCGGTGTCCTTGTCAACACAAACTTTGCCAAGAGCATTGATTCATTCGAATGCCTAACAACCCGAATCGGACGTTTACATGTGAATAGATGTGGCTCACTGCCTGCAGTTTCTATCTTCGTTGTCTATGCACCAACATCTCATTATGATGAAAGAGAAATCGAAAAATTCTACATGGAGCTGGAGAAGTTCTAAAAAGAAGACCACACCTTCTACAAGATCATCGTGGGTGATTTTAATGCCAAGATAGAACCGCGAAGATCAGCTGAAGAACTTCACATCGGGACCAATGGCCTAGAATGGAACGAACAGGGTGAGAGACTGTCTGAGTTCATCATGTCGACCAAGACCATCCATGGTAACTCGCAGTTCCAGAAGGCAGAATCTAAACGTTGGACATGGGAGTCTCCTGGTGGACGATTCCACAACGAAATAGACCACATCATATTCAATCGAAGGTTTTCCATGAACGATGTCACTATTGTCCCAAAATTTTGAACAGGATCGGACCACCGTGTCCTTCATGCAAAATTCTACTTAACAGAGTGGGGAGAAAGGGCTGCAAAGTTCAAAAAGAGAACTTCCAGAACGACCACCAACTGGGAACTCTTTGGCACTATTGCGGCAACATGGGAAGATGCCATTGTTGACAACATTGATGAGGAATACGATCGACTGGTTCAGCACCTACATGAATGTGCGAGGAACGCCAAGAGAGAAATAGCCACAAAAAAACGCCTGTCTTCGAAAACTCTTGAGCTATTTCGCCAGCGTGGTTTGGCGCATGCCTCAGGCAACCGCAAGCTAATGTCCGAGCTCGCAAAGCAGTGCAGAGATGCGATCAAGGAAGACCTCAAAGAGAGAAGAGCAGAAGTACTGGTAGATGTGGCAGAAGCTGGGAAAAGTATTTGTTATGCCCTCCTGTCCTTCACCAACTACAAGACCAAGATGACTGCCCTACGACGTCCTGATGGATCCATAACATCTTCCAGAATGGCAATGGAGAAGATTATCCATGAATTCTACTCAAATCTCTTCGATAGCCGTGTCCACTTGCCGACATACCAAATTCCACAGGATGGATGTCATTCCCAACGTTCTCCCTTCCGAAATCCGACACACCATTTCGTCAGTAAAGAAACAAACAGCACCCGGCCCAGACAAGATCAGACCTGAACACCTGAAGAACCTGCCATCAGTACTCATCAATACACTGGCTCGGCTCTTTACTCGCTACCTGTCTGAATGCAAGGTTCCATCCCAATGGAAAACCAGCAGGACCGTACTACTGTTCAAGAAGGGAGACATCCATGACATTGGCAACTATCGCCCTATCTGCCTATTGTCTGTCATCTACAAGTTGTTCACTCGAGTCATCCTAACTAGGATTGAGAGAACACTAGATGAAGGCCAACCATGCGAGCAAGCCGGGTTCCACAAAGGATTCAGCACCATCGACCATATCCACACAATAACCAAACTCATTGAGGTTTCTCGGGAGTTCAAGATGCCACTCTGTTTAACGTTCAATGATTTAAAGAAGGCCTTTGATTCTGTTGAGACGGAAGCGGTCATTGAAGCCCTAGCCAATCAGGGCATTCAAGTCCAATACATCAGGATCCTCCGTGAGCTGTATTGCGGATTCACTACCAGGATCTCACCATTCTACAAAGAAATGATCATTGATGTCAAGAGAGTGGGGTCCGGCAGGGTGATATAATTTCACCAAAACTCTTCAGTGCCAACCTCGAGAACATCATGCGACGACTGGAATGGGACGGAATGGGAGTGAAGATAGATGGTCGGCAATTAAACCACCTCCGCTTTGCTGATGTCATTGTTTTAATAACACCAAACATCAGCGAAGCGGCACAAATGCTGGCCGACTTTGACCGTGAGTGTGGAAAGGTAGGACTACAGCTGAATCTTACGAAGACAGTGTTCATGAGAAACAGCTTCGTTCCTGATGCCCCATTCACTCTCAATGGAACGACCATCTCCGAATGCAACAACTATGTGTATCTAGGTCGAGAAGTCAACATGACAAATGACCTGGCACCCGAGCTGCGCAGGAGGAAGAGACCAGCTTGGAACGCCTTCAAGAACGTCGAAGAAATAGCTAAGAGGACAAAGAACCTCTGACTCCGGGCACATCTCTTTGGTTCCACTGTTCTTCCTGCATTAACATATGCCTCCGAGACCTGGACCCTACGCAAACAAGATGAGAACGCTATTCAGGTCTCCCAAAGAAGAATAGAAAGAGCTATGCTTGGAATATCACGTTTCACTCAAATGAGAGAAAGAATCCAGAGTTCTGACATCCGTCGATGATCAAGAATCAGGGACGCTGTCTCGTTTGTCAAGGTGTCAAAAATCAGATGGGCTGGTCACGTAATGAGATTTAAAGACGACCGCTGGACTAGAGCTGTTACTGACTGGATTCCACGGGATGTCAAAAGACTGTGTGGCCGCCAACCTACCAGATTGTCAGACTTCTCGTGAAGGTCATGAATGATCGGTTTGAGGCTCTTCATGTTCCCTGAGCGAACAGATGCCATTGGGCTACAGTAGCACGCGACAGGGACAAATAGAGACGTTACTGGCGCCCACTCGAGCAAATCGACGACTAACGGGAAGTTAAGTGATTAAGTGATGTCGGTAATTGCATTTGTATTGTGCATATGTGAGATAATACATGTGAAAGACTCAAGTTTTTGACAGGAGACTCGGAGAATAAGTGTTAATTGGCATCCTTCTCTGCTGTTCTACAGAGAATCAGCCAGCCTGAGAGGAATGTCTCTGATCCTGCGCTCTGTGACAATGTTTTGAGTGAGCAGACCTGCCCTTCGTGCCTTGGGGACACCGAAACAGGTGGGATGTCTTCTGAGAGTGATCAGAATGGCGAGAGCGACCTCACTCTGAAGATGCCCTCACCAGGAAAAAATTTCTTGGTGTGTGTTGTTTTCAGTTCACGGGCAGAAAACCCCCCAGTGGGGCAGCGTCTAGGGAGAGCAGCACTGTTTATAGGGGGACCCTCACAGCGACGTACCCTCAACCAAAGTCACCATCAGCAGAACACATCTAAGTGTAAGGAATGTTGGGGATCCTCTCCATGTTCTCAGCACCATGGTAAAGGCCCTCCCATTGATCGTTGATTTGCTCGAGCGGGCCCAGTAATGTCTCCATTGGAGACTTTGTTGTTACTGTGTCTGGCATATCGAATACTCTCGGTAGCTTGCCGGGCTCTCCGAGAGGGGCAGAGGAATCGAACTCGGGTCGGCCATGTTGGCCGCTTGTAAGGCGAACGCCCTACCTGCTGTGCTATCGCTCCAGCCCGTGGTATTCCCTTAGAAAATCACAGTGGACAGAATCCCCGGAAAAGTTGGCACCAACGACAAAGTGTGAGTCAAGGTTTACTCCATCGTGTCCATATGAATATAAATGCAGGAGCAAAACCTTATGCATGTGAACAATGTGGGAAGAACTTCACTAAACCATCGTATCTTTTTATGCATAGGAGAATTCATCCAGGAGAGAAACCACATAAATGTCAGACTTGTGGGAAGGCCTTTATTCAGACCTCACATCTTAATAGACATATGAAAACTCATAGTGGAGAGAAGCCTTATATATGTCAGGAGTGTGGCAAGGCCTTTACTCAATCCTCAAGCCTCAGTAGACATGCAAGTATACACACTGGAGAGAAACCGTATAGATGTAAAGAATGTGGAAAGGCCTTTGCTGGGGCTGCAAGACTTAGTGTACATAGGAGAGTTCACACTGGAGAGAAACCATATATATGTAAAGAATGTGGGAAGGCCTTTGCTGGAGCCTCAGGTCTTATTGTACATAGGAGAATTCACACTGGAGAGAAACCATATGTATGTAAGGAATGTGGAAAGGTTTTTGCTGGAGCCTCGAGACTTACTGCACGTAGGAAAAGTCACACTGGGGAGAAACCATATATTGTAAGGAATGTGGGAAGGCCTTTACTAGATCCTCAAAACTTAGTGTACATAGGAGAATTCACACAGGATAGAACCTGTATATATGTACGAAATGTGGAAAGGCCGTTTCTGGATGCTCAAGACATACTGTACATAGGAAAATTCACACTGGCGGGAAACTGTATATGTAAGAAATGTGTGAAGGCCTTTCCAGTGGCCTCAATACTTAATGTACATAGGAGAATTCACACTGTAGAGCAACCTTATATATATAAGGAATATGGAAAGGCCTTTGCTGGAGCCTCAAGACTTAGTGTATATAGGAGCATTCACACTGGAAAAAAGCCTTATATACGTGATAAATGTGGGAAGCCCTACCATTCTGAATACCTTGCTCAGCACAGTAAAATTCAGTGGAGGGAAATCTTATCAGTGTCAGACATGTGGGAAGGCCATCACTTGGTGCTATTCTCTTAGTATATCAGAATTCATATTGGAGAGAAACCGCATATATGTCAGGAATGTGGGAATGGCTTCATATTATCCTCACACATTAGTCAACATAGAAAAATTCATACTGGATGATTTGATCTCTTAATAATAGTCTCTAAGGTCAGAACAGAACAGCTCAGTAAAGCGAGTTTCCTTTGGACAAGATGGTCAAGGGTGCTACAAAAGTGAGGTTACGAGGGAAGTAAGCCTGCCTGCTTGTGACGGCCTTCTCATGTCAGTGAAAGGTACCTGCTAATTTTCACCCAGGCTGTAGCTATGTCAGTAAAGTAGTGCTGAGCTTGCGTTTTTTATTAAACTTGTAAATAATGGGTCTTGGTGATGAAAATTAGGAGAAAGTTGACTGAATAAACAGGTATAAAATCACCCCCTGCTCAGAGCTGTCATGGCTAACCACTGTGTTATTGTTTGCTCTGCTTCTGGCTTGGCCAAGAGGTGCTGGTTAGTAGTAATTATGGCAGAAATCACCCAAGATGCTGATTTGAATCCTTTGAAAGTGGAAATAAGGCAAAGTTTCATTCTTCAGTCCTTTCTGTGTTAGGATTTGGGATGCTTGAGCACCCTGTGCCTCTGGTTTGGGAAATTCAGCGTGGATCATGCCAGCTTGTAGGGAACTTTCACCCTTGTTTTATTTCACTTGTTCTGGATAACCAGGCTTTAGGGGATGTGGTGCTTTTGATGGATGCTTGGGGGCTGTTCAGTGGCGCAGGTATATTGGGTGAGGGTGCGTTATCCTGAAAGCCCTTGCAGCCACAATCACATCCAGGTCCAAGATGGTACTGGTGGGTGGGCACATGGACTTTGGGCCTTGGTTTGAGGGACCTGCAGAAAGTGGAGGTCCTAGCCATCTCATACCTCCCTACTCAGGACAGCGTGTGGCCCTGTTTGGAGTCTTTGGACTGGATATAACACTAATCAAAATTCCAGATATGTCGCTGTCATTTTTATTGGCTCCCATGCTGGGATGGGGCCTTCCGGGTGTGTCTTTACAAGTGAGAGGTATTTGCCTCACCCAGCGATGCACAGGGGTTACCCCTGGCTTATACACTCAGGAATTACTCCTGGAAGTGCTCAGGGGACATATCGTTGCTGGAAATCAAACCCGATTTGGTCGCGTGGAAGGAAAATGTCCTGTCCTCTCTGCTGTCACTCCAGCCCCTCTTTGGATTAATTTTAGTAGCTCTTTATATTCCGTGGAGTTGGAAGGGAAGAAAAGACATTCTTCGATGTTCAAGGCTTACTTCTGGCTCTGCAGCTCGGGAATTATTCTGGGGTGCTGCCGGGCTTCTATGGGATGGGAAGGCTTTACCTGGATCAGCAAGTCAAACATCCTACTCAATTTACGGTGAGTCTAACTCCAATATTGTTTTTTTTCCATATCAAGAATTTCTACTTCCTGGCGGTGTGGTGCCCCCAGCAGGTCAATCTGTGGCTGTGAAGCGAGTGTATCAGCAGACTGATGGCACCCTCAGACTTCCAGATACCCCCAAATTGCTGCTCTGCCTTTGGCCAGACTCCAAAAACTTGGGGCAAAGTTTACCAGGAAAGTAAACACTCAAAAGTTAGGTATGTGTGAGACACACCAAGAAACAATTTCTTGCTCAGCTATATATATGGAGGTAAGGCTTCACTGGTTCCTGATCAAACTGCTTAAAGGACATTATCTCATAGACTCAGAGATAAATCTTGGAACCCAGCAGCCTTTGCATAGATGCACCCAGTCCCCACAATGGGCTACCAGTGTCAGACAATGGCAAGGGGGAAAGGGTGTGTCCCTCTGCCTGCTCCCCCTTTGACTTGACGGCTGCCATCTGCCATTGGACATCTGCCATTGGACAGTCAGGTTCGGGCCTGCTGTGACGAAACTCGCAGGGCCTCATGAGATGGGGGTGACATGGCTCTTTCCTCCCTGCCCCAATGAGACCCTGTGTCACTGCC
The DNA here is from genome assembly GCF_029834395.1 of Sorex fumeus. Taxonomy (NCBI): domain Eukaryota; kingdom Metazoa; phylum Chordata; class Mammalia; order Eulipotyphla; family Soricidae; genus Sorex; species Sorex fumeus. The sequence continues at coordinate 3,032,657 of NW_026606191.1, forward strand.
CACCAATGGACTCTCTTGCTTGGGATCAAGCTACTTAACGGCCATGATCCCAGAGACTCAAAGCAAATTTCAGAGCCCAGCGACTTTTAGCAGAAATGCATCTGTTCCCTATAGTAGGTTACCGGTGCTGGGTCACCCCAGGTGGAAATAGGTTTCGTGCCGTGGCCTGTTACCCCTGGTGGCTCGGTGAATGCTATCTCCAATGGCCTCTGGACGGTTAGGTTTGGTCCCGCAGTGATGAGACATGCAGTACCTAAGGGGATGGTGGTGGAGCCGGTCCTTTTCTCCCCACCCCAAAGAGCCCCCGAGTTGCCTGGTGCCCATGAATGGCCTCTGTGGCTCATGATCAAGCTTCTTAATGGCCATGATCCCAGAGATTCAGAAACAAACCTAGAAACCCAGCAGCTTTTGGCCGAAATGCGTTGGGACCACGCAGTAGGTTACTGTCGCCAGATCACACAGGGAGAAAGGATGCTGTGCCTCCGCCTGCTCCCCTTGGCGGATCCATGGCCACCATCCTCAGAGGCCATTGGAAAGTCAGGTTTGGGCCCACAGTGACAAGATACAATGGGCATCAACGTATGGGTGTGGAGGTGACCCTTTCCTCCAGCCCCGAGACCCTAAGTTGCACCCACGAACCGCCTCTCTTCTGATAAAGCTGCTTAATGGCCATGATTCCATAGACTCAGGAACAACTATCAGAACCCAGCAGATTTTGGCAGAAATCCCTCCATATTGTTAAATTTTCAAAATTAAAAAATCATATGTTATTTATAACCTGCAATAGAAAATAAATTGTCTATTGTTGCCTTTTTGGCAGATCTCAGTGCTTGGGTAAAATCCCAAATAGTAATGGTGGGTCTAGTGTCAAAATATTGAATGTGATCAAAGTAGAGAGAGAGAGTAATGTGGAAATCATCTGCCCCACAGGTAGGTGGAGGATGTGGAATGGGGGGTATACTGGGGTTTTTGGTGGTAAAAAAACGGGCTCACTGAAGGGATGGGTGTTTCATTGTATGACCGAGATTTAATCCCGAAAGTTTTGTAACTGCTCTCACGGTGATTCAATAAATAAAATTATGAAAAAAGGGTGAAAAAGTAAGGTGTAGTTCATGCCCATTTCAATCAGCCTAATTAATGGCTGAATAAACAGCAATACTCCTAGGGGGAAAAGAATTTCTATTTCCACATGCGCAGTTGCAAAGAGTCCCTTTCTCTTCATCACTCCCTGACCAGGATATCAGGGATACTGGTTCTTGGGGTGGCTACATCGGTAAACTTGTTTTTTTATGTTTTTCTGAAAGGAAGATATGTGAGTATGGGGAAGCATCCTCCACCCAGATCCTCCATATTCCAGTAGGCAGGGGTCACACCCACAAACTGGCTCCCTGGTGCCGTGTAATGTGTAATCCCATCAACGGCCAAGACCCAGAGATTATAAAACCCAGATCCTGGAAGAGAACAGCGCAGAGTCTCCTGCCCCCATGCCTGGCTGTCCTCGCCGGGGCCCCTTGTAGTGGAGTGGGTTGAGTTTCCCTTCCCCCCCGACCAGGGCTCTGGCAGCCGAAGACCTCCAGAACCAGCCACCACCATGGTGAGACCACTCTCCGCACACCCGAAGGTACCGGCAGAGGAACAAAGGCATGTGGGTTCCAGGGCTGAGATCTCCAAGCCTGCTCAGATCGGGGCTGAGCATCCTCCACCCAGATCCTCCATATTCCAATAGGCAGGGGTCACACCCACCAACTGGCCCCCTGGCGCCGTGTAATCCCATCAACGGCCAAGATTCAGAGACTACAAAACCCAGATCCCAGAAGCGAATGCGGCTGAGCGACATTATTATTTCATGCTTACTTTGGACAAACTGGCAGGCTACCAAATGTAACTTGCCCACATGGCAGAGTCTGGCAAGCTCCCCGTGGCGTACCCAATATGCCAAATACCAGTAACAATGATGGGTCTCATTCTCCTAACCCTGAAATAGCCTTGAATCTCAGGGCTAGGATGAAGAAAATGTCACTGGGGCCTGCTCGAGGTAATCGACGAACAAAAGGATGGTCGTGATCATGATCGGGGAAGGGGAACTTTGCTCAGGGGTCACTCCTAGTGTGCTGAGAAGAAATTCATTTTAGAATTGGCCAGAGCCATAGTACAGCGAGTACAGTGCTTGCCTTGCATGTGGTCAACCTAAGGGTACTCCAGTCCACAGCATCTTTGAGTTGCTCACTGGAAATTGAGTGTCTCCTTCTCATCCCTAGAACAGGTTATGTGGGAGTGTGGCATGAGGGACGAATGTCTATTGGTTCAGTCCAACCCAGTGTTGCTTTCTTTTGGTTCTACTGGGTCTGTGCTTAGGTATTACTCTGTCTGGTGCTCACAGGAGCAGTGTTCATTGGCTTTGTCCCTGGGGTGGCTGTGTGCAAGTCCATCAACTTTCAGTATAGTGCCATTGTAAGAGATCTGGCTTCCATACTGTGATTACTGGGGCCCATCACCCTAAAGTGTTGGTGGAGGCCAGTTTCTTCCTTCTGAAGTAGGGAGACGGGAGAGGCCCTGAGCTCCTCTACGGTGTTGCAGTATATCATCCTTTGGCCCTATTGTGTGGAGTGGGATGGCCTCCTCCCCTTGTGTGTGCTGGTTCAAGATGCAGTTACCTATGTCAACATGGCAGAGAGTTTTATCTCCACACTGTCACAGCTCACCATTGTGTCATTATTTGCTCTTACACTGGCTTGGCCCAGAGGCCCTGGTTTGCGGGAATTATGGCAGAAATCAACCACAATGCTGCAGTGAACCTTTATGAAAGTGGATACGTTCATTCTTCAGAACTTCCTGTGTTATGTTTAGGGGAGCCGTGCCCCACAGGGCGTGGGCGTTACTGCTAGCTCTGAGCTCAGGGATCCATACCAGGTCAGGCACAGGTATCCTTACAGGGGCTCAGCATCGCGTTCAGCCATGTACAAGCAAGGAATTGATCTGCTGTATCATTTCTACAAACCTTTTATCCATATTTTTGTTAAATGTACATATGCACTAAACATTAATATTCACAAAAAGTGAGTGACCCTGGCCAGGCTCTTTATAGGGTGAATTGTAGAATGTTGAAATGGGCTTTATTTGGTGCTCCCTTCTTTATCTGAGCTGCCTTTACCCCTAGCATGTGTAGCTGGCCTCCAAGCCATGGAATAAATCTCCTGGTACTTATATCGGCTGTTCTTGGGTGTTAGTCTCCTATTTTGTTACTTTATGTTTCCCAGATGAATGCAATCTTTCTATGTCTGTCCCTTTCTTTCTGACTCATTTCGCTTAGCATGATACTTGCCATGCAGTACCACTTGTATGTAAATTTCATGACTTCATATTTTCTTAGAGCTACATGGTACTCTATTGTGTAAATGTACCAAAGTTTCTTTAACCAGTCATCTCTTCTCGGACACTCAGGTTTTTTTTTTCCAGATTCTACCTATTGTAAACAGTGCTTCAATGAACAAACAAGTGCAGATGTCACTTCGACTATACTTTTTTGCCTCTCTGGGATATATTCCCAGGAGTGGTATTGCTGGGCCATGGTCTGAAAAGATTGTTGATACTATTTCTATCTTCCCGATTCTATTGAAGTATGTTTTGTGTCCTAGCACATAGTCTGTTTTGGAAAATGTTCTGTGCACACTGGAGAAGAATGTATATTCTTTCTTTTTGGGTTGTAAGTCCTGTGTCGGTCTATAAGCCCTTTCTCTTCTATTTCTTCTTTCAAAGCCAATGTTTCTTTGCTGAGTTTTGTTTTTGTTGATCTATCCAGAGGTGATAAGGCGATGTTGAAGACTCCAGCTACTATTGTGTTGCTAGCAATGCCCTCCTTAAAATCTGTGAGCAGTTGTTTTAAATATTTAGTTGTTCTCTCATTATGTGTGTATGCATTTAAGAGTGTGATTTCTTCCTGTTGTACGTATCCCTTGATTAAGAGAAAATAGCCTTCGCTGTCCCTTCTAATCATTTTCAACCTGAAAATAGTGTTGTCGGATACTCGTATGGCCACCCCAGCTTTTTTGAGGGAGCTGTTTGCTTGCAGGATTGTTTTCCATCCTTTCACTTTGAGTCTGTGTTTGCTCTGACTGGTGAGTTGAGTTTCTTGTAGGCAGCAGAATGTTGGGTTCTGTCTCAGAATCCATTTTGCCACTCTTTGTCTCTTAATTGGTGAACTTAGAAGGTTGACATTGAGAGAGATTATTGTTATGGAGTTTTGCGTCATCTTTTTGTAGTGGTCTATAGTGCTTGTAGGGTTTGTCTTGTCTTATGGTAGCCCCTTTAGCCCTTGTTTTAGGTCTGGTTTTGAGTCTGAAGTTCCTGAGCTGCTGTTTATCTAGAAAATAGTGTGCCGTTCCTTCGAGTTTGAGTGAGAGTTAAGCTGGATAGATTATTCTTTTTGAAGCATTCATTTCAGTGAGATTTTTCACTATACCCCACCTTTGCCTTCAGGCTTGGAGGGTTTCCTCTGATAGGTTTGCTGTGAAGCTAAGGGGTGCACATTTGTGTGTGATTTCCTTCTTTGACCTTGCTGCTTGCGGTATTGTGTCTCTATTGGCAGCATCGATCATTCTCACTATGATATGTCTTGGAGTGTTTTTGTTAGGGAATCTTTTATCCCAGATCCTCCAAATTCTAGTAGGCGGGGGTCACACCCACCAACTGGCCCCCTGGTGCCGTGTAATCCCATCAACGGCCAAGACTCAGAGACTATAAAAACCAGCTCCCTGAAGAGAAGAATGCAGTCTCCTGCCCCCGCGCCTGACTGTCCTCGCTGCCAGGGCCCCTTGGGGGGGAGCGGGTTGAGCTTTCCTCCCTGCCCCGACCAGGGCTCCAGCAGCCAAAGATCTCCAGGACCAGCCACCACCATGCTGAGACCACTCTCCGCACACATGAAGGTACTGGCAGAGGGACAAAGTCACGCGGGTTCCGGGGCCGAGATCTCCAATCCTACTCGAATTTGGGCTGAGCATCCTCCACCCAGATCCTCCAAATTCCAGTAGGCGGGGGTCACACCCACCAACTGGCCCCCTGGCGCCGTGTAATCCCATCAATGGCCAAGACTCAGAAACTATAAAAACCAGCTCCCGGAACCGCATTTGCGGCTGCGTGACATCCTATTATGACATCTTATTATCTCATTCCTACTTTGGACAAACTGGCAGGCTACCGAATGTAGCCTGCCCACATGGCAGAGTCTGGCAAACGCCCCGTGGCGTCCCCAATATGCCAAATACCAGTAACAATGATGTGTCTCATTCTCCTAAAGACCCTTGAATATAATCTCAGGGCTAGGATGAAGGAGACGTTACTGGGGCCTGCTTGAAACAATCGACGATTAACAGGATGATTTGTGATTTGTGTGATTGTGATCTTTTATCTGGTACTCTTCGGGCTCCTTGAATCTGAATGACTGCATTGTTGAGCTCTGGGAATTTTTCAGCAATGATTTGTTGAACCATGGCTTTTTCATTGGGATTGTTTCCCTGAGCTGCTGATTCTCCAATGATTCTAATGTTGTTCCTCTTGGAATCATCTAAGACTCTGATTCGCTCTCAAGCTATTTTGAGGTCTCTTGCCATTGTTGTTGACAGTTAGCTTGGTGCAGCTGATCATCCAGCTCACTGATTCTGTCTTCTGCTGTGGTAATTCTACTGTTGAGGGCACAGACTGAGTTTTTTATTTCATGTACGGAAACTTTAATTTGTGACATTTCGGTGCCGTAGTTTTCTAATCTCTGCTCTCATTTCTTCCTGGATTTTCTCGATTGTCCGGTCCATTGTATCTTTCATGTACTCCTTCAGTTTACTGGATATCTTTCTGACTGTTTCATTGAGTTCATTGAACATCTCTATGACTTCATATCTGAATTCTTTGTCAGAGAGTTCCCTTCGGTGAGTAGGACCTACTGAGGCTTCTGGACTCTTTCCATCGTCCTCCCCACGTGGTGAGCATTTGCGTTTTTTTCTTCATGTTGTTGTGTGGGTATGGGAACTGTGATGCTACACTAGATTTCTGGGTATGAGTAAACTACCTTCGGCTGTGTGAGCGTTGGCCCGCCTAAAATTAGGCCAGGCCCACTCCTACCAAAGCCCACTTCTGAAGAGGCCACACCCTCACGGGAATGTGGTGTGGGGGAGGTAAAGACTGGGTGGAGAAGAAGACGGGCACAGCGTTGCGGATGAAGAGGAAGAGGCAGAGGCTCAGAGCTGCTTTTGATGTAGGGTCCTAGAGGTTGCCTGGGGCTCTTATACGGAGAAAGCCAAGTCCCGAGTTCGAGTACTGGCGAATAAACTGACCTGGGTGGGGAAAAAGAATGACACAGCATTGGGGACGAAGAGGAAGAGGTTTATTTAAATTTTTTAAAAATGAAAATATGCCTTCCTTGTGGCAGATGAGATTCAATCCTAGGCATTTCTGATGGTCCCCAGAACCTCACGGGCTCCACCAAATCCCCATAAAAATTAAAAGTCCTCAGCAGTGGGGCTGGAGCTATAGCACAGCAGTTAGTGCGTTTTCCTTGCACCTGCCCGACCTGGCTTCAATTTTCAGTATCCCATATAGTCCCCTGAGCACCACCAGAAGTAATTCCTGAGTGCAGAACCAGGAGTAACCCCTATACATCTCTGTGTATACCCCAAAAGCAAAAAAAAAATGAAAAAGGCACACGTTGATGCCCTTCTCCCTTTCTCGGCCTTCAGGTCCTAGATGACTGGGGGTACCCGGGGGCTGAGGGTTGAGGGGCCTGAAGTTCATGTGGAGACTTGGGATGCAGGGTGCAGGCACAGTGGGGTGCATGAGATGAGGCTGCAGCTGGACATGCATCACTCACCCTCTTGCTGGGGAACCTCCGTGGGTCAGGTTCCAAGAAGCACCAGGCGGACCCTGTGGATGTAAGCCCACGACTTGCCTTTTTGGAGAACGTTGGACTCCCCGCTCCCCCCACCCTACTCACTGGTGCCCCGACATGCCTGGGGTCTCCCCGTCTCCTGGGGTGCTTTCTATACCGTGTATGGGGGACAGTCAGGAGATCTAGGGGACCTGTGGGATCTTGGGGGCAGGGTGGGGCTTGAAGGGATGTGAAGGTGATTCGTGCCTCCTCCTCAACTCCCGTGGTTCACCCACATCTGGGGTGGGTGATGGGGAAACAGGACAGAATTTGGGACAACGCTGAATGTGGAGTAGAGGCCATACTCACTGGCACACCGGGGTCTCCTGGGGCTGTGAGATCACCAGGTAGCCCCCTAAGGCCCTAAAACATAAACGGGTTCATGATTACCCAAGCTCAGGGGAGCCCTCACTCATGAGCGTTCCAAGAGTGCAAAGGCCTGCAAGAACAAGGACTGAATCCTCTCTTTGTCCTCCCTGTTGGGGGCTCCCAGGGAGAATTGAGCCCCAGGAAAAGGGGCACAATTCGGTGGGAGATGTAAACGGAAGTCCCATTCTGGTACTCCTGCCGCCCTGCCCAGCTGAGACCCCACGGTGCTGGCGGGAGGGTCCCCACTTTCAACTCCCTGATCATATGGGATTCAGCCTCAGTTCAAGGATGCTGTAGCAGGGAGGGCATTTTCCTTGCCTGTGGCAACCTAGGTTTGATCCCCAGCATCCTGCATGATTTCCCAGCACTGGTAAGAGTAATAATCCCTGATTGCAGAGCCAGAAAAAGCCCTAAGCACACCCACACCCAGTGTGGCCCTAGGCCAGAACATGGCCGGGAGAGAAAAAGGGAATTATGTGGGTTCATGGGAAATGTGGAGAGAGCAGGCTCGGAAGAGCAAGCAAGCCGTGTGACCTGCTCTTTTTTTATTTTTGACCTTGGCATATCTTCTCCTTTTATTACTATGATTATTATTCAAATTCCTATTTGGTTTTAGTATTATTCCTGGATACAGGTGATTCCTCCTGACTTGGTGCTAAAGGGTTGACCTTGGTAGGATCTGGATTTTTTTTTTCTTTTTGGGTCACACCCGGCGATGCTCATGGGTTACGCCTAGCTCTGCATTCAGGAATCACTCCTGGCAGTGGCCAGGGGACCATATGGGATACTGAAAATTGAAGTGGAGTCAGCCGTGTGCAAGGCAAACGCCCTACCCGCTGTGCTATCGCTCCAGCCCCAAGGGTTGCCCTTGGTAGGACTCAGTCGACCATGTGGTACCAGGAGCCGTACCTGGGGCTCTCACATGCAAAATATGCTGCAGCCCTTTAAGCATCTCCTCAGATCCAAGCTTTTATCTTATTATTACTTGGTTTGGAGCCACATGCAGCGGTGCTCAGAGAATTCCTCTGATTCTGTGCTTGGAAATCACTACTGGCAAGGCTCAAGGATCCTTTGGGGTGCTAGGGATGGTGCCCTACCCTCTAACCTTTCTCTCTGATCCTCAAGGCAGAACTTTTGGGACGGAGTAATAGCACAGAAGGTAGGGTGTTTGCCTTGCATGCAGCCAACCCAGATTAAATTCCCAGCATCCCATAATGGTCCCTCGAGCACTGTCAGGAGTAATTCCTGAGCTCGAAGCCAGGAGTAACTCCTGTGCATTGCTGCATGTGATCCAAAAAGCAGAAAACAACATTACTAAAAAATTAAAGTGGGAGAGCGCTAAGGGGCTGGAAACCACCAAACTCCTTGGCAAAGCTGTTTTTTCGATGATGTTTTCTCCTTTGCTTCCCTCCCAAGCACCCAAGTGGAGGAGAGGGGGTGACCATGATGCTTTCTGTTGAGAATGCAACAGCAGTGCTCAAGAAATCGACTGGGGTCCCCACTGGCAATCCCTGGTCAATTTGGTGGCAGTTCATTGCAAGGTCTCCAGGATGAGGTATTGGAGGTCACCTGAGTCACCCTGGGCCGACACCCGAAAGGGCCTTTAGAGAACCTGTCCATCACTGGGGGATCGAGTCTCTGTGTAGAACTGCGGATTGAACCCACACATACCAAGCTTGCAACCTCACTCCTGTATCATCTCCCAGTCCCTGCAATGACACATGTAGAGAGGAGAAAAATGCAGGCCCAGTGACATGCAGCAGCTTCCCTGAGGTTACACAGCACGAAGAAGTATCTTTGCTCTGGGGATCCTCAGGGCAGCAAGAAGCAGGAAGGATGGACACGAACCCCAACCACCACCCCGCCCTGTCCCCAGGTCCGAGAGGAATTCTCCCACAAGGAGGCTCTGTGCAGGGCGTCCAAGCCGGGATCCCCCTGTTGTCAGAGGGTGGTTGTGCTCACTACCTCATCCAAAACGGTGCCCTACATGCTCATCCCCCTGGAGACCGGTCAGGTAGATGTGGAGGTGAAGGTCGTGAGCATCGAAACCTGGGACCATGTGAGGAAGACCAACCTGGTCCAGGTAATGAACCAGAGCAGAGATGGGGGGAGTAGTGGAGGGACCCTCCCCAGGCTACTGACTAGTCTCCAGGTGGGACAATTGGGACCTGGGCCTTGGGTCAAGTAACAGGCCCCTGGATGGGAGTGAGAGGGCGCACCAGGGCACACAGTCCAGCACAACCCTCATGCAGCACCAGACTCTGCATTCTCTTACAGTTTCCTGTGAGACTTCCAGAACCTATTTATGAGTGGGAGCATGTGAAAGTCAAATAGGTCCACCAAATACTATTGCGCCCCAAGCAAATAAAGAATCATCCCCTGAATCCCCCATGGGGCAGGAGGCTAGTACACCAAGAGGACATTTTCCTTGTATGCTGCTGACCAGGATTGAAGCCAGCATCCTATAGGATACCCTGAGTGCAGAGCCAGGTATTAGCCATGAACAATTTTTTTTAAAAGGAAAAGAAGAGGGGCTGGAGCAAGCGGGTAGGGTGCTTGTCTTGCATGTGGCTGCCCAGGTTCAATTCCCAGCATCCTATATGGTCCCCTGAGCACAGACATTGGTAATTCCTGAGTGCAGTGCCAGGAGTAACCCCTATGCATCACCACGTGTGACCCAAAAAGCAAAAAATAAATAAAAATGAAGAGCACTTGTCACTTTACTAATATTAGAGGGGGGGGGGAAGCCTGACACTCTTTGCTTTTGGAAGCAGTAAAAATCCCAATAATCTAGTAGTCACTAGGATGCTATACATCATTTAGGTTTTTGAAAAGGCTAAATAAGGCCTTTTCATCAGGAAAGTTTGCTAACTGTGAGCTCAGTATACACCTCCATTCTAGGATGGGCACTTATGCTGGGTTGTTTTCTTTCAATAATATTTATTTGGAACCACACCTGACACTTCCTAGTGTCTGGTGGTGCTCAGGCAACCATTTGGGATGCTAGGGATGGAACTCAAGTTGACCAAGTTCACTGCAAGTGCTAATTCACTGTACTCATCACTCCTGGTCCATACTCTGGTTTGAAAATGTATTTCTGAAGCCTCCCCATTGAACTTTCCTTGCCGGTGACTTTCCATTTTTCCTGTGTTGTCAGGGGTAGAGCATTAACGCATAAAGTGCTCTCAGATGTCCTTAGCAGCCTTTCTTTCCTTTCAGTTTCTGTCCAGCACTCAGGTGGCTGCTCTCTGTCTGGGTTGTTCCAGTTCTTCTCCAGGGCTGGCTGCCCAGTCACTAGTTTTACCCCCATCTTGATTTGTTACTTTCCTGGTAAACTCACTGTCCTGTGCCCCACCCACTCCCTACCTGCCTGTTTTACCCGGATCAACCCTGTTTTAGTTTTCCTGATGGCCTTGTGTGTGAAAGCATTGACTCCACACTTGACTGACCAGTAAAGCATCAGGGGACTTCTTCTTACCCGAGCTCCCAATCCAGCAGCTGCCTCTCCACTCTCTTATGCAAGTCCATCCCCCTCCCACCACTGATTCACCTGGGTGGGGATAATGGTTATCTGGTGTCTGTCCCTTTAAGGCTACTTGCAGGACCGGAAGTGACATCACAGCGGGGCCTTCCTGGTGCTTCTCTTCCTGGAAACAGGGTCAGAGAGTCCTTGTTCACCTGGGTGAAGGTCAAAGTGGGGCCCAGCGAGAAAGCGGGACTCTGAAGGCCGATTTTGCCTTGCTGCAGGTCGGGGGTGGCCTCCTGTGAGTGCCTTGCACCTCCCCGTTTCCACGCTGTGAGCCGCGGGACTGCGCCAGCTCAAGGGGCCTCTCGCGCTTGTATTTCTTATGTTCCCCGATATCCAGTGGTTCCTGAGGTATGATGGATTCTTTTGGGGGGCGTGGAACTTTGGGAGGTTCGTCGGGGGATGTAGTGGTGGTGTCGGTGGGCCCCACGGGTGACTTGTGTGAAGTGGGGAGGAGAAAGACAGTCACTTTCTCCCCACCCGCCTCTGTCTCACGGGACCCTGGGTAGGCTAGGACCAGTAAAGTCTGCAGTGAGCAGCTGCTCGGCACGGGCCTAAGCCCCGCCAGCCCCACAAGGTGGCCGTCAACCACATGTAAAGTCCGCTTGATCTTCTCCGCATGGGAGTTAATCACCGCTACCCGATTGCTCGGGGTGCCACGGACTCAAGTTGGGGCGAGAATTCGCTCTTTGCAGGAAAGGAGAGACCAGTCCCACACCTTACCCGAGGTTTCTGGGGTTCTTGTCTCGCTCGCAGAAAAGAATTTCAGGAGTAGACGAGCAGTGAAGTAACAGGTTTTATTTGGAGGCTTTTGGAGAGGGAGAGAAAGGGATAAGCAGATAGTAAGAGAGAGAGAGTAACGCTGTTGGGATCGGGAGTTCCCTAGCCCTGGGAGGCACGGAGAGACCAGATAGACACAATTCCTGCAGGAGTAAAAACGGGGTTTATTTAGACCAGCATGCTGGGGCTCCACAGCACACCCCAGAGAGAGCAGTGGCTGAGAGCCCCGATCTTCTTCAAAGGGGATCTTATATAGGCCTTCACTGGCCGTTACAGCAAGGCCCACACATGTCATAGCCAATAGATTTGTAACAACATTTACTTTCTTAACCAATCCATTTAAAAGTACCTCACTCCCTAGCCTATAGATTCAAAGATCAGCATTTACGTACATAGATTGTCAGCACAAGCAAGGTTATAGCTGGAATCATTAAGCCTTAGGTAATCTCCCTTGACCATCCACATTTTGAGTAACCCAAGTCTGCAGGGTGCTTTATTGAGACAATACATTCCAGGAAAGGGCAATTTCCCCCAACCACCTCCATCCTGAGTTATCCTTTACCCAAATCTGCAGGGTGCTTTACTGAGACAATACATTTCAGGGACAGTAAATACACCTGAATCCTGTCATACTTGATTTAGAAATAAGTTATGCCCTGTTCACTTTCCAAGTCCCCTCTCCCCCAGGTGCAAAGCAGTCAAGCAGTTTTACAGAAAGCAATGTTGCAAGTTAGCTGAAGCATGCAAAAAATTTGATGCCCTAATATGAATTCTTTCAACGCGTCCAGAGGGAACGCGGGCTTCTCCGAGGGTGGAGAGACCCCCAAGTGGGCTCTCGAGCTGGCTCTTATAGATCCTTCTGACTCAGAATGTTCTGGAATCTCCTTGGGGCTGGGTCACTGGAGTTAACCGGATTGAGAGGGGGTTTGAGAATCTTCTGACTTGGAGTGTCCTGGAATCTCCTTGGGGCTGGGTCGCTGGAGTTATCCGGATTGAAAGGGGGTTTTCGGGAAGGAGGAATTTCATGGGGAAAAGGCCCATATCTTCAGGGTCTGGGGGTGGTCTTATCAAGTCTTTATTCTCTGTGTCCACAGGGTAGGTTGGTCCTAGAATTCTTCTTCCATGAGACTTTGTTTCATTGCAGAGAGCCTTTCCCTATCTACCTGCCTACATCAAATCCCCCCTAGAGATTTCACCACCTTAAATCTTTAAGGGAAAATGGCAGAAGGTCCATCTTCTGGAGCTGCTTCATGCTGACAATGGGGTGCTGGCCCTGCCTACACAAGGGGTGAAATCTCACATACTATCTCAGCTTTTAGTGGCCCTCAGCAATGAATTGGTTCGGTTTCTGGAGTTATCTGAAAAAGAAGATTGGATCTATTAGACTGAGCGATATCACTTGAGATGATTAGACCCTAGAGTAGAATGCCGCCTCTGATCTAGCAAGGGCAGAATGGTCTATGGCTTTTGATAACGTTCTGTCTGGGATGGTGAGACAGAAATTAAAACAGCAGAACCCGAAGCAGCATAATCCTATACTTATGCCTATGATCATAAGGATGGAAAGTAATAATTTCTCCACCCATGTCCACCCTCCTCCAAACCATGAAGTGATCCGGTCCCAGAAACTTGGAGAGGAGTCCTCAAGAGACTGTACCTGTGCTTTCATTTCATCCAGAAAGTTAGATATGTTAGCATTATAGTCTGGGATATACACACAACACTCAGTTTTTATGACCGCACAAGTTCCTCCCTGAGCAGCAGTGAGTATATCTAGGGCCATCTGGTTTTGGAGAACTGCCCTTCTCATTTGAGACATTTCTGAGTTAATGAGGGAGAGACTATTGTGGGTATCATTTAATGATTTTTGCACGTACTTCGTCAGGGTCTCTATATGTTGAGCAATGTCTTCTATTCCAATTTGTGGGGCAAAGAAAAAACCCAAATGATCATACCAGTGGAAAGCTGACCTAGTCCAGCGGTGGACCATATGTCGGTAGTTAGCTGGTTTGTGTGGATGAAGTGTCTGTACATATCTGCCTTGCATCCAGGCGAAGCCTAAAGTACATCGGCCACTCCAGCCGGGAGGAAGCCAGGGCCTTAAATTCTGTCCACATAACCAGTGAGACCCATTTGGTGCAAACCATCTAATCCCTGGACTCCTTGTCCAATCTGTTGCAAACCAATCAGTAGGTTGTAGGATTTGAACCTGCTCACACATGAAAGGTTGGAGCCACCCCATATCTAGGGAACGGGTGTAGTATTTAGAAGCCCGTGGCCGATTTTGTTGCCAGCATAATGGGCCCTTTTTACTTAGAGCCCCTGTTGAGGGAGTCATCCATGTATGTTGATCCCAGACCTGGTATAGTCCTTCTTCGGTATGTCTAACTCTCTTAGAAGGTGCTACGTGTCTTGATATATTTGATGGCTGTTTGGCATAAGCATTGGCCTCTCTTTGAGTCTGGTTAATGGAGAAGGACATGTTGTGTCCTGGCTCTCTTATGGATATAAAAACACCAGGCCATTTGCTTACATTGGATCTGGTGATAGGGATATCTGAAGAAAGAAACAGTATCTTATATGAGTTAATAAAATCCTGGAGAGAAGCCCAGTCTGTCCCTTGAAATGGGGACACCCACCAGGGTAACCCCAAGGTGCTGGATGAACCCCGAGGTGCTGGCATGAGGCCACATACCCAGCATGGACTCTAATTTCTTTCCTTTGCATACTGGTGGGTCCACTGTAAGAACAGGTCAGGCCCTGCTTCTATTAGCTGCATTTCAATTATGGCTATTAAGAGCAATTTCAAACAAAGAGACATGGTACTTGGATTTTGATAGGAACACTCTCTCTCGAAGTGTCCTCTCTAGTTCTTCTTGAAGAGGAGCTTTAGGTCTTCAATAGGCTCACAGGAATAGGTCACTTCTTCCTCTGCCCGGGTTTCATCGCTGTGTGATGTAGATGAAACTGGTTTTATCCTGGAAAGATGAACCCAACTAGAAATTCCGTTAAGTTTTACAGCCATAGGAGTGCGTAGGATAACCTGGTAAGGTCCCTTCCACTTAGGCAGCAGGTGATCTGAAAGGACCCAGCGTTCCAGGTTTTTAGCAAGACCCAGCTACCGGGCTGAATTTTACTTGGAGGTAATTCTTTATTTGGGTGGGGTAGAACAGCATTCCCATATTCCTGAATCGCCTGTTGTACTCGTCCCAGATTAACAACATATTTGGTCAGGTCTAGACTTTTTGAGTCCAGTAAGAGATCTGTAGTTAAAAAGGGTCTGCCATAGAGCAATTCAAAGGGACTGAGTTGAAGTTTTGTTCTTGGAGCCATTCGGTGTCTGAGGAGGGCTATTGGCAAGAGGGACAGCGAGGACTCAGGTGTTTCTTTACACAATTTCCCTAAAATCTTCTTGAAGGTGTGGTTGAATTTCTCCACCTTCCCTGATGATTGAGGGTGCCAGGCTGCATGAAGTTTATACTTAATCTTTAGAGCAGAGGCTAGATCCTGGGTGACCTTAGAAACAAAGGACAGTCCATTGTCACTCTGTAATGACCTAGGCAGGCCGAATCTAGGGATTATTTCCTTAAGTAATGCCTTAGATACTTCTCTGGCTGTGGTAGTGCGTGTTAAGAAGGCCTCTGCCCATCCAGTGAAGGTGTAAATGAAGACCAGCAAATACCGGTACCCTGAGCATTTAGGCATCTGTGTGAAGTCAAGCTGCCAATCTTCCCCTGGATAAGTTCCTCGATGCTGAACAGGTGGTGTCAGAAGGGGAGGCCTGGGATTCCCACCAGGCTCGTTAACAGCACACAAAGCACAATTTTGAGTCACTTCTCTTACTGTCTTATTTAGTCCTTTTCCTTGGAAAATGATTTTCACCAGTGTTGTTAGAGCATCTCTTCCCATGTGGGAAGCTTCATGTAGCCCTTTAATGACCTTCCACTGCATTGGCCCTGGAATCAACAATTTTCCTTGTTTGGTAAACCATCCATCTACTTCCTTTTGGAAACCTCGTTCTAGTGCCCATTTTTCCTCTTCTGCTGTATATTCTGTCTTAGAGGGAATGTCTTCAGAATGGGGTATCAGTCCCATGATGGAACAAGAATCAAGGGCTGTCTTTCTAGCTACAGTATCTGCATGGCGATTTCCTCTAATAATCTCAGTGTCTCCTTTTTGATGTCCTTTGCAGTGCATAACAGCGATCTCTTTAGGGGCATGCACAGCTTCCAGTAGTCTTAGAATTTCTTCCCCATGTTTTATTGGACAATTTTTAGCAGTTAAAAATCCTCGTTCCTTCCAGATCGCAGCATGTGCGTGCAAGACTAAGAAAGCGTATTTAGAGTCAGTGTAGATGTTCACTCTCAGTACCTCAGCCAGCTGGCAGGCTCGGGTGAGAGCAATTAATTCTGCCTTCTGAGCTGATGTTCCCCCTGGTAAGGCCTCAGCTTCCACTACCCTAGTTAGGCTAACAATGGCGTATTCAGCTTTTCGAGTCCCTTCAGGTACTAGGCTGTTTCCATCAGTAAACCAGGTTTCATCTGGATTGTCCAGGGGTGTCTCCTTTAAATCAGTTCTGCTGGAATAGACTTGCTCAATCACCTCTACACATCTATGGTCTAAGGTCTCACAGGTCTCCTCAGGGAGGGGAATAAAGTTTGCCGGGTTCAGGGTCTGACAAGTTCTGTGGGTCACTTCTGGAGAATCTAAGAGTAAGGCCTGGTATTTCGCTAGCCTTCCACCCGTTAGCTATTGATGGCCTTTTATTTCTAGCACGCTCTAGACCTGATGAGGAGTCATAACTTCTAGCGGTTGTCCAAGAGTGAGCTTAATGGACTCCTCTACCATAAGGGCAGTTGCTGCTACTGCTAGCAGACATCCGGGCCAACCCGGGCCACGCTATCAAGCTGTTTAGATAAGTAGGCAACAGGTCTAGAAGTCTCTCCCAACTTTTGAAGTAGCAACCCCAGGGCTGTTCCCTGTTTTTCAGCTACGTACAAAGTAAAAGGCTTTTCCAGATCAGGTATTGCTAGGACTGGGGCTGCGAACAGCTGGTCTTTTAGGTTCTGAAATGCTGATTGGCAACTCTTATTCCAGTTTAGAGGCTCAAAATCCGTTCCCTTTAGAGCCTCATAAAGAGGTTTAGCTATGATTCCATAATTGGGGATCCAGAGTCTACAGAATCCTGTCATGCCCAAGAAGCCTCTCAACTGTTTCTTAGTTTGTGGTTCCGCAAGCTTTAAAATGACATCCTTCCGGTCACTAGATAGTGTTCGGCCTTCAGGAGTGAGCACATATCCTAGATACTTAAATTTTTGCTTGACAATCTGCGCCTTAGAGGGGGAGACCTTTTATCCTCTTTCCCCCAAGAAGTTTAATACTTGGATTGTATGGCTAATGGAGGCTTCCCTTGTTGGACTGCAAATAAGAATATCATCCACATACTGTATGACAGCTCCATCCTTTAACTGTAACTCTCTGAGTTCTTTACCCAGTGCATTTCCAAAAATGTGGGGGCTGTCTCTAAAGCCTTGAGGAAAAACAGTCCAGGTATATTGCTGTGTTTCGTTAGAATTAGGGTCAGTCCATTCGAAGGCAAAGAGGAACTGAGAATCAGGATGCAGGGGAATGCAAAAGAATGCATCTTTTAGGTACTGTGAACCAGGCAGAGTTACCAGGGACCTGATTTAGGATGTTATATGGATTGGGCACAATAGGGTGGATTGGAACCACTGCTTCGTTAACAGCTCTGAGGTCCTGTACTAGTCTGTATTCACCATTTGACTTCTTTACGGAAAGGATTGGAGTATCACAAGGTGACTGGCAAGGCACTATCAGTCCATATTTTAAGAACTTCTCTACCAGCGGCTGTAGCCCTTTTCTGGCTTCAGGTTTAATTGAATATTGACGCTTATGTGGGTAACCTGCATTTTCCTTGAGGCTAATCTTTACTGGAGATGCTCTTAAGGCTCTTCCAGGCATTCCTTGATCCCATACCACAGGGTTTACAGCGCTTCTAATCTCAAGGGGAATGCCTGGGAGGTCTGTGTCAGAGTTATCCAATAAAATCGCTATAAAGATCCTTTCCCTCGAGGGGAAGAGCTGAAGGGTGCTTCCTAAAACCTGCATTATGTCTCTTCCTAATAGGGGGGTTGGGCACTGTGGGACAATTAGGAAGGCATGAGTAAAGACAATATCTCCATAGCTGCAGCTCAATGGTTGAGTAAATACCCTTTTCACAGGGACAGCTCCTACCCCTATTATTACACAGGAGTTGGCCGAGAGTGGTCCTGGAGATTGGCAAAGGACAGAGTAGGTGGCTCCTGTATCGACCAAAAAGTCGATATCCCTACCTGCTACGTCAAAGGTAACCCGAGGCTCAGCTTTTGTTATCACCAAGTTGGAGTCAGGAGCCAGTGATGACCTCGGGCTTCTTCAGTCTTCCTGCACTGGGGCCTCTAGAGCAGGAGCTGGCCGCAGCCCTTTCTGGAGCTGAGGACAATTCCTTTTCCAGTGGCCCTCCTGCTTGCAGTTATGGCACGGCCCGTGCGGTGGTTGTAGATCTGGACATTGCCATTTCTGATGTCCCACTTTTCCACAGTTGAGGCACTCCCCTTCAGACGGGCACATCTAGGATCTTCCAGCTGAGGGCCTGCCTCTAGGGTTACTTTGAGGTCTCAGGACTTTATCGATAGCAACTGCTATCAGCTGAGCCTGATCTCGTCGTTTGAACCGATCTCTCTGGACTTTCTCGGCCTTCTCTACCTGTTCTCGACTGTTATATACGCTGGAAGCGATTTCAAGAAGCTGACTTAGAGTGGTCGGGGGTCCCATGGCTGACTTTTGAAGCTTCCTCCTTATGTCAGGGGCACACTGACTTATAAAGTAAGAGGCTATCAGGACTTTTCCTGCCTCATATTGGGGATCTATGTTCGTATACTTTCTCATTGTTTCTATCAGCCTCCCCTGGAATTGGTAGGGATTTTCATTTCTCTCCTGCATAATTGCCTTCACCTTGTTCACAGCCTTAACGACACACTTCTTCATGCCGGATATTAGATAGTTAATCATGTGGTCTCACCTTTTCTTGCCTCCCCTAGTTTGATAATCCCATTCTGGGTCTGTTAAGGGAATTGCTGTTAAACCCACAGGGTAATCAGGGTCATTAGCCCAGAGCTCATCTGCATAGGTCTGTGCAGCTGTTATAATCTGTCCCTTTTCATCTGGGGTGCAACAATTGGATAGAATTACTTGTATGTCATCCCAGGTGAGCTCATAAGAATAAATCAGGGCCTGAAATTCCTCTGTGAACTTTGAAAGATCTTCCCAAAATCTCCCCAGCTGTTGTTTGCATCGGTGAAGGTCACTCATTGAGAAAGGCACATGAACCTTCACTATGCCTGCTTCTCCGTTAGGCACTTCCCTTAGGGGAAACATTTGGGCCAGCCTATCAGGACTGGGGTCAGGTTTGGGATGATAGCAAGCACTGCTCCAGGTGCACCCTGCTGGACTTGCTTCTGACAGGGAGGGGCATGCCTGAGTTGCATGAGCTGCTTTGGGCTGGCAGCAAGCTCCTTTGCTAGCACACTCCTCTGCACTAGCCCCTTCATCTGAAGGGGGGCTACTCTCCTGAACTGTTCTATGATCTCGGCGAGCTAACCCACTAGCACTTTTCTCTAAACCTTTCTTTTCTTGTGTGGATTGCTCCTGGGCTGCCAGACCAGGAAACCTGGAACTAGACCACATTGGTGGTGATTCTGGTGAGGGAGAGAACTCATTAGAGGCCGCCCCAGCCAGCCCATCAGGCAGAGGTGGAAATGGAGATAGAGGCACAGTTGAGAATGGAGGTGGGGGCGCCTTTGGGGCAGTTCCTGGGGAGTTCAACATTAGAATATCATCTATAGAGTCTGATTCTGGCTCTCTTACTTCTGAAACATGCACGTAGCAGATGCGACAGCTTTCCCTTTTCTCTGAATCCTCATATAGTGCCATGAAGGCCTGGATATAAGGAATTTCATCTCACTTCTTTTCCTTTTTGCAGAAACGATCTAACTGTGAAATGGTCTGGTAATGCAAACTGCCATTTACTGGCCATGTTTTCCCATGCTCTAGCTTATATTCAGGCCATGTGATGTTACAGAGGTTGACAAGACGTTCCTTATTTAAACTACCTAAATGGAAGCTCTTCCAATGTCTTAATAAGCAACCCAGAGGGGAATCTTTAGGTATTGAAGTTGAGTTGCCCATGTCTCTGATTACCAGCAACGACCTATGGAACAGAAAAACCTAAGACAGGATGGTTCTCAAGCAGAACTTTTCCCAGGTCTATCCCAAGGGGACTCTAACCCCTCGTGGATAGGCCTCCACTTTGGCTTCTCCCAAGGGGACTCTAACCCCGCGTGGATAGGCCTTCACTCAGAGGCTCATTGGATTTGGACCGTGTCCACCAATGGCCTCTGCTTCCACCGCAGGCGTCCCTGGGCGGGCCTGGCATCGGGCAGAGCCACAGCTGTGTGCCCGAGCCTAACCTAGTGCTGTGGTCTTAAAACTCTGCTCCTTGAAAAAGTTCTGCCTTTTCTTAGCTTGTTACATCTTCCCTGCTTCTTGCTGGTTCTCTGCTTTTCTCAGGCTTCTTACCTGCCTTTTACCCTTTTTTTTCCTTCTGCCTTACCTCTGGACTGCCTTCATTAGCATTTCAAATGACCTCTAGCTGATTTTCTAGTTAGGCTGGGGAAAAGGATTTTCTAGTTAGACTGGGGAGATTTTCAGTCTGGAAATTGATCTGCTTTAGTTTCCCAGAATCTTCACACTATTGGGCTTTCCTCCCATTCCTCCCATAGTGGACGGTGACGCAAGACAGGCAAAGGAGGGGTGCCTCTTTGCAGAGACCATTCAGATGCATGCCTGGCCTTTGGAGAACTTAGCCTTAGTGGTTCAGCATTGTGACTTGCGACCGGCATCTATGCCAGTGCCACCATTGACCGTATGTTCTCCGTGGAATCGCAAGCAGCCCACTCGAGTTCCGTGACTTTAGAGGGACTTTAAGAGTGCCAGGTCGTGGATCTACAAAATCACGCCTGATAGGAGGACCTATCAGGGTGCTCATGCACACACACATTCACACAGAGGTTATCACATTCCTCCCCCTTTCCCCCTAGAGATTTCCAAGGGAGCATACTTCCACAGCAGATTTTCCACAGATTACCTCCTTCCTCGTGGATTTCTTCACTGCATCTGTCCCTTCGTGGTCGCCATCTGATGTCGGTGGGCCCCACGGGTGACTTATGTGAAGTGGGGAGGAGAAAGACAGTCACTTTCTCCCCACCCGCCTCTGTCTCGCGGGACCCTGGGTAGGCTAGGACCGGTAACGTCTGCAGTGAGCACCTGCTCTGCACGGGCCTAAGCCCCGCCAGCCCCACAAGGTGGCCGTCAACCACACGTGAAGTCCGCTTGATCTTCTCCGCACGGGAGTTAATCACCGCCAGCTGATTGCTCGGGGAGCCACGGACTCAAGTTGGGGCGAGAATTCGCTCTTTGCAGGAAAGGAGAGACCAGTCCCAAGCCTTACCCGAGGTTTCTGGGGTTCTTGTCTCGCTCGCAGAAAAGAATTTCAGGAGTAGACGAGCAGTGAAGTAACAGGTTTTATTTGGAGGCTTTTGGAGAGGGAGAGAAAGGGATAAGCAGATAGTAAGAGAGAGAGAGAGTAACGCATCAGAGGGAACGCGGGCTTCTCCGAGGGTGGAGAGACCCCCAAGTGGGCTCTCGAGCTGGCTCTTATAGATCCTTCTGACTCAGAATGTTCTGGAATCTCCTTGGGGCTGGGTCACTGGAGTTAACCGGATTGAGAGGGGGTTCGAGAATCATCTGACTTGGAGTGTCCTGGAATCTCCTTGGGGCTGGGTCGCTGGAGTTATCCGGATTGAAAGGGGGTTTTGGGGAAGGAGGAATTTCATGGGGAGGAGGCCCATATCTTCAGGGTCTGGGGGTGGTCTTATCAAGTCTTTATTCTCTGTGTCCACAGGGTAGGTTGGTCCTAGAATTCTTCTTCTATGAGACTTTGTTTCATTGCAGAGAGCCTTTCCCTATCTACCTGCCTACATCATCCTCATCTCCCCCAAAATCTGAGACCCTGTTGCTGTCCAACTTTTTTATTCCTGCCCTCCAGCGTCAGGCAGGGTTAGTGGATCTGCAGTTGGCCGGGGTTTCCCAGTGACACTTTCCTTTTGGGGCTATTTTTGGCGTGAAGAATGGGGGGCTCTGCATTCCCAGAGATACCCTGAGGGTTTTCTCTGGCTCTGGCCTCAGATTTTATTCCTGGCAGTGCTCTGGGGCCCTGGGGATGCAGAGGATTGATTAGTGGCAGCAACACAAGCATCCTAACAGGTTTACTGTATGTTGAAATAGGAATATCTGCTTCCTCACATCAAGTTGCAAAGTCCTGCCTTGACCGCTGTCTATCGAGGTGAGTACTGGGGGTAAAAGGTGTGTGTGTGTGTGTGTGTGTGTGTGTGTGTGTGTGTGTGTGTGTGTACACTTGTGGGTTCGTGTCTTTGTGTATTGCTGGTAAAACTGTATGTCTGTAGACACTTTTTTAAAAAAATTATTTACTTTTTGTGTCACACCTGGCGATGCAAGGGATTACTCCTGGTTCACCTCTGAACAATTACTTCTGTGGTCGTCATGGGACCATATGGGATGCTGGGAATCCAATCCAAGTCAACCACTTGCAAAGCAAACTATCCTACACACTGTTCTACCATTCAAGCCCTTGTTTGTTTGTTGTTGTTTGTTTGTTTGTTTTTGTTTTAGAAAAGAGGGGCTTTCCCAGGCAATCATAGTCCAGAATGTGGCTCTATCATGGGGGGGGGGCAGCCCCACTGGTGGCTGGAACGGGGCGCTGATGCACGTGATTTCCTGGCCTCAGTCTTTCCTGATTTGGCCTGTGAGAACCTGCTGTGGGATCCGGGAGGAGTCCCCAGACCAAGGCAGGGCCAACTTTTCTCTCTTGTAGCCAAGCCCAGAACTTGTGTCGTGAAAGACACCACAGATGCCAACCCATTTGGCTTCTGCTGGGGAGAAAGAAACATCTGACAAGTGTCCCCCAGGCGGGTCTGTGAGCCAGTGCCCCAGGGTGTGGCTGGTCAGAACTTGGGGATTTTGCTCCTGTCCAGTGCTCACAATTCTGACTTCTCCAGTTCTCTGATCCTCGGGAAAACTAGAGCAGGAGAAGATGGTGAGATGCCATCAAACACACCGACCCCAGGTAGGAGTGACAAGATGAGGTGAAGCAGTGACAGGAGCGTCAGGCTTACTGGGCTTTCTGTCTCTGACTTGCTTCAGGAAAGTTCCTGCCGCCTTGTGAGGGCACCTAACTCTGCAGTATGAGGCCACGTTTGTGTCAGTTTTGTTGTATTTGGCTTTTGGACCACAACAGCTCAAAGATTACTGGTGCTCAAGGATGGCTCCTGACGTGTCTCAGGGACCATTTGGGGTGCTGGTCATCAAAGGCTGGTGTCTGGGTATTTTATTTTGTTTTTGGAGCAACACACAGTGATTCTGGGGATTATACTCTTGGCTATACACTCTGCCATTGTACCTGGCACTGCTTAGGGGACCCTATGAGATGGTGGTGATCACCAGCACCACCCACTGTCGTGTTACACAGTCATGCTGCTTTGTTTCTTTTCGTATTTATTTTTGTGCCACAGGGGAGATGCTCAGGGCTTCCTCTTGGCTCTGTGCCTGATGTGCATCATGGGTCCCCAGCTGTGCTGGACCTGTTTGTGCCCTTGCAGCTCAAGTGACTGTGGGATACAAGGGGTGTATGTTTAGTGTTTTGAGCTGAAAGCAGGGTCACTCATTTGGGTCCCACTGATTGTGTGCTCAGAGAGTAAACTCTGCGGTGCTCATAGGAGCAGTGCTGGAATTCCCTGGCATCAGGAGCAAGTCTGCCACCTTCAGGAACCTTCTAGTAGAGCATCCTCACATTTTCATAGATGCAGCTGTCTTAGAAGTTGGGACCCATCTGCCAGAGTTCGGGTGGAGGCTGTTTCCTCCCGAGTGGACAGACACTGAGCCCCTCTAGGGCCCTGGGGTCCTGGCCTCACAGCCCAGGGAGCAGGGTGGAGACAGACCCTGACTTCTGCCCCGTTTGTATGCTGGTTTAGGACACGGTGACCTTCCACGACGTGGCTGTGATCTTCACCCCAGAGGAGTGGACGTGCTTGAATGCCTCTCAAATTAAACTCTACAGGAACGTGATTCTGGAGACCTACCAGAACCTGTGGGCCATTGGTGAGAGCAGTGCGGGGCCAACCTTGTCTGGGCAGGCCCGTGTTGGCTCCCTATGCCTGGCTGTGAATGTATGCCCAACAGTAGCTGTGACTGTCCTGGCGAAGACAGCCATGCAGTAGTTGTTTATCTAGCTCCTTCCCTGGTTTTCTTGTTGGTGCTCACCTAGCGATGCTCGGAGCTTACTCTAAGCTATGTCCATAGGAATCACTCTCTGTGGGTTTGCATGAGTCTGGAATGCTGGGGTTCAACTCAGGTTAGCCCCGTGCATGGCAAGCTCCCCACGTGTTGTACCATCGCTCAAGTCTCTCTAAAAGGTTCCTGGTTCCTGCCAGTGCTGAGTTCTCTGATCACTTCTTGTACTACATATAATTTCTAGTATTTGTTTTAGTTTTGCTATTATTTCAGGCACAACCTGAATCCTCTTGTCTCTGTGCTGAGGGATCACTCCCGGGGGTGCTCAGGGGCCATGGGATTCTGAGGATTGAACACACTTGGCAGCTTAAAAGGTTGCTATCTTAATCCCGGTACTATTGCATCAGGCCTACAACTTCAGTTAATTTATTTTTATATGTATTCTTTTTCTTTAATTTTTTACAATTTTTATTATTGAAACACCATGAGAAACAGTTGTAGACTTAAAAATTTTGTGCTTAGCTTTCAGTTATACAGTGATCAAGTACCCATCCCTCCACCAGTGCCCTTTCTCCACCACCACTAATCCCAGTGTTCCTCCCACCCCCCACCCCCCTGCCCACCCTGCCTACCCTGCCTCTGTGGCAGGGCATTCCCTTTTATTTTGTTTTGATTTGGTTTGGGTTTATACTTACAAATACATAGGGATTATTTCTGGCTGAGTATTCATTTATTCATCCTGGTTGTGGTCTGGGGCATTGTGTGCTGCTGGGGATCAATCCTGTACGTGTGTGCAGTGTCCGTGTCCTGCCTGCTGTAATATCGATCCCAACATAGCTCATTTATTTCTTAGGGTCTCAGCCCATCTGATGTTGCTCCATTTCAGTGCTCGTGGTCATTTCTAGTGGTTCTTGGTTCATCAGGAGTCAGGATTTGCCTCTGGATTATGCAGTCACGGTTCACATCTGATGGCTTGAGAGACCCTACTGAATGTCAGGATCAAACTTTAATTGACCTTGAGGAAGGCCCGTTCCTGACATACTGTGCCGTCTTTCTGCATCCTTTTATGTTTATTTTTAAAACCAATTTGGTGCTTTCGTCGTGTTTGGCCATTTTTGGATTTGTTAAGCTTTGGGGCTTGCTGCACTGAGGCATCAGTTCACGCAGGCTCAGTACATTGCATGTGATGCCAAGACTAGAGTGAGAGTACAGCGGGCACATTGCTTGTCTTGCAAGTTCTGCACATGCGTTCTATTATCACCATCCCATGTGGTCCTCAAGCAACATCAAAGATGATTTCTGAGTACTCAGTCAGGGAGAAGCCTTGAACATCCCCAGCTGAGGATCCCAAACTGGAGAAAAAAATACTATGTGCTGTGCTGTGATCAAACCCCTGTTGGCCCTTTAAGACCCGGGCTATACTATTTGTGGTGTTTTCTGGGGCCGCATATTTCACTCTTAAATTAAGTCCTGAATCTTAGCTCTTGGATAACTCCAAATCTGGAGCATTTTAGAAGTGCAGATTCTGTTCATGCCTTTCCAGTAATTGACTCCATTTTTATAGGGACACATGGGGTTTCCTTGTCACGTTTTCCTTGTCACTATTCCATGCTCTATCTCTGTGACTTTCAGGGTATTCTGGGGTGAAGCCTGCGGTGATCTCCTGGCTGGAAGGAGGAACCCTGAGGCCGGGGAGGAGAGGCATGCGTGCAGGTGAGTGTCTGAGAACCCTCCCTGGCTCAGGACCGGGGCAGTGTGTGGGTGCCCTGAGCACATGTGAAATGCGCTGCTGACCCTGATATCCTTGGGTTCCTGGATCCAGGCATCTGTGCTACATTCACGCTGCCCTTCGCTCCCAAGAATTGTGGCGTAATAATCTTGTGTTTTACTTTCTTGGCTTTGACATTATTTTTCCTCTTCTGGCAGTCCATGAAATTCTCACTCCTTGGTACCCCTGTCTTTCCCTTACCAGCTGTCTGTACAGCCTATAATATCGCAGTATCTTCAATAATTTTTTTGCGTTTTTATGCTTAGTTAATAAGTGAGGCCATAATTAAGCTCTTTGGCTCTGAGTGATAGTAATGCAGGAAATGTGCTGTCCTGCACACTGTCCACCTGGATCAATAACCAGCATCCCATATAGTTTCCTGAGCATCACTGCGTATGTTCACCAAACTAAAAAGAAAAAAATACATCTTGTGGGATTGCCAACCTTTTCACAGCAATCCTACCTGGGATCTTCCCTGTTCTGTGGGATACTTTGGACTGTGAGGACCATAGAGATTTCCTCAAGCTGTACTGCCTGGTTAAGTATGTTTCATTCGAAGACTTCTTACATTGTGTATTGTGTTTGATTTCAGAACTCAAAGCACGGCTTCAGGATTTGGGAACTCAGTCAGCGAGTATGAGTGATACGGTAAGATTTGCAAGTTTGGAATCAATATTATAATACTAAGGGAAAATGTCAGTGGACCAGCATGTTATTTTTAAAGTGCGGGGCCAGGAATGGCCAGGAACAGATTCATAGTATGATGTTTGAGGTCCAGGACCCTTATCTTGACTGGGTGCTGACATTTCTGCTCAAATCCTAAACAAAATTGTATTGTGTTTCATGTAAATGCTGTGATTTTTCATTTGATTTAACAAATTAATGGCCCGGCATTCATCAATTTCCCATGTGTTTCTTACAGAAACATTAGGTTAGTCCATGGTAATGCCATCCACCGGTCGGGAATTGCATTGGTGTGGTGCAAATGTTAGAAACCAATCTGCAGGTATCAATTTCAGTTA
This sequence comes from Sorex fumeus, assembly GCF_029834395.1. Lineage (NCBI taxonomy): Eukaryota > Metazoa > Chordata > Mammalia > Eulipotyphla > Soricidae > Sorex > Sorex fumeus. The sequence continues at coordinate 3,059,461 of NW_026606191.1, forward strand.
ACATGGAGACTCTTAAGGCATAGAACGATAATTGGAATCCTCTGCTGTTCTACAGGAAAGCAGCCAGCCCGAGTGGAATGTCTCTGACCCTTCACACTGTGAAAAAGTCTCGAGTGTGCATTTATGCCCTCAGGCACACGGGGATGCCAAGGCAGGCAGGATGGCCTCTGAGGGTGATCAGAATGGAGAGAGCAACCTCACTCTGAAGAATCCCTCCCCTGGGAAAAGGTTCACACAGTCAGCTGTTCTCAGTCTACAAACCCCAACATTGGGGCAGACCCTTGAATGTGGGAGAGGAGCACTGTTTAGAGTGAGTCTTTCACACCGAAAGGCCCACAAGCAAAGTCACCATGGATTGACCCTGTCCAAGAGTAAGGAATGTGGGGGAGCTTCCCCATGTTCCCAGGACCGTGATGTTCCCTTAGAAGCCCACAGTGGACAGAATTCCCAGTAAGAAAAGAGAATAATAAGGATTCTGGGAAACTATGGAAATAACAGAAAACAGAGTTTTAAGAACCCACTCTTTTACTATTTAAATGTTCCTCGTTAGTTTGTCTTTGCACATGATTTTTTGTTTGTTTGCTTTGGTTCCTTAGAGTTGTCCTGTTGTTGCTGTAGTTTTGACCACTCCTTGTAGGGATCTGCCCTTACTTCTGACTCAGCTCAGGGATCACTGCAGCCAGGGTCCAGGGTGGCCAAGTATCATACTTGGGTCAGCTGAGTGTAAGACCACTCTACCCCCAAAATAGAATATTTACAGTATAAGTAGTCCTGAGCACTTCCAAATGTCAGGCACATTTCATATTATGGTTCTTTGTAAATAAATGCCTTGGTTATTTGTATTTATTTTCTATAAACCTGGGTGATTGTACCATTTTCAAATATATTCCTGCACAAAAGGAGCGAGCATAGGATGAGACTCACGCAGATGTGCTTATGCAGGATTAGAGTAAATCAGGACTCAGATGGGCCCAGGTCCAGTGAGACAGAGCACGGCTATGCCTCGGGCTCATCTGAACCCAGAAGTGACCTTGTTCCCCTGGACAGAGTGCACAGGTGCATGTCCTTGTCCACCCTGCAAGACAGTGGCTGAAGGTTTGTCTACCCTAACTCCCAGTCTTTCCACATGGCAGAGCCACATTTCAGGTTGTTCTTCCCAGAGGCAGCACTGCCGGCTGCCTGGAGGGCGTGCTGGTACTCAGGAACTCCTGAGGCCCCTGGCTGGAGCTTTAGGATAGTTTTTGTGCTCCATGAAGGAATCTGAGGATCATAGAAGGCTGCCATTTCCACTCATTTCACCCCATCTTGATTACTACTTCACGCAACTCAATGTCAGGTGCCTTGTTCCAGCCTGCCTGTTTGACCTTGAATCAACCCACATCTGTTTTTCCTGATGGACGGTGTGTGAGAGCATTTTTTCAATGGTTGTCTGACCAGTACAGGATCAGGGCTCTTCTGCTTATCCCCAGGCCCCCACTGTGTGAGCAAACACTCTAGCAGCTGCCTCTCCACTCCTTTTTCCAGTCCATCCCTCTTGAAGCGCGGATTCACCTGGGTGGGCACAGAGGGTCTCTGCATCTGGACCATGGCCCTTTAAGGCTCCTGGCAGAAGCAGAAATGATGTCATAGACGGCCCGTTCAGAAATCCTTTCTGTTATAGTTGTGGTTGCCTGGCTCTGGCCGCCATTGGTCTCCTGGGTAGAGCAGGAACTGGCACCTGGTATGACACCTAGCAGGAAACTGCTAGGCCAATTTTGTGGCAGAACGCAAGTGGCCTCAGGTAAGCGCCCCGCTTCTTGGCACTGTGAGTGGTGGGGCTGCGCCAATTTGGGGGGTGCTTTTGCGCTTGTTTTGCACTGTTCAGGATGTCCAGGTAGTTCCTGCGGTGAGGTAAGGGGAAAGCCTTCAGGGGACCCAGAGGCTTTGGATGGTGCAGTGGGGGCTGTGCCAGGCGCAGGGGTCGCAGGTGTGAACAAGTGATCCTCAGGGTTCCCCTTGGCCAGGATCTCCTCCAGCTCTTGGAACGGTCAGAGGCCGGTGGGCCTGGAGCTACGGGATCTGCGGAGGGCGGGGCTTAGCCCTCCTGAACCTGCAAGCACTGGAATGTGCTTGGCCCTGTCCAGAGCCTTTGTCCCTGGCATCCTTAGTTGAGCATCTTCAGATTTACTTAGAAGGGCAGGGCCCCAGCCACACTGCAGCAGGAGACACAGTTGTCCTCTGTCCTTTGTTTGACTGCCCTGATTGGGTGGGACCACCCAGTGTCTCTGTCCTTACTGGTGGATGAGATTTGCAAATGAAACTTTTTCGTTATTGTTATTTCTGTTCGGCTCATGTATCACATCTGGAGGTGGTCAGGGTTTACTTTTGGCTCTGTAGTCACAAATTCCTGCTCCTGGTACTCGGGGACCATAAGGGATGGCGGGCATTGATCTCGGTTGGCTGCATGCAAGGCAAGTTCCCTACTGTCTCTGGTCCCAGCTTTTTTGTATTTTTCCCCTAGGTCAAGAATTTCTCCATCTTAAGGTCCACTTGCAAAGTACCCCACACATGTAATCTTTCCCTGACCAGACGACCCCCAGCTGTTGTGAGTACTAGGGGTAAAGGATTTTTTTCCCTTTTTTAAGAAAAATAGTTGATTTCCGGGGAGGGGGTGTTGTTGGGGAAGCTTTGTTCAGCGTGACTCCTGATGTGTATAATTCACGTAGAAAGGGCCAGAGCAATAGTACAGCAAGTAGGGTGCTTTTCTTGCAAGCAGCCAACCCAGGTCTTTCTATGTCCAGTAATCCATATAGTCCCTGAGCCCCACTAGGACTAAACCCTGATCCCAGAGCTGCAATAATCCCTGAGCACTGCCAGTTGTGGTATGAATGTGAAACATGTGTATCCACACACACATATATACACCCACACACACATATATACACAAAGAGGATTTGAGAGCAATGACAGAGAGAAGTATTCATGAGAAATAATGAATTTCTGCAGAATAGAAAAATACAGAAAAGGTGGCTTAATGATCTACTTTAAATGTTTCACTCTAGAATTTGTCTGTACCCTAAGTGTTTTAGGCTTGATCAGTAAATTTCCACTTTTGCTCCCCCCAGAGAAGGTTATAGTGTTCTTATGAGCACTCCTAATCTATCCTTAGATCATAAAGTCAAACCTTCTGGTGACTATGGACTTTGTATCTGTAGTTATTTATTTGCATTTCTCTTTCCGCTGTAACCTATATAATCAATAATCTATCACTATAGATCAATGTTCTTTGCTTCAAAACAGAAAAACTGATCATGCTAAGCTCTTGATATTTGTGAGTTAATTGATTCTAAAATATATTTACTCCTGGCCATCCGTCATAATTACTTGACTCAGGCTTCAGTTGCCATAGTCTCTAGCCCCAGAAAGCTGGATCCCAGCCAGCTTTTAACCTTAGCTCCTGGACCCCAGAGAAGTAAGTTTTGGAATGTTTCTTTACTGTGTGTATGGAAAATTTCAAATATTAATAAGAAGCAAACTTAATTGTTTAATTTGTATGAGCAGGGAAAGAGAAAAGCAACACAGATGCATATAATCCCTGAGCGAATTTCTCAGTATAGTCTCAGATAGAATGTGTCCTTGAGTTAATTCCTCCAAAGAATTGTCTCTGTTGATATGCTTGACCTCTGTCAATGGTAGATCACAATATGCGTAGTTCTGTACCTCAGACGCCCTCAGATGTTCTAAATATGCTATTCAATTCTGAATTAAAGGGTGACTATGCACTATCCATTGGCCATCAGTTGTTTTGGTCCCTCAGTTTTGGTCCATCAGTTGTCTTTGTTTCTTTGGAGAGAACAACACCCAACGTGTTACCATGCGACCTACCAACTCACTATTCTTTACATCTGGTGACCTGGTGTGGGCGGCTCAGAATTCACACTTGAGTAATTTTTATTGTTGTTGTTTTGTTTCATTAGAGTTAACTTTTGAAGTTGAAGTATTTTTGGTAAACACCCTTCATTGTCCTTGGCTTATTGCTGCCTCTGAACTCAGGGATCATTTCCTATAAAAGTAGGGGCCCGTATATATTCTATTATATTGAACTTGGGTCAGCCAAGTGCAAGGTGGATGTCTTACCCGCTGTATTACCACTCCAGGCCCCAAGATATTATATTCATGGTTTAAAAGTAGACTCACTCTAGAAATTCCATTTGTTAGACACACGTAACATCATGGTTATAGTAAACACCCTGGTTATTTGGAGAGTTTTGTGATACAACACACTATTTACATGGTTTTCAGAGTGATTCTTACAAAAATAGGAGCATGTGCTGGATGAGGCTCATGTGCTGATTGGGGGATTAGAGTATATCACGACCAGGATGGGTCAAGGTCCAGAGGGTCAGAGCTGGGACATTCTGGGGCGTACAGGTGCCCAGAAGTAACCTTGGTGTCTGGAAGCGAGTGCCTAGGCCCATGTCCCATCCACTCTGCAAGAGGGCAGCTGAAGTTTTGTCCACCCTGAGTCCCCGTGGCTGCTCCCACAGCAGAGCCAATAACGGTGCCGTGGTTACTGGGGCATGCAGGGTCTGCTTCTGTGCGGGAGCTCCTGGCCTCAGAGTTAGTCTCTGGCCTTAGGGACCTTCCTGTGTGGTTCCCAGGGTAGAGTCCCGGGGCTCGGGCAGCGCTGCGGTTTCCTCCCCTGTAGACCTCAACTGCTCTTGTCCAGACAGGCAGCCAGGTCACAACCCACTCCTCTGTGCCCTGAGAGACAGGAACATATGGCACTGTCTCCCCATGGATGGTTCTGTGAGCCAGTGTCCAAACATCCGGCTGGTCACTACCTTTCTGGCTCCAGTGCAGAGACTTCTGGTCAGGAGGGGGCCAGGGCTGGTTGTGCTCCTCTCTGGTGCTCACCACCCAGGTCCTAGCACGGAGCCTCCTGTTGGTCCACAGGAAAAACAGGCAGGAGATGGTGAGATGGCCTCTGCCACACCATCTTCAGGCAGGAGAGTGAGAAGATGACACGGTGCAGTGACAAGTAGCACAAGCTTCCCAGGCCGATAGACTCTGATTGTTTCAGGAAGGAGACGGGGGATCCGGCTCCTTGCCTGATTGATCAGCTCTCTGTTTGAAGCCACTGTTCTGTTTTTTTTTTTTGTTGTTGTTGATTTGAATGGGCCACATTAATGGTGCTCAAGGATCACTCCTGACAGGACTGGGGGACTGACCATATGGAGTACCAGGGGTCCAACGCCATTAGACTTATTTGTTTGGGTTTTTTTGAAAGTTGTTGAAGGGGAGGGGCCATACCCAGTGATTCTCAGGTTATTTCTGGTTCTGTACTTAAGATTTCCATCTGCCAGTGCTCAAGGAACCATAAGGAACGGCATCGTTTTCTACATCTATTGATATTGCAAGTTTGTTTGCTCATCAATTTTAATCCTGAAATTTTATTAGCAGTTGGAGATTTTTCTCTTTATTAATTAAATATATACATACATACATATCAAAAGAAGGAAATCCAGAGTCTTACCCTGGGAGTAAAAGACACTTATCCTTACAGGGTACTGAAACTGAAAATAATTGTATTATTTTTTCATATCAATAAAGTACTTTAATTTTTCTTCTATTGAAAGCAAACACAAGTGGTAATTGTTTCAAAGAACTGGTTTGTCAGTTCATGTTGTGTATTCAAAAAATGAATGAATATGAAGCCCCCGCTCTCCTCTCTCTCTCTTCTATACCCCCCCCCCCCAGTCGCCGCCTGAATTTGATGGTCTTGGGATGCTTCCCCCAGATTTGGACAGCTGGCGGCCATGGGTGGATGATGGAGGCAATGAGGGCCAGGCTGGTTGGTATCAATTGCAGTTTCTTCCAATCTCGTCGCAGATCTCCTCTGATTCTCCTTCATTCCTCTTGGATTTTCCCTCTCGGTTTATCTCTTGATTTTTTTCCCTTGCTGACTCTTACAGCCTTAGTTATCTCCCAAATCATGAGAGAGTTGGGGTAGCAATTACACATAGGCGAGGTCATACAATCAATGGATGTATGGTACCTCTCTCAGAGGAAGCTTCTTCTAGGACAAACTCTTTCAGCAAGAAGATCCACCTAAAGGTGAAATGCCATCTATGGGTGTGTTTTTCCTTCCCTTAGTCCAGGAACCATATAAACATTCATCTTAATTCTACTCTTAATAAAATTAGTCATTTTGTATGGACACGGTAATAGATACATTACATTAAGCTGGGGACATTTTACTATAGATCTCAGACTACAGTGTTCAGGCCAGATTAGTCTTTCTTAACCCTAGCATGGTACCAATCTAGTTGTTACTTTTGAATCATGACAGAATTTGTCCATGACCATGCCCTTAACTTATATGGCTCTTTGGTCTAGCCCATTTTGATGCCAGGGTACCTCACAGCTAGCCCTTGGTCCATACAGTCCCTCATTGTGACACTGCCTTTGGGGTGCTAGGAGGCTTAGATTAAGAAAGCAGATGGCCCGGTATGAAGCATTATTTGGAGTCAATTAACTCCCAAGTTACAGAGTATTAACTATCTTCCTATGTGTATACGGAAAGGACATTGCTCTAAAGTAACTATGCCAAGGACATAAGGAGAAGAGAAAAGCAGTTTTTCACTCAGATTTCTGAGGATTCAGGCCTTACAAATTAACAGAGTCTGATTAGGAGAAAAAGGTGACAGGCATTTTGGGAAAGCAAATCGCAGAGAAGGAAGTTACAGAGAATCACAGAAGAATGGGAGTGCCTCAGGAGCACTGTTGTAAACCTAAGCTCCCTGTGGCAAGGGGGGAAGGATATATCATCAATGTTAAACCTAAAGTGTTTAGAGCTTTATTCCAATAAGCAGAGGAATAGGAGTGCCTCGGTAGCATTGCGATGGGTGTAATCCAATAAACCTTAAACTCCCTGTGACAAGGGAGAATAGACATACCAGTGTTAAACCTAAATTGTTTAGAACTATATTTCCAACAGAATAGTGTAGTAGTTGGGCTGGAGCGATAGCACAGTGGGTTGGGCGTTTGCCTTGCACGTGGCCCTTGAGGCTGCTCCGAGTTCGATTCATCCGCCCCTCTCATAGAGCCTGGCAAGCTACCGAGAGTATCTCGCACCCACGGCAAAGCCTGGCAAGCTCCCCGTGGCGTATTAGATATACCAAAGACAGTAACAACAAGTCGCATGATGGAGACATTATTGGGCCTGCTCAAGCAAATCGATGAACAATGGGAGGACAGTGTGGTAGTGGGAAGATAGGGGAAGTTGAGGATAGGGGAGGTTGTGCTGCGTCGAGCCTTCTACACCATCCCAGAGCTGACTCTCGGAACCAGAGGGAAGATCGCCCGCACTAACAGGTCCTTTGAAGGCCCTTCACAGACATCCCAGGGACTTAAAATGTTGGGTCCCCACACCATCAACTCTCAAATGAACTCCAAAATTTGGAGTGTTTATTCACACCAGCTTGCAGGCTGTTCGGCTAGGCAAAGCAGCAGCCTCCCAAGAGAAGCACAGTCTGTTGGTTAGAAAAAAGCACATCCTGATGCACCTGTCCTTTTCATAATTACCCACAAAATTAAATTCACCAGACCCACATCCTGGTACCCCATAAATTTATATAAGCTTAGTGAGGCAAGCATAGTTACCGAAACAAAGAAAAGCAAATACACAATGAAATCAGCTACTGAGGTTTACCATCTCACTTTGGGGGGCCCTAACCTATTGTGCCTATTTGCACTCTGTGACTATCTGGCACTCTAGTGTAATGGTTACAAGAAATTGAGTATGTTTATGGAATAACTCGGCTAAAAAGTAAACTTGTAAACTAAATTAATTTCATATTCTTACTGTAACAAGCACCAAATAATCATAGCCAAACAATAGATCAATAGATCAACATGTCTGAAAAAGAGGCTTTCTCCTGCACAACTGCTGTACAGTTATTCTTGCTCACTGGTTCAAATTTTGAAGAATTATAGCTTAATAAATCATCAAGTACTAAAATATCAAAAGACTATTTAGCTGCACAGCAGTTAAGGGACTTTCTGTTCATTTGCCTGATCCATTTAGAATCACTGCTATGTAGAGTTTGAGCACTGTTTGAAGAGTTGCTGCGTATAGCTCTCAAGGAATAACTGGAGAGCACCCTTTGCTCTGAACACGCACAAATACAGACACAGGAATTTTTGTATACACAAATGTCTTCCCAGTCATCACCAGTCCCTGACTCCCCTTCTGTGCTACCCCTGACTCTGAGGCACGTGATTCACTTAGTTTCCAGCTCTCTCCTATCATTGTGAAAATAAACAGTTGAAGCTACTCAAGACCCGGACTTTCAGTGTGATATAAATGAATGTGGAGACTCAGAGGGGTCTGGGTGGCTGTTTGCAAAGTATGTGAATTTTAGTTCCTTCGTCAAAACAAAGACTTCTGATCGACATGCTAACTGTCTAGTCCGTCACTCTCCATCTATCCCAGACCTGGCAAACATCAGATGTCCCGATCACTTGATCCTAACCCAGAAACAGCGAAAAACGAACCTTTCTGACCAGGCAAGTACCTGGTCAGGAATATTTGAAGCCTGGCCCTTTAAGGCTCTGGGCGCCCTGCCAATGACGTCACAGCATCGGCTCCTGTTTCCCTGCGAGTTTTGGAAGTTGGGGCGGAAGTGCTGGCGGGCGGGCTTTGGTGCGGAAGGTGAGGAGCTGGTGAGGGGGCACCCAGGGGGGTAGGGGGGGCCGGGAAGGTCGGTTTCCCAGGGAGCCCCTGAGTGGTCGCTCTGAGCGCCTGAACTTCCGCGTTCTCCGTCTTGTGGGCTGCGGGGTCGCTCCGTGGCAGTGGCCCGGGGTGCTGGCCCCTCACCCAGGTCGCACCGAGAGCTGCTGCCGAAAGCAGCCGCTTTTAAATCGTATTTAAAATTGATTTTGAGGGAAACAAGGTCGTTTTTACTGAGGAGAACTTAGAAAGATGCATAAGTGGGGAACTCGGCCGCCCGGGTTCGATCCCGGCACCAGCCTGGAGTGAGCCCAGAGCCGGGGGCCAGTGATGGGGTGGGTGGGGGGAGGGGCAGGACACATTTTTGTGCTTGGGGCTCAAAAGCATTTGGCAGAGCCTTTGATCTTCACTTGTTCCTTGTGCATTCAGTGGGTTCTGGGAATACAGGGAGTTGGGAGCTTCTCTTTACTTTTTCTTTTTTTTAAATTTTGCTTTTTGGGTCACACCCAGCGATGCACTGGATTCCTCCTGGCTCTCTATTCAGCAAGCACTCCTAGTGGTGCCAGGAACCATGAGGGATGCCCAGAATTGAACCCAGGTTGGCTGCCTTCAAAACAAATGCTCTTTTTTCTATGCTTTCACTCAGCCCCAAAATGTAGAGCTTTAATACAACTCAGTGTTGGGGGGTGGGTCCAGAGGGTGCATCAGGGTTGTGCCATGCCACAGTGGGTCTTGCAGCAGTGTCTGTCTCCTGCAAACCTTTGAAATTGCAGTTTGTACTTCTGGCTCAGCTGTGCACCGGGAGGCCTCAGGTGCCAGCAGCCCTGCCAGTACCTCTACCAGCTGGGCCTCAACCCTGTTTCCTGTCTGTATCCTTCTCATAAGGTTCACAGTACTTATGGAGACTTTGAATTCTTGGGGTCAGTGATAGGCCAGGAGTGCAGGCCCTGGCCTTGCAAACAGCCTGTCACACGGTACAATCTCCTGCACAACGCAGGATTCCTCAAGCACCACCTGGGTGAGCCCAAAGATCTGCCACCTGTGGCTCCAAAACCCAAGTCTGACCTGCCTTCTCCAAAACTGGCTGGTGGATGTTGACTCATAAACAAAAACTTTTTTTTTTCTGGCCATACCCTGTGGTTGCTGCTTTTGGTGCCCAGTGTGGTGGCAGGGACTGAACCCAGGTCAGCTGTTTACAAGGCCTATACCCTACCAGACTGTAGCTCTGGCACCTAAATTTATTTTTGGTTGGCCACATCCGGCGGATTTTACCCCTGGCTCTGTTGTCTTTGATCGCTCTAGGTTTGGGGATCCTGTGGGGTGATGGGGACTGAGCCCTTGTCAGCTGTGTGCCAGACAAGCGCCTTGTGATCTGTGCTATCTCTGTAGCCATCATAAAAATACTTTTATGCTGGGTAAAGTCCAGAAAGTTGTTATTTATTCCGATTAATTACACAATACACTTTTAATTTCTGTGTTTTTGTTTTGGGGCCACAGCCAGCAGTACTCTGGGTACTGGAGTAACCTGACTCTGCACTCAGGAGTCACTCAAGGTGGTCTTGGGGGATCCTGTGGGATGTGGGGGATTAAACCAGAGTCAGCTGTGTTCAAGGCAAGTGCCCTCCCCAATATGCTGTTACTCTGGGCCTAATTCTTCTGTGTTGCACTATAAAATGTTTAGGTATCAACATTTTCAGTTCAAGTAGATCTACGACTCCTGAGATTGGAGAGCATGTCAGCTGCTTGCCCTGCCCTCCCTGAGAGCAATTTCAGACTCCAAAGCAGAAACATCTGGTCAGGACTCTGGGGTTTGTGCACCTCTCTCATGCTCACAGATCTTTGCTTCCTGCTTTCTTCTGATTCCTGCTTCCTGCTGATTGGAGCTTCCTGCTGATTCTCGGGAATTATAGGTAGGAAAAGATGATGTTGCACTGTCGGAGACACCGTCCACACGGAGGAGGAAAGAGACAAATGATATGAGGCAGTTACAGGAGTGCCTAGGCCTTCAGGGCTGACTGTCAGGAGTTGTTTCAGGAGGGAGCACTGGCTCTACTGTTTTTGAGGCTGCTTTTGTCCTTGTTTATTTGTTTTATTGTATTTGGTTTGGATCATACTCCACTGAGGAGTACTCCCATCTCAGTGCTCAAAATTCACCCCTGCCAGGTCTCGTACTCTGTGTGGTGCCGCAGATCCAAGTCTGAATTATTTGGCTTTGTTCTTTTTGGGAAGGTTGGAGACCACACCTAGTGATTCTTTGGGTTTCTCCTTGCTCTGCGCTCCAGCATTGCTCCTGGAAGTGCTTGGGGGACCATATGGGATGCCAGGGTCACCAGCCCTATCCGCTCTTCTTTCAGATTTATTTTTGTGCCATATTGGAGGTGCTCAGGGCTTCCTCTTGCTCTCTGCTCTGGATTCATCCCTAACGGGCATCGGAGCCCTCGGGCTACATGGCCCCATATGTGCCCTGTCAGCTACAGTGACTCGGGACCCAGGACCTGTGTTTCCTCTGTTTTGTGCTTCCTGCTCTGGAGAGCCTCACCTGCTCAGTCACACATTCTCACGTTCACTCACTGCTTTGTGTGCAGTCTGGGCATGCGCCTGTACTAGGGAGATGGAGCAGAGGATCTTTGGGTCTGGCAGAAGTGTTGGGAGTCAGGTCACTTTTGCCTGCTTTGAGAGGAATTTGGGGCAGCCCTGAACTTGAGTTCAGAGTCCTCTAGGTACAAATGTCCACACAGAACTTTGAGTTGCTTGCTGGGCATTGAGTGTCCCCTTCTCATCCCTAGTGATTATGGATTTTTGTGTTTAATGTTTTGGTTCAAGCCCATCATTGCTTTTTAAAAAAAAAATTAAGTTTTACATTATTTTTATAAAGTAGTTCACAATATTTGATTCCATTTAATATTCGAGCCCCAATCCCACCACCATTACACCTTCCCACCACCATATTTTGGTTGTTTCCATCCTGTACCCCAACCCCTGCCCCAAAGCAGAACTGAAATAATTTATTTTGTATTGTTTCTTATGAATAAACCACGGAAAATGCACGAAAAAACTTTGGTTAGGGAAGAGTGTGTAAAGATTGTTGTACTTCACCCAGAGGCCATTAAGCTTTTTTTAAAGCGATTACTAATATGTTTTTAAGGCTTGAGTCTTGTGTGCTTATCTCTCTCTCTCTCTCTCTATATATATATATATATATATATACACACACACACACATGTATATATCTGTAAAAATATATTTCCCTCTAAGATTGGTTGCCTTCTGCTTTAAAACCACTTCATATGTGGTATGCTACTCTTGGAGAGTGAGTGGTGTGAGGAATGAGATGTTGTGTTCACGGCTGCACAATCCAGGGTTAGGTTTACTCGTGGGAGGCCTTCATTTCCCAGACCTTACTAGGCATAAGAGAAAGCATACTGGGAGAAACTTTTGTTCTCTGGCCCTACTCCTGGCTCTGAGTTCAGGCATCCATACCTGGGGGACTTTTGATCATTATGAGGTACTGTGTTTAGTATCCAGGTCGGCCGTGTGTGAATAGCTCCTTATCCCCTGTATCATCTCTGTTATTGTTATGTTTGTGTATTCATAAAGGATAAATATTTTCCAAAGTGTCATCTTTGGAAAATGGCCCTGGCAAGGTTTCTTAATGGGGTAGAATGGGGGATAATATATTTTTTATTTAATTTTTTTTGTCTATTTGAATCCTACCTGATAATGTACAGGGGTTCCTCCTGGCTCCGCACCCAGGTATTATTTCTGTTGGTGCTCCAGGAGACTCTGTAGGATCACGGGGATTGAACCCAGGTTGGCTGTGTGCAAGCAATACCCTTCCCCAATGTACAATTGCTCTAGTGTCAATTGGAGACAGTTTAGATGAACTTTACTGTGGATAGAATGTCATTTGAAAGGATGGAAGGGGATCTATGATGAAATCTTTTACAAGCCGGAATATGGGTCAGCTACCAAGCTCCCCACATACCAGCAGGCCATTCCATTTACCTGTGATTACTCAAAAGGTTGGTCACATTCCTGGATCCCACCCATGTCACTTCACTAATCTTAGAAGAAAAAGAGGAAACATTTATGTTTGGATGCAGCAAAATTCCATCCATCTATTAGATGGTGCTCAGGGGACCATTTGGAATTCTGGACACTGAACCCAGATTGACTGCGTGCAAGGCAAGCACCCAACCCACTCGCCTGATCCTCTCAATTTGACATCATGTTTCTGAAACTGCCTCCTGGGTTTTCCTTGTAGCTGAGAGTCCACTGTTTGTGTGTTGTCTAGGGGTAGAGCGTTGGCCAGAGTGTGCTCTCTGATATTCTTACCAGCCTTTGCTCCTGTTCCAGTGTCTCCAGCTCTCTGGGTTTCTACAAGGTCAGTTCGTCTCTGAATCCCGAAGGCTGGCTTCAGAGTCGTTGCTTTCAGCCCCATCTTGATTAATTACTTCCCCAAGATACTCATTGTCTCATAACCCACCAGCTACCTACCTGCAGAGTTTGATTTCTTTTGACATGACATTTCTTGAGATTTCTTTTCTCATGGCATAGAGTATTAATTGGAATCCTTCTCTGGTGTTCTACGTGGAAGCAGCCAGCCCTGGTGAAATGTCTCTTTCTGCACAATGTGATAAAGGCTCAAGTGAGCAATTTTGCCCTCATTCCCACGGGGGTGCTCAGACCGGTCCATTGTCTTCTGAGGCTGATGAAAATGGCGAGAGTATGCTCACTCTGACAAAACTTCCCCCTGGGAAAAGATCTTGGATGTTCAGCTCAGTCAGCGGACACAACCCCTCCATAGTGGGGCAGCACCTGGTCTGTGGGAGAGAAACACTGTTTATAGTGTGTCTCTCATACTGACAGGCCCACAGGCAGTCATTGTGAACTGAACCTGTCCACGTTTAAGGAATGTGGGGGAGCCTTCACATGTTCTCAGCACCATCACATTCCCACAGTGCTCAGAATTCCCAGGAATGTCAGCACTGAGGACAAACTCTTGAGTCCAGCATCACCCCGGAGGGACTATGTGAATATCCGCATAGAAGAGAAACCGCTTAAGTGTAAGGACTGTGGGAAGGCCTTCGATGGATCCTCATACCTTATACACAGGAGATTTTATACTGGAGAGTCCGTATGCATGTAAGGCATGTGTCGAAGCCTTTATCTGACTCATATACCTTAGTATGCACAGGAAAAGTCACACTGGAGAGAAACCATATGCTTGTATTGAGTGGGAAGTCTATGCTTTTCCCACAAGCCTGAGTGCACAGGAAAACTCACACTGGAGAAATAACTTACATGCGTGAGCAATGTGGGAAGGCCTTTGCTTATAGTCTAGTTTTCACAAAATTTGTATCGGAGTAAACCCTTATATATGTGAGGTAGGTGGGAATACCTTTCATTTCTTCTCAGGTTCTTTCTGAGCATAGGAAAGTTTATACAGGAATGAAATTCATGTCCCGACTTTGGGATGGTCTTCACTTTTTTTTCCTTTTTGGGTCATTCCTGGCTCTTCACTCAGGAGTTACTCCTGTCGGTGCTCAGGGGACCATATGAGATGTTGGGAATAGAACACGGGTCCGCTGCATGCAAGGCAAATGCCCTCCCCACTGTGCTATCGCTCCAGCCCGTGTCTTCACTTTCTACTCAAACTTTTTTGTGCACAAGAAAACCCACACTGCAGTGAATCCATATATATATAAGGAGTGTGGCAAGGCCTTTGCTTATTCTGCAAGCCTCTTGAGGCACAGAAAATATTGTACTGGAGATAAACCTTATATTTGTAAAGATTTTAGCAATGCCTTCACTTCCCCTTAACTCCTTATTAAACAAAGGAAAATTCATACTCGAAAAAAATATATATTAGGGTGTGGGGAGCTTTGCTTTGCATAAAAACATTTATCCTGGATTGAGACCTTACATATGTAATGTCTGTAGGATGGTTTTCAATCAATTACCATAACTTTCTGAATGGGAAAATTCACATTGGCGAGAAACCTCATAAGTGTAAGGAATGCGGGAAGGTCTTCAGTTTGTCATCAGCCCTTACTACGCATATGAAAATTCATTTTAGAGTGAAACCTTATATATGCCAGGAGTGCAGAAAGGAAAGGCCTTTACTGGATCTGCAGGCCTTACTATGTGTAGGAGAATTCACACTGGGAAGAAACTATACACACAGACATACGTAAAAACATGGAAAGTCCATCATTTAAAGGCACCTGCAGACTTCAAAGGCATAAGAGAATTAATACTGGAAAAAATCCTGTGGGTAAGGAATATAGGAAGGCTTTCATGTTCCCCTCAAGCCTTAGTAAATATAAAAGTTATGTTCAATCAATCAGTTCCCTATTAACAATGGCCAGGTTCAGAACATGGCCCTTAGGTAAAACAGTTTTAGTTTCGACAAGTGGGTGGTGGATCGCTACAAAAGTACAGTCCGGAAGGAAATAATCCTGGTGCATGTGAAAGCTTCCTGTGACATTAGTACCATAAGGGAAAGGTACTTGCTGATTATCACCTGGACCATGGCTATGACAATGTCCTGGCATTTGGATTTCACATTCTGTTAACTGGTAAGTAATGAGTCTTAGTGATAAATCAAGATGGAAGGAATTAAATAAAATGTAAATAGGTGGGGGGTATAGGATGGGAGATGCATGCTGAGAGTAGACTCTAGACCAAACATGATTGCCACTCAATGCCTCTTTTGCAAACCACAGCACCCAGAAGGAGAGAGAGAAAAAAAGGGAATGCTCTGCCACAGAGGTAGGGTGGGATGGGGCTTTGGGGGGTGGGAGGGATACTGGGATTAGTGGTGGTCGAGAATGGGCACTGGTGGGAGGATGGGTACTCGAACATCATATAACTGAAACCCAGGCACAAAAATTTGTAAGTCTACAACTGTACTTCATGGTGTTTCACTAATAAAAATTTTAAAAAATAGGTGGGGGCTGGAGTAATAGCACAGTGGTAGGGCGTTTGCCTTTCACGTGGCCGACCCGGGTTCAATTCCCAGCATCCAATATGGTACCCTGAGCACCAGCAAGGGTAATTCCTGAGTGCAGAGCCAGGAGTAACCCCTGTGCATCGCCAGGTGTGACCCAAAAAGCAAGGAAAAAATAAATAGGTACAAAAATTGCATTTTGCTGAGTATTGTCAAGGCTCACCATGGTTTCATTTGTTGCTGTGACTCTGGCTTGGCTCAGAGGGCCTGGTTTGTGGGGGATCATGGCAGATATTAACCACGATCCTGCGGAGAACTTTTTGACCTCAGATAGACAGCCAAACCTTCATTCTTCAGGCCATTCTGTGTTATATTCGGGGAGCCACATCCCACTGTGCTGTCCATATTTGGTATCCAGGTCAGCCGCGTGCAAGGAAGCACTTTACTTGCTGTAGCATATCTGTACTCCTTGTATTCAGGTTTCCATTGGATTTACACAAACATTGAGGATAAATGTTTTGAGATTTTTACTTTGGAAGCAGTAAAATCCTAACAATCTAATATTCACCAGAATTGTAAACACAATGTAGATATGTGCAAAAGGCCAAGCGAGGCAGCAGAGTGACCAGTGTGGTTTGCTGCCTGTTAGCCCCTCCTTTCTGGGGGTTGTTCTATATTCTGTGTTTTATATACTTTTGTTTTGGGGGAAACCTGACAGTTCTTAAGAGTTTCTGCTGATGGTTCTCATGCCACCATTGGGGAATGTCTGGGACTGAATTCAGGTTGACCAATTTCAAGGCAGGGGCCCAACCTACTGCACTACCCTTCTGGCCACGTACTTTTTTTTTTTTTTTTCGGTCATACCCGGTGATGCATAGGGGTTACTCCTGGTTTTGCAATCAGGAATTACTCCTGTTGGTGCTCAGGGGACCATATGGGATGCTGGGAATTGAACCCAAGTCAGCTGCATGCAAAGCAAATGCCCAGCCTATTATGCTATCTCACTTCAGCCCCTGGCTTGGTTTGAAATCTTGTTTCTGAAACTGCCTCCTAGAGTTTTCCTTGTAGGCAAGTGTCCACTACTCTTGTGTTGTTAAGGGATAGAAGCCTTTGCTCCTGTTCCAGTGTCTCTCTGGCTCTCAGGGTTGTTACTAGATCAGTTTGTCTCTGCATCTCCAGGGCTGGCTACAGAGTCACTGCTAATATAGGACTGGGGGACTTCTCCTTCCAGACTCCCACTTTGTGACCGATTACTCTAACCACCACCTCTCCACTCCGTTATGTGAGCCCATTCCACTTGCAGTACACTTTTTTTTTCTTTTTGGGTCACACCCAGCAATGCTCAGGGGTTACTCCTGGTTCTGCACTCAGGAATTACTCCTGGCAGTGCTTGGGAGACTATAAAGGATGCCAGGGATTGAACCTGGGTCAGCTGCATGCAAGACAAATGTCCTTTCCACTGTGCAATCGCTCTGGCCCAGCCAGCAGTACACATTTACCTGCATTGTTCTAGTGTTTTCCTGTGCACCTGGTGTCTGGCCCTTTAAGGCTGCTTGCAGAAGTGGAAGTGACATCACAGTAGGGATTTTAGGGTGCTTGCTTCAGACACTTAATCAGGTCTCCATTTGTCATGGGGATGAAAGGAGCAGTGACTGTCCTGCGTTGAAGGGGATCTGTGAGGGCTTCTTTTGTGGCAGGACACAAGTGCCTCCTGTTAGAGCCTCATGCCTCCCCATCTCGTCACTGTGAATGGAGGGGTAACACCAGCTAGGGTGGCACTTTCGCGCTTCTCTTCCAGTCATTTCTATGGCGCGGTGGTGACTTTTTTGGGGACACGGAGCTTTGATGAGTATAGTGGGGGCTGTACCATTGCACACGGATGGAGGGTGTGAATGCGTGATCCTGGGGGTCCACTGTGGCCACAGTCACCTCCAGCTCCGGAAATGGGCAGTGGCAAGTGGGCGTGGTTATGAGCGTGGTGGTTACAGAGAGGGGAGGGGAAGGGGCAGCGGTCCCGAACCTCCCAACACTGGGCTTCGCTGGGCCCTGTCCTGGATCCTTTGGCCCGACATCATTGCTCTAGAACCTCCAGATTTACTTAGAGGACTGGAGCGATAGCACCACGATTATGGCGTTTGCTTTGCATGTGGCCCACCCAAGTCCGATCTCCAAGCTCCACCAGGACGGATTCCTGAGCACAGAGACAGAAGTTTCTCCTTCGTATCCCCGGTGGAGCCTCAAAAAAAATAAAAGGTCTGTTCATTTTTGAGGGACAGAGTATCAGCTCCACAAAGGCAAAGGACCCTGTAGGCCTGCGTTACTGTTCAGTAGTAGCCTTGATGTCCAGGGCCATCCTGGGGACGCAGGCCTAGGGATGGTTGTGGCTTGCAAATAAAAATTTGCTTTTGGGCTATTTTTGGTTGTATTTTGGGCAGATCTGTGGAAGATCGAGTCTTACTCCAGGAACAGCACTGTGAAATTATTGCCGTTGGTACTTTAGGGTTAATATATTTCATATGTTTATTTAATACATTTTATATATTTAATATAAATGAAATGATATATTTAAAATGTTTAATATAGGTAAAATATACATTCTCCATCTCTCTTGGAGAGCCTGGCAAGCTACCGGGAGTATCCTACCTGCACGACAGAGCCTGGCAAGCTCTCCGTGGCATATTTGATATGCCAAAAACAGTAACAATAATGGGTCTCATTCCACTGTCCCTGAAAGAGCCTCCAATATGACACCGTTGGGAAGGATGAGTAAGGAGAAGCTGCTAAGATCTCAAGGTTGGGACCAATGTAGACGTTACTGGCACCCACTGGAGCAAATGGATGAATAACGGGATGACAGTGCTACAGTGATACAGTGCTGTAGGGGTCATATGAGATACCGAGGATTGAGTTGGTTCAGCAAGGAAAGTGCCCCTCCCAGGTTACTTCCTCTCTGAATCCACATTGTTTTTTCTAACATTTAGAATTTCTGTACCCTAAAATCAAGCTGGGCTGCACCCCGACTCTTCATTTCTCCCTGATCAGGCTACCCCCGACTGTTATGCTGAGGTACTGAGAGTTGTTTTCAATTAATGTAGCCTGCGCGGAGTGCATTTGATGTCCATGATTCATCTCCCCACCCTGGCCGAAGAAGGGTGACAGAGGATCGAAGAAGGAAACAGGCCCAGGCTGTTGTGATGTTAGATTTTAACCCAAAGTGTTTTAGGCTTCATCTGTGAATTGCCAGTTTTCCTCCTCCCAGAGAAACTTATCTATCCTTGCTAACATCCCTAATTTAGTTCAAGTTTATCTTTAACCTTTTCTTTGTATTTTACCTCTCATTGTCTCAGTTCCCCATGTCACTCTTGATTACTGATAAGCCATAACTTTCTGGTAATTCTCAACTTTGTACTGATTTGTATTTGAAGTGCTGTGTATTTGCATCTGCTTTTCTATTTCCCCTGTGGCTCTTTTATATTTTACTTTAGATCAGTGTTCTTCGGTTCATCACAGAAAGACCATAAATCCAAGGTTTTGGGAATTGATTTACTCTGAAACATATCTACTCCTGGGCATAATTGCTTGGTCGTAATTACTTGACTTAGGCTTCAGTTGCTGTAGTTCCTAATGCCCCAAGACGGGGTCCTGTCGTGGGACTTGGATGGACCGGGAGCAAGTGACAAAACTCCCCTGGCATCCAAATGAGACATTCTACAAAGCAGAAATGCATTGTCTTACTGCAAACTGTTACAGCTTAAAAGATAGACCCCCATGGGGAAGGACAAGCTGAACTGCCCTGAAGACTTAGTCTGGCTCTTTAAGGCTGCTTGCAGGACCTAAAGTGACATTACAGGGTAATGTTTCTCTGCACATCTGGTGTCTGGCCCTTTAAGGCTTCTTGCAGGACCGGAAGTGACATCATAGTGGGGGATTCTTCCTAGTGCTTCTCTTCCTGGAAACGGGTCAGAGAGTTATTGTTCACCTGGGTAAAGGGCGGAGTAGAGCCCCAGCGAGGAAGCAGGACTCTGAAGGCTGATTTTGTCTTGCTGCAGGTCGGGGGTGGCCTCCCGTGAGCGCCCCGCGCCTCCCCGTCTCCACACTGAGCCGCAGTACTGCGCCAGCTCAGGGGTTGCTCTCGCATTTGTTTTTCTTGTGTTTCCCGATATCCAGTGGTTCCTAAGGTATGATGGGGTCTTTTGGGGGGGCATGGAGCTTTGGGAGGTTCGTAGGGGGCTCTAGTGGGATACAGGGGTCGTTGTGGCCACGGTCGCCTTCAGCTCCGCATCGTGGCAGCCGCGGGTGGGTGCGGGGTTGAGCGCGGGAGCTGCGGGCCTTGGGGTGCAGGAGCTGCCTAGGATGGGGCCTTAGCCTTCCCTAACCTCCCAGCTGATCCATGTTGGGACCTTGCCCAAGTTTCGCTGCTGTAGAATCTCCAGATTCACTTTGAGGGGCAGAGCCTTGCCCTTCCCTTCCCCCAAAAGGTTTGAGACCCTGTTGCTGTCCAGCTTTTTCGCTGGCTGCCCTCGTGTGTCAGGCCGGGGCGGTGGATCTGCAGGTCGCCGGGGTTTGCCAATGATACTTTACTTTTGGAGCTATTTCTGATGTGGGGAATGGGGGGAGGGGGAACTCTGCATTCCCGGAGGTACCCTGACGGCTTGTTCTGGCTCTGGCCTCATATTATTCCTGGAATTGCTCTGGGGTCCTTGGGATGAAGAGGATTGATGAGTGTCAGCAACGCAAGCATCCTAACAGGTTTACTGTACGTTGGAATAGGAATATCTGCTTCCTCACATCAAGTTGCAAAGCCCTGCCCAGACCGCTGGCTTTTGAGGTGAGTATGGGGGGCGGGGTAAAGGTTGTGTTGTGCGCGCTTGTGTGTTCGTATGTTTGTGTACTGCTGGTAAAAGTGTATGTCTGTAGAAAGTTTTTTATTTTTTTGCTCTTTGGGTCTCACCCTGCCGATTCTCAGTGGTTACTTCTGGTTCTGTACTCAGGAAGCATTCCTGGCGGTGCTTGGGGGACAGTTTGGTATGCTGGGAATTGAATCCGGGTTGGCCGTGTGCAAGGCAAACACCCTACCCGCTGTGCTATTGCTCCAGCCCCTGCAGAAAGTTTTTAAAAAATTTATTTATTTGATTTTTGGTTGACATCCGGCGATGCAAGGGGTTACTCCTGGTTCTGCTCTCAGGAATTGCTCCTGAGGTGCTGAGGGGACCATATGGCATCTTGGGAATCGAACCCAAGTCGACCATTGCAAAGCAAACTGCCCTACCCACTGTTCCACCACTCCAGCCCGTTTTTTTTTTTTTTTTTAAAGAAGAGAGGGGCTTCCCCAGGCAATCATAGCCCAGAGTGTAGCTCTCTCACGGGGCCAGACGGGTACACTGATGCATGGGATTTCCTGGCCTCAGAGTCCTTCCTGGCTGGGCCTCTGAGAACCTTCTGTGGGATGCGGGAGGGGTCCCCAGACCAACGCAGGGCCGACTTTTGTCTCTTGTAGCCAAGCCAGAACTTTTATCACAAAAGGCAGCACAGATTCCAATCCATTTTTCTTCTCCTGGGGAGAAAGAAACATCTAGCAGTGTCCCCCAGACGGGTCTGTGAGTCAATGCCCGAGGGTGTGGCTGGTCATAACTTGGGGATTTTGCTCCTGTCCAATGCTCACTATTCTGACTACTCCTCCAGGTCTCTGATCCTCTGGAAAAACAGACAGGAGAAGATGGTGAGGTGCCATCGGACACACCGACTCCAGGTAGGAATGACAAAATGAGGTGGTGCAGTGACAGGAGCGTCAGGCTTCCTGAGCTGTCTGTCTCTGATTGCTAAGGAAGGATCCTGCCGCCTTGTGAGAGCACCTGGCTATCTAGTATGAGGCCCTGTTTGTGTCAGTTTCGTTGTATTTGGCTTTAGGACCAGAACAGCTCAAAGATTACTGGTGCTCAAGGATGACTCCTGACATGTCCCAGGGACCATATGGGGTTCTGGGCATCAAAGGCTGATGTCTGCGTATTTTGTTTTGTTTTGGGAGCCACACGCAGTGATTCTGGGGATTATACTCTTGGCTCTGCACTCTGGCATTGCACCTGGCAGTGCTTAGAGGATCCAATGGGATGGTGGGGATCACCAGCCCTACCCACTGTCCTGTTACACAGTCATGCTGCTTTGTTTCTTTTCGTGTTTAATTTTGTGCCACAGGGGAGATGCTCAGGGCTTCCTCTTAGCTCTGTGCTCCGGATTTCTACCTGATGTGCATCATGGGTTCCTGGGTGCGCTGGCCCTGTTTGTGCCCTGGCAGTTACAGTAACTCAGGCCTCAGGATATGTGTTTCCACTATTTTGTCCTTGTCGCTCTGGAGAGCTTCTTCTGGTCTATCACATAGTCCAGCATTCATTGACTGCTCTGTTTGCAGTTCTGTGCATATGCTGGTCCCAGGAAGACAGAGCAAAGGCTCTCCAGTGCTGTCAGAGGTTTTGGGCTTAAGACACTTTGACAGGCATTTCGGGTGGCCCTGAACCATGATCAGAGTCCTACAGGCTCATATGTGTATGCACAGCTTTCAGTCAGTGGCTGTACATTGAATGTCCCCTTCTCCCGAGAGCATGGGCTATGTGATGCAGGGGGTGTGTGTTTAGTGTTTTGAGCTGAAAACAGGGTCACTCATTTGGGTCCTAATGATTGTGTGCTCAGTTGTTACTCTCTGCAGTGCTCACAGGAGAAGTGGTGAAATTCCCTGAGGTCAGAAGCAAGTCTGCCACCTTCAGGAACCTTCTACTAGACCATCCTCACATTTTCATAGATGCAGCTGTCTTAGAGAGAAGTTGGGACCTTTCTGCCAGGAGTTCAGGTGGATGCTGGTTTCTCCCGAGGGGACAGACCCTGAGACCCTCTAGAGCCCTGGAGTCCTGCCTTCACAGCCCAGGAAACAGGGTGGGGACAGACCCTTACTCCTGCCACCTTCCTTTGTATGCTGGCTCAGGACACGGTGACCTTCCCCGACGTGGCCGTGAGCTTCACCCCAGAGGAGTGGACATGCTTGGATGCCTCTCAAAGAAATCTCTACAAGGATGTGATGTTGGAGACCTACCAGCACCTGTTGGCCATTGTTGAGAGCAGTGCTGGGCCAACCTTGCATGTACAGACCCATGCGGGCTCCCTGTGCCGGGCCGTGATTTTGTGTGCAACAGTAGCTCTGACTGTCCTGGTGAGGGCAGCGATTCAGTAGCTGTTTCTCTAGTTTCTTCCCTGGTTTTCTTGTTGGTGCTCACCTGGCGATGCTCGGGGCTTACTCTAAGCTCTGTGCCTAGGAATCATTCTCTGTGGGTTTGCATGAATCTGGAGTGTTGGGGATTGACCCAGATTAGCCCCGTGCATGGCAAGCTCCCCATGTGCTAAAACATCACTTAGGTCCCTCTAAATAGTTCCTGGTTTCTCCCATTGCTGAGTTCTCTGATGACTTCTTGTACTACACATAATTTCTATGTATTTGTTTTGATTTTGCTTTTATTTGGGGCAGAACTTGAATATTCTTGTCTCTGTGCTGAGGGATCACTCCTGGGGGT
The DNA here is from genome assembly GCF_029834395.1 of Sorex fumeus. Classification (NCBI taxonomy): domain Eukaryota; kingdom Metazoa; phylum Chordata; class Mammalia; order Eulipotyphla; family Soricidae; genus Sorex; species Sorex fumeus. Next base: position 3,082,682 of record NW_026606191.1, read on the forward strand.
GCTCAGGGGCCATGGGGTGCTGAGGATTGAACACGCTTGGCAGCTTAAAAGGTTGCTGTCTTAATCCTGGTACTATTGCACCAGGCCCACAACTTCAGTATATTCATTTTTATTTTTTTCTTTTTATTTTTTTTAAGTTTTATTAGTGAAACACCATGAGGTACAGTTGTAGACTTACAAATTTTTGTGCTTGGGTTTCAGTTATACAGTGATTGAGTGCCCATCCCTCCACCAGTGCCCAGTCTCCACCACCACTAATCCCAGTATCCCTCCCACCCCTCATCCCCCCAGCCCACCCTGCCTCTGTGGCAGGGAATTCCCTTTTATTTTGTTTTGATTTGGTTTTGGGGTTATACTTACAAATACTTAGGGATTATTTTTGGCTGAGATAGCACAGCGGTAGGGCGTTTGCCTTGCACACAGCCAACATGGCCGACCCGAGTTCGATTCCTCCGCCCCTCTCGGAGAGCCCTGCAAGCTACCGAGAGTATCTCGCCCACATGGCAGAGCCTGTCAAGCTACCCATGATGTATTCGATATGCCAAACACAGTAACAACAAAGTCTCCAATGGAGACGTTACTGGGCTCGCTCAAGCAAATCGATGAAAATTGTTATTCATCATGGTTGTGGTCCGGGACATTGTGTGGTGTTGGAGATCAATTCTGTATGTGTTTGCAGTTTTAGTCCTGCCTGCTGTAATATCACTTCCAACACAGTTCATTTATTTCTTAGGGTCTCACCCCATAAGATGCTGCTCTATTTCAGTGCTTGTCGTGACTTCAGGTGGTACTCGGTTCATAAGGACTCAGGTTGCCTCTGGACTATACAGTCAGGGATCACAGCTGATGGCTTGGCAGACCCTACTGAATGTCAGAATCAAACTTTAATTGACTTTGAGCAAGGCCAGTGCCTGACATTCTGTGCTGTCTGTCTGGATCCTTTTACATTTATTTTTAAAACCAACTGGGGGCTTTGATCATCTTTGGCCATCTTTGGATTTGTTAAGCTTTGGGGATTACTGCACTCTGGCATCAGTTCACACAGGCTTAGTAAATTGCTTGTGATGCTGAGCCTAGAGTGACAGTACAGCAGACACGGTGCTTGTCTTGCAAGTTGGGGACATGCTTTCTATCCTCAACATCCCATGTGATCCTCAGGAACCACCAAAGGTGATTTATGAGTACACAGTCAGTTTGAAGCCTTGAGCATCCCCAGGTGAGGTTCCCGAACTAGAGAAACAAATACTACGTACTCTGTTGTGATCAAATCCTTGTTGGCCCTTTAAGACCCGGGCTATACTGTTTGTGTTGTTTTCTGGGGCCCCATATTTAACTCTTAAATTAAGACCTGAATCTTAGCTCTTGAATAACTCAAATTCTGGAGCATTTAGAAATGCAGATTCTGTTCATGCCTTTCCAGTAGTTGACTCCATTTTTATAGGGACACATGGGGTTTTCTTGTCACGTTTTCCTTGTCACTAATCCATGCTCCATCTCTGTGAGGTTCAGAGCATTCTGGGGTGAAGCCTGCGCTGATCTTGCTGGAAGGAGGAACCCTGAGGCCGGGGAGGAGAGGCATGTGTGCAGGTGAATGTCTGAGAACCCTCTCTGGCTCAGGCCCTGGGCAGTGTGTGGGTGCCCTGCGCACGTGTGAAACTCCCTGCTGACCCTGATACACTTGGGTTCCTGGATCCAGGCATCTGTGCTGCATTCACGCTGCCCTTCGCTCCCATGGATAGTCTGTCATGGAATAATCTTGCACTTTACTTTCTTCGCTTTGACATTATTTTTCCTCCTCTGCCAGTCCATGAAATTATCTCTCCTTGGTCTCCCTGTCTTTTCCTTACCAGCCTCTCTGTACAGCGTATAAATGTCGCTGTACCTTCAAAATTTTTTTTGCCTTTTTTATTTAATAAGTGAGGCCATAATAAAGCTATTTTGGCTCAAAGTGATAGTAATGCAGGAAATGTGCTCGTCCTGCATACTGTCCATCTGGTTCAATAACCAGCATCCCACGTAGTTCCCTGAGCATCACTGCGTATGTTCAACAAACAAAAACCAAAAAAAATGTCTTTTAAGTTTGCCAAGCTTTTCACAGCAATCCTCCCCAGGGACCTTCCCTTTTCTGTGGGATGCTTTGGACTGTGAGGACCATAGAGATGTCCTCAAGCTGTACTGCCTGCTTAAGGATGTTACATCCAAAGAATTCTTACATTTTGTATTGTGTTTGGTTTCAGAACTCAAAGCATGTCTTCAGGATTTTGGAACTCAGTCACTGAGTATGAGAGAGCCGGTAAGATTTGCAAGTTTGGAATCAATATTATTACACTAAGGGAAAATGTCAGTGGACCAGCATGTTATTTTTAAAGTGCAGGCCCGGAAATGGCCGGAAGGAAATTCAGAGTATGATGCTTGAGGTCGAGGACCCTTAGCTTCACTGGGTGTTGACATCTCTGCTCAAAACCTAAAGTAAATTGTAATATGTTTCATGTAAATGCCGTGTTTTTTCATTTGATTGAAAGTATCTACAAACGGTACTCATGAAAAAAACTTGTTTTTAAACTGGTCCATCCACATTGCTCCATGTGTTTCCCAGAAACCTACCGGGAATAATCCCTGAGCATTGCATGATCTACCCCGAACCCCTAATGAAAAATATATACATAACAGAAAAAGTCATTGATCCTGAAAAGAATTTTGCCTTTGGTGAAATATTTTCAATGGCCCTTGTGGTCAGTCTCAGCAGTGTGAAACAGCATTTCTTCACAAATGCATCCCGGGCTCTACTCCCCATTGAGCTAGAACTGAACCCAGAGTTTAGTGTGTTTTATTTTTCTCTTGAATCTGGTGCATCAATTTTCTGTGGAGGGAGTTATTTGTACTTGTTTATTGAGTTGAAAAAAACATTTTACAAATTAACGGCTCCTCATTCATCAATTTTTCATGCGTGTCTTACAGAAACATTAGGTTAGTCCATGGTAATGCCATCCACTTGTCGGGAATTGCATTGATGTCTTGCAAATGTTAGAAATCAATCTGCAGGTATCAATTTCATTTGACATGGAGACTATAAGGCATAGAACGATAATTGGAGTCCTCTGCTGTTCTACAGGGAAGCAGCCAGCCCGAGTGGAATTTCTCTTACCCTTCACACTGTGAAAAAGTCTCGAGTGTGCATTTTTGCCTTCAGCCATACGGGGATTCCAAGACATGCAGGATGGCCTCTGAGGGTGATCAGAATGGAGAGAGCAAACTCACTCTGAAGAATCCCTCCCCAGGGAAAAGGTTCACACAGTCTGTTCTTCTCGGTCCACAGACACAAACCCCAACATTGGGGCAATCCCTAGAATGTGGGAGAGGAGCACTGTTTATAGTGAGTCCTTCACAACAAAAGGTCCACAAGCAAAGTCACCATGGATTGACTCTGTTCAAGAGTAAGGAATGTGGGGGAGCTTCCCCGTGTTCCCAGGACCGTGATGTTCCCTTAAAACCCCACAATGGACAGAATCCCCAGGAGTGTCAGCAGCAGGGGCATGGTTTGAATCCAGCGTCACCCCTTTGTGATGACATGAACATCCACACTGGAGGGAAACCACATACATGTAAGGACTGTGTGATGTCCTTCATTCAATCCTCAGACCTCTTAAAACATAGGAGAATCCATGCTGGAGAGAAATCATATGTGTGTCAGCAATGTGGGAAGGTCTTTGCTTGCTCCTCACACCTTTCTATGGGAAAAATCATACTGGAGAGAAACCTCATAAATATAAGGCACGTGGAAAGGCCTTCACTCGATCATCAACCCTTAGAGGGCATATGAAATCTCATACTGAAGAGAGACCTCATATATGTAAGGATTGCGGGAAGGCCTATATTTATTCCTCAGAACTTACTCGGCATATGAGGATTCACAATGGAGAGAAGCCTTATGGATATAAGGTATGTGGTAAAGCATTTGTTAATTCCTCAAGACTTACCTGTCATATGAGAATTCACACTGGAAAGAGACCTTATGTTTGTAAGGAATGTGGGAAGGCCTTTGTTGAATCCTCAGGCCTTACTCGACATGTGAGAATTCACACTGGAGAGAGACCTTTTGTTTGTAATGAGTGTGGGAAGGCCTTTGTTTCTTTCTATAACCTTACTGGTCATGTGAAAATTCATACTGGAGAGAAACCTTTTGTTTGTAAGGAATGTGCGAAGGCCTTCCGTCTGCCTTCAGGCCTTACTGTACATAGGGCAGTTCACACTGGAGTGAAATCTTATATATGTCAAGAATGTGGGAAGGCCTTTGTGCTTCTTTTTCGTCTTAGGAGACATCATAAAATTCATATTAGATAACTCAATCCCCTGATATCAATGTTCAATGTCAAAACAGGCCCCTTTGTTAAAGCCTATTGTGTTTGGACCATGGGATGCTGTGCTACAAAAGTGCAGTCAGGAAGGAAATAATCCTGGAAGTGTGTAATAAAGTTTCTGTGATGTCAGTCTATAAGGGAAAGTATATGCAGCATTTGAACTTCATGTGTATGTTAACATGTAACTTTCGGATCTTCTGGTGAAAGCTGGAGGAATGTGAATTGAAAGGCAAAAAAAATCCCCTTTGCTCAGGGCTGTCAAGGCTCACCACTTTCTCATTCTTTGCTGTGAGTCTGGCCTGACTTTTTTTTTTTTGCTTTTTGGATCACACCCAGCTATGCTCAGGGGTTACTCCTGCCTCTACAATCAGTAATTACTCCTGGCGGTTTCTCGGTACCATATGGGATGGCAGGGATTAAAACTGGGCCGGCCCTTGCAAGGGAAAAGCCCTCCCCATGGACTATTGCTCCAGGCCCTGTAGCTTGGCTTTGAGGCCCTGGGTTCGGTGGATCATGGCAGAGAAACAGCTGCGCCTTCGTTCTTTGGGGCCTCCTGATTCATGTTCTTCGGAGCCACACCCAGCTGAGCCCTACTCCCTGCTCTCAGCTCAGGCAGCCATACCTGGGGGACTCCAACATTATGGGGTACTTGGCTGGAATCAAGGTGGGCCGTTTGTGACCAGCTCCTTCCCCCATGTCATCTCTGCCTCCCTTGTGTTCAGGTACTGGTTAGCATTGTGTAAGTGTAAAGGATAAATATTTTTTAAATGCCATCTTAGGAAAATTGCCCTGTCAAGGCTCTTTAATGGAGTGCAATGAAGAGAGTTATTTATTTATTTGTTTTGCTTTTTGGGTCACACCCGGCACTACACCTGGGTTTATTCCTGGTTCTGAACTCAGGAATTACTCCTGGCAGTGCTCAGAGGACCATATGGGATACTAGGAATCGAACCTGGGTTGGCCGCATGCAAAGAAAATGCCCTATCCGCTGTGCTATTGCTCCAATCCTGTTTTTTTTTATTAATTTTAAACTTTGTTTTTCCCGTCTTTTTGGGTTGTGCCCTGAAATACTCAGGAATTATTTATGGCGGTGCTCCAGTGTCTTGTTAAACCTGGTGCAAGACAAATGTCCTATCAGCTATACCTACTCTTTGGCCCCTATTGGAAACAGTTTAAATGAACTTTACTGTGTGCAGAAAGACATATGAGCGGATGGAAGGGGCCCTTGAATCAAATGCCTGAGATGTGCTGGGAATACGGGTCAGCTCCCCACATCCCAGCAGGCCATTCCATTTACCTGTGATTACTCACAAGGTTGGACACATTCCTGGATCCCCCCATCAGTTCAATAATATTACAGAAAAAAAGTAAATGTTGTATTTGGAATTAGCAAAGTCCCATCAATGTAGTAGTCACCAGAATGATAAAAAGGATTCAGCTCTGCTTAAAGGACAAAAAAAGGCTCCAAGGTGACCAAATTGGCTTGCTGCCCATAGCCTCCATTTTTAGGGTCAGAATATATGATGTTGTTGTTGGTGCAACCTGACAGTGCTCAGGTCCTACTCCCGGCTTTGCACTTCGATGTTGCTGAGGGGACCATTTGGAATTCTGAGGGTTGAACCCAGATTGACCACGTGCAAGGCAAGCGCCCAAGACACTGTACTACCCTCTTGCCCCATACTCTGTAGTTGAAATTTTGCTTTTGAAACTGCCTCCTGCGGTTTTCCTTGTAGGCAAGAGTCTACTGGTTCAGTGTTTTCAAGGGGTAGTGCATTGACCAGACAGTGCTCTCTGATGTTCTTATCAGCCTCTGCTCCTGTTCTGCATAAAAATGACGGGCAAAAGGACGGAAGCGGCCTATCTCTCCCGCCGCCCGCTTTTGCCAGTCTCAGCTCGTTTTTATCACTCCAGGGAGGTCGATGGCAGTGGTCAGGCGGGGAAGGAAACGAGGGCCAAGCTGGTTGGTCTTAGTAGCAATTTATTACATGGAAGAGATGTATGTCTTGGAGTCCTTAAGAGTTCTCAAGCACACGCTCTCCCTGAGAGATCCCCCAAAATCCCCTTATATAGATCATGGTACCTCTAAAGGGCACAATATAGTGATGTCACCAAAAGGAGTTACAGAAAGAACATTGAGGAGGCAAACCATACATTGTTTCTTTACATCAGCAGGCCAATAATCTTGCCTCACCTTTTATAAGCTACAAGCACTTGGATTAACACATCAAAGAACAGTCTGCTAGAGCTTGGAATCTACATCTCCAAGATCTGCCTGCCTGGAGCCAGGCATCTGCATCCCCTAGATCAGGCCTGGCTTAGCACCTGGGATCTGCATATCTAAGACCAGCTAGGTTGCTGTGAGATAAGGGAAACTGCCTGTTACAATATACTGAATTTACTGAAGCAGTTTGAAGGGGAGAAATATTCAGTCTCATCCAAGCTAGTCAGGACCCATGGGAAAGCTGCTTCTAGGACAGATTCTCATTTAGCAGATCAACCACCCTAGAACAGATTTCCCTGGATCTGTTTCTCCTCTCCTTGTCCAACCAACATATAAGCATACATAATATAAATCATTTTTATGGACACAGTAAGAAATAATTTAAGTTCCTAGAATTGCTCTCTTAGGGCCATCTTGATCTCGGACTGCATTGCTCAGGCCAGATATCTTTCCTATTCTTAGCAGCAGGGTCCTAGTCTGATCGTTACTTTTGGATCATGACAGCATTTGCCTATGATCAAACTCTTAACCTATAGTTAAGAATCGTGGCATCTTGGCCGGGCCCATCATGATGCCAGGGTAGCACAATACTTACCGGCTTGTCCTAGTTCCTTCCAGTCCCACGTCAGGACCCTGCCCTTGGGGTGCTAGGAAGTGAGGGCAACTGAGGCTTAAATTGAGAAAGCAGATGCCCAGGAGCGAATAATATTCAAGGCCAATTAAATCCTAAGTTATAAAGCATAATATTAATTATCTTCCTGTATCTATACAAAAGGGACATTGCATTAAAATAATCAAAAGACATAAGGAGAGGAGAAAGGCAATATTAACTTACAGTACAAGTTCAGTGTCGTAGAAGGATGAGACCTTACAAATTGGTTGGGGAAGAGAGCAAAAAGAAGTAGTTACAGACAAAGTAATGGGAGTGAATCCGGAGCACTGTGATGGGTGCACAACCTGCTAAACCTAAGATCCTTGTACTCCAACACTATTCCAGTGTCTGTCCAACTCTCTGGGCTCCTGCTAGGCCAGTTGCTCTCTGCATCTCCAGTACTGGATTTGCAGTCACTGCTTTCACCCTACCTTGATTACTTCCACAAGAAACTCAGCATCAGGTGAATTGTACCAACCTTCCTGTTTTACCTCGAATCAACCCAGCTGCGTTTTTCCTGATGGACTGTGTGTGAGAGCATTGGGTCATTGTTTGACTGACCAGTACAGCAACAGGGGTCTCCATATCCACAGCCCCCCCATTGTGTGACCCACCACTCTCCACAGCTGCCTCTGCACACTTTTATCCAGTCCATCCCCCTTGAAGCACACATTCACCTGGGTGGGCAAAAAGGGTCTCTGCCTCTGGACCATGGCTCTTTAAGGCTCAGGTTCCCGACAGATGTGGAAGTGGCATCCCAGGCCTGGGTCCTTCAGATATTTTTTCTATTCCAGTTGTGCTTGTCTGGCTCAGGCCACCATTGGTCTTGTGGTAGAGGAGGAAACGGTGGCCTTTCCTGGAAGAGGGACTGTGAAGACCTATTTTTTTGTCTGGGCACAAGTGGCAGCGCGCGGACACCCAGTGCCTCCCGTTCTCCGCAGTGTGAGTGCCGGGGCCGCTCCAGCTTGGGGGGCCCTTTTGTGCTTGTTTTTCTCTCATTTATGATATCAGCGATTTCCTGAGGCATAAGGGATGCTTTAGGGGAACCCATAGGCTTTAGGGGGTGCAGGTGTTGCGGAGTGTGTGGGTGATAGTGGGGGTCCCCTTTGGCCATGATCACCTCCAGCTCCATGAGCTTGGGGGTGAGCTTGGGGCCTGCAGGACCTTCAGAGGGCCGGGCTTGGCTGTCCCGACCCTCCCAGCATTGGACTTCGCTCTACCCTGTTCCGGAGCATTTCGCCCTGGCATCACTCATGTAGAACCTTCAGATTCACTTCAAACTGCAGGGCCCCAGCTCCCCTGTAGTAGCAGACCCAGTTGTTATCTGTCCTTTGTCGTGATATGCAGGGTCACATGGTGGTTTGGTCCCTGCTGGAAGCTGGGTTTTGCAAATGACACTTTTTCAGTATCATTGTTTCGGTTTGGCTTGTGTACCACATCCAGAGATGCTCAGGGTCTACTTTTTTTTTTCTTTTTTGGTCACACTCAGCGATGCAATGGGGATACTCCTGTCTCTGCCCTCAGGAGTTACTCCTGGCAGTGCTCAAGGGACCATATAGGATGCTGGGAATTGAACCCAGGTAGGCCGTATGCAAAACGAACATCCTACCCACTGTGTTATCTCTCCAGCCCCACTCAGGGTTCGGAAACTGCCTCCTGGGTTTTCCTTGTAGATTAGTGTTCATTGCTTGTATGTTGGCAATCATAGAGTGTTGACTGGACAGTGTTCTCTGATGTTCTTACAAGCTTTTGCTCCTGTTCCAGGGTCTCTTCAGCACTCTGGGCTGCTGCTAGGCCAGTTCCTTTCTGCTCTGGTGCTGGCTTCGAGTCTTTGCTTTCTCCTCACCTTGAAGGATGATTTCCCGGAGAAACACATTCTCCCATGCCCCATCTGCTGCCTATCTGCCTGTTTTACTTTGAATGACCCCCCTTTGCGATTTTCCTGATGGACTGTGTGTGAGAGCATTGGCTCATTGTTTGCCTGTACAAGACCAGAGCCCTTTTTACCCCTCGCTAGCCCTCCACTGTGTGATCGGCCAGTACAGCAGCTGCCTCTCCACTGTTTTATGTGAGCCCATCCCCCTGGTGTGACAGATTCACCTTGTTGGGCATAATGGTTCTCTCCACATCTGGAGTCTGGCTCTTTAAGGCTGCTTGCGGAAACAGAAGTGACATCACAGGCGGCACTTCCTGGTGCTTCTATTCCTGGAATTTGTGTCAGTGTTATTGTTCACGTGGGTAAAGGACAGATTAGGGCCCCTGTGAGGAAGTAGGACTCTGAAGACCAACTTTGTGGCTGAACGGGAGTGATCTCCCGTGAGCGCCTGGTGCGTCCCCATGTCCACACTGAACTGTGGGTCGTCCTCAGCTTGGGGGGCACATTTGCACTTGTTTTTCACTTGTTCCCTGATATCAGGCGATTCCTGAGGTGCAGCGGATCTTTGAAGTGGTGCAGCGGAGGAGGATGTGAGTGAGTGATCCTAGGCCATGATTGCCTACAGCTCTGCGATGGGGCAGCGGCGGGTGGGTATGGGGCTGAGCAAGGGGGCTGTGGGCCTTGGGGCTGAGAGACCTGCCAAGGGCAGGGACTTGTCCGTTGTGACCTCCAGCTGGCCTACGTTGGGACCTTGGCCCCAGACTCGCTGCTGTAAAACCTCCAGATTCACTTTGGGCAGAGTCACAGCTCCTGCAATGCCAAGAGACCCCTGTTACCATTTGGCTTTTTCAATGGCTTCCCTGGTATAATGGGGCCATACGGAGCAGTGGATCCGCAGGAGACAAGGGTTTTAATTTCCTTTTGGGGCTATTTTTGGTGTGGGGAATGGGGGGGCTCTGCATGTCCGAAGATACCCTGAGGGCTTACTCTGGCTACTGGCTCAAGCATTTTTCCTGGAGTGTTCTGGGTACCAAAGGGATGCATAGGGATGCAGAGGATTGACTGGTGTCAACAAGGCAAGCATCTTACTAGTTTTATTGTGTGTCAGATCAGGAATTTCTGCTTCTTCACATCAAGTTGCAAAGCCCTGTTTAGACCACTGTCTATTGAGGTGAGTACTGGGGGTAAAGGGTGTGTGTGTGTATGTGTGTGTGTGTGTATGTGCAGAAATTGTTTTTTTAATTTATTTAATTTATTTTATATTTTTATTAGAGCTACAATTACAGACTTACAAACTTTCCTGCATGCATTTCAGTCATACAATGATTGAGTACCCATCCCTCCACCAGTGCCCATTATCCACCTCCAATGGTCCCAGAAGCAGGGTGGGGTGGGGGCATGGGAAGAAAGTGTTTTTTTTTTTTTTTAAGAGGTGAAGGGCTGTGGCGTGACACAGTCACATTCTGGGCCATGGTTGTGGGGGGCAGCCCTGCTTACAGCCTGCAGGGGGCGCTGATGCACGTGATCTGGCCTCCGAGTCAGCGCCTGGCTGTGCCTGTGAGAGCCTTCTGTGGGACCCAGGGAGGAGTCCTCAGGCCAAGGCAGGGCTGAGTCTTCTCCCTTGTAACCAAGCCCAGAGCTTGTGTTGTAAAAGGCAGCACAGATGCTAATCCATTTTGCTTCTCCTGGGGCGACAGAAGCATTAGGCATTGTTCCCCAGGCGGGTCTGTGAGCCAGTGCCCAATGGTGTGGCTTGTCAGGGCTAGTGGTTGTGCTCTTCTCCAATGCTCACTGCTCTGACTCCTCCTCCAGGTCTCTGATCCTTGGGAAAATCAGAGGCAGGATAAGACAGTGACATGCCATTGGACACCCCATCCCTAGGTAGGAGGGCCATGGGAGAGACCTCAAGCTTTCCCCCATCTCAGCAGGCAATTCCATTCAGCTGTGCTTACTGACAGGACAGGGTGGTCTTATTCCTGGATCACACTCCTTTCTCATTTCAGTACTATTAGAGATAAAGAAACCAGAAACATTTACTTTTGCTTTTTTTTGGGAGGGGGGTCACACCTGGTGATGCACAGTGTTTACTCCTGGCTCTGCACTCAGGAATTACCCCTTGTTGTGCTCAGGCGACCATATAGGATGCTGGGAATCGAACCTGGGTTGGCTGCATGTAGGGCAAACACACTACCCACTGTGCTATCACTCCAGCCACAGAAGCATTTACTTATGGAAGCACTAAAATACCAACAATCTAGTTGACACTCGAATGCTAAAAGCCACTTAGATAGCAAGGCTATAAAATGATCTGTAAGAATTGCCTACTCTGAACTCTGTGTATACCTCCATTCTGGGATTGGTCCTTATGCTAGGTTTTATTTTTTTAGATAATATTTTTATTCAGGGACCACCTGGAACTTCTTAGGGGTTACTCTTAGTCAACATTTGGGATGCCAGGGATGGAGATTGAGTTGACCAATTCCAGTCCCATGTACTGTTCCCACCTGATCCATACTTTGCGTTTGAAAATGTGTGTTCCTGAAGCCTCCCCGTGGAACATTCCTTGTAGGTAGGTGTCCAGTGCTTGTGTGTTGTCAGTGGGTAGAGCGTTGAACCTATCGTGTTCTAGATACTCTTAGCAGCCTTTTTCTCCTGTTCGAGTTTCTCTCCAACTCTCTAGTGGCTGCTCACAGGGTTGTTCTGTTCCTCTCCTGGGCTGACTTCGGAGTCACTGTTTTTACTGCCATCTGGATTATTACTTCCCTGAGAAACTCACTGTCCCCACCTGCTACCTATGTGGCAGTTAGTGAAACAACATGCTTCATTTTTCTTGATGGACACGTGTATGAGTGCATTGGCTCGATGTTTGACTGACCCATGCAGGCTCAGGCCACTGCTTACTCCCCGGGGTCCCATGGTGTGACTGGCCTCCCCAGAAGTTGGCTCCCCCTCCTTTTTGTGAGCCCTGCCCCTTGCAGCACAGGATCCCCTGGGTGTCCCGAAAGGATCTCTCTGCACCTGGAGCCTGGCCCTTTAAGGCTGCGGGTGGAAACGGAAGTGATGTCAAAGAGAGGATTTTACGGGTACCTATTTTGTTGCTGACAGAGATAGTTCAGTAGGTCCCACTATTGTTACACGTGGGTGAAGGATGGCCTGGAACTGACTGGAAGCGGTTCTTGAAGGCCGATTTTGGAGCAGGACAGGGGCGACTCTCAGTCTCTGCACTGTGAGTGACGCGCTAGCGTGGGGTACGCTTTCGCGATGCTTCTCACTTGTTCCCCGACATCTAGGTGTTTCTGAGGCGTGGCGGGGCTTTAGGGGGACGCGGAGCTTTGGGGAGCACGGTGGGGGCTATACTGGGGAGCAATGTTGCGGGTGTGAGCATGTGGTCCCGGGGGGCCGCTGAGGCTAGGATGGCCTCCAGCTCCGTGATGGGCCAGCGGCGGGTGGGCGGCTTGGGGGAGGGGCTGAGCTTGGGGCTGAGCACGGGGGGGGGGGGTGCTGGACCTGCACACGGCAGGGGGCTTGGATGTCCCAACCCTCCCAGCAGTCCCATGTTGAAGTTTTGGCCCTAATGTCATAGCTGTAGAACCTCCAGATTTGAAGGGCAGAGCCGCAGCCCCCCCTCACCCCCCGATGGCAAGGGTCCCCTTGCTGTTCATCATTTTCCTTGCGCCCGTGTTGGTCCGTGACATTTGGGGGCAGTGACCCTGCAGGTGGCTGGAGTTTGCCAGTGAACATGTTCTCTTGGGGCTATTTTTTGTTTGGGGTTCTTTGGGGGGTGGTTGGGGCGAGGGCATCCCCGGAAATGCTCAGGGCTTCCTCTGGCTCTGGGCTCAGGTATGATTCCTGCTGGTGTTGCTGCGGGACATAGGTATGCGGAGAATTTACCAGGTCAGGGCAAGTGCCCTACAGCCTTCATTGTCTGACCAACCACAACATTGTTTTTTTTTTTTTTTTCCCAGATCACGAGTTTCATCTCCCTCATGTCAAGTTGCAAATCATCCTCCACACTTCATCTCTTCCTGAGCGGGTGACACGTCGCTATTGGGATAAATACTGAGGGTCAAGATTTTGTTGTTTTTTTTTTTAATTTTTTCCCTTTTTTTGAAGGAAGATACTTGTTTATTTGTGTGTGTGTGTGCGTGTGTGTGTGTGAGGGATTTTGTACAGGACTCCTGGTATTTTTGGAAGAAATTTATGTAGGAAGGGGTGGAGCAAAAGTACAGCAAATACTTGCCTTGCTCAAAGTCAAGTTGGGTTCGGTCCCCTGCATACTAGTGATCCCCAAAGCTTCCAGAAGTGAAACCCTGAGTGCAGAGTTAGGAATACCCCCTGAGTAATGCTTGTTCTGGCTCAAAGAAACACACACACACACACGTACACACTTGTACACACAGGAAACGTGTGATTGCAAGAAAAGAGAATAATAAGGATTCTGGAAAACTGTGGCAATGCCAGAAAACAGAGTTTTCAGAACCCACTATTTTACTATTTAAATGTTCCTCACTAGTTTGTCTTTGTACATAATTTTTGTTTGTTTGTTTGCTTTGCTACCTTAGAGTTGTTCTGTTGTTGCTGTAGTTTGATCATTCCTTGTAGGATCTGCCATTACTTCTGACTCAGCTCAGGGATCACTGCACCAAGCCCCATGGTGGCCAAGTATCATACTTGGGTCAGCTGAGTGTAAGACCACTCTATCCCCAAAAGAGAATATTTACAGTATAAGTAGTCTTGAGAAGTTCCAAATGTCAGGCACAGTTCATATTATGGTTCTTAGTAAATAAAGGCCTTGGTTATTTGGATTTATTTTCTATAAACCTGGGTGATTATACCATTTTCAAATATATTCCTGCACAACAGGAGCGAACATAGGATGAGACCCACGCAGATGTGCTGATGCGGGATTAGAGTAAATCAGGACTCAGATGGGCCCAGGTCCAGTGAGACAGAGCACGGCTGTGCCTCAGGCTCATCTGGACCCAGAAGTGACCTTGTTCCCATGGACAGAGTGCACAGGCGCATGTCCTTGTCCACCCTGCAAGACAGTGGGTGAAGGTTTGTCTACCCTAAGTCCCAGTCTTTCCCCATGGCAGAGCCACATTCCAGGCTGTAGTTCCCAGGGGCAGCACTGCTGCCTGCCTGCAGGGGGGGCTGGTACTCAGGAACTCCTGAGGCCCCTGGATGGGTCTCTAGGGAATTTTTTGTGCTCCATGAAGGAATCTGAGGATCATAGAAGGCTGCCATTTCCAGTTCTTTCACCCCATTTTGATTACTTCCTCACATAACTCAATGTCAGGTGCCTTGTTCCAGCCTGCCTGTTTGACCTTGAATCAACCCACATGTGTTTTTCCTGATGGACTGTGTGTGAGAGCATTGTTTCAATGATTGACTGACCAGTGCATTATCAGGAGTCCTCCCCTTATCCCCAGGCCCCGACTGTGTGAGCAAACACTCTAGCAGCTGCCTCTCCACTCCTTTATCCAGTCCATCCCCTTGCAACACGGATTCACCTGGATGGGCACAGAAGGTATCTGTATCTGGACCATGGCCCTTTAAGGCTCCTGGTGGAATCAGAAATGATGTCATAGACGGACCCTTCAGAAATCCTTTCTGTGCTAGTTGTGGTTGCCTGGCTCTGGCCGCCATTGGTCTCCTGGCTAGAGGAGGAACTGGCGCCTGGCATGACAGGGAAACTGTGAGGCCGATTTTCTGCAGAACACAAGTGGCCTCAGGTGAGCGCCCCACATCTTGGCACTTTCAGTGGTGGGGCTGCACCAACTTGGGGGGTGCTTTTGCGCTTGTTTTGCACTGTTCAGGATGTCCAGGTGGTTCCTGAGGTGAGGTAAAGCGAAAGCTTTCAGGGGACCCAGAGACTTTGGATGGTGCAGTGGGGGCTGTGCCAGGCACAGGGGTTGCAGGTGTGAACAAGTGATCCTGGGGGGTCCCTTTGACCAGGATCTCCTCCAGCTCCTGAAAGGGTCAGAGGCCAGTGGGCCTGGGACTGCGGGACCTGCAGAGAGCGGGACTTAGCCCTCCCGAACCTCCCAACATTGGACTGTGCTTGGCCCTGTCCGGAGCCTTTGGCCCTGGCATCCTTAGTGTGGCACCTTCACATTCACTTAGAAGGGCATGGCCCCAGCCCCACTGCAGCAGTTGACCCAGTTTTCCTTTATTGGACTGCCCTGATGGGGTGGAACCACCCAGTGTCTCTGTCCTTGCAGGTGGGTGGGGTTTGCAAATGAAACTTTTTTCATTATCATCATTTTGGTTTGGCTCTTGTACCACATCTGGAGGTGGTCAGGGTTTACTTTCAGCTCTGCAGTCGGGAATTTCTGCCCGTGGTACTATGGGACCATAAGGTATGCCGGGAATTAATCTCTGTTTGCTGCATGAAAGGCAAGTTCCCTACCCACTTTACTGTCTCTGGTCCCAGCTTTATATTTTTTCCCTAGGTCAAGAATTTCTCCATCCTAGGGTCCAGTTGCAAAGCACTTCATACATGTAATCTCTCCCTGACCAGATGACCCCCAGCTGTTGTTAGTACTGGGGGTCAAGTTTTGTTTTCCTTTTTTAAGAGAAATAGTTGATTCCTGGTGTGGGTGTTTTTGGGGAAGCTTCGTTCAGGGTCATTCCTGATGTGGTGAATATATTTAACTTAGAAAGGACCAGAGCAATAGTACAGCAAGTAAGGTACTTGCCTTCCAAGGAGCCAACCCAGGTCTTTCTATGTCAAGTAATCCATATAGTCCCTGAGCCCCACTAGGACTGAACCCAGATCCCAGAGCTACAATAATCCCTGAGCATTGGTAGTTGGGGTCTAAAATTGAAACATGTGCATGAACACACCCACATACACACAGAAAGGCTATGAAAGCAATTAGAGAGAGGAGTAGTATTCACGAGAAAACATGAATATCTGCAGCATAGAAAAAACAGATCTACTTAAGGATCTACTTTAAATGTTTCACTCTAGAATTTGTCTGTACCCTAAGTGTTTTAGGCTTGATCAGTAAATTTCCACTTTTGCTCCCCCCAGAGAAGGTTATAGTGCTCTTATGAGCACTCCTAATCTATCCTTAAATCATAAAGTCAAACCTTCTGGTGACTCTGGACTTTGCATCTGTAGTCACTTATTTGCACTTCTCTTTCCTCTGTAACCTATATAATCAATAATCCATCACTATAGAGCAATGTTCTTTGCTTCAAAAAGGAAAATACGTTCATGCTAAGCTCTTAATATTTATGAGTTAGTTGACTCTAAAATATATTTACTCCTGGCCATCCGTCATAATTACTTGACTCAGCATTCAGTTGCTATAGTCTCTAACCCCAGAAAGCTGGATCCCAGCCAGCTTTTAACCTTCGCTCGTGGACCCCAGAGAAGTAAGTTTTGGAATGTTTCTCTACTGTGTGTATCGATAATTTCCAATATTAATAAGAAGTAAACTTAATTGTTTAATATGTACGAGCAGGGAAAGAGAAAAGCAACACAGATGCATATAGCCCCTGAGTGAATTTCTTAGTATAGTCTCAGGCAGAACGTCTTCTTGACTTAATCCCCCCGCAAAAAAATTGTCTCTGTTGAAACGCTTTACCTCTGTAAATGGTAAATCACAATACATGCAGTTCTGTACCGCAAAACTCCTCAGATATTCTATAAGTATGCTATTTGGTTCTGAATTAAAGGTTGACTATGCACTATCCATTGGCCATCAGTTCCTGTGTTCCCTGTGTCTGTCTTTCTTTGGAGACACAGAACACTAAACGTGTTACCATGTGACCTACCAACTCACTATGCTTCACATCTGGCGACCTGGTGTGTATGCCTCAGAATTCATACTTGGGGTATTTTTTGTTGTTGTTCTCTTGTTTCATTAGAGTTATCTTTTGACGTTGCAGTGTTTTTGGTAATCACCCTTCATTGTCCGTGGCTTATTCCTGCCTCTAAACTCAGGGATCATTTCCTACAAGGGTCAGAGGCCCATATATGTTCTAGATTATTGAACCTGAGTCAGCCAAGTGCAAGGTGAATGTCTTACCGATTGTATTACCACTCCAGGCCCCAAGATATTATATTCATGGTTTCAAAGTGTACTCACTCTAGAAACTCCAGTTGTTAGATACATGTAATATTTCGTAATAAACATCCTGGTTATTTGGATACTTTTGTGATACAACACACTGTTTACATGGTTTTCAGAGTGATTCTTGCAAAAATTGGAGCATGTGCTGGATGAGGCTCATGTGCTGATTGGGGATTAGAGTAAATCACGACCAGGATGGGTCCAGGTCCAGAGGGTCAGAGCTGGGACATTCTGGGGCCTATAGGCGCTCAGAAGTAACCTTGATCCCTGGAAACGAGTGCCTAGGCCCATGTCCCATCCACTCTGCAAGAGGGCAGCTGAAGTTTTGTCCACCCTGAGTCCCTGTGGCTGCTCCCACAGCAGAGCCAATAACGGAGCCGTGGTCACTGGGGCATGCAGGGGCTGCTTCTGTGTGGGAGCTCCTGGCCTCATAGTTATTCTCTGGCCTTTGGGGCCTTCCTTTGTGGTTCCAAGGGTAGAGTCCTGGGGCTCGGGCAGCACTGAGTTTTCCTCCCTATAGGCCTCAACTGCTCCTGTCCTGACAGTAGCTGGGTCAAAACCCACTTCTCTGTCCCTTGAGAGACAGGAACATCTGTTAGTGTCTCCCCTTGGATGGTTCTGTGAGCCAGTGTCCAAACATCCGGCTGCTCACTACCTTTCTGGCTCCAATGCAGGGACTTCTTGTCAGTCCTGACAAGACTGGCGATTCTCGGGGCTTACTCTAAGCTCTGTCCATAGGAATCACTCTTTGTGGGTTTTAATGAATCTGGAGTGTTGGGGATCGACCCAGTTTAGCCCCGTGCATAGAAAGCTCCCAACATGTTGTACCATTGCTCAGGTCTCTCTAAAATGCTCCTGGTTCCTGCCAATGCTGAGTTCTCTGATTATTTCTTGTACTACACATAATTTCTATGTATTTTGGTTTTGCTTTTATTTGGGGCACAACTTGAATATTCTTGTCTCTGTGCTGAGGGATCACTCCTGGGGGTGCTCAGGGGCCATGGAGTGCTGAGGATTGAACATGCTTGGTAGCCAAAAAGGTTGCTGTCTTAATCCTGGTACTATTGTACCTGGCCCACAACTTCAGTTAATTTATTTTTATTTATTTTATTTTATTTTAGTTTTTTTTTTTTCATTGTTATTAGTGAAACACCATGACGTACTTTTGTATACTTACAATTTTTGTGCTTGGATTTCAGTAATACAGTGATCAATTACACATCCCTCCACCAGTGCCCATTCTCCACCACCACTAATCCCAGTATCCCTTCCACGCCCATCCCCCCAGTCCACCCTGCCTCTATGGCAAGGCATTCCCTTTTATTTTGTTTTGATTTGGTTTGGGGTTATACTTACAAACACTTAGGGATTATTTCTGGCTGAGTATTCAGTTATTCATCCTGGTTGTGGTCCGGGGCATTGTGTGTTGCTGGGGACCAATCCTGTACGTGTGTGTAGTGTCTGTGTCCTGCCTGCTGAAATATTGCGCCCAACACAGTTCATTTATTTCTTAGGGCCTCACCCCATAAGATGCTGCTCTATTTCAGTGCTCGTGGTCACTTGCAGTGGTTCTCTGTTCACCAGGACCCAGGGTTTGCCTCTGAACTATACAGTCAGGGATCAAGCAGATGACTTGAGAGACCCTACTGAATGTCAGGATCGAACTTTTATTGACCTTGAGCAAGGCCAGTGCCTGACCCTCTGTCCTGTCTGTCTGCATCCTTTTATCTTTATTTTTATAACCAATTTGGGGCTTTGGTCGTCTTTGGCCATCTTTGGATTTGTTAAGCTTTGGGGTTTACTGCACTCAGGCATCAGTTCACGCAGGCTCAGTACATTGCATGTGATGCCGAGCCTTGAGTGGCAGTACAGTGGGTACGGTGCTTGTCTTGCCAGATCTGGACATGCGTTATATCCTTACCATCCCATGTGATGCTCAAGCACTATGAAAGGTTGTTTCTGAGTACACAGTCAGGGAGAAGCCTTGAGCCTCCCCAGGTGAAGATCCCAAACTAGAGAAAAACATACTAGGTAATGGGCTGTGATCAAACGCCCATTGGGGTGAGAAACCTGTTGGCCCTTTGCAAGGCCAGGGCTATACTATTTGTGATGTTTTCTGGGGCCCCATATTCTCTTAAATTAAGACCCGAATCTTAGCTCTTGGATAACTCCAAATCTGGAGCATTTTAGAAGTACAGATTCTGTTCATGACATTCCCATAATTGACTCCATTTTTATAGGGAGACATGGGGTTTACTTGGCACCTTTTCCTTGTCACTTATCCATGCTCCATCTCTGAGAGGTTCAGGGCATTCTTGGGTTAAGCCTCTGGTGATCTCCTGGCTGGAAAGAGGAACCCTGAGGCCGGGGAGGAGAGTCACGTATGCAGGTGAGTGTCTGAGAACCCTCCCTGGCTCAGGCCCTCGGCAGTGTGTGGGTGCCCTGAGCACATGTGAAACGAGCTGCTGACCCTGATATCCTTGACTTCTTGGATCTTGGCATCTGTGTTCTATTCACGCTGCTCTTTGCTCCCACGGATTGTCTGTCATGGAATAATCTTGCCCTTTAATTTCTTGGCTTTGACATTATTTTTCATCTTCTGCCAGAATTTCCATGAAATTCTCACTTCTTGGTCCCCCTGTCTTTTCCTTACCAGCCTTTTTGTACAGCCTGTAATGTTGCTA
This sequence comes from Sorex fumeus, assembly GCF_029834395.1. Taxonomy (NCBI): domain Eukaryota; kingdom Metazoa; phylum Chordata; class Mammalia; order Eulipotyphla; family Soricidae; genus Sorex; species Sorex fumeus. Next base: position 3,102,560 of record NW_026606191.1, read on the forward strand.
TACTTTCAAAAAATTGCCTCTTTTGTTTAGTTAATAAGTTAATAATAAAGCTATTTTGGCTCTGAGTGATAGTAATGCAGGAAATGTGCTTGTCCTGCACATTGTCCACCTGGTTCAATAACCAGCATCCCAAATAGTTCCCTGAACATCACTGCGTATGTTCAACAAACAAAAAAGAAAAAAATGTCTTGTAGGATTGCCAAGCTTTTCACAGCAATCTTCCCCAGGGACCTTCCCTATTCTTTGGGATCCTTTGGACTGTGAGGACCATAGAGATGTCCTCAAGCTGTACTGCCTGGTTAAGGATGTTTCATTCAGTAATTCTTACATTGTATATTGTGTTTCATTTCAGAACTCAAAGCATGGCTTCAGGATTTGGGAACTCAGTCAGTGAGTATGAGTAAGCCGGTAAGATTTGCAAGTTTGGAATCAATATTATAGTACTAATGGAAAATGTCAGTAGGCCAGCATGTTATTTTTAATGTGCATTCTGGGAATGGCCAGAAGGAAATTCAGAGTATGATGCTTGAGGTCGAGGACCCTTATCTTCACTGGGTGCTCACATCTCTGCGAAAAACCTAAGGAAAATTGTAATATGTTTCATATAATTGTCGTGCTTTTTCATTTGATTGAAAGCATCTACAATGGTAATCGTGAAAGGAGTTGGTCTTTTAAACTGGTCCATCCACATTGCTCCATGTGTTCCACAGAGACCTACCAGGAATAATCCTTGACACTGCATGGTGTACCCCCTCACCCAAATGAAAACAAACTACAGAACAGAAAAAGTCATTGATCCTGAAAAGAATCTGCCTGTGGTGAGATGTTTTCACTGGCCCCTGTGGTCAGTCTCAGCAGTGTGGGATGCAGCATTTCTTCACAAATGCTTTCCGGGCTCTGCACCACAGTGAGATAGAACTGAACCCAGAGTTTAGTGTGTTTTATTTTTCTTTTGAATCTGGTGCATCAGTTTTCTGTGGAGGGAGTTATTCCTGCCTGTTAATTAAGTTGAAAAAATATTTAAGAAATTAATGGCCTCTCATTCATCAATTTTCCATGTGTGTCTTACAGAAACATTAGGTTAGTCCATGGTAATGCCATCCACCTGCCGGGAATTGCATTGTGTGTTGCGAATGTTAGAAACCAATCTGCAGGTATCAATTTTATTTAACATGGAGACTCTTAAGGCATAGTACGATAATTGGAATCCTCTGCTGTTCTACAGGGAAGCAGCCAGCCCAAGTGGACTGTCTCTGACCCTTCACACTATGAAAAAGTCTTGAGTGTGCATTTGTGCCCTCAGCCACATGGGAATGCTAAGACAGGCAAGATAGCCTCTGAGGATGTTGAGAATGGAGAGAGCAACCTCACTCTGAAGAATCCCTCCCCGGGGAAAAGGTTCACACAGTCTGTTTTTCTCGGTCCACAGACACAAACCTCAACATTGGGGCAGTCCCTAGAATGTGGGAGAGGAGCACTGTTTATACTGAGTCCTTCACACCGAAAGGCCCACAAGCAAAGTCACCATGGATTAATGCTGTCCGAGAGTAAGGAATGTGGGGGAGCTTCCCCGTGTTCCCAGGACCATGATGTTCCCTTTGAAACCCACAGTGGACAGAATCCCCAGGAGTGTCGGCGGCAAGGGCATGGTTTGAATCCAGCGTCACCTCTTTGTGATGACATGAACATCCACACAGTAGGGAAACCACATACATGTAAGGACTGTGCGACGGCCTCCAATAGACCCTCATACCTCTTAAAACATTGTAGAATTCATACTGGAGAGAAAGCATATCTGTGTGAGCAATGTGGGAAGCTCTTTTCTTACTCTTCACACTTTCCAGACACAGGAAAATTCATAATGGAGAGAAATGTCATAAATATAAGGCACATGGAAAGGCCTTCACTCAATCCTCAATGCTTACTCATACTGAAGAGAGGCCTTTTATATGTAAGGAATGCGGGAAGGCCTTTACTTATTCCTCAAACCTTACTCGCCATATAAAAATTCACAAAGGAGAAAAGCCTTATGGATGTAAGGTATGTGGGAAAGCCTTTTGGTATCCCTCACAACTTACTTGTCATATGAGAAAACACACTGGAGAGAAGCCTTATGGCTGTAAGCTATGTTTAAAGGCCTTTGTTGCATCCACAAGCCTTACTAGGCATATGAGAAGTCACACTGGAGAGAGACCTTATGTTTGTAAGCAATGTGGGAAGGCCTTTTTTGTATCCTCAAGACTTACCCGACATATGAGAATTCACACTGGAGAGAGACCTTATGTTTGTAAGGAGTGTGGGAAGGCCTTTGTTTGTTCCTCAACCCTTACTGGTCATGTGAGAATTCACACTGGAGAGAAACCTTTTGTTTGTAAGTAATGTGGAAAGGCCTTCCATCAGGCCTCCGCCCTAAATGTACATAGGGCAGTTCACACTGGTGTGAAATCTTACATATGTCAAGAATGTGGGAAGGCCTTTCTGTTTATTTCTGGTCTTAGGAAACATCAGAAAATTCATATTGCGTAAGTCAATACCCTAATAACAATTTTTAATGTCAAAACATCCCCCCTTTGGTAAAGTCTGTTTTCTTTGTACCATGGGATGCTGTGCTACAAAAGTGCAGCTAGGAAAGAAATAATCCTTTAGTCCTTAACAAACATTTTGTGATGTCAGTTTATAAGGGAAAGTCTATGCAAAGTTTCTGGCATTTAAACTTGATGTGTATGTTAACATGTACTTTTTGGATTTTCTGGTGAAAGCCAGGAGGAATGTGAATTAAAAGGCAAAAAATCCCCTGTGCTCAGGGCTGTCAAGACTCACCACTGTCTCATTCTTTATAGTGACTCTGGCTTGACTTTCTTTTTGCTTTTTGGTTCACACCCAGCGAAGCTCAGGGGTCACTCCTGCCTCTACAATCAGTAATTACTCCTCGTGGTTTCTCTGTACCATATGGGATGCCAGGGATTGAAACTGGGCTAGCCCCATGCATGGAAACAGCCCTCCCCCTGGACTATCACTCCAGCACCTGTGAGTTGGCTTTGAGGCCCTTGGTTTGGGGGATTATAGCAGAGAAACAGCCACACCTTCGTTCTTCAGGCCTCCTGATTCATGTTCTTTGGAGCCAGAACCAGCTGAGTCCTATTCCTCGCTCTCAGCTCAGTCATCCCTACCTGGGGGACTCAGGATCATTATGGGGTACTGTGGTTGGAATCCAGGTGGGCTGTGTTCAAGCTCCTTCCCCCATGCCATCTCTGTCTCCCATGTGTTCAGATACTGGCTAGCATTGTGTAAGTATAAATAATAAATGTTTCAGAAAGTGTTATCTTAGTTAAATGGCCCTGGCAAGGTTCTTTAATGAAGTGCCGTGAAAACAGTTTGTTTTTAAATTTTGAACTTTTTTCCCGTCTTTTTGGGTCATATCTTGAAATACTCAGATTACTGTTTTTAGAAAGACATATGAAAGGATGAAAGAGGCCCCTTGCATCAAATGTCTGACAAATGCCGGGAATATGGGTCAGCTCCCCACATCCCAGCAGGCTGTTTCATTCATCTATGATTACTCACAAGGTTGGTCACATTCCTGGATCCCCCCACCAAGTTTAATAATATTACAGAAAAAAATTAAGTGTTGTATTTAGAATTAGCAAAGTCCCCTCAGTGTAGTAGACACCAGAATGATAAAAAGGATTCAGATCTGCTTAAAGGACAAAAAAGGCTTTAAGGTGCCCAAAATGGCTTGCTGCCCATTAGCCTCCATTTTTATGGTCGGAATATATGATGATGTTGGTGCAGCCTGGCAGTGTTCAGGGCCTACTCCTGGCTTTGCAATTCAATGGTGCTCAGGGGACCGTTTGGAATTATGAGGGTTGAACCCAAATTGACCACATGCAAGGCAAGCGCCCAAGCCACTGTACTAACCTGTTGCCCCATAGTCTAGATTTAAAACTGTGCTTCTGAAACGGTTTTTCTTGTAGGCAAGAGTCCACTGGTTTGGTATTTTCAAGGGGTAGTGTGTTGACCAGACAGTGCACTCTGATGTTCTTACCATCCTATCCTCCTTTTCCAGTGTCTGTCCAGCTCTCTGGGCTGTTTCTAGGCCCGTTCCTCTCTGCATCTCCAGGGCTGGCTTTGCAGTAACTGCTTCCACCCCATCTTAATTACTTCCCCAAGAAACTCAGCAACCTTCCTGTTTTACCTTGAATCATCTCAGCTGCTTTTTCCTGATGGACTGTGTGTGAGAGCATTTAGTCATTGTTTGACTGAGCAGTACAGAATCAGGGGTCTTCTTATCCCCACCCTCCCACTCTGTGACCCACCACTCTCCACAGCCACCTCTGCACACCTTTATCCAGTCCATCCCCCTTGATCACAGATTCATCTGGGTGGGCAAAAAGGGTCAGGTTCTGGCAGCAGTGGAAGTGGCGTCCCAGGCCAGGAACCTTCACATATTTTTTCTCTTCCCATTGTGGTTGCCTGATCAGGCAGCGATTGGTCTGATGGTAGAGGAGGAAATGGTGGTCCTTTGTGGAAGGGGGACTGTGAAGACCTATTTTTTGTCAGGACGTGTGTGGCGGTCCGCGAGCGACCAGTGCCTCCTGTTCTTTGAACTGTGAGTGCCAGGACCACTCCAGCTTGGTGGGGCCCTTTTGTGCTTGTTTTTCTCTCATTTTTGATATCAGCCATTTCCTGAGGCATGAGTGATGCTTTAGGGGAACCCAGAGGTTTTAGGGGGTTCAGGGGTTGCGGTGTCTGTGGGTGATCATGGGAGTCCCCTTTGGCCACCATCACCTCCAGCTCCATGAATGGTCAGCAGCAAGTGGGCGTGGGGCTGAGCGCAGCGGCTGAGCTCGGGGCCTGCGGGTCCTGCAGGACCTGCAGAGGGCAGGGCTTGGGTGTCCTGACCCTCCCAGGATGGGACTTTGCTCTGCACTGTTTCAGAGCACTTGGTCCTGGCATCACTCACTCGTGTAGAACCTTCAGATTCACTTCAGAGTGCAGGGTTCCAGCACCCCTGTTGTTGTCTGTCCTTTGACTGTTGTGAAATGGCAAGACCACATGATGGCTTGATTCCTGCCAGAGGCTGGGTTTTGCAAATGATACTTTTTCAGTATAATTGTTTTGATTTGGCTTGTGTACCACATTCACAGTTGTTCAGGGTCTACTTTTTTTTTGCTTTTTCGGTCACACCTGGCAATGAAAAGAGATTACTTCTGTCTCTGCAGTCAGGAGTTCCTCCTGGCAGTGCTCACAGGAACCCTATGGGTTGCTGGGAATCAAACCTAGGCAGGCCACATGCAAAGCAAACGTCCTACCTGCTGTGTTATCTCTCCAGCCCCACTCAGGGTTCGGAAACTGCCTCCTGGGTTTTCCTTGTAGATGAGTGTTCACTGCTCGGGTGTTGGTAATCGTAGACCATTGAGTGGACAGTGTTCTCTGATGTTCTTACGAGCCTTTGTTCCTGTTCCAGCGGCTCTCCAGCTCTCTGAGCTGCTACTAGGTCAGTTTCTCTCTGCTCTTGTGCTGGCTTCGAGTGACTGCTTTCACCCTACTTTGATGGATGATTTCCTGGAGAAGCTCATTGTTCCTTGCCCACCTGCCCCCTATCTGCCTCTTTTGTTTTGAATGAACCCCCTTTGCTTTTTTCCTTATGGACTGTGTGTGAGAGCATTGGCTCATATTTGCCCAGTAGGACTTCTTACCTGTCACTACCCCTCCACTGTGTGACCGTTCAGGACAGCAGCTGCCTCCATCCCTTTATGTGAGCCCATCCCCCTTGCCCACAGATCCACCTGGGTGGGCATAATGGTTTTCTCCACATCTGGAGTCTGGCTCTTTAAGACTGCTTGTGGAAGCAGAAGTGACATCACAGGGGGCCCTTCCTGGTGATTCTATTCCTGGAAACTGGGTCAGTGTCATTGTTAACATGGGTAAAGGACAGAGTAGTGCCCACAAGAGAAAGTGGGACTCTGAAGGGCCAACTTTGTTGCAGAATGGGGACAATTTCCCGTGACTGCCTGGCAGTTCCCCATGTCCACACTGAGCTGCGGGTCCTCGCCAGCTTGGGGGCACTTTTGCACTTGTTTTTCACTTGTTCCCTGATACCAAGTGGTTCCTGAGTTGCGGTGGATGTTTGACGGGGTCAAGGGAGGAGGATGTGAGTGAGTAATCCTGGGGGGCTGCTGCGGCCACAATAGCCTCCAGCTCTGCGATTGAGCAGCGGCGGGTGGCTACGGGGCTGAGCAAGGGGACTGTGGGCCTTGGGGTGAGGGACCTGCCGAGGGCAGGGGCTTGGCCGTTCTGACCTCCAGCTGGCCTACTTTGGGACCTTGGCCCCAGAATCGCTGCTGCAAAATCTCCAGATTCACTTTTGGCAGAGTTGCAGCTCCTGCAATGCCAAGAGACCCTGTTACCGTCTGACTTTTTCAATGGCTTCCCTGGTATGATAGGGCCATCTGGAACAGTGGATCTGCAGGTTACAGGGGTTTTAGTTTCCTTTAGGGTCTATTTTTGGTGTGGGGAATGGGGGGCTCTGCATGCCCGACGATACCCTGAGGGCTTCCTCTAGCTCCTGGCTGAAGTATTCTTCCTGGAGTGCTCTGGGGGCCATAGGGATGCGTAGGGATGCAGAGGATTGAGTGGTGTCAACAAGGCAAGCATCTTGCTAGTTTTACTGTCTACCAGAACAGGAATTTCTGCTTCTTCATATCAAGTTGCAAAGCCCTGTCTAGACCCCATTTTATTGAGATGAGTACTGGGGATAAAGGGTGTGTGTGATAGTGTATGTGTGTGCCTGTTGAAATTGGGTTATTTTAAGAGGAGGAGGACTGTCCCCATAATAGAGCCACATTCTGGGCTATGGTTGTGGGAGGCAGCCCTGCTGCCAGCCTGCAAGGTGCGCTGATGCATGTGATCTGGCCTCTGAGTCAGCCTCTGCTGTGCCTGTGAGAGCCTTCTTTGGGACCCAGGGAGGAGTCCTCAGGCCAAGACAGGGCTGAGTTTTCTCCTTTGTAACCAACCCAGAGCTTGTGTCGTGAAAGGCAACACAGATGCCAACCCATTTTGATTCTCCTGGGGAGACAGCAGCATTAGGCAGTATCCCCCAGGCGGGTCTGTGAGCCAGTGCCCTCATCAGGCCTGGGGGTTGTGCTCCTCTCCAGTGCTCACTGCTCTGACTCCTCCTTCAGGTCTCTGATTCTTGGGAAAATCAGAGGCAGGAGAAGATGTTGACATGCCATCGGACATCCCATCCCTAGATAGGTAGAGAGTGACAAGAGAAGGTGATGCAGTGACAGGAGCACTCAGTCTTCTTGGGCCAGATGTCTCTGAGTTGTTTCAGGAATGATCCTGTATTGTGCCTCCTTTTTGGATGGCCCTATACTTTCTTTATTAGGCTATGTTTATTTCAGTTCTGTTGTATTTGGCTTTTCAACCACACCCAGGTAAAGAGTGCTCATACCTTAGTGCTCAAGGATGACTCCTGACATGTCTCAGGAACCATATGGGATGCTGGGGGTCAAACGCTTGCGTCTGGGTATTTTGTTTTATTTGGAGGGGTATACCCAGGGATTCTGGGGATTATTCTTGGCCCTGCACTCTGGCGTTGCACCTGGCAGTGCTAGGGGGACCATATGGGAAGATTGGGTTCACAGCCCGACCCTCTGTTCTGTTACTCCATCCTGCTGCTTTATTTTCTTTCCTGTTTATTTTTGTTGCACAGTGGAGGTGCCCAGGCCTTCCTTGCTCTGTGCTCTGTATTCGCACTTCATGCACATCATGGGTCCCCTAGGGTGTGCTGGCCCTGTTTTCTCCGTAGCAGCTATGGTGAGTCGGATCCCAGGACATGTGTTTCCCCTATTTTGTCCTTTCTGCTCTGGAGAGCCGTGCCTGCTCAGTCACACAGTCCTGCATTCATTCACTTCTCTGTTTGCAGTTCTGGGCATGCGCCGTCTTTTGGAGTCACACCTAGAAATACTCATGGATTACTCCTCATAGTGCTCTGGGACCCTGTTAACGGTAATTCAAGAGAAATGTTGTCCCTGCTCTCCTGTCTCTTTGGCCCCTACTCGAAACAGTTTAAATGAACTTTACTGTGCATAGAAAGACGGTTGAAAGAATGGAAGGAGCCCCTTGATTCAAATGTCTGACACATGTTGGGAATATGGGTCATTTCCCCACATGTCAGCACTCCCCAGGCTCCCCACATCCCAGCCGGCCCTTCCATTTTCCTGTGATTACTCACAAGGTTGGTCAGGTTCCTGGATCCCAACCATCAGTTCAATAATATCAGAGAAATAAAATAAGCATTCTATTTGGAATTAGGAAAGTTACATCAATCATGTAGTCACCCCAATGATAAAAAGGTTTCAGATCTGTGTAAAGGCCATAAAAGGCTCCAAAGTTACCGGAATGCTCTAGGTTTTTATGTGTACATACCTGTACACAGATATGAATTTGATATATATTTAATTTCTATGATATACATTATGTGTTATACAAATACTCCATATATTATATATATATATGTATATGTCAAAAAACAAACTGTCCTCCCGTTTTTCATGTATTTTGCTCTAGCAGGCCCAGTAAAGTCACATTTTGAGACTTCTCGTTACTGTGTTTAGCATATCGAATACTCCACAGGTAGCTTGCTAGGCTTTGCTGTGCAGGCGAGATACTCTTAGTAGCGTGCTTAGCTCTATGAGAGGGGCGGAGAAATCGAACTCGGGTACACTATGTTGGCCGCTTGCAAGGAAAACACTCTACCAATTGTGCTATCGCTATGTTTGCTGGTGGTACACACCTGGCAGTGCGCCTAGCTTAGTCCTTGATTTTCACTTTGACAGTGCTCAGGGGACCATTTGGAATTATGAGAATTGAACCCAGGTAGACCACATACAAGGCAAGCACCCACCCCACTGTACTACCTCTCTTGTTCATACTCTGGATTTGAAGGTGTTTCTGAAACTGCCTCCTGTGTTTTTTCTTGTAGGCAAGATTCCACTGGTCAGGCATTTTCAAGAGGTAGCATGTTGGCTGGACAGTGCTCTCTTATGGTCTTAATAGGCTTTTCCCCTTTACAGTGTCTGTCCAGTTGTCTGGGCTGGTGCTAGGCCAGTTCTTCTCTATATCTCCAGGGTTGGGTTCAGAGTCACTGCTTTCACCCCATCTTAATTACTTTCTCACGAATCTCAGTGTCAGGTGCCTTGTACCAACCTGCCTGTTTGACCTTGAATCAACCACATGTTTTTTTTTTTTTTTTCCCTGATGAACTGTGAGAGCATTGTTTCAATATTTGAGTAACTGGTACAGGATCAGGGCTCTTGTCCTTACCCCAGCGCCCCACTTGTGACCCACCACTCCAGCAGCTGCCTCTCCACTACTTTATCCAGTCCAGTCCCCTTAAAGCACCAATTTACCGGGATGGGGACAGAGGGTCTCTGCATCTAGACCATGGACCTTTAAGGATCCTGGCAGGTGCGGAAGTGTTGTCACAGAACTGGTACGTTCAGCATCCTTTCTTTTCTAGTTGTCGTTGCCTGGCTCAGACTGCCATTGGTCTCGTGGGTAAAGGAGGAATTGGCTGCTCCTTTGACGTGGACTGTGGAGGCTGATTTTGTGGCAGGATACTAGCGGCCTCCCAGTCGCCTGCACTGTGAGTGGCAGAGCTGGGCCACCTTGGGGGTGCTTTCTCCCTTGTTTTTCCACTCGTTCCTGGCATCCAGGCGGTTCCTGAGGTATGGCAAAGGCTTTAGGGGGACCCAGAGGCTTTGGGCAGTGGAGTGGGGGCTGTGCCGGGGTGCAGGGTTCGCACGTGTAAGCAAATGATCGTGGGAGGGTCCCCTTAGCCAGGATCACCTCCCGCTCCGGAAAGGCTCAGAGGTGGGCGGGTGCTGGGCTGAGGGACCTGCACAGGGCGGGTCTTAGCCCTCTCAAACCTGCCAGCACTGGGCTGAGCTTGCCTCTTTCCAGAGACTTTGGCCCTGGCTTCACTAGTGTAGAACCTCCAGATTCACTTCACAGGGCAGGCCCCCAGCCCCGCCGTGCAGCAGGAAACCCAGTTCTCCTCTGTGCTTTGATTTGCTGTTGTGGTGGGAAAGGGTCACCCGGTGGCTCTTCCCTGTGAATGGGTGAGGTTTTGGAAGTTGAAACTTTTTCTTTTCTTTTCTTTTCTTTTCTCTTTCTTTCTTTCCTTTCTTTCTTTCTTTCTTTCTTTCTTTCTTTCTTTCTTTCTTTCTTTCTTTGCTGTCCTCACGTTGTTCATCAATTTGCTCAAGCGGGCCCAGTAATGACTTAATGGGAGACTTTGTTGTTACTGTGTTTGGCATATCGAATACAAAACAGCTTGCCAAGCTCTACCGTGCGGGAGAGATGCTCTCCATAGCTTGCCAGGCTCTTTGACAGGGGCGGAGGAATCGAACTCGGGTTCGCCATATTGGCTGCATGCAAGGCAAATGCTCGACCGCTGTGCTATCACTCCAGCCCACTTTACTTATTTATTTTTTTTCGTTTTGGATCACACTCAGCCATGCACAGGGGTTACTCCTGTCTCTGCACTCAGGAATTACTCCTGGCGATGCTCAGGGGAGCAGATTGGATGCTGGGAATTAAATCTGGGTCGGCCACATGCAAGGTAAATGCTGTGCCAGCTCTGCTTTTCCTCCAGCCCCTTCATTATTTTTTTGGTTTGGCTTCTGTACCATATCTGGAGATGCTCAAGGTTTACTTTTGGCTCTGCACTTGGGAATTCCTGTTGATGGTACTCAGGGATCATATGGGATGCCAGGGATTGATCTGGGTTGGCAACGTGCAAGGCAAATTCCCTTACCCACTTTACTGTCTCTCGTCCCAACTTTTATGTCTTATTTTCTAGGTCAAGAATTTCTGCTTCCTAAGTGCCAGTTGCAAAGCACTATGAGCATTGTCTCGTGTGACACTGTCCCAACATATAAACATAAAAAACCCAAAATCCTCATTGATCCTGACATTGATTCAATTAGGTTAGATGATTTCAATGGCCCCTGCATTCTCAGCTTTGTGGGGACTCAGCCTTGCCTTCATACATGCATCCCGATCTCCATACTGAGCTACAACAGAACCCAGACTCAGGTGTATTTTTATTTTCTTGAAAGTTGTGCTTCCTTTTTCTGTATAGAAATAATTTCCACTTAATGTGTTCTTCGTTGCGTTGAGAAAAAATTGGACACATGTTAATAGCAACACTTCTGTCAATTTTGCATGAACTTCTTGCAAAACTATTTGGTCATTCTAGAAAAAGCCATATATGTGTCAATAATTGTATTTCCATGGTAGAAATGTTAGACATCAAACCTGCAGGGTTTGACTTTTTTTTGACATGGAGACCCTCAAGAAATCAAGAAATAATTGTAAACCTCCTCTGCTGTTCTCCAGGGAAGCAACCATCCTTAGCAGAATGTCCCTGATCCTTTGCACTGTGACAGTCTCGAGTGAGAGTGGTGCCTGCATCACTGTGGGGATTCTGAGACAGGCAGGAAGTCTTCAGATGCGAAAAATTGCAGGGCTGTTAGCAGCACGGACACAATTTGAGTCACCTGCCACACAAGTGTGATCATCTGAATATACACACAGGAGAGAAATTGTAAACATGTAAAAAATGTGGGAAGGCTTAGATCTATCCTCATACCTGATTATACATAGGAGAATTCATACAGGAGAGAAACGCTATTCATCCAAGGAATATGGGAAGACCTCAAGACTTAGTATGCATAGGAAAATTCATTTAGAGAAACCTTATTCATGTAAGGATAAGGAATGTTTGAAGACCTTTATTTCCTTCTCAGGGGTTTCTGTGCATAGAAAATTCATGTAGTAGAGAAACGTTACTCATGTAAGGACTGTGGGAAGACCTTTACTTTGTACTCAGAACTTACTAAGCACAGGAAAACGCACACTGAAGAGAATCCATATATATATATACTGTTGGAAGGCATTCACTTACCTCTCACTCCTTATTACATATAAGAACATTCATACTGGAAAGAAACATTATGTATGTAAGGCAAGCAGGAAGGCATACATTATATCCTCAAGCCTTAGGGATCACAGAAAAATTCATATGGCAGACAGCTTACATATGGAAGGACTGTGGGAAGGCCTTCATTCAAAATTGATGTCTTACTAAACAGAAAATTTCATACCAGAGAGAAACCCCATACATGTTAAAAAGGCCTTTGCTCTACATTCAAGCCTTAGTATGCATAGGAAAATTCATAGTGGAGAGAAGTCTTCCATATGTCAGGAATGTGCAAAGGCCTTCACTCAACCCTCAACTCTTACGATCCATAGGAAAATACAAACTGGAGGGAAAGCTCATGTTTGTCAATGTAGAAAAGCCTTTGTGTGCCTCTCTAACCTTTGTAGTCTTTGTAAAATGCACATGGGATGAGTTGACCCCGAAGAACTGTCCCCAAGTTTAGAACAATCTCCCTAGGGAAGACGAGTTTTATTTAAACCAGGAAGGGTAGGAGGGGGCTACAAAAGTGCAGCCCAGAAGCTAAGAATCTGGCATGACAAGCTTCCCTTGACATCACCCTATAAGGGAAAGGTACTCGGTCATTATTACCAGGGCTATAGTTATGCCAGTGTCACGGCATTTAAACTTCACTGTGTGTTAACTAGTAAATAACAGTCTTGGTGATGGAAGCCAGGAGGAAAGTGACTAAATAAGTACCAAGTATAAAAGGAAAAACCTCTTGGAGCAACAAAAGCTTTTAAAAATTAATAATACAATCTTACCAACCCTAAAAACATATATAACAATGTTCACATGAATTTGTTTTCTCCACCTATTGCATAGTGGTAGGGCGTTTGCCTTACAAGCGGCCAACATGGCCGACCCGAGTTCAATTCCTCTGCCCCTCTCGGAGAGCCCGGCAAGCTACTGAGAGTATCTCGCCTGCACGGCAGAGCCTGGCAAGCTCCCCGTGATGTATTGGATATGCCAGACACAGTAACAGCAAAGTCTCCAATGGAGACGTTACTGTGCCCGCTCAAGCAAATCGACGATCAATGGGAGGGCCTTTATATTTATCTTATCTCAAATTTTATTTTATTCTTTTTTTGGCCTTTTGAGTTACATCTGGCAATGCACAGAGGGTACTTCTGGCTATGCACTGAGGAATTATTCCTAGCAGTGCTTGAGGGACCATATGGGATACTGGGATTCGAAACTTCGTAGGCTGCACAGGATCCCCTGCGTGTCCTGAAAGGATCTCTCTGCACTTGGAGCCTGGTCCTTTAAGGCTGGAGGTGGAAACGGAAGTGATGTCACAGACAGGGCCTTCCTGGTACCTGTGTTGTTGCTGATAGAGATGGTTCAGTTAGACCCACCATTGTTACCTGGGTGAAGGACGGCCTGGAACTGGCTGGAAGTGGTTCTTGAAGGCGGATTTTGGGGCAGGAGAGGGGCGACTCTCCGTCTCTGCACTGTGAGCAACGCATTAGCGTGGGGGACGCTTTCACGCTGGTTTCTCACTTGTTCCCCAACATCCAGGTGTTCCTGAGGTGTGGCAGAGGCTTTAGGGGGACGCGGAGCTTTGGGGGACGCAGTGGGGGCTGTACTGGGGCACAGTGTTGCGGGTGTGAGCGCGTGGTCCTTGGGGGCTGCTGAGGCCATGATGGCCTCTATCTCCGTGATGGGGCAGCGGCGGGTGGGGGGAGGGGCTGAGCTTGGGGCTAAGCTCGGTGGTGCTGGAACTGCACAGGGCAGGAGTCTTGGCTGTCCCGACCCTCCCGGCAGTCCCATATTGTAGCCTTTGGCCCTAATCTCGTAGCTGTAGAACCTCCAGATTTGAAGGGCAGAGCCACAGTCCCCCTCACCCCTCCCCATGGCAAGGGTCCCCTTGCTGTACATCATTTTCATTGCCGCCGTGTTGGTCCTTGACATTCGGGGGCAGTGGACCTGCAGGTGACTGGGGTTTGCCAGTGAACATGTTCTCTTGGGGCTGTTTTTGGTTTGGGGGTTGTTTTGGGGGGCGTTGGGGGGAGGGGGCATCCTCGGAGATGCTCAGGGCTTCCTCTGGCTCTGTGCTCAGGTATGATTCCTGCTGGTGTTGCTGCGGGACATAGGTATGCGGAGAATTTACTGACTCAGGGCAAGTTCCCTACAGACTTCATTGTCTGTCCAACCAAAATATTGGTGTGTTTTTTTTTTTTTTCAGTTCACGAGTTCCATCTCCCTCATGTCAAGTTGCAAAGCACCCTTCACTCTTCATCTCTTCCTGAGCGGGTGACCCGTGGATATTGGGATAAATACTGAGGGTAAAGATTTTTGTTGTCGTTTTTTAAATTTTTCCCTTTTTTTGAAGGAAGATACTTGTTTATTTGTGTGTGTGTGTTGGGCGGGACTTTGTACAGGACTCCTTGTACTTTTGGAAGAAATTTATGTATGAAGGGGCAGAGCGAAAGTACAGCAAATACTTGCCTTGCACACAGTAAACTCGGGTTTGGTCCCCTGCATCTTAGTGATCCCCAAAGCTTCCAGGAGTGAAACCCTGAGTGCAGAGTTAGGAATACCCCCTGAGCAATGCTTGTTCTGGCTCAAAGGAAACACACACACACACACACACACACACACACACACACACACACATACACACTTGCACACACAGGAAAACATGTGATTGCAAGAAAAGAGAATAATAAGGATTCTGGGAAACTATGGAAATGCCATACTATGGAAATGCCAAACTATGGAAATGCTATGCTAAACTATGCCATACTATGCCAAACTATGCCATACTATGGAAATGCCAAACTATGGAAATGGGCTGGAGTGATAGCACAGTGGTAGGGCGTTCGCCTTACAAGCGGTCAACATGGCCGACCCGAGTTCGATTCCTCTGCCCCTCTCGGAGAGCCCGGCAAGCTACCGAGAGTATCTCGCAGGCTCCCCGTGACGTATTCGATATGCCAGACACAGTAACAACAAAGTCTCCAATGGGGACGTTACTGGGCCCGCTTGAGCAAATCGATGATCAACGGGAGGGCCTTTACCCTTACCTTTACCTTATGGAAATGCCAGAAAACAGAGTTTTAAGAACCCACTCTTTTACTATTTAAATGTTCCTCTCTAGTTTGACTTTGCACATGATTTTTGTTTGTTTGTTTGTTTTGCTTCCTGACAGTTGTCCTGTTGTTGCTGTAGTTTTGGCCACTCCCTGTAGTGCTCTGCCCTTACTTCTGACTCAGCTCAGGGATCACTGCAGCCAGTGCCCAAGTATTGTACTTGGGTCAGCTGAGAGTAAGAACACTCCACCCCCAAAATAGAATATTTACAGTATAAGTAGTCTTGAGAAGTTCCAAATGACAGGCACAGTTCATATTATGGTCCTTAGTAAATAAATGCCTTGGATATTTGGATTTATTTTTTATAAACCTGGGTGATTGCTCCGTTTTCAAATATATTCCTGCACAACAGGAGCGAGTATAGGATGAGACTCATGCAGATGTGCTGATGCAGGATTAGAGTAAATCAGCACTCAGATGGGCCCAGGTCCAGCAGGACAGAGCACGGCTCTGCCTCAGGCTTATTATCTGGACCCAGAAGTGATCTTGTTCCCCTGGATAGAGTGCACAGGTGCTTGCCCTTGTCCACCCTGCAAGACAGTGGCTGAAGGTTTGTCTACCCTAAGTCCCAGGCACAGAGGGTCTCTGCATCTGGACCATGGCCCTTTAAGGCTCCTGGCAGAAACAGAAATGATGTCATAGACGGGCCCTTCAGAAATCCTTTCTGTTCTAATTGTGGTTGCCTGGCTCTGGCCGCCATTGGTCTCGTGGGTAGAGGAGGAACTGGCGCCTGGCATTACAGGGAAACTGTGGGGCCGATTTTGTGGCAGAATGCAAGTGTCCTCAGGTGAGCGACCCGCGTCTTGGCACTGTGAGTGGTGGGGCTGCGCCAACTTGGGGGGTGCTTTCATTCTTGTTTTCCTCTGTTCAGGATGTCCAGGCGGTTCCTGAGGTGAGGTAAGGCGAAAGCTTATAGGGGACCCAGATGCTTTGGGCGGTGCAGTGGGGGCTGTGATAGGCGCAGAGGTCACAGGAGTGAACAAGTGATCCTGGGATTCCCCTTGGCCAAGATCTCCTCCAGATCCTGGAAGGGTCAGAGTCCGGTGGGCCTGGGGCTGTGGGACTTGCAGAGGGCGGGGCTTAGCCCTCCCGAACCTCTAGCACTGGACTTTGCTTGGCCCTGTCCGGAGCCTTTGGCCCTGGCATCCTTAGTGTGGCACCTTCAGGTTCACTTAGAAGTGCGGGGCCCCAGCCCCACTGCAGCAGGGGACCCAGTTGTCCTCTGTCCTTTGTTTGACTGTCCTAATGCGGTGGGGCCACCCAGTGTCTCAGTCCTTGCAGGTGGGTGGCGTTTGCAAATGAAACTTTTTCATTATTATCATTTTGGTTTGGCTCTTGTACCACATCTGGTGGTGGTCAGGATTAACTTTCAGCTCTGCAGTCGGGAATTCCTGCTCGTGGTACTAGGGGACCATAAGGGATGCCGGGAATTGATCTCGGTTGACTGCATGCAAGGCAAGTTCGTACCCACTTACTGTCTCTGGTCCCAGCTTTTGTATTTTCCCTAGGTAAAGAATTTCTCCATCCTAAGTTCCAGTTGCAAAGCACCCCACACATGTAATCTCTCCCTGACCAGATGACCCCCCAGCTGTTGTGAGTACTGGGGGTAAAGTTTTGTTTTCCTTTTTTAAGAGAAATAGTTAATTTTCGGGGCAGGGGGTGTTGTTGGGGAAGCTTTGTTCAGGGTCACTCTTGATGTGGTGGAAATAATTCACTTAGAAAGGGCCAGAGCAATAGTACAGCAAGTAGGGTACTTTCCTTGCAAGCAGCCAACCCAGGTCTCTCTATGTCTAGTAATCCATATGGTCCCTGAGCCCCACTAGGACTGAACCCTGATCCCAGAGCTGCAAATTCCTGAGCACTGCCAGTTGTGGTCTAAAATTGAAACATGTGCTTGCACATACACATACACACAGAGAGGATATGAGAGCAATGAGAAAGAGGAGTATTATTCACGAGAAAACATGAATTTCTGCAGAATAGAAAAATACAGAAAAGTGGCTTAAGAATCCACTTTAAATGTTTCACTCTAGAATTTGTCTTTACCCTAAGTGTTTTAGGTTTGATCACTAAATTTCCACTTTTGCTCCCCCCAAAGATGGAGCAATAGCACAGCGGGTAGGGCGTTCGCCTTACACGTGGCCAACATGGCCGACCCAAGTTCGATTCCTCCGCCCCTCTCGGAGAGCCCGGCAAGCTACCGAGAGTATTCGATATGCCAGACACAGTAACAACAAAAGTCTCCAATGGAGACGTTACTGGGCCCGCTCGAGCAAATCAACGATCAACGGGAGGGCCTTTACCTTAATCTATCCTTAAATCATAAAGTGAAACCTTCTGGTGACTCTAGACTTTGTATCTGCAGTCATTTATTTGCATTTCTCTTTCCACTGTAACCTGTATAATCTATAATCTATCACTATAGAGCAATGTTTTTTGCTTCAAAACAGAAAAACCATTCATGATAAGCTCTTAATATTTATGAGTTAATTGACTCTAAAATATATATACTGCTGGCCATCCATCATAATTACTTTACTCAGGCTTCAGTTGCCATAGTCGTTAACCCCAGAAAGCTGGTTCCCAGCCTGCTTTTAACCTTAGCTCCTCGACCCCTGACAAGTAAGTTTTGGAATGTTTCTCTACTGTGTGTATTGATAATTTCAAATATTAATAAGAAGTAAACTTAATTGTTTAATATGTACGAGCAGGGAAGGAGAAAAGCAACACAGATGCATATAGCCGATGAGCGAATTTCTCAGCAAAGTCTCCGGCAGAACGTCTCCTTGAGTTAATTCCCCCCGCAAAGAATTATCTCTGTTGAAACACTTGACCTGTGTAAATGGTAAATCATAACACGTGAAGTTCTGTACCTCAGAACCCCTCAGATGTTCTATAAGTATGCTATTCGATTCTGAATTAAAGATTGACTATGCACTATCCATTGGCCATCAGTTGTTGTGGTCCCTGTGTCTGTATTTCTTTGGAGAGACAGAACACTGAACGTGTTACCATGTGACCTACCAACTCACTATTCTTCACATCTGGCGACCTGGTGTGTATGCCTCAGAATTGACACTTGGGTATTTTTGTTGTTGTTCTCTTGTTTCATTAGAGTTACCTTTTGAAGTTGCAGTATTTTTGATAATCAACCTTCATTGTCCGTGGCTTATTCCTTCCTCTGAAGTCAGGAATCATTTCCTACAAGGATCAGGGGCCCATATATATTCTAGTATTTTGAACCTGGGTCAGCCAAGTGCAAGGTGAATGTCTTATCCACTGTATTACCACTCCAGGCCCCAAGATATAATATTCATGGTTTCAAAGTAGACTCACTCTAGAAATTCCTGTTGTTAGACACACATAACATCATGGGTCATAGTAAACACCCTGGTTATTTGGATATTTTTGTGATATAACACACTTTTTACATGGTTTTCAGATTGATTCTTGCAAAATAGGAGCAAGTGCTGATTAGGCTCATGTGCTGATTGGGGATTACAGTAAATCAAGACCAGGATGTGTTCAGGTCCAGAGGGTCAGAGCTGGGACTGCCTGGGGCCTACTCGAGCCCAGAAGTGACCTTGGTTCCTGAAAGAGAGCTCCCAGGCCCGTGTCCCATCCACTCTGCAAGAGGGCAGCTGAAGTTTTGCCCACCCTGAGTCCCTGTGGCTGGCCCCACGGCAGAGCCAATAATGGTGCTGTGGTCACTGGGGCCTGTAGGGGCTGCATCTACATGGAGCTCCTGGCCTCAGGGTTAGTCTCTGGCCTTTAGGACCTTCCTGTGTGGTTCCCTAGGTAGAGTCCAGGGTTTGGGCAGCACCGGGGTTTCCTCCCCTATAGGCCTCAACCACTCCTGTCCTGGCAGCAGCTGGGTCACAACCCATTTCTCTCTCCCCCGAGAGACAGGAACATCTGTCAGTGTCTCGCCGTGGATGTTTCTGTGAGCCGGTGTCCAAACATCCAGCTGGTCACTACCTTTCTGGCTCCAATGCAGGGACTTCTGGTCAGGTGGGGGCCGGGGCTGGTTGTGCTCCTCTCTGGTGCCCACGACTCAGGTACTTGCATGGAGCCTCCTGTTGGTCCACAGGAAAAACAGGCAGGAAATGGTGAGATGGACTCTGCCACACCATCTTCAGGCAGGAGAGTGAGAAGACGATGCAGTGCAGTGACATGTAGCACAAGCTTCCCAGGCTGATCGTCTCTGATTGTTTTAGGAAGGAGCCTGGGGATCCGGCTCCTGGCCTGATTGATCAGCTCTGTTTGAGGCCACTGTTTTATTTTTTTGTTGATTTGAATAAAGTAAAGGCCCTCCTGTTGATCATCGATTTGCTCGAGCAGGCCAGTAACGTCTCCATTGGAGATTTTGTTGTTACTGTGTTTGGCATATCGAATACATCACGGGTGGCTTGCCAGGCTCTGCCGTGCGGATGAGATACTCTCGGTACCTTGCCGGGCTCTCCAAGAGGGGCGGAGGAATCAAACTCGAGTCAGCCATGTTGGCTGCATGCAAGGGAAACGCCCTACCACTGTGCTATTAGTGGTGCTTAAGGATCATTCCTTTCAAGACTGGGGTACAAACCGTATAGGGTGCCAGGGGTCCAACGCTGATTAGACTTGTTTGTTTGTTTTTGGAAGATGTTGAAGGGAAGGGCCCATACCCAGTAATTCTCAGGTTATTTCTGGTTCCGTAGGAAAAACTTCCATCTGCCAGTTCTTGAGGAACTATAAGGGACGGCGTTATTACCAGCCCTTAATGCTGTCCCTGACCCACTGTTCTGTTACTCCATCCTGCTGCTTTGTTTTCTTTCAGGTTATTTTCGTGCTACAGTAGAGGTACTCAGGGCTTTCTCTTGGCTCGGTGCTCCAGATTCACCTCTGAGAGGCATCAGGGGAATCCAGGTGTGCTACTTATGTATGTACCATGATGGCTACAAGTGTCTCAGGCCCCAAGACATGTGATTCTCCTATTTTGTCCTTCCTGCTCTGAGAGCCTCACCTGCTCAGTCACACAGTCTCATGTTCAGATGATGCTGTGTGTGCAGTTCTGGGCATGTGCCTGTCCAGGGATTTGGGGCAGAGAACCTTAGGATCGAATCACTTTTATCATCTTTGAGATGAATTCGGGGAATCCTTTATATATGTAAGGACTGTGGGAACGCATTCAGTTACTCCTCCTTATTACACATAACTTACATGTGTAAACGATGCGGAGAGTCCTACATTATGCCCTCAAGCCTTAGAATTACAGGAAAATTGGTCTTGGAGACAGACTCTACATATATAAGGACTGTGGGAAGGCTTTCATTCAAGCTTGGTGTTTTACTAAACACAGAAAACAATCACACTGGAAAGAAACCATATAAATGTCTGACATGTGGGAACGTCTTCACTCTACCCTGTAGCCTTACTATGCATTTTAAAAGTCATAGTAGAGGGCTATTGTGCCGCCAGCAGGTCAATCTGTACCTGTGAGGTGAGTTCATAAAGCAGCTTGATGGCACCCTCTTACTATCAGGTACCCCAAAATTGCTGCAGTGCCGTTGGCCAGACCCCAAAAACTTGGGGCAAAGTTTCCCAAGAAAGTAAACGGCCAAAAGTTTGGTATGTGGGAGTCACATGCACAAACCACCTCCAGCTCAGCTATATAATTGGAGGCATGGCCTCTCTTATTCCTAATTGAATTACTTAATGGCCCTGATCTCAGAGCCTCAGAAACCAATCTCGGAATCCAAAGACTTTTGGCAGAAATGCATCCTGTTCCTGCAATAGGTTACTGGCTCTGGGCAACTCCAGGTGGGAATAGGTTTCGTGCCTTGGCCTGTTCCCCCTGGCAGCCTGGTGACTGCCATCCTCCAGAGACCACTGGACAGTCAGGTTTGGGCTTGCAGTGATGAGAAACGTGGGGCTTCACCAGATGGGATTGGAACCAGCCCTTTCCTCCCCATCCAAGAGAGACCCCGAGTTGCCGCCTACAAAAGGCCTCTCTGGCTCCTGATCAAACTTATTAACGGCCATGATCCCAGAGACTCAGAAACAAATCTCGAAACCTAGTGGCTTTTCCCAGAAATGCATCTGGATCTCATATAATGTGGTCGCCGTCTCAGAGCTTATTGGAAAGCCAAGTATGAGCTGGCAGTGACAGGGCAACTGTAGTCTCATGGGAAGGGGGTTGGTACCGGCTCATCCCTCACGCCCTACTGAGGTCACTAGTTGCCCCCCATGAGCGGCTGTCCTGCACAGCCATAACATCAGATGCACAGAAACCAATCTCGTAATCATCTGGCTCTTTGGAGAAATACATAATCGTGGCCCCATGGCATTATATGATTCTCATAACCAGCTATAGAAAACAAAGTATTTCACAATGCCTTTTCAACAATTCTGATTGTTGGGGGGGGGACATTCTAAACAATAATGGTGCATCTTTTGTCGAAATAATGAATGTAATCAATGTGGAGAAGAGGTAAGTAGAAATTCTCTGCCTCACAGTCATTGGGAGGGGTGGGAGGGGGGTATATTGGGGTTCTTAATGGTGAAAAATGAGTTCTGGTGAAGGGAAAGGTGTTTGATCATTGTATGACCGAGACAAACCTGAAAGCTTAGTAACTTTTCCCACAGTGATTCAATAAAGCACAGCGGTAGGGCGCTTGCCTTGCACGCAGCCAGCATGGCCGATTCAAGTTCTATTCCTCCGCCCCTCTCGGAGAGCCTGGCAAGCTACTGAGAGTATCTCGTCCGCACGGTAGAGCCTGGCAAGCTCCCCGTGATGTATTCGATATGCCAGACACAGTAACAACAAAGTCTCCAATCGAGACGTTACTGGGTCCGCTCGAGCAAATCGATGATCAACGGGAGGGACTTTACTTTTAAATAAATATAAGAAGAAACAAATTATGAAAGAAAAAGTAAAAAAAATAATAAAAGTCATAGTAGAGAGAAGTCTTAAATATGTAAGAAAAATGCAAGACCTTCACTCAACCCATGACCCTTACTAGCTATATCAAAACATATACTGGAGAGAAATCTTATGTTTGTTAATGTGGGAAGGCCTTTGCATACGTCTCAAGTCTTGTAGACATCATAAAATGCACACTGGATGAGTGATCCCTAATCCCACTTGATAACTATTCCCACATTCAGAGGAGTGACCCTTGAGAAGACAAGTTTTGTTTGGATCAGGAGTGTTAGGGGGCTGCAGGAGTGCAGCCAAGAAGAAAGTAATCCAGGTTGCGTGTGACAAGCTTCCAGTGACATCAGTACTATAAGGGAAAGTTACTTGCTGATTATCACCCGGGCTTTAGCAGTGTCCCAGCATTTGGACTTCACGTGTATGTTAACTTGTAAATAATGGGTTTTGGTAATGAAAGTCAAGAGGAAGCTGACTAAATAAAAATTAAAAATCAATACGTAAAAACCTCTTGAAGCAACAAAAATCTTCAAAGATTCTTAGAGTCTTAAAATCCTGCAATCAAACATAACAATGTTCACATAAATTTTTTACTACATCGATTGATATTGCAAGTTTGTTTTCTCATCAATTTTAATCCTAAAATTTTATTAGCAGTTGGGGATTTTTCTCTTTTGCAAATTAAATACATACATATGTCACCACCCCTCACTCTGGACTGGCAAGTTTAATCATTGTCTCAGTATTTGCTCTGATTCTGGCTTGGCCCAGAGGCCCTGTTTTGAAGGGGTTTATGGCAGAGATCAACCATAATGTTGCTGAGAATCATTGTAAATCAAAAATCAGGCAACTCTTTATTCTTCCCACTTTTCTTTCTTATGCCTGAGGGAGCTGTGGTCAGGTCCTACACCATAGTATGGGATGGGATGGCCTCACTCCTGTTCCCTGTGTATGTCGGTGAGGAAGTTGTGACCTTCCCCGATGTGGCCATGAGCTTCACCCCGGAGGAATGGATGGGGACCAGAATGCTAAGTGTGTGCAGGGAACAGGTGAGCCCCAATTTGCTGGAGTATCTCCCCAGTTGTGGGCCTTATTTATTATGAGTCCAACTTATTTTTTTTACTTTGTTTCATTTTGGGGTCGAGCTGGAAATGCACATGGTGACTGCAGGTTCTGCGCTCAGGAATCACTACTAGTTTGATACTTGACATCCAATATGAAACCCAGGAATGGCCAGGAGTATTTTCTCAGCCAAGAGTCATGAATATACCCTATACATTGCTGTGTATGTGACTCAAAACAAACAAAATAAATTTACTTCTCTTTCCACATTTAACTTAGGTGTTTTGCTTTTGCTCTTGGTATTGTTTCGGGGACACACTAGGAATTTTTATTTTCTTTCATTTGTAACTTTTAAATTCCATTCTTTTATTTTTTGGTTGTTGGGCCACACTCAGTGGTGTTCAGGGGTTAATCCTGGCTCTTCCCTCAGTATTTACTCGTGGCAGTGCTCAGAGACCATATGGGATGCTGAGATTCGAACTCTGGTGGTTTGCATGCAAGCCGTGCCCGCTATGCTGTCATTACAGCCCCTAAGATCATTTATTTCTTAGAGTCTCACCCCCTCATCTGCTCTTATTCTCAGTGTTTGGGGTGACTTCAAGTGATCTTCAGCGATCAGGTGTCGCCCAGCATCAAATCAGAGGTTCCTGCATGCAAAGCATGTTTCTGAATCCTTTGCATTGTCGCCCTGCCTTCATTGGACTCTTTTAGGTTTTTAAAAATTTGTTATGGGCCAAACCAGCAGGACTCGGGGTTTGATCTCTGTCTCTGCACTCAGGGATCATGCCTGGCTGGTGGTGGACAGTATGGGGTTGTCGGGGATCATACATGGTCTGACCATTGGCAAGACCATTGCCCCACCTTCTGTAATACCTGCTACCTCAGTCTTTCCCTTTGTTTTTAGCTTAATATAAATTTGGGGGGATTTCCATCATTGTCCTTGCTTGGATGCTTGGGTTTACTACTGACTCTGCACTCAGTGAGAGTGAACTCAGGACCCTCCAGTTGCTGGTGTCCTGGACACAGGGCCCAGCAGTCATTGTTCTTGTGGATAAAGGACAAAGTAGAGTATCTTCTTGGAAAGCTGACTGTGAAGGCCAATTTTGTGGCAGGAGACAAGGCCTCCTGTGAGCACCCCACCCCTCCCTGTCTCTGTACTATAAGAGGGTTACCTGCTCCAGCTTGGGGAGCGCTTTCACACATTTTTTTCACTTGTTCCCTGATATCCAGGTGGTTCCTGGGGAGCGGTGGAGGCTCTCGGGGGCACAGCTTTGAGGGGTATGATGGGGGCTGTACCAGGGTGCAGGGTGCGTGGGTGTGAGTGCATGATCGTGGGGGGACCCTGCAGCCACGATCGCCTCCAGGTCAGCGATAGGCAGAGGTGGGTGGAAGCAGGGTTGAGCAGGGGGCCTGCAGGTCTTGGGGTGAGGGACCTACATCAAAGCACTGAAAGTCCTTGTTTTCCACATTGCAGACCGAGATTCCATCCTGCTAGCAACAACCTGGATTGATTTCTGAGTGCAGAGCCAGGAATTACCACTTAGTATCAGCTGTGTGGCCTCCAAAATAATAAAATAGAAGATATATTTTGATTGGGCTGGAGCGATTTATTTTGATTATTTTGATTGATTATTTTGATTGGGGACAGCAGGTAAGGCATTTGCCTTGCATGTGGCCTACCCGGGTTTGATTCCCAGCTTCCCATATGGTCCCCCGAGCAACTGCAAGAGTAATTTCTGAGTGCAGAACCAGGAGGAAACCCTGAGCATCGCCAGGTGTGACACAAAAAGAAAAAAAAAAAGAGTATATAGGAATGTGTTAAGGTGCAAAGCACCTTTCTCATTTCATCTCTCCCTTAGCAGGCTTCCCTCGCTGTTGTTTTGTGTAACGCTGGTAAAGTAAGATACTGGAAGGAAGATATTTGATTTTTTGGTCAATAGGAGCTTTGCCTAGGGCTCCCTGCTGGTGTGCTTGAATTATTTAGAAAAGGCAGGGGACTGGAGCAATAGCACAACGGGTAGGGCGTTTGCCTTGCACGCGGCTGACCCGGGTTCGATTCCCAGCATCCCATATGGTCCCCTGAGCCCTGCCACGAGTAATTCCTGAGTGCAGAACCAGGAGTAACCCCTATGCATCGCCGGATGTGACCCAAAAAGCAAAACAAAACAAAACAAATACACAATACTTTTAAAGTTACCTTTATAATACATTATTTACTCAATAATTCAAAACTCTCCCAACTAAAATTTTCTCAAGGACCTAACATTATATTTTGTATGCGTCCAATTTTGTTTTCTTTAGTTTCATTTTTCAGCCACGCCATGAGACTTCGGGGTGACTCTGGGTTCTGCACTTCTCCGTCTTGGTGTTTTCTTGGGGGATCATATGGGATCTGGGGATTGATTTGGACCAGTTGCGTGCAAGGCAGCAAAAGTGAAGATTGTGTTGTTTGCGTACTTTCAGTAACATGGCTGGCTATATCAGGGACACATGGGCTAGGACTCTCACCTTTTCATTGTCACTAGTCTCTACAGTGATTCTGTGGGGGCAGGGTATTCTAGTGTGAAGCCAGCTGTAATCCCCTGGATGGTAGGAGGAGCCCTGAGGCCGGGGAGGAGAGGCGTGTATGCAGCTGAGTGTCTGAGGACCCTCCCAGGCTGGCCCCGGGCATCGTGGGTGTGCCCTGAGTGTGCATGAAACATGCTGCTGACCCCAGGGGGCCTCGGGCTCCTGGATGCAGGCATCTGTGCTCTACTCACACAACCCTTCGCTCACCTGGGGTGATCCTGTGCTTTGCTTTCTTGGCTCATTCGAGTCTTATTCATTAGTCATGTGTTCATGAGATTGAGGGTCCAGCCTGGCGGCACAGCCTGTATTGTTGGGGTGCCCTTTTCAGGAGCAGCAGAACCACCTTGCACCTGCCCTCTCTGTCACTAAGCTTGTCTTTGCCCTCAGATCATTTGCATGTTTTTTGAGTATATGCAGACATTTTGTTTTGTATCGGTTTGGGGTCTGATGTTGCCAAGGGGTTTACTCCTGGCGGTCCTCAGGGGTTCCTTTGGGCAGTGCTCAGAATCCTGCCCCAGTCAGCCTTATGCAAGGCAGATGCCCTACCTGCTATTCTCTGTCTGACCCACTATGAAATATTCTTTCGGTTTTATGTTAAAAATTATTGAGTGAGCCTATAATAAAGCTAGTTTGTGCTGAAGTCATAGTATAGTGGGGAGGGTGCTTGCCTTGCACAGGGTTTGAGTTGCAGTTCCCATAGGATCCTCAAATATCTCTGGTTCTAGTCAAATAGAAAAGCCAAAAGGCTACTATGTGATTGCCAGGCTCCTCCCAGTGATACTCCCAAAGGATAGTCCCTTTGCTCTGGGCCTGTTTGGACTGTGAGAACCACAGAGATGTCATCTACCTGCTCGGCCTGTTCACCCAAGAGTCATTCAACTAATTCTTACCTGACTTGCTGTGATTTATTTAAGAACTCAAATCACAGCCTCAGGATTTGGCATAGCTGCATCTGACTTGGGAATAGGGTCACTGAGTATGCGTGAGCTGGTAAGATTCACACATTCAAAAATGAATATCATTATACCCAGCGGGATAGATCAGTGGAGCAAGCATGTGATTGGAAAGGTGGGGTTCCGGGCTCTCTCCCTGCCATTATATTTGTGGTCTCTGGACACTGCAAGGAGAAAATCCAGAGTCTTATCCTGAGAGTAAAAGGCACTTAGCCTTACTGGGTACTGAAACTGAAAAAAATTCTATTATTTTTCATATCAATAAAGTACTTTAATTTTTCCTTCTACTGAAAGCAAACACAAGTGGTAATTGTTTCAAAAAACTGGTTTGTCAGTTCATGCTGTGTTTACAAAAAATGAATATGAAGCCCCCTCTCTCCTTTCTCTCTCTTCTCCCCTCCCCCCCACCGCCGCCTGAATTTGATGGTCTCAGGCTGCTTCCCCCACCCTTGGCCAGCTGACGGCCATGGGTGAATGACGGAAGGAATGAGGGCCAGGCTCGTTGGTATCAATTGCAGTTTCTTCCAATCTCGTCTCAGTTCTCCTCTGATTCTCCTTCCATGAATCTCCTTAATTTCTCTTGGATTTTCCCTCTCAGATTCTTTCTTGATTTTTTTCTCTTGCCAACTCTTATAGCATTAATTATCTCCCAAATCATGAGGGAGTTGGGGTAGCAATTACACAT
The DNA here is from genome assembly GCF_029834395.1 of Sorex fumeus. Classification (NCBI taxonomy): domain Eukaryota; kingdom Metazoa; phylum Chordata; class Mammalia; order Eulipotyphla; family Soricidae; genus Sorex; species Sorex fumeus. Next base: position 3,129,843 of record NW_026606191.1, read on the forward strand.
AGGCGAGGTCATACAATCAATGGATGTATGGTCGCTCTCTCAGAGGAAACTTCTTCTATGACAAACTCTTTCAGCAAGAAGACCCACCTAAAGGTGAAATGCCATCTATGGGTGCGTTTTTCCTTCCCTTAGTTCAGGAACCATATAAACATTCATCTTAATTCTACTCCTTAATAAAATTAGTAGTCATTTAATATGGACACCGTAATAGATACATTAAGCTGGGGATATCTTACTATAGATCTCAGATTACAGTGCTCAGATCAGATTAGTCTTTCTTAACCCTTGCATGGTACCAATCTAGTTGTTACTCTTTGGATCATGACAGAATTTGTCCATGACCATGCTCTTAACTTATATGGCATTTTGGCCTAGCCCATTTCGATGCCAGGGTACGTCACAGCTAGCTGTGGGTCCATCCAGTCCCTCATCATGACACTGCTTTTGGTGTGCTAGAGACTAAGGGCAACTGAGGCTTAGATTGAGAAAGCAGATGCCCAGGTATGAAGTATTATTTGGTGTCAATTAACTCCCAAGTTACAATGTCAAAGTATTAACTATCTTCCTATGTCTATACGAAAAGGGTGTTGCTCTAAAGTAATTATGCCAAGGACATAAGGAGAAGAGAAAAGCAGTTTTTCACTCAGATTTCTGAGGATTCAGACCTTACAACTTAACAGAGTCTGATTAGGAGAAATATGTGACAGACCAGTTGGTAAAGCAAAGCACAGAGAGGGAAGTCACAGAGAAACACAGAAGAATGGGGGTACCTCAGGAGCACTGTGGTAAACCTAAGCTCCCTCTGGCAAGGGAGAAAGGACATACCAATGTTAAACCTAAAGTGTTTAGAGCTATATTCCAAGAAACAGAGGAATGGGAGTGCCTCAGGAGCATTGTATGGGTGTAATCCAATAAACCGTAAACTCCCTGTGACAAGAGAGAATGGACATACCAGTGTTAAACCTAAAATGTTTAGAGCTATATTTCCAACAGAACAGTGTAGTAGTTGGTCTGGAGCGATAGCACAGCGGGTAGGGCATTTGCCTTGCACGTGGCCCTTGAGGCTGCTCCAAGTTCGATTCCTCCGCCCCTCTCGGAGAGCCTGGCAAGCTACCGAGAGTATCTCGCTCACACGGCAAAGCCTGGCAAGTTCCCCGTGGCATATTAGATATGCCAAAGACAGTAACAACAAGTATCACGATGGAGACACTATCGGGCCTGCTCGAGCAAATCGATGAACAATGGGAGGACAGTGTGGTAGTGGGAAGATAGAGGAAGTTGAAGATAGGGGAGGTTGTGCTGTGTCCAGCCTTCTACACCATCCCACAGCTGACTCTCGGGACCAGAGAGAAGATCGCCAGTACTAACATGTCCTTTGAAGGCTTTCTGCGTACATCCCAGGGATTTGGGATGTTGGGCCCCCACACCATCAAATCTCGAATGGACTCCAAAATTTGGAGTGTTTGTTCACACCAGGTTACAGGCTGTTCTGCCAGGCAATGCAGCTGCCTCCCAAGAGAAGCACAGTCTGTTGGTTAGAAAAAAGCACATCCTGACTCACCTGTCCATTTCATAAGCACCCATAAAATTAAATTCACCAGACCCACATCCTGGTACCCCGTAAATTTATTTAAGCATAGTGAGGCAAGCATAGTTACCGAAGCAAAGAAAAGTGAATACACAAAGGAATCAGCTATTGATGTTTACTACCTCACTTTGGGGGGACCCTAACCTATTTTTTCCTATTTGCACTCTGTGACGATCTGCACCCTAGTGGAATGGTTACAAGAAATTGAGTATGTTTTTGTAATAACTACGCTAAAAAGTAAACGTGTAAACTAAATTAATTTCGTATTCTTATGGTAACAAGCACCAAATCATCATAGCCAAACAACAGATCAATAGATCAACATGTCTGAAAAAGAAGGCTTTCTCCTGTACTACTACTGTACAGTTATTCTTTCCCACTGGTTCAAATTTTGAAGAATTATAGCTTAATAAATCATCAAGTACTAAAATATTAAAAGATTATTTAGCTGCACAGCAGTTAAGGGACTTTCCGTTCATTTGTCTGATCCATGTAGAGTCACTGCTATGTAGAATTTGAGCACTGTTTGAAGAGTTGCTGCGCATAGCTCTCAAGGAAAAACTGGAGAGCACCGTTTGCTCTGAACACACACAACTACAGAAACAGGAATTTTTGCATACACAAATGTCTTCCCAGTCATCACCAATCCCTGAGTCCCCTTCTGGGCTACCCCTGAGAGCTTTCTAAGCCACGTGATTCACTTAGTTTCTGAATCTCTCCTATCATTGTGAAAATAAACAGTTGAAGCTACTCAAGACCTGGAATTTCAGTGTGATATAAATAAACGTGGGGACTCAGAGAGGTCTGGGTGGCTGTTTGCAAAGAATTGAATTTTATTTCCTTCTTCAAACAAAGACTTCTGATTGACGTGCTATCTGTTCAGTCCGTCACTCTCCATTTATCCCAGACCTGGCAAACATCAGATGTCCTGATCACCTGATCGTATCCCAGAAACGGGGAAAAATGAACTTTTCTGACCAGGCAAGTACCTGGTTAGGAATATTTGAAGCCTGGCCGTTTAAGGCTCTGGGCGCCCTGCCTATGACGTCACAGAGTCGGGACCCTCTTTCCCTGCGTGTCTTGGAAGTGCTGGCTGGCGGCTTAGGTGCGGAAGGTGAGGAGCGGGTGAGGGGGCACCCAGAATGGCAAGGGGGTCCCCGAAGGTCGGTTTCCCCTCCAGCCGCCAAGTGGTCGCTCTGAGCGCCTGAACCTCCGCGGTCTCCGCCTTGTGGGCGGCGGGGTCGCTCCTTGGCGGTGGCCTGGGGTGGCGGCCCCTCACCCGGGTCGCACCGAGAGCTGCTGCTGAAAGTTTTATCTTACTTATAAATTGATTTTGGGGGGAAAACGATCGTTTTTACTGAGTAGAAGTTACTTAGAAAGATGCGTAAGGGGGGAATGCGGCCGGCCGGGTTCGATCCCGGCACCTCACAGCGTCCAGTCACGGCCTGGAGTGAGCCCAGAGCCGGGAGTAACCCCTGAGCAAAGCCCCCCAGCACCCCCGAAAAAGGTGGGTGGGTAGAGGAAGCATGTGGTGGAGGAGAAAAACGAATTTGAAGTGCTAAGGTCATTCTGAAAGCTCCAGAAACAAGGACAATAACCGAACAAAGAAAACTGGAAAAAAAGTTGTTTTAATTTTTTTTATGTGTTTTAGCCCCTTACCCGGTGGCGCTCAGGACTCCCTCCCTGGGGATCCGCGGACCCTTTGGGGTGTCGGGATGCGGGGCCAGCGCCCTCCCTGCTGGCCCATCGCTCGGGCCCCTCACAAAGCAGAAAGAGTCAGAGTTAGAGGGAGCCTCAGTATCCCCCAGATCTGATGGGGCAGGTGAGGGCACCTCAGCGTTATCTTAGTTTCGGGGTGACAACCAGCACCTGGTCAGTCACAGGGGTGGGTGGATCATCCCACCAGTGTCCCCAGGACATCCTGTTACTGGCCCCCTTTCATTCCTTAGGCTGATTGTGGAGTAGGGTTAAAACGTGGGATTCCCTCATCAAAGGGACCTGGAGCACATTCTTTTTCCTCGTGGGGGGTGTTGAGCCCCACCTGGCTGTGCTCAGGGGTCACTCCTGGGGTTGCACAGAGTACCCCATGTCTGGGTCAGCAGCATGAACGAAAAAACACTCTCCCCTCTGTCCTGTAGTTCTTGGGGGGTGTCAGGTCTGGTTGGGGGGGGGGGGGCGGCATATTCTTTTTGTGCTTGGGGCTCAAAGACATTTGGCAGAGCCTTTGATTTTCACTGGTTATTGTGCATTCAGTGGGTTCTGGGAGTTCAGTGAGGTGGGCAGCTTCTCTTTCCTTTTGATTTATTTATTTTGCATTTTGGGTCACACCCAGCGAGGCATTATGGTTACTCCTGGTTCTAAATTCAGCAAGCACTCCTAGTGGTGCTAGGAACCATAAGCGATGCCCAGAATTAAACCCACATTGGCCACCTTCAAAAGAAATGCTCATTTGTCTATGCTGTCACTCAGGCCCCAAGGTGTGGAGCTTTGAGCTAACTCAGGTTGCAGTCTGGAGGGGTGCATCAGGGTGTTGCTACAGTGGGTCTTGCAACCAAATATGCAATCTTAGCAGGAAGTAGCTTGGACACTTCCAGAGTGTGCCCTAACCCCTCTAATAATGCAATTTAGGATCACTATTGGCCACCACAACTTTATTCGTTTAAATGAAATAATTATTTAGTCTGTAGGAAATACAACTGCAAGACTCAGTTACTTCTCCTACCTTTGCACTCAGGGATCACTCCTGGCGGGGTTCAGGGCACCGTATGGGATGCCAGGATTCAAACTTGGCAAGTACAAGACAAGCACCTCACCTGCTATACTGTGTCTCCAATCTCTTTAGACAGAAATTTCTTTATTTTTTGGGGGGGATTTTTAGGGTCACACCCAGTGATGCTCAGGGTTTACTCAGGCTTTGCATTCAAGAATCACTCCTGGCAGTACTGGGAGACCATATGGGACTTTGGGAATCGAGCCCAGGTTGGCCGCATGGAAGGCAAACTCCCTACCTGCTGTACCATCGTTCCGGCCCCAGAAATGTCTTCATTACTTAATTTATTGTACTTTTTTTGGCCATAGCAACACTCAGTGCTCAAGGGTTACTCTTGGTTCTGAGTTCATGCATCATTTTTAGCAGTGCTGGAGTGGGTGAGCCTATGTCCTGTTGCATATTGACCCCGGCTTAGCTGCTTGAAAGAAAAGCACCCTATCAACCTATTAGCTTTGCTAACCCTATTTGATTATATTTCCTCAGAAAAAAAGAATTTCTGCCTCACCTGTCCAGATTCCAATCATCTCCACTGTCCATCGCTCCAAGACCAGGAGTGTACCCTGCTGTTGAAGTGAGTGCTTGCAGAAAGGGGTTTTCCTGGGACCAGCTGCAATAGGTTCTAAATATCTCACTCTTAGAGGCTGGGGCAGTAGTACAGCCAGGAGGACGTTTGTCTTTCTTGCGGTTACCAAAGTTATCTCTGCCACAACATCACTAGGTGATATTGTCCTCTGAGTATCACTAGGTATGACTCCAACCCTCCCACTTCAGAATTTGTCTTGACACATGAGAATTTTTTATGCATCTTTTTGGAGTTGGAGTGTTTCTCCTGTCTTTCCCTCTCCCCCTCACCTGCTCCATTTGCTACAAACTTGGAGATAGTCAGAGACTCTCCCCCTCTTGTGTCTGTGTGTCTGAGATGCAGGGGGAGCCATGCCATGTCCCCCAAAGGTAAATCAGGTGCTCAACCCTCTGAGCTCCTCTCCTTGGGTGTATCTCACTAATTGGGGAGAAGATAAAGTGAGATTTGGGGCCACACCTGGTAGTACTTGAGGTCTGTGCCCTGCTCTGTGCTCAGGGGACTAGTGGACACTGGATACCAGGGAAGTCCCTCTGGCCTTCCAGGTGGCTGGCATCTGCTTCAGTCTGGTGTGCTCTCTCCTGTTTGTACCTTCATGGAAAGTTCTTATATCTGAAATTTCTAGAGCCATTTCAACAGATGGCTGTTAGGGGAAAATGAAGGAGTTGGAGTTGGAGGCTCTAAGCGAAATTATGGACTTTAAAATCTCGTTTGAGCTAAATTTAATTTTTCTTTTCTTTTTTTTTCTTTTTCCTTTTTGGGACATAGCGGTAATGCTCAGGTGTTATTTCTGGCTTGGCACTCAGGAATCACTCCTGGGAGTGCTTGGGGGACTGTATGTGATGCCAGGGATCGAACATATGCCATGCCAACTGTACTATCACTCTGGATCCAAGTATAATATTTCATCCTCTTTTTCTTTTATAAAATCATGTTACCATAGGAGTAAAATCATAGTCTGAAAACCTGGCCTGTAAGCTCTGAGCATTTCTGGATGTGGTCCCAAAACAAAACAACAATCCCAGAGGACTGAGCGTTCAGAATATATTACTAGATTTCACACCTCTTCTGTTGGCAGTTAACTCCTCATTGCCTTTATTTGGGCAGGAGGAGTATTGGCTATGCGGGATTTTGCCAAACCCAGCAGTGCTCCGGGATCACTCCTTGGCAATTCAAGTTCTGAAGTTAAGTCTTTTGCGTTCATGCAAGTGCCCTGCCACTCACTCTCAGCTCTTCCAGACCACCGCAAACCTTTGAAATTGCAGCCTGTACTTCTGACTCAGGTTTGCACCAGGAGGCCCCAGGTACCAGCAACCCAGCCCTGCCCTCTATCTACCAGCTGGGCCTCATCCCTGCCCCCTGCAGTATCTTTCTCACAAAGTTCACTTTATTTATATAGAATTTGAATTCCTGCAGTCAGAGATAGGCCAGGAATGCAGGACCTGTCCTTGCAAGCAGTCTGCCATGGTAGTCTCCTGTAAAACGCAGGATTCCCCAAGCACCACTCAGGTAAGGTCAAAGTTCTGCCACCTGTAGCGCCCAAATCCAAACCTGCATTCTACAAAACTGGTTGGTGGAGGTTGACTTGTGAACAAATTGCATATACATATAGATATAGATACACACACACACACACACACATATATATACATGTTTGTATATATATATACACACACACACGTGAAATGAAATTCAGTCATGAATCAAAAAGGGGGATAACCAGGCTCTTATAGATAAGCATATATAGTCTTTGGGTCTTGGCCATTGACGGGATTACACAGCACCGGGGACAGTTGGTGGGTGTAACTCCTACATACTGGAAGATGGGAGATCTGGGTGGAGGAGACCCAGTCACAATACAAGCAGCTTGGAGATCTCAGCCCCAGGTCCTACACAGCTGGGTTCCTCTGCCTGTTCCTTCATGCGTGAGGCTTGTACGAACTTGTGGAGAGTGGTCTTAAGCATGGCTGTGGCTCGAACCAGAGGTCTTGAGCTGCCGGGGCTCTGCTCGGGGTTGGGAGGGAAACTCAACACACCCTCCTCCAAAAGGCACCAGTGAGAAAGCCAGACACGGAGGCAGGAGACTGCGTGTTTTCTTTCAGAAGCAGGGTTTTATAGTCTCTGGGTCTTGGCCATTGATGGGATTACACAGCACCGGGGGCAGTTGGTGGCTGTAACGCCTATATACTGGAAGATAGGGGAACTGGGTGGAGGAGGACCATCTCTTTTCTCAGTCTCCTTCATTCACCCTGTCTCCCTGAAGCTGCTCTTTTTCTTCTCTCACCACTACTCCAATCCACGCCTCCTCACGGGAAGCGCAATAAAAAATGATTTTCTAGTCTTCCCCATCACCTGCAGCCCATGAAGAAAAAGCAGCCCTAAAGGTGTGTTACTCCTCTCCTTCGACCACCAACTTAATTGACATATTTAGTCCTAATGATTACCATTCTGTACGAACATAGTAATAGACACTTTTAGACTTGTTGGTGACTCTCCTGGGGACTTCTCACCACAGATTCAGACTCAGGCCGGATCAATCACTCCCAATCCCAGCAGCGTCCAAGTCTAGTTATTACTTTTTGATTCGTGACAAAATTTGTCCATGACCAGGCTCTTATAGATAAGCATTATGGTACTTTGGCCAGGCCCATTTCGATCCCAGCGTACCTAGCTCACCACTTACCCTGGGTCCATCTAGTCCCTCATCGGACCCTTCTTTATGAGATTGAGAAAGTAAGGGCAGCTGAGGCTTCAGTCAAGAGAGCAGATGTACAGGAGGTAATATTATCTGGAGACCAACTCTCACGCTCAGGCTTTTCTTTGTAACTCTCTTCCTGTATCCATACAAAAAGCAATTGCTCTGAAATAGCTAACCATGCAAAAGACATTAAGGAGAAGAGAAAGACAATATTTAAAAGTCAAAATTTGATCAGGAGACAAAGGTAATTGAAAGGTTATGGGCAACCAAGAAACATAAGATCTCACATGCCAGGGAGCAAGGGCAGACCACTATTATACTACAATACTTGGTGATCCTCAATGGTTTCTCTTGACTCTGCACTCAGGTATTATTTCTGATGGTGTTCCTGGAAACTACAGTATCCTGGGGATTGAACCTAGGTTGGCCATGCGCAAACAATGCCCTACCCAGATCTACAGTTGCTCTGGTCTCAGTTGGAGAGTTTGTATACATGTAACTGTGCAGATAATGTTGTTTGAAAGGATAGAAGGGGCGCCTTGATGAAATCTTTTGTAAGTGGGAATATGGGTCAGGTCCCAAGCTCTCCACATCCCAGGAGAACATTCCGTTTACCTGTGATTTCTCACAAGGATGGTCACATTCCTGGATCCCACCCATGTTATTTTACTAATAATAGAGGTAAAAAATGAAACATTTCCGATTGGATAAAGGAAAATTACATCCATCTATTTGTCAGATCGTGCTCAGGGGACCCTTTGGAATTCTGGATATTGTACCTAGATTGTCTGCATGCAGCACACTGTACTAGCGTGATGCTCTCAGTTTGAAATCAAGTTTCTGAAACTGCCTCCTGGGGTTTTCTTTGAAGCTGAGAGTCCACTGCTCGCGTGTTGTCAAGGGGTAGAGCATTGGCCAGACCTTGCTCTATGATGATCTTACCAGCCTTTGTTCCTCGTCCATGTCTCCAGCTCTCTGCGTTTCTACTAAGCCAGTTCCTCTCTGAATCCCCAGGGTTGGCTTCGGAGTCACTGCTTTCATCCCCATCTGGATTTATTATTTCCCCAAGAAACTCATTGTCCCGTACTCTACCAGCTACCTACCTACAGAGCTTAATTTCTTTTGACATGAAAACTCTCATGGCATAGACTAATGAGTGCAATCCTCTGTTCTTCTACATGGCAGTAGCCAGCCCTGGTGGAATGTCTCTTCCTGCACACTGTGATAAAGGCTCAATTGAGTAATTTGGCCCTCATCCCCACAGGGATGCCAAGACAGGTGGGATGTGTTCTGAGGGTGATCAGAAGATCACTCTTCCCATGTCCTCAGCACCATCACTTTCCCATAGAAGCCCATTTTGGACAGAATTCCCAGAAATGTAAGCACTGAGGACAAACTTTTGAGTCCAGCATGACCCTGGTGGGACTATGTGAACATCCGCACAGGAGAGAAACTGTTTAAGGATTGTGGGAAGGCCTTTGATGGATCCTCATACCTTATACATAGGAGATTTCATACTGGAGAGTCCGTATGCATGTAAGGAATATGCTGTGGCCTTTCTCTGACTCATACAGCTTAGTATGCACAGAAAAAGTCACACTGGAAAGAAACCTTATGCATATACAGAGTGAAAGTCTTTGCTTATTCCACAAGCCTTAGTACACAGAAAAACTCACACTGGAACACTGGAGAGATAACTTATATTTGGGAGCAATGTAGGAAGGCCTTTGCTTCTTCCTGAAGTCTTAGTTTTCATAAATTCTGTTTTGCAGAAAACCCTTATATATGTGAGGTTGGTGGAAAGTCCTTTCATCTCAGGTCTTTCTGAGCATAGGAATGTTCATACAGGTGAATGAAACACTATTCGTATCACTACTGTGGGAGAGTCTTCACTTACTATTCAAAGTTTTTTGTCCATAAGAAAACGCACATTGCAGTGAATCCATGTATATATGTAAGGAGTGTGGCAAGGCCTTTGCTTATTTCACAATCCTTTTGTGACACTGAAATTTTCATATAGGAGACAAACCTTATGTTTGTTATGACTTTTGCAAAGCCTTCACTTTCCCCTAACTCCTTATTAAACATATGAAAATTCATTCTCGAAGAAGACATATTCTAGGGGTGTGGGAAGATTTTTACTCAATCCTCAGGCTTTTCTGTGTGAGAAAAATTTATCCTGGATTGAGGCCTTATATATGAAATGACTGCAGGAAGATTTTGATGCAATTGGCATAGCTTTCTGAACAGGAAAATTCACAGTGGAGAGAAATCTCATAAATGTAAGGAATGTGGAAAGGTGTTCAGTTTATCTCCAGCCCTTACTGCGAATGAGAAAAGTCATTTTGCAGTGAAAAATTACAGCTGTCAGGAGTGTGGGAAGGATTTTCCTGGATCCTCGGGACTTATGCATAGGAGAATTCACACTGGAGAGAAGCTATATATAAATATTCATATTTATATATGTAAGAATATATATATTTATTTAAGAACGTGGAAAGTGAATTATTCTCACCTGCAACTTTAAAGACAATCCTGGAGGAAATCCTTTAGGTAAGGAATATAGGAAAGCTTTCATGTTCCCTCAAGCTTTAGTAAATATAAAAGTTATGTTGGATCAATCACTTCCATGATAACAATGGCCAGCGTCAGAACAGGGCCCTTAGGTAAAACAATTTTAGTTTCAACAAGTATGTGGGGGGATAGATACAAAAGTACAGTAAGGAAGGAAATAATCCTGTTATATGTGAAAGCTTCCTGTAATACTAGTACCGTAAGTGAAAGGTACTTGCTGATTATCCCCTGCACCATGGTTATGACAATGTCCTGGCATGTGGACTTCCCAGTATGTTAACTGGTAAATAATGGATCTTAGTGATGAGGCAAGGTGGAAGGAATTAAATAAGAAGTAAATAGGTACAAATATTGCATTTTGCTGGGTACTGTCACGACTCACCATGGTTTCATTCTTGGCTGTGACTCTGACTTGGCTCAGAGGCCCTGCTTTGCATAGATCATGGCAGAGATCAATCAGGATGCTGTGGTTAGCCTTTTTTGACGTTGTATAGACAGCCAAACCTCTATTCTAAGGCCCTTCTGTGTTATGTTCTGGGAGTCACATCCAGCAGTGCTGTCCATAATTTGTGTCCAGGTAGAGCCACATGCAAGGAAGCACTTCACTCGCTGTAGCATATCTGCACTCATTGTATTCAGTTTTCCATTTGATTTACACAGACATTGAGGGTAAATGTTTTGAGACTTACACTTTGGAAGCAGTAAAATCCTGACAATCTCTTATACACCAAAATGGGACCATATAGAATCCAGATGATAAACCTGGGTCAGCTGCGTACAAGGCAAACACCCTATCCACTGTGCTTTCTTTCCAGCCAACGAGCCTTACACATTTACCTGCATTTTCCAAGTTGTTCTCTGCGCAGCTGGTGTCTGGCCCTTTAAGGCTGCTTGCAGAAGCGGAAGTGACGTCACAGCAGGGCATTTACATGTTTGCTTGCAAGATGCTGGATCAGGCCTCCATTTGTTAAGCAGGTGAAGGGAGAAGAGGCTGTCTGTCCCTCGTGGAAGGGGTCTGTGAAGGCCAGTTTCGTGGCAGGACACTAGCGGCCTCCTGTGAGCACCCCGCACCGCGCCTCCCAGTTTCTGCACTGACGGGGGGAGCCAACCCAGCTCTAAGGACACTTTTAAGCTTTTTTTAACTGATATCCACATGGTTCCTGCCGCCCTGCGGGGTTTTGTGGGGGACTCGGAGCTTTGGTGAGTGCAGTGGGGGCTGTGCTGGGGCGCAGGGGTCGCGGGTGTGAGTGTGTGATTCTGAGGATCCCCTGCAGCTCCGCCGTGCGATGGTGGCAGGTGGGCTTGGGGCCGAGTGGGTGGGGAGGGGGCGCTGGGCCGTCCCTACCCTCCCAGCTCGGGACTGCGCTGGGCCCTGTCTTGGACGCTTTGGCCCCAACCTCACTGCTGTAGAAGCTGCAGGTTCACTTAGAGGACCTGAGAGATAGCACAGCGGTTAGGGCGTTTGCTTTGCATCTGGCCCACCCAAGATCCATCTCCAAGCTCGACCACGACGGGTGCCTGAGCGCAGTTAGAAGTTTCTCGTCCATATCGCCGGTGGTGCCTCCAAAACTATAAAAGGACTGTTCATTTTTGAGGGGCAGCTCCCTAATGGCAAATGACACTGTAGCCCTCAGTCACTATTCATTAGTAGCCTTGATTTGCAGACCATCCCTTGGGTGGGGTTCTAGGGGTGGTTGTGGTTTGCAACTGAAAATTTACTTTGGGGCTATTTTTAGTTGTATTTGGGCACAAATATGTAATCTCGGGGCTTCCTTAAGGAGCAGCACTCTGGAATTCTTTTTATTTTAAGTTCTTTAGGTTTCATGTGAGATGCTGAATATCAATCAGGGTCAGCATGGGAAGCGCCCCTCCCAGCTTAATATCTCTGACTACACATTGTTGTTTTTTCTAACGTAGAATTTCTGTATCCTAAAATCAATTTGAAAATTGCACCCCGACTCTTCATCTCTCCCTGATTAGGCAAAACCCGACTATTACACTGAGAGTTGTGTTCAAATAATGTCTGGACATGCGCTGCATGCCTTTGGTGGCTATGATTGGTCTCCCCACCCTGGCCGGTGAAGAGTAACAGAGGATCAAAGAAGGAAACAGGGGCCAGGCTGTTGGTGATCTGCTGGATATTAACCCAAAGTGTCTTAGGCTTCATCTGTGAATTGCCCCTTTTGCTCCTCCCAGAGAAGCTTATCATGTCCTTGCTAACATCCCTGATTTAGTTAAAGTTTATCTTTAACATTTCCTTTGTATTTTTCTTCGCGTTGTCTCAGTTCCCCAGGCCAGTCTTGATTACTTATATACCATAACTTTCTGATTATTCTCAACTTTGTATTTGTACTGCTTTGTAGTTGAAGTGGCTGTGTATTTGTACCTGCTTTCCTGTTTCCCCTATAGCATTTTTATTTTTTCACTCTATAGCACCGTTCTTTGGTTAAACACAGAAAGACCATCAATGCTTATACTCCTAGTATTTCGGAGTAGATGGACTCAAGTATATCTACTCCTGGGCATAATTGCTTGGTCATAATTACTTGACTCGGGCTTCAGTTACTCTAGTTCCTAGCACCCCAAAAGGGAGGTTCTGCCGTGGAACTTGTATGGACCAGGGGCAAGTGGGAAAACTACCCCAGCTTCGAAATGGAACATTCTAGAAAGCACGTGTGCATGGTCTTGATGCAAACAGTTACAACATTAGAGAGAGGATCCCCATGGGGAAGGACAAGGTGAACTGGCCTGAAGACTTAGTCTGGGATTTACAGTAAAAGCCTTGCTTGCTCTCAGAGCCCAGAGAAGTAAGTGTTAAAAGCCTTATTTGCTCTGGGGGCTGGAGAGATAGCACAGCGTGTAGGGTGTTTGGCTTGCACACGGCCAACCTGGATTCAATTCCCAGCATCCCTTATGGTCCCTTGAGCAATGCCAGGAGTAACTCCTGAGCACAGAGCCGGAGTATCCACTTGTATCACCGGGTGTGACCCAAAAAAGCAAAAAGGAAAAAAAAGCCTTATTTGCTGTCAAAGCCCAGAGAACTAAGTGTTGGGATATTTGTCTCTTACTGTGTTTATCCAAACAACTACAAGTGTTGATAACTTATACAACTAGAGGAAAAGATAAAAGCAATGTAGATGTCCCTGGGAGACAGAGTGTCTCCTTGGGTAAATCACCCCATGAGAATTTACTCTGTCAAATGTTTATCTGCGAAAATGATCAGTCACCCCTCTGGTACGGTGCTTACCTGTCCCTTTTTGATGCCAGAGTAGCTCACAGCTCTCCTGGGTCCATCCAGTCTCTTGCTTTTGGGGTGCTAAGAACAAAGGGCAGATGAGGCTTAAGCCTCATATACATGACAATGCCCAGGAGTATATAGTATCTGCAGTTAATTAACTCTGAAGTTACAAAAGCATAATATTGCCTTCCTTTGTTTGGACAAAGCTGAGGGCTGGGGGCATGGCCATCCCGATCCTCCCAGGACAATCTTCCCAACTTGGGACGGCACTGGTCCTTGTTCAGGAGCAAAAAAGGATATTTTTCTAAAGTAAACCGTAGAGGATATAAAGGAAAGAGAAAGTCAACATTTTATTTACGAATACAAGATCTCTGGAGAATCTGACTTTACAATTCACAGGTTGTGATTAGGGAAAATGGGTGAATAATGTATAGGGGAAGCAGAGCACAGGGAATTAAAGATGAATACTAAGGAAATGGGTGTGATTGGGATGTGTGTTCCTCAGTAAGCCTCAGCTCCTTGTAGCAGAGGAGAAATGATGAACCAATGTTAAACCTAAATTGTTTAGAACTAGAATCCAACCAGGGTAAAGGATTTTGTTTATTTAAGCAAGAAAGTTTTGGTTTTCCAGGAGTAAGGACATTTGCTCAGGAATCCCACTGGGTGTGCTAGGAGCACGTTTACTTAGACCCGGAGCCATAGTACAGTGGGTAAGTACTTAACCATCCAAGCAATCGACCCAGGTTCTATGCCCTGCATCCCATATGGTCTGTACCAGAGTGATTCCTGCATGTAGAGCTAGGAGTAAGCCCTGAATCTGCCGGTTGTGGCCTCGAAACAAAAATCACACAAAGTCACACTTATATATACACATATATATGCACAATGGTGAAAGAACAACAGGGATTCAGGAGAAACTGTGACTTTCTGTAGCACAGATAGATCAAAAATATGGGATTATTTTTTTCTTTTTTGGGTCACACTTGGCGATGCACAGGGATTACTCCTGGCTTTGCACTCAGGAGTTACTCCTGGCAATGCTCAGGAGATGATATGGGATGCTGGGAATCGAACCCAGGTTGGCCGTGTGCACGGCATACGCCCTACCCGCTATGCTGTCTCTCCAGCCCCAAGAATAGGGGATTTTTAAGGACCAGAAATTTGACTCTTTTAATGTTTCATTCGCGAATTTGTCTTTGTACATCTTCTCCCCCCCCCCTTCGGTAGAATTTGCCTTTTTTCTTGTTATATTTTTCACCACAGTCTACAGTGCTCAGTGTTTACTCTTGTCTCTGAGCTCAAAGATCATTTGAGAAGAGTCAGGGTAACATTCTGTGTTTAGATATCATTGGTCCGATGTTAGGTGTCAATGCAGGATCAGGGGACATCTCCTTACCCCCAGTCCCCCAGTGTGTGACCGACCAGTCCAGCATTTGCCTCTCCACTCCTTTATTCGAGTCCATCCCCCTTGCAGCACAGATTCACCTGGGTGGCAAAAAGGTTCTCCGTGCCTAGACTCTGGCCCTTTAAGGTACCTAATGGAAACGGAAGTGATGTCATAAGTGATGTCATAAATGTCATGGTTCATTTTCCATCCCTCACTCAGACACTGGGGCTGTTGCTCACTTGGCAAAGGACAAGTAAATTTCTCCTCATCCTGGAAGGGGGACTCTGAAGAAGGATTTAGTTGCAGTATTCGAGCAACCTCCTGTGAGCACCCTGCGCCTTCCCGTTTCCACACTCTGAGCCGAGCGGCCGAGCCAACTTGGGGGGCACTTTTTCGCTGGTTTTTCACTTGTTCGCCAACATCAGGTGGATCGTGAGGTGTGTTGGAGGTTTTAGGGCGACGCAGAGCTTTGGGGTGCAGTGGGGGCTGTCTCAGTGTTCAGGCGTGACAGTTGTGAGTTCGTGATTCTGGCGTGACTCTTTTCTCACAATCGTCTTCAGCTCCGGGATGGGGCAACAGTGGGTGAATGCGGGAATCATCCGAGGGCTTGGCTATTCCAATCGTCACAGCAGTCCCATGTTAGAACCATCGGCCCTAAGCTCGCTTCTGTAGAATCCCGAGATTTGAGGTGCAGAGCTTCAGCCCCTCCACCTAATGGCAGGAGACCTGTTGCTGGTTATCTTCATTTTCTCCCGTGATAGACGCGATCATGCGGGGTATATTGGGGGGGAAGGGGGCCTGCAGGTGGCAGAGGTTTGCCAATGAAAATGTATTTTGGGGGCTATTTTTGGTTCTTTATATTTTAGGGGGAGAGAGAGCACATACTCGGAGATGCTCATGAGTTACTCGAGTCTCTAAGCTCAGGTATTATCCCTGATGCTTCTGGGGGCCATATCGGAAACAGAGGATTGGTTGGTTCATCTAGTCAAGCACCCAGTTCACATTATTGCCTTCTAACGCCAATACCACTGTATCTTTTTCTGGTTCATTAATTTCAGGTCCCTCACATCAAGCTGCAAAGCACCCCTGATTCTTCATCTTACCCTGAGAAGACAACACCTGCCATTGTGGTAAATCCTGAGGTCCCCAGAACAGAGTGCCCAGGTGCATGTCCTTGTCTACCCTGCAAGAGAGTGTCGAAGATTTGTTCACTCTAAGTCACATGGTGTACCCACATTCCAGGCTACGGTTGCCACGGGGCAGCACTGCTGCCAGCTGCAGGGGAGCGCTAGTATTCGGGAGCCCCTGGGCTGAGAGTCGGCCCCTGAAAAGGCCTACAGGGACTTTCCTGTGGGAGCCAGAGAGGAATCTGGGGATCAGAGAAGGCTGTTTTTTCTTCCCCTGTATCCTGGGCCCAGGCTCCTCTCCTAAAAGTGCAGCACAGATGCCAACAAAATTTGCATTCCCAGCGTAGACAGGAGCTTTTGCTCCTGTCTCCCAGAGGCAGAATTGTGAGGCTGTGCCCGAGGGTGTGGCTGGTCTGAGCTCAGGAGTGTGAGGAGGTGCTCTTGTCTGGTGCTCAATGTTCCTACTTCTCCAGGTTTTTGCACGGAGCCTCCTGCGATCCTCAGAACAACAGTGACAGGAGAAGATGGTGATGCGGCTTCTGATAAACTGTCCCCAGGTAGGAGTAGAGGGATAGAATGACATGAGGTAGTACCAGGAGTGCCCAGGCTTCCTGGACCATCTGTTTTGAGTTTCTTTTGGACGGATTCCAAGATGAGACTTCCGATCAGACCGTCCCATTCTGCTTTTTGAAGCTGCTTTTGTGTATGTTTATTTTGTTTTATTTAGCCTTGGGGCCGACCCAGTGGTGCATGAGGAGTACTGAAATCTCAGTGCTCAATGCTCATTCCTGAAAGGTCTAGGTGACGAATGGGATGCTGGAGGTCCAAAGGTTTCATCTTGGGTTTTCTGTTTTCTTTGGGGTGGCAGAGCAAGGATTCTTGCAATCATTTCTTGTGCTGCACTCTGGCATTGCCCCTGGCAGTGCTTGTGGACCATATGGGATGTTTGGGACTGCCAGTCCTACATGCTGTCCCTGGAACAGCTGTCCTGTTACGCCAACCTGCTGCTTTGGCTTCTTTTGCATTGTTTTTGTCATCAGCTGTCCTCTTGACTCTGTGCTCTGGATTCACAACAGATTGGCCTCAAAGCACCCTGGGGTGTGCTGGCCCCGTTTGCGCCCTGGCAACTACAGTGACTTGGGCCCCCAGACTTGCTTTTCTCCTGGTTTGTCCTTCCTACTTTAGAGAGACTACCTGCTCGGTCATATAGTCTTACGTTCACATAATCTTGTGTGTGGATTTCTGGGCATGCGATGATCCCAAGGAGAAAGAGCCAAGGATCTCTGAGGCCAGTAGAGATGTTGGGGTCACGAAACTTCTACCTTGTTTGAGCAGAATTGGAGGCAGTCCTGTGCAGTGAGTTCCTACAGGCACACATGCCATGCACTGCTCTGAGTAGTTGTCTATACGGACTGTCGAGTTCTAAATCCTAGTGGTCATGAGCTGTGGGGGAGCAGCGGTGAGCGTGCAGTGTTTTTTGCTACACCAGGGATAGTCTTTTGGATCGTACAAGTCTGTGTTCAGGTGATCCTCTCTACAGTGCTCACTGGACCAGTGGTGCTCGAATTGGCCGGGTGGTTACCAGGAAAGGCAGATACATCCAAGAACCTTCTGTATAACGTCCTCCCACTTTAGCAGATCCAGTTGCCTTTTGTGATTTTTGGGGCCTGTCAGTCATGCGTGAGCATGGAGGCTGGTTCATTCGAAGTGGAGAGGCCCAGCAACAATATAGGACCCTGGGACCTGGCCTCAGAGTAGTGGGAATGAGGTTAAGATAGACTCTGACTCCCACCCTCTTCGTGTGCTGTCTCAAGACGCAGTGACCTTCCATGATGTGGCTGTGAACTTCACCCCAGAGGAATGGTCATGCCTGGAGGCCTCTCAGCGGAAGCTCTACAGGGACGTGATGCTGGAGACCTACCAGAATCTGCAGGCTGTCGGTGAGAGCAGTGTGGAGTCAACCATGTTTGAACAGACCCGCGTTGGCTCCCTGGGGTTGGGCGGCAGCTGTGTGTCCAACAGTAGCTCTGTGACGGGTGTGCAGCAGCTCTTCCCTCCCTCGTTTTTTTTTTTAGGGTTCACCTGTGGATACTCAGGGCTTACTCTCAGCTTTGTCTTCAGGAATTACTCTTGTGGGGTAGCCGGACCGTATGGGGTGATTCAGATCAACCGTTTTTGACTGTGTCCATGGGAAGATCCCTATCTGCCCAGTTATCACTCAGGTCCCTTTAAATACTTCCATCCATTGGTGCAACAATTTACTTTGTGTACTACACAAAATTTTGTGTGTTTAATTGGTTTTGCTGTTGCCTTTGTTTGGGGGGCACAGTCCACAGGTCTCTTGGCTCTGTGCTAAAGGATGACTCCTAAGAGTGTTCAGGGGCCATATGGAGCCGTATATTGAAACCTCTTGGCAAGTTAAACTGTTGGTGCCTCACCCCCCGTACTTTTGCACCAGTCACTCAAGTCAGACGGTTTTTGCATTTTCTTTTTTCCTTAGGGATTAGGGATTATTCCTGCCTTTGTATTCAGGATCCACACCTGGCCTTGCTCCAAGACCATATGGGCTGCCTGGGATCAAACCCACATGTGTGTGCAGCGCTTCTGTCTTATCTCCTGTACTATCTCTTTCACACCACAGGGTATTTGATATTTCGTCTCTCAACTCATTAGACGCTGCCCTATTTCAGTGCTTTGATTTACTTCTAATGTTTCTTGTGAGACTTCAGCAAGACTTAGGTTTTGCTTCTGGACTCTGCACTCAGGGATCGCTCCTAGCTGGCATGAGGGACCCTAGGAGATATCGGGTATCTCAACTGGATTGTCCGTGAGAAACTCCTGCTGTGCTCTCTTTCTGGTTACATTTTTAGCTTAAAAAATAAGGGTCTCTTGTCACCCTTGGCCATTTCCAGATTTATTATGCACTTAGTTTTACTGAAATCCGTGAAAAGTTCATGAGGGGCTCAGGAAACCCCATGTGCTGCTGGGCCTAGAGAGACAGTACAGGGAGGAAAGTGATTTTCTTGCAAGCGGCGCACGTGGGTTGAAATCCCGGCAACCGATGTCATCCCCGAGCACCAGCAGCAGTGATTTCTGAATACAGAGTCAGGAGTCTCCCCTGATCATTGCCAGGTGAGACCCAAAACAAGACAAAAAACAAAAGCATACTGTGCTAATCAACCCCCTGTCGGCCATACACAAGGCCAGGTCTAGAGTATTTGTGATATTTTCTTGGGTCTTAACTCTAGAATAACTAGAAATATGTGGAATTTTGGAAATGGACATTCTGTTCATGCTTTTCAGATATACGCCCACTTATGTCAGGGAAACATGGGCATTTACCTGTCATCTTTTCCCTGTGACTTATCCATGCCTCTGTCTCTGTTGGGGCAGGGCACACTGGAATGAAGCCTGCAGTGATCTCCTGGCTGGAAGGAGGATCTCTGAGGTCGGGTTGGAGAGGCGTGTGTACGGGTGAGTGTCTGAGGACCCTTCCTGGCTCAGGCCCTGTGCAGTGTATGGGTGCCCTGAGCATGTGTGAAACATGCTGCTGAGGCCGGGGCCTTGGTGTCCTGGATCCTTGGGTCTGTGCCGCACTCAAGCTGCTCTTCATTTCCCTGGACTGTCAATCACAGAATGATCCTATAATTTGCTTCCATGGCTTTCGAATAAATAACACCCTAACAGAGATAGTTTGGATCTAAACGATAGTACAGCAGGGAGCGCCTTGCAGTGCCTGAATGTGACCTGTTCAATAATCTGCTCAATAACCTGGTTCCCTGAACATCACAGGTCTGCTCAAAAACAAAAAACATAATCTAGTGTAGAATTGCCAAGATCCTCACAGTTTTCCACTATCCGAATCTTTTCTTTAGTGTGGGACTCTTTGGACTTTGAGAACCACAGAGATGTACTCTTAACTACATGGCATCATTTTGCTACATATTGTGACATGTGTGACATGTGTGATTTGCATGTTCTCTTCAGTTGCAGAACTGAAACCGCGACTTCAGGATTTGGCAGTAAAGCACTTTGATTTGGGAATGGGGTCAGCAAGTACGAGTGAGTTGATAAGATTCACGAATACAGAATAAATATTATTATGCCAGCAGGAGTGGACCAAGTATGTGATTGTAAAGGTGGAAGGCTGGGATTAGCAGGGAGAAATTCCAAAACCTGATGCTTGGAGTAGAGGACTCTTAGCTTTGCTAGGTGCTGTAATCAACCATGTATAAAAAGCACTGTGAGTTTTGATTGGCTTGACAGTGGTAATTGTTTAGAAAGCTAATTTCTGCGCCCTAGAGATGGTGCAGTGAGAAATATACTTGTTTTGCATAGGGATGGATGGTCCTTACCCAGCACGCCTTATAGACAGCATAGACCCACAGAACTGATCCTAGACACTGCATGGTGTGCCCCTCCACCGACCCAACCACAAATAAATAGAAACAACAAAACAGAAAGAAAAAAAAAACTTCATTGATCCTGAAAGGCATCACTTGTGGTGAGAGCATTGCAATGGCCACGTGGTCTCCTTCAGCTGCGTTACGTTGCAGCGTAGTCTTCACCACTGCATCACAGGTTCCACACGGAACTTTAACCAAACCGACATGTGGATCTATTCATTTTCTCCTGAAATGGATGTGTCCGTTTTCTGTAGAAGGAATTATTTCTAGTTGTATTCCTTCATTAATTTAAAAGGGGGGAAAGTCACAGAATTTACTCTCTATCCATCAATGTTGTGCGTCCAACTTACGGTAACATGAAGTTATTTAATAGTAAGACAATTCATATGTCAGTAATTGCATTTTTGCGGTGCATATGTGTGAAGCTACATCTGAAGGGCTCAATTTTTTTGACAGGAAGAGTCAGTGAATAAGTCAATAATTAGAATCATCTGTTGTTCTACAGGAAAGCTGCCACCCCGAGTGGAATGTCTCTGATCCTGCACTGTATGATAATGTCTCGAGTGATCAATCCTGCTCTCAGCCCCATGAGGACGCCGAGACAGGCGGGATGTCGTCTGAGGGTGATCAGAATGGTGAGAGCTACCTCACTCTGAAGAAGCCCACTCCTGGAAAAAGTTCCTTGGAGTGTGTTATTCTCAGTTCACAGACACAAAATTCCCCAATTGGGCACCTGCTATGGAGAGAAGCACTGTTTATAGTGAGTCCCTCACAGCAACATACCCTCAACCACAGTCACCGTGAGCAGAACCCATATAGGTGTAAGGAATGTGGGGGAGCCTCCCCATGTTCTCATCACTGTGGTGTTCCCTTAGATAACCACAGTGGACAGAATCCCCAGAAATGTCAGCCCCAAGAACAAAGTGTGAGTCAAGGGTTACTCCATTATGACCATATGAATATAAATTCAGGAGCGAAACCTTTTGCATGTGATGTATGTGGGAAGGCATTCGATCAATCATCACATCTTATTATGCATAGGAGAATTCATACAGGAGAGAAACCTCATGAATGTCAGACATGTGGGAAGGCCTTTATTCAAACCTCTAGTCTTAATAGACCTATGAAAACGCATAGTGGACAGAAGCCTTATATATGTCAGGAGTGTGCTAATGCCTTTACTCGATCCTCAGGCCTCAGTATACATAGAAGTATTCACACTGGAGAGAAACCGTATATATGTAAGGAATGTGGGAAGGCCTTTGCTCAATCCTCAAGCCTTAGTGTACATAGGAGAATTCACACTGGAGAGAAACCATATATATGTAAGGGATGTGGAAAGGCCTTTGCTCAATCCTCAAGACTTAGTGAACATCGGAGAATTCACACTGGAGTGAAACCGTATATATGTAAGGAATGTGGAAAGGCCTTTGCTCAATCCTCAAGACTTAGTGAACATCGGAGAATTAACACTGGAGTGAAACAGTATATATGTAAGGAATGTGGAAAGACCTTTGCTTTGGCCTCAAGACTTAGTAAACATTGGAAAATTCACACTGGAGAGAGACCCTATGTTTGTCAGGAATGTGGAAAGGCCTTTATTTTGGCCTCAAAACTTAGTGTACATAGGAGAATTCACACTGGAGAGAAACCGTATATATGTAAGGAATGTGGGAAGTCCTTTGCTGAAGCCTCAAGCCTTCGTGTACATAGGAGAATTCACACTGGAGAGAAACCGTATATATGTAAGGAATGTGGGAATGCCTTTGCTACAGCCTCAAGCCTTAATGTACTTAGGAGAATTCACACTGGAGAGAAAATGTATATATGTAAAGAATGTGGAAAGGCCTTTGCTTTGGCCTCAAGACTTAGTGTACATAGGAGAATTCACACTGGAGTGAAACCGTATATATGTAAGGAATGTGGGAAGGCCTTTGCTCAATCCTCAAGCCTTACTATACATAGGAGAATTCACACTGGAGAGAAACCGTATATATGGAAGGAATGTGGAAAGGCCTTTGCTGGAGCCTCAAGATTTAGTGTGCATAGAAGAATTCACACTGGAGATAAACCATAATATATGTAAGGAATGTGGGAAGTCCTTTGCTGAAGCCTCAAACCTTTGTGTACATAGGAGAATTCACACTGGAGAGAAACCATATATATGTAAGGAATGCGGAAAGGCCTTTACTTCATCCTTGCAATTGACTATACATAGGAGAATTCACAGTGGAGAGAAACCGTATATATGTAAGGAATGTGGGAAGTACTTTGGTGAAGCCTGCTGATTTTCACCCGGGCTGCACCTATGGCAGTATTCTTGTGCTTGGAATTGCTTGTGTGTTAACTTGTAATTAATTGGTCATGGTGATGAAAATAAGGACGAAGTTGACTGAATAAACAGGTACAGAAACAACCTCCTGCTCAGAGCTGTCATGGTTCACTACTCTATTATTGTTTGCTATGCTTCTGGCTTGGCCCAGTGCGGCTGGTTAGCGGGAATTATGGCAGAAATCAACCAAGATGCAGCATTGAATACTTTGAAAATGGGAAAATAGGTAATCCTTCATTCTTCAGTATTTCCTGTGTTAGGATTTGGGATGCTTGAGCACCCTGGTTTGGCAACTTGAGCGCCAGGTCTAGCCAGCTTGTATGGTGCATTCAAGCTTGTTTCTTACTTGTTCTGGATATCCAGGCTTTAGTGGATGTGGAGCTTTTGAGGGGTGCATTGGGTGCTGTTCTGTCGCTCAGGTGCCATGGGTGAAGGTGCGTTATCCTGAGGGCCCCTGCAGCCACCATCGATCCAGGTCCAAGACGGCACTGGAGGTTGGGCACATGGACTTCAGGCCTTGGTGTGAGGAGCCTGCAAAGAGTGGGGGTCTTGGTCATCTCGTTCCTTCCTATTGGAGACTGTGAGGATCCTGTTTGGAGCCTTTGGACTGGAAATAACACTTATCGAAACTCCAGATATGTTCACGGGCAGCCCCCAAAGGAAAGGGACACTTTTGCCGTCGGTCATTTTCATTGGCTTCAGTGCTGGGTTTGGCACTTTGGGGTGTGTTTAGACAAGTGAGAGGTATATGCCTTGAAAATTTACTCTTTGGATTATAATTTTGTTTTTGCTTTTTGTGTCACACTCAGCGTTTCGCATGGGTTTCTCCTGACTTATGCACTCAGGAATTACTCCTGGTAAAGCTCAGGTGACCATATTGTTTCTGGGATTGGAACCCGGGTTGGTCACGTGCAAGTCAAACCTCTTACCCGCTCTGCTATCACTTCAGCCCCTCTTTGGATTAATTTTAATAGCTGCTTTTATTCAGGGGTGTTGGAAGGGATTCTTTGGTGCACAAGGTTTACTTCTGGTTTTGCATCTAAGGAATTATTCTGTGGTGCTGCTGGGTACCTATAGGATGGGGAGGCTAGCATCCTAGTCGCTTCACAGTGATTCCAACCCCACTATTGGTGTTATTTTCCCATATATAGAATTTCTACAACACAGGATTATGGTACCGCCAGCAGGTCAATCTGTGCCTGTAAGGCGACTGCATCAGCAGCCTGATGGCACCATCAGACTTCCAGATACTCCAAAATAGATGTTGTGCCTTTGGCCAGACAACAAAAACTTTGGGCAAAGTCTTCCAAGAAAGTAAACAGCCAAAGTTTGGTATGTGCAAGACACAACAACAAACCATTTCCTGCTCAGCTATATAATTGGAGGCAAGGTCTCTCTGGTTCCTGATCAAACCTCTTAAAGGCTACAATCCCAGAGACTCAGAGATAAATCTCGGAACCCAGCGGCTTTTTGCAGAGATGTGCCTGATACCCGCAATGAGCTACCGGCGACAGACCACCACAAGGGGAAAGGGTGTGTGTCTCTGCCTGATCCCACTTGGTGGCTCGGTGGCCACCATCTTCCAGAGACCATTGGACAGACAGGTTTGGGCCTGCAGTGACAAGACATGCAAGGCCTCATGGGATTGGGCTGGACTCTGCACTTTCCTCCCCACCTCAATGAGACCCCGAGTCGCTGCCCATGTACGGACTCTCTGGCTCTTGATCACTCTGTTTAACGGCCATGATCCCAGAGTCTCAGAAACTAATTTCGGAACCCAGTGGCTTTCAGAAGAAATGTGTTCTGTTCCCACAGAAGGTTACCAAAGCTGGGTATTTCAGGTGGTAATAGGTTTTGTGCCTGGCGGTTCAGTGGCCGCCATCTCTTAGGGCTTCTGGACGGTTAGGTGTGGGACTGCAGTGAGGAGACATGCAGGGCCTAATGGGATGGTGGTGGAGCCGGCCCTTCCCCCCCCAACGAAACCCTAAGTAGTCTGGCGTCTACGATTGACCTCTGTGGCTCGTGATCAAGGTGAGTAATGGCCATGATCCCAGAGATTCAGAGACAAATCTCGAAACCCAGTGCCTTTTAGCAGAAAAGCATCTGGACCCTGCAGTAGGTTACTGTCCCAGGTCCACCCCAAGGGGAATTGGTGCTGTCCCCCCAATTGCTCCTCCTCGGCGGCTCGGTGGCCTCCATCCGCCAAAGGCCTTTGGAAAGTCAGGTTTGGGCCCACACTCACGAAGATACGTGGGGCCTCGCAGGATGGGTGTGGAGCTGGCCAATTCCTCTCCACCCCTACAAGAGCCTAAGTCATTCCCACGAACCACCTCTCTGGCTCGTGATAAAGCTGTTTAATGGCCATAATCCCAGAGACTCATGAACAAATCTCGGAACCCAGCAGGTTTTTGCAGAAATTTCTCCAGATTTAGTTGTTAAAATTTCATAATTCCAAAATCATATGTTATTTATAACCAGCAATCAAAAAGAATTGTCTACTGTTGTGTTTTCACCAGATCTAAGTGCCGGAATAAAATCCCAAATAATAATGGTGGGTCTTGTGTCAAAATATTGAATATAATCAAAGTAGAGAGAAGAATTGGAAATTATCTGCCCCACAGGTAGAGGAAGGCTGTGGAATGGCGTTATACTTGGGTTTTTAGTGATGGAAAATGGGCACGGTGAAGGGACGGGTGTTTCATTGTATGACCGAGACTTAAACCTGAAAGCTTTCTAAGTGCTCTCCCATTTTCCCCTGTTTTCTCCCATTTATTTAGAAATGGCCAGAGTAATAGTAGAGCAAGTAGGATGCTTACTTTGCATGTGGCCAACCCAGGAGTCCTCCAGTCCACAACATCTTTTCATTGCTCATTGGACATTGAGCGTCCCCTTCTCATTCCTAGAACATGTAATGTGGGGGTGTGGCATGGGGTAGGGGTGTCTTCTCCCTGGAGCTGTTCATTACGGACAGATCCAGTGCTTTCCTTTCTTAACTTTGTTGTGATTCTTCCCTATCTGTCAGGTATGTCAAGTAGTCCATGTGTTTCAAGGCTCTTGTTTTCCCAGTTGTATAACTGGCCAGACTGTACACCTAAAGGGTCGGGTGCCCTTTCTGGACTCCTCTCAGTCAATCTGACACCATGCATATCTTTGCCTTTGGATCATTGCCATGGTTTTTTTGAATATGGGAAGAAATTGAGTTTTCTTTTGTTATGGGGCCTGGGGATGCTCAGCAGTTATTTCTGGTGGTTCTCGTAAGTTGCTTTTAGCAGTGTTCAAGGATCAAACCCTGTCAGCCTCATGCTAGGCAAATGCCTACCTACTGTACGCTTGTACGCACCAAAAACTGTTTTATTGTGTGTATGTTAAATTGTGACTGTGAGCCCATAGTGAAGTTAATTAGGACGAGAACAGCAGTGCATCACGGTGGGTTCTCGCCTTACAGATGCCGCCTACCTTCGATGTCCAGCATCCCCTATGGTATCCCAAGCATCACTGGGTCTGATTAAAAACAAAACCCAAAAGAATTTTTTGGGGTATTGCTGAGCTCCTCCAGCAACACTTCCCGCAGATTTTCCCTTTCTGTAGGCTTGCTTGGACTGTGAGAACTATGGAGATGTCCTCCACCTGCTTGGTTATTCAACTGCATTCCATTCAACATTGGACTAATTCTCATTGTGCATTTTGTTTGATTTCAAAACTCAAATCACAGGTTCAGGATGTGACATTACAGCAATTTCTTTAGGGAACAGGGGTATTGCATACAAGTGTGCTGTAAGATTCTCTTGTTGAAACTATTATGCCATTGGAGTGCTCAGTGGACCGAGCATGCGACTTCAAAGGTGGGGTCCGGCTCCATCCCCACAACCACATCTATGGTTTCAGCATCACAGGAAAAATATCGGAGCCTAATGACTGGACTAGAGGGTCTTTAACCTCAGTGGGTGCTGAAATCTGGAAATTTATTTTATTGTATTGTTTTTTAAAGTCTTCATTAAAATGCCAGTATTTTCAATGTTATTGATAGTTGTATTTAGGCATACAATCATTGAACACCAATTCCTGCATCAACTTCCCTCCACCCGTGTTCCCGTATTCCCTCCCCACCCAGGTGCCCACTCTGCCCCCACCTGTCATCTGGACAAGGACATGACTAGGTTTCAGTGTTTACTGCTTAGATCTCTTGTTTTCAGTTCTGTTGCATCTGTGTTTTGGGTAAATGGCTACACCCCTCACTCATGTCACTGGCATCAATGAATCCCTGATCCCTGTAAACTTCCGGGTCTCTTCCGCCCCAAATT
Source organism: Sorex fumeus (assembly GCF_029834395.1). Lineage (NCBI taxonomy): Eukaryota > Metazoa > Chordata > Mammalia > Eulipotyphla > Soricidae > Sorex > Sorex fumeus. Next base: position 3,156,844 of record NW_026606191.1, read on the forward strand.
TCTTTCCTTCTTTGTCCGGCTTCTCTCTAAACACTGGAATCAGGGATGATTTAAGCAGCCCATTTACATTACATTTCCACATCCAGTGTTTGGTCTTCCACAGATGAGTGAACAGCATCCTGTTTTTGTTTCTTTTTCTGGCTAACTTCACTCAAGACAGTATCTTCCAGTTCCACCCATGTTGGTGCATAAAAGCAGTAATTCTAAAACCTAAAAAATATATCAATTGATCTCCTTTTATTCATCGATTTATTCGAGTGGGTGTCAGTAACGTCTCCATGCATGCCTGTTGTGTGCTAGTGTAGCCCAATGGCATCTGTTTGTTCTAGGAGCATGGAGAGCCTCAAACCGATTTTTCAGGGTCTTGAGGAAGAAATCTGAACAACTTGTAGGTGGGCGTCCACGCAGTCTTTTGACATCCCGTGGAATTCAGTCAGTAATGGGTCTAGGCCAGTGGTTGTCTGTAAACCTCATTTCATGTCCAGCCCATCTGATTTTTGATACCTTAGAAGATCAGACAGTGTCCCTGATTCTTGACCATTGATGGAGATCAGAACTCCGGATTCTATCGCTCATTTGAGTGATACGTGATATTCCAAGCATAGCTCTTTCGATTCCTCTTTGAGAGACCCAAGTAGCGTTCTCATCCTGTTTTCATAGGGCCCAGGTCTTTAAGGCATATGTTAATGCAGGAATCACAGTGGAATTGAAGACATGTGCTCGAAGCTGGAGGTTCTTTGTCCTCTTAGTTATTTCTACAACGCTCTTGAAGGCATTCCAAGATGCTCTCATCCTCCTGCGAAACTCAGGTGCCAGGTCATTCATCATGTTTCTTTCTCGAACTAGGTATATATATAACTGTTGCATTCGGAGATGGTGGTTCCATTGAAAGTGAATGGAGGAACAGAAACGAGGTTGTTTCTCATAAACATTGTCTTCGTAATTGTGATGCTTCGTAATTCAGCTGTAGTCCGACTTTTCCACACTCACGGTCGAAGTCGGTCATCATTTCTGCCTCTTGGCTGATGTTGGGTGTCATTAGAACGATGTCATCAGCAAAGCAGAGGTGGTATAGTTGCCTACCATCTATCTTCACTCCCATTCCTTCCCATTCCAGTCATCGCATGATGTTCTCAAGGGTGGCACTGAAGAGTTTTGGTGAAATGGTATCACCCTGCCGAACCCCTCTCTTGACATGGATAATTACTTCTTTGTAGTGTGATCAGATCCTCATAGTGAATCCATAATAGACCTCATGGAGGATCCTGATGTATTGAGTTTGTACACCCTGATTGGCTAGGGCTTCTATGACCGCTTCCGTCTCCATAGAAGCAAAGGCCTTCTTTAAATCAATGAACGTTAGACAGAGCGGCATCTTGAACTCCTGAGAAACCTCAATGAGCTTAGTAATCGTGTGGATATTGTAGATGGTACTGAATCCTTTTCGGAACCCACCTTGTTCACATGGTTATTCTTCATCTAGTATTCTGCTAATCCTATTCAGGATGACTCGAGTGAACAGATTGTAGATGAGAGACAATAGGTAGATTGGGTGATAGTCGCCAATGTCGTGGATGCCTTCCTTCTTGTATAGTAGTATGGTCTTGCTGGTTTTCCATTGGGATGGAACCTTGCATTCAGACAGCGTGTGAAGAGCCGAGCCAGTGTATTGATGAGTACTGATGGTAAGTTCTTCAAGTGTTCACGTCTGATCTTGTCTGGGCCATGTGCTCTTGTATCTTTACCGACGAGATAGCATGTTGAATTTTGAAGGGAGAACATTCAGAATGATATATCCATGGTGCAGAATGTGGTATGTGGGCAAGTGGACGTGGCTATTAAAGAGATCTGAGTAGAAACCATGAATAATCTTCTCCATTTCCCTTCTGGATGATGTGATAGATCCATCAGGATGTCGAAGGGGAGTCATCTTGGTCTTGTAGTTGGTGAAGGACAGGCGGGCATTACGAAACCTTTTCCCGGCTTCTGCCGCATCTACCAGCATCGCTGTTCTCCTGTCTTTGATTTCATCCTTTATGGCTTCTCTGCATTGTTTTGCCAGCTTGGACCTTCGCTTGCAGTTGCCTGAGGCATGTGCCAAGCCACATTAGCGAATAAGTTCAAGAGTGTTCGAAGAAAGGCAGTTTTTTGTGGTTATTTCTCTTGGCCCCGAGAGTCCCAGCAGCAGGAATCTCTGAGCAATGCTGGTGTGACCCTCTCCCCACATATGTTAATTAAAATTCTCCTTAACACACCCTACTTTCTCTGATTGCTGTTACCTTCACCCCAGACATCTGGAGATGCTGGAGTTGAATCTGGTTTGTCCTCCATGGAGAACAAAAGAAATGGGACTTCTCATGTGTATAAGAACCTCAAAACTCAGGACAGAAGATGGCACTCTCAGCAATGTGGGGTGCTGTGATATGTGGAAGTGGGGTCTGGAGACCTTTAGAACTGAGTTGGTTGGACACATCGTACTGCAGGAAGGCAAGCCTCTCCTGTGTCACCCTGTTCGCTCTCGGGTAGCTGGCTCTGGAGCACTGCTAACTGGGTATCCTTCCACACATAGAGTGAGTGGGGCAAGCCCCAGGCAGCAGGGACACCCGGACACAGATCCCCAGTTTATTCCCTGACCAAGGCCCAGTCGGAGGCAGGCAGGGCCGGAAGATGCTGGACTCTCTCATCCCCTGTCTTACTTTGCGGGTGTAAGAGAGTTGAATTCTTCAGAGGTGGCTCTTGGCACACGGACCCCACGAGAATGAAGCAGCACCATTGAGGTCTGGGGTCATCCCCCAACCCCCACCCCACCCCACCTGGTCCACACCTCCTGATTTGACTATATTATTTGAGTGAGGGTGTCGGAAGCAGTGTTGGGGGGCCCCACATCCTTCTGGAGTTCGACTTTGGTTCCCACACTCAGGGAACCTCCACTTGCCCTGCTCCCGCAAATGTCTGGGAAAGCCAATGAGAAGTCTTCCTGGAACAGAAGGGAATCCAATCTAGGCTTTTACCTAGGTCAAACTCCCGTTGCTAAGGAGGTTGCCTAGGCAGGTTGAGAGTGGTGATGATCTTCTTTGAAATTCCTTTCCTGGCCTTTTCTTTCAGCAGGAGATTCTCTGGGTCTGTTGCTGGCCATAGGTGAGGGCCTGATCAGGCCTTAATTCCTGTTTTTTGAAAGGTTGGCCTTCACAACTTCAGAGCTATTCCCAGGAAATTTACTGCCTATTCCTTGGGAGGGGAACCTTTTCTATCTGCCTGCATGTCTACATCAATTCCCTCCAAACCATTAGGGGGTGCTGGACGTTAGGACGTTAGGAGCCCTCAACCCTGGCCCCAGAGGAGTGACTCCTGAGTGCAGAGGCAGGAATAAATAATCCCTGACCACTGTTGACTATGTCTCCCTCTCCAAAGATGCAAATCCTAAGGTTCCCGGTGCTTCCCAGGTAGCTGATTACTCCCTGTGGTACCAGGGGACCATATGATACTGGAGGTGAGCCCAGAAAAACCATCTACAGGGAGAGAAAGTCTTGATCACAGGGATCACTGAAATCGCTCACATCTGTAATTTATAAACCTGATCCCCCTGACATAGCGCTTTCTGTTCAATACACAAAACAAGTACTTTTTTGTAGGGGTGGGGATAAGGCACAACCAGAAATGGAGTTACTTCTGGCTCCCCAGGCAGGATAACTCCAGGTGGGCCTGGGAGGGAAAGGGATTATATCCTGTCATCCCCTGCAAGACAGACTCCCAGCAGTCCTTAAAATCTGAATTTCAATTTACCTTGAATGCACCATTCAATCTCCCCCAGCCCTTGGGTGGGATACACAATGCCTCCATTATCTCTGGGTTCCTCATGGCTTGCCCTTTGACCATTTTTTTCATTTTTGTGTCCCACCTGGGTGATGCTCAGGGGTTTCTCCTGAATATGCACTCAGGAATTACTCTGGAAGTGTGGTGCTTGGGGGATCTTGTGGCAAACACTCTGCTTCAACCTTTTGATATCTTAAATATACACTCCTAGTTCATTCTTTACGTTACAGTTCTCAAGTTCAAATTAAACTGGTGTCTTCATTACTATGAGGGAAAATGGAATTGCTGATGATTGCAATTCAGGGAAACACAAAGAACTTCCCATTCTGTAAACTCTTAAGAGTTCTTGCCACTGTGTATTTTCATACACCTATTAAGGTCTGAGCTCCTGGTGAACCTGAATTAACCTCCTGAGTTTCCTTATATAGCAAACCATAATAATAATAGTAATGATTACTATTTCCTATGCCAGTGTCCCAGCACTTGGACTTGATTTGTATGTTAACCTGTAAAAAATTGGTCCTTTTTTTTGGTCACACCCAGAGATGCTCAGGGGATACTCTTGGCTTTGCACTCAGGAATCACTCCTGGCTGTGCTCGGGGGACCATATGGGATGCTGGGAATCGAACCTGGGTCAGCCACATGCAAGGAAAATGCCCTACCCTCTGTGCTATTGCTCTAGCCCCTGTAAATAATGCGTCTTGATGATGGAATCCAGGGGAAAACTGATTAAATAGGAACTAAGTAAAAGGGTACAAAAACCACCCCTCAATCACAAATATCAGTGTCACTCCTGGGAGTGCTTGGGGGACTGTATGTGATGCCGGGGACCGAACATATGCCCTGCCAACTGTACTATCACTCTGGCTCCAAGTATAATTTTTCATCCTCTTTTTCTTTTATAAAATCACGTACGCATAGCTAAATCATAGCCTGAAAACCTGGCCTGTAAGCTCTGAGCATTTCTGGATGTGGTCCCAAAACCGAAACAACAAACCCAGAGGACTGACCGTTCAGAACATATTACTAGATTTTGCACCTCTTCTGTTGGCAGTTAACTCCTCATTGCCTTTATTTGGGCAGGAGGATTGGCTATGCGGGATTTTGCCAAACCCAGCAGCTCTCCGGGATCACTCCTTGGCAATTCAGGTTGTGAAGTTAAGTCTTTTGCGTTCATGACAAATGCCCTGCCACTCACTGTCAGCTCTTTCGTGCCGCTGATAACATTTGAAATTGCAGCCTGTACTTCTGACTCAAGTTTGCACCAGGAGGCCCCAGGTGCCAGCAACCCTGTCCTGACCTCTATCTACCAGCTGGGCCTCAGCCCTGCCCCCTGCTGTAACTTTCTCACAAGGTTCACATTATTTACATAGAACTTGAATTCCTGCAGTCAGAGATAGGCCAGGAATGCAAGACCTGTCCTTGCAAGGAGTCTACCATAATACAGTCTCCTGTACAAAGCAGGATTCCTCCAAGCACCTCTCAGGTAAGCTCAAAGTTCTGCCACCTTTAGCAAAATCCAAACCTGCATTCTACAAAACTGGTTGGTGGAGGTTGACTAGTGAACAAATTACATATATATATATATATATATATATATATATATATATGTAGATATACACACATACACAAACACACATATATGTGTTTATATACATATATATGTGTATATGTATACATATATATGTGTAAAGGTAAAGTAAAGGCCCTCCCGTTGATCATCGATTTGCTCGAGTGGGCTCAGTAACGTCTCCATTGGAGACTTTGTTGTTACTGTGTCTGGCATATCGAATACTCTCAGTAGCTTGCCGGGCTCTCCGAGAGGGGTGGAGGAATCGAACTCGGGTCGGCCATGTTGGCTGTGTGTGTATATATATATATATATATATATATATATATATATATATATATATATAGTCATACCCTGTGGTTGCTGCCAATAGGTAACAAATGTTACTCAGTGTTGTGCCGGGGTATACAGGTCAGCCGTGTACAAGGCCAGTACCCTACCAGACTATAGCTGTGGCACCTAAATTTATTGATTTAGTTTTGGTTAACTACACCCAATGGAGATTAGAGTTTACCTCGGCTCTGTTCTCATTGATAATGCTAGGTTTGGGGACCCTGTGAGGTGGTAGAGATTGAACCTCGGTCAGCTATGTGCCAGACAAGCAACTCGTGGTCTGTGCTTTCTCTGTAGCCATCATAAAAATGCTTTTTTGCTAAGTCGAGATAGTTGTGTTCTTTTTTCTGATTAACTACACAATTCACTTTCATTTTTTTTTTTTGATTTTTGGATCACCACCAGTGATGCACAAGGGTCATTCTTGGCTCATGCATTCAGGAATTACTCCTGGCGGTTCTTAGGGGACCATTGGGGATGCTGGGAATCAAAGCTAGGTTGGTCGTGTCCAAGGTAAACACCCTCGCCACTGTGCTATCGCTCCAGCCCCCCCCCCAGAATACTTTTTTGTGTTTTTGTTTTCGGATCACAGCCAGAAGTGCTCTGGGCTTACTCCTGACTCTGCACTCAGGAGTCACTCCAGGGGGGCTTGGGGGAACCTATGAGAAGTGGGAGTTTGAACAGGATTTACACGTTAACAGGTCTCTCCTGGTAGCTCTCTCTCACTGTCCACATTTGGTGCTCTTGAGCCACTTCTCCACCCTGGACAGTTGTTGCTTTGGACCGATGAAAGTAGAATGAGGACCAGGCTGGTTGCTGATTACTTGCAGTTATTCAGTCTCTTGTCTCCCAGCTCTATCCAACCCTCTCTCTAACTCACTCTCCAATGCTCTCTGTGACTCCTCTCCAATCTCCCCAGCCACTCTTACCCTCAACTCTCAGCCTTCTCTTTATGTCGCAACCGTGTCCTCTAACTCTGTGTCTCTTCTCTCACTCTCTCGTCATCCTGTTGTTCATGGATTGACTCAAGCAGGCCCCAGTAATGTCTCCTTCTTCCTATCCCTGAGATTTTAATAAGTGCCACATTTGAGGCTCTTTCAGGGTTAGGAGAAAGAGAACCATGATTGTTACTGATTTTTGGCATATTGAATACACCATGGGGAGTTTGCCAGACTCTGTGGTGTGGGCAGGATACTTCTGGTAGCCTGCCAGTTTTTCCAGTTAAGACTAGATAAAAAAATTTCGTGTGACCGTGCACTTCCCAGAGCACAGTTTTATAGTCTTTGGGTCTTGGCCATTGATGGGATTACACGGCACCGGGGACAGTTGGTGGGTGTCACGCCTACATACTGGAAGATGGGAGATCTGGGTGGAGGAGGCCCAGTCCCAATGCAGCTTGGAGATCTCAGCCCCAAGTCCTGCACACTTGGGTTCCTCTGCCAGTTCCTTCATGCGTGAGGCTTGTCCGAACTTGTGGAAAGTGGTCTTAAGCATGGATGAGGCTCGAACCAGAGGTCTTGAGCTGCCGGGGCTCTGCTCGGGGTTGGGAGGGAAACTCAACACACCCTCCTCCAAAAGGCACCAGTGAGAAAGCCAGGCACAGAGGCAGGAGACTCTGTGTTTTCTTTCAGGAGCAGGGTTTTATAGTCTCTGGGTCTTGGCCATTGATGGGATTACACAGCACCGGGGGCAGTTGGTGGGTGTAACGCCTATATACTGGAAGATAGGGGATCTGGGTGGAGGAGAACCATCCCTTTTCTCAGTCTCCTTCATTCCCCCTGTCTCCCTGAAGCTGCTCTTTTTCTTCTCTCACCACTACCACAATCCACGCCTCCCCACGGGAAGCACAATGAAAAATGATTTTCTAGACTTCCCAATTACCTGCAGCTCATGAAGAAAAAGCAGCCCTAAAGGTGCGTTACTCCTCTCCTTCGACCACCAACTTAATTGACATATTTAGTTTTACTTCCTAATGATTACCATCCTGTACGAACATAGTAATAGACACTTTTAGACTTGTTGGTGACTCTCCTGGGGACTTCTCACCACAGATTCAGACTCAGGCCGCATAATCACTCCCAATCCCAGCAGCGTCCAAGTCTAGTTATTACTTTTTGATTCGTGACAAAATTTGTCCATGACCAGGCTCTTATAGATAAGCATTATGGTACTTTGGCCAGGCCCATTTCTATGCCAGCGTAGCTAGCTCACCACTTGCCCACATCGGACCCTTCTTTATGAGATTGAGGAAGTAAGGGCAGCTGAGGCTTCAGTCTAGAGAGCAGATGTCCAGGAGGTAATATTATCTGGAGACCAACTCTCAAGCTCAGGCTTTTCTTTGTAACTGTCTTCCTGTATCCATACAAAAAGCAATTGCTCTGAAATAGCTACCCATGCAAAAGACATTAAGGAGAAGAGAAAGACAATATTTACAAGTCAAAATATGATCAGTTGACAAAGGTAATTGAAAGGTTATGGGCAATCAAGAAACATAAGATCTCACCTGCCAGGGAGCAAGGGCAGACCACTATTATACTACAATACCTGGTGATCCTCAATGGTTTCTCTTGGCTCTGCACCCAGGTATTATTTCTGATGGTGTTCCTGGAAACTACAGGATCCTGGGGATTCAACCTAGGTTGGCCATGTGCAAACAACGCCCTACCCAGATCTACAGTTGCTCTGGTCTCAGTTGGAGAGTTTAGATACATGTAACTGCACAGAATGTTGTTTGAAAGGATAGAAGGGGTGCCTTGATGAAATCCTTTATAAGTGGGAATATGGGTCAGGTCCCAAGCTCTCCACATCCCAGGAGGCCATTCCGTTTACCTGTGATTTCTCACAAGGATGGTCACATTCCTGGATCCCACCCATGTTGCTTTACTAATAATAGAGGTAAAAAGGAAACATTTACGATTGGATAAAGGAAACTTCCATCCATCTATTAGTCAAATGGTGCTCAGGGGACCCTTTGGAATTCTGGACATTGTACCTAGATTGACTGCAGCGCACTGTACTATCGTGATACTCTCAGTTTGAAATCATGTTTCTGAAACTGCCTCCTGGGGTTTTCTTTGAAGCTGAGAGGCCACTGCTCGCGTGTTGTCAAGGGGTAGAGCGTTGGCCAGACCTTGCTCTCTGATGTTCTTACCAGCCTTTGTTCCTCTTCCATGTCTCCAGCTCTCTGCGTTTCTACTAAGCCAGTTCCTCTCTGAATCCCCAGGGTTGGCTTCGGAGTCACTGCTTTCATCCCCATCTGGATTTATTATGTCCCCAAGAAACTCATTGTCCCGTACTCTACCAGCTACCTACCTACAGAGCTTAATTTCTTTTGACATGAAAACTCTCATGGCATAGACTAATGATTGCAATCCTCTGTTCTTCTACATGGCAGTAGCCAGCCCTGGTGGAATGTCTCTTCCTGCACACTGTGATAAAGGCTCAAGTGAGTAATTTGGCCCTCATCCCCACAGGGATGCCGAGACAGGTGGGATGTGTTCTGAGGGTGATCAGAAGATCACTCTTCCCATGTCCTCAGCACTATCACTTTCCCATAGAAGCCCATATTGGACAGAATTCCCAGAAATGTAAGCACTGTGGACAAACTTTTGAGTCCAGCATGATCCCGGTGGGACTATGTGAACTTCCACACAGGAGAGAAACTGTTTAAGCACTGTGGGAAGGCCTTTGATGGATCCTCATACCTTATACATAGGATATTTCATACTGTAGAGTCCGCATGCATGTAAGGAATGTGCTGTGGCCTTTCTCTGACTCATACATCTTAGTATGCACAGAAAAAGTCACACTGGAAAGAAATCATATGCATATACAGAGTGAAAGTCTTTGCTTATTCCACAAGACTTAATACACAGAAAAACTCACACTGGAACACTGGAGTGATAACTTATATTTGGGAGCAATGTAGGAAGGCCTTTGCTTCTTCCTGAAGTCTTAGTTTTCATAAATTCTGTTTTGTAGAAAACCCTTATATATGTGAGGTTGGTGGAAAGTCCTTTCATCTCAGGTCTTTCTGAGCATAGGAATGTTCATACAGGTGAATGAAACACTATTCGTGTCACTACTGTTGGAGGGTCTTCACTTACTATTCAAACTTTTTTTTTTCCATAAGAAAGCGCACATTGCAGTGAATCCATGTATATATGTAAGGAGTGTGGCAAGGCCTTTGCTTATTTCACAATCCTTTTGTGACACTGAAATTTTCATATAGGAGACAAACCTTATGTTGGTTATGACTTTTGCAAAGCCTTTACTTTCCCCTAACTCCTTATTAAACATAGGAAAATTCATTCTTGACGAAGACATATGTAGGGGTGTGGGAAGATTTTTACTCAATCCTCAAGCTTTTCTGTGTGAGAAAAATTTATACTGGATTGAGGCCTTATATATGAAATGACTGCAGGAAGATTTTGATGCAATTGGCATAGCTTTCTGAACAGGAAAATTCACAGTGGAGAGAAATCTCATAAGTGTAAGGAATGTGGAAAGGTGTTCAGTTTGTCTCCAGCCCTTACTGCACATGTGAAAAGTCATTTTTCAGTGAAAAACTACATCTGTCAGGAGTGTGGGAAGGACTTTCCTGGATCCTCGGGCCTTATGCATAGGAGAATTCACACTGGAGAGAAGCTATATATAAATATTCATATTTATATAGTAAAATATATATATATTTATGTAAGAACGTGGAAAGGGAATTATTCTCACCTGCAACTTTAAAGACAATCCTGGAGAAAATCCTGTACGTAAGGAATATAGGAAAGCTTGCATGTTCCCTCAAGCTTTAGTGAATATAAAAGTTATGTTGGATCAATCACTTCCATGATAACAATGGCCAGCGTCAGAAAAGGGCCCTTAGGTAAAACATTTTTAGTTTCAACAAGTAGGTGGGGGATAGATACAAAAGTACAGTAAGGAAGGAAATAATCCTGTTATATGTGAAAGCTTCCTGTGATACTAGTACCGTAAGTGAACGGTACTTGCTGATTATCCCCTGCACCATGGTTATGACAATGTCCTGGCATGTGGACTTCCCAGTATGTTAACTGGTAAATAATGGATCTTAGTGATAAGGCAAGGTGGAAGGAATTAAATAAGAAGTAAATAGGTACAAACATTGCATTTTGCTGGGTACTGTCACGACTCACCACGGTTTCATTCTTGGCTGTGACTCTGACTTGGCTCAGAGGCCCTGCTTTGCATAGATCATGGCAGAGTTCAATCAGGATGCTGTGGTTAGCCTTTTTTGATGTTGTATAGACAGGCAAACCTCTATTCTTCAGGCCCTTCTGTGTTATGTTCTGGGAGTCACATCCCGCAGTGCTGTCCATAATTTGTGTCCGGGTAGAGCCACATGCAAGGAAGCACTTCACTCGCTGTAGCATATCTGCACTCATTGTATTCAGTTTTCCATTTGATTTACACAAACATTGAGGGTAAATGTTTTGAGACTTACACTTTGGAAGCAGTAAAATCCTATCAATCTCTTATACAAAATGGGACCATATAGAATCCAGATGATTGAACCTGAGTCAGCTGCGTACAAGGCAAGCACCCTATCCACTGTGCTCTCGCTCCAGCCAACTAGCCTTACACATTTACCTGCATTTTCCTAGTTGTTCTCTGCGCAGCTGGTGTCTGGCCCTTTAAGGCTGCTTGCAGAAGTGGAAGTGACGTCACAGCAGGGCATTTACTTGTTTGCGTGCAAGATTCTGGATCACGCCTCCATTTGTTAAGCAGGTGAAGGGAGAAGAGGCTGTCTGTCCCGGTCTGTGAAGGCCGGTTTCATGGCAGGACACTAGCGGCCTCCCGTGAGCACCCCGCACCGCGCCTCCCAGTTTCTGCACTGAGGGGTGGAGTCAAGCCAGCTCTAAGGACACTTTTAAGCTTTTTCAACTGATATCCACGCGGTTCCTCACGCCCGGCGGGGTTTTGTGGGGGACTCGGAGCTTTGGTGAGTGCAGTGAGGGCTGTGCTGGGGTGCAGGGGTCGCGGGTGTGAGTGTGTGATTCTGGGGTTCCCCTACAGCTCCGCCGTGGGATGGTGGCAGGTGGGCTTGGGGCCGAGTGGGTGGGGCGGGCGCTGGGCCTTCCCTACCCTCCCAGCTCGGGACTGTGCTGGGCCCTGTCTTGGACGCTTTGGCCCCAACCTCACTGCTGTAGAAGCTGCAGGTTCACTTAGAGGACCTGAGAGATAGCACAGCGGTTAGGGCGTTTGCTTTGCATCTGGCCCACCCAAGATCCATCTCCAAGCTCCACCAGGACGGGTGCCTGAGCGCAGAGTCAGAAGTTTCTCGTCCATATCGCTGGTGGTGCCTGCAAAACTATAAAAGGACTGTTCATTTTTGAGGGGCAGCTCCCTAATGGCAAATGACACTGTAGCCCTCAGTCACTCTTCATTAGTAGCCTTAATTTCCAGACCATCCCTTGGGTGGGGTTCTAGGGGTGGTTGCGGTTTGCAACTGAAAATTTACTTTGCGGCTATTTTTGGTTGTATTTTGGGCACAAATATGTAATCTCGGGGCTTCCTTAAGGAGCAGCACTCTGGAATTCTTTTTATTTTAAGTTCTTTAGGTTTCATGTGAGATGCTGAATATCAATCAGGGTCAGCATGGGAAGCGCCCCTCCCAGCTTAATATCTCTGACTACACATTGTTGTTTTTTCTAATGTAGAATTTCTGTATCCTAAAATCAATTTGAAAATTGCACCCTGACTCTTCATCTCTCCCTGATTAGGCAAAACCCGACTATTACACTGAGAGTTGTGTTCAAATAATGTCTGGACATGCGCTGCATGCCTTTGGTGGCTATGATTGGTCTCCCCACCCTGGCCGGTGAAGGGTAACAGAGGATCAAAGAAGGAAACAGGGGCCAGGCTGTTGGTGATCTGCTGGATATTAACCCAAAGTGTCTTAGGCTTCATCTGTGAATTGCCCCTTTTGCTCCTCCCAGAGAAGCTTATCATGTCCTTGCTAACATCCCTGATTTAGTTAAAGTTTATCTTTAACATTTCCTTTGTATTTTTCTTCGCGTTGTCTCAGTTCCCCAGGCCAGTCTTGATTACTTATATACCATAACTTTCTGATTATTCTCAACTTTGTATTTGTACTGCTTTGTAGTTGAAGTGGCTGTGTATTTGTACCTGCTTTCCTGTTTCCCCTATAGCATTTTTATTTTTTCACTCTATAGCACCGTTCTTTGGTTAAACACAGAAAGACCATCAATGCTTATACTCCTAGTATTTCGGAGTAGATGGACTCAAGTATATCTACTCCTGGGCATAATTGCTTGGTCATAATTACTTGACTCGGGCTTCAGTTACTCTAGTTCCTAGCACCCCAAAAGGGAGGTTCTGCCGTGGAACTTGTATGGACCAGGGGCAAGTGGGAAAACTACCCCAGCTTCGAAATGGAACATTCTAGAAAGCACGTGTGCATGGTCTTGATGCAAACAGTTACAACATTAGAGAGAGGATCCCCATGGGGAAGGACAAGGTGAACTGGCCTGAAGACTTAGTCTGGGATTTACAGTAAAAGCCTTGCTTGCTCTCAGAGCCCAGAGAAGTAAGTGTTAAAAGCCTTATTTGCTCTGGGGGCTGGAGAGATAGCACAGCGTGTAGGGTGTTTGGCTTGCACACGGCCAACCTGGATTCGATTCCCAGCATCCCTTATGGTCCCTTGAGCAATGCCAGGAGTAACTCCTGAGCCGGATACAGAGCCGGAGTATCCACTTGTATCACTGGGTGTGACCCAAAAAAGCAAAAAGGAAAAAAAAGCCTTATTTGCTGTCAAAGCCCAGAGAACTAAGTGTTGGGATATTTGTCTCTTACTGTGTTTATCCAAACAACTACAAGTGTTGATAACTTATACAACTAGAGGAAAAGATAAAAGCAACGTAGATGTCCCTGGGAGACAGAGTGTCTCCTTGGGTAAATCTCCCCATGAGAATTTACTCTGCCAAATGTTTATCTGTGTAAATGATCAGTCACCCCTCTGGTATGGTGCTTACCTGTCCCTTTTTGATGCCAGCATAGCTCACAGCTCTCCTGGGTCCATCCAGTCTCTTGCTTTTGGGGTGCTAAGAACAAAGGGCAGATGAGGCTTAAGTCTCATATACATGACAATGCCCAGGAGTATATAGTATCTGCAGTTAATTAACTCTGAAGTTACAAAAGCATAATATTGCCTTCCTTTGTCTAGACAAAGCTGAGGGCTGGGGGCATGGCCATCCCGATCCTCCCAGGACAATCTTCCCAACTTGGGACTGCACTGGTCCTTGTTCAGGAGCAAAAAAGGATATTTTTCTAAAGTAAACTGTAGAGGATATAAAGGAAAGAGAAAGTCAACATTTTATTTACAAATACAAAATCCAGAGATTTCTGGAGAATCTGACTTTACAATTCACAGGTTGTGATTAGGGAAAATGGGTGAATAATGTATAGGGGAAGCAGAGCACAGGGAATTAAAGATGAATACTAAGGAAATGGGTGTGATTGGGATGTGTGTTCCTCAGTAAGCCTCAGCTCCTTGTAGCAGAGGAGAAATGATGAACCAATGTTAAACCTAAATTGTTTAGAACTAGAATCCAACCAGGGTAAAGGATTTTGTTTTTTTTTATGCAAGAAAGGTTTGGTTTTCCAGGAGTAAGGACATTTGCTCAGGAATCCCACTGGGTGTGCTAGGAGCATGTTTACTTAGACCCGGAGCCATAGTACAGTGGTAAGGACTTAACCATCCAAGCAATCGACCCAGGTTCTATGCCCTGCATTCCATATGCTCTGTCCCAGAGTGATTCCTGCGTGTAGAGCTAGGAGTAAGCCCTGAATCTGCCGGTTGTGTCCTCAAAACAAAAATCACACAAAGGCACACTTATATATACACATATATATGCAAAATGGTGAAAGAACAACAGTGATTCAGGAGAAACTGTGACTTTCTGTAGCACGGATAGATCAAAAATATGGGATTATTTTTTTCTTTTTTAGGTCACACTTGGCGATGCACAGGGATTACTCCTGGCTTTGCACTCAGGAGTTACTCCTGGCAATGCTCAGGGGACCATATGGGATGCTGGGAATCGAACCCGGGTTGGTCGCGTGCAAGGCAAACGCCCTACCCACTGTGCTATCTCTCCAGCCAAGAATAGGGGATTTTTAAGGACCAGAAATTTGACTCTTTTAATGTTTCACTCTTAAATTTGTCTTTGTACATCATTCCCCCCCCTTCGGTAGAATTTGCCTTTTTTCTTGTTAAATTTTTCACCACAGCCTACAGTGCTCAGTGTTTACTCTTGTCTATGAGCTCAGGGATCATTTGACTAGAGTCAGGGTAACATTCTGTGTTTAGATATCATTGGTTCAATGTTAGGTGAAAATACAGGATCAGGGGACTTCTCCTTACCCCCAGGCCCCCATTGTGTGACTGACGAGTCCAGCATTTGCCTCTCTACTCCTTTATTCGAGTCCATCCCCCTTGCAGCACAGATTCACCTGGGTGGCAAAAAGGTTCTCCGTGCCTAGACTCTGGCTCTTTAAGGTACCTAATGGAAACAGAAGTGATGTCATAAGTGATGTCATAAATGTCATGGTTCATTTTCCATCCCTGAATCAGACACTGGGACTGTTGCTCACTTGGCAAGGGACAAGTAAATCTGTGCCCCATCCTGGAAGGGGGAGTCTGAAGAAGGATTTAGTTGCAGGACTCAAGCAACCTCCTGTGTGCACCCCGCGCCTTCCCGTTTCCAAACTCTGAGACAAGGGGTCGAGCCAACTTGGGGGGTACTATTTCACTGGTTTTTCACTTGTTCGCCAACATCCAGGTGGATCGTGAGGTGTGGTGGAGGATTTAGGGGGACGCAGAGCTTTGGGGGTGCAGGGGGGGCTGTCTTTGGGTTCAGTAGTGACAGTTTTGAGTTCGTGATTCTATGGTGCCTCTTTGGCCACGATCGTCTCCAGCTCCGGGATTGGGCAACAGTGGCTGAATGCGGGAATCATCCGAGGGCTTGGCTGTTCCAACCGTCCCAGCAGTCCCATGGTTGAACCATCGGCCCTAAGCTCGCTTCCGTGGAATCTCCAGATTTCAGGGGCAGAGCTTCAGCCCCTCCACCTAATGGCAGGAGACTTGTTGCTGGTCATTTTCATTGTCTGCCATGAGAGCCGCGATCATGCGGGGTATGTGAGGGGGAAGGTGGCCTGCAGGTGGCTGAGGTTTGCCAATGAAAATGTATTTGGGCGGGGCTATTTTGGTTCTTTATATTTAAGGGGGGAGAAAGGGCACATACCCGGAGATGCTCATGACTTACTCGAGTCTCTAAGCTCAGGTATTGTCCCTGGCGCTGCTAGGGGCCATATGGGATGCAGAGGATTGATCGGTTCATCTAGTCAAGCGCCCAATTCACATTATTGCCATCTAACCACAATACTTGTATATCTTTTTTAGGCTCATGAATTTCAGCTCCCTCACATCAAGCTGCAAAGCACCCCGGACTCTATCTCTCCCTGAGCAGACGACACAGGCCATTGTGGTAAATACTGAGGTCCCCGGGACAGAGTGCCCAGGTTCATGTCCTTGTCCACCCTGTAAGCGAGTGTCAAAGATTTGTCCACTCTAAGTCACATGGTGGAGCCACATTCCAGGCTACGGTTCCCTGGGGGCAGCACTGCTGCCAGCCTGAAGGGGGGCGCTAGTATTTGGGAGCTCCTGGACTGAGAGTCGGCCCCTGGCAGGGCCTATTGGGACTTTTACTGTGGGAGCCAGAGAAGAATCCGGGAATCAGAGAAGGCTGTCTTTTCCTCCCCTATAGCCTGGGCCCAGGCTCCTCTCCTGAAGTACAGCACAGATGCCAACAAAATTTGCATCCCCAGCGGAGACAGGAGCTTCTTCCATTGTCTCACAGAGGTGGATTTGTGAGGCTGTACCCGAGGGTATGGCTGGTCTGGCTCAGAATTGGGAGGAGGGGCTCCTCTCTGGTGCTCACTGTTCTGATTTCTCCAGGTCTTTGCACGGAGCCTCCTGCTGATCCTCAGAACAATAGTGACAGTAGAAGATGGTGACACGGCTTCTGATAAACCGTCCGCAGGTAGAAGTAGACGGATAGAATGACATAAGGCAGTATCAGGAGTGCCCAGGTTTCCTGGGCCTTCTGTTTTGAGTTTCTTTTGGACGGATTCCAAGATGAGACTTCTGATCGGACTGTCCCATTCTGGTGTTTGAAGCTGCTTTTGTGTATGTTTGTTTTGTTTTATTTGGCTTTGGAGCCAACCCAGTGGTGCATGAGGAGTACTCAAAGCTCTGTGTTCAATGCTCTTTCCTGAATGATCAATGGGATGCTGGAGGTCCAAAGGTTTCATCTTGGGTTTTCTGTTTTATTAGGGGTGGCAGAGCAGGATTCTCGCAATCATTCCCTGTGCTGCACTCCGGGGACCACATGGGATGTCCGGGATCGCCAGTCCTACATGCTGTCCCCGGAATAGCTGTCGTGTTACGCCAACCTGCTTCTTTGGTTTCTTTTGCATTGTTTTTGTCATCAGCTTTCCTCTTGACTATTTGCTCTGGATTCACAACTGGCTGGCCTCAGAGCACCCTGGGGTGTGATGGTCTCGTTTGCGTCCTGGCAACTACAGTGACTTGGTCCCCCAGACGTGCTTTTCTCCTATTTTGTCCTTCCTACTTTGGAGAGACTACCTGGTCGGTCATACAGTCTTGCGATCACATAATCTTGTGTGTGGATTTCTGGGCATGTGCCAGTCCCAAGGAGAAAGAGCCAAGGATCTCTGAGGCCAGTAGACATGTTGGGGTCACAAAATTTCTACCTTGTTTGAGCAGGATTTGGGGCAGTCCTGAGAAGTGAGTTCCTACAGGCACACATGCCATGCACTGCTCTGCTGCTCTGAGTAATTTTCTATATGGACTGTCGAGATCTCAGTCCTAGTGGTCATGTGCTGTGGCGTTGCAGCGGTGAGCGTGCAGTGGTTTTTGCTACACCCAGGGATAGCCTTTTGGATCGTACAAGTCTGTGTTCAGGTGATCCTCTCTACAGTGCTCACTGGACCAGTGGTGCTCGAATTGGCCGGGGGGTTACCAGGAAAGGCAGATACATCCAAGAACCCAAGACCCGTCTGTAAAACTTCCTCCCACTTTAGCAGATCCAGTTGCCTTATGTGATTTTTGGGACCCGTCAGTCATGCGTGTGCATGGAGGCTGGTTCATTTGGAATGGAGAGGCCCTGCGACAATATAGGACCCTGGTACCTAGCCTCAGAGTAGTGGGAATGAGGTTAAGATAGACTCTGACTCCCACCCTTTTTGTGTGCTGACTCAGGATGCAGTGACCTTCCATGACGTGGCTGTGAACTTCACCCAGGAGGAATGGTCATGCCTGGAGGCCTCTCAGCGGAAGCTCTACAGTGACGTGATGCTGGAGACCTACCAGCATCTGCAGGCTGTCGGTGAGAGCAGTGTGGAGCCAACCTTGTCTAAACAGACCCGCATAGGCTCCCTGGGGTTGGGCGGCAGATGTTTGCAATCGGCGCACGTGGATTAAATCCCAGGCATCCCATGTCATCCCCAAGCACCAGCAGCAGTGATTTCTGAATACAGAGTCAGGAGTCACCCCTCAGCATGGCCAGGTGAGACCCCAAAGAAGACAAAAACCAACAGCATACTGTGCTGATCAACCCCCTGTCGGCCATACACAAGGTCGGGTCTAGAGTATTTGTGGTATTTTCTTGGGTCTTACCTCTCGAATAACTAGAAATATGTGGCATTTTGGAAATGGACATTCTGTTCATTCTTTTCAGATATATGCCCACTTGTATCAGGAAAATATGGGGATTTACCTGTCACCATTTCCCTATCACTTATCCATGCCTCTGTCTCTGTTGGGGCAGGGCACTCTGGGATAAAGCCTGCGTTGATCTCCTGGCTGGAAGGAGGAGCCCTGATGTCGGGGAGGAGAGGCGTATGTGCGAGTGAGTGTCTGAGGACACTTCCTGGCTCAGACCCTGTGCAGTGTATGGGTGCGATCAACATGTAGGAAACACGCTGCTGAGACCGGGGCCTTGTTCTCCTGGATCCTTGGGTCTGTGCCGCACTTATGCTGCTCTTCATTTCCCTGGACTGTCAGTCACAGAATGATCCTGTAATTTGCTTCCATGGCTTTTGAATAAGTAAGACCATAACAGAGCTACTTTGGATCTAAACGATAGTACAGCAGGGAGTGCCTTGCAGTGCCTGAAGGTGACCTGTTCTATAATTTGTTCAATAACCTGGTTCCCTGAACATTACCAGGTCTACTCAAAAACAAAAAAAAAAACCTAGTGTAGAATTGCCAAGATCCTCACAGTTTTCCACTATCCGAATCTTTTCTTTAGTGTGGGACTCTTTGGACTTTGAGAACCACAGAGATGTACTGTTAACTACATGGCATCATTATGCTACATTTTTTGACATGTGCTTGATTGGCATGTTTTGTTCAGTTTCAGAACGGAAACCGCGACTTCAGGATTTGGCATTACCGCACTTTGATTTGGGAATGGGGTCAGCAAGTACGAGTGAGTTGGTCAGATTCGCTAATTCAGAATAAATATTATTATGCCAGCAGGAGTGGACCAAGTATGTGATTGTTAAGGTGGAAGGCTGGGAAAGGCAGGGAGGAATTCCAAAGCCTGATGCTTGAAGTAGAGGACCCTTAGCTTCACTAGGTGCTGAAATTAACCATGTTTAAAAATACTGTGAGTTTCTATTTGCTTGACAGTGGTAGTTGTTTAGAAAGCTAATTTCTGCGCCCTAGAGATGGTGCAGTGAGAAATATAATTGCTTTGCACATGGACGGATATTCCTTACCCAGCACACCTTATAGACAGCATAGACCCACAGAAATGATCCTAGACACTGCATGGTGTGCCCCTCCACCAACCCCACCCCCAATAAATAGAAACTACAAAACAGAAAGAACAAAAAACTTCATTGATCCTGAAAGCCATCACTTGTGGTGAGAGCTTTGCAATGGACACGTGGTCTGTCTCAGCTGCGTGACGATGCAGCATTGTCTTCACCCCTGCATCACAGGTTCCACACGGAACTTTAACCAAACCCGCATGTGGATCTATTTCATTTTCTCTTGAAATAGATGCTTCCATTTTCTATAGAAGGAATTATTTCCAGTTGTATTCCTTCATTAATTTAAAGGGGAGAAAGCCTCAGAATTTACTGACTCTGCATCCATCAATTTTGTGTGTCCAACTTACAGTTACATGAAATTATTCTATTGTAAGACAATTCGTCTGTCGGAAATTGCATTTGTGTGGTGCATATGTGTGAAACCACAGCTGAAGGGCTCAGTATTTTGTCAGGAAGACTCAGTGAATAAGTCAATAATTAGAATCCTCTGTTGTTCTACAGGAAAACTGCCACCCCAAGTGGAATGTCTCTGATCCTACACTGTGTGACAATGTCTCTAGTGAGCAATCCTACCCTCAACCCCATGAGGACGCCGAGACAGGCGGGATGTCTTCTGAGGGTGATCAGAATGGTGAGAGCTACCTCACTCTGAAGAAGTCCTCTCCTGGAAAAAGTTCCTTGGAGTGCGTTATTCTCAGTTCACAGGCAAAAAATGGGGCACCTGCTAGGGAGAGGATCACTGTTTATAGTGCGTCCCTCACAGCAACATACCCTCAACCACAATCACCGTGAGCAGAACCCATCTAGGTGTAAGGAAGGTGGGGAGCCTCCCCATATTCCCAGCACTGTGTTTTTCCCTTAGAAAACCACAGTGAACAGAATCCCCAGAAAAGTCAGCCCCAAGAGCAAAGTGTGAGTCAAGGGTTACCCCATCATGACCATATGAATATTAATGCAAGAGTGAAACCTTATACATGTGAAGAATGTGGAAAGACCTTCAGTAGATCAGCAAATCTTATTTTGCATAGGAGAATTCATACAGGATAGAAACCATATAAATGTCAGACTTGTGGGAAGGCCTTTATTCAGACCTCACATCTTAATAGACACATGAAAACTCATAGTGGAGAGAAGCCTTATATATGTGAGGAGTGTGGCAAGGCCTTTACTCAGTTGTCAAGCCTCAGTAGACATGCTATTATTCACACTGGAGAGAAACTGTATAGATGTAAAGAATGTGGAAAGGCCTTTGTTTGGGCCGCAAGACTTAGTTTACATAGGAGAACTCACACTGGAGAGAAACCATTTATATGTAAGGAATGTGAGAAGATCTTTGCCGTAGCCTCATATCTTAGTGTACATAGGAGAATTCACACTGGAGAGAAACCGCATATATATAAGGAATGTGGAAAGGCCTTTCCTAGAGACGCAAAACTTACTGAACATAGGAGAATTCACACTGGAGAGAAACCGTATATATGTAAGGCATGTGGGAAGGTCTTTGCTGTAGCCTCAACTCTTAGGGAACATAGGAATGTTCACACTGGGGAGAAATCATATATATGTAAGGAATGTGGAAAGGCATTTGCTTGGGCCTCAACATTTAGAGAACATAGGAGAATTCACACTGGAGAGAAACCACATATATGTAAGGAATGTGGGAAGGCCTTTGCTGCAGCCTCAACACTTCGTGAACATAGGAAAATTCACACTGGAGAGAAACCTTATCAGTGTCTGACATGTGGAAAGGCATTCACACGGTTCTCTTCCCTTACTCTGCACATGAGAATTCATACTGGAGAGAAGTCTTAGATATGTATGGAGTATGAAAAGGCCTTTACTTCTTCCTCACAATTGACTGTACATAGGAGTATTCATAGTGGAGAGAAACCATATATATGTAAGGAATGTGGGAAGGCATTTGCTACAACCTCAAATATTAGTGTACATAGGAAAATTCACACTGGAGAGAAACTTTATATGTAAGGAATGTGGGAAGGCCTCTGTTTGTCCTCAATACTTAATGTACATAGGAGAATACTCATAGGAGAGAAATCATATACATGTAAGAAATGTGGAAAGGCATTTTGAGAAGCCTGAGATTTAGTGTACAAAGTAGCATTCACGCCAGAGAATAACTTAACTTCCTGTTAGTCGTCGATTTGCTCTAGCAGATGCAAGTAACATCTCCATTTGTCCCTGTCGCGTGCTAGTGTAGCCCAATGGCATCTGTTCGCTCTGGGAACATGAAGAGCCTCAGACCGATTGTTCATGATCTTCACGAAGAAGTCTGACCATCTGGTAGGTGGGCGGCCACGCGGTCTTTTGACATCTGTGGAATCCAGTCAGTAACAGCTCTAGTCCAGCGGTCATCTTTAAATCTCATTATGTGACCAGCCCATCTGATTTTTGACACCTTGGCAAACGAGACAGCGTCCCTGATTCTTGATCGTCGACGCATGTCAGAACTCTGGATTCTTTCTCTCATTTGAGTGAAACGTGATATTCCAAGCATAGCTCTTTCGATTCTTCTTTGGGAGGCCTGAATAGCGCTCTCATCTTTTTTGCGTAGGGCCCAGGTCTCTGAGGCATATGTTAATGCAGTAAGAACAATGAATCAAACAGATGTGCCCAGAGCCGGAGGTTCTTCGTCCTCTTAGCTATTTCTCCGACGTTCTTGAAGGCGTTCCAAGCCGCTGTCTTCCTCCTGCGCAGCTTGGGTGCCAGGTCATTTGTCATGTTAACTTCTTGACCTAGGTATACATAGCTGTTGCATTCGGAGATGGTCGATCCATTGAGAGCGAATGGGGCATCAGGAACGAGGCTGTTTCTCATGAACATCATCTTCGTAAGATTCAGCTGTAGTCCTACCTTTCCACACTCACGGTCAAAGTCGGCCAGCATTTGTGCCACTTGGCTGATGTTTGGTGTTATTAAAACAATGTCATCAGCAAAGCGGAGGTGGTGTAGTTGCCGACCATCTATCTTCACTCCCATTCCTTCCTATTCCAGTCGTCGAATGATGTTCTCGAGGGTGGCACTGAAGAGTTTCGGTGAAATGGTATCACCCTGCCACACCCCTCTCTTTATATCAACGACCACTTCTTTGTAGAATGGTGAGATCCTGGTAGTGAATCCGCAATACAGCTCACGGAGGATCCTGATGTATTGGGCTTGAATGCCCTGATTGTCTAGGACTTCAATGACCACTTCCGTCTCAACAGAATCAAAAGCCTTCTTTAAATCAATCAACGTTAAACAGAGCAGCATCTTGAACTCCCGAGAAACCTCAATGAACTTGGTTATCGTGTGGATATGGTCGATGGTGCTGAATCGTTTGCGGAACCCTGCTTGCTCGCACGGTTGTCCTTCATCTAGTGTTCTGCCAATCCTATTTAGGATGACTCGAGTATACAACTTGTACATGACAGACAATATGCAGATCGGGCGATAGTTGCCAATGTCATGGATGTCTCCCTTCTTGAACAGTAGTATGGTCCTGCTGGTTTTCCACTTGGACGGAATCTTGCATTCAGACAGGTAGCGAGTGAAGAGGCGAGCCAGTGTATTGATGAGTACTGACGGCAGGTTCTTCAGGTGTTCAGGTCTGACCTTGTCTGGGCCGGGTGCTGTTTGTTTCTTTACTGACGAAATAGCGTGTCGGATTTCGGAAGGGAGAACGTTGGGAATGACATATCCATCCTGTGGAATTTGGTATGTCGGCAAGTGGACATGGCTATCGAAGAGATTTGAGTAGAAGTCATGGATAATCTTCTCCATTGCCATTCTGGAGGATGTGATGGATCCATTAGGACATCGGAGGGCAGTCAACTTAGTCTTGTAGTTGGTGAAGGACAGGCGGACGTTACGAATACTTTTCGTGGCTTCTGCCGCATCTACCAGTACTTATGCTCTTCTCTCTTTGAGGTCTTCCTTGATCGCATCTCTGCACTGCTTTGCGAGCTCGGACAAAGTGCGAGCTGCACTGCTTTGTGAGCGTGTTCGAGCATGCCAGAGAAAAACCTTATATATGCGAGAAATGTGGCAAGGCCTTCTGCCATTCTAAATCCTTGCTAAGCACGGGAAAATTCACAGTGGAGGGAAACCTTATTAGTGTCCGACTTGTGGGAAGACCTTCATTTGGTGCTATTCTCTTACTCAGTATGTGAGAATTCATACTGGAGACAAACTGCATATATGTCAGTAATGTGGGAAGGGCTTCATGTACCCCTCACGCCGTAATAAACATATAAAAATTCATACCGGATGATTTATCCCTTAATAACGGTCTCTAAGGACAAAACAGGACAAGTCAGACAAGCAAGTTTCCTTTGGACACAATGGTCAAGGGTGTTAAAAAAGTGCAGTTAAGAGGGAAGTAAGCTTGCCTGCTCGGAACAGGCTTCTCTTGTCATTGAAATGTACCTGCTGATTTTCACCCGGACTGCACCTATGCCAGTACTCTAGGGCTTAGAATTGCTTGTTTGTTAACTTGTAAATAATGGGTCCTGGTGACGAAAATAAGGAGGAAGGTGACTGAATGAACAGGTATAGAAACACCCCCCTGCTCAGAGCTGTCACAGCTCACTACTCTCTTATTGTTTGCTATGCTTCTGGCTTGGCCCAGAGGGGCTGTTTGGTGGGAATTATGGCAGAAATCAACCAAGATGCAGCACTGAATTCTTTGAAAATGGAAAAACAGGTAAACCTTCATTCTTCAGTCTTTCCTGTGTTAGAATTTGGAATGCTTGAGCACCCTGAAAATCCCGGTTTGGGAACTTGAGCGGCAGGTCACACCAGCTTGTAGGGCACTTTCATGCTTTTTTTACTTGTTCTGGATGTCCAGGCTTTAGAGGATGTGGAGCTTTTGAGGGGTGCATTGGGGGCTGTTCTTTGGCTAAAGTACCATGGGTGAGGGTGCATTATTCTGAGGGCTCCTGCAGCCACGATCGCAACCATGTCCAAGATGGCACTGGAGGGTGGGCACATGGACTTTAGGCCTTTGTGTGAGGATCCTGCAGAGAGTGGGGGTCTTGGCCATCTCATTCCTCCCTACTCGAGACTGCGCAGGACCATGGTTGGAGCCTTTGGACTGGACATAACACTTATCGAAACTCCAGATATGTTCACGGGCAGTCCCCACAGGAAAGGGACACTTTTGGCGTCGGTCATTTTCATTGGCTTCCGTGCTGGGTTTGGGACTTTGGGGCGTGTTTGGAAAAGTGAGAGATATTTGCCTCTGAAAATTTACTCTTTGGATTATTATTATTTATTTATTTATTTATTGCTTTTTGGGTCACACCCAGCGTTTCACATGGGTTTCTCCTGACTTATGCACTCAGGAATTTCTCTTGGTAAAGCTCAGGGGACCATATTGTTGCTGGGATTCAAAACCGGGTTGGTCATGTGCAAGTCAAACGTCCTACCTGTTCTGTTATCACTTCAGCCCCACTTTGGATTAATTTTAATAGCTTTCTTTTTAATTCAGGGAAGTTGGAAGGGATTCTTTGATGCTCAAGGTTTACTTCTAGTTCTGCAGCTCAGGAATTATTCTGCAGTGCTGCTGGGTTCCTATGGGATGGGGAAGTTTGACCTGGATCAGCAAGGCAAGCATCCTACTCACTTTATAGTGAGTCCAACCCCAATATTGGTGTTTTTTTTCCATATATAGAATTTCTACTTCCCGGGTGTCTGGTACCACCAGCAGGCAATCTGTGCCTGTAAGGAAAGTGCATTAGCAGAATGATGGCACCATCAGTCTTCCAGATACTCCGAAATAGATGCTGTGCCTTTGGCCAGACAACAAAAACTTTGGGCAAAGTCTTCCAAGAAAGTAAATGGCCAAATGTTAGGTATGTGCAAGACACACCAACAAACCATTTCCGGCTCAGCTATATAATTGGAGGCAAGGTCTCTCTGGTTCCTGATCAAACTGCTTAAAGGCTATGATCCCAGACACTCAGAGACAAATCTCAGAACCCAGCGGCTTTTTGCAGAGCTGTGCCCGGTTCCCGCAATGAGCTGCCAGTTACAGACCACCACAAGGGGGAAAGGGTGTGTATCTCTGCCTGATCCCACTTGGTGGCTCAGTGGCAACCATCTCCCAGAGGCCATTGGACAGACAGGTTTGGGCCTGCAGTGACAAGACATGTGGGGCCTCATGGGATTGGGTCAGACTCTGCCCTTTCCTCTCCCCCTCAATGAGACCCCTAGTTGCTACCCATGTACGGACTCTCTGGCTCTTGATCACTCGACAATGATCCTAGAGTCTCAATAACAAATCTTCGGAACCCAGCGGCTCTTAGCAAAAATATGTCTGGTCCCCACAGTAGGTTACCAAAGCTGGGTATTTCAGGTGGCAATAGGTTTCGTGCCTGGCGGCTCAGTGGCCGCCATCTCTAATGGCTTCTGGACGGTTAGGTTTGGGACTGCTGTGAGGAGACATGCAGGGCCTAACTGGATGGTGGTGGAGCCGGCTCTTTTCTACCCACCCCAACGAAACTCCGAGTTGTCTGGCACCTATGATTGACCTCTGTGGCTCATGATCAAGGTACCTAATGGCCATGATCGCAGAGATTCAGAGACAAATCTTGAAACCCAGTGCCTTTTAGCAGAAATGCATCTGGACCCTGCAGTAGGTTACTGTTCCTGGTCCACCCCAGGGGAAATTGGTGCTGTTCCCCCAACTGCTCCCACTTGGTGGCTCGGTGGCCTCCATCCTCCAAAGGCCTTTGGAAAGTCAGGTTTGGACCCTCACTCAGGAAGAAATGTGGGGCGTCTCAGGATGGGGTGGAGCCGGCCAATTCCTCCCCTCCCCAACAAGATCCTATGTCATTCCCACGAACTGCCTCTCTCGCTCGTGGTAAAGCTATTTAATGGCCATAACTCCAGAGACTCTGGAACAAATCTCAGAACCCAGCAGGTTTTGACAGAAATCCCTCCAGATTTAGTTGTTACAATTTCAGAATTCCAAAATCATATGTTATTTATAACCAGCAATCGAAAAAGAATTGTCAATTGTTGTGTTTTCGCCAGATCTGAGTGCTGGGGTAAAATCCCAAATAATACTGGTGGTCTCGTGACAAAATATTGAATGTAATCAAAGTAGAGAGAAGAATGTGGAAATTATCTACTCCACAGTTAGTGGGAGGCTGTGGAATGGCGGTATACTTGGGTTTTTAGTGGTGGGAAAAGGGGACGGTGAAGGGACGGGTGTTTCATTGTATGACCGAGAATTAAACCTGAAAGCTTTTTAATTGCTCTCCCATTTTTTCCCGTTTTCTCCAATTTATTTAGAAATGGCCAGAGAAATAGTAGGGCAAGTAGGATGCTTGCTTTGCATGTGGCCAAACCAGGAGTCCTCCAATCCACAACATCTTTGAGTTTCTCATTGAACATTGAGTATCCCCTTCTCATCGCTAGACCATGTTATGTGGAGGTGTGGCGTGGGGTAGGGGTGTCTTCTCCCCGGAGCTGTTCATTACAGATAGATCCTGTGCTTTGCTTTCTTGACTTTGTTGTCATACTTCCTTATCTGTAAGGTATGTCGAGTAGTCCATGTGTTTCAAGGCCCTTGTGTCCCTGGCTATATAACTAGCCTGGCTGTACACCTAAAGGGTCAGGTGCCCTTTCTGGACTCCTGTCAGTCAATCTGACACCATGCATATCTTTGCCTTGGATCATTGCCATGGTTTTTTGAATATGGGAAGAAATTTAGTTTTCTTTTGTTTTGGGGCCTGGGGATGCTCAGCAGTTATTCTTGGTGGTTCTCGTAAGTTGCTTTTGACAGTGTTCAAGGATCAACCACCGTCAGCCTCATGCAAGGCAAATGCCTACCTGCTGTACGCTTGTACGCACCAAAAATTGTTCTATTGTGTGTGTGTTAAATTGTTATTGTGAGCCCATAGTGAAGTTAATTAGGACGAGAACAGCAGTGCATCACGGTGGGTTCTCGCCTTTCAGATGCCGCCTACCTCCGATGTCCAGCATCCCCTATGGTATCCCAAGCATCACTGGGTCTGATTAAAAACAAAACCCAAAAGGCTTTTTTAGGGATTGCCGAGATCCTCCTAGCAACACTTCCCGCAGATTTTCCCTTTCTGTAGACTTGCTTGGACTGTGAGAAATATAGAGTTGTCCTCCACCTGCTTGGTCATTCAACTGCATTACATTCAACATTGAACTAATTCTCATTGTGCATTTTGTTTGATTTCAGAAATCAAATCACAGTTTTATAATGTAGCATTACAGCAATTTCTTTAGGAACAGAGGTATTGCATACAAGTGTGCTGTAAGATTCTCTTGTTGAAACTAACTATTATCCCATTGGAGTGCTCAGTGGACCGAGCATGCGACAATGAAAGGTGGGGTCCGGCTCCATCCCCACAACCACATCTATGGTCTCAGCATCACAGGAAAAATATTGGAGCCTAATGCTGGGACTAGAGGGTCCTTAACCTCAGTGGGTGCTGAATGTTGCATTCAGAGATGGTGATTCTGTTGAGAGTCAATGGAACATCAGAAACAAGACTGTTTCTCATGAACATTGTCTTTGTGAGATTTAGTTGTAATCCGACATTTCGACACTCACAGTCGAAGTCAGTCAGCATTTGTTCCACTTGGCTGATGTTTAGAGTTATTAGAACGATGTCATCAGCAAAGAGGAGGTGGTGTAGTTGCCGACCATCTATCTTCACTCCCATTCCTTCCGATTCCCGTCATTGCATGATGTTCTCAAGGGTGGCACTGAAGAGTTTTGGTGAAATTGTATCACCCTGCCCAACCCCTCTCTTGACATGGATAATTACTTCTTTGTAGAATGGTGAGATCCTGGTAGTGAATCCGCAATACAGCTCACGGAGGATCCTGATGTATTGAGTTTGTACACCCTGATTGGCTAGGGCTTCTATGACCACTTCCATCTCAACAGAAAAAAGGCCTTCTTTAAATCAATGAACGTTAGACAGAGCGGCATGTTGAACTCCTGAGAAACCTCAATGAGCTTAGTAATCGTGTGGATATTGTACATGGCACTGAATCCTTTTCGGGACCTGACTTGTTCACATGGTTGTTCTTCATCTAGTGTTCTGCTAATCCTATTCAAGATGACTTGAGTGAACAGTTTGCAGATGACAGACAATAGGCAGTTTGGGCGATAGTTGCCAATGTCATAGATGTCTCCCTTCTTGTATAGTAGTACAGTCTTGCTGGTTTTCCATTGGGATGGAACTTTGCATTCAGACAGGTAGCGTGTAAAGAGCCGAGCCAGTGTATTGATGAGTACTGATGGTAAGTTCTTCAGGTGTTCAGGTCTGATCTTGTCTGGGCCAGCTGCTCTTTGTTTCTTTACCGAAGAGATGGCGTGTTGAAATTTGAAAGGGAGAACATTGGGAACAATATGTCAATCGTGCAGAATGTGGTATGTGGTTAAGTGGGCATGGCTATTAAAGAGATCTGAGTAGAAGTCATGAATAATCTTCTCCATTGCCCTTCTGGAAGATGTGATAGATCCATCAGGATGTTGGAGGGTAGTCATCTTGGTCTTGTAGTTGGTGATGGACAGGCAGGCATTACGAAGGCTTTTCACGGCTTCTGCCGCATCTAACAGCATCGCTGTTCTCCTGTCTTTGAGGTCATCCTTGATGGCTTCTCTGCATTGTTTTGCGAGCTTGGACGTTCGCTTGCTGTTTCCTGAGGCATGTGCCAAGCCACGTTGGCGAATAAGTTCAAGAGTGTTCGAAGAAAGGCGGGTTTTTCGTGGTTATCTCTCTCGACCCCGAGAGTCCCAGCAGCAGGAATCCCTGAGCACTGCTGTTGTGACCCTCTCCCCACCTAAGTAAAGAGAACAAGATAATAGAAAACTTATTGGTCCTCGAGAGGAATCTGCTTCAGGTGAGATGTTTTCAAAGGTCTGTCTCGGCTGTGTGGGGATGCATCATTGCCTTCGCACGTGTATCTCACTAAGCTATCCCACTAAGCTTCACACTAAGCTAGTAACAAACCTAGTCTCGGGCCCCTTTTATTTTCACTCTAAACTGGTGCTTCAATTTTCTGCAGAGGGACTTATTTCCACTTACTGTGTCTGTTTTTTGAGTTGGAAAAAAAATCACACAGCTATGTGACCTGCCGTCCGTCTATTTTGCTTGTCCATCTTGCTGAAACGTTAGGTCGTTGCCTGGAAAAATCCATCAATGTGTCAGAATTGCAACCGAGTTGGGTAAATGTTAGAAACCAACCTGCAGGTCTAGAATGTTGTTGACGAGAAGACTATCAGGCACAGCCCCTCCAGCACTTGCCTCTCCTCTTTTTTATTCGAGCTCATCCCCCGTGCACTGGTTCACCTGGGCTGCCATAATGGTCTGTCTGCACTTGGAACCTAGCACTTTAAGGCTCTTCGTGAAATGGATGATGTCACAGACGAGAGTCTTCCATGTGCACCTTTACTTCTTAATGATGTCAAGTGGATCAGGCCTCATACAGGCAAGCGTTTAAAGGACAAACTGATACTTCAGGTGAAGGGGGGAAACTGAAGGCCAATCAGTGGCAGGACATGAGGACCTCTCGCCTTCAGTGCATGTAATGTGACCAATGGGATCGTTCCAGCTTTCAGGACAATTTTGTGGTTGTTTATCAGTCCCCCTCATCCATATCCAGTGGGTTCCTGGGGTCTGCCTTGCTCCAGAGGCTTTAGGAGAATGTAGAGCTTTGCTGGTTGGATTGGGAGGATTTAACACGGCACGTGGTTCTCGGGTGTGAGCTTGGGGGCATTTTCGTCTCCAGCTCTGCGATGGGGCAGCATGGCCTGGGTGCGGAGTTGAGCATGGGGGGCTGTGGGTCTCAAGGATGCCCGACCTGCTGATGGAAGAAGTCTTGACCATCCCAGCCTTCTCAAGCAGGGGTTGTACCAGGCCCTGTCCCGCAGCTTTCGGTGTAGACATGTGTGTGTAAAACTGCCAGATCACTTTGAGGGGCAGGTCCTCAACCCCCAATGGTGAGGGACCTTGTTGAAGCCCGTCTTTTTTATTGGCACCTGCCAGAAAGATTCCTGGGGGGCGCATATGCTGCCGGAGCCCATGTGCTGCTTGAACCCACGTGGCCGAGCACATGTGGTTCCCGAGTACATGTGTTGCCCGCATCTCCCCTCTTGAGATGTGTATGTTCATGCTTTCGTGTCTAACTTTACTCTCTCTCTCTCTCTCTCTCTCTCTCTCTCTCTCTCTTTCTTTCCCTCTACTCCACACCTTAAAAATCCTCCAAATAAATCTATTTACTTCAAAAAAAAATAAAGATTCCTGGGGACCTATTTCTAGCACGTGGCTGAGGGTTGTAAATGAATGAACAAATGAACGTTGGGACTCAGAGAAATGGTCTTGGCGGCTGTTGGCAAAGTAATTTTGTGAATTTTATTTCCTTCGTTAATACAAAGACAAGGGTGATTAGAGGTCACCCCAAAAGCCTCTATACCTCTCGGAAAGACTGGCAAGCTACCGAGAGTATTCCGCCCGCACGGAAGAGCCTGGCAAGCTATCCGCTGTGTATTCGATATGCCAAAACCAGTAACTACAACTGGTCTCATTCACCTGACCCTGAAGGCTTCACTTACATGGCAGCACTGAGAAGGATGAGAAAGGAGAGGCCGACAAAATCTCAAGGCCGACCTAGGCTGCCACAACGAAGGAAGACAAAAATGATCGTCTATACTTTCAATGCACGTACGCTAGCATCAGATGCATCCATCGAGGACCTGATGGTACAAGCGCGAATGATCAAGTACGACATCATTGGTCTGACCGAGACAAGAAGACACGAATCTCACCATGCCGTTTTCGACACTGGAGAAGAATTGTTCCTCGGAACATGCGATAAAAGAGGTGTTGGAGGCGTCGGTGTCCTTGTCAACACAAACTTGGCCAAGAGCATTGATTCATTCGAATGCCTAACAACCCGAATCGGACGTTTACATTTGAATAGATGTGGCTCACTGCCTGCAGTTTCTATCTTCGTTGTCTACGCACCAACATCTCATTATGATGAAAGAGAAATCGAGAAGTTCTACATGGAGCTAGAGAAGTTCTATAAAGAAGACCACACCTTCTACAAGATCATTGTGGGTGATTTTAATGCCAAGATAGGACCGAGAAGATCAGCTGAAGAACTTCACATCGGGACCCATGGCCTAGAATGGAACGAACAGGGTGAGAGACTGTCTGAGTTCATCATGTCGACCAAGACCATTCATGGTAACTCACAGTTCCAGAAGGCAGAATCTAAACGATGGACATGGGAGTCTCCCGGTGGACGATTCCACAACGAAATAGACCACATCATATTCAATCGACGGTTTTGCCTGACTGATGTCGCTGTTGTCCCAAAATTTCGAACGGGATCGGACCACCGTCTCCTTCGTGCAAAATTCTACTTCACAGAGCGGGGAGAAAGGGCTGCAAAGTTCAAAAAGAGAACTCCCAGAACGACCACCAACTGGGAACTCTTTGGTACTATTGCGGCAACATGGGAAGATGCCATTGTTGACAACATCGACGAGGAATACGATCGACTGGTTCAGCACCTCCATGAATGTGCGAGGAACGCCAAGAGAGAGATAGCCACAAAAAGTCGCCTATCTTCGAAAACTCTTGAGCTAATTCGCCAGCGTGGTTTGGCGCATGCCTCAGGCAACCGCAAGCTAACGTCCGAGCTTGCAAAGCAGTGCAGAGATGCGATCAAGGAAGACCTCAAAGAGAGAAGAGCAGAAGTACTGGTAGATGCGGCAGAAGCCGGGAAAAGTATTCGTAACGCCCGCCTGTCCTTCGCCAACTATAAGACCAAGATGACTGCCCTCCGACGTCCTGATGGATCCATCACATCCTCCAGAACGGCAATGGAGAAGATTATCCATGACTTCTACTCAAATCTCTTCGATAGCCATGTCCACTTGCCGACATACCAAATTCCACAGGATGGGTATGTCGTTCCCAATGTTCTCCCTTCCGAAATCCGACACGCCATTTCGTCAGTAAAGAAGCAAACAGCACCCGGCCCAGACAAGGTCAGACCTGAACACCTGAAGAACCTGCCGTCAGTACTCATCAATACACTGGCTCGGCTCTTCACTCACTATCTGTCTGAATGCAAGGTTCCATCTCAATGGAAAACCAGCAGGACCGTACTACTGTTCAAGAAGGGAGACATCCATGACATTGGCAACTATCGCCCGATCTGCCTATAGATTGTCATCTACAAGTTGTTCATTCGAGTCATCCTGAATAAGATTGGCAGAACACTAGATGAAGGACAACCATGTGAGCAAGCAGGGTTCCGCAAAGGATTCAGCACCATCGACCATATCCACACGATAACCAAACTCATTGAGGTTTCTCGGGAGTTCAAGATGCCGCTCTGCTTAACGTTCATTGATTTAAAGAAGGCCTTTGATTCTGTTGAGAAGGAAGCGGTCTTTGAAGCCCTATCCAATCAGGGCATTCAAGCCCAATACATCAGGATCCTCCGTGAGCTGTATTGCGGATTCACTACCAGGATCTCACCATTCTACAAAGAAGTGATCGTTGATGTCAAGAGAGGGGTGCGACAGGGTGATACCATTTCACCAAAACTCTTCAGTGCCACCCTCGAGAACATCATGCGACGACTGGAATGGGAAGGAATGGGAGTGAAGATAGATGGTCGGCAACTACACCACCTCCGCTTTGCTGATGACATTGTTTTAATAACACCAAACATCAGCCAAGCGGCACAAATGCTGGCCGATTTTGACCGTGAGTGTGGAAAGGTAGGACTACAGCTGAATCTTACGAAGACAATGTTTATGAGAAACAGCCTTGTTCCTGACGCCCCATTCGCTCTCAATGGAACGACCATCTCCGAATGCAACAGCTATGTGTACCTAGGTCGAGAGGTCAACATGACAAATGACCTGGCACCCGAGCTGCGCAGGAGGAAGAGAGCGGCTTGGAACGCCTTCAAGAACGTCGAAGAAATAGCTAAGAGGACGAAGAACCTCCGGCTCCGGGCACATCTCTTTGATTCCACTGTTCTTCCTGCATTAACATATGCCTCAGAGACCTGGGCCCTACGCAAACAAGATGAGAACGCCATTCAGGTCTCCCAAAGAAGAATAGAAAGAGCTATGCTTGGAATATCACGTTTCACTCAAATGAGAGAACGAATCCGGAGTTCTGACATCCGTCGATGATCAAGGATCAGGGACGCTGTCTCATTTGCCAAGGTGTCGAAAATCAGATGGGCTGGTCACGTAATGAGATTTAAAGATGACCGTTGGACTAGAGCTGTTACTGATTGGATTCCACGGGATGTCAAGAGACCGCGTGGCCGCCCACCTACCAGATGGTCAGACTTCTTTGTCAAGGTCATGAACGATCGGTTTGAGGCCCTCCATGTTCCCGGAGCGAAGAGATGCCATTGGGCTACACTAGCACGCGACAGGGACAAATGGAGACGTTACTGGCGCCCGCTCGAGCAAATCGACGACTAACGGGAAGTCAAGTGATTAAGTGATAAGTGAATACAAAGACTCTCTGCTGGACATGATATCTCTTCAGCTCATCCCTCTCTATCTATCCCAGACCTGGAGACCCCCAGCTGTCTGGATCACCTGATCCTATCCCGGAAACGAGGAAAAATGAACCTTCCTGAGCAGACAAGTACCTGGTCAGGGATATTTGAAGCCTGGCCCTTTAAGGCTCTGGGCGAACATGCAGTTGACATCACAAAATCCACGACCTTTATCCGCCAGGGCTTGGCTTTCTGTGGGGAGGTGCCAGCGGGTCGCCTGGTTGCGGAAGGTGAGATGCGGGTGAGGGGGCACCCTGGGGGGCAGGGGGGGTCCCCGAAGGTCGGTGCCCCCGCCACCCGCCCGGGTGGTCGCTCTGAGCGCCTGAACCTCCGCGTTCTCCGCCTTGTGGGTGGTGGGGTCGCTCCATGGCGGTGGCCCGGGGTAGCGGCCCCTCACCTGGGGCGCACAGAGAGCTCCTACTGAAAGTTTTATTTTGTTTATAAATTGATTTTGAGGGACACAGGGTGATTTTTACTATGTAGAACTTATTTAGGAAGATGCATAAGGGGGAACGTGGCCGGCCGGGTTCAATCCCGGCACCACACAGCATCCCGGTACCAGCCTGGAGTGAGCTCAGAGTCCGGAGTAACCCCTGGACAAAGCCCCCCAGACCCCCCAAAAATATGGGTGGGTAGAGGAAGCACGTGGTCAAGGAGAAAAATGAATTTGAAGCGCTAAGTTCATTCTGAAATTTCCAGAAACAAGGACAATAACGAAACAAATAAAAGTGGAAAAAAAGTTTTAATTTTTTTATGTGTTTTAGACCCTACCTGGTGGCGCTCCGGACTCCTTCCCTGGGGATCCGAGGACACTTTGGGGTGTCGGGATGCGAGGCCAGCGCCCTCCCTGCTGACCCATCGCTTGGGCCCCTCACAAAGCAGAAAGTGTCAGAGCTAGAGGGAGCCTCAGTCTCCCCCGAGATCTGATGGGGCGTGTGAGGGATCCTCAGCGTTAATTTAGTTTTGGGGCGACTCCCGCCACCTGGTCAGTCACAGGGGTGGGTGGATCATCCCAGCAGTGTCCCCAGGACATCCCGTTACTGGCGCACTTTCATTCCTTAGGCTGCTTGTGGAGTAGGTAAAGCGTGGGTTTCCCTCATCAAAGGGACCTGGGGGCGCATTCTTTTTCCTCGTGGGGGGTGTTGAGCCCCACATGGCAGTGTTTAGGGGTCAAACCTGGGGTTGCTCAGGGTACCCCATATCTGTGTCAGCAGCCTGAAGGAAAAAACACCCTCTCCTCCGTCCTGTCATTCCTGGGGGGTGGCCGGGCTGGATGGGGGGAGGGGCACAGCATATTTTTTATGTGCTTGGGGCTCAAACGCATTTGGCAGAGCCTTTGATTTTCACTGGTTCTTGTGCATTCAGTGTGTTCTGGGAGTTCAGGGAGGTGGGGAGTTTCTCTTTCCTTTTTATTTATTTATTTTGCATTTGGGTTCACACCCAGCGAGGCATTATGATTACTCCTGGCTCTAAATTCAGCAAGCACTCCTAGTGGTACTCGGAACCATAGGGATGCCCACAATTAAACCCAGGTTGGCCACCTTCAAAAGAAATGCTCATTTGTCATTGCTGTCACTCAAGTCCCCAAGGTGTGGTGCTTTAAGCCAGCTCAGGTTGCGGTCTGGTGGGTTGCATCAGGGTGGTGCTCCAGTGGGTCTTGCAACCAAATATGCAATCTCAGCAGAAAGTAGCTTGGGCACTTCCAGAGTGTGCCCTAAACCCTCTAATAATGTAATTTAGGATCACTATTGGCCACCATACCTTTATTCGTTTGAATGAATTAATTATTCAGTCTGTAGGAAGTACAACTGCAAAACTCAGTTACTTCTCCTGCCTTTGCACTCAGGGATCACTCCTGGCTGGGCTCAGGGCACCGTATGGGTTGCAAGGATTCAAACTTGGTTTGGCCGAGTACAAGACAAGCACCTTACTTGCTATACTGTGTCTCCAATCTCTTTCCACAGAAATTTCTCTTTTTTGCATTTTTAGGGTCACACCCAGCGATGCTCAGGGTTTACTCAGGCTTTGCATTCAAGAATCACTCCTGGCAGTGCTGGGGGACGATATTAGATTTTGAGAATTGAACCCGGGTTGGCCGCATGGAAGGCAAACTCCCTACCTGGTGTACCATCGTTCTGGCCCCAGAGATGTCTTTATTATTTAATTTAGTGTCCTTTTTTTTTTTACCAAAGCAGCATTCAATGCTCAGGGGTTACTTTTGGTTCTGAGTTCATGTATCATTTTTAGCAGTGCGGGAGTGGGTGAGCCGATTTCCTGTTGCATATTGGGGTGGGAAACTCAACACACCCTCCTCCAAGAGGCCCCACTAAGACAGCCAGATGCGGAGGCAGGAGACTGTGCTGTTCTCTTCCAGGAGTAGGGTTTTATAGTCTTTGGGTCTTTGCCATTGATGGGATTACACAGTGCCGGGGGCAGTTGGTGGTTGTAACGCCTACTTACTGGAAGTTAGGGGATCTGGGTGGAGGAGGACCATCCCTTTTCTCAGTCTCCTTCATTCGCCCTGTCTCCCTGAATCTTCTCTTTTTCTTCTCTCGCCACAACCCCAATCCATGCCTCCCCACGGGAAGCACAATGAAAAATGGTTTTCCAGACTTCCCCATCACCTGCAGCCCACGAAGTAAAAGCAGCCCTTAAGGTGTGTTACTCCTCTCCTTAGACCAGCAACTTAATTGACATATTTCGTTTTACTTCCTAATGATTACCATTCTGTATGAACACAGTAATAGACACTTTTAGGGTTGTGGGTGACTCTCCTGGGGACTTCTCACCACAGATTCAGACTACAGTGCTCAGGCCGATCAATCACTCCTAATCCCAGCAGCGTCCAAGTGTAGTTATTACTTTTTGATACATGACAGAATTTGTCCATGACCAGGCTCTTATGAATAAGCATTATGGTACTTTGTCCAGGCCCATTTTGATGCCAGGGTAGCTAGCTCACCAGTTGCCCTGGGTACATCTAGTCCCTCATTGGACCCTTCTTTTGGGGATCGAGGAGGTAAGGGCAACTGAGGCTTCAGTCAAAAGAGCAGATGTCCAGGAGGTAATATTATCTGGAGACCATCTACTCTCAAGCTCAGGCTTGTCTGGTGGAGGACGCGGAGCTTTGGTGAGTGCAGTGGGGGCTGTGCCTGGGCTCAGGGGTCGGGGGTGTGAGTGTGTGGTTCCGGGATCCCCTGCAGCCACAATCGCCTTTGGCTCAGTCGTGGGGCAGTGGCGGGTGGGCACGGGGCTGAGCGCGGGGGCTGCAGAGTGTCGGGCTGGGCCGTCCTGACCCTCCCAGCACGGGACTGCGCTGGGCCCTGTCCTGGACGCTTTGGCCCCGACCTCACTGCTGCAAAACCTGCAGATTCACATAGCGGACCAGAGAAATAGCACAGCGGTTAGGGCGTTTGCTTTGCATCTGGCCCATCCAAGTTCGATCTCCGAGCTCCACCAGGACGGGTTTCTGAGCTCAGAGTCAGAAGTTTCTCGTCCATATTGCCGGTGGTGCCTCCAAAACTATAAAAGGACTGTTCATTTTTGAGCGGCGGGGGGTCAGCTCCCTAATGGCAAATGACACTGT
Source organism: Sorex fumeus (assembly GCF_029834395.1). Classification (NCBI taxonomy): domain Eukaryota; kingdom Metazoa; phylum Chordata; class Mammalia; order Eulipotyphla; family Soricidae; genus Sorex; species Sorex fumeus. Next base: position 3,194,653 of record NW_026606191.1, read on the forward strand.
AGCCCTCGGTCACTAGTCATTAGTAGCCTTGATGTCCAGGGCCATCCTGGGGCCGTGGTCCTATTAGAGTTTGTGGTTTGCAAATGAAAATATAATTTTGGGCTATTTTTGATTGTATTTTGGGGACATCTGTGGCAGCTCCGGGCTTAACTTCAGTAGCAGCACTCTGCAATTGTTTTTTTCATCTTTAGGGGTCACGTGAGACGCAGAGTATCAATCTGTGTCTGCGAGGGAAGCGCCCCTCCCAGCTTATCATCTCTAACTCCACTTTGTTGTTTTTTCTAGCATGTAGAATTTCTGTACCCTAAAATCAAGTTGAAAATTACACCCCGACTCTTTATCTCTCCCTGATCAGGGCAAAACGTTGCTGTTACACTGAGTACTGAGAGTTGTGTTCAAATAATGTCTGGGCATGTGCTGCATGCATTTGGTGGCCATGATTGGTCTCCCCACCCTGGTGGGTGAAGGGAGACAGAGGATCGAAGAAGGATACAGGGGCCAGGCTGTTGGTGATCTACTGGATATTAACTTAACAGTGTTTTAGGCTTCATCTGTGAATTGCCCCTTTTGCTCTTCCCAGAGAAGCTTATCCTGTTCTTGCTAACCTCCCTAATTTAGTTAAAGTTTATCTTTAACCTTTTCTTTGTATTTTACCTCACATTGTCGCAGTTCCCCAAGTCAGTCTTGATTACTTATAAGCAATAACTTTCTGTTAATTCTCAGCTTCGTATTTGTACTGCTTTTTAATTGAAGTGCTGTGTATTTGTACCTGCTTTTCAATTTCCTCTATAGCTTTTTTATGTTTTTACTATACAGAATGTTCTTTGTTTAAACAGAGAAAGGCCATCAATGCTATGCTCCTAATATTTGGGAGTTGATTGACTCTGAAGTCATCTACTCCAGGGCATAATTGCTTGGTCATAATTACTTGACTCAGGCTATATTCGCTGTAGTTCCTAATGCCCCAAAGGGGAAGACCAGCCGTGGGAGGGGGATGGACCCAGGGAAAGTGGCAAAACCACCCTGGCTTCGAAATGAATATTCTAGAAAGCATAAATGCATGGTCTTGAGGCAAACTGTTACAACTATAGAGACAGGATCCCCTTGGGGAAGGACAAGTTGAACTGGCCTGAGGACTTAGTCTGGGATTTACAGTAAAACCCTGCTTGCTCTCAGAGCCCAGAGAATAAGTGTTGGGATCCTTGTCTCTTACTATGTTTATCCATACAACTGCAAGTATTGATAACTTATACAACTAGAGAAAAAGATAAAAGCAATGCAGATGTCCCTGGGAGACAGAGTGTCTCTTTGAGTGAATCTCTCCCTGAGAATTCCTTCTGCCAAATATTTTTATGCGTAAATGATCAGTCACTCCTATGTCCATACCTCATGCCCCCTCAGAAGTTCTATAAATATGGTAGCTGTTCTGCATTAAAAGGACAATTTTCACCTTCAGGCTGTGGTTTTCTGTCTCCCTGTCTCTCTGTCTCTGTTGAGAGGGGCTAAGGAGGTGAGGAGGCAGTGCTGGACCACCAGCACCTCACCACACCCCCACATTTTACGTTGTGGACTCACAGTGATTAGTTGCTCTTTATTCCGTTCTCCTACGTACATATACCACTCTCCCACTGCTCCTTATTCCCTCTCCTCACCCGTCTCCCACAGCCTTTTTACTCCAACCCATCCCACAGAGTCAGGGTTAGCAAATAGACAGAGATGTGGTTGTACAATCAAAGGAAGGGGAAAACTTCTAGCATAAAAATCTGACTTGGAAGGAGAGTTCAGCTCAATGGCAGAATTTTCTCTTAAGGACATATTTTTTTCTTCGCTTAGTCCATATTCATTAAAACAGTCATCTTAAATTTACACTTACTCTTTCTATTCATTTTGAATGGACACAGTAAAAGATCTATTAAGATTATAGGGTGTCTCTATTGGGGATATTTCCTATAGCTCCCAGACTACACTCCCCAGAACAGTTTAGTCCTTCCTAACCCCAGAATGATCCTTATCCAGTTGCTTAAGTTTGGGCCATGATGATGTTGGTGGGCCCCACGGGTGACTTATGTGAATTGGGGAGGAGAAAGACGGTCACTTTCTCCCCAACCGCCTCTGCTACCCGGGACCCAGGGCTACTGGGTTCTTATCTCACCTCACAGAAAGGAATTTCAGGAATAGACAAGCAGTGAAATAAATAGATTTTATTTAGAGGATTTTTAGGTGTGGAGGGAGAGAGAGGGAGAGAGTGACATACTCAAGAGACAACACGGGCTTCTCCAATAGCAGAGAGAGCCCCTAAACACATCCTAGCATTAGACATGAAAGCATGAAAGTACACATCTGAAGAGGGGATATGCGGGCGACAAATGTGCTAGGCCACATGGGCGGAAGAAGCACATGGGCTCGGCAACATATGCGCGCCCTTCCTTTGTTCAAGGTGGCCTTTATAGAGTTTCTCCTACCTTCACCCATGTGGGGCTTCTACCTAGATAAAAGTCCCGTTACCGAGGAGGTTACCAGGGAGGTTGGGAGTGGTGAGGGTCTTCTTTGGGCTGAATCACTAAAGTTAATCAGATTAAGGAAGATGACCCAGGTTTTTGAAAAGATAAACTTCATGGGGAGGGGGCCAATATCCTCAGGGTCTGCTGATGGTCGTATCAGGTCTTTGTTTTCTGTATCCACAAGGTGGATCAGTCCTAGAATTCTTCCATGAAATTTTGTTTATCCAAGTTTCATTGTCAAGGGCCTTTCCCTATCTACCTGTCTACCTCAATGACAGAATTTGTTATGGTGCTTACCTGTCCCATTTCAATGCCAGGGTAGTTCAGAGGTATCCTGGTTCCATCCAGTCTCTTGCTTTTGATGTGCTAGGAACATAGGCCAGTTGAGGCTTAAATCTCATAAATATGACAGTGCCCAGGAGTATATAGTATCTGGAGTCAATTAACTCTGAAGTCACAAAAGCATAATATTGTCTTCCTTTGTCTATGCAAGATCCTCCCAGCACAATCTTCTCTGCACTGGTCCTTGTCCAGGAGCAAAAAGGATATTTGTCTAAAGTAAATTGCAGAGGAAATAAAGGAAAGGGAAAGTCAAAATTTCACTTACGAATACAAAATCCAAATCTCTCTGAAGAATCTGACTTTACAATTCACAGGTTCTGGTTAGGGGAAATGGGTGATTAATGCATAGAGGAAGCAGAAGCACCTGGAAATTAAAAATGAATGCTAAGGAAATGGGAGTGATTCAGAAGCATTGGGATGGATGTTACTCAATAAGCCTAAGCTCCTTGTAGCATAGGAGAAATGATGGATCAATGTTAAACCTAAATTGTTTAGAACTCTAATCCAACAAGGGAAAGGGTTGTGTTCTTTTAAGCAAGATAGTTTTGTTTTTTCAGGGATAAGGACATTTTCTCAGGGATCACCCTGGGTGTGCTAGGAGCACATTTACTTAGAGCCAGAGTCAGCGAGTAAGCACTTAACCATCCAAGCAATCGACCTAGGTACCCTGCATCCCTGCATCCCATATGGTCCGTACAAGAGTGATTCCTGAGTATACAGCTAGGAATAAGCCCTGAGTCTGCCAGATGTGCCCTCAAAACAAAAATCACACAAAGACACATATATATATGTACGTACAGTTAAGAAAGATGCAAAATGGAAAAAGAAAAATAGGGATTCAGGAGAAACTGAGTTTCTGTAGCAGGGAAATATCAAGAATAGGGGATTTTAAGGAACAGAAATTTGACTCTTCACTCTAGAATTTGTCTTTGCACATCATTTTCCCCCTTTGGTAGAATTTGCCTTTTTTGTGTTACATTTTTCACCACAGCCTACGGTGTTCAGAGTTCACTATTGCCTCTGAGCTCAGGGATCATTTGGCAAGAGTCAGGGCATCATTGTGTGTCTAGATATCATTGGTTCAATGTTTGGTGACAACTGCAGGATCAGGGGACTTCTTACCCTCAAGCCCCTTAGTGTGTGACTGACCACTCCAGCATTTGCCTCTCCACGCCTTTTTTTGAGTCCATCCCCCTTGCAGCACAGATTCACTTGGGTGCCAAAAAGGTTCTCAGTGCCTAGACTCTGGCTCTTTAAGGCACCTTATGAAAACAGAAGTGATGTCATAAGTGATGCCATGGCTCATCATCCGTCCCTGACTCAGGCACTGGGGCTGTTGCTCACTTGGCAAAGGACAAGTAAATTTGTGCCCCATCCTGGAAGGGGGACTCTGAAGGCAGATTTTGTGGCAGGACTCAAGCAGCCTCCTGTGAGCACCCCACGGCTTCCCGTTTCAACACTGAGCGGAGGGGCCGAGCCAGCTTGGGGGGCACTGTTGCACTGTTTTTTTCACTGTTCCACGGTATTCAGTCGGGTTCTGAGGTGTGGTGCAGTCTTTAGGGGGACATGGAGCTTTTGGGGTGCAGTGCGGGCTGTATCAGGGTTCGCAGCTGTGAGTGCTTGATGCTGGAGAGCCTCTATGGTCGCCATCGTCTCCAGCTCTGGGATGGAGCAACAGCGGGTGAATGCGGGACTCAGCTGGGGGCTTGGCCATCCCAACCCTCTCAGCAGTTCCATATTTGAACCGTCGGCGCTAATCTTCCGTAGAATCTCCAGATTTGAGGGGAATATCTGAAGCCCCTCCACCTAATGGCAGGAGACCTGTTGCTGGTCATCTTCATTGTCAGCTTTGATAGCCAGTGTCATGAAGGGGATGGGGGTGAGGGGACCTTTAGGTGCCTGGGGTTTTCCAGTGAAAATGTACTTGGGGAGCTGTTTTTGCTTCATTGTTTTTTGAGGGGGGCCACATCCGGAGATGCTCAGGACTTACTCTAGCCTCTAATATCAGGTATTATCCCTGGCGCTGTTGGGGACCATATGGGATGCAGAGGATTGATCGTTTCATCTAGTCAAATGCCCAACTCACATTACTGCCTGTCCAAACTCAACATTGTTGTTTCTTTTTCCAGATCAGGAACCTCAGCTCCCTCACATCAGGCTGCAAAGCACCCTTCATCTCTCCCTGAGGTAAAGGAGTTTTAAATGTTTATTTTTTGAAAGAAGATTTTTTTGGGTGGGGAGGGAGAGCTGTGTTCATGACTCTTGGTATTTTTGGAAGAAACTTACATAGAAAGGGGCGGAGCAAAAGTACGGCAGGTAGAGTGCTTGCCTTGCACACAGCCAACCCAAGTTCTGTATCTTGAGTCCCACTGGTCCCCAAACCTACCGGGAGTGAAACCTGAGCGCAGAGCTAGGAATATTACCTGAGCAGTGCTGGTTCTGACTCAAAGAAGAAAAACATGCACACACACCCAGACAGACACACCCACATGCACAAAGAAAACGTGTGATCGCAGAAAAAGAGAATAATAATTCATGCAAAACCATGGCAGAAATACAAAGTTATTTTTTATAATTTTTATTAGTGAAACACCATGAGGTACAGTTGTAGACTTACAAATTTTGGAGTTTCAGTTATACAGTGATTGAGTACCCATCCCTCCACCAGTGCCCATTCTCCACCACAACTAATCCCAGTATCCCTTTCACGCCTCCATCCCCCCATCCCACCCTGCCTCTGTAGCAGGTCATTCCCTTTTGTTCTCTCTCTTTTTGGGTGCTGTTGTTTGCAAAATAGGCATTGAGTGGCAATCATGTTCAGCCTATAGTCTACTTTCAGCATGCATCTCCCATCCTTGGCGGATCTTCCCAACACCCATTGTTTGGTGCTTCCATCTCTATCTGAGCTACCTTTATACCTAGCGTGTGCGGCGGGCCTCCACGCAATGGAGTAAACTTTCTGGTATTTATCTTGGCTATTCTTGGGTGTTAGTCTCCTATTTTGTTACTTTATTTTCCCCAAATGAATGCAATCTTTCTATGTCTGTCCCTCTCTTTCTGACTAATTTTGCTTAGCATGAAACTTTCCATGTAGTACCACTTGTATGTAAATTTCATGACTTCATCCTTTCTAAAGGGCTGGAGAGATAGCACAGCAGTAGGGCGTTTGCCTTGCATGCAGCCACCCCAGCCAACTCAGGTTCGATTTCTCCGCCCCTCTTGGAGAGCCTGGAAAACTACCGAGAGTATCTTGCCCACACAGCAAAGCCTGGCAAACTACCCGTGATGTATTTGATATGCGAAACACAGTAACAACAAGTTTCACAATGGAGACGTTACTGGGCCACTCGAGCAAATTAACAAATAACAGGAGGACCGTGACACTTCCTTTCTAACAGCTACATAGTATTCCATTGTGTAGATGTACCAAGGTTTCTTTAACCAGTCATCTGTTCTCGGACACTCAGGTGTTTTCCAGATTCTAGGTCTTGTAAACAATGCTGCAATGAACAAACAAGTGAAGATGTCACTTCGACTATACATATATATATATATATATATATATATATATATATTGGTTTTTGGGTCACACCTGCCAATGCACAAGAGCAACTCCTGGCTCATTCACTCAGGAATTACTCCTGGCGGTGCTCAGGGGACCATATGGGATGCTGGGAATTGAACCCGGGTCGTTCACGTTCAAGGCAAACGCCCTACCTGCTGTGCTATTGCTCCAGCCCCTCAACTATAATTTTTTGCCTCTCTGGGCTATATCCTCAGGAGTGGTATTGCTGTGTCAAATGGGAGCTCAGTTTCTAAATTTTTGAGAATCGTCCATACTGTTTTCAAAAAGGGCTGAACCAGTCAGCATTCCCACCAGCAGTGAAGGAGAGTCCCTTTCTCGCCACGTCCGCACCAACACCGGTTGCTTTGTTGTTTTGGATGTGGGCCAGTCTCTGTGGTGTGAAATGATTGAAATGAAATCTCATTGTTGTTTTGTTGCATCTCCTGGATGATTAATGATGTGGAGCATTTTCTCATATGCCTTTTAGCCATTCGGATTTCTTCTTTGAGAAAGTTTCTGTTCATTTTGTTGCCCCATTTTTGATGGGGTTGGATATTTTCTTCTTGTGCAGTTTAACCAGTACTTTGTATATCCTTGATATCAACCCCTTGTGGGATGTGTATTTGGCAAATATCCTTTCCCATTCTGTAGACTGTCTTGTACTTTGGTCACTGTTTCTTTTGAGGTGCAGAAGCTTCTTAGTTTAAGATAGTCCCATTTGTCTATCTCTGTTTTCACTTTCTCGGCCAGTGCTGTGATACCGTTTGAAGATACCATTAGCTTCAATGTCATGGAGGGTTTTGTCAACTTTGTCTTCAATGTACCTTATGGATTCCTTTATGATGTTGAGGTCTTTAATCCATCTTGACCTTACTTTTGTACATGGTGTTAGGCAGAGATCTGAGCCCACTTTTTTGCATGTAGGCGTCCAGTTTTGCCAGCAAAATTTGTTAAAGATGCTTTCCTTGCTCCAATTCACTTTTCCTGGCCCTTATTAAAGATTAGATTATCATATGCTTGGGGGGAGATGTCAGTATATTCAACCCTCTTCCATTGGTCTGCAGCTCTGCCTTTGCTTCCGTACCATGCTGTTTTAATTATTACTGCTTTGCAGTAGAGTTTGAAGTTAGGGAGATTGATTCCTCCCATTTTCTTTTTCCCAAGAATCGTTTTAGCTATCTGTGGGGGCTTATTGTTCCATATAAATTTTAGGAGTGTTTGCTCCATTTCTTTGAAGAATGGCATGGGTATTGTAATAGAGGTCACATTGAATTTGTAAAGTGCTTTGGGAAGTATTGCCATTTTGACAATATTAATTATCCTGATCCATGAATAGAGGATATTTTTCCATTTCCTAGTGTCCTCTTTTATTTCCTGAAGTAGCATTTTGTAGTTTTCTTTTTAAAGGTCCTTTACTTCCTTAGTTAAACTGATTCCTAGGTACTTGATTTTCTGGGGCACAATTGTGATCGGGATTGTTTTCTTTATGTCAATTTCTTCTTGCTCACTATTTGCGTATAGGAAAGCCATGGACTTTTGGGTATTGATTTTATAGCCTGCAACTTTACTATCGAAGTCTTCTTTTTCTAGGAATTTCTTGGTAGAGGCTTTAGGGTTCTCTAAGTATAGTATCATATCATCTGCAAATACTGAGAGCTTGATTTCTTCCTTTCTTACCTGAATGCACTTAATATCTTTTTCTTCCCTAATCGCTATTGCAAGTATTCCAGTACTATATTGAACAATAGTGGAGAGAGTGGTCATCCTTGTCTCATCCCTGATCTTAGAGGAAAGGCTCTCAGTTTTTCCCCATTTGTTGTTATGATAGATTATGTTGATTGATTTCCAATGTTAAACTATCCTTGCATCCCCAGGATGAATCCCACTTGGTCATGGTGTATGATCTTTTTGATGAGTTGTTGAATTCTATTTGCTAGTATTTTTTTGAGAATCTTCGCATCCTTGTTCATCAGTGATATCGGCCTGTAGTTTTCTTTTCTTATGCTGTCTTTGTTTTCTTTTGGTATGAGAGAGATATGGGCTTCATAGAAATTGTTTGGGAGAGTTTCTGTTTCTTCAATTTCCTGAAAACCTTGAGAAGAACTGGCAATAAATAGGTCCTCTTTAAATGTTTGGAAAAAGTCGCTAGTGAATCCATCTGGACCTGGGCTTTTGTTTTGGGGAAGACTTTTGATTACAGTTTCAATTTCCTTGATGTTCATAGGTCTATTCAGGTACTCTACATATTCTTGATTCTGCTTTGGGAGATTATAGGAATCCAGAAATTTATTCATTTCTTCTAGGTTCTTTTGTTTCGTGTCATATAGACTTTCAAAGTTGTCTCTGATGATCTTATGAATTTCTTTGGTTCCTGTTGTGATATACCCATTCTTATTTCTGATTCGATTTATTCATGTTCTCTCTCTTTCTTTGTGAGTGTTGCTAGTGGTTTATCTATCTTGTTTATTTTCTCGAAGAATCAGCGCTTGGTTTCATTGATCTTTTGGATTGTTTCTTTGGTTTCCATGTCGTTGATTTCTGCTCTAAGTTTTATGATCTCTTTCCTTCTGCCTGATTTGGGCTCATTCTGTTGATCTTTTATAAGATCTTGAACTGTGAAATCAAGTTGTTTATGTGCATCCTTCTTCTGTTCTAAAAAAATATGCTTTCAGAGCTATGAATGTCCCCCTTAATACAGCTTTAGCTGTATCCCATGAGTTCTGGTAGCTCATGTCTTCAATCTCATTTGTTTCCAAGTATCCTTTTTTTTGCTTTTTGGGTCACACCTGGAGATCCACAGGGGTTACTCCTGGCTCTGCACTCAGGATTTTCTCCTGTCAGTGCTCAGGGGACCATATGGGATGCTGGGAGTCGAAACCAGGTCGACCACATGCAAGGTTAACACCCTACCTGCTGTGCTATCTCTCCAGCCACTCCCAGGTATTTTTTGATTTCGTCCTTGACTTCCTTCCTTACCCACTCATTGATCAGCATTGAGTTGTTTAATTTCCAGGTGTTTGATTTGGTTCTCCGTGTCTGTGTGTGATTCATTTCTATCCTCAGCTCATCGTGGTCTTAAAAGGTTGTTAATACTAATTCTATCTTCCTGATTCCATTGAGGTATGTTTTGTGGCCTAGCACATGGTCTGTTTTGGAAAATGCTCCGTGCACACTGGAGAAGAATGTGTATTCTTTCTTTTTGGGGTGTCAAGCCCTGTAGAGGTCTATAAGCCCTTTCTCTTCTATTTCTTCTTTCAAAGCCAATGTTTCCTTGCTGAGTTTTGTTCTTGTTGATCCACCCAGAGGTGATAAGGCAATGTTGAAGTCTCCAACTACTGTTGTGTTGCTAGCAATGTCCTCCTTAAAATCGATTAGCAGTTGTTTTAAATATTTAGCTGTTCCCTCATTAGATGCATATACATTTAAGAGTGTGATTTCTTACTATTGTACATATCCCTTGATGAAGAGAAAATAGCTTTTGCTGTCCATTCTAATCTTTTTCAGCCTGAAATTAATGTTGTCCGATACTTGTATGATCACCCCAACTTTTTGAGGGAGCTGTTTGCTTGCAGGATTGTTTTCCATCCTTTCACTTTGAGTCTGTGTTTGCTATGACTGTTGAGATGAGTTTCTTGTAGGCAGCAGAATGTTGGGTTTTGTCTCTGAATCCATTTTGCCACTCTGTGTCTTTTAATTGGTGAATTTAGACTGTTGATATTGAGAGATATTATTGTTGTGGGGTTTTGTATCATCTTTCTGTAAGGGTCTGTTGTGCTTATAGGGTTTGTCTTGTCTTATAGTAGACCCTTTAGCCCTTCTTTTAGGTCTGGTTTTGAGTCTATGAAGTTCTGGAGCTGCTATTTATCTAGAAAATAGTGTACCGTTCCTTCAATTTTGAGTGAGAGTTTAGCCAGATAGAGTATTCCTGGTGACGCATTTCAATGAGTTTTTTCACTATATCCCCCTATTGCCTTTGGGCTTGGAGGGTTTCCTCTGATAGGTCTGCCGTGAATCTAAGGGATGCTCCTTTGTATGTGATTTCCTTCTTTGACCTTGCTGCTTGCAGTATTGCGTCTCTATTGGCAGCATTGATCATTCTGGCTATGATATGTCTTGTAGTGTTTTTGTTAAGGTCTCTTTTAGCTGGCACCCTTCAGGCTCCTTGAACCTGATGGCTGCATTGTTGAGCTCTGGGAATTTTTCAGCAATGATTTGTTTAACCGTGGCTTTTTCATTGGGATTGTTTCCCTGAGTTTCTGATACTCCAATAATTCTAATGTTGTTCCTCTTGGAATCGTCTCCTAGGACTCTGATTCACTCTAGAGCTATTTTGAGGTCCCTTGCCATTGTTCGTTGTTGCCTGTTGACTTGGTTCAGCTGATCTTCCAGCTCACTGATTCTGTCCTCAGAATCAGTGGGTTATTCTACTATTGAGGTAACAGACTGTGTTTTTTATTTAATCTATGGAATCTTTAATTCATGACATTTCTGTGCATAGCTTTCCAATTTCTACTCTCATTTCTTCCTGTATTTTCTCGAGTGTTTCTTTCATGTCCTTTAATTTACTGGATATATGTCTGACTGTTTCATTGAGTTCATTGAACATCTTCATGACTTCATATCTGAATTCTTTGTCAGAGAGTTCCCTTCGTTGTATCGCACCTACAGAGGCTTCTGGACTCTTTTCATCGTTCTCCGCATGTAGTGGGAATTTGCGTTGTTTCTTCATGTTGTTGTGTAGGTATGGGTACTAGGTTTCTTGGTATGTCTAAAATACCTGCAGCTGCTTAAGGGGCCGCCTCCCTAAAATCAGGCCACGTCCATTTCTAACAAAGGCATGCCCACTTCAGAAGAGGCGACGCCCCCACCGGAACCGGTTGTGGTGGGGGAGTAAAGACTGGGCGGGGAAGAAGACCAGGACAGCTTGGCGGGTGAAGAGGAAGAGCAGAAAAACAAAGTTTTAAGGTCCTGCTATTTGACTATTTAAATGTTCTTCCCTCTTATTTTGCACATGAATTCTGTTTGTTTCTTGTGCTTCGAATTTGCCTTTTTGTTTCAGTATTTTTGTTCATAATCTACAGTGCTCAGGTCTTAATGCCTGACAGTTCATATTATGGTCCTTAGTAAATGTCCGGGCTATTTGAATTATTTTGCTGTACAACCGACTGTTTGCGCGGTTTTCTAATATATTGTTGTAGGACAGGAGCAAGTGTTGGCTGAGACTCACGCAGATGTGCCGTTTTAGGGTTTGAGTAAATCAGGACCCATAAGGGCTCAGGTCCAGTGGTAAAGAGCAGGACTGTGTCTCTGACCCAACTGTACCCAGAAGTGATCTCGGTTCCTGGGACAGAGTGCTCAGGCTCAGGTTCTGTCCACCCTGCAGGAGAGTGGCTGAACATTTGTCCACTCTAATCCCTGTGTCTTTCCCAACGGAAAAGACACATTCCAGGCTATAGTTCTCAAGGGGCAGCACTTCTGCGAGCCTGCAGAGTTGCTGGTTTTCGGGAGCTGCTGGACTCAGAGTCAGCCCCTACCTGGGCCTGTAGGGACTTTCCTGTGGTATCTAGGGAGGAATTTTGGAGTCAGAGAAGGCTGCCGTTTCCACCCCTGCAGCCTGGGCCCTAGCTCCTATCCTGAAGTTCAGCACAGATGCCAGCAAAATTTGTATCCCCAGCGGAGACAGGAGCTTCTGCCACTGTCTCCCTGAGGTGGGATTGTGAGCCTCTACCCAAGGGTTTGGCTGGTCCGAGCTCAGGGGTGGGAGGAGGTGCTCCTCTCTGGTGCTCACTATTCTGACTTCTCAAGGTCTTTAAACGGAGTCTCCTGCTGATACTCAGAACAACAGTGTTGGGAGAAGATGGTGACACGGTCTCTGATAGACCGTCCCCAGGTAGGAGTAGAGGGACAGAATGACATGAGATAGTGCCAGGAGTGCCCGGGCTTCCTGGGCCATCTGTTTGGGGTTGTTTCTTTTTCTTTTCTTTTTTTCTTTTTTTTTTTGCCTTTTGGGTCACACCCGGCGATACACAAGGCTTACTCCTGGCTCTGCACTCAGGAATCACTCCTGGTGGTGCTCAGGGGACCATATGGGATGGGAATCGAACCCGGGTTGGTCGCGTGCAAGGCAGACGCCCTACCTGCTGTGCTATTGCTCCAGCCCCCAGGGCCATCTGTTCTGAGTTTCTTTTGGACGGATTCCAAGATGAGACTTCCGATCAGACCGTCCCATTCTGCTCTTCGAAGCTGCTATTGTGTATGTTTGTTTTGTTTTATTTGGCTTTGGGGCCGACCCAGTGGTGCATGAGGAGTACTCGAAGCTCAGTGCTCAATGATCGTCCTTTACAGGTCTAGGTGACCAATGGGATGCTGGAGGTCCAAGGGTTTCATTTTAGGTTTTCTGTTTTATTTGGGGTGGCACAGCAAAGGATTCTCACAATCATTCCATGTGCTGCACTCTGGCATTGCCAGACATGTCGATTTCTGGGCATGCACTTATCTGAAGGAGAAAGAGCCAAGGATCTCTGAGGCTAGTAGAGATGTTGGGGTCAAGAAACTTCTAACTTTTTTGAGAGGAATTTGGGGCGGCCCTGAGCAGTGAGTTCCTACAGGCACACATGTCCGTACACAGCTATGACTAGTGGTCTATATGGACTGTTGATTTCTCAGTCCTAGTTGTCATGAGCTGTGGGGGTACAGCAGTGGGCAGGCAGTGGTTTCTGCTGCACCCAGGGATGGTCTTTGGGATTGTACAAGTCTGTGTTCAGGTGATCCTCTCTACACTGATCACTGGACCAGTGGTGCTCGAATTGGACCTGGGGTTACCAGGAAAGGCAGATACATCCAAGAGCCTTCTGTATAACGTCCTCCCACTTTAACAGATCCAGCTGCCTTATGTGATTTCTGGGGCCCGTCAGTCATGCGTGGAGGTTTGTTCATTCGGAGGGAAGAGGACCAGCGACAATATAGGACCCTGGGTCCTGGCCTCACAGTAGTGGGAATGAGGCTAAGATAGACTCTGACTCCCACCCTCCCCGTGTGCTGACTCAGGACGCAGTGACCTTCCATGACGTGGCTGTAAACTTCACCCCGGAGGAATGGTCGTGCCTGGCAGCCTCTCAGCAGAAGCTCTACAGGGACGTGATGTTGGAGATCTACCAGCATCTGCAGGCTGTCGGTGAGAGCAGTGTGGGGCCAACCGTGTCTGGACAGACCCACTTGGGCTTCCTGGGGTTGGGCCGCAGCTGTGTGTACAACAGTAGCTGTCATTGTGATGGGCTGGGATGTTGGACAGCCGTGTGGTAGCTGTTCCCTCCCTGTTTTTTTTAGGGTTCACCTATGGATAATCAGGGCTTACTCTCAACTCTGTCCTCAGGAATCACTCTGGTGGAGTAGCAGGACCCTGTGGGATGATTCAGATCAACCTGTCTCTACTGTGTCCATGGGAAAATCCCTATCTGCCCAGTTATCGCTCAGGTCCCTTTAAATAGTTGCATCCATTGGTGAATCAATTTACCTTGTGTACTACATGAACTTTTTTGTGTTTAATTGATTTTTCTGTTGCCTTTGTTTGGGAGAACAGTCCACAGTTCTCCTGGCTCTGTGCTAAAGGATGACTCCTAAGAGTGCTCAGGAACCGGGGTACCGTGGATTGAAAGCTCTTGGCAACTTAAAACATTGGTACCTCACCCCCAGTACTATTCAACCAGGCTCTCAAGTCAGAGGGTTTTTTCTTTTTCTTTTTTTCCTTATGGATAGGGATTATTCCTGCCTGTGTATTCAGGATCCAAACCTGGCATTGCTCCAAGACCATATGGGCTGCCTGGGATCAAACCCACATGTATGTGCAATGCTTCTGTCCTATGTGCTGTACTATCTCTCCCGCCATCGGGGCTTTGATATTTCGTCTCTCAACTCATAATTGCTGCCCTATTTCAGTGCTTGGATTTAATTCTAATGGTTTTTGTGAGACTTCAGCAGGACTCAGGGTTTACTCCTGGACTCTGCACTCAGAGATCACTCCTGGATGGTATGAGGGATCCTAGGGGATGTCAGGTATCGCAACTGGGTTGGCTTTGAGAAAGTCCTGCTGTGCTCTCTTTCTGGAAACATTTTTCAGCTTAAAAATAAGGGTCTCTTAACACCTTTGGCCATTTCCAGATTTATTAAGCACTTAGTATTACTGAAATCTGTGATGAGTTCATGAGGGGCTCAGGAAACTCCATGTGGCGCTGGTCCAAGAGAGACAATACAGGGAGGAAAGTGATTGTCTTGCAAGGAGCGCACGTGAGTTCAATCCCTGATCCATGTCATCCCCAAGGACCACCAGCGGTGATTTCTGAATACAGAGTTAGGAGACACCCCTGAGCATTGGCAGGTGAGGCCCGAAACAAGACAAAAACCAACAACATATTGTGCTGATCAACCTCTTGTTGGCCATACACAAGGCCAGGTCTAGAGTATTGTGGTATATTCAGGGTCCACCTATTTCACTCTTAAATTGAAACCTGGGTCTTACCTCTCGAATAACGACAAATATGTGGCATTTTGGAAATGGACATTCTGCTGATGCCTTTCAGATATTTGCCAAGTTATATCAGGAAAACACGGGGATTTACCTGTTACATTTTCCTTGTCTCTTATCCATGCCTCTGTCTCTGTTGATACAGGGCACTCTGGGATGAAGCCTGCGGTCATTTCCTGGCTGGAAGGAGGAGCCCTGAGGTCGGGGAGGAGAGGCGTGTGTGCAGGTGAATGTTTGAGGACCTTTGCTAGATCAGGCCCTGTGCAGTGTATGGGTGCCCTGAGCATGTATGAAACACACTGCTGAGTCCGGTGGACTCCTGGATCCATGGGTCTGTGACACAGTCATGCGGCTCTTCACTCCCCTGGACTCTCTGTCACAGAATGATCCTGTAATTTGCGCCCATGTCTTTGTTGTTATTTTTGCTCTCTGTCAGTCAATGAGATTCACCGTTTCTGATCCACCCCATCCCCTATCTATGACTTACCTGATTGGATTCACAACCACGGTGTCACTATACCTGTAAAAATATTTTTAGACCTTTTTGTTTAAATCCGAATAAGTGAGCACATAACAGAGCTAGTTTGGATCTGAACTATAGTACATGGAGGAGTGCCTTGCATTACCTGAAGGTGACCTGTTCAATAACCAGCATCACATATGGTTCCCCGAACGTCACCAGGTCTGCTCAAAAACAAAAACAAAACCTAGTGTAGTTTTGCCAAGATCCTCACAATTTTCCACTAACCGGATGTTTTCCTTAGTATGGGACTCTTTGGACTTTGAGAACTACAGAGATGTACTCTAAATTCGTGGCATCATTTTCCAACTTTTTTTTCTGACAAGTTCTTGAATTGCATGTTGTGTTCAGTTCCGGAACTGAAACCGTGGCTTCAGGATTTGGCATTACAGCACTTTGATTTGGGAATGAGGTCAGCAAGTACGAGTGTGTTGGTAAGATTCGCTAATTCAGAATAAATATTATTATGCCAGCGGGATAGCTCAGTGGACCAAGTATGTGATTGTTAAGGTGGAGGGCTGGGCGTGGCAGGGAGGAAGTCCAAAGCCTGATGCTTGGAGTAGAGGACCCTTAGCTTCACTAGGTACTGAAATCAACCATGTATAAAAATACTGTGAGTTTTCATTTGCTTGACATTGGTAGTTGTTTACAATGCTAATTTGTGGGTCCTAGAGATAGTGCAGTGAAAGATATACTTGCTTTGCACAGGGATGGATATTCCATGCCCAGCAGTCCTTATGGTCTCCATAAACCCACAGAACTGATACTAGACACTGCATGGTGTGCCCCTCCATCCACACAACCCCCAATAAATAGAAATTACAAAACAGAAAAAAAAAACCAAAAAAATTCTTTTTTTTTTGCTTTTTGGGTCACACCCGGCGATGCTCAGGGGTTACTCCTGGCTCATGCACTCAGGAATCACTCCTGGCAGTACTCGGGGGATCATATGGGATGCTGGGAATCGAACCTGTGTCGGCCATGTTGGCTGCGTGCAAGGCAAACGCCCTACCCGCTGTGCTATTGCTCCAGCCCCCCAAAAAATTCTTTGATCCTGAAAGCCATCACTTATGGCCACTTTGTCTGTCTCAGCTGTGTGACGATGCAGTGTTGCCGTCACTCCTGCATCACAGGTTCCGCAATGAGCATTAATCAAACCCACATGTGATGTATTTCATTTTGTCTTTAAAAGAGTGAGTCAGTTTTCTATAGGAGGAATTATTTCCAATTTGCTCCTTTATTAAGTTGGGGGGGGGCGGGAATTCACAGAATTTACTGACTCTGTCCATCAATTTTGTGTGTCCAACTTACAATAACGTGAAGATATTCTATAATAAGAATTCATATCTCGGTAATCCATATGTCAAAATCTCAAGGCCGGACTAGGCTGCCACAATGAAGGAAGACAAAAATGATCGTCTGTACTTTCAATGCACGTACGCTAGCATCAGATACATTCATCGAGGACCTGATGGTACAAGCGCGGATAATCAAGTACGACATCATTGGTCTGACCGAGACAAGAAGGCACAAATCTCACATGCTGTTTTCGACACTGGAGAAGAATTGTTCCTCGGAACATGCGATAAAAGAGGTGTTGGAGACGTCAGTGTCCTTGTAAACACAAACTTGGCCAAGAGCATTGATTCATTCGAATGCCTAACAACCCGAATCGAACGTTTACATTTGAATAGATGTGGCTCACTGCCTGCAGTTTCTATCTTCGTTGTCTACGCACCAACTTCTCATTATGATGAAAGAGAAATCGAGAAATTCTACATGGAGCTGGAGAAGTTCTATAAAGAAGACCACACCTTCTACAAGATCATCGTGGGTGATTTTAATGCCAAGATAGGACAGAGAAGATCAGCTGAAGAACTTCACATCGGGACCAATGGCCTAGAATGGAAGGAACAGGGTGAGAGACTGTCTGAGTTCATCATGTCGACCAAGACCATCCATGGTAACTCACAGTTCCAGAAGGCAGAATCTAAATGTTGGACATGGGAGTCTCCCGGTGGACGATTCCACAACGAAATAGACCACATCATAGTCAATCGAAGGTTTTGCCTAAACAATGTCACTGTTGTCCCAAAATTTCGAACAGGATCGGACCACCATCTCTTTCGTGCAAAATTCTACTTAACAGAGTGGGGAGAAAGGGCTGAAAAGTTCAAAAAGAGAACTTCCAGAACGACCACCAACTGGGAACTCTTTGGCACTATTGCGGCAACATGGGAAGATGCCATTGTTGACAACATTGATGAAGAATACGATCAACTGGTTCAGCACCTCCATGAATGTGCGAGGAAGGCCAAGAGAAAGATAGCCACAAAAAAACACCTGTCTTCGAAAACTCTTGAGCTAATTCGCCAGTGTGGTTTGGCACATGCCTCAGGCAACCGCAAGCTAATGTCCGACCTTGCAAAGCATTGCAGAGATGCAATCAAGGAAGACCTCAAAGAGAGAAGAGCAGAAGTACTGGTAGATGCGGCAGAAGCTGGGAAAAGTATTTGTTACGCCCGCCTGTCCTTCACCAACTACAAGACCAAGATGACTGCCCTCCGACGTCCTGATGGATCCATCACATCCTCCAGAATGGCAATGGAGAATATTATACATGACTTCTACTCAAATCTCTTTGATAGCCATGTCCACTTGCCGACATACCAAATTCCACAGGATGGATATGTTATTCCCAACGTTCTCCCTTCCGAAATCCGACACACCATTTCGTCGGTAAAGAAACAAACAGCACCCAGCCCATACAAGGTCAGACCTGAACACCTGAAGAACCCGCCATCAGTACTCATCAATACACTGGCTCGGCTCTTCACTCACTACCTGTCTGAATGCAAGGTTTCGTACCAATGGAAAACCAGCAGGACCGTACTACTGTTCAAGAAGGGAGACATCAATGACATTGGCAACTATCACCCTATCTGCCTATTGTCTGTCATCTACAAGTTGTTCACTCGAATCATCCTAAATAGGATTGGCAGAACGCTAGATGAAGGACAACCATGCGAGCAAGCCGGGTTCCGCAAAGGATTCAGCACCATCGACCATCACGATCACGACCACCCTGATGTACTTCGATTGGCTCGAGCAGGTGCCAGTAACATCTTCGTCCTAGCCCTGAGATTTTTTTTTAAAAGTGCCATATTCAAGGCTTTTTCAGGGTTAGGAGAATGAGACCCATCATTGTTACTTGTATTTGGCATATTGGGTATACCACGGGCAGTTTGCCAGACTCTGCCGTGTGGGCAGGTTACATTTGGTAGCCTGCCAGTTTGTCCAAAGTAGGAATGAGATGATAAGATGTCGCATTCGTGGCCGCGCGCTACCGGGAGCTGAGTGTGATAATCTCTGGATCCTGGCTGTTGTTGGAGTTACACGGCAGTTGGTGGGTGTAACTGTCTAGTTACTGGCAGGTCCAGTCCCAAACTGTGCAGGCTTGGAGATCTCAGCCCCAGATCCCACACACCTGGGTTCCTCTGCCAGTTCTTTTATGTGTGAGGCTCATCCAAGTGTGTGGAGAGTGGTCCCAGCATGGCCTTGGCTGGGCCCCGGAGGTCTTCAGCTGTTGGGCCCTGGTGGAGACAGTCAGGCACAGGGTAGGAGACTCTGCCTTGTTCTCTCCCGGGAGCTGAGTGTGATAATCTCTGGATCCTGGCCGTTCTTGGAGTTACACGGCAGTTGGTGGGTGTAACTGTCTAGTTACTGGCAGGTCCAGTC
Organism: Sorex fumeus; assembly: GCF_029834395.1. Taxonomy (NCBI): domain Eukaryota; kingdom Metazoa; phylum Chordata; class Mammalia; order Eulipotyphla; family Soricidae; genus Sorex; species Sorex fumeus. The sequence goes on from NW_026606191.1 coordinate 3,213,840, forward strand.
CCAAACTGTGCAGGCTTGGAGATCTCAGCCCCGGGTCCCATATCCACACATCAACCATATCCACACAATAACCAAACTCATTGAGGTTTCTCGGGAGTTCAAGATGCCGCTCTGTTTAACATTCATTGATTTAAAGAAGGTCTTTGATTCTGTTGAGACGGAAGCGGTCATTGAAGCCCTAGCCAATCAGGGCATTCAAGCCCAATACATCAAGATTCTCCGTGAGCTGTATTGCGGTTTCACTACCAGGATCTCACCATTCTACAAAGAAGTAATCATTGATGTCAAGAGAGGGGTTCGGCAGGGTGATACCATTTCACCGAAACTCTTCAGTGCCACCCTCGAGAACATCATGCGACGACTGGAATGGGAAGGAATGGGAGTGAAGATAGATGGTCGGCAATTAAACCACCTCCGCTTTGCTGATGTCATTGTTTTAATAACACCAAATATCAGCCAAGCGGCACAAATGCTGGCCGACTTTGAACGTGAGTGTGGAAAGGTAGGACTACAGCTGAATCTTACGAAGACAATGTTCATGAGAAACAGCCTCGTTCCTGATGCCCCATTCGCTCTCAATGGTACGACCATCTCCGAATGCAACAGCTATGTGTACCTAGGTCGAGAAGTCAACATGACAAATAACCTGGCACCCGAGCTGCACAAGAGGAAGAGAGCGGCTTAGAACGCCTTCAAGAACGTCGAAGAAATCGCTAAGAGGACAAAGAACCTCCGGCTCTGGGCACATCTCTTTGGTTCCACTGTTCTTCCTACATTAACATATGCGTCAGAGACCTGGGCCCTACGAAAACAGGATGAGAACGCTATTCACGTCTCCCAAAGAAGAAAAGAAAGAGCCATGCTTGGAATATCACTTTTCACTCAAATGAGAGAAAAAATCAGGAGTTCCGACATCCGTTGACGATCAAGAATCAGGGACCCTGTCTCATTTGCCACGGTGTCAAAAATCAGATGGGCTGGTCATGTAATGAGATTTAAAGATGACCACTGGTCTAGAGCTGTTACTGACTGGATTCCACAGGATGTCAAAAGACCGCGTGGCCGCCCACCTACCAGCTGGTCAGACTTCTTCGTGAAGATCATGAATGATCGGTTTGAGGCTCTTCATGTTCCCAGAGCGAACAGATGCAATTGGGCTACACTGGCACGCGACAGGGACAAATGGAGACGTTACTGGTACCTGCTCGAGCAAATCTACGACTAACGGGAAGTTAATTCATTAAGTGATGTCGGTAATTGCATTTGTATTATGCGTATGTGAGAAAACACATCTGAAAGACTCAAGTTTTTGACAGGAGACTTGGAGAATAAGTGTTAATTGGCATCCTTCTCTGCTGTTCTACAGGGAAGCAGCCAGCCTGAGAGGAATGTCTCTGATCCTGCGCTCTGTGACAATGTTTTGAGTGAGCAGTCCTGCCCTTCGTGCCTTGGGGACACCGAGACAGGTGGGATGTCTTCTGAGAGTGATCAGAATGGCGAGAGCGACCTCACTCTGAAGAAGCCCTCACCTGGAAAAAGTTTCTTGGTGTGTGTTGTTTTCAGTTCACGGGCAGAAAATCCCCCAGTGGGGCAGCGTCTAGGGAGAGCAGCACTGTTTACAGTGGGACCCTCACAGCGACGTACCCTCAACCAAAGTCACCATGAGCAGAACACATCTAAGTGTAAGGAATGTGGGGGATCCTCCCCATGTTCTCAGCAGCGTGGTGTTCCCTTAGAAAACCACAGTGGACAGAATCCCCGGAAAAGTTGGCACCAACGACAAAGTGTGAGTCAAGGTTTACTCCATCGTAACCATATGAATATAAATGCAGGAGAAAAACCTTATTCAGGTGAAGAATGTGGGAAGGCCTTCACTAAACCATCATATCTTTTTATGCATAGGAGAATTCATACAGGAGAGAAACCACATAAATGTCAGACTTGTGGGAAGGCCTTTATTCAGACCTCACATCTTAATAGACATATGAAAACTCATAGTGGAGAGAAGCCTTATATATGTCAGAAGGGTGGCAAGGCCTTTACTCAATCCTCAAGCCTCAGTAGACATGCAAGTATACACACTGGAGAGAAACTGTATAGATGTACAGAATGTGGAAAGCCTTTGCTGGGGCTGCAAGACTTAGTGTACATAGGAGAGTTCACACTGGAGAGAAACCATATATATGTAAAGAATGTGGGAAGGCCTTTGCTGGAGCCTCAGGTCTTATTGTACATAGGACAATTCACACTGGAGAGAAACTGTATGTATGTAAGGAATGTGTAAAGGCTTTTGCTGGAGCCTTGAGACTTACTGCACGTAGGAAAAGTCACACTGGCGAGAAACCATATATTTGTAAGGAATGTGGGAAGGCCTTTGCTATGGCCTCAATTCTTAGTGTACATAGGAGAATTCACACTGGACAGAAACCTTATATATGTAAGGAATGTGGAAAGGCCTTTGCTGGAGCCTCAAGACTTAGTGCACATAGGAGAATTCACACTGGAGAGAAACCATATATCTGCAAAGAATATGGGAAGGCCTTCTGTCAAACTCAGTACCTTAGGAATCATAGGAGAATTCACAGTGGAGAGAAATCTCATCAGTGGCCGACATGTGGGAAATCCTTTACTCTGTGCTCTTACCTTAATGCACATAAAAAATTCATCTTAGAGAGAAACCTCATCAGTGTCAGACATGTGGGAAGGCATTCACACATTTCACTTCCCTTACTATACACATGAGAATTCATACCGGAGAGAATATATATATATATATATATATATATATATATATATATATGTAAGGACTGTGGGAAGGCTTTTACTAGATCCTCAAAACTTAGTGTACATAGGAGAATTCACACAGGATAGAAACTGTATATATGTACGGAATGTGGAAAGGCCTTTTCTGGATGCTCAAGACATACTGTACATAGGAAAATTCACACTGGCGAGAAACCGTATATGTAAGAAATGTGTGAAGGCCTTTCCTGTGGCCTCAATACTTAATGTACATAGGAGAATTCACACTGGAGAGCAACATTATATATGTAAGGAATATGGAAAGGCCTTTGCTGGAGCCTCAAGACTTAGTGTATATAGGAGCATTCACACTGGAAAAAAACCTTATATACGTGATGAATGTAGGAAGCCCTGCCATTCTGAATACCTTGCTCAGCACAGTAAAATTCAGTGGAGGGAAAACTTATCAGCGTCAGACATGTGGGAAGGCCATCACTTGGTGCTATTCTCTTAGTCAGTATATCAGAATTCATACTGGAGAGAAACCACATATATATCAGGAATGTGGGAATGGCTTCATATTATCCTCACACCTTAGTCAACATAGAAAAATTCATACTGGATGATTTGATCCCTTAATAATAGTCTCTAAGGTCAGAACAGAACAGCTCAGTAAAGCAAGTTTCCTTTGGACAAGATGGTCAAGGGTGCTACAAAATGAAGTTAGAGGGAAGTAAGCCTGCCTGCTTGTGACGGCCTTCTCATGTCAGTGAAAGGTACCTGCTGATTTTCACCCAGGCTTCAGCTATGTCAGTTTACTAGTGCTGAGCTTGCTTTTTTATTTAATTTGTAAATAATGGGTCTTGGTGATGAAAATTAGGAGAAAGTTGACTGAATAAACAGGTATAAAAACACCCCTTGCTCAGAGCTGTCATGGCTAACCACTGTGTTATTGTTTGCTCTGCTTCTGGCTTGGCCAAGAGGTGCTGGTTAGTAGTAATTATGGCAGAAATCACCCAAGATGCTGATTTGAATCCTTTGAAAGTGGAAATAAGGCAAACTTTCATTCTTCAGTCCTTTCTGTGTTAGGATTTGGGATGCTTGAGCACCCTGTGCCTCGGGTTTGGGAAATTCAGCGTGGATCACGCCAGCTTGTAGGGCACTTTCACCCTTGTTTTTTCACTTTTTCTGGATAACCAGGCTTTAGGGGATGTGGTGCTTTTGATGGGTGCTTGGGGGCTGTTCAGTGGCGCAGGTATCTTGGGTGAGGGTGCGTTATCCTGAAAGCACTTGCAGCCACAATCGCAACCAGGTCCAAGATGGTACTGGAGGGTGGGCACATGGACTTTGGGCCTTGGTTTGAGGGACCTGCAGAAAGTGGAGGTCTTAGCCATCTCATACCTCCCTACTCAAGACAGCGTGTGGCCCTCTTGGGAGTCTTTGGACTGGATATAACACTAATCAAAATTCCAGATATGTCGCTGTAATTTTTATTGGCTCCCGTGCTGGGATGGGGGCTTCCGGGTGTGTCTTTAAAGTGAGAGGTATTTGCCTCTTAAATTTGCTCTTTGGATTATATATTGCTTTTTTGGGTCACACCCAGCGATGCACAGGGGTTACCCCTGGCTTATACACTCAGGAATTACTCCTGGAAGTGCTCAGGGGACATATTGTTGTTGGAAATCAAACCCGAATTGGTCGCGTGGAAGGAAAATGTCCTGTCCTCTCTGCTGTCACTCCAGCCCCTCTTTGGATTAATTTTAGCAGCTCTTTATATTCAGTGGAGTTGGAAGGGAAGAAAAGACATTCTTCGATGTTCAAGGCTTACTTCTGGCTCTGCAGCTCAGTAATTATTCTGGGGTGCTGCCGGGCTTCTATGGGATGGGAAGATTTGACCTGGATCAGCAAGGCAAACATCCTACTCAATTTACGGTGAGTCTAACCCCAATATTGTTTTTTTTCCATATCAAGAATTTCTACTTCCTGGCAGTGTGGTGCCACCAGCAGGTCAATCTGTGGCTGTGAGGCGAGTGTATCAGCAGACTGATGGCGCCCTCAGACTTCCAGATACCCCAAAATTGCTGCTGTGCCTTTGGCCAGACTCCAAAAACCTGGGGCAAAGTTTAACAGGAAAGTAAACAGCCAAAACTTAGGTATGTGTGAGACACACCAAGAAACCATTTCTTGCTCAGCTACATATATGGAGGTAAGGCTTCTCTGGTTCCTGATCAAACTGCTTAAAGGACATTATCCCATAGACTCAGAGATAAATCTTGGAACCCAGCAGCCTTTGCAGAGATGCACTCAGTCCCCGCAATGGGCTACCAGTGCCAGACAACGGCAAGGGGGAAACGGTGTGTCCCTCTGCCTGCTCCCCCTTTGACTTGACGGCTGCCATCTGACATTGGACATTTGCCATTGGACAGTCAGGTTCGGGCCTGCTGTGACAAAACACGCAGGGCCTCATGAGATGGGGGTGACATGGCTCTTTCCTCCCTGCCCCAATGAGACCCTGTGTCACTGCCCACCAATGGACTCTCTTGCTTGGGATCAAGCTGCTTAACGGCCATGATCCCAGAGACTCAGAAACAAATTTCAGAGCCCAGCGATTTTTAGCAGAAATGCATCTGTTCCCCATAGTAGGTTACCGGTGCTGGTCCACCCCAGGTGGAAATAGGTTTCATGCCTTGGCCTGTTACCCCTGGTGGCTCGGTGAACGCCATCTCTAATGGCCTCTGGACGATTAGGTTTGGTCCCACAGTGATGAGACATGCAGTACCTAAGGGATGGTGGTGGAGCCGGTCCTTTTCTCCCCACCCCAAAGAGCCCCCAAGTTTCCTGGTGCCCATGAATGACCTCTGTGGCTCATGATCAAGCTTCTTAATGGCCATGATACCAGAGATTCAGAAACAAACCTAGAAACCCAGCAGCTTTTGGCCGAAATGTGTTGGGACCACGCAGTAGGTTACTGTCGCCAGGTCATACAGGGGGAAAGGATTCTGTGCCTCCGCCTGCTCCCCTTGGCGGATCCATGGCCACCATCCTCCAGAGGCCATTGGAAAGTCAGGTTTGGGCCCACAGTGACAAGATACAATGGGCCTCACAGTATGGGTGTGGAGGTGGCCCTTTCCTCCAGCCCCGAGACCCTAAGTTGCACCCACGAACCGCCTCTCTTCTGATAAAGCTGCTTAATGGCCTTGATTCCATAGACTCAGGAACAACTATCAGAACCCAGCAGATTTTGGCAGAAATCACTCCATATTGTTAAATTTTCAAAATTAAAAAATCATACGTTATTTATAACCTGCAATAGAAAATAAATTGTCTATTGTTGCCTTTTCGGCAGATCTGAGTGCTTGGGTAAAATCCCAAATAGTAATGGTGGGTCTAGTGTCAAATATTGAATGTGATCAAAGTAGAGAGAGAGAGTAATGTGGAAATCATCTGCCCCACAGGTAGGTGGAGGATGTGGAATGGGGGTATACTGGGGTTTTTGGTGGTAAAAAAATGGGCTCAGTGAAGGGATGGGTGTTTCATTGTATGACCGAGATTTAATCCCAAAAGTTTTGTAACTGCTCTCACGGTGATTCAATAAATAAAGTTATGAAAAAGGGGGGAAAAAGTAAGGTGTAGTTCATGCCCATTTCAATCAGCCTAATTAATGGCTGAATAAACAGCAATACTCCTAGGGGAAAAAAAGAATTTCTACTTACACATGGCCAGTTGCAAAGAGTCCCTTTCTCTTCATCACTCCCTAACAAGGATATCAGGGATACTGGTTCTTGGGCTGGCTACATCGGTAAACTTGTTGTTTTATGTTTTTCTGAAAGGAAGATATGTGAGTATGGGGAAGCATCCTCCACTCAGATCCTCCATATTCCAGTAGGCAGGGGTCACACCCACCAACTGGCCCCCTGGTGCCGTGTAATGTGTAATCCCATCAACGGCCAAGACCCAGAGATTATAAAACCCAGATCCTGGAAGAGAACAGCGCAGAGTCTCCTGCCCCCGTGCCTGGCTGTCCTCACCGGGGCCCCTTGTAGTGGAGTGGGTTGAGTTTCCCCTATATCCAGGTAGTTCCTGAGGCGCAATTGCCTCCAGCTCTGTGATGGTGTAGCAGTGGGTGGGTGCAGGCTGGGTGCAGGGGATTGGGCACTGAGGAGCGGGATCTGCGTAGGATGGGGGCTTCACCGTCCCGAGCCTCCCAGCACAGACTGCACTGGGCCCTGTCCTTGAACCTTTGGGCCAGACATAGGAGTCAACCTAGAACCTCCAGACTCACATGAGGGGCATCAATTCAGCCTCTTTCTGGCAAAGGAACCGGTTTTCATCCTTGTTTGTCATTGGCTGCTGCGATGGGGCGAGGCCACCGGGGGCGTGGTGCTTGCAGGTGGCTGGGTTTGCCAATTAAAATTCTTTTGTAGCTATTTTTATTTGGTCTTTTTTTTCTGGAGTGAGTGGTCCACCCGTAGATGCTCAGGTTTTATTTCTGTCACTGTACTCAGGAATTATTTCTGACGGTGCTCTGGGGGCTGTACGGGATGCAGAAGATTGATCGGAGTCAGCAAGGTAAGCATCCAACCTGTTTTATTGTCTGTCTTAGTTTTATTTCCAGATAGTTTTATTTCCAGATCAGGATTTTCTAGTCTCTTAAATCAAGCAGCAAACCACCCCTCACCCTCATCTCTCCCTGGCCAAGTGACCCCTGGTAACTGGTTATTGGGTGAGTACAGTGGATAGACATATCTTTGTATTTTGTTTTTTCGTGTATTTTTTTCTTTTTTGAAGGAACAGTTTTTTTGGAGACAAGAAGCTTTGCTCAGGGATCACTCCTCGTGGGCTGGGAAGCAATGAACTGATAAATGGCCAGAACCAAAGTACAGCGCTAAGGGCACTTGCCTTGCACAAAGCCAACCAAGGTTTGAGCCCCTGCATCCGAGTAAAAGGCATATAATGAAGCTTTAAACACCCACTGTTTGGGGCTAGATAGAGAACATGCTGCTGTGCATGCAGTTCTGAGCTTGCGCCCGTACCTGGGAGACAAGCAAAGTATGTTGTATCTGGTAGAGGTGTTAAAGATCAAGACATTTTTGCCTCTTGAACAGGGATTAGAGGCAGCCCTGAACCGTGACTTCAGGGTCCTACAGGCACATATGTCCACACAGAGCTTTGAGTTTGCCACTGTACATTGACTGTCCCCTTCTCATCCCTAGAACAGGGCGTGTGGAAGTGTGACACGGAGGGTCGTCTAGTGTTTGGTCCAACTCAATGTATCTTCTATGTTTGGTGCTGTTGATTATGTACTTGGGCGTTTCATTCTGCAGTGCTCACCAGAGCAGTATTCATTGACTTTGTCCCTGGGGTGGCCCTGTGTTAGTATAGTACCTGCAGGAACCTTGTAGTATAGTGTCATTGTAGCAGATCTGGCTTCTCTCAAGTGATTTCCGGGACCTGTCACCCATCATCCTGAAATGCAGTGGAGGCTGGTTCCTCCCTATGGGAGTGAAGAGAGGAGGAGGCCCTGTACTCCTCTAGGGCACTAAGGTGTCTCATCCTCAGACCCCATAGTATAGAGTGTGATGTGTGATGGGCTCACTCACACCCCCTGTGTGTACCAGCTTAGGACATGGTGATCGTCCCCGATTTGGCCATGAGATTCACCATGGAAGAGTGGCCGTGCCTGGATGCCTCTCAGAGGAAGCTCTACAGGGATGTGATGCTGGAGACCCCACCAGCACCTGTGGGCTGTCGATGAGAGCTGCTGGGCCTGCTTTCAATGGCCAGAGAAACCCATGTGGGCTTCTAGGGGCTGGGCCAGACTGTGATTCTGATTGACTGGTAGGTGTGACAGCCATGCAGATAGCTGTTTCTCTACTTCCTTTCATTTTTTCCTTCCTTCCTTCCTTCCTTCTTTCTTTCTTTCTTTCTTTCTTTCTTTCTTTCTGTCATATTTTCTTTCTTACTTTCTTTCTGGGGCACACTATTGATTCTGAGGGGTTCTTACTGATTATATACTCAGAAATCATTGTTGGTAGGCATGGAGAATCATATTGGATGCCCAGTATCAAACCCGGGTCAGCTAAATGTATTCAAGCACCCTATGAGCTTTTTCTTCCTTTATTAAATGGAATTACTATCAGCCAGAACAATAGTATAATCAGCCTGGCATTTTTTCTTTGTTGCTAGTCCAGGTTCAATCCATGGCATCCAATACGATCCCAAGACACAGCCAAGAGTATTTCCTCTGCCCAGATCCAGGATTAAACCTTGTGCATTGCTGGGTGCAACTCCCAAAATATACGAAGTAAATTTACTTCTATTACCACACTTAACTTTCATGTTTTGTCTTGGTTATTGTTTCGGGACAACACCCAGCATTTTCTCGGGTTCTGTGCCAAAAGATCACTCCTGGCAGTGATCAGGGGACAATTCGGGTACTGTGGATTGCAACCTGGTCAGGAGTTTGCAGAGTGCACGCCTAGACAGGCCTTCAACTTCATTTATTTTTTCTTTGTTTTTCTTTGGGGCCACACCTGGCGATGCTCAGAGGTTCCTGCTGATAGTACACCCATGAGTTCCTTCTGGTGATGCTCAGGGAATCATATGGCATGCAGGTTCAGAGCACTAAGAGTGTGTAGGGCACAGGCGAGCCCCGACCTTCTGTAGTATCTCCTTAGCACTTGCTTTATTTGCTATGAGTCCAGCTTAATTTTTTTGCTTTGTTTGCTTTGTTTGGGGACCCACCTGGTGATGCACATGGGTGACTCCTGCTTCTGCACTCAAGGATCACTTCTGGAAGAGCTCTGGAGACTATATGGGACGTGGGGACTCAAACCTAGATCAGCCACAGCAAGGCAGCACTGTCCCCACTGTACTGTCTCTCCAGCCCCTATTTTATTATCTGAAATGTCATTTTATTTATTTGAGAGAAGAAGTGTGGACCACACCCATCTCTGCTCAGGGCTCCCTCCTGTGTCGGCTCAGGGCAAGGTAAGCGCCCTCTGCTCAATATCTTCTCACTAATCCCAAAGATTCTAACTTGAGTAATAATTTGTAAAAGTGTGACTAAAGTTTGTTTAGTTCTTTTACTTGTAATTTTTAAATTTTCGTTCATTTACTTTTTGGCTTTTGGGTCACAATCAGTGATGTTTAGGGGTTACTCTGGCTCTGCCTTCAGGAATTACTCTTGGCAGTGCTCAGGGACCTTAAGGGATACATGGGATCAAACCCGGTTGGACTGTGTGCAAGGCACACGCCCTCCCTGCTGTGCCATCTCTCTGTCCGCTAAGATCATTTATATCTTAGCGCCTAACCCCCTCAGCTGATGTTCTGTTCAGTGCTTAGGATCACTTCCAGTGTTCCCAGGAGACCAGATGGTGCCTGGAATCAAGTCAGAGGGTCCCACATGCAAAGCATATTCCCCAATCCTGTGCATTGTCACCCTGCCTCCATTGGACTCTTCTACGGATTTTAAAATTTGTTCGGAACCAAACCAGTTGGACTCAGGGTTTGCTCCTGGCCTCTGCACTCAGGGATCATGGCTGGCTGGTAGGGCACAAACTTGGTTTGAATATGGGCAAGTACTTTGCCCCACCTACTGTACTATCTGCCTAAACCGCCTTCTATTTCCCTTTGTTTTTAGCTTAAAATAAAGTTGTAGGTCTTGCCATCCTTGTCCTCACTTGGGTGCTTGGATTTCCTCCTGACTGTGCACTCAGCGATCACTCTGGGAGGGGCTCAGAAACTCCATTTGGTTTCGGGGTGAGAGAGTGTAAGTGCGGAGTGCTCTTCCTTACTCGAAGAAAACCGGGTTCAATCACTGACCTTCCATGGAGCCAATACTATCAGAAGTGATTCCTGAGTGTGGATACAGGATTAACCCTTGAGCATCGCCAAGTGTGACCCCAAAACAAAACTACATACAGTGCTGGGATGAAACTTAAGTCAGCCATATGCCTGGCCAAGCCTAGAGTGTTAGTGGTATTATCTGTGGCCCCATTATTTAACTCTTAAATTGAAACCTTATCTTATGTCTCACTCCCCACCAATCTCTGGGATATTGAAAGTGGATATTATGATCATGCCTTTTCAGTAATATGGCCGGTTAGACCAGGGGCACATGAGGATTACTTGTCGTCTTTTCCTTGTGACTAATCCATGCTTCCATCTCTGTGAGGACTGGGCTTTTTGGGGTGAAGCCAGTGTTAATATCCTGGGTGGAAGAGGACCCCTAAAGCCAAGGAGGAGAGGTGTGTGTCCCACTGAGTGTCTGAGGACCCTGGCTGAGGCCCTGGGCACTGTGTGGGTGCCTTGAGAGCATGTGAAACATGCTGCTGACCCCGAGGTCCTTGGGCTCCTGGATCAGGTGTCTGTGCTGTGCTCATGCTGCCCTTCACTCCACTGAGCTGTCTGTTACCGAGCAATCCTACGCTTTGATTTCTTGACTTTGTTGTTATTCTTCCTCATCTGTTAGGTATGTGGAATAGTTTATGAGTGTCAAGGTCCTTGTTCCCCTGGCTGTATAACCAGCCTGACTGTACACCTACAGGGTCAGGTGCCCTTTCTGGAGCACTGGACCCCGCTCTTTCAATCAGACACCATGCTTATCTTTGCCTTTGGATCATGCCATGGTGCTTTGAGTATAGAAAGAAATGTAGTTTTCTTTGGTTTCATGGCCTGGGGATTCCCAGCAGTTATTCCTGGTAGTTCTCAGAAGTTGCTTTCGGCAGTGTTCAGGGATCAACCCCTGTCAGCCTCATGCAAGGCTACCTGCTGTACTCTTGACCAACCAAAAATGTTTTATTGCGTGCATGTGAAACTGTGAGTGTGAGCCTATAGTGAAGCTAATTGGAACCAGAATGGCAGTGCATCAGAGAGGGGGTTTGCCTTACAGACACCGCCTCCCTTCGATGGTTGGCATCCCCGATGGTATCCTGAGGATCACTGGGTCTGATCAAAAACAAAACCCAAAACGTTTTTTCGCGGATTGCCGTGCTCCTCCCAGAGACATTTCCAGCAGAGTTTTCCTTTCTATATGCTTGTTTGAACTGTGAGAATCATGGAGATGTCTTTCACCTGCTCAGCCATTCAGGGGTGTTGCATTCAACATGGGACTAATTCTTGTGTATTGTTTTTGATTTGAGAATTCAAATCACAGGTTCTGGATGTGGCATTGCAGCAATTTGATTTGGGAACATGGATATTGCATACACGTGTGCTGGTAAGATTCTATTGTTGAAACTAAATATTATGCCATTGGGGGTACTTTGTGAACCAAGCATGTGAATTGAAAGGTGGTCCAGCTACATCCCCCAACCACATCTATGGTCTCAGCACCACAGGAAAAATATCAGAACCTGGGGCTGGAGTGATAGCACAGCAGGTAGGGCATTTTCCTTGCACGCGGCCAACTTGGGTTCGATTCCCAGCATCACATATGGTCCCCCGGGCACCTCCGGGGTAATTCCTGATTGCATGAGCCAGGAGTAATCCCTGTGTATTGCCGGGTGTGACCCAAAAAGCAAAAAAAAAAATTCAGAGCCTAATGCTGGGACTAGAGGGTCTTTAATTTCAGCGGGTGCTGAAATCTGGAAATTTATTTTATTGTATTGCTTTTTTTTAAGTGCCAGGATTTTCAAAGTTATTCGTAGTTGTACTTAGGCATACAATAATTCAACACCAATCCCTGCACCCACGTCAGCTTCCCTCCACCCGTGTTCCCATATTCCATACCCACCCCAGTCCCAACTCCACTCCCGCCTGTTCTGGACAACCACATGACTAAGTTTCAGTGATTGCGGCTTAGATCTCTTGTTTTCAGTTCTGTTGCATCTGTATTTTTGGGTAAATGGCTACAACCCTCACTCATGTCACTGGCATAAATGAAGCCCTGATCCCTGTAAACTTCTGGTTCTCTTCTGCCCCCAGATTTCTTTCCTTCTTTGACCGGCTTCTCTCTAAACACTGGAGTCAGGGATGATTTAAGTAGCCCCTTTAGAGTACATTTCTACATCCAGTGTTCTGTATTCCACAGATGAGTGACATCATCCTGTTTTTGTTTCTTTTTATGGCTAACTTCACTCAACATGGTATCTTCCAACCGTTTGGCAGCACATATACTAAAATTATAAAACCTAAAAAAATATTAAATTTTTGCTTTCTGAGTTACATCCATTGATGCTCAGGGGTTACTCCTAGATTTCCGCTCAGGAATTATTCCTAGGGGTACTTGGGGGACCATATGGGATGCCTGGGATTGTAGCTGGGCTGGCTGTGTGCAAGGCAAATGCCTACCCCTGTACTATGGCACCGACTCCCCCAAAATTATTTTTATTACAGGGGAAATACTGTGACTTTACATTTGATAGACAGCAAGGACAAGTGTGTTGAAAAGAACTCAATGGTTCAGCACTAGTGGTTTTGCATTAGGAAGGACACTTGCTTGGCACCAGGAAGAAAACTATGGTTCCATTCCAGCACACCACATGGCCCCCAGTGCCCCAGCAGCAGGAATCCTTGAGCAATGCTTGGTGTGACTCTTTCCCTACCTAAGTAAATATAACAAGATAACAAAAAACTCAATGATCCTGCAGAGGAATCTGCTTCAGGTGAGATGTTTGCATAGGTCCATCTCGGCTGTGTAGGGATACATCATTGCCCTCACATGTGAGGCCCGGGCTCCAAACTCAGCTAGAACCAAACCCAGTCTCAGGCCCCTTTTAATTTTCACTTTAAACTGAGGCTTCACTTTTCTGCAGAGGGTGTTATTTCCACTTAATGTGTCTGTTCTTTTGAGTTGGAAAATTTTTACACAGCTATGTTGTGGGAAGCTGGCCCTTTAACTGACCAAGAGCCTACGTGCCTGTGCTAGGTACGGCTATCCTGACCTACGTGACCCTCAGCAGGAAAGCCTGTGGTATGGTAATCCTGACCTACGTGACCCTCGGCAGGTGAAGCCTGTGGTTTGGTAATCCTCACCTATGTGACCTTTGGCAGGTAAAGCCTGTCCTATGTATGATTATCCCAAGAAAACAATTGTCATGGCTGTAACTGACAATGATTAACTTAGTATAAGCTTTGTAATGCATGGTAGGTTAAACTTATAAAGGTAAAGTTAAAGGCCCTCCCGTTGATCGTCGATTTATATGAGCGGGCCCAGTAACGTCTCCATTGGAGACTTTGTTGTTACTGTGTCTGGCATATCGAATACTCTCGGTAGCTTGCCGGGCTCTCCGAGAGGGGCGGAGGAATCGAACTCGGGTCGGCCATGTTGGCCGCTTGTAAGGCAAACGCCCTACCCGCTGTGCTATCGCTCCAGCCCAGGTTAAACTTATAGACTCTGTAACTTTCCTAATCACATTTTGAGCACGACCCTTTGTGTAGCTGCCTCACTAATATATACCCCCATCACCCTCAATAAAGCCTGTCCCTTTTTCTCTTTGTTTCTAAGCTCCATTTTTTTCTCTCGTGTCTTGTGTTCATTCGGTCAGTCTTTCCCTGCACCTACGGATCCTAGGGCCACCTCTGTGGGCCGGAGAGTGGTTTTGCGGGGCCCCCCGCAACTGTTGCCCACACGGGGTGGTGTCTGGGAGACGACTGCCGAACTCCCCTTCAGGAAGCGGTGGCCACCGGGACACACGGAAAGGTAAGTGCACACCTAATCAAAAATCCCTGTCTCGTTCAAGGCCGAGTGGGCAGATCCCCATCTCGTTCGAGGCTGAGTGGGTACTAGCCCCTGCCTCATTATAGAGGTCGACGGGGCGGCATCAGGGGAGAATTAAGTGTTCAGTCTCATATGAGGTATATGAGACGGTCACTGGGTTGGATAAGGCCCCCCCATGCCCCTTTGTCGTGTCCTTTGTGGAATGTGTGTGTGAGTGAATGAGCGGTCAGGGGCGTCCTCGCCTCTGATTTAAGTCTGTTGTTCCACGGCTGGGCACCCCTAAGATCCCCGAAAAGGCTACGGAATCCGGTTGGGCTGCCTGCGGTTCCACGGGAAACATATGGTCTATAGTGGTGCTGACTTAGACGTCGGCCGCAAGTCACCTTTGGCTGATCCACTATGGCTAAGTTCCCACCGGCCAGACAAGCACCTGAGTGGGCCCCTTTGTTGGGCCTCCCCCGTGTCTCGCGTCTGTTTTTCCCAGGTATTCATGCGGGGGTACAGCCTTCCAGTGACCCATCTCCTGTCTCGTCAATCTTTATATCTTGTCTGCCTTCTATTCCTTTCATCTGTCTTACTCCCTCTCTTCTTCCTATATTTCTCATTTTCTGTTTCGTAATCTGTATATTCGTGTGTGTCTGTATCTTTGAACGCTGTTTCTCCTGACCTCTGACAATGGGTCAGAGTTTAAGCAAGAAGGAATTGTTTATTCATGGTTTAAAGACATCCCTTAAGCACCGGGGTATCCGGGTAAAGAAAAAGGATCTCGTAGATTTCTTTCTTCTTATTGAGAAGATCTGTCCCTGGTTCCCTCAAGGAGGGAACATCGATGATAAATGTTGGGGCCATGTAGGAGACTGTCTTAAAGACTATTACAGGACATTTGGCCCCATGAGAATCCCCGTTCCGACTTTCTCTTATTGGAATCTCATTAATGTGGTCCTTCGAGTCCGACATGTTCAGTCAGATGCCCACCAGAAAATTCAAGACTCTGAGACCTTAAAGATTATGGCCCTTCTAACCCTCACTCCCGCACACCTTCCTGTCTGCCTTCTGTTCTCCCCACCCCGACCGCAGAGACAGAGGAACCTTGTCGGTCCCTGTGTCCCTCTGTGTCAATCCCTATGCCCACTGAGGAGCCACCTGAGAAACCTCCTGCAGGCTCTCGGTACGATCCCCCTGAATGTTCGATGCCACGCTTATATCCAGTCATCAGGGATCCCCTCCCCAAGCACTCCCCTCCGCATTCTGTGGACTCTGATGCCCATCCCCCTGAGAACGTTGCTGACCTCGGGGATGCAGCCACATGCTTTCCGTGCACCTGAGAGGTCCCCAATGGCCCCCTCGCCCACCCTTGCTGCCCCCCTCCGTACATTCTAGAGGTCTCTTTCGGGGCGAGCAATTGTCTTTCTCCACCCCTTGTGGGTCCTGACCTTCGCCTTGTTACCCACCGCTTGGTGCAGGATACTCAAATGCTCCGCTCCTTTATACAACAAAAGCAGGAATTCCTGGACCTCCTGGGGCAGATCAGGCAGCTTGATCTATCTCCAAATACCCCGCCTGACTCACTAAGCTCACCGCTTAAAGCTCGGCTGCAAGCCCCTCAGATCTTTCCTGCTCTCCGGTCTGGTAGATGCCTCTCACCTCAAGCCCCCTCAGGGGAGGAGAGGGAGGGAGCAGCCCAAGAGGCAGACTTCCCAGATGACTGTGAGGGTATTGACGAGGCTCCTAATCCGGGCAGGGATGCAAGGGACTCAGAGCCAGGGGAGACCCACGTGGGAGCCCATGGACGACAGCACTATGAAAGACTGAAGTTTAGTGATATTAAAGACATTAAGGATGCTGTTGCCTCCTTTGGTCCAAAGGAGGTCCAACTTCCCCCTTTACCCTGAGCCTTTTAGAATCCCTTAGCGAGAGCTGGCTCACCCCTAATGATTGGTTTTCCCTGATCCGTGCCGTTTCAAGCCGCGGAGACTATCTGCTCTGGAAGGTGGATCATCATGATCGCTGTCAGGATATGGCCCGGCGGAATCTCGCTGCGGGAGGGTCCTCCTCCCCCTGGGTACTGAGAAAATTCCTGGGTAATGATTCCTTCTCCTCTAACGATGTTCAGGCTCAGTTCCCTCCTGGCCTTCTCACACAGATTCAGGCGGCAGCCTTGAAGGCTTGGAAGGGTCTCCCATCCAAGAGTTCCGTTGTCACCTCTCTTTCCAAAGTTCAACAGGGCCCTAACGAACCCTACAATGACTTTGTTGGCCACCTGGTGGAGGCTGCTGAGAGCCTCCTGGGGGGAGGTGACACTGATAACGACTTTATGTGCCACCTAGCCTATGAAAATGCTAATTCTGTCTGCGAGGACGTCCTTCGTCCTCATAAAGGAGGCAAGACCCTCTCTGACTACCTCCGCCTGTGCGCCGATGTAGACCCCGCCTCTCACAAAATTGGACTGGCCATTGGGGCGTCCTTTAAAGGTTTAACCCATACTCCCATAACCGCTCCAATTGACCCTAGATTCTGCTTTGGCTGCAACAAGCCTGGTCATTTCCGACGCCACTGCCCAGAGCGGGAGAGGGCGCGCGTGCCCCATACATTATGCCCCAAGTGTAAGGACGGGTACCATTGGGTATCAGACTGCCAGGTTGGAGTTACTTCTCGCCCGGGAAACTTGTCACGGGGCCGGCCCCAGGGCCCCGTAATGCAGCAGGCAGCTGGGGCACCCCCTTTCTTCCTCCCCAAACTCTTCCGCCTCTGGCCCTTGTTCCCCCTCCGGCTTCGATTCCCTCCTGCGTGCCATCCCAGGAAGCTCCAAATTGGACCTCCGTACCACCTCCCCCACAATCTTAACCCAGGCACAGGGATCTCAGCCCATCCCAGTTAATTTCCAGGGGCCTCTGTCTGCCGGAATGGTTGGCCTCATTATCGGGAGGGGGAATCTTATACTGGAAGAATTCCAGGTCCTTCCCGGCACTATAGATAATACTCTCACTGGCCAGCTTAGCATTATGGCCATGACTACGTCTTCCTTCCTAAGTATAGATCTGGGTGCCCACATTGATGAATTGCTCCTCATCCCGCCTGGCTTTGCTCCTGGTGCCACCGGCCCCGTGCCACTGTGGGTGCATTTGCCTCAGGCTATAAAGGAGTGTAAGCCACTCCTGACCCTCACCATCTTAGGCAGGCCCTTTACCGGCCTTATAGATACTGGAGCTGATATTATCATCATTACTACTAGGGACTGGCCACCCGAATGGCCACTCTCCCCCTCTTTAACACACCTGCAGGGGATTGGCCATTCAAAAAACCCAATATTAAGTTCAGCTGAACTCAAGTGGCGGACCCCCGAAGGAGAGGAAGGCCACGTCCGCCCCTATGTCCTCCCCGGCCTGCCTGTTAATCTGTGGGGGAGGGATGTCTTGTCCCAAATGGACCCGATCCTAGTAGATACCAAAGGCCTAGATCTTTTACTTCAGCAGGGCTATCTTCCTAGTCAAGGTCTGGGAAGGCACTCCCAGGGCCTCAATGAACCCATGATGCCTTCCCCCTCTGTAGGAAGACAAGTACTGGGAAATTTACCATAATGGCCGTTGACTTGCCTGTACCCCACACTGATAAGATTATCTGGCAATCAGATGACGCTATGTGGGTAGATTAATGGACCCTGTCCTCAGAAAAACTGGCCGCAGCGGAGGCACTAGTGCAGGAGCAGCTCGCTGGTGGACACATAGAACTGACCAATTCCCCCTGGAATACGCCCATTTTTGTGATCAAGAAGAAATCGGGGAAGTGGTATCTGCTCCAGGATATGAGGGCAATAAACAAGACCATGGTGGTCTTTGGAGCATTACAATCTGGCTTACCATTGCCCGTAGTCATCCCCGCCCTATGGCACAAGATTGTTATTGACCTAAAGGACTGTTTTTTCTCCATCCCCCTCCACCCTGCTGATCACCCCCGATTTGCCTTCAGTGTTCCCGTCACAAATTTCAGAGGCCCGATGAAGCGGTTTCAGTGGAAGGTGCTACCTCAGGGAATGGCCAACAGCCCCACTTTGTGTCAGAAGTTTGTTGCGAGTGTTCTGGCCCCGGTCAGGGAACAATGGCCGGATCTTTACATCGTCCATTATATGGATGATATCCTGCTTGCTGGCCCGCACCCAGATGAAGTTATGCGTTGCTGCAATCATATGATTGACACCCTAACTCACGCAGGGTTTTCCATAGCTCAAGACAAATTCAGATGAGTGACCCCTACTCCTTCTTAGGCTTTCAGATCGACCGATCTAGAATCAGAGTCCAGAAGGCTCAGCTCATGACTTCCACATTGAGGACTTTAAATGACTTTCAGCAGCTATTAGGCAATATTAACTGGCTCCGACCCTGCCTTAAGCTGACACAAGATGACCTTAAGCCTCTATTTGACACCCTTCGGGGCGATCCCGATTTTAGTTCCCCCTGTACACTTACAGATGACACCCGACGCGCCCTTGCCCTTGTAGGGCGTGCCATTGATGAACAGTTTATCGTTGCCCTGAACTATGAGCTCCCATTTTCTCTGATAATTTTTGCGACACCACACTCCCCTACAGGTCTTGTTTGGCAGACCCATCCCGTTTCCTGGTTGTCTCTACCCTCGACCCCCAGACGTGTCCTCACTCCCTATTACCTCCTTGTTTCCTCATTAGTCAGACTAGGGAGGGAATATTGCAGAAAATACTTCGGCTTAGAGCCAACCACCATCATTCAGCCCTACGACTGAGACCAGGTAAACTGGCTACTCCAGAATTCCGATGACTGGCCCATAGCCTGTGTCTCTTTTGAGGGACTCATAGATAATCATTACCCTCCAGACAGACTGGTTCAATTTTGCAAGATACACAGATGGATCTTCCCCACTGTCACTAGAAATAACCCCATCCCCGGGGCTCCCACTATCTTCGCTGATGGATCTTCTAGTGGGATGGCAGCATACGTGCACCAAGAGAAGGTTGTCTTCTCTTGCACAGACTATACGTCCGCCCAGTTGGTGGAGCTGTCGGCCGTCTGTAAAGTTTTTCAGGACTTCCCTCAGACAGCTTTTAATCTATACACAGATAGTGCCTATGTAGCCTTTTCCGTTCCGCTCCTTGAAACTGTCAGCTATATTAAGGAATTCTCTCAGGCGACCAGTTTGTTCTTACAGATTCAACAGTGCATCCGCTCCTGCCGTCTCCCCTTTTTCATAGGACATCTGAGAGCCCACTCTGGGCTCCCTGGCCCACTATCCGAAGGCAATGACAGGGCTGATCGGGCTACTCGGCTGATTGCAGCCTCTGTTTCCAGTCCAGACCTCGTATCCGAGGCCACTAAGACTCATGCACTTCATCATCTTAACGCTAATACTTTAAGAATGATGTTTAATATCCCTCAAGAGCAGGCCTGACAAATCATTAAGCAGTGCCAGTCTTGTGTCACCTTTCTGCCTGCACCCCACCTGGGAGTCAATCCCAGAGGCTTGGTTCCTAACGCACTCTGGCAAATGGATGTCACCCACGTCTCCTCTTTTGGACGGCTCAGATATATCCATGTGGTAATAGATACCTTCAGCGGGTATATCTGTGTATCTGCTCAGACAGGCGAGGCCTCTAAGAATGTTATCGCTCATATCCTTTACTGCCTATCTATTCTGGGGAAGCCTCAGCGCATTAAAACGGACAATGGCCCAGGCTATACTGGAAAAAAAATTTCAGAACTTTTTCAAACAATTCCAAATACAGCATACTACCGGAATTCCCTACAATCCACAAGGCCAGGGTATCGTGGAAAGAGCCCACTCTACCCTTAAAATGTATATCTCCAAATTGGTGAAGGATAGAAACCTATATGGTGCCTCTAACTCTCCTAAGACACTGCTGTCCCATGTGCAGTTTGTGCTCAATTTTTTGAGCCTGGATAAGGATGGCCGCAGTGCTGCAGATCGTTTCTGGCACTCTGACTCGAAAAACTCCTATGCTATGCCTAAATGGATGGATCACTCACGGCTCAGTGGCATGGCCCGGACCCAGTTCTGATCTGGGGCAGAGGACATGCTTGCATTTTTGATACCCGTGAAGGAGCAGCTCGCTGGCTTCCTGCCCACCTTGTCTGACCTATAAATCATGTAACAAATTCCAGAACCTCGCCTGGCCCTGAGAACACCTCTATTTTCCCCACAGATGTCCCTGGAAATCCTGCTGATGCTGTTAATGACACTCCACCCAGTCCGGTGCTGACCGTCAAACAGTGAGGCACACCAGCCTATATCCATCTGCTGGAAAGTATTCATCAACCCGATGACAAATGAGAGATAACTCGCTGTGAAGGATGCCACTCATGGTTTCTGCAAGTGCACTCCCCAAACCCTTTCCTGGTTCCCTGACTTAGAGGTTGATTACTGCCATGCCATACTCAATGGTTCTTTGCATGCCTTCCCCAATTTACAGTGGCGTCCCTTGCCCAAGTCCCTCTGTGACCACTCGTGGAAGGAAATCACCATTTACATTTGTCCAGAACAGCCTCATCGTCCTGAGTGCGGGGGTGTGCCTGACTTTTTTGGTAAGAATTGGGGCTGTGAATCTTCCGTAGCGGGCCTTCCTCCCTCGTCTCTCTCCACCCCCCACCTCGATTACTTGATTTACAGCCGCCGAGCCAGGGCCCCCGGCTCGTCGGGAAGTATTCCCCCCTCTGGGGCTGACAGTTGCCGCATGTTCCTCCTATTGTTGACATCCTTGGGGAAACTGCTCCCCAGCTCCCGTTGGGAGGGAGATGGCCTCCGTTGGGGGGGTCCAGGCTTCGGGCGGCACTCTGACAGGTCAGGCCATCGGATTTTTCTTTCGCGTCTGGCACTACCTTGTCCAGCCGGCTCCCTCAGCTCCACCTGCGACCACCCCCAGTACTCCCATCCCAGTAGTCCCCACAGACCGGGTCCCTTCCCCAGGTCTCATCGAGTGACTCTCTTCGTGGTTTAGTCATGGCCTCTTTTGACTCCCTCAACCGCACCTCCCCAAACCTTACACGCAGCTGCTGGCTGCGCTTGCCACCCCCCCCCCCCATTTTTTGACCTCTTAGGCAGCCCCTTGCCTTATTCCATACCTCCCGTGAGTGGGCCTCTGTTCTGTCGAACCTTTCCCTCCTGGATGTATCAGGCCGTGGATTTTGTGTTGGTGCCGCACCTCCTTCCCTTGACCCTTCCAAACTATGCACCACCCACATCCCTGATCCTTCTCTCCAGTTAGACCAGTGGGTTCTCCCTTCATCTGGATCCTGGTGGCTGTGCGTTTGGGCGGGACTTACCCCACATCTGGCCGGATCAGTCTTTCGTCCCGCCCAGGACTTCTGTGTCTCCGTTGTTGTCCTGCACCGAATTTTCTAACATCCGGCCAATTCCTTTTTGGACGCTTGGGACAATAGGACTGATCTCCATCGTAATCGTCGCGACCCGTTCACAGCCATCACTGTCGCTACCCTCCTGACCCTGACCCTTGCAGGCGCAGGGATGGGCATCGCGTCCCTGGTGACTCAACATTCTGCACTAGCCTCCCTTCATGCTGCTGTCGAGGCAGACAACAGCTGCTTGGAAGGCTCGATCGCCCATTTGGAAGAATCCCTCAATTTGTTGTCTGAAGTTGCCCTGCAAAATCGGAGAGGACCTGACCTTCTCTTTTTGAAAGAGGGTGGACTCTGTGCCGCACTGGGGGAGGAATGCTGTTTCTATGTCAATCATAGTGGAGTCATTCGGGATACCATGCGGGAACTCAGCGAGGGTTTAGAGCTCAGACGATGCCAACGAGAGTCCTCTACCTCTACCTGGGGCTTTCACACTCTTCTCCCATACCTACTCCCCTTCTTGGGTCCCCTTACTGCACTCTTGTTAGTTGCTACTATTGGCCCTTGCGTGTTTAACCATCTACTCAGCTTTATCAAACAGCAGGTTGCCTTACTGGCGGCAGCACCTATACAGGTGCATTATCACCGCCTGGCAATGGAAGATGCTCCCCTAGACCATGCGGCCACAAATTCTGCTGCTACAGAAGACGGCTCGCAGGTCGTATTTAGTTGGACCCAACCTTGAGTTGTTCATGGCCAGCTCCCCTGCCCCTCTCTGATCTGACAATCTGGGTATGAAGGAGTCGGACTTTACCCTATTCCATTTTGTTCAGCCGCTAGGCAAAGCACTGCAAGGGAGGCCTCATGGCTGATTCCGACTCCCTGTGGAGTACACTGGGCCTGCATGGAGGTTTCATCTGCCTAACACTGGCCTTTTTCCACGGCTCCCCTCCGCTAGTAGGGTGGGCAGGGGAAAACGGGCTCTGTCTACTTTCCTCCCCTCCACAAAACAAAGATTTTCTTGATACCCTGGAGGGGCCCAGTCAATGCTCCCCCTAGCTGGCATTTTTTTATAAAAAAGGAAGGGGGAGATGTGGTAACTGGCCCTTTAACTGACCAAGAGCCTACGTGCCTGTGCTAGGTACGGCTATCCTGACCTACGTGTCCCTCAGCAGGTAAAGCCTGTGGTATGGTAATCCTAACCTACGTGACCTTTGGCAGGTAAAGCCTGTCCTATGTATGATTATCCCAAGAAAACAATTGTCATGGCTGTAACTGACAATGAATAACTTAGTATAAGCTTTCTAATGCATGGTAGGTTAAACTTATAGACTCTGTAACTTTCCTAATCACATTTTGAGCATGACCCTTTGTGTAGCTGCCTCACTAATATATACCCCCATCACCCTCAATAAAGCCTGTCCCTTTTTCTCTTTGTTTCTAAGCTCCATTTTTTCTCTCGTGTCTTGTGTATATTCGGTCAGTCTTTCCCTGCACCTACGGATCCTAGGGCCACCTCTGTGGGCCGGAGAGTGGTCTGGCGGGGCCCCCTGCAACTGGCACCCACACGGGGTGGTGTCTGGGAGACACTGCCGAACTCCCCTTCAGGAAGCGGTGGCCACGGAAAGGTAAGTGCACAACTAATCAAAAATCCCCGTCTCGTTCGAGGCCGAGTGGGCAGGTCCCCATCTCATTCGAGGCTGAGTGGGTACTGGCCCCTGCCTCTTTATAGAGGTTGACGAGGCGGCATCAGGGGAGAATTAAGTGTTCAGTCTCATATGAGGTATATGAGACGGTCACTGGGTTGGATAAGGCCCCCCCATGCCCCTTTGTCGTGTCCTTTGTGGAATGTGTGTGTGAGTGAATGAGCGGTCAGGGGCGTCCTCGCCTCTGATTCGAGTCTGCTGTTCCACGGCTGGGCACCCCTAAGATCCCCGAAAAGGCTACGGAATCCGGTTGGGCTGCCTGCGGTTCCACGGGAAACATAGTCTATGGTGGTGCTGACTTAGACGTCGGCCGCAAGTCACCTTTGGCTGATCCACTACGGCTAAGTTTCCCACCGGCCAGACAAGCACCTGCGTGGGCCCCTTTGTTGGGCCTCCCCCGTGTCTCACGTCTGTTTTTCCCAGGTATTCACTCGGGGGTACAGCCTTCCAGTGACCCATCTCCTGTCTCGTCAGTCTTTATATCTTGTCTGCCTTCTATTCCTTTCATCTGTCTTACTCCCTCTCTTCTTCCTATATTCCTCATTTTCTGTTTCATAATCTGTACTGTATCTTTGAACGCTGTTTCTCCTGACCTCTGACAATGGGTCAGAGTTTAAGCAAGAAGGAATTGTTTATTCATGGTTTAAAGACATCCCTTAAGCACCGGGGTATCCGGGTCAAGAAAAAGTATCTCGTAGATTTCTTTCTTCTTATTGAGAAGATCTGTCCCTGGTTCCCTCAAGGAGGGACCATCGATGAGAAATGTTGGGGCCGTGTAGGAGACTGTCTTAAAGACTATTACAGGACGTTTGGTCCCAAGAGAATCCCCGTTCCGACTTTCTCTTATTGGAATCTCATTAATGAGGTCCTTCGAGTCCGACATGTTCAGTCAGATGTCCACCAGATAGTTCAAGACTCTGAGACCTTAAAGATTATGGCCCTTCTAACCCTCACTCCCGCACGCCTTCCTGTCTGCCTTCTGTTCTCCACACCCCCACCGCAGAGACAGAGGAACCTTGTCGGTCCCCGTGTCCCTCTGTGTCAATCCCTATGCCCCCTGAGGAGCCACCTGAGAAACCTCCTGCAGGCTCTCAGTACGATCCCCCTGAATGTTCGATGCCACGCTTATATCCAGTCATCAGGGATCCCCTCCCCAAGCACTCCCCTCCGCATTCTGTGGATTCTGATGCCCATCCCCCTGAGAACGTTGCTGACCTCGGGGATGCAGCCACATGCTTTCGTGCACCTGAGAGGTCCCCAATGGCCCCCTCGCCCACCCTCGCTGCCCCCCTCCGTACAATCCCGAGGTCTCTTTCGGGGCGAGCGATTGTCTTTCTCCACCCCTTGTGGGTCCTGACCTTCGCCTTGTTACCCACCGCTTGGCGCAGGATACTCAAGTGCTCCGCTCCTTTATACAACAAAAGCAGGAATTCCTGGACCTCCTGGGGCAGATCAGGCAGCTTGATCTATCTCCAAATACCCCGCCTGACTCACTAAGCCCGCCACTTAAAGCTCGGCTGCAAGCCCCTCAGAGCTTTCCTGCTCTCCAGCCTGGTAGATGCCTCTCACCTCAAGCCCCCTCAGGGGAGGAGAGGGAGGGAGCAGCCCAAGAGGCAGACTTCCCAGATGACCGTGAGGGCATCGAGGAGGTTCCTAATCCGGGCAGGGATGCAAGGGACCCAGAGCCAGGGGAGACCCACATGGGAGCCCATGGACGACAGCACTATGAAAGACTGAAGTTTAGTGATATTAAAGACATTAAGGATGCTGTTGCCTCCTTTGGTCCAAAGGAGGTCCAACTGCCCCCTTTACCCTGACCCTTTTAGAATCCCTTAGCGAGAGCTGGCTCACCCCTAATGATTGGTTTTCCCTGACCAGTGCCGTTTTAAGCCGCGGAGACTATCTGCTCTGGAAGGTGGATTATCAGGATCGCTGTCAGGATATGGCCCGGCGAAATCTCGCTGCGGGAGGGTCCTCCTCCCCCTGGGTACTGAGCAAATTCCTGGGTAATGATTCCTTCTCCTCTAACGAGGTTCAGGCTCAGTTCCCTCCTGGCCTTCTCACACAGATTCAGGCGGCAGCCTTGAAGGCTTGGAAGGGTCTCCCAACCAAGAGTTCCGCTGTCACCTCTCTTTCCAAAGTCCACCAGGGCCCTAACGAGCCCTACAATGACTTTGTTGGCTGCCTAGTGGAGGCTGCTGAGAGCCTCGTGGGGGAAGGTGACACTGATAACAACTTTATTTGCCACCTAGCCTATGAAAATGCTAATTCTGTCTGCGAGGACGTCCTTCGTCCTCATAAAGGAGGCAAGACCCTCTCTGACTACCTCTGCCTGTGCACCGATGTAGACCCCGCCTCTCACAAAATTGGACTGGCCATTGGGGCGTCCTTTAAAGGTTTAACCCATACTCCCATGACCGCTCCAATTGACCCTAGATTCTACTTTGGCTGCAACAAGCCTGGTCATTTCCGGCGCCACTGCCCAGAGCGGGAGAGGGCGCACATGCCCCATACATTATGCCCCAAGTGTAAGGATGG
The DNA here is from genome assembly GCF_029834395.1 of Sorex fumeus. Classification (NCBI taxonomy): domain Eukaryota; kingdom Metazoa; phylum Chordata; class Mammalia; order Eulipotyphla; family Soricidae; genus Sorex; species Sorex fumeus. Next base: position 3,239,828 of record NW_026606191.1, read on the forward strand.
GTACCATTGGGCATCAGACTGCCAGGTTGGAGTTACCTCTCGCCCGGGAAACTTGTTGCGGGGCCGGCCCCAGGGCCCTGTAATGCAGCAGGCAGCTGGGGCACCCCCTTTCTTCCTCCCCAAACTCTGCCGCCTCTGGCCCTTGTTCCCCCTCCGTCTATGATACCCTCCTGCGTGCCATCCCAGGAAGCTCCAAATTGGACCTCCGTACCACCTCCCCCACAATCTTAACCCAGGCACAGGGACCTCAGCCCATCCCAGTTAATTTCCAGGGGCCTCTGTCTGCCGGAATGGTTGGCCTCATTATTGGGAGGGGGAATCTTATACTGGAATAATTCCAGGTCCTGCCCGGCACTATAGATAATACTCTCACTGGCCAGCTTAGCATTATGGCCATGACTACGTCTTCCTTCCTAAGTATAATTCTGGGTGCCCACATTGATGAATTGCTCCTCATCCCGCCTGGCCTTGCTCCTGGTGCCACCGGCCCCGTGCCACTGGGGGTGCATTTGGCTAAGGCTATAATGGAGTGTAAGCCATTCCTGACCCTCACCATCTTAGGCAGGCCCTTTACCGGCCTTATAGAAACTGGAGCTGATACTACCATCATTACTACTAGGGACTGGCCGCCCAAATGGCCACTCTCCCCCTCTTTAACACACCTGCAGGGGATTGGCCATTCAAAAAAAACAATATTAAGTTCAGCTGAACTCAAGTGGCGGACCCCCAAAGGAGAGAAAGCCCACGTCCACCCCTATGTCCTTCCCGACCTGCCTGTTAATCTGTGGGGGAGGGATGTCTTGTCCCAAATGGACCCGATCCTAGTAGATACCAAAGGCCTAGATATTTTACTTCAGCAGGGCTATCTTCCTAGTCAAGGTCTGGGAAGGCACTCCCAGGGCCTCACTGAACCCGTGATGCCTTCCCCCTCTGTAGGACGACAAGTACTGGGAAATTTACCATAATGGCCGTTGACTTGCCTGTACCCCACACTGATAAGATTATCTGGCAATCAGATGACGCTGTGTGGGTAGATCAATGGACCCTGTCCTCAGAAAAACTGGCCGCAGCGGAGGCGCTACTGCAGGAGCAGCTCGCTGCTGGACATATAGAACTGACCAATTCCCCCTGGAATACGCCCATTTTTTGATCAAGAAGAAATCGTGGAAGTGGCATCTGCTCCAGGATCTGAGGGCAATAAACAAGACCATGGTGGTCTTTGGAGCATTACACCCTGGCTTACCATTGCCCGTAGTCATCCCCGCCCTATGGCACAAGATTGTTATTGACCTAAAGGACTCTTTTTTCTCCATCCCCCTCCACCCTGCTGATCACCCCCGATTTGCCTTCAGTGTTCCCGTCACAAATTTCAGAGGCCCGATGAAGCAGTTTCACTGGAAGGTGCTACCTCAGGGAATGGCCAACAGCCCCACTATGTGTCAGAAGATTGTTGCGAGTGTTCTGGCCCCGGTCAGGGAACAATGGCCGGATCTTTACATCGTCCATTATATGGATGATATCCTGCTTGCTGGCCCGCACCCAGATGAAGTTATGAGTTGCTGCAATCATATGATTGACACCCTAACTCATGCAGGGTTTTCCATAGCTCAAGACAAAATTCAGATGAGTGACCCCTACTCCTTCTTAGGCTTTCAGATCGACCGATCTAGAATCAGAGTCCAGAAGGCTCAGCTCATGACTTCCACATTGAGGACTTTAAATGACTTTCAGCAGCTATTAGGCAATATTAACTGGCTCCTACCCTGCCTTAAGCTGACACAAGATGACCTTAAGCCTCTATTTGACACCCTTCAGGGCGATCCCGATTCTAGTTCCCCCTGTACACTTACAGATGACACCCGACGCGCCCTTGCCCTTGTAGAGCATGCCAATGATGAACAGTTTATCGTTGCCCTGAACTATGAGCTCCCATTTTCTCTGATAATTTTTGAGACCCCACACTCCCCTACAGGTCTTGTTTGGCAGACCCATCCCATTTCCTGGTTGTCTCTACCCTCGACCCCCAGACGTGTCCTCACTCCCTATTACCTCCTTGTTTCCTCATTAATCAGACTAGGGAGGGAATATTGCAGAAAATACTTCGGCTTAGAGCCAACCACCATCATTCAGCCCTACGACCGAGACCAGGTAAACTGGCCACTCCAGAATTCCGATGACTGGCCCATAGCGTGTGTCTCCTTCCAGGGACTCATAGATAATCATTACCCTCCAGACAGACTGATTCAATTCTGCAAGACCCACAGATGGATCTTCCCCAATGTCACTAGAAATAACCCCATCCCCGGGGCTCCCACTATCTTCACTGATGGATCTTCTAGTGGGATGGCAGCATATGTGCACCAAGAGAAGGTTGTCTTCTCTCGCACAGACTATGCGTCCGCCCAGTTGGTGGAGCTGTCGGCCGTCTATAAAGTTTTTCAGGACTTCCCAACAGACAGCTTTTAATCTATACACAGATAGTGCCTATGTAGCCTTTTCCGTTCTGCTCCTTGAAACTGTCAGCTATATTAAGGAATCCTCTCAGGTGACCAGTTTGTTCTTACAAATTCAAAAGTGCATCCGCTCCTGCCGTCTCCCCTTTTTCATAGACCATCTGAGAGCCCACTCTGGGCTCCCTGGCCCACTATCCGAAGGCAATGACAGGGCTGATCGGGCTACTCGGCTGATTGCAGCCTCTGTTTCCAGTCCAGACCCCGTATCCGAGGCCACTAAGGCTCATGCACTTCATCATCTTAACGCTAATACTTTAAGAATGATGTTTAAAATCCCTCAAGAGCAGGCCCAACAAATCATTAAGCAGTGCCAGTCTTGTGTCACCTTTCTGCCTGAACCCCACCTGGGAGTCAATCCCAGAGGCTTGGTTCCTAACGCACTCTGGCAAATGGATGTCACCCACGTCTCCTCTTTTGGACGGCTCAGATATGTCCATGTGGTAATAGATACCTTCAGCGGGTATATCTGTGCATCTGCTCAGACAGGCGAGGCCTCTAAGAATGTTATCGCCATATCCTTTACTGCCTATCTATCCTGGGGAAGCCTCAGCGCATTAAAACGGACAATGGCCAGGCTATACTGGAAAAAAAATTTCAGAACTTTTTCAAACAATTCCAAATACAGCATACTACCGGAATTCCCTACAATCCACAAGGCCAGGGTATCGTGGAAAGAGCCCACTCTACCCTTAAAATGTATATCTCCAAATTGGTGAAGGATAGAAACCTATATGGTGCCTCTAACTCTCCTAAGACACTGCTGTCCCATGTGCAGTTTGTGCTCAATTTTTTGAGCCTGGATAAGGATGGCCGCAGTGCTGCAGATCGTTTCTGGCACTCTGACTCGAAAAACTCCTATGCTATGCCTAAATGGAAGGATCCACTCACGGCTCAGTGGCATGGCCCGGACCCAGTTCTGATCTGGGGCAGAGGACATGCTTGCATTTTTGATACCCGTGAAGGAGCAGCTCGCTGGCTTCCTGTCCACCTTGTCTGACCTATAAATCATGTAACAAATTCCAGAACCTCGCCTGGCCCTGAGAACACCTCTATTTTCCCCACAGATGTCCCTGGAAATCCTGCTGATGCTGTTCATGACACTCCACCCAGTCCGGTGCTGACCGTCAAACAGTGAGGCACACCAGCCTATATCCATCTGCTGGAAAGTATTCATCAACCCGATGACAAATGAGAGACAACTCGCTGTGAAGGATGCCACTCGTGTTTTCTGCAAGTGCACTCCCCAAACCCTTTCTTGGTTCCCTGACTTAGAGGTCGATTACTGCCATGCCATACTCAATGGTTCTTTGCATGCCTTCCCCAATTTACAGTGGCGGCCCTTGCCCAAGTCCCTCTGTGACCACTCGTGGAAGGAAATTACCATTTACATTTGTCCAGAACAGCCTCATCGTCCTGAGTGCGGGGGTGTGCCTGACTTTTTTGGTAAGAATTGGGGCTGTGAATCTTCCGTAGCGGGCCTTCCTCCCTTGTCTCTCTCCACCCCCCGCCTCGATTACTTGATTTACAGCCACCGAGCCACGGCCCCCGGCTCGTCGGGAAGTATTTCCCCCTCTGGGGCTGACAGTTGCTGCATGTTCCTCCTATTGTTCACATCCTTGGGGAAACTGCTCCCCAGCTCCCGTTGGGAGGGAGATGGCCTCCGTTGGGGGGGGGTCCGCGCTTCGGGCGGCACTCTGACAGGTCAGGCCATCGGATTTTTCTTTCGCGTCTGGCACTACCTTGTCCAGCCGGCTCCCTCAGCTCCACCTGCGACTACCCCCAGTATTCCCATCCCAGTAGTCCCCACAGACCGGGTCCCTTCCCCAGGTCTCGAGCCACACCCGAGTGACTCTCTTCGTGGCTTAGTCATGGCCTCTTTTGACTCCCTCAACCGCACCTCCGGTTGTGCTTGCAACCGTCCCCCCCCCCATTTTTTGACCTCTTAGGCAGCCCCTTGCCTTATTCCATACCTCCCGTGAGTGGGCCTCTGTCCTCTCGAACCTTTCCCTTTCCCTCCTGGATGTATCAGGCCATGGATTTTGTGTTGGTGCCGCACCTCCTTCCCTGGACCCTTCCAAACTATGCGCCACCCACATCCCTGATCCTTTTCTCCAGTTAGACCAGTGGGTTCTCCCTTCATCTGGATCCTGGTGCTGTGCGTTTGGGCGGGACTTACCCCACATCTTGCCGGATCCATCCTTCATCCCGCCCAGGACTTCTGTGTCTCCGTTGTTGTCCTGCCCCGAGTTTTCTACCATCCGGCCAATTCCTTTTTGGACGCTTGGGACAATAGGACTGACCTCCATCATAATCGTCGCGACCCGTTCACAGCCATCACTGTCGCTACCCTCCTGACCCTGACCCTTGCGGGTGCAGAGATGGGAATCGCGTCCCTGGTGACTCAACACTCTGCACTAGCCTCCCTTCATGCTGCTGTCGAGGCAGACATCAGCTGCTTGGAAGGCTCGATCACCCATTTGGAAGAATCCCTCAACTTGTTGTCTGAAGTTGCCCTGCAGAATCGGAGAGGACTTGACCTTCTCTTTTTGAAAGAGAGTGGACTCTGTTCCGCACTGGGGGAGGAATGCTGTTTCTATATCAATCATAGTGGAGTCATTCGGGATACCATGCGGGAACTCTGCGAGGGTTTAGAGCTCAGACAACGCCAACGAGAGTCCTCTACCTCTACCTGGGGCTTTCACACTCTTCTCCCATACCTACTCCCCTTCTTGGGCCCCCTTACTGCACTCTTGTTAATTGCTACTATTGGCCCTTGCGTGTTTAACCATCTAATCAGCTTTATCAAACAGCAGGTTGCCTCACTGGCGGCAGCACCTATACAGGTGCATTATCACCGCCTGGCAATGGAAGATGCTCCCCTAGACCATGCGGCCACAAATTCTGCTGCTACAGAAACGGCTCGCAGGTCGTATTTAGTTGGACCCAACCTTGAGTTGTTCATGGCCAGCTCCCCTGCCCCTCTCTGATCTGACAATCTGGGTATGAAGGAGTCGGACTTTACCCTATTCCATTTTGTTCAGCCGCTAGGCAAAGCACTGCAAGGGAGGCCTCATGGCTGATTCCGACTCCCTGTGGAGTACACTGGGCCTGCATGGAGGTTTCATCTGCCTAACACTGGCCTTTTTCCACGGCTCCCCTCCGCTAGTACGGTGGGCAGGGGAAAACGGGCTCTGTCTACTTTCCTCCCCTCCACAAAACAAAGATTTTATTGATATCCTGGAGGGGCCCAGTCAATGCTCCCCCTAGCTGGCATTTTTTATAAAAAAGGAAGGGGGAGATATGGGTAGCTGGCCCTTTAACTGACCAAGAGCCTACGTGCCTGTGCTAGGTACGGCTATCCTGACCTACGTGACCCTCAGCAGGTAAAGCCTGTGGTATGGTAATCCTGACCTGTCCTATGTATGATTATCCCAAGAAAACAATTGTCATGGCTGTAACTGACAATGATTAAGTTAGTATAAGCTTTGTAATGCATGGTAGGTTAAACTTATAGACTCTGTAACTTTCCTAACCACATTTTGAGCATGACCATTTGTGTAGCTGCCTCACTAATATATACCCCCATCACCCTCAATAAAGCCTGTCCCTTTTTCTCTTTGTTTCTAAGCTCCATTCTGTCTCTTGTGTCTTGTGTTCATTCGGTCAGTCTTTCCCTGCACCTACGGATCCTAGGGCCACCTCCATGGGCCGGAGAGTGGTTTGGCGGGGACCCCTGCACTATGTGACCTGACATTGGTCTATTTTGTTTGTGCATCTTGCTGAAATGTTAGGTTGTTGCCTGGAAAATTCATCCACATGTCAGAATTGCAATTGAGTAGGGTAAATGATAGAAACCAACCTGCAGGTCTAGAATTATCTGGGCAAGAAGAATCTTAGACACAGCACAGTAATTGAAATCCTTCCTTACTGTTTTTCAGGGTAGCAGCCAGTCCAGGTGGAATTTTTCTGATCATGCACACTGTGACAAAATCTCGAGTGAGCAATTATGTCCTCAGCCCCATGAGGATGCCAAGACAGGTGGGATGTCTTCTCTGGGCGACCAGAAGGAAGTGAGTGCCCATGCTGCAAAGAAGCGCTCCCCTGGGAAAAGCTACTCGAAGACTCTTCTGCTCAGTCCATGGTCCCAGAATGCCCCAAGTGAGAAGCCCCTGGACTGTGGGAGAGGAGCACTGTTTATAGTGAGTCCAATTATGTATTCCTCAAGATATTAATGCTGGAATCGAACCCAGGTTACCCAAGTGAAAGAAAGCACTCGCATACTTTGGCCCTCCATACAGCCCCACCATCATGCCGGAAAGCTTCCTGAGTGCAGAGCCAGGAGAACCTCTGCATGTTGCTGGATTTGTGGCCTCCAAACCATGAACAAACCAAATAAAACCAAAACAGCCTCAGTCCCTTATTGGAGGATTCCCTCACCCCAACAAGGGGTTTCTGAGCTGTATCTTGCTGTATATATGCTTCCTCTTCCTTGTAGTAGAGGGTTGGGTGCCCACAGAACATGGGGTGATGCGGTGTGGGTTGCCCATAGCAGGAAATATTTCTAAATGGTTTGGTCACAGACATAACAACGTGACTTCAGATGTTTCTTAGCTCAGAGTGTCACAGTCACTGTCCTCCCATTGTTCATCGATTTGCTCAAGGGGGGCCCAGTAACATTGTGAGACTTGTTACTGTGTTTGGCATATCGAAAACATCACTGGTAGCTTGCCAGGCTTTGCCGTATGGGCAAGATACTCTTGTTAGCTTGCCGAGAGGGTGGAGGAATCGAACCCAGATGGCCATGTCGGCCACATGCAAGGCAAACGCCCTACCCACTGTGCTATCGCTCCAGCCTTGCAGATTTGCCTTGCTCTGTCCATGTCAGGTTCAATCCTCTGAACCCCTCGTGGTCCAGAGGCAAAGATGGAGCAGCCCACTCAAGACCTGAGGTGATTCAGCCATGTATCTCAAAAGATCTGAAGGCGGGAATCGAATGCTGGTCACCCATGTGAGAGACTCGCACCCTCAAGGCTCTCCTACCACTGCCCCTTTGAAACCCTGTGCTTGATCTTTAATTATCCAATACTTAACACAGAAACAAACCTAAGGGTGGAAAATTCTTAGAGAAATAGGCCTGTAGAAGGACTGAAAAGCTCACAGCTCCATCTCATTTTCAGCCATTCTCTTTGCTTAAATGGGGTCATTAAGGATACAGCGCGCAGCTTGGGCTGTTACAATAGGAGCAGAGCGGATAGGGCTTTTTGCCTTGCATCCATAGGACCCGGGTATATTCATAGGCTTCCCATGTGGTTTTTCAATTATGTCCATAGTGTTTCCTGAGTGCAGAGCCAGGAGAAGGCCCTGAGCATATCCGGGTGTGACCACAACCATAAAGGAACAAACAAGAAAGAAAAGTAAAACACAGAGCTTCAGTTCCTTGATGGCGAATTCCCTCACCCCAACTTGAGGGTGTCAGAACTGTATATTCTTCCATTCCCCACGTCGGTGTAGAAGAGGGTTCGTGTCCCCTCATAATGTGCGGTGATGTGGTGTGGGTTGCCCATGACAGAAAACATCCAAAGGGCTCGGTCACAGGCATCACAAAGCGCGTTCAGAACTTTTTTTGTACACAGAGAAAAGAACAATAAATGTAAGAAAATAACCTTTACCTTGTTCGTTAAAGATTCAGTTCAATCCACTGCACCCCTTGAGGTTCAGAGACAAAGCTAGGGCAACCCACTCGACCCCCAAGGCGATTCAGCTATCCACTCCACAAATATCTGAAGGCTGGAATCGAACCCAGATTACTCAAGTGAAAGACAAGCAACCGCAGGCTTTCCTTCCTACTGCTGCACCTGTGGAAGAGACTTGCTTGATCCTTTATTATCCCATACTGAAGACTGAAGCAAACCCAAGGGTGGAAAAATTCTTAGAGAAACGAGCACGTTTTGTTACTTTATGTTCCCCAGATGAAAGTGATCTTTCTATGTCTGTCCCTTTCTTTCAGACTAACACCCAAGAATAGCCGAGACAAGTGCCCGGAGGTTTATTCTATCGCATGGAGGCCAGCTGCACACGCTAAGGAAAAAGGCAGGTCAGATAGAGAAGGAGCACCAAATAAAGGATGCTGGGAGGATCCTTCCAGGATGGGAGATGCATGCTGAAAGTTAAAACTATAGACTGAACATGATTACTCAATGCCTCTTTTGCAAACCACAGCACCCAAAAGGAGAGAGAGAACAAAAGGGAATGCCCTGCCACAGAGGCAGGGTGGGATGGGGGGGATGGGAATGGGAGAGACTAACTGGGATCAGTGGTGGTGGAGAATGGGCACTGGTGGAGGGATGGGTACTTAATAATTGTATAACTGAAAACCAAGCACAAAAATATGTAAGTCTACAACTGTACCTAATCGTGATTCACTAATAAAAATGAAAAAAAAAAAAGAGAAATGATCCCAGAGAGGGACTGAAACGTCCACAGCGCCATCTCGTCGTGTATCGCCAGAACTGCCGTGGCCCACCTTTCCCACACTTTAGATTTCCAGCCCATTTCTTTGCTTCAGTGTTAGGCATAGGGTCATTAAGGATCAAGCAAGCCACTTGGGTCCCTGCAGCGGGAGCAGAGTGGTTAGTGCTCTTGGCTTGCAGTCACAGGCTCCGGTTATTTTTCTGGCTCCCCATACAGCTTCACCATCATGCCAGAGTGATTCCTAAATGCAACATCAGGAGAACCTCTGCTGTTGCTGGATTTGTGTACCCCAAACCATGAACAAACCAAATAAAACCCAAACATGCCCAGTTCCTTACTGGAGGATTCCCTCACCCCAATGCGGGGGTTTCTGAGCTCTATCTTGCTGTATCCATGCTGCCTCTTCCTTGTAGAAGAGGTTTGGGCTCCCTCAGAATGTGGGGTGCCAGGGTGTGGGTTGCCCATAGCAGGAAATATTTCTCAATGGCTTGGTCACAGACATAAGCAAAGTGGCTTCAGAAGGTTTCTAGCTCAGAGTGAAGAGAACAAAAAATAAAAATAAATGACTTTGCTTTGCTATTTCCACGTCAGGTTCAATGTTCTGCACCACTCGTGGTCCAGAGACAGAGTGGGAAAAACCCACTCGACCCCCGAGAAGATTCAGTTATGTACGCCACAAGATCTGAAGGCTGGAATAGAACCCAGGTTACTCTAATGAAAGAAAGCACTCGTGGGTTCTTGTACCGCAGCACATGTGGAAGCGGATTGCTTGATCCTTAATTATACCATACTTATTCCTGAAGCAAACCCAAGGGTGGGAAATTCTTAAGAGAAACAGGCCTGGGGAGGCAGGGAAACGCCCACAGCGCCACTTTGTGGCATTTCCCGGAACTGCTGCGGGCCGACATTTCCTACGCTTAAGATTTCCAGCCCTTTTTTTGCTTCAGTGTTAGGTATAGGGTCCATTAATCAGGTAAGCTGCTTGGGTCGCTTCAGTGGGAGCAGAGCAGTTAGTGCTCTTGGCTTCCAGTCGCAGGTCCCTGGTTCTCTCTTTGGCTCTCCATACAGCCCCACCATCATACCGGAGTGATTCCTGAATGTGGCGTCAGGAGAACCTCTGCACATTGCTGGTGTTGGGCACCCAAACCATGAACAAACCAAATAAAACCAAAACAACCTCAGTCCCGTGATGACAGATTCCAGCACCCTAACTTCGTGGGTTCTGAGCTGTATCTTGCTGTATCCCTGACCACTTTTCTTTGTAGAAGACGGTTGGGGCATCCTCAGAAAGTGGGGTGATGGCATGTGGGATTGACTATAACTGGAGACCTTTCCAAAGAGCTGGGTCACAGACAGGGCAAAGAGGGCTCATAACTTTTCTTGTTCAAAGTGAACAAAAGAACGACAAAATAATCTCACCCTGCTTGTAATCGACCATGTTCAATCCCAGGTACTCAATGTTTCCCAGAACCCTGTGGGCACACAAGAAAACAGCCCCTTCCCCCCAAAAAAACCCTCGGAACCAGAGCTATAGTATAGCTCGTAGGATGTTTGCCTTGCAAACAGCCAACCCGTGTCCAATCTCTGGCATCCCATATGGTCCCCCAAGTACCACCAGGAGTAATTTCTGAGTGCAGAGCCTGGAGTAACACATGAGCATTGCTGGGTATTAGCCAAAAAGCAAAAGAAAAAAATCCTTGGAAGAAGTGATGTATTTAGATTTTCCAGGGAAGGAGATTGCACAGTCTTACGCTCATTATTCCTGTGTTAATTAAAATTCTTCTTAACACACCCTAGTTCCTCTGATGGCTGTTACCTTCACCCCAGACATCTGGAGATGCTGGAGCTGAATCTGGCCTCTGCCACCCTCCTCCACAGAGAACAGAAGACATGGGAATTCTCAGGTGTACAGGATCCTCAAAACTCGGACAGAAGATGGCACCCTCAGCCATATGGGGTGCTGTGATATGTGGACGTGGGGTCTGGAGACCTTTAGAACTGAGTTGGTTGGACACATCGTACTGCAGGAAGGCAAGCCTCTCCTGTGTCACCCTCTTCGCTCCCGGGTAGCTGGCTCTGGAGCACTGCCCACTGGGTGTGCCTCCACACATAGAGTGAGTGGGACGAGACCCAGGCAGCAGGGACACCCGGACACAGATCCCCAGTTCATTCTCTGACCCAAGGCCCAGTCAGACTCAGGCAGGGCCAGAACATGCTGGCCTCTCTCATCCCCTCCAGCTCTTTGCGGGGGTAAGAGAGTTGAATCCACCAGAGGTGGCTCCTCTTGGCACACGGACCCCTCGAAAATAAAACAGCACCATTGATGTCTGGGGTCATCCCCCAACCCCCACCCCACCCCAACTGCTCCACACCTCCTGATCTGACTATATAATTTGGGGGAGGGGGCCGGAAGCAGTGGTGGGGGGTCCCACATCCTCCTGGAGTCCGACTTTGGTTCCCACACTCGGGGACCCCCCAATTGCCCTGCTCCCGCAAATGTCTGGGAAAGCCAATGAGCAGTCTCCCTCATACAGAAGGGAATCCAATCTAGGCTTTTACCTAGGTCAAAGTCCCGTTGCTAAGGAGGTTGCCTAGGCAGGTTGGGAGTGGTGATGATTTTCTTTGAAATTCCTTTCCTGGCCTTTTGTTTCTGCAGGAGCTTCTCTGGGTCTGTTGCTGGCCATAGGTGAGGGCCTGATCAGGCCTTAGTTCCTGTTTTCTGCAAGGTTGGCTTTCACAACTTCAGAGCTATTCCCAGGAAATTTACTGCCTTTTCCTTGGGAGGGGAACCTTCTCTATCTGCCTGCATGTCTACATCAATTCACTCCAAACCATCAGGGGGTGCTGGACGTTAGGACGTTAGAAGACCTCAACCCTGGCCCCAGAGGAGTGACTCCTGAGTGCAAAGGCAGGAATAAATTGGCCCTGAGCACTGCTGACTGTGTCTCATTCCCAAAAGATGCAAATCCTAAGGCTCCCAGTGCTGCCCAGGTAGCTGATTACTCCCTGTGGTACCAGGAGACCATGTGATACTGGGGGTGAGCCCAGAAAAACCATCTACAGGCAGAGAAAGCCTTGATCACAGGGATCACTGAAATCGTTCACATCTGTCATTCATAAACCTGATCCCCCTGACATAGCGCTTTCTGTTCAATACACAAAACAAGTACTTTTTTGTAGGGGTGGGGGTAAGGCACAACCCGAAATGCCCAGCAGTTACTTCTGGCTCCGCAGGCAGGATCACTGCAGGTGGGCCTGCGAGGGGAAGGGATCATATCCAGTCATCCCCTGCAAGGCAAACGCCCAGCAGTCCCTAAAATCTTAATTTCAATTTACCTTGAATGCATCATTCATTCTACTTCAGGCCTTGGGAAGGATACACAATGCATTCATTATCTCTGGGTTCCTCACGGCTTGCCTTTGACCATTTTGTTTTTCATTTTTGTGTCCCACCTGGGTGATGCTAAGGGGTTTCTCCTGAATATGCACTCAGGAATTACTCTGGGAGTGTGGTGCTTTGGGGATCCCATGGCAAACACTGTGCTTCAACCTTTTGATGTCTTAAATATACACTCCTAGTTCATTCTTTATGTTACAGTTCTGAAGTTCAAATTAGATTGGGGACTTCAGTACTATGAGGGAAAGGGAATTGCTGATGATCGCAATTCAGGGAAACGCAAAGTTCTTCCCATTCTGTACACTCTTAAGAGTTCTTGCCACTGTGTATTTTCATATGCCTACTAAGGCCTGAGTTCCTGGTGAACCTGAATTAACCACCTGAGTTACCTTATATAGCAAACCATAATAATAGTAGTAATGATTACTATTTCCTATGCCAGTGCCCCAGCACTTGGAATTATTGTGTATGTTAACCTTTAAATAATGGGTCCATTTTTTCTTTTTTTACTTTTTGGGTCACAGCAGGAGATTCTCAGGGTTTACTCCTGACTTTGCACTCAGGAATCACTCCTGGCTGTGCTCAGGGAAACATATGGGATGCTGGGAATCGAACCTGGGTCAGCCACATGCAAAGAAACGCCCTAGCCACTGTGCTATTGCACTCTTCCCTGTAAATAATGGGTCTTCATGATGGAATCCAGGTGAAAATTTATTAAAATAGGAACTAAGTAAAAGGATACAAAAACCACCCCTCGAACACAATTATCAGTGTCACTTTTTTGTTGTCTTTTGTTTTTTGGTCAAAACCAGAGATGCACAGGGTTTACTCCTGGATCTGCACTCAGGGATTACTCCTGGCTGTTCTTGGGCGACCCTATGGAATGCTGGAAATTGAACCTGGGTTGGCTGCATGCAATGAGAACGCCCTATCCGCTTTGCTATCACTCCAGCCCAGTGTCTCATTTTGACTTGCACTTGAGGCAGAGACCCCGGTTGGTGGGATTTAGGATAGACATCAAGCAGGATGTTGCAGTGAATCCTTTGGAATGGAAAAAGAGGCAAACCTCCACACTTCAGGCCTTCCTCTGTTATGTTTTGAGGTGTCACACCTACTTTGCTCAGGCCATACTCTTGGCTATGAGCTCATCCATACCTGCGAGGGAGGACATAGGTATCCATATGGGAATCTGGATTTTGAATCCAGATCAATCTTGTGCAATCAAGCACCTTCCCACTGTATCAGCTCTGCATTCCTAGTATTCAGATTTTTATTAGATTTCCCTAAGCATTGAGGGTAAATATTTCTGAAAAGTTTAGGATAATGGCCCTGTCATTGTTCTTTAGTAGGGTGGATTAAAGATAGTTGAAATGGACTTGACACGCACAGAAAGATTTCTGATGGTTCTATGAAAGGATGGAAGAGGCCCCTTGATCAAAATATTTTACAAATGGTGGGAACCTGCCAGAATGCCCAAACTCCCATCTCAACAGGTAATAACATCAGTTGTGATATCTAACTATAAAGGATGGTCACATTCCTGGATTTTACTCTTCTCATTTCAGTTATATTAGGAGAAAAGACAAGAAAACTTTGTGTTTGCAAGTGGTAAAATCTCAATCCTACTAGTCACCAGAATGATTAGAACCGTTTTTGGTCTGCCCAAAAGACAAAGTCTACAAAATGATTTAGTACAGTTTGGTGCCCATTAGCTCCAATGTGCCTCCGTTCTTAGGGTAGGTCCATACATGGATTTATTTATTGAATATGTTTTATATAATTCATGCCATACTTGGCAGTTCTTAGGAGTTTGTGTTGTTTTGGATGCCAGGAATGGAACTCAGGAAAACCATGTTTAACGCAAGCATTAAGCCACAGTACTAACCTCTTTTGCCATACTCTTGGTTGAAAACGTGTTTCCAGAGCTGCATCCTGGGGTTTCCTTGTAGGTTCTTACACAGCGTGTTTTCTAGGGGTAGAGTGTTCACTGTACAATGCTCTCTGATGTTCTTCCCACCCTTTGCTCCTGTCCAGTGTCTCTCCAGCTCTCTGGGTTGCTGCTATGCCAGTTCCTCTGCATCTTCAGGGCTGGCTTCGGAGACACTGCACCCATCTTGATTAATGACTTCCCAGAGAAACTCACTGTCCCAGGACCCATTCACAACCTTCTTGTCTGTTTTACTTTGAATCAACCTGCTTTTGTTTTCATGATGGACATGTTGGGGAGCATTAGTTCTATGTTTGACCAGTTAAGGGACTCCACCTTAACTCGCTGCCCTGAACTCTGTGACCATACCCTCCAGCACTTCCCTCTCCTCTTTTTGATTCAACTCATCCCCCTTGCACTGATTCACCTGGGCTACCATAATGGTTTGTCAGCACTTGGAACCTGGCACGTTAAGGCTCCTTGGTGAAATAGATGATGTCACAGATGGGAGTCTTCCATGTGCACCTTAACTTCCAAATGATGTCAAGTGGATCAGGCCTCCTCTGGGCACGCGTTTAAAGGACAATGTGATACTTCAGTCGAAGGGGGACACTGAAGGCCAATTAGTGGCAGGACATGAGGACCTTTCACCTCCAGTGCCTACAATGTGATCAATGAGATTGTGCCAGCTCTTGGGGCACTTTTGTGGTTGTTTTTCACCCCCCCCAATCCATATCCAGTGGGTTCCTGGGGTCTGCCTTGCTCCAGAAGCTTTAGGAGGATATGGAGCTTTGCTGGTTGCACTGGAGGGATTTAGCACGGCACAGGGGTCTCGGGTGTTAGTGCATTATCCTTGGGGCATCTTCACCTCCAGCTCTGGGATGGGGCAACCTGTCCTGGGTGTGGAGCTGAATATGGGGGGCTGTGGGTCTTGAGGATGCCGCACCTGCTGATAGCAGAAGTCTTGACCATCCCAAAGTTCTCAACCAGGGGTTTTGCCGGGCCCTGTCCTGCAGCTTTCTGTGTAGACATGTGTAGGTAGAATTGCCAGATCACTTTGAGCGGCCGCTCCTCAGCCCCCAATAGTGAGGGACCCTGTTGAAGCCAGTCTTTTTCATTGGCACCTGCCAGGAGGAATCCTGAGGGCCTAGTCCTAGCATGTGGCTGAGGGTTGTAAATGAATAAATAAATGAATGTCGGGACTCAGAGTTATGGTCTTGGCGGCTGTTTGCAAATTATTTTTGTGAATTTTATTTCCTTCGGAAATACAAAGACTCTCTGCTCGACATGTTATCTGTTCAGCTCCTCCCTCTGTATCTATCCCAGACCTGGCAACCCCCTGATGTCTGGATCACCTGATCCTATCCCGGAAACGAGGAAAAATGAACCTTCCTGACCAGGTAAGTACCTGGTCAAGAATATTTGAAGCCTGGCCCTTTAAGGCTCTGGGCGAACGTGCAGGTGAGGTCACAAAATGCGCGACCTTTATCTACCGGCCTTGGCGTTCTGTGCGGAAGTGCCGGCGGGCCGCGTGGTTGCGGAAGGTGAGGAGCGGGTGAGGGGGTACCCAGGGGGGCAGGGGGTCCCGGAAAGTCGGTTTCCTCGCCAGCCAGTGGTCGCTCTGAGCGCCTGAACCTCCGGGTCTCCGCCTTGCGGGCGGCGCGGTCGCTCCGTGACGGTGGCCCGGGGTGGCGGCCCCTCACCAGGGACGCGCTGAGCGCTCCGGCCGAGAGGTTTATCTTGTTTATAAGTTGATTTTGAGGGAAAAATGGTCGTTTTTAATGAGTAGAACTTATTTAGAAAGATGCGTAAGAGGGGAACGCGGCCGCGGGGTTTGATCCCGGCACCACACAGCGTCCCGGGACCAGCCTGGTGTGAGCCCAGGGCCCGGAGTAACCCCTGGGCAAAGACCCCTAGGCCCCCCAAAATAAAAGGTGGGTGGGCAGAGGAAGCACGTGGTCGAGGAGAAAAACGAATTGGAAGCGCCAAGGTTGTTCTGAAAGTTCCAGAAACAAGGACAATAACCGAACAAAGAAAAGTGGAAAAAACGTTTTAATTTTTTTATGTGTTTTAGACCCTTACCCGGTGGCGCCCAGGACTCCCTCCCTGGGGATCCGAGGACTCTTCGGGGTGTCGGGATGCGAGGCCAGCGCCCTCCCTGCTGACCCATCGCTCAGGCCCCTCCCAAAGCAGAAAGCGTCAGAGCTAGAGGGAGTCTCAGTCTCCCCCAGATCTGATGGGGTGGGTGAGGGCAGCTCAGCGTTATCTTAGTTTTGGGGCAACTCCAGCACCTGGTCAGTCACAGGGGTGGGTGGGTCATCCCAGCAGTGTCCCCAGGACATCCCGTTACTGGCCCCCTGTCGTTCCTTAGGCAGATTGTGGAGTAGGGATAAAGCATGGGATTCCCTCATCAAAGGGACCTGGGGGCCGCATTTTTTTTCCTCCTGGGGGGTGTTGAGCCCCACATGGCTGTGTTCAGGGGTCTCTCCTGGGATTGCTCAGGGTACCACATATCTGGGTCAGTAGCATGAAGGAAGAAGCACCCTCCCCTCTGTCCTGTCGTTCTTGGGGGGTGGCGGGGCTGGATGGGGGGAGGGGCTGGGAATATTCTTCACGTGCTTGGGGGTCAGAAGCATTTGGCAGAGCCTTTGGTTTTCACTGGTTCTTGTGCATTCAGTGGGTTCTGGGAGTTCACGGAGGTGGGGAGCTTCTCTTTCCTTTTGATTTATTTATTTTGCATTTGGGGTCACACCCAGCGCGGCATTATGGTTACTCCTGGCTCTAAATCCAGCAAGCACTCCTAGTGGTGCCAGGAACCATGAGAGATGCCCAGAATTAAACCCAGGTTGGCCACCTTCAAAAGAAATGCCCATTTTTCTATTCTGTCACTCAGGCCCCAAGGTGTGGAGCTTTAAGCCAACTCAGGTTGCGGTCTGGAGGGGTGCATCAGGGTGTTGCTACAGTTGGTCTTGCAACCAAATATGCCATCTTAGCAGGAAGTACCTTGGGCACTTCCAGAGTGGCCCTAAACCCTCTAATCATGCAATTTAGGATCACTATTGCCTACCACACCTTTATGCGTTTTAATGAATTAATTATTTAGTCTGTAGGAAATACAACTGCTAGACTCAGTTACTTCTCCTGCCTTTGCACTCAGGGATCACTCCTGGCTGGGCTCAGGGCACCGTATGGGATGCCAGGATTCAAACTTGGTTTGACCGAGTGCAAGACAAGCACCTCACCTGCTATACTGTGTCTCCAATCTCTTTGCATAGAAATTTCTTTTATTTGGATGTTTAGGGTCACACCCAGCGATGCTCAGGGTTTACTCAGGCTTTGCATTCAAGAATCACTCCTGGAAGTGCTGGGGGACCATATGGGATTTCTGGAATCGAACTCAGGTTGGCCACATGGAAGGCAAACTCCTTACCTGCTGTACCATCGTTCCGGCCCCAGAAATGTCTTCATTACTTAATTTATTGTACATTTTTGGCCACAGCAGCACTCAGTGCTCAGGGGTTACTCGTGGTTCTGAGTTCATGTATCATTTTCAGCAGTGCTGGAGTGGGTGAGCCTATGTCCTGTTGCATATTGACCCCAGCTTAACTGCTTGAAAGAAAAGCACCCTATCAATTTATTAGCTTTGCTAACCCTATGTGATTATATTTCCTCATAAAAAAGAATTTCTGCCTTACCTGTCCAGATTCCAAGCATCTCCACTGTCCATCTCTCCAAGACCAGGGGTGTGCCCTGCTGTTGAAGTGAGTACTTGCAGAAAGGGGTTTTCCAGGGACCAGTTGCAATAGGTTCTAAATGTGTCACTCTCAGGGGCTCGTGCAGTAGTACAGCCAGGAGGGCGTTTGTCTTTCTTGCGGTCTCCAGAGTTATCCCTGCCACAACATCACTAGGTGATATTTTCCCCTGAGCATCACTAGGTATGACTCCAACCCTCCCACTCCAGAATTTGTCTTGACACATGAGCATTCTTTGAGCATCTTTTTGGGGTTGGAGTGTTTGTCCTGTCTTTCCTCCACCCACTCCATTTACTACAAACTTGGAGATAATCAGAGACTCTCCCCCTCTTGTGCCTGTGTGTTTGAGATGCAGGGGGAGCCATGCTAGGTCCCCCAAAGGTAAATCAGGTGCTCATCCCTCTGAGCTCCTCTCCTTGGGTGTATCTCACTACTTGGGGAGCAGATGAGGTGAGATTTGGGGTCACCCCTGGTAGTACTTGAGGTCTGTGCCCTGCTCTGTGCTCAGGGGACTAGTGGACACTGGATACCAGGGAAGGCACTCTGGGCTTCCAGGTGGCTGGCATCTCCTTCAGTCTGGTGTGCTCTCTCCTGTTTATACCTTCATGGAAAGTTCATACACGTGAAATTTCTTTTTTTTTTTTTAATTTTTTTTATTAGTGAAACACCATGAGGTACAGTTGTAGATTTACAATTTTTTGTGCTTGGGTTTGATTATACAATGATCAGATACCCATTCCTCCACCAGTCCCCATTTTCCACCACCATGGATAATATCCCCCCCACCCCCATCCCCCCAGCCCCCCCTGCCTCTGTGGCAGGGCAATCCCCTGTGTTCTCTCTCTCCTTTTGGGTGTTGTTGTCTGCAAAAGAGGCATTGAGTGGCAAACATGTTCAGTCCATAGTCCACTTTCGACATGCATCTCCCCTCCTGGGAGGATCCTCCAAACACCCTTCATTTGGTGTTCCCTTCTCTATCTGAGCTGCCCTTTCCTCTAGAATGCCCGACTGGCCACTAAGCTATGTAGTAATACTCCTGGTGCTGATCTCAGCTATTCTTGGGTATTAATCTCATATTTTGTTACTTTATATCCCCCATATGAATGCAATCTTTCTATGTCTATCCCTCTCTTTCTGACTCATTTCGCTTAGCATGATACTTTCCATGTTGTACCACTTGTACATAAATTTCATGACTTCATCTTTTCTAAAAGCTACATAGTACTCCATTGTGTAGATCTACCAAAGTTTCTTTAACCAGTCATCTGTTCTTGGGCATTCAGGTTTCTTCCAGTTTCTGGCTATTGTAAAGAGTGCTGCAATGAACAAACAAGTGCAGATGTCACTTTGACTATACATTTTTGCCTCTCTGGGATATATTCCCAGGAGTGGTATTGCTGGGTCAAATGGGAGCTCAATTTCTAATTTTTTGAGAATTGTCCATACTGTTTTCCAGAAGGGCTGAACCAGTCGACATTCCCACCAACAGTGAAGGAGTGTCCCTTTCTCGCCACATCCGCGCCAGCATCGGTTGCTTTTGTTCTTTTGAATGTGGGCCAGTCTCTGAGGTGTGAGATGGTATCTCATTGTGGTTTTGATCTGCATCTCCCTGATGATTAATGATGTAGAGCATTTTCTCATGTGCTTTTTTGCCATTCGGATTTCTTCTTTGAGAAAGTTTCTGTTCATTTCATTGCCCCATTTTTGGATGGGGTTGGATGTTTTCTTCTTGTGGAGTTTAACCAGTATTTTGTATATCCTGGATATCAACCCCTTGTCAGATGTGTATTCAGTGAATATCCTTTCCCATTCTGTAGACTGTCTTTGTATTTTGGTCACTGTTTCTTTGGAGGTGCAGAAGCTTCTTAGTTTAAGATAGTCCCATTTATCTATCTCTGTTTTCACTTGCTTGGCCAGTGGCGTGGCATCTTTGAAGATACCATTAGCTTCAATGTCATGGAGGGTTTTGCCAACTTTGTCTTCAATGTGCCTTATGGTTTCTGGTCTGATGTTGAGGTCTTTAATCCATTTTGATCTTACTTTTGTACACGGTGTTAGGCAGAGTTCTGAGCCCATTTTTTTGCATGTAGCCGTCCAGTGATGCCAGCACAATTTGTTAAAGAGGCTTTCCTTACTCCACTTCACATTACTTGTACCTATATCAAAGATTAGATGAGCATATGATTTAGGGGATTTGTCAGTGTATTCAACCCTGTTTCATTGGTCTGCAGTTCTGTCTTTGTTCCAGTACCATGCTGTTTTAATTATTACTGCTTTGTAGTACAGTTTGAAGTTCGGGAGGTTGATTCCTCCCATTTTCTTTTTCCCAAGAATTGCTTTAGCTATTTGTAGGGGCTTATTGTTCCATATAAGTTTCAGGAGTGTTTGCTCCATTTCTTTGAAGAATGTCGTGGGTATCCTTATAGGGATTGCATTGAATTTATACAATGCTTTCGGTAGTATTGCCATTTTGACAATGTTAAGTCTCCCGACCCATGAGCAGGGGATATCTTTCCATTTCCTCATGTCCTCTTTTATTTCCTGAAGTAGCGTTTTGTAGTTTTCTTTGTACAGGTCCTTTACTTCCTTAGTTAAGCTGATTCCTAAGTACTTGATTTTCTGGGGCACAATTGTGAACAGGATTGTTTTTTTTATGTTGCTTTCTTCTCTCTCACTGTTTGCATATAGGAAAGCCATGGACGTTTGGGTATTGATTTTATAGCCTGCAACTTTACTATATGAGTCTATTGTTTCTAGGAGTTTTTTGGTGGAGGTTATTGGGTTCTCTAAGTATAGTATCATATCATCTGCGAATAGTGAGAGCTTGATTTCTTCCTTTCCTACATGAATGCCCTTAATATCTTTTTCTTGCCTAATCGCTATTGCAAGTACTTTCAGTACTATATTGAACAGCAGTGGAGAGAGTGGGCATCCTTGTCTCATCCCTGATCTTAGAGGGAAGGCTCTCAGTTTTTCCCCATTGAGGATGATGCTTGCTGTAGGCTTGTGGTAGATGGCTTTAATTATGTTGAGGAAGGTCCCCTCTATACCCATTTTGGCTAGGGTTTTCATCATAAAGGGGTGCTGGATCTTGTCAAATGCTTTCTCTGCATCTATTGATATAATCATATGCTTTTTATCTTCTCTTTTGTTGATATGATGGATTATGTTGATTGATTTCCGAATGTTGAACCATCCTTGCATCCCTGGGATGAATCCTACTTGGTCATGGTGTATGATCTTTTTGATGAGTAGTTGGATTCTATTTGCTAGTAGTTTGTTGAGGATCTTTGCATCTGTGTTCATCAGGGATATCGGTCTGTAAATCTCTTTCTTTGTGGTATCTCTGTCTGCTTTTGGTATCAGTGTGATATTTGCTTCGTAGAAACTGTTTGGAAGTGTTTTTGGTATTTCAATTTCGTGGAAAAGCTTAATGAGGATTGGGAGTAAGTCCTCTTTAAAGATGTGGAAGAATTCACTAGTGAATCCATCCGGACCAGGACTTTTGTTCTTGGGGAGACTTTTTATTACCATTTCAATTTCCTTGATGGTGATAGGTCTGTTCAGGTATTCCAGGTCTTCTTGGTTCAGCCTTGGGAGTCTGTAGGAGTCTAGGAATTTATCCATTTCCTCGAGGTTTTGATGTTCCGTGGCATCCAGTTTCTCAAAGTACTCCCTGAGGATCCTTTGGATTTCTGTATTTTCTGTTGTAATTACCCCCTTTTCATTTCTGATTCGGTTTATTA
Organism: Sorex fumeus; assembly: GCF_029834395.1. Lineage (NCBI taxonomy): Eukaryota > Metazoa > Chordata > Mammalia > Eulipotyphla > Soricidae > Sorex > Sorex fumeus. The sequence goes on from NW_026606191.1 coordinate 3,261,634, forward strand.
GGGTTTTCTCTCTCCCTTTCTTTTTGAGTTTTGCTAGAGGCTTATCAATCTTGTTAATTTTCTCAAAGAACCACCTCTTGGTTTCATTGATCTTTCGGATTGTTTTTTGTGTTTCCATCTCGTTAATCTCTGCTCTGAGTTTTATTATTTCCTTTCTCCTGTTCGTGTTGTGCTCCTTTTTTTGGTCCTTCTCCAAGCTCTTAAGCTGTGAGGTTAGGTTACTTATGTGTGCTCGCTCCTCCTTCCTGAGGAATGCTTGTAAAGCTATAAACTTTCCTCTTAACACAGCTTTTGCTGTGTCCCATAAGTTTTGGTAACTCGTGTTCTCATTTTCATTCGTTTCTAGGAATCTTTTGATTTCCTCTTTGATTTCCTGTCTAAGCCACTAGTTCAGTAGAGCACTGTTTAATTTCCAGGTGTTTGATTTAGTTTTCTGTTTTTGTATGTGATTTACTTCTAATTTCAGCGCATTATGGTCTGAGAAGATTGTCGATACAATCTCTATCTTCTTAATTTTTTGGAGGCATGTTTTGTGGCTCAGCATGTGGTCTATCTTGGAGAATGTTCCATGTACAGTTGAGAAGAATGTATATTCAGCTTTTTGTGGATGAAGTGTCCTGCATTTATCTACTAAGTCCCTTTCTTCCATTGTTTCCCTCAGATGAAGTATGTCCTTTCTAAGTTTGAGTCTGGTTGATCTATCAAGAGGTGACAAAGCAGTGTTGAAGTCTCCCACTAGTATTGTGTTGATGTTGATGTCTTTTTCCAAATCTATGAGTAGTTGTTTTAAGTACTTTGCTGGTCTCTCATTAGGAGCATATACATTTATTATTGTAAGTTCTTCCTGTTGTACAGATACTTTGATCAATAAGAAATGGCCTTCACTGTCTCTTATGGCTTTCCTCACTCTGAAATCGATGTGGTCTGATATTAGGATGGCTACCCCAGCTTTTTTATCGGAGCTGTTTGCCTGTAGGATTGTTTTCCAGCCTTTGACTCTGAGTCTGTGTTTGCTTTGACTATTTAAATGTGTTTCTTGCAGGCAGCAGAATATTGGGTTCAATTTTCTAATCCATCCTGCCACTCTATGTCTTTTAATTGGTGCGTTTAGCCCATTGACATTGAGAGAGATTATTGTTACGGGATTTTGTCCCATTGTTCTGTTGAAATTTGGTGTATTTGAGGGGCCTTTCTTGCCTTAAAGTAGCCCATTTAGTTGTTCTTGTAACCACAGTTTTGAGTCTATAAAGTTCCTGAGCTGTTGTTTGTCTGTGAAACTGTGTGTTGTTCCTTCTATTATGAATGAGAGTCTCGCTGGGTAAAGTATTTTTGGGGAGGCATTTATTTCATTGAGTTTTTTCACTATGTCCCACCACTGTTTTCGGGCCATAAGGGTTTCATCAGAAAAATCAGCTGTGAATTTTAAGGATGCTCCTTTGTAAGAGATTTCTTTCTTCGATCTTGCTGCTTTCAGAATTTTGTCTCTGTCTAAGGTTTTGGTCATTTTGATCAGAATGTGTCTTGGGGTATTTTTATTCGGATTTCTTCTAGCTGGTACCCTTCAGGCCTCCTGAATATGGTCACAAGTTTTCTTCAGCTCTGGAAACGTTGTAGCAATGATGTCTTTGACAGTTTCTTCTTCATCAAGGTTTTCTTCCTGTACCTCTGGGACTCCAATAATTCTTATGTTACCCCTCTTGGCTTCATCACACGTGAAATTTCTTGAGCCCTTTCAACAGATGGCTGTTAGGGGAAAATGAAGGAGTTGGAGGCTCTGAGCAAAATTATGGACTTTAAAATCTCGTTTGGGCTAAATTTAATTTTTCTTTTCTTTTTTTTCTTTTTTCTTTTTGGGACACAGCGGTAATGCTCAGGTGTTATTTCTTGCTTGGCACTTAGGAATCACTCCTAGGAGTGCTTGTGGCACTGTATGTGATGCCGGGGACCAAACATATGCCCTGCCAACTGTACTATCACTCTGGCTCCAAGTATAATTTTTCATCCTCTAATTTTTCATCCTCTTTTTCTTTTATAAAATCACGTACCCATAGGACTCAATTCATAGTCTTAAAACCTGGCCTGTAAGCCCTGAGCATTTCTGGATGTGATCCCAACACAAAACAACAAACCCAGAGGACTGACCGTTGAGAATATATTACTAGATTTCACACCTCTTCTGTTGGCAATTAACTCCTCATTGCCTTTATTTGGGCAGGAGGCGGTTTGGCTATGCAGGATTTTGCCAAAGCCAGCAGGGCTCCGGGATCACTCCTTGGCAATTCAGGTTGTGAAGGTAAGTCCTTTGCGTTCATGACAAGTCCCCTCCCACTCAGTCTCAGCTCTTCCGGGCCGCTGCAAACCTTTGAAATTGCAGCCTGTACTTCTGGCTCAGGTTTGCACCAGGAGGCCCCAGGTGCCAGCAACCCTGCCCTAACAACTGTCTACCAGCTGGGCCTCATCCCTGCCCCCTGCCTGTATCTTTCTCACAAGGTTCACATTATTTATATAGAATTTGAATTCCTGCAGTCAGAGATAGGCCAGGAATGCAGGACCTGTCCTTGCATGCAATCTGCCATGGTACACTCTCCTGTACAACGCAGTATTCCCCAAGCACTACTCAGGTAAGCTCAAAGTTCTGCCACCTGTAGCAAAATCCAAACCTGCATTCTATAAAACTGGTTGGTGGAGGTTGACTTGTGAACAAATTAAATATATAGATATAGATGTATATATAGATATACACACACATACACACATATATAATATACGTCCAGCTACCGAGAGTATTCGATATGCCAGACACAGTAACAACAAAGTCTCCAATGGAGACGTTACTGGGCCCGCTCGAGCAAATCGATGATCAATGGGAGGGCCTTTACTTTACTGTATATATATATATACATATAGGGCTGGAGCGATAGCACAGCGGTAGGACGTTCGCCTTACAAGCGGCCAAGATGGCCAACCCGAGTTCGATTCCTCCGCCCCTCTCTGAGAGCCCGGCAAGCTACTGAGAGTATTCGATATGCCAGACACAGTAACAAAAAAGTCTCCAATGGAGACGTTACTGGGCCCGCTCGAGCAAATCGACGATCAACGGGAGGGCCTTTACCTTTACCTTTACCTATATATACATATATATGTATATATATATATATATATATATATATATATATATATATATGGTCATGCCCTGTGTTTGCTGCCAAAAAGTACCAAACGGTACTCAGTGTGGTGCCGGGATATACAGGTCAGCTGTGTACAAGGCCAGTACCCTACCAGACTATAGTTCTGGCACCTAAATTTATTGATTTATTTTTGGTTGGCTTCACCCAATGGAGATTAGAGTTTACCCCGGCTCTGTTCTCATTGATAATGCTAGGTTTGGGGACCCTGTGAAGTGATAGGGATTGAACCCTGGTCGCTATGTGCCAGACAAGCAACTCGTGCTCTGTGCTATCTCTGTAGCCATCATAAAAATGCTTCTTTGCTAAGTCGAGAAAGTTGTGTTCTTTTTTCTGATTAACTACACAATTCACTTTTTTTTTTTTTTGGTTTTTCGGTCACCCCCAGTGATGCACAGGGGTTATTCTTGGCTCATGCATTCAGGAATTACTCCTGGCGGTTCTTGGGAACCATTTGGGATGCTGGGAATAAAACCTGCATTGGTCGTGTCCAAGGTAAACACCCTACCAGCTGTGCTATCACTCCAGCCCCCCAAAGTTCACTTTGTGTTTTTGTGTTTGGATCACAGTCAGAAGTGCTCTGGGCTTACTCCTGACTCTGCACTCAGGAGTCAATCCAGGGGGTCCTGGGGGACCTATGAGAAGTGGGGGTTTGAACAGGATTTACACGTTAACAGATGCTCCCAGTCTCTCCTGGCGGCTCTCTCTCACTGTCCACATTTGGTGCTCTCGAGCCACTTCTCCACCCTGGACAGCTGTTGCTTTGGGCCGATGAAAGTAGAACGAGGACCAGACTGGTTGCTGATTAGTTGCCCTTTACTCAGTCTCTTGTCTATCCCCGATCTATCCAACCCTCTTTCTTACTCGCTCTCCAATGCTCTCTGTGACTCCTCTCCAAACCCCAGCCATTCTTACTCTCAGCTCTCAGCCTTCTCTCTAAGTCGCAGCCGTGTCCTCTAACTCTGTGTCTCTTCTACTCTCACTGTATCATTGTCATCTTATTGTTCATCGATTGACTCAAGCAGGCCCCAGTAATGTCTCCTTCTTCCTATCCCTGAGATTTTAAGAAGTGCCATATTTGAGGCTCTTTCGGGTCAGGAGAATGAGAACCGTCATTGTTACTGTTTTTTGACATATTGAATACACCACGGGGAGTTTGCCAGACGCTGCAGTGTGGGCAGGATATTTCTGGTAGCCTGCCAGTTTTTCCAGAGTAAGACTAGATAATAAGATTTTGTGTGTCCATGCACTTCCCAGAGCACAGTTTTATAGTCTTTGGGTCTTGGCCATTGATGGGATTACACGGCACCGGGGACAGTTAGTGGGTGTAACGCCTACATACTGGAAGATGGGAGATCTGGGTGGAGGAGGCCCAGTCCCAATACGAGCAGCTTGGAGATCTCTGGCCCAGGTCCTGCACACCTGGGTTCCTCTGCTGGTTCCTTCATGCGTGAGGCTCATCCGAACTTGTGGAGAGTGGTGTTAAGCATGGCTGTGGCTCGAACCAGAGGTCTTCAGCTGCCAGGGCTCTGCTCGGGATGGGAAGGGAAACTGAACACACCTAGTAAGACAACCAGACGCGGAGTCAGGAGACTGGGCTGTTCTCTTCCAGGAGCAGGGTTTTATAGTCTCTGGGTCTTGGCCATTGATGGGATTACACAGCGCTGGGGGCAGTTGGTGGGTGTAACACCTACATACTGGAAGATAGGGGATCAGGGTGGAGGAGGACCATTTCTTTTCTCAGTCTCCGTTATTCCCCCTGTCTCCCTGAAGCTGCTCATTTTCTTCTCTCACCATGACCCCAATCCCCGCCTCCCCACGGGAAGTGCAATGAAAAATGGTTTTCCAGACTTCCCCATCACCTGCAGCCCACGAAGGAAAAGCAGCCTTAGGGTGTATTACTCCTCTCCTTAGACAGACCAGCAACTTAATTGACATATTTAGTTTTGCTTCCTAATGATTACCATTCTGTATGGACACAGTAGTAGACACTTTTAGCGTTGTGGTGACTCTCCTGGGGACTTCTCACCAAAGATCAGACTACAGTGCTCAGGCTGGATCAATCACTCCTAATCCCAGCAGCGTCCAAGTCTAGTTATTACTTTTTGATTCATACAGAATTTGTCCATGACCAGGCTCTTATAGATAAGCATTATGGTACTTTGTCCACGTTCGTTTCGATGCCAGGGTAGCTAGCTCACCCCTTGCCCTGGGTCCATCTAGTCAGTCATCGGATCCCTCTTCTGAGGACCGAGGGAGTAAGGGCAATTGAGGCTTCAGTCAAGGGAGTAGGTGTCCAGGAGGTAATATTATCTGGAGACCATCAACTCTCAAGCTCAGGCTTGTCTTTCTAACCGTCTTCCTGTATCCATACAAAAAGCAATTGCTCTGAAATAGCTAACCATGCAAAAGACATTAAGGAGAAGAGAAAGACAATATTTACAAGTCAAAGTCTGATCAGGAGACAAAGGTAATTGAAAGGTTATGGGCAATCAACAAACATAAGTTCTCCTAGGCCAGGGAGCAAGGGCAGATCACTGTTATGCTACAATACCTGGTGATCCTCAGTGGTTTCTCCTGGCTCTGCACTCAGGTATTATTTCTGATGGTGCTCCGGGAGACTCTACAGGATCCTGGGGATAGAACCTTGGTTGGCAATGTGCAAGCAACACCCTACCCCAATCTACAGTTGCTCTGGTCTCAATTGGAGAGTTTGCATGCAGGTAAGTGTGCACAGAATGTCGTTTGAAAGGATGGAATGGGTGCCTTGATGAAATCTTTTATAACTGGGATTATGGGTCAGGTCCCAAGCTCCCCACATCCCAGCATACCATTCCGTTTACCTGTGATTACTCACAAGGTTGGTCACATTCCTCGATCCCACCGATGTCACTTCACTAATATTAGAGGTAAAAAAAAAGGAAACATTCGTGATTGGATAGACCAAAATTCCATCCATCTATAAGTCAGATGGTGCTCAGGGGACCATTTGGAATTCTGGACATTGTACCTAGATTGACTGCATGCAACACACTGTACTAGCCTGATACTCTCAGTTTGAAATCATGTTTCTGAAACTGCCTTCTGGGGTTTTCTTTGTAGCTGAGAGTCCACTGCTCGCGTGTTGTCAAGGGGTAGAGCGTTGGCCGGACCTTACTCTCTGATGTTCTTACCAGCCTTTGCTCCTGTTCCATCCATGTCTCCAGCTCTCTGGGTTTCTACTAGGCCAGTTCCTCTCTGAATTCCCAGGGTTGGCTTTGGAGTCACCACTTTCATTCCCAGCTGGATTTATCACTTCCCCAAGAGCCTCATTGTCCTGTACCCTACCAGTTACCTACCTGCAGAGCTTGAGTTCTTTTGACATGAAAACTCTCATGGCATAGACTAATAATTTGAATCCTCTGTTCTTCTACATGGCAACAGCCAGCCCTGGTGGAATGTCTCTTCCTGCTCACTGTGATAAAGGCTCAAGTGAGCAATTTGGCCCTCATCCCCACAGGGATGCCGAGACAGGTGGGATGTCTTCTGAGGGTGATCAGAAGATCACTCTTCCCATGTCCTCAGCACCATCACTTTCCCATAGAAGCCCACATTGGACAGAATCCCCAGAAATGTAAGCACTGAGGACAAAGTTTTCAGTCCAGCATCACCCGTGTGGGACTATGTGAACATCCACACAGGAGAGAAACCATTTAAGTGTAAGGACTGTGGGAAGGCCTTTGATGGATCCTCATACCTTATACACAGGAGATTTCATACTGGAGAGTCCATATGCATGTAAGGAATGTGCTGTGGCATTTCTTTGACTCATACATCTTAGTATGCACAGAAAAAGTCACACTGGAAAGAAACCATAGGCATATACGGAGTGGAAAGTGTTTGCTTATTCCACAAGCCTTAGTAAACAGAAAAACTCACACTGGAGAGATAATTTATACTTGTGAGCAAAGTCGGAAGGCATTTGCTTATTCCTGAAGTCTTAGTTTTTATAATTTCTTTTTCATAGAAAACCCTTATATATGAGAGGTAGATGTAAAGGCCTTTCATTTCTTCTCAGGTCTTTCTGAGCATAGGAAAGTTCATACAGGGGAATAAAAAACTATTCGTGTCACTACTGTGGGAGGATCTTCACTTACTATTCAAACTTTGTCGTCCATAAGAAAACGCACATTGAATTGAATCCATATATATATATGTAAATATATATATACATGAATATATATATATATATACACACATATATATACATGTAAGGAGTGTGGCAAGGCCTTTGCTTATTTCACAGTCCCTTTGTGACACTGAAATTTTCATACTGGAGCCTAACCTTATGTTTGTAAAGGCGTTGGCAAAGCCTTCACTTTCCCCTAACTCCTTTATAAACATAGGAAAATTCATACTCGAAGAAAACATATGTAGGGGTCTGGAAAGATTTTTACTCAATCCTCAAGCTTTGCTGTGTGAGAAAAATTTATCCTGGATTGAGGCCTTATATATGAAATGACTGCAGGAAATTTTGATGCAATTGGCATAGCTTTCTGAACAGGAAAATTCACAATGCAGAGAAACCTCATAAGTGTAAGAAATGTGGAAAGGTGTTCAGTTTGTCTTCAGCCCTTACTGCGCATGTGAAAAGTCATTTTGCAGTGAAACATTATATCTGTCAGGAGTGTGGGAAGGACTGTCCTGGATCCTCGGGCCTTATGCATAGGATAATTCACAATGGAGAGAAGCTATATATAAATATACATATTTATATATATATGTAAGAATATATATATTTATGTTAGAACATGGAAAGTGCATTATTCGCACCTGCGACTTTAAAGAGAATCCTGGAAAATATCCTGTAAGTAAGGAATATAGGAAGGCCTTCATGTTCCCTCAAGCTTTAGTAAGTATAAAAGTTATGCTGGATCAGTCACTTCCATAATAACAATGGCCAGCGTCAGAACAGGGCCCTGAGGTAAAACAATTTAGTTTCAACAAGTGGGTGGCGGGTTAATACAAAAGGACTATAAGGAAGGAAATAATCCTGTTACCTGTGAAAGCTTCCTGTGATAATAGTACCACAACTGAATGGTACTTGCTGATTATCCCCTGCACCATGTTTATGACAATGTCCTGGCATGTGGACTTCCCAGTATGTTAACTGGTAAATAATGGTTCTTAGTGATAAAGCAAGGTGGAAGGAATTAAATAAGAAGTAAATAGGTACAGACATTGCATTTTGCTGGGTACTGTCAATACTCACCATGGTTTCATTCTTTGCTGTGACTCTGACGTGGCTCAGAGGCCCTGGTTTGCAGAGGATCATGGCAGAGATAAACCAGGATGCTGAGGTGAACTCTTGATGTTGGATAGACAGCCAAACCGCCATTCTTCATCCCCTTCTGTGTTATGTTCTGGCAGCCACATCCCGCTGTGCTGTCCATAATTTTTTTCCAGGTCGGCCACATGCAAGGAAGCACTTCACTCGCTGTAGCATATCTGCACTCATTGTATGCAGTTTTCCATTTGATTTACACAAACACTGAGGGTAAATGTTTTGAGACTTAACATTTTGATAGCAGTAAAATCCTAACAATCTATTATACACCAAAATGTTAAATACCATGTAGATCTGTGCAAAAGGCCAAGCCAGTACGCAAAAGTGACCAGTGTGCTTTGCTGCCTGTTAGCCCCATGCATGGCTCCATGCTGGGGGTTGTTCTGTACGCGGTGTTTCATGTACTTAATTATGTATTTTTTAAAAATTTTATTAGTGAAACACCATGAGGTAGAGTTGTAGACTTACAAATTTTTCTGCTTGGATTTCAATTATACAATGATCAAATATCTATCTCTCCACAATTGCCCATTTTCCACCACCACGGGTCCCAGTATCCCTTCCACCCCCATTCCCCCTATCCCACCCTGCCTCTGTGGCAGGAATTTCCTTTAGTACTCTCTCTCCTTTTGGTGTTGTGGTTTGCAAAAGAGGCATTGAGTGGCAATCATGTTTGGTCTATAGTCTACTTTCAGCATGCTTCTCCCATCCTGGGAGGATCCACCCAATTACCTTTATTTGGTGCTCCATTCTCTATCTGAGCTCCCTTTTCCTCTAGAATGTGTGTTGGGGAAAACCTGACAGTTCTTAAGGGTTACTTCTGGTGGTTCCCTTGCCACTATTGGGGATGTCAGGGACTGAATTCAGGTGACCGAGTTCATGCCAAGTGCCCAACACACTATACTACCCCTCGGGCCACTGTTGGTTTGAAATATTGTTTCTGAAACTGCCTCCTAGGGTTTTTCTTGTAGGCATGAGTCCACTGCTCTGGTGTTGTTAAGGGGTAGAAGCCTTTCCTCCAGTTCCAGTGTCTCTCTGGCTCTCTGGGTTGTTTCTAGAGCAGTTCCTATCTGCATCTCCAGGGCAGGCTTCAGAGTCACTGTGCAATACAGGATCAGGGGACTTCCTCTCCAGACCCCCACTTTGTGACTGAGCACTCTAGCCACCACTTCTCAGTCCTTTATGTGAGCCCATTCCACGTGCAGTACACTTTTTTTTTCTTTTTGGGTCACACCCAGCGGTGCTCAGGGGTTTCTCCTGGCTCTTCTGCACTCCTGGCCCTGCTTGGGGGACCATATAGAATCCAGATGTTGAACCTGGGTAAGCTGCGTAGAAAGCAAACCCCATATCCACTGTGCTATCGCTCCAGCCAACCAGCCTTACACATTTACCTGCATTTTTCTAGTTCTCTGCGGAGCTGGTGCTTGACCCTTTAAGGATGCTTGCAGAAGCGAAAGTGACATCACAGCATGGCATTTAGGTGTTTGCTTGCAAGAAGCTTGATCAGCCTCCATTTGTTGTGCAGGTGAGGGGTGAAGTGGCTGTCCCGCGTGGAAGGGGTCTGTGAAGGCCGGTCTCCTGGCAGGACACTAGCGGCCTTCCGTGAGTGCCCCGCCTTGCTCATCCCAGTCTCCACATTGTGAGGGGCGGGGCCAAGCCAGCTCTAAGGACACTTTCCGCTCCTTTTTCAACCGATATCCAGGTGGTTCCTGAGGCATGCCACGGTTTTGTGGGGGACGTGGAACTTTGGTGAGTGCAGTGGGGGCTGTACCGGGGTGCAGGGGTCACGGGTGTGAGTCCATGGTTCTGGGGATCCCCTGCAGCCACAGTCGCCTTCAGCTGCGCTGTGAGGCAGTGGCGGGTGGGCGCGGGGCTGAGCGTGGTGGCTACAGAGCATGGAGGCTGGGCGGTCCTGACCCTCCCAGCACGGGAGTGTGCTGGGCGCTGTCCTGGATGCTTTGGCCCCAACCTCAGTGCTGTAGAACCTTCAAATTCTCTTAGAGGACTGGAAAGACAGAACAGAGGTTAGGGCGTTTGCTTTGCATCAGGCCCACCCAAGTTCGATCTCCAAGCTCCACCAGGACGGGTGCCTCAGCGCAGAGTCATAAGTTTCTCGTCCATATCGCCGTTGATTCCTCCAAAACTATAAAAGGCCTGTTCATTTTTGAGTGGCGGGAGGGGCAGCTCCCAAATGGCAAATGACACTGTAGCCCTCAGTCACTATTCATTAGTATCCTTGATGTTCAGACCATCCTGTAGGCATGGTTCTAGGGGTGGTTGTGATTTGTAGATGAAAATTTACTTTGGGGCTATTTTGGTTGTATTTTGGGAGCTTCTGTGGAAGCTCGGGGCTTACTTCAGGAGCAGCACTCTGGAATACTTTTTTTTTAAGTTCTTTATGGTTCATTTGAGATGCCGAATATCGATCTGGATCAGCATGGGAATCGCCCCTCTCAGCTTACTATCTCTGACTCCACATTGTTGTTTTTTTCTAACGTAGGATTTCTGTATCCTAAAATCAAGTTGAAAATTGCACCCCAACTCTTCCTCTCTCCCTGATCAGGCAAAACTCGGCTATTACACTGAGTACTGAGAGTTGTGTTCCAATAATGTATGGGCATGCGCTGTGTGCCTTTGGTGGCCATGATTGGTCTCCCCACCCTGGCCGGTGAAGGGTGACAGAGGATCGAGGAAGGAAACGGGGCCCAGGCTCTTGGTGATCTGCTGGATATTAACCCACAGTGTTTTAGGCTTCATCTATGAATTGCCCCTTTTCCTTCTTCCAGAGAAGCTTATCATGTCCTTGCTAACATCTCTAATTTAGTTAAAGTTTATCTTTAACATTTCCTTTGTATGTAACAGTTCCCTCGCATTGTCTCAGTTCCCCATGTCTGTCTTGATTACTTATAAACCATAACTTTCTGGTTATTCACAACTTTGTATTTGTACTGCTTTGTAGTTGAAGTGGCTGTGTATTTGTACCTGCTTTCCTGTTTCCCCTATAGTTTTTTATATTTTTACTCTACAGCACTGTTCTTTGGTTAAACACAGAAAGACCATCGATGCTTATACTCCTAATATTTGGGAGTTGATGGACTCAAGTATATCCACTCCTAGGCATAATTGCTTGGTCATAATTACTTGACTCGAGCTTCAGTTCTGTAGCTCCTAACACACCAAAAGGTAGGTTCTGCCGTGGGACTTGGATGGACCCGGGGCAAGTGGGAAAACTACCCTGGCTTCGAAATGGAACATTCTAGAATGCACGTATGCATGGTCTTGATGCAAACTGTTACAACGTTAGAGATAGGACCCCCATGGGGAAGGACAAGCTGAACTGGGCTGAAGACTTAGTCTGGGGTTTACAGTAAAAGCCTTGCTTGCTCTCAGAGCCCATAAAAGTAAGTGTTAAAAGCCTTATTTGCTCTGGGGCTGAAGATAGCACAGCTCGTAGTGTGTTTGCCTTGCAGGCAGCCAACCTGGGTTCGATTCCCAACATCCCTTATGGTCCCCTGAGCAACGCCAGGAGTAACTCCTGAGTGCAGAGCCAGGAGTATCCCTTTGTATCACTGGGTGTGATCCAAAAAAGCAAAAAAAAAAAAGCCTTATTTGCTGTCAAAGCCCAGAGAATTAAGTTTTGGGATCTTTGTCTCTTACAGTGTTTATCCAAACAACTACAAATGTTGATAACTTATACAACTAGAGGAAAAGATAAGAGACATAGTGTCTCCTTGGGTGAATCTCCCATGAGAATTTCCTCTGCCAAATGTTTATCTACGTAAATGATAAGTCATTCCTATGTCCTTACCTCATGCCCCCTCAGGTGTTCTCTAAGTATGGTAGCTGTTCTGCAATAAACAGGCCATTTTCACCATAAGGCTATGATTTTCTGTCTTCCTTTCACTCTGTCTCTGTTGGGAAGGGTTCCGGAGTTGTGGAGGCAGCGCTGGGCCACCAACACCTCACCAAACCCCCACATTTTATGTTGTGGACTCACAGTGATGAGTTTCTCTTTATTCCGTTCTCCTATGTACCTATACCAGTCTCCCACTGCTCCTCATTTCCTCTGCTCACCTGTCTTCCACAGCCTTTATTCTCCAGCCCATCCCACAGAGTTAGGGGTAGCAAATACACAGAGATGTGGTTGTACAATCAAAGGATGTAAATCCCTTCCCTCAGGGGAAACTTCTAGGCCAAAAACATAACTCCAAGGAGAGATCAGCTCAAGGGCAGGATTTTCCCTAAGGGCATATTTTTTCTTTGCTTAGTTAATATTCATTGAAACAGTCAACTTAAATTTACACTTACTCATTCTGTTCATTTTGAATGGACACAGTAAGAGATCTGTTAAGTTTATAGGGTGTATCTTATAGCTCCCAGACTACACTCCCCAGGACAGGTTACTCCGTCCTAAGCACAGCAGGATCCTTATCCAGTTGCTTATGATTGGGTCATAATGGAATTTGTTATGGTGCTTACCTGTCCCTTTTCAATGCCAGGGTAGCTCACAGCTATCCTGGGTCCATCCAGTCTCTTGCTTTTGGGGTGCTAAGAACAAAGGGCAGATGAGGCTTAAGTCTTATAAACAGGACAATGCCCAGGAGTATATAGTATCTGCAGTCAATTAACTCTGAAGTTACAAAAGCATAATATTGCCTTACTTTGTCTATACAAAGCTGAGGGCTGCGGGCATGGCCATCCCAATCCTCCCAGCACAATCTTCCCAACCTGGGACTGCACTGGTCCTTGTTCAGGAGCAAAAAAAGGAGATTTGTCTAAAGAAAACTGTAGCAGATATAAAGGAAAGAGAAAGTCAACATTTCACTTCCAAATACAAAATCCAGAGATCTCTGAAGAATCTGACTTTACAATTCACAGGTTGTGGTTATGGGAAATGGGTGAATAATGTATAGGGGAAGCAGAGCACAGGGAAATTAAAGATGAATACAAAGGAAATGGGAGTGATTGGGATGGGTGTTACTCAGTTAACCTCAGCACCTTGTAGCAGAGGAGGAATGATGAACCAATGTTAAACCTAAATTGTTTAGAACTAGAATCCAATCGGTAAAGGGTTTTGTATTTTGAAGAAAGGAAGTTTTGGTTTTCCAGGAGTCAGGACATTTGCTCAGTAATCCCACTGAGTGTGCTAGGAGCACATTTACTTAGGGCCGGAGCCATAGTACAGTGGGTAAGGACTTAACAATCCAAGCAGTCGACCCAGGTTCTATCCCCTGCATCCCATATGGTCTGTACCAGAGTGATTCCTGCGTGTAGAGCTAGGAGTAAACCCTGAATCTGCAAGTTGTGACCCCGAAACAAAAATCACACAAAGTCACAGTTATATATACTCATATATATGCACAAACAATGGTGAAAGAACAACAGGAATTCAGGAGAAAGTGTGAGTTTCTGTAGCAGGGATAGATCAAAAATAGGGGATTTTTTTTCTTTTTTGGGTCATACCTGGCGATGCACAGGGATTACTCTTGGCTTTGCACTGAGGAGTTACTCCTGGCAATGCTGAGGGGACCATATGGGATGCTGGGAATCGAACCCGGGTTTGTCGCGTGCAAGGCAAACACACTACCCGCTGTGCTGTCTCTCCAGCCCCAAGGATAGGTGAAGTTTTAAGGACCAGAAATTTGACTCTTTTAATGTTTCACTCTCAAATTTGTCTTTGTATATCATTTTACCCCCCTTCGGTAGAATTTTCCTTTTTTCTTGTTATATTTTTCACCACAGCCTACAGTGCTCAGTGTTTACTCTTGTCTCTGAGATCAGGGATCATTTGACAAGAGTCAGGGTAACAGTTTGTGTTTAGATATCATTGGTCCGATGTTAGGTGACAATGCAGGATCAGGGGACTTCTCCTTACCCCCAGTCCCCCAATGTGTGACCGACCAGTCCAGCATTTGCCTCTCCACTCCTTTATTCGAGTCCATCCCCCTTGCAGCACAGATTCACCTGGGTGGCAAAAAGGTTCTCAGTGCATAGACTCTGGCTCTTTAAGGCACCTTATGGAAATGGAAGTGATGTCATAAGTGTTGTCATAAATGTCATGGTTCATTTTCCATCCTTGACACAGACACTGGGTCCGTTTCTCACTTGGCAAAGGACAAGTAAATTTGCGCCCCATCCTGGAAGGGGGAGTCTGAAGAAGGATTTAGTTGCAGGACTCGAGCAACCTCCTGTGAGCACCCTGCGCCTTCCAGTTTCCACACTCTGAACCGAGGGGCCGAGCCAACTTGGGGGGCACTTTTGCGCTGGTTTTATATTGTTTGCCAACATCCAGGTGGATCCTGAGGTGTGGTGGAGATTTTAGGGGGACGCAGAGCTTTGGGGGTGCAGGGGCGGGCTGTCTCAGGGTTCAGGAGTGACAGTTGTGAGTTCGTGATTCTGGGGTGCCTCTTTAGCCACGATCGTCCCCAGCTCAGGATGGGGCAATAGTGGTGAATGTGGGACTCAGCCAGGGGCTTGGCCGTACCAACCCTCCCAGGAGTCCCATGTTTGAACCATCGGCCCTAAGCTCGCTTCTGTAGAATCTCCAGATTTGAAGGGCAGAACGTCAGCCCCTCCACCTAATGGCAGGAGATCTGTTGCTGGTCATCTTCATTGTCTGCTGTGAGAGCCCGGGTCATCTGGGGGATGGGGGAAGGGGGCTTGCAGGTGGTTGAGGTTTGCCAATGATATTGTATTTCGGGGGCTATTTTTGGTTCTTTAGATTTTGGCGGGAGAGAGGGCACATACGCAGAGATGCTCATGACTTACTCAAGTCTCTAAGCTCAGGTGTTATCCCTGGCGCTGCTGGGGGACATATGGGATGCAGAGAATTCATGGTTTCATCTAATCATGCGCCCAACTCATATTATTGCCTTCTAACCACAATACTGTTATATCTTTTTCAGGTTCATGAATTTCAGCTCCCTCATATCAAGCTGCAAAGCACCCCTGACTCTTGACCTCTCCCTGAGCAGACGACACCTGCCATTGTGGTAAATACTGAGGTCCCCGGGACAGAGTGCCTAGGTGCATGTCCTTGTCCACCCTACAAGAGACTGTCAAAGGTTTGCCCACTCTAAGTTACATGGTGGAGCCACATTCCAGGCTACAGTTCCCCGGGGGCTATACTGCTGCCAGCCAGAAGGGGGGCGCTAGTATTCGGGAGCTCCTGGGCTGAGAGTAGCCCCCTGGAAGGGCCTACAGGGACTTTCTTGTGGGAGCCAGAGAGGAATCCGGGGATCAGAGAAGGCTGTCTTTTCCTCCCCTGTAGCCTGGGCCCAGGCTCCTCTCCTGAAGTGCAGCACAAATGCCAACAAAATTTGCATCCCCGGCGGAGACAGGAGCTTCTGCCATTGTCTCTCAGAGCTGGAATTGTGAGGCTGTGCCCGAGGGTGTGGCTGGTCTGAGCTCAGGAGTGGGAGGAGGTGCTCCTCTCTGGTGCTCACTGTTCTGACTTTCCAGGTCTTTGCACGGAGCCTCCTGCTGATCCTCAGAACAACAGTGACAGGAGAAGATGGTGACACGGCTTCTGATAAACCGTCCCCAGGTAGGAGTAGACGGATATAATGACATGAGGTAGTACCAGGAGTGCCCAGGCTTCCTGGGCCATCTGTGATGAGTTTCTTTTGGACGGATTCCAAGATGAGACTTCCGATTGGACCATCCCATTCTGCTGTTTGAAGCTGCTTTTGTGTATGTTTGTTTTGTTTTATTTGGCTTTGGGGCCAACCCAGTTGTGCATGAGGAGTACTCAAAGCTCAGTGCTCAATGCTCATACCTGACAGGTCTAGGTGACCAATGGGATGCTGGAGGTCCAAAGGTTTCATCTTGGGTTTTCTGTTTTACTTGGGGTTACCAGGAAAGTCAGATACATCCAAGAACCTTCTAGGTGACCAATGGGATGCTGGAGGTCCAAAGGTTTCATCTTGGGTTTTCTGTTTTACTTGGGGTGGCAGAGCAAGGATTCTCACAATCATTCCTTTCGCTACACTCTGACATTGCCCCTGGCAGTGCTTGTGGGACCATATGGGATGTTGGGGATTGCCAGTCCTACATGCTGTCCCCGGAACAGCTGTCCTGTTATGCCAACCTGCTGCTTCGGCTTCTTTTGCATCGTTTTTGTCATCAGCTGTCCTCTTGACTCTGTGCTCTGGATTCACCATTGACTGGCCTCAGAGCACCCTGGGGTGTGCCAGCCCCGTTTGCGCCCTGGCAACTACAGTGGCTTGGGCCCCCAGACTTGGTTTTCTCCTGTTTTGTCCTTCCTACTTTGGAGAGACTACCTGCTCGGTCATATAGTCTTACATTCACATAATCCTGTGTGTGGATTTCTGGGCATGTGACGATCCCAAGGAGAAAGCCAAGGATCTCTGAGATCAGTAGAGATGTTGGGGTCCTGAAACTTCTACCTTCTTTGAGCGGGATTTGGGGCGGTCCTGAGCAGTGAGTTCCCACAGGCACACATGCCATGCACTGCTCCGAGCAGTTGTCTATATGTACTGTCGAGTTCTCAATCCTAGTGGTCATGTGCTTTGGGGGTGCAGCGGTGAATGTGCAGTGTTTTTTGCTACACCCAGGGATAGTGTTTTGGATCGTACAAGTCTGTGTTCAGGTGATCCTCTCTGCAGTGCTCACTGGACCAGTGGTGCTCGAATTGGCCCTGGGGTTACCAGGAAAGTCAGATACATCCAAGAACCTTCTGTATAACGTCCTCCCACTTTAGCAGATCCAGCTGCCTTATGTGATTTCTGGGGCCCGTCAGCCATGCCTGTGCATGGAGGCTGGTTCATTCGGAGGGGAGAGGCCCAGTGACAATATAGTACCCTGGGACCTGGCCTCAGAGTAGTGGTAATGAGGCTAAGATGGACTCTGACTCCCACCCTCTCCGTGTGCTGACTCAGGATGTAGTGACCTTCCATGACGTGGCTGTGAACTTCACCCTGGAGGAATGGTCATGCCTGGAGGCCTCTCAGCGGAAGCTGTACAGGGACGTGATGCTGGAGACATACCAGCATCTGCAGGCTGTCGGTGAGAGCAGTGTGGAGCCAACCGTGTCTGAACAGACCGGCGTGGGCTCCCTGGGCGGCAGCTGTGTGTCCAGCAGTAGCTCTTCCCTCCCTCGTTTTTTTGGGGAGTTCACCTGTGGATACTCAGGACTTACTCTCAGCTTTCTTCTCAGGAATTACTCTTGTGGGGTAGCCGGAACCTGTGGTGTGATTCAGATCAATCCATTTCGACTGTGTCCATGGGAAGATCCCTATCTGCCCATTTATCGCTCAGGTCCCTTTAAATAGTTCCATCCATTGGTGAATCAATTTACTTTGTATACTACACGAACTTTTGTATGTTTAATTGGTTTTGCTTTTGCCTTTGTTTGGGGGCACAGCCCACAGTTCTCCTGGCTCTGTGCTAAGGGATGACTGCTAAGACTGCTCAGGGGCCATGAGGTACCGTGGACTGAAACCTCTTGGCAACTTAAAATGTTGGTGTCACAGCCCCAGTACTTTTGCACCAGTCACTCAACTGTTTTTGCATTTTCTTTTTTCCTTAGGGATTAGGGATTATTACTGCTTGTGTATTCAGGATCCACACCAGGCCTTGCTCCAAGACCATTTGGGCTGCCTGGGATCAAACCCACATGTGTGTGCAGCGGTTCTGACCTATGTGCTGTACTATCTCTCTCCTACCACAGGGGATTTGATATCTCGTCTCTCAACTCATTAGGCACTGCCCTATTTCAGTGCTTGGATTTACTTCTAATTTTTCTTGTGAGACTTCAGCAGTACTTAGGGTTTGCTCCTGGACTCTGCACTCAGGGATCACTCCTGGCTGGCATGAGGGACCCTAGGAGATATCGCGTATCACAGCTGGATTGTCCATGAGAAACTCCTGCTCTGCTCTCTTTCTGGATACAGTTTTTAGCTTTAAAAAATAAGGGTCCCTTGCCACCCTTGGCCATTTCCAGATTTATTATGCACTTAGTTTTACTGAAATCCGTGATGAGTTCATGAGGGGCTCAGGAAACTCCATGTGCTTCTGTGCCTATAAAGACAGTACAGGGAGGAAAGTGATTTTCTTGCAAGCGGCGCACGTGGGTTAAATCCCCGGCAGCCCATGTCATTCTTGAGCACCAGCAGCGGTGATTTCTGAATACAGAGTCAGGAGTCACCCCTGAGCATTTCCAGGTGAGACCCCAAACAAAACAAAAACCAACAACATATTGTGCTGAACAACCCCCTGTCGGCCATACACAAGGCCAGGTCCAGAGTATTTGTGATATTTTCTTGGGTCTTAACTCTCGAATAACTAGAAATATGTGGCATTTTGGAAATGGACATTTGGTTCATTTCTTTCATATATTTGCCAAGTTATATCAGGAAAACTTGTGCATTTACCTGCCATCTTTTCCCTGTGACTTATCCATGCCTCTGTCTTTGTCGGGGCAGGGTACTCTGGGATGAAGCCTGCGGTGATCTCCTGGCTGGAAGGAGGAGCCCTGAGGTCGGGGAGGAGAGGCATGTGTGCAGGTGAGTGTCTGAAGACCCTTTCTGGCTCAGGCCCTGTGCAGTGTATGGGTGCCCTGAGCATGTATGAAACACACTGCTCAGATCGGGGCCTTGGTCTCCTGAATACTTGGTTCTGTCCTGCACACACACTCCTCTTGATTCCCCTGGAATGTCAGTCACAGAATGATCCTGTAATTTGTAATTTGTAATTTCCATGGCTTTCGGATAAGTAAGACCATAACAGAGCTAGTTTGCATCTGAACGATAGTACAGCAGGGAGTGCCTTGCAGTGCCTGAAGGTGATCTGTTCAATAATGTGTTCAATAACCTGGTTCTCCGAACATCACCAGGTCTGCTCAAAAGCAAAAACAATATCTAGTGTAGAATTGCCAAGATCCTCACAGTTTTCCACTATCGAATATTTTCTTTAGTGTGGGACTCTTTGGACTCTGAGAACCACAGAAATGTACTCTTAACTACATCGCATCATTTTGCTACATTTTTGGACAAGTGCTTGAATTGCATGTTTTGTTCAGTTTCAGAACTAAAACCGCGGCTTCAGGATTTGGCATTACAGCACTTTGATGGGAATGGGGTCTGCAAGTATGAGTGAGTTGGTAAGATTCACTAATTCAGAATAAAAATTATTATGCCAGCAGGAGTGGAACAAGTATGTGATTGTTAAGGTGGAAGTCTGGGAATGGCAGGGAGGAATTCCAAATCCTGATCCTTGGAGTAGAGGACCCTTAGCTTCACTAGGTGCTGAAATCAACCATGTATAAAAAATACTGTGAGTTTTGATTTGCTTGACAGTGGTAGTTGTTTAGAAAGCTAATTTGTGGGCCCTGTAGATAGGGCAGTGAGAAATATACTTCCTTTGCACAGGGATGGATGGTCCTTACCCAGCATGCCTTATAGACAACATAGACCCACAGAACTGATCCTAGACACTGCATGGTGTGCCCCTCCACCCACTCAACCCCCAAAAAATAGAAACTACAAAACAGAAAGATAAGAAAACTTCATTGATCCTAAAAGGCATCACTTGCGGTGAGAGCTTTGCAAAGGCCACATGATCTGTTTCAGCTGCGTGATGATGCAGCGTTGTCTTCACCCCTGCATCACAGGTTCCAATGTGAGCTTTAACCAAACCCACTGTGGATGTATTTCATTTTCTCTTGAAATGGATGCATCTGTTTTCTATAGTAGGAATTATTTGTAGTTGTATACCTTCATTAATTTAAAGGTGGGAAAGTTACAGAATTTACTGACTCTCTATCCATCAATTTTGTGAGTCCAACTTACAGTAACATGAAGTTCTTTAATAGTAAGACAATTCATATGTCAGTAATTGCATTTGTGCGGTGCATATGTGTGAAACCACATCTGAAGGGCTCAGTTTTTTGACAGGAAGACTCAGTGAATAATGAAATAATTAGAATCCTCTGTTGTTCTACAGGAAAGTTGCCACCCAGAATGGAATGTCTCTGATCCTGCACTGTATGATAATGTCTCGAGAGAGCAATCCTGCCCTCAGCCCCATGAGGATGCCGAGACAGGCGGGATGTCTTCTGAGGGTGATCAGAATAGCGAGGGCTACCTAACTCTGAAGAAGCCCTCTCCTGGAAAAAGTTCCTTGGAGTGTGTTATTCTCAGTTAACAGACAAAAAATTCCCCAGTGGGGCACCTGCTAGGGAAAGGAGCACTGTTTATAGTGAGTCCCTCACAGCAACATACCCTCAACCACAGTTACCATGAGCAGAACCCATCTACGTGTAAGGAATGTTGGGGAGCCTCCCCATGTTCTCAGCACTGTGGTGTTGACTTAGAAAACCATAGTGGACAGAATCCCCAGAAAAGTCAGCCCGGAGAACAAAGTGTGAGTCAAGGGTTACTCCATCATGACCATATGAATATAAATTCAGGAGTGAAACCTTTTTCATGTGAAGAATGTGGGAAGGCCTTCGATGAATCATCACATCTTATTATGCATAGGAGATTTCATACAGGAGAGAAACCTCATAAATGTCAGACATGTGGGAAGGCCTTTATTCGGAACTTTAGTCTTAATAGACCTATGAAAACTCATAGTGGAGAAAAGCCTTATATATGTCAGGAGTGTGCTAATGCCTATACTCGATCCTCAGGCCTCAATATACATAGAAGTATTCACACTGGAGAGAAACCTTATATATGTAAGGAATGTGGAAAAGCCTTTGCTAGACCCTCAAGACTTACTGTACATAGGAGAATTCACACTGGATAGAAACCGTATATATGTACGGAATGTGGAAAGGCCTTTGCTAGAGCCTCAAGACTTACTGTACATAGGAGAATTCACACAGGAGAGAAACCGTATATATGTAAGGAATGTGGGAAGGCCTTTACTGAATCCTCAAGCCTTAGTGTACATAGGAGAATTCACACAAGAGAGAAACCGTATATATGTAAGGAAAGTGGAAAGGCCTTTGCTGTAGCCTCACGACTTAGTGTACATAGGAAAATTCATACGGGGGTGAAACCGTATATATGTAAGGAATGTGGAAAGACCTTTGCTTGGGCCTCACATTTAATAAACATAGGAAAGTTCACACTGGAGTGAAACCGTATATATGTAAGGAATGTGGAAAGGCATTTGCTTTGGCCTCAAGACTTAGTGTACATAGGAGAATTCACACTGGAGAGAAACCATATATATGTAAGGAATGTGGAAAGTACTTTGCTGAAACCTCAACACTTCGAGTACATAGGAGAATTCACACTGGAGTGAAACCGTATATATGTAAGGAATGTGGAAAGGCATTTGCTTTGGCCTCAAGACTTAGTGTACATAGGAGAATTCACACTGGAGAGAAACCAAATATATGTAAGGAATGTGGAAAGTACTTTGCTGAAACCTCAACACTTCGAGTACATAGGATAATTCACACTGGAGTGAAACCGTATATATGTAAGGAATGTGGAAAGGCATTTGCTTTGGCCTCAAGACTTAGTGTACATAGGAGAATTCACACTGGAGAGAAACCATATATATGTAAGGAATGCAGAAAGGCCTTTACTGTATCCACACGATTGAGTGCACATAGGAGACTTCACACTGGAGAGAAACCGTATATATGTAAGGAATGTGGAAAGGCCTTTGCTGAAGCCTCAACACTTCATGTACATAGGAGAATTCACACTGGAGAGAAACCATATATATGTAAGCAATGTGGAAAGGCCTTTGTTGGAGCCTCAAGACTTAATTCACATATGAAAATTCATCTCAGAGTGAAACCTCATCAGTGTCAGACATGTGGGAAGGTATTCACACGGTTCTATTATCTTACTCTACATATGAGAATTCATAATGGAGAGAAGCCTTAGATATGTCTGGAGTGCGGGAAGGCCTTTACGTAATCCTCACAATTGACTGTACATAGGAGAATTCACAGTGGAGAGAAACCGTATATATGTAAGGAATATGGGAAGTCCTTTACTGAAGCCTGCTGATTTCACCCAGGCTGCACCTATGCCAGTATTTTGTGCTTGGAATTGCTTGTGTGTTAACTTGTAAATAATGGGTCATGGTGGTGAAAATAAGGAGGAAGGTGACTGAATAAACAGGTACAGAAACACCCTCATGCTCAGAGCTGTCATGGCTCACTACTCTGTTATTGTTTGCTATGCTTCTAGCTTGGCCCAGATGGGCTGCTTAGCGGAAATTATGGCAGAAATCAACCAAGATGCAGCTTTGAATACTTTGAAAATGGAAAAACAGGTAAACCTTCATTCTTCAGTCTTTCCTGGGTTAGGATTTGGAATGCTTGAGCACCCTGAAAATCCTGGTTTGGAAACTTGAGCGTCAGGTCACACCTGCTTGTATCGTGCATTCACACTTGTTTCTTACTTGTTCTGGATATCCAGGTGTCTCCATGTGTGCCTGTTGCGTGCTAGTGTAGCCCAATGGCATCTGTTCTTTCTAGGAACATGCGGAGCCTCAAACCAATTGTTCAGGGTCTTGATGAAGAAGTCTGACCATCTTATATGTGGGCATCCACGCGATCTTTTGCCATCTCGTGGAATTCAGTCAGTAAAGGGTCTAGGCCAATGGTTGTCTGTAAACCCCATTACATGTCCAGCCCATCTGATTTTTGATACCTTGGCAGATGAGACAGCATCCCTGATTCTTGACCGTTGACAGAGATCAGAACTCTGGATTCTCTTATTTGAATGATGCGTGATATTCCAAGCATAGCTCTATATTCCAAGCATAGCTCTTTCCATTCCTCTTTGAGAGACACAAGTAGTGTTCTCATCCTGTTTACATAGGGACCAGGTCTCTGAGTCATATGTTAATGCAGGAAGAACAGTGGAGTTGAAGACATGTGCTCATAGCTGGAGGTTCTTTGTCCTCTTAGTTTTTTCTTCAACGCTCTTGAAGGCATTCCAAGTTGCTCTCATCCTCCTGCGAAACTCAGGTGCCAGGTCATTCATCATGTTTCTTTCTCGAACTAGGTATATATAACTGTTGCATTCGAAGATGGTGGTTCCATTGAAAGCGAATGGAGGATCAGAAACAAGGATGTTTCTCATAAACATTGTCTTCGTAATTGTGATGCTTCGTAATTCAGCTGTAGTCAGACTTTCCACACTCACCGTCGAAGTCGGTCATAATTTCTGCCTCGGCTGTTTGGTGTTATTAGAACAATGTCATCAGCAAAGCAGAGGTGGTATAGTTGCCGACCGTCTATCTTCACTCCCATTCCTTCCCATTCCAGTAATCGCATGATGTTCTCGAGCATGGCACTGAAGAGTTTTGGTGAAATGGTATCACTCTGCCGAACCCCTCCATTGACATGGATAATTACTTCTATGTAGAGTGGTGAGATCCTGGTAGTGAATCTGTAATAGAGCTCACGGAGGATCCTGAAGTATTGAGTTTGTACACCCTGATTGGCTAGGGCTTCTATGACCCCTTCCATCTCAACAGGAAACAAAGGCCTTTTTTAAATCAATGAACGTTAGACAGAGCGGCATCTTGAACTCCTGAGAAAACTCAATGAGCTTAGTATTCATGTGGATATTGTAGATGATACTGAATCCTTTTTGGAACCCACCTTGCTCACATGGTTGTTCTTCATCTAGTGTTCTGCTAATCCTATTCAGGATGCTCGAGTGAACAGATTGTAGATGAGAGACAATAGGCAGATTGGACGATAGTTGCCAGTGTCGTGGATGTCTTCCTTCTTGTATAGTAACAGTAGTACAGTCTTGCTGGTTTTCCACTGGGATGGAACCTTGCATTCAGACAGGTAGCATGTGAAGAGCCGAGCCAGTGTATTGATGAGTAGTGATGGTAAGTTCTTCAGGTGTTCAGGTCTGATCTTGTCTGGGCCAGGTGCTCTTTGTTTCTTTACCGACGAGATGGCGTGTTGAATTTCAGAAGGGAGAACATTGGGAGCGATATATCTATCGTGCAGAATGTGGTATGTGGGCAAGTGGACGTGGCTATTAAAGAGATCTGAGTAGAAGTCATGAATAATCTCCATTGCCCTTCTGGAAGATGTGATAGATCCATCAGGATGTCGGAGGGGAGTCATCTTGGTCTTGTAGTTGGTGAAGGACAGGTGGGCATTACAAATGCTTTTCCCGGCTTCTGACACATCTACCAGCATCACTGTTCTCCTGTCTTTGAGGTCGTCCTTTATGGCTTCTCTGCATTGTTTGGCCATCTTGGACGTTTGCTTGCAGTTGCCTGAGGCATGTGCCAAGCCACGTTGGAGAATAAGTTCAAGAGTGTTCGAAGAAAGGGGATTTTTTCGTGGATATCTCTCTCAGACCCGAGAGTCCCAGCAGCAGGAATCCCTGAGCAATGCTGGTGTGACCCTCTCCCCAACTAAGTAAAGAGAACAAGATAATAGAAATCTCATTGATCCTCGAGAGGAATCTGCTTCAGGTGAGATGTTTTCAAAGGTCTGTCTCGGCTGTGTGGGGATGCATTATTGCCTTCGCACGTGTATCCCACTAAGCTATCCCACTAAGCTTCACACTAAGGTAGTACCAAACCCAGTCTCTGGCCCCTTTTATTTTCACTCTAAACTGGTGCTTCAATTTTCTATAGAGGGAGTTATTTCCACTTACTGTGTCTGTCCTTTGAGTTGGAAAAAAATTACACAGCTATGTGACCTGCCGTCGGTCTATTTTGCTTGTCCATCTTGCTGAAACATTAGGTCATTTCCTGAAAAATCCATGCACATGTCAGAATTGCAACCGAGTCAGGTAAATGTTAGAAACAAACCTGCAGGTCTAGAGTTTTTTGGACGAGAAGACTATCAGGCACAGCACAGTAATTGGAATCCTTCTCTGCTGTTCTTCGAGTAGCAAACAGCCCGAGTGGAATTCTTCTGGTCATGCACACTGTGACAAAATCTCAAGTGAGCAGTTATGCCTTTAGTCCCATGAGGATGCCAAGACAGGTGGGATGACTTCTGTGGGTTACCAGTGGGAAGTGAGCGACCACGCTGCAAAGAAGCGCTCCCCTGGGACAAGCTACTCAGACTGTTCTGCTCAGTCCATGGACAAAAAAAGCCCCAGGGGAGAAGCCCCTGGACTGTGGGAGAGTAGCACTGTTTATAGTGAGTCCAGTTATGTACCCCACAGGATATGAAGACTGGAATCGAACCCAGGTTTCCCAAGTGAAAGAAAGCTCTCACACTCTTTGGCTCTCTATACAGCCCCGCGATCATGCCTGAGTGCTTCCTGAGTGCAGAGCCCTGAGAACCTCTGCGCATTGCTGGATTTGTGGCCCCCAAACCATGAACAAACCAAATGAAACCAAAACAGCCTCAGTCCCTTATTGAAGATTTAGCTCACCCCAAAGTGGGTGTTTCTGAGCTGTATCTTGCTGTATCCATGCTGCCTGTTCCTCGTAGAAGAGGGTTGCATAGCCTCAGAACGTAGGGTGTTGAGGTGTGGGTTTCCCATAGCAGGAAATATTTCTAAATGGTCTGGTCACAGACATAACAAAGTGGCTTCTGATGTTTTTCAGCTCAGACTGTCACTGTCACTTTCCTCCCATTTTTCATCGATTTGTTCTTGCAGGACCAATAACATTGTGAGACTTGTTACTGTGTTTGGCATATCGAATACGTCTCAGGTAGCTTGGCAGGCTTTGCCTTGTGGGCAAGATACTCTCCGTAGCTGGCCGAGAGGGGTGGAGGAATCAAACTCGGGTTGGCCATGTCGGTAGCATGCAAGTCAAATGACTTACCCTCTGTGCTATGGCTCCAGTTTTGCAGGTTTGCCTTGCTCTGTCCACGTCTGGGTCAATCCTTTGCACCCCTGGTGGTCCAGAGGCATAGATGGAGCAGCGTACTAGACCCCCAAGGTGATTCAGCTATGTACCCCACAAGATCTGAAGGTGGGAATCGGATGTTGGTTACCCATGGGAGAGACTCCAGCCTCAAGACTCTCCTTCCACTGCCCCTTTGAAGCTCCGTGCTTTATCTTTAATTACCCCATGCTGGAGCAATAGCACAGCGGGTAGGGCGTTCGCCTTACAAGTGGCCAACATGGCCGACCCGAGTTCGATTCCTCTGCCCCTTTCGGAGAGCCCGGCAAGCTACCGAGAGGATTCGATATGCCAGACACAGTAACGACAAAAGTCTCCAATGGAGACGTTACTGGGCCCGCTCGAGCAAATCGACGATCAACGGGAGGGCCTTTACCTTTACCTTTTACCCCATGCTGGAGCGATAGCACAGCGGGTAGGGCGTTCGCCTTACAAGCGGCCAACATGGCCGACCCGAGTTCGATTCCTCCGCCCCTCTCGGAGAGCCTGGCAAGCTACCGAGAGTATTCAATATGCCAGACACAGTAACAACAAAGTCACCAATGGAGACATTACTGGGCCCGCTCGAGCAAATCGACGATCAACGGGAGGGCCTTTACCTTACCCCATGCTTAACACAGAAGCAAACCTAAGGGTGGAAAATTCTTAGAGAAAGGAGCCTCGAGAGGGACGGAAACGCCCACAGCTTCATCTTGTGGCATTTCAGCATAACTTCCGTGGCCCAATTTTCCCACGTTTAAGATTCTAAGTCCTTCTCTTTGCTTAAATGTTAAGTTTGGAGTCATTAAGGATCCAGCACACAGCTTGGGCCGCTGGAACGGGAGCAGAGCGGATAGGGCTTTTGCCTTGCATCCACAGGACCCGGTATATTCATAGGCTTCCCATACGGTTTTTCAGTCATGTCCATAGTGATTCCTGAGTGAAGAGGCAGGAGAAGGCCCTGAGCATATCTGGGTGTGGCCACAACCATAAAGGAACAAACAAGAAAGAAAAGTAAAACATAGAGCTTCAGTTCCTTGATGGTGAATTCTCTCACCCTGACTTGACGGTGTCAGAACTGTATATTCTTCCATTCCCCGCATTGGTGTAGAGGAGGGTTCGTGTCCCCTCATAATGTGGGGTGATGTGGTGTAGGTTGCCCATGACAGGAAACATTCAAAGGGCTCGGTCACAGGCATCACACCGTGCGTTCAGAACTTTATTTGTACAGAGAGCAAAGAACAATAAATGTAAGAAAATAACCTTGCCTTGCTCACTAAAGGTTCAGATCAATCCTCTTCACCTCTCAAGGTTTAGAGACAAAGCTAGCGAAACCCACTTGAACCCCGAGGAGATTCAGCTATCCACCTCACAAAGATCTGAAGGCTGGAATCGAACCCAGATTACTCAAGTGAAAGACAAGCAACCGCAGGCTTTCCTTCCTAATGCTGCACCTGTGGAAGAGGATGCTTGATCCTTTATTACCCCATACTCAACACTGAAGCAAACCTAAGGGTGGAAAATTCTTAGAGAAACGAACACATTCTGTTACTTTATGTTCCCAAGATGAAAGCAATCTTTCTATGTCTGTCCTTTTCTTTCAGACTAACACCCGAGAATACCCGAGACAAGTGCCAGGAGGTTTACTCCATCGCATGGAGGCCAGCCGCACACGCTAGGGGAAAAGGCAGCTCAGATAGGGAAGGGAGCACCAAATAAAGGGTGCTGGGAGGATCCTCACAGGATGGGAGATGCATGCTGAAAGTTAACTATAGACCGAACATGATTGCCACTCAATGCCTCATTTGCAAACCACAGCCCCCCAAAGGAGAGAGAGAGCAAAATGGAATGCCCTGCCACAGAGGCAGGGTGGGATGGGGGGATGGGAATGGGAGGGACTAACAGGGATCAGTGGTGGTGGAGCGATGGGTACTCGATAATTGTCTAACTGAAACCCAAGCACAAAAATTTGTAAGTCCTCAACTGTACCTCATGGTGATTCACTAATAAAAAATAAATAACAGAGAAAAGATCCTGGAGAGGGACAGTAACGCCCACAGCATCATCTCGTGGTCTATCACCTGAACTGCCGTGGCCCACCTTTTCCACGCTTTAGATTTCCAACCTATTTCTTTGCTTCAATGTTAGGTATAGGGTCATTAAGTCTCAAGCAAGCCACTTGGGTCTCTGCAGTGGGAGCAAAGAGGTTAATGCTCTTGGCTTGCAGTCACAGGCCCCAGTTCTTTCTCTGGGTCTCCATACAGCCCCACAATCATGCTGGAGTGATTCCTGAATGCAGCATTAGGAGAACCTCTGCTGTTGCTGGATTTGTGTCCCCCAAACTATGAAGAAACCAAATACAAGCAAAACAGCCCCAGTCCCTTATTAGGGGATTTCCTCACCCCAACGTGGGGGTTTCTGAGCTGTATCTTGCTGTATCCATGCTGCCTCTTCCTTGTAGTAGAGGTTTGGGCTCCCTCAGAATGTGGGGTGCTGGGGTGTGGGTTGCCCATAACAGAAAATATTTCTCAATGGCTTGGTCACAGACATAGCAAAGTGGCTTCAGAAGGTTTCTAGCTCAGTGATGAGAACAAAAAATAAAAATAAATGGCCTTGCCTTACTCTTTCCACGTCAGGTTCAATCCTCTGCACCCCTCCTGGTCCAGAGACAAAGCGGGAACAACCCACTCGACCCCCAAGAAGATTCAGATATGTACCCCAAAAGATCTGAAGGCTGAAATCAAACCCAGATTATTGTAGTGAAAGAAAGCACTCACACAGTTATCTTACAACAGCACCTGTGGAAGCGACTTGCTTGATCCGTAATTATTCCATACTTATCACTGAAGCAAACCCAAGGGTGGAAAATTCTTAAGAGAAACAGGCCTGGGGAGGGAACTCCACATGAGGACCCATTGCCTAGAATGGAACGAACAGGGTGACAGACTGTCTGAGTTCATCATGTCAACCAAGACCTTCTATGGTAACTCACAGTTCCAAAAGGCTGAATCTAAACATTGGAGATGGAAGTCTCCCAGTGGATGCTTCCACAATGGAATAGACCACATCATATTCAATCGGCGGTTTTGCCTAACTGATGTTGCTGTTGTCCCAAAATTTCAAACGGGATCAGACAACCGTCTCCTTCGTGCAAAATTCTACCTCACAGAACGAGGAAAAAAGAATGCACAGTTTAAGAAGAGAAGTACCAGAACGACCACTAACTGGGAGTTCTTTGGCTCTGTTGCAGCAACATTTGAAGATGCCATCATTGACAACACTGATGAGGAATACGATCGAAGGATTCAGCACCTCCATGATTGTGCGAGGAATGCCAAGAGAGAGATAACCACAAAAAACCGCCTTTCTTCGAACACTCTTGAACTTATTCACCAACGTGGCTTGGCACATGCATCAGGCAACCGCAAGCGAACATTCGAGCTGGCCAAACAATGCAGAGAAGCCATCAAGGATGACCTCAAAGAAAGGAGAGCAGCGGTGCTGGTAGATGCGGCAGAAGTCGGGAAAAGCATTGGTAATGCTTGCCTATCCTTGACCAACTACAAGACCAAGATGACTGCCCTCTGACATCCTGATGGATCTATCACATCTTCCAGAAGGGCAATGGAGAAGATTATTCATGACTTCTACTCAGATCTCTTTAATAGCCATGTCCACTTGCCCACATACCACATTCCGCGTGATGGATATGTCGTTCCCAATGTCCTCCCTTCCAAAATCCAACGTGCAATCTCGTCGGTAAAGAAACAAAGAGCTCCTGGCCCAGACAAGATCAGACCTGAAAACCTGAAGAACTCACCATCAGTACTCATCAATACACTGGCTCAGCTCTTCACACGCTACCTCTCTGAATACAAGGTTCCATCCCAGTGGAAAACCAGCAGGACTGTACTACGATACAAGAAGGGAGACATCCACGACATTGGCAACTATCGCCCAATCTGCCTATTGTCTGTCATCTACAAACTGTTCACTCGAGTCATCCTGAATAGGATTAGCAGAACACTAGATGAAGGACAACCATGTGAACAAGCTGGATTCCGAAAAGGATTCAGTATCATCGACCATATCCAAACATTTCTAAGCTCATTGAGGTTTCTCAGGAGTTCAAGATGTCGCTTTGTCTAACATTCATTGATTTAAAGAAGGCCTTTGATTCTGTTGAGACAGAAGCAGTCATAAAAGCCCTAGCCAATCAGGGCATACAAACCCAATACATCAGGATCCTTCGTGAGCTCTATTATGGATTCACGACCAGGATCTCACCACTCTACAAAGAAGTAATCATCCACGTCAAGAGAGGGTTCGACAGGGTGATACCATTTCACCAAAACTCTTCAGTGCCACCCTCGAGAACATCATGCGATGACTGGAATGGGAAAGAATGGGAGTGAAGATAGATGGTCGGCAACTACACCACCTCCACTTTGCTGATGGCATCATTCTAATAACACCAAATATCAGCCAATCGGCACAAATGCTGAAAGACTTCGACCATGACTGTGGAAAGGTTGGACTACAGCTGAATCTTACGAAGACAATGTTTATGAGAAACAGCCTCGTTCTGGACACTCCATTCGCTCTCAAGGGAACCATCTCTGAATGCAACAGTTATATATACCTACGTCAAGAAATCAACATGATGAATGACCTGGCACCTGATTTACGCAGGAGGAAGAGAGCGGCTTCGAAAGCCTTCAAGAGCGTTGAAGAAATAACTAAGAGGACAAAGAACCTCCAGCTTGAGCACATCTCTTCGATTCCACTGTTCTTCCTGCTTTAACATATGCCTCAGAGACCTGGGCCCTACGAAAACCGGATGAGAATGCTATTTGGGTCTCTCAAAGAGGAATCGAAAAAGCTATGCTTGAAATATCACACTTCACTCAAATGAGAGATAGAATTCGGAGTTCTGATCTCCGTCAACGCTCAAGAATCAGGGACGCTGTCTCATTTGCCAAGGCATCAAAAATCAGATGGGCTGGACACGTAATGAGGTTTACAGACAACCACAGGCCTAGAGCCATTACTGACTGGATTCCAAGGGACGTCAAAAGATCATGTGGATGCCCACCTACAAGATGGTCAGACTTCTTCATCAAGACCCTGAGTGATCGGTTTGAGGGTCTGCATGTTCCTAGAATGAACAGTTGCCATTGGGCTACACTAGCACGCAACAGGGATGAATGGAGATATTACTGGCACCCGCTCGAGTAATTCGATGAATAACGGGGCATCAAGTGATCAAGTGATAGGAAGACAGTTACAAAGACAAGCCTGTGGCTTGGGAGTTGATTGTCTCCAGATAATATTACCTCCTGGACATCTGCTCTCTTGACTTAAGCCTCAGTTGCCCTTACTTCCTTGATCCCCAAAATCAGGGTCCCTAAGACGGACTGGATGGACTCAGGGCAAGTGTTGAGCTAGCTACCCTGGCATCAAAATGGGCCTGGCCAAAGTACCATAATGCTTATCTATAAGTTAAGAGCATGGTCATGGACAAATTCTGTCATGAATCAGATAGTAATAACTAGACTTGGACCCTAATGGGATTAGGAGTGATTGATCTGGCCTGAGCACTGTAGTCTGAGTTTGTGGTGAGAATTCCCCAGGAGTGTCACCCCACAAGCCTAAAAATGTCTAGTACTGTGTCCATACAGAACGGTAAATATTAGGAAGTAAAACTGTCACTGTCACTGTCCTCCCGTTGTTCATCGATTTGCTCGAGCAGGCCCAGTAACGTCTCCATTGGAGACATTATTGTTACTGTGTTTGGCATCTCGAATACATCACGGGTAGCTTGCCAGGCTCTGCCTTGCGGGCAAGATACTCTTGGTAGCTTGCTGGGCTCTCCGAGAGGGGACGAGGAATCAAACTCGGGTTGGACATGTTGGCTGCGTGCAAGGCAAACGCCCTACCACTGTACTATCGCTCCAGCCCCTGTAAATAATGGGTCTTGATGATTGAATCCAGGTGAAAACTGATTAAATAGCAACTAAGTAAAAGGGTACAAAAACCACCTCTCGATCACAGCTGTCAGTGTCACTCTTTTTGTTTTCTTTTGTTTTTTTGGTCAAACCCAGAGATGCACAGGGGTTACTCCTGGCTCTACACTCAGGGATTACTCCTGTTGGTTCTTGGGGGACCCTATGGAATGCTGGGAATTGAACCTGGGTTGACTATGCAATGCGAACGTCCTACCCGCTGTGCTATCACTCCAGCCCAGTGTCTCATTTTTGTTTGGACTCTGGTTTGAGGCAGAGACCCCAGTTGGTAAGGTTTATGAGAGAGATCGACCAGGATGTTGCAGTGAATCTTTTGGAATAAAAAAAAAGAGGCAAATCTCCACACTTCAGACCTTCCTCTGTTATGTTTTGAGGAGTCACACCTGCTTTGCTTAGGCCATACTCTTGGCTCTGTGCCCATCTATACCTGTGAGGGAGGACATAGGTATCCTTATGGGGATCTGGACTTTGAATCCAGATCAGTCTTGTGCAGTCGAGCACCTTCCCACTGTATCAGCTCTGCACTCCATGTTTTCAGATTTTTATTAGATTTCCCTAAGCATTGAGGATAAATATTTCAGAAAAGTTTAGGATAATGGCCCAGTCATTATTCTGTAATAGGGTGGATTAGACATAGTTGAAATGGACTTGACTGTGCACAGAAAGATTTCTGATGGTTCCATGAAAGGATGGAACAGGCCCCTTGATCAAACTATTTTACAAATGGTGGGTACCTTGCAGATGCCCAAAATCCAATCTCAGCAGGCAATAACATCAGCTGTGATGACGAACTATAAAGGGTGGTCACATACCTGAATTTTACTCTTCTCATTTCAGTTATATTAGGAGAAAAGATGACAAAATGTTGCATTTGCAAGTGGTAAAATATCAATCTTACTAGCCACTAGAATGATTAAAACCGTTTTTGTTCTGTCCAAAAGATGAAGTCTACAAAATGAACTAGTACACTTTGGTGCCCATTAGCGCCTATGTGTCTTCGTTCTTAGGGTTGGTTCATACATGATTTTATTTATTGAAGTATGTTTTATGTAATTCATGCCATACCTGGCAGTTCATAGGCGTTTGTGTTATTTTGGATGCCAGGAATAGAACTCAGGAAAACCATGTTTAACACAAGCATTAAACCAAAGTACTAACCTCTTTCCCCATACTCTTGGTTGAAAACGTGTTTCTAAAGCTGCGTCCTGGGGTTTCCTTGTAGGTTCTTTGATAGCATGTTTTCAAGGGGTAGAGTGTTCACTGTACAGTGCTCTCTGATGTTCTTCCCGGCCTTTGCTCCTGTCCAGTGTCTCTCCAGCTCTATGGGTTGCTGCTAGGCCAGTTCCTCTGCATCTTCAGGGCTGGCTTCAGAAAGACTGCACCCATCTTGATTAATGACTTCCCAGAGAAACTCATTGTCCCAGGAGCCATTCACAACCTACTTGTCTGTTTTACTTTGAATCAACCTGCTTTTGTTTTCATGATGGACATGTTGGGAAGCATTGGTTCTATGTTTAACCAGTACAGGATCAAAGGACTCCACCTTAACTCCTGCCCTGAAGTCTGTGACCAGCCCCTTCAGCACTTGCCTCTCCTCTTTTTGAATCGAGCTCATCCCCCCTGCACTGATTCAACTGGGCTACCATAATGGTCTGTCTGCTCTTGGAACCTGGCACTTTAAGGCTCCTTGGTGAAATGGATGATGTCACAGATGGGAGTCTTCCATGTGCACCTTTACTTCCTAATGATTTAAAGTGGATCAGGCCTCCTCTGGGCACACGTTTAAAGGACAAAGTGATACTTCAGTCGAAAGGGGACACCGAAGGCCAATTAGTGGCAGGACATGAGGAACTCTCACCTCCAGTGCCTGTAATGTGACCTACAGGATCGTGCCAGCTTTCGGGGCACTTTTGTGATTGTTTTTCACTCCGTCCCCCCATCCATAGCCAGTGGGTTCCTGGGGTTTGCCTTGCTCCAGAGGCTTTAGGAGGATATAGAGCTTTGCTGCGTTCTCTGGGGGGATTTAGAACGGCACAGGGGTCTCGGGTGTGAGTGCATTATCCTTGGAGGCATCTTCACTTCCAGCTCTGCGATGGGGCAGCATGGCCAGGATGCAGAGCTGAGCATGGGGGCTGTGGTTCTTGAGGATGCTGGACCTGTGATTGCAGAAGTCTTGACCATCCCAACCTTCTCAACCAGGGGATTTCTGGGCCCTGTCCTGCAGCTTTCTGTGTAATCATGTGTATGTAAAACAGCCAGATCACTTTGAGCGGCAGCTCCTCAGTCCCCAGTGGTGAGGGACCCTGTTGAAGCCAGTCTTTTTTCATTGGAACCTGCCAGGAGGAATCCTGGGGGCCTGCTCCTAGCATGTGGCTGAGAGTTGTAAATAAATGAATAAATAAATGAACGTTGGGACTCAGAGAGATGTCTTGGCAGATGTTTGCAAAGTATTTGTGTGAATTTTATTTCCTTCATAAATACAAAGACTCTCTTCTTGACATGTTATCTGTTCAGCTCATCCTTCTCTACCTATCCCAGACCTGGCGACCCCCAGCTGTCTGGATCAACTGATCCTATCCCAGAAATGAGGACACATGAACCTTCCTGACCAGGGAATTACCTGGTCAGGAATGTTTGAAGCCTGGCCCTTTAAGGCTCTGGGTGACGGTGCAGGTGATGTCACAAAATCCGGGTCCTTTATCCGCCCAGCCTTGGCTTTCTTTGCAGAAGTGCCTGCGGGTCGCGTGGCTACGGAAGGTGAGGAGCGGGTGAGAGGGCACCCAGGGGGGCAGGGGGTCCGGGAAGGTCGGTTTCCCGCCGGCCGCCCAAGTGGTAGCTCTGAGCGCCTGAACTTCCACGGTCTCTGCCTTGTGGGAGGCGGGGTCTCTCCGTGGTGGTGGCCCGGGGTGACTGCCCCTCACCCGGGACGCACCGAGGGCTCCTGCCAAGAGGTTTATCTTGTTTATAAATTGATTTTGAGGTAAAAATAGTCCTTGTTACTGAGGAGAACTTACTTAGAAAGATGCGTAAGGAGGGAACGCGGCCGGGGTTCGATCCCGGCACCCCACAGCGTCCCTTTACCTGTGGTTCTCAGGACTCCCTCCCTGGGGATCCGAGGATCCTTTGGGGTGTCGGGATGCGAGGCCAGCGCTCTCCCTGCTGACCCATCGCTCTGGTCCCTCAGAAAGCAGAAAGTGTCAGAGCTAGAGGGAGTCTCAGTCTACCCCCAGATCTGAAGGGTTGGGTGAGGGCACCTCAGCGTTATCTTAGTTTCGGGGCAACTCCAGCACCTGGTCAGTCATGGGGTTGGGTGGGTCATCCCAGCAGTGTCCCCAGGACATCCCATTACAGGCCCCCTGTCATTCCTTAGTCAGATTGTGGAGTAGGTAAAGCACGGGATTCCCTCATCAAATGGACCTGGGGGCGCATTCTTTTTCCTCGTGGGGGGGTGTGTTGAGCCCCACCTGGCAGTGTTCAGGGGTCAATCCTGGCGTTGCTCAGGGTACCCCATATCTGGGTCAGCAGCATGAAGGAAAAAACACCCTCCCCTCTGTCCTGTCTTTCTTGGGGGGTGTTGGGGCTGGATGGGGGGAGGGACTGGGCATATTCTTTATGTGCTTGGGGCTCAAAAGCATTTGGCAGAGCCTTTGAATTCACTGGTTCTTGTGCATTCAGTGGGTTTTGGGAGTTCAGGGAGGTGGGGAGCTTCTCTTTTGTTTTTATTTATTTATTTTGCATTTTGGGTCACACCCAGCGAGGTATTATGGTTACTCCTGGCTCTATATTCAGAAAGCACTCCTAGTGGTGCTAGGAACCATAAGAGATGCCCAGAATTAAACCCAGGTTGGCCACCTTCAAAAGAAATGCTCATTTGTCTATGCTATCACTCAAGCCCCAAGGTGTGGAGCTTTAAGCCAGCTCAGGTTGCGGTCTGGAGGGGTACATCAGGGTAGTGCTACAGTGGGTCTTGCAACCAAATATGCCATCTTAGCAGGAAGTAGCTTGGGCACTTCCAGAGTGTGCCCTAAACCCTCTAATAATGTAATTTAGGATCACTATTGGCCACCACACATTTATTCATTTAAATGAATTAATTATTCAGTATGTAGGAAGTACAACGGCAAGATTCAGATACTTCTCCTGCATTTGCATTCAGGGATCACTCCTGGCTGGACTCAGGGCATCATATGGGATGCCAGGATTCAAACTTGGTTTGGCCGGAGTGTAAGACAAGCACCTCACCTGCTATAGTGTGTCTCCAAACTCTTTACAGAGAAATTTTTTTTTTATTTTTAAGGTCACACCCAGCATTGCTCAGGGTTTACTCAGGCTTTGCATTCAAGAATCACTCCTGGCAGTGCTGGGGGACCACATGGGATTTCGGGAATTGAAAGGCAAACACCCTACCTGCTGTACCATCGTTCCGGCCACAAAAATGTCTTCATTACTTAATTTATTTTACTTTTTTGGCCACAGCAGCACTCAGTGCTCAGGGGTTACTCTTGTTTCTGAGTTCATGTATCATTTTTAGCAGTGTTGGAGTGGGTGAGCCTATGTCCTGTTGCATATTGACCCCGGCTTAGCTGCTTGAAAGAAAAGCACCGTATCAACTTATTAGCTTTGCTAACCGTATGTGATTATATTTCCTAAGAAAAAAGAATTTCTGCCTGACCTGTCGAGATTCCAAGCATCTCCACTGTCCATCTCTCTAAGACCAGGGGTGTGCCCTGCTGTTGAAGTGAGTACTTGCAGAAAGGGGTGTTCCGGGGACCAGCTGCAATAGGTTCTAAATGTCTCACTCTTAGGGGCTGGTGCAGTAGTACAGCCAGGTGGGTGTTTGTCTTTCTTGCCGTGACCAGAGTTATCCCTGCCACAACATCACTAGGTGATATTGTCCCCTGAGCATCACTAGGTATGACCCCAACCCTCCCACTCCAGAATTTATCTTGACACATGAGCATTCTTTGAGCATCTTTTTGGGGTTGGAGTGTTTCTCCTGTCTTTCCCTCTCCCCCCATCCCCACTCCATTTGCTACAAACTTGGAGATAGTAAGAGACTCTCCCCCTTTTGTGTCTGTGTGTGTGAGATGCAGAGGGAGCCATGCTATGTCCCTCAAAGTTAAATCAGGTGCTCAGCCCTCTGAGCTCCTCTCCTTGGGTGCATCTCACTACTTGGGGAGCAGATGAGGTGAGATTTGGGGCCACACCTGGTAGTACTTGAGGTCTGTGCCCTGCTCTGTGCTCAGGGGACTAGTGGACACTGGCTACCAGGGAAGGCCCTCTGGACTTTCAGGGGCTGGCATCTGCTTCAGTCTGGTGTGCTCTCTCCTGTTTATACCTTCATTGAAAGCTCTTGCATGAGAAATTTCTTGAGCCCTTTCAACAGATGGCCGGTAGGGGAAAATGAAGGAGTTGGTGGCTCTGGGCAAAATTATGGACTTTAAAATCTCGTTTGGGCTAAAATTAATTTTTCTTTTCTTTTTTTTTCTCTTTTTTCTTTTTGGGAAACAGCAGTAATGCTCAGGTGTTATTTCTGGCTTGGCACGCAGGAATCACTCCTGGCAGTGCTTTAGGGACT
Source organism: Sorex fumeus (assembly GCF_029834395.1). Lineage (NCBI taxonomy): Eukaryota > Metazoa > Chordata > Mammalia > Eulipotyphla > Soricidae > Sorex > Sorex fumeus. The sequence goes on from NW_026606191.1 coordinate 3,299,566, forward strand.
TTATGTGATGCTGGGGACCAAATATATGCCCTGCCAACTGTACTATAACTCTGACTTAAAGTATAATTTTTCATCCTCTTTTTCTTTTATAAAATCACATACCCACAGGAGTAAAATCATAGTCTGAAAACCTGACCTGTAAGCTCTGAGCATTTCTGGATGTGGTCCCAAAACAAAACAACAAACCCAGAGGACTGACCGTTCAGAATATATTACTAGATTTCACACCTTTTCTGTTGGCAGTTAACTCCTCATTGCCTTTATTTGGGCAGGAAGAGGATTGGCTATGCGGGATTTTGCCAAACCCAGCAGTGTTCCAGTATCACTGCTTGGAAATTCAGGTTGTGAAGTTAAGTCTTTTGCGTTCATGACAAGTGCCCTGCCACTCACTGTCAGCTCTTCTGAGCCGCTGGAAACCTTTGAAATTGCAGCCTGTACTTCTGGCTCAGGTTTGTACCAGGAGGCCCCAGGTGCCAGCAACCCTGCCCTGACCTCTATCTACCAGCTGGGCCTCAGACAACCAGCCTTACACATTTACCTGCATTTTTCTAGTTGTTCTCTGCTCATCTGGTCTCTGGCCCTTTAATGCTGCTTGCAGACGCGGAAGTGACGTCACAGCAGGGCATTTAGGTGTTTGCGTGCAAGATGCTGATTCAGGCCTCTATTTGTTAGCAGGTGAATGGAGAAGAGGCTGTCCCTCATGGAAGGGGTCTGTGAAGGCAGGTTTCGTGGCAGCACTTTGGGGCACATTTGGACAAGTGAGAGGTATTTGCCTCTGAAAATTTACTCTTTGGATTATATATATATATTTTTTTTGCTTTTTGGGTCACACTCAGTGTTTCACATGGGTTCCCCTGACTTATGCACTCAGCAATTACTCCTGGTAAAGCTCAGGGAACCATATTGTTGCTGGGATTCGAACCCGAGTTGGTCACATGCAAGTCAAACATCCTACCCGCTCTGCTATCACTTCAGCCCCACTTTGGATTAATTTTAATAGCTGCTTTTATTCAGGGGAGTTGGAAGGGATTTTTGATGCTTAAGGTTTACTTCTGGTTGTGCATCTCAGGAATTATTCTGTGGTGCTATTGGGCTGCTTTGGGATGGGGAGGTTTGTCCTGGATCAGCAAGGCAAGCATCCTAGTCGCTTCACAGTGAGTCCAACCCCACTATTGGTGTTTTTTCCCCATATATAGAATTTCTACTTCCTGGGAGTATGGTACCGCCAGCAGGTCACTCTGTGCCTGTAAGTCGAGTGCATCAGCAGCCGATGGCACCGTCAGACTTCCAGATACTCCAAAATAGATGCTGTGCCTTTAGCCAGACTCCAAAAACTTTGGGCAAAGTCTCCCAAGAAAGTAAACGGCCAAAAGTTAGGTATGTGCGAGACACACCAACAAACCATTTCCGGCTCAGCTATATAATTGGAGGCAAGGTCTCTCTGGTTCCTGATCAAACTGCTTAAAGGCTATGATCCCAGAGACTCAGAGACAAATCTCTGAACCCAGCGGCTTTTTGCAGAGATGTGCCCTGTTCCTGCAATGAGCTATCGGCGACAGACCACCACAAGGGGGAAAGGGTGTGTCTCTCCGCCTGATCCCACTTGGTGGCTTGGTGACCACCATCTTCCAGAGGCCATTGGACAGAGAGGTTTGGGCCTGCAGTGACAAGACATTCGGGGCCTTATGGGATTGGGGTGGACTCTGCCCTTTCCTCCTCACCTCAATGAGACCCCAGGTCGCTGCCCATGTACAGACTCTTTGGCTCTTGATCACTCTGTTTAACGGCCATGATGCCAGAGTCTCAGAAACAAATCTCGGAACACAGCGGCTTTCAGCAGAAATGTGTCTGGTTCCCAGAGTAGGTTACCAAAGCTGGGTATTTCAGGTGGGAATAGGTTTCAAGCCTGGCGGCTCAGTGGCCGCATCTCTAAGGGCTTCTAGACGGTTAGGTTTGGGACTGCAGTGAGGAGATATGCAGGGCCTAATGGGATGGTGGTGGAGCCGGCCCTTTTCCCCCCGCCCCAACGAAACCCCGGGTTGTCTGGTGCCTACGATTGACCTCTATGGCTCGTGATCAAGGTGAGTAATGGCCATGATCCCAGAGATTCAGAGACAAATCTCGAAACCCAGTGCCTTTTAGCAGAAATGCGTGTGGACCCTGCAGTAGGTTACTGTCCCAGGTCCACCCCAGGGGGAATTGGTGCTGTCCCCCCAAATGTTCCCCCTTGGCAGCTCGGTGGCTTCCATCCTCCAAAGGCCTTTGGAAAGTCAGGTTTGGGCCCACACTCACAAAGATACATGGGGCCTCGCAGGATGGGAGTGGAGCCGGCCAATTCCTCCCCACCCCAACAAGAGCCTAAGTCATTCCCACGAACCGCCTCTCTGGCTTGTGATAAAGATGTTTAATGGCCATAATCCCAGAGACTCTGGAACAAATCTCGAAACCCAGCAGGTTTTTGCAGAAATCCCTCCAGATTTAGTTGTTAAAATTTCAGAATTCCAAAATCATATGTTATTTATAACCAGCAATCGAAAAAGAATAGTCTACTGTTGCGTTTTTGCCAGATCTGAGTGCTGGAGTAAAATCCCAAATAATAATGGTAGGTCTTGTGTCAAAATATTGAATGTAATCAAAGTAGAGAGAAGAATTTGGAAATTATCTGCCCCATGGGTAGAGGAAGGCTGTGGGATGGCGTTATACTTGGGTTTTTAGTGGTGGAAAATGGGCATGGTGAGGGGACAGGTGTTTCATTGTATGACTGAGACTTAAACCTGAAAGCTTTCTAAGTGCTCTCCCATTTCTTCCCATTTTTTCCCATTTATTTAGAAATGGCCAGAGCAATAGTAGAGCAAGTAGGATGCTTACATTACATGTGGCCAACCCAGTAGTCCTCCAGTCCACAACATCTTTGAGTTGCTCATTGGATATTGAACGTCCCCTTCTCATCCCTAGAACATGTGATGTGGGGGTGTGGCATGGGTTAGGGGTGTCTTGTCCCCGGAGCTCTTCATTGCGGAGAGATCCAGTGCTTTGCTTTCTTGACTTTGCTGTGATTCTTCCTTATCTGTCATGTATGTCGAGTAGTCCATGTGTTTCAAGGCCCTTGTGTTACCAGCTGTATAACTGGCCAAACTGTACAACTAAAGAGTCAGGTAACCTTTCTGGACCCCACACAGTCAATCTTGACACCATGCATATCTTTGCCTTTGGATCTTTTCATGGTTTTTTTGAATATGGGAAGAAATTAAGTTTTCTTTTGTTTTGTGGCCTGGGGATGCTCAGCAGTTATTTCTGGTGGTTCTCATAAGTTGCTTTTAGCAGTGTTCAAGGATCAAACCCTGTCAGACTCATGGAAGGCAAATGCCTACCTGCTGCACGCTTGTACGCACCAAAAATTGTTTTATTGTATGTATGTTAAATTGTGACTGTGAGCCCATAGTGAAATTAATTAGGACCAGAACAGCAGTGCATCACGGAGGGTGCTCGCCTTACAGATGCCCCCTACTTTCGATGTCCAGCATCCCATATGGTATCCCAAGCATCACTGTGTCTGATTAAAAACAAAACCCAAAAGGCTTTTTTGGGGATTGCCGAGCTCCTCCCAGCAACACTTCCCGCAGATTTTTCCTTTATGTAGGCTTGCTTGGACTGTGAGAACTATGGAGATGTCCTCCACCTGCTTGGTCATTCAACTGCATTCCATTCAACATTGGACTAATTCTCATTGTGCATTTTGTTTGATTTCAGAACTCAAATCACAGGTTCAGGATGTGGCATTACAGCAATTTCTTTAGGGAACAGAGGTATTGCATACAAGTGTGCTGTAAGATTCTCTTGTTGAAACTAACTATTATGCCATTGGAGTGCTCAGTGGACCAAGCATGCGGCTTGAAAGGTGGGGTCCGGCTCCATCCCCACAACCACATCTATGGTCTCATCATCACAGAAAAAATATCAAAGCCTAATGCTGGGTCTAGAGGGTCTTTAACCTCAATGGGTACTGAAATCTGGAAATTTATTTTATTGTATTGTTTTTTAAAGTTTTCATTAAAATGCCAGTATTTTCAAAGTTATTGATAGTTGTATTTAGGCGTGCAATAATTGAACACCAATTCCTGCATCAGCTTCCCTGCACCCATGTTCCCGTTTTCCCTCCTTACCCAGGTGCCCACTCTACCCCCGCCTGTCATCTGGACAAGCACATGACTAGGTTTCAGTGGTTGCCTCTTAGATCTCTTGTTTTCAGTTCTGTTGCATCTGTGTTTTGGGTAAATGGCTACACCCCTCACTCATGTCACTGGCATAAATGAATCCCTGATCCCTGGAAACTTCTGTGTCTCTTCCGCCCCAAATTTCTTTCCTTCTTTGTCCGGCTTCTCTCTAAACACTGGAATCAGGGATGATTTAAGCAGCCCCTTTACATTATATTTCCATATCCGGTGTTTGGTATTCCACAGATTAGTGAACAGCATCCTGTTTTTGTTTCTTTTTCTGGCTAACTTCACTCAAGACGGTATCTTCCAGTTCCAACCATGTTGCTGCATAAACACAGTAATTCTAAAACCTAAAAAATATATCAATTTATCCCCCTTTATTCATCGATTTATTCGAGTGGATGCCAGTAACGTCTCCATGCATGCCTGTTGCGTGCTAGTGTAGCCCAATGACATCTGTTTGTTCTAGGAACATGCAGAGCCTCAAACCGATTTTTCAGGGTCTTGAGGAAGAAGTCTGAACATTTTGTAGGTGGGCGTCCACACGATCTTTTGACGTCCCGTGGAATTCAGTCAGTAATGGGTCGAGGCCAGGGGTTGTCTGTAAACCTCATTACGTGTCCTGCCTATCTGATTTTTGATGCCTTGGCAGATGAGACAGCGTCCCTGATTCCTGGCCGTTGATGGAGATCAGAACTCCGGATTCTATCTCTCATTTGAGTGATGCGTGATATTCCAAGCATAGCTCTTTCGATTCCTCCTTGAGAGACACAAGTAGCGTTCTCATCCTGTTTTCGTAGGGCCCAGGTATCTGAGTCATATGTTAATGCAGGAAGAACAGTGGAATTGAAGACATGTGCTCGAAGCTGGAGGTTCTTTTTCCTCTTAGTTATTTCTTCAACGCTCTTGAAGGCATTCCAAGCTGCTCTCTTCCTCCTGCGCAACTCAGGTGCCAGGTCATTCATCATGTTGATTTCTCAAACTAGCTATATATAACTGTTGCATTCGGAGATGTTGGTTCCATTGAAAGAGAATAGAGGATCAGGAATGAGGCTGTTTATCATAAACATTGTCTTCATAAGATTCAGCTGTAGTCCGACCTTTCCATACTCACAGTCGAAGTAGGGCAGCATTTGTGCCTCTTGGCTGATGTTTGGTGTTATTAGAACGATGTCATCAGCAAAGCGGATATGGTGTAGTTGCCGACCATCTATGTTCACTACCATTCCTTCCCATTCCAGTCATCACATGATGTTCTCAAGGGTGGCACTGAAGAGTTTTGGTGAAATGGTATCACCCTGCCTAACCCCTCTCGTGACATGGATGAAAATTTCTTTGTAGAATGGTGAGATCCTGGTAGTGAATCTGTAATAGAGCTCACGGAGGATCCTGAAGTATTGAGTTTGTACACCCTGATTGGCTAGGGCTTCTATGACTGCTTCCGTCTCAAAAGAATCAAAGGCCTTCTTTAAATCAATGAACATTAGACATAGCAGCATCTTGAACTCCTGAGAAACCTCAGTGAGCTTAGTAATCGTGTGGATATTGTAGATGGTACTGAATCCTTTTCAGAAGCCGTTTTTTTCACATGGATGTTCTTCATCTAGTGTTCTGCTAATCCTATTCAGGATGACTCAAGTGAACAGTTTGTAGATGACAGACAATAGGCAGATTAGGCGATAGTTGCCAATGTCGTGGATGTCTCCCTTCTTGTATCGTAGTACAGTCCTGCTGGTTTTCCACTGGGATGGAACCTTGTATTCAGACAGGTAGCGTGTGAAGAGCTGAGACAGTGTATTGATGAGTACTGATGGTGAGTTCTTCAGGTGTTCAGTTCTGATCTTGTCTGGGCCAGGTGTTCTTTGTTTCTTTACTGACTAGATGGCATGCTGAATTTCGAAGGGAGAACATTTGGAACGATATATCCATGGTGCAGAATGTGGTATGTGGGCAAGTGGACATGGCTATTAAAGAGATCTGAGTAGAAGTCATGAATAATCTCCATTTCCCTTCTGAATGATGTGATAGATCCATCAGGATGTTGAAGGGTAGTCATCTTGGTCTTGTAGTTGATGAAGGATAGGCGGGCATTACAAAAGCTTTTCCCGGCTTCTGCCGCATCTACCAGCATCGCTGTTCTCCTGTCTTTGAGGTCATCCTTGATGGCTTCTCTGCATTGTTTTGCCAGTTTGGACGTTCGCTTGCGGTTGCCTGAGGCATGTGACAAGCCACATTGGTGAATAAGTTCAAGAGTGTTCGAAGAAAGGCAGTTTTTTCGTGGTTATCTCTCTCGGCCCCGAGAGTCCCAGCAGCAGGAATCCCTGAGCAATGCTGGTGTGACCTTCTCCCCACCTACGTTAATTAAAATTCTTCTTAACACACTGTAGTTTCTCTGATTGCTGTTACCTTCAACCCAGACATCTGGAGATGCTGGAGTTGAATCTGGCTTCTGCTACCCTCCTCCACGGAGAACAGAAGACATGGGTCTTCTCATGTATATAAGAACCTCAAAACTCAGGACGGAAGATGGCACACTCAGCAATGCGGGGTACTGTGATATGTGGACGTGGGGTCTGGAGACCTTTAGAACTGAGTTGGTTGGACACATCGTACTGCAGGAAGGCAAGCCTCTCCTGTGTCACCCTGCTCTCTCTCGGGTAGCTGGCTCTGGAGCACTGCTCACTGGGTATCCTTCCACACATAGAGTGATTGAGCGAGCACCAGGCAGCAAGGGTACCCGGACACAGATCCCCAGTTTATTCTCTTACCCAAGGCCCAGTCAGACGCGGGCAGGGCCGGAAGATGCTGGACTCTCTCATCCCCTCCAGCCCTTTACGGGTGTAAGAGAGTTGAATCCACCAGAGGTGGCTCCTCTTGGCACACGGACCCCTTGAGAATGAAGCAGCACCATTGGGGTGCTCCCCCATTGAGGTCTGGGGTCATCCCCCAAACCCCACCTGTCACCCCCTGCAAGACAAACTCCCAGCAGTCCCTAAAATCTGAATTTCAATTTACCTTGAATGCATCATTCAATCTCCCCCAGCCCTTGGGTGGGATACACAATGCCTCCATTATCTCTGGGTTCCTCACGGCTTGCCCTTTGACCATTTTTTTTTCATTTTTGTTTCCCACCTGGGTGATGATCAGGGGTTTCTCCTGAATATGCACTCAGGAATTGCTCTGGATGTGTGGTGCTTGGGGGATCTTGTGGCGAACACTCTGCTTCAACCTTTTGATGTCTTAAATATACACTCCTAGTTCATTCTTTACGTTACACTTCTCAAGTTCAAATTAAACTGGTGTCTTCAGTACTATGAGGGAAAGGGAATTGCTGATGATTACAATTCAGGGAAACACAAAGATCTTCCCATTCTGTAAACTCTTAAGAGTTCTTGCACTGTGTATTTTCATATGCCTACTAAGGTCTGAGCTCCTGGTGAACCTGAATTAACCTCCTGAGTTTCCTTAAATAGCAAACCATAATAATAATAGTAATGAATAATATTTCCTATGCCAGTGTCCCAGCACTTGGACTTGATGTGTATGTTCACCTGTAAAAAATTGGTCCTTTTTTTTTCTTTTTTGTTCACACCCAGAGATCCTCAGGGGATACTCCTGGCTTTCCACTCAGGAATCACTCCTGGCTGTGCTCGGGGGACCAAATGGGATGCTGGGAATCGAACCTGTGTCAGCCGCATGCAAGGAAAACGCCCTACCCTCTGTGCTATTGCTCTAGCCCCTGTAAATAATGAGTCTTGATGATGGAATCCAGGTGAAAACTGATTAAATAGGAACTAAGTAAAAGGGTACAAAAACCACCCCTCAATGACAAATATCAGTGTCACTCTTTTTGTTTTCTTTTTTTTTTGTCAAACCCAGAGCTGCACAGTTGTTACTCCTGGCTCTTCACTCAGGGATTATCCTGGCTGTTCTTGGGGGACCCTATGGAATGCTAGAAATTGAACCCGTGTTGGCTGCATGCAATGTGAACGCCCTACCCGCTGTGCTATCACTCCAGCCCAGTGTCTCATTTTTGATTGGACTTGAGGCAGAGACCCCGGTTGACAGGGTTTATGATAGAGATCAACCAGGATGTTGCAGTGAATCCTTTGGAATGGTATAAGAGTCAAACCTCCACACTTCAGGCCTTCCTCTGTTATGTTTTGAGGTGTCACACCTGCTTTAATCAGGCCATAATCTTGGGTCTGAGCTCATCCATACCTTCGAGAGAGAACATAGGTATCCTTATGGGGATCTGGACTTTGAATCCCGATCAGTCTTATGCAATCAAGCACCTTCCCGCTGTATCAGCTCTGCACTCCTAGTATTCATATTTTATTAGATTTCTTTTAGCATTGAGGATAAATATTTCTGAAAAGTTTAGGTTAATGGCCCTGTCATTATTCTGAAATAGGGTGGATTAGAGATAGTTGAAATGGACTTGACTGTGCACAGAAAGATTTCTGATGGTTCTATGAAAGCATGGAACAGGCCCCTTGATCAAAATATTTTACAAATGGTGGGAATGTGGCAGAATGCCCAAACTCCCATCTCAGCAAGCAATAACATCAGCTGTGATGACAAACTATAAATGGTGGTCACATTCCTGGATTTTACTCTGCTCATTTCAGTTATATTTGGAGAAAAGATGACAAAACGTTGTGTTTGCAAGTGGTAAAATCTCAACCCTGCTAGCCACCAGAATGATTAAAACTATTTTTGGTCTGTCCAAAAGACAAAGTCTACAAAATGATCTAGTATACTTCGGTGCCTATTAGCTTCTATGTTCCTCCGTTCTTAGGGTAGGTTCATACATGGATTTATTTATTGAAATTGTTTTATGTAATTCATGCCATACTTGGCAGTTCTTAGGAGTCTGTGTTGTTTTGGATGCTAGGAATGGAACTCAGGAAAACCATGTTTAACACAAGCATTAAGCCACAGTATGAACCTCTTTCCCCATACTCTTGGTTGAAAACTTGTTTCTAGAGCTGTGTCCTGGGGTTTCCTTGTAGGTTCTTATATAGCGTGTTTTCACGGGGTAGAGTGTTCACTGTACAGTGCTTTCTGATATTCTTCCCAGCCTTTGCTCCTGTCAAGTGTCTCTCCAGCTCTATGGGTTGCTGCTAGGCCAGTTCCTCTGCATCTTCAGGACTGGCTCAAGAGACACTGCACCCGTCTTGATTAATGACTTCCCAGAGAAACTCACTGTCCCAGGACTCATTCACAACCTACTTGTCTGTTTTACTCTGAATCAACCTGCTTTTGTTTTTATGATGGATGTGTTTGGGAACATTGGTTATATGTTTGACCAGTACAGGACCAAGGGACTCCACCTTAACTCGCTGCCCTGAATTCTGTGACCAGTCCCTCCAGCACTTGCCTCTCCTTTTTTTTAAATTTGAGCTCATCCCCCTTGAACTGATTCACCTGGGCTGCCATAATGGTCTGTCTGCACTTGGAACCTGGCACTTTAAGGCTACTTGGTAAAATGGATGATGTCACAGATGGGAGTCTTCCATGTGGACCTGTACTTCCTAATGATGTCAAGAGGATCAGGCCTCCCCCAGGCACGCATTTAAAGGACAAAGCGATACTTCAGTCAAAGGCCAATTAGTGGCAGGACATGAAGATCTCTCACCTTCAGTGCCTGTTATTTGACCGACGGGATCGTGCCAACTTTTGGGGCACTTTTGTGATTGTTTTTCACCCCCTCCATCCATATGCAGTGGGTTCCTGGGGTCTGCCTTGCTCCAGAGGCTTTAGGAGGATATAGAACTTTGCTAGGTGCTCTGAGGGATTTTAGCACGGCACAGGGGTCTCAGGTGTGAGTGCATTATCCTTGGGGGCATCTTCACTTCCAGCTCTGTTATGGGGCAGCATGGCCAGGATGCAGAGCTGATTATGGGGGCTGTGGTTCTTGAGGATGCCGGACCTGCTGATGGCAGATGTCTTGACCATCCCAACCTTCTCAACCAGGGATTGTGCCGGGCCCTGTCCTGCAGCTTTCTGTGTAGACATGTGTATGTAAAACTGCCAGATCACTTTGAGCGGCTGCTCCTCAGCCCCCAATGGTGAGGGACCATGTTGAAGCCCATCCTTTTCATTGGCAACTGCCAGGAGAAATCCTGCGGACCTGGTCCTAGCATGTGGCTGAGGGTTGTAAACGAATAAATAAATGAACGTTGGGACTCAGAGAGATGGTGTTGGTGGCTGTTTGCAAAATATGTTTGTGAATGTTTTTCCCTTCATAAATACAAAGTCTCACTGCTCCACATGCTATCTGTTCAGTCCATCACTCTCCCATCTATCCCAGACCTGGCGACCCCTACATGTCTGGATCACCTGATCCTATCCCAAAAACGAGGAAAAATGAACCTTCCTGACCAGGGAATTACCTGGTCAGGAATATTTCAAGTCTGGCCCTTTAAGGCTCTGAGCGAACTTGCAGGTGACATCACAAAATCCAGGTCCTTTATCCGCCAGGCCTTGGGTTCTGTGCGGAAGTGCCGGCGGGTCGCGTGGTTGCAGAAGGTGAGGAGGTGGTGAGGGAGCACCCAGGGGGGCAGGGGGGTCCCCGGAAGGTCGGTTTCCTCGCCAGCAGCCGAGTGGTTGCTCTGAGTGCCCTGAACGTCTGTGATCTCCGCCATGTTAGCGGCGGGGTGGCTCCATGGTGGTGGCCCGGGGTGGCGGCCCCTACTCGGGTCGCACCGAGAGCTCCTGCCGAGAGGTTTATCTTGTTTATAAATTGATTTTGAGGAAACAAGGTTGTTTTTACTGAGAAGAACTTACTTAGGAAGATGTGGAAGGGGGAACACGGCCGGCCTGGTTCGATTCCCACACCTCACAGCATCCGATCACGGCCTGGAGTGAGCCCAGAGCCCGGAGTAACCCCTGAGCAAAGCCCCACAGCCCCCAAAGAAAATGTGGATGGGTAGAGGAAGCACGTGGACAAGGAGAAAAACGAATTTGAAGCGCTAAGGTCGTTCTGAAAGTTCCAGAAACAAAGACAATGACGGAACAAATAAAAAAAGAGAAAAAATTTTTTAATTTTTTAATATGTTTTAGACCATTACCCAGTGGCACTTAGGACTCCCTCCCTGGGGATCTGAGGACCCTTTGGGGTGTTGGGATACGAGGCCAGCGCCCTCCCTGCTGACCCATCGCTCGGGCCACTCATAAAACAGAAAGTGCCAGAGCTAGAGGGAGCCTCAGTCTCTCCCAGATCTGATGGGGCGTATAAGGGCACCTCAGCATTAATTTAGTTTCGGGGCGACGACCAGCACCTGGTCAGTGACAGGGGTGGGTGGATCATCCCAGCAGTGTCCCCAGGACATCCCGTTACTGGCCCCCTTTCATTCCTTAGGCTGATTGTGGAGTAGGGCTAAAGCATGGGATTCCCTCATCAAAGGGACCTGGGAGGCATTCTTTTTCCTCATAGGGGGGTGTTGAACCCCACCTGGCAGTGCTCAGGGTTCTCTCCTGGGGTTGCTCAGTGTACTCCATTACTGGGTCAGCAGCATGAAGGAAAAAACACACTCCTCTCTGTCCTGTTGTTCTTGGGGGGTGTCGGGGCTGGATGGGGGGAGGGGCGGGGCATATTCTTTATGTGCTTGGGGCTCAAAAGCATTTGACAGAGCCTTTGATTTTCACTGGTTCTTGTGCATTCAGTGGGTTCTGGGAGTCCAGGGAGGTGGGGAGCTTCTCTTTCCTTTTTATTTATTTATTTTGCATTTTGGGTCACACCCAGCGAGGCATTATGGTTACTCCTGGCTCTAAATCCAGCAAGCACTCCTAGTGGTGCTAGGAACAATGAGGGATGCCCAGAATTAACCCCAGGTTGGCCTCCTTCAAAAGAAATGCTCATTTGTCTATGCTGTCACTCAGGCCCCAAGGTGTGGAGCTTTAAGCCAATTCAGGTTGCGGACTGGAGGCGTGCAACAGGGTGGTACTACAGTGGGTCTTGCAACCAAATATGCAATCTTAGCAGGAAGTAGCTTAGTTACTTCCAGGGTGTGTCCTAAACCCTCTAATCATGCAATTTAGGATCACTATTGGCCACCACAACTTTATTCATTTAAATGAATTAATTATTCAGTCTGTAGTAAGTACAACAGCAAGAATCAGTTACTTCTCCTGCCTTTGCACTCAGGGATCACTCCTGGCTGGGCTCATGCCACCGTATGGGACGCCAGGATTCAAACTTGGCTTGGCCGAGTGCAAGACAAGCACCTCACCTGCTATATTATATCTCCATTCTCTTTCCACAGAAATTTCCCTTTTTTATTTTTAAGGTCACACCCAGCAATGCTCAGGGTTTACTCAGGCTTTTTGCATTCAAGAATCATTCCTGGCAGTGGTGGGGGACCACATGGGATTTCGGGAATTGAAAGGCAAACACCCTACCAGCTGTACCATCGTTCCGGCCACAAAAATGTCTTCATTACTTAATTTATTTTACTTTTTTTGGCCACAGCAGCACTCAGTGCTCAGGGGTTACTCTTGTTTCTGAGTTCATGTATATCATTTTAAGCAGTGTTGGAGTGAGTGAGACTATGTCCTGTTGCATATTGACCCCGGCTTAGCTGCTTGAAAGAAAAGCACCCTATCAACTTATTAGCTTTGTTAACCCTATGTGATTATATTTCCTCAGAAAAAAAGAATTTCTGCCTGACCTGTCCAGATTCCAAGCATCTCCACTGTCCATCTCTCTAAGACCAGGGGTGTGCCCTGCTGTTGAAGTGAGTACTTGCAGAAAGGGGTGTTCCAGGGACCAGCTGCAATAGGTTCTAAATGTCTCACTCTTAGGGGCTGGTGCAGTAGTACGGCCAGGGGGGGGTGTTTGTCTTTCTTGTGCTGACCAGAGTTATCCCTGCCACAACATCACTAGGTGATATTGTCTCCTGAGCATCACTAGGTATGACCCCAACACTCCCACTCCAGAATTTGTCTTGACACATGAGCATTCTTTGAGCATCTTTTTGGGGTTGGAGTGTTTCTCCTGTCTTTCCCTCTCCCCCCCCCCGCTCCATTTGCTACAAACTTGGAGATACTCAGAGACTCTCCCCCTCTTGTGTCTGTGTGTCTGAGATGCAGGGGGAGACATGGCATGTCACCCAAAGGTAAATCAGGTGCTCAGCCCTCTGAGCTCCTCTCCTTGGGTGTATCTCACTACTTGGGGAACAGATGAAGTGAGATTTGGGGCCACACCTGGTAGTACTTGAGATCTGTGCCGTCTGAACCCCACCAGGGAAGGCCCTCTGGGGTTCCAGGTGACAGGCACCTGCTTCAGTCTGGTGTGCTCTCTCCTATTTATACCTTCATGGAAAATTCTTACATGTGAAATTTCCTGAGCCCTTTCAATAGATGGCTGTTGGAGGAAAATGAAGGAGTTGGAGGCTCTGAGCAAAATTATGGACTTTAAAATCTCGTTTGGGCTAAATTTAATTTTTCTTTCCCTTTTTTTCTTTTCTCTTTTTGGGACACAGCATTAATGCTCAGGCGTTATTTCTGGCTTAGGACTCAGTAATCACTCCTGGGAGTGCTTGGGGGACTGTATGTGATGCCGAGGACCAAACATATGCCCTGCCAACTGTACTATCACTCTGGCTCCAAGTATAATTTTTCATCCTCTAATTTTTCATCCTCTTTTTCTTTTATAAAATCACGTACCCATAGGTAAATCATAGCCTGAAAACCTGGCCTGTAAGCTCTGAGCATTTCTGGATGTGGTCCCAAAACCGAAACAAACCCAGAGGACTGACCGTTCAGAACATATTACTAGATTTCACACCTCTTCTGTTGGCAGTTAACTCCTCATTGCCTTTATATGGGCAGGAGGAGGATTGACTATGCGGGATTTTTCCAAACCCAGCAGCGTTCCAGGATCACTCCTTGCCAATTCAGGTTGTGAAGTTAAGTCTTTTGCGTTCATGACAAGTGCCCTGCCACTCACTGTCAGCTCTTTCGTGCCGCTGATAGCCTTTGAAATTTCAGCCTGTACTTCTGGCTCAGGTTTGCACCAGGAGGCCCCAGGTGCCAGCAACCCTGCCCTGACCTTTATCTACCAGCTGGGCCTCAGACCCCCCTGCTGTAACTTTCTCACAAGGTTAACATTATTTATATAGAATTTGAATTCCTGCAGTCAGAGGTAGGCCAGGAATGCAAGACCTATCCTTGCAAGCAGTCTACCATGATATAGTCTCCTGTACAAAGCAGGATTCCCCAAGCACCTCTCAGGTAAGCTCAAAGTTCTGCCACCTGTAGTGCCAAAATCCAAACCTGCATTCTACAAAACTGGTTGGTGGAGGTTGACTAGTGAACAAATTACATATATATATATATATATATATATATATAGGTAGATATATATATATGCACACACATACACAAACACACACATATATATGTGTATATATACATATATGTGTGTGTATATATATATATATATATATATATATGATCATACCCTGTGGTTGCTGCCAAAAGGTACTAAACTGTACTCAGTGTGGTGCCGGGGTATACAGATCAGCCATGTACAAGACCAGTACTCTACCAGACTATAGTTCTGGCACCTAAATTTATTGATTTATTTTTGGTTGACTACACCCAATGGAGATTAGAGTTTACCTCGGCTCTGTTCTCATTGATAACGCTAGGTTTGGGGACGCAATGAGGTGGTAGAGATTGAACCTTGGTCAGCTATGTGCCAGACAAGCAACTCAAGGTCTGTGCTTTCTCTGTAGCCATCATAAAAATGCTTCTTGGCTAAGTCTAGAAAGTTGTGTTCTTTTTTCTGATTAACTACACAATTACACTTTTTTTCCTTTTCTTGGTTTTTGGATCACCCCCAGTGATGCACAGGGGTTATTCTTGGCTCATGCATTCAGGAATTACTCCTGGCGGTTCTTGGGGAACCATTTGGGATGCTGGTAATCAAACGTGGGTTGGTCGTGTCCATGGTAAACACCCTTCCCGCTGTGCTATCGCTCCAGCACCCCCACACTTCACTTTTTTGTGTTTTTGTTTTCGGATCACAGCCAGAAGTGCTCTGAGCTTACTCCTGACTCTGCACTCAGGAGTCACTCCAGGCGGGCATGGGGAACCCTATGAGAAGTGGGGGTTTGAACAGAATTTACACGTTCACGGATGTTCCTGGTCTCTCCTGGCGGCTCTCTCTCACTGTCTGCATTTGGTGCTCTCGAGCCATTTCTCCACCCTGGGCAGTTGTTTCTTTGGACCGATGAAAGTAGAATGAGGACCAGACTGGTTGCTGATTACTTGCAGTTTATTCAGTCTCTTGTCCCCCAGCTGTATCCAACCCTCTAACTCGCTCTCCAATGCTCTCTGTGACTCCTCTCCAATCTCCCCAGCCACTCTTACTCTCAGCTCTCAGCCTTCTCTCTAAGTCACAACCGTGTCCTCTAACTCTGTGTCTCTTCTTCTCTCACTGTATCATTGTCATCCTGCTGTTCATTAATTGACTCAAGCAGTCCCCAGTAATGTCTCCTTCTTCCTATCCCTAAGATTTTAAGAAGTGCCACATTTGAGGCTCTTTCAGGGTCAGGAGAAAGAGAACCATGATTGTTACTGGTTTTTGGCATATTGGATACACCATGGGGAGTTTGCCAGACTCTGCGTTGTGGGCAGGATACTTCTGGTAGCCTGCCAGTTTTTCCAGAGTAAGACTAGATAATAAGATTTCGTGTGGCCGCGCACTTCCCAAAGCATGGTTTTATAGTCTTTGGGTCTTGGCCATTGATGGGATTACACAGCACTGGGGAGAGTTGGTGGGTGTAACGCCAACATACTGGAAGATGGGAGATCTGGGTGGAGGAGGCCCAGTCCCAATACGAGCAGCTTGGAGATCTAAGCCCCAGGTCCTGCACACCTGGGTTCCTCTGCCGCTTCCTTCATGCGTGAGGCTCATCCAAATGTGTGGAGAGTGCTGTTAAGCATGGCTCTGGCTCAAACCAGAGGTCCTCAGCTGCTGGGGCTCTGCTCAGGGTGGGGAGGAAAACTCAACACACCCTCCTCCAATGGGCCCCAGTAAGACAGCCAGACGCGGAGGCAGGAGACAGCGCTGTTCTCTTCCAGGGGCAGGGTTTGATAGTCTCTGGGTCTTGGACATTGATGGGATTACACAGCGCCAGGGGCAGTTGGCGGGTCTAACACCTATATACTGGAAGACAGGGGATCTGGGTGGAGGAGGACCATCCCTTTTCTCAGTCTCCTTCATTACCCCTGTCTCCCTGAAGCTGCTCTTTTTCTTCTCTCACCACGACCCCAATCCACGCCTCCCCATGGGAAGCGCAATGAAAAATTGTTTTCCAGACTTCCCCATCACCTGCAGCCCACGAACGAAAAGCAGCCCTTAAGGTGTGTTACTCCTCTCCTTAGACCAGCAACTTAATTGACATATTTAGTTTTACTTCCTAATGATTACCATTGTGTATAGACACAGTAATAGACACTTTTAGGCTTGTTGGTGACTATCCTCGGGACTTCTCACCACAGATTCAGATTCCAGTGCTCAGGGCAGATCAATCATTTCTAATCCGAGGGGCTTCCAAGTCTAGTTATTACTTTTTGATTCATGACACGATTTTGTCCATGACTAGGCTCTTATATATAAGCATTATGGTACATTGGACAGACCCATTTCGATGCCAGGGTAGCTAGCTCACCATTTGCCCTGGGTCCATCTAGTCCCTCATAGGACCCTTCTTTTGGGGATCGAGAAAGTAAGGGCAACTAAATCTTCAGTCAAGAGAGCAGATGTCCAGGAGGCAATATTATCTGGAGACCATCAACTCTCAAGCTCAAGCTTGCCTCTGTAACTGTCTTCCTGTATCCATACAAAAAGCAATTACTCTGAAACAGCTAACCATGCAAAAGAAATTAAGGAGAAGAGAAAGACAATACTTACAATTCAAAGTCTGATCAGGAGACAAAGATAATTGAAAGGTTATGGGCAATCAACAAACATAAGCTCTAACCTGCCAGGGAGCAAGGGCAGACCACTATTATCCTACAGTACCTGGTGATCCTCAGTGGTTTCTCCTGGCTCTGCACTCAGGTATTATTTCTGATGGTGCTCCGGGAGACTCTACAGGATCCTGGGGATTGAACCTAGGTTGGCCATGTGCAAGCAACACCCTACCCAGATCTACAGTTGCTCTGGTCTCAATTGGAGTGTTTACATGCACGTAACTGTACACAGAATGTCGTTTGAAAGGATGAAAGGGGCACCTTGATGAAATCTTTATAAGTGGGAATATGGGTCAGGTCCCAAGCTCCCCACCTCCCAGCAGACCATTCCGTTTACCAGTGATTACTCACAAGGTTGGTCAAATTCCTGGATCCCATCCATGTCACTTTAAAAATATTAGAAGTAAAAAAGAAAACATTTATGATTGGATAGAGCAAACTTCCATCGATCTATTAGTCAGATGGTGCTCAGGGGACCATTTGGAATTATGGGCATTGTACCTAGATTGACTGCATGCAACGCACTGTACTAGCTTGACACTCTCAGTTTGAAATCATGTTTCTAAAACTGCCTCCTGGGGTTTTCTTTGTAGCTGACAGTCCACTTCTTGCGTGTTGTCAAGGGGTAGAGTGTTGGCCGGAACTTGCTCTCTGATGTTCTTACCAGCCTTTGCTCCTGTTCCATGTCTCCAGCTCTCTGAGTTTCTACTAGGTCAGCTCCTCTCTGAATCCCCGGCGTTGGCTTCGGAGTCACTGCTTTCATCCCCATCTGGATTTAACACTTCCCCAAGAAACTCATTGTCCCATACCCTACCAGCTACCTACCTGCAGAGCTTCATTTCTTTTGACATGAAGACTCTCATTGGAATCCTTCTCTCTTCTTCTACATGGAAGCAGCCATCCCTGGTGGAAAGTCTTTTCCTGCACACTGTGAGAAAGGGTCAAGTGAGCAATTTGGCCCTCATCCCCACAGGGATGCCGAGACAGGTGGGATGTCTTCTGAGCGTGATCAGAAGATCACTCTTCCCATGTCCTCAGCACCATCACTTTCCCATATCAGCCCATAATGGACAGAATCCCCAGAAATTTGAGCATTGATGACGAACTTTTGAGTCCATCATGACCCCGGTGGGACTATGTGAACATCCACACAGGAGAGAAATTCTTTAAGTGTAAGGACTGTGGGAAGGCCTTCGATGGATCTTCATACGTTAAACACAGGAGATTTCATACTGGAGAGTCCGTATGCATGTAAGGAATGTGCTGTGGCCTTTCTCTGACTCATACATCTTAGAATGCACAGAAAAATCACACTGGGAAGAAACCATATGCATATACGGTGTGGAAAGTCTTTGCTTATTCCACAAGCCTTAGTACACAGAAAAACTCACACTGGAAAGATAAATTACACCTGTGAGCAATGTAGGAAGGCCTTTGCTTATTTCTGAAGTCTTAGTTTTCATAACTTCTGTTTCGTAGAAAACCCTTATATATTTGAGGTAGGTGGAAAGGCCTTTCATTACTTCTCAGGTCTTTCTGAGCATAGGAAAGTTCATACAGGGGAATGAAACACTATTCATGTCACTACTCTTGGAGGGTTTTCACTTACTATTGAAACTTTTCCGTCCATAATAAAACACACATTGCAATGAATCCATATATATGTGTGTATATATATATATATATATATATATATATATATGTAAGGAGTGTGGCAAGGCCTTTGTGTATTTCACAATCCTTTTGAGGCACTGAAATTTTCATACTGGAGACAAACCTTATGTTTGTAAAGACTTTTGCAAAGCCTTCACTTCCCCCTAACTCCTTATTAAACATAGGAAGATTCATACTCGAAGAAAACATATGTAGGGGTGTGGGAAGATTTTTACTCAATCCTCAAGCTTTGCTGTTTGAGAAAAATTTATCTTGGATTGAGGCCTTATATATGAAAGGACTGCAAGAAGATTTTGATGCAATTGGCATAGCTTTCTGAACAGGAAAATTCACAGTGGAGAGAAACCTCATAAGTGTAAGGAATGTGGAAAGGTCTTCAGTTTGTCTTCAGCCCTTACTGCACATGTGAAAAGTCATTTTGCAGTGAAACTTTATATCTGTCAGGAGTGTGGGAAGGACTTTCCTGGATCCTCGGGCCTTCTACATAGGAGAATTCACAATGGAGAGAAGCTATATATAAATATACATATATATATGTAAGAATATATATATATTTATGTAAGAACGTGGAAAGTGCATTATTCGCACCTGCGACTTTAAAGAGAATCCTGGAGAAAATCCTGTAGGTAAGGAATATAGGAAGGCCTTCATGTTCCCTCAGACTTTAGTAAATACAAAAGTTATGCTGGATCAATCACTTTCATAATAACAATGGCCGGCATCAGAACAGGGCTCTGAGGTAAAACAATTTTAGTTTCAACAAGTGGGTGGGGGATTGATTCAAAAGGACAGTAAGGAAGGAAATAATCCTGTTTTGTGTGAAAGCTTCCTGTGATACTAGTACCGTAAGTGAAAGGTACTTGCTGATTATCCCCTGTACCATGGTTATGACAATGTCCTGGTATGTGGACTTCCCAGTATGTTAACTGGTAAATAATGGTTCTTAGTGATAAAGCAAGGTGGAAGTAATTAAATAAGAAGTAAATAGGTACAAAGATTGCATTTTGCTCGGTACTGTCAAGACTCACCATGGTTTCATTCTTTGCTGTGCCTCTGACTTGGCTCAGAGGCCCTCGTTTGCAGAGGATCATGGCAGAGATCAACCAGGATGCTGCGGTGAGCCCTTTTGACGTTGGATAGACAGCCAATCCTCCATTCTTCAGGCCCTTCTGTGTTATGTTCTGGGAGCCACATCCCGCTGTGTTGTCCATAATTTGTGTCCAGGTCAGCCACATGCAAGGAAGCACTTCACTCGCTGTGGCATATATGCGCTCATTGTATTCAGCTTTCCATTTGATTTACACAAACACTGAGGGTAAATGTTTTGAGACTTACACTTTAGAAGCAGTAAAATCCTAACAGTCTACTATTCACCCAAATGGTAAACACCATTTAGATCTGTGCAAAAGGCCAAGCCAGGATGCAAAGTGACCAATATGCCTGATAGCGCCATTCATGTCTCCATGCTAGGGGTTGGTCTGTACATGGTGCTTTATGTACTTAATTATGTATTTTCTTTTTTAAAAAATTGGTGACTATGATTGGTCTCCCCAAGCCAGGATGCAAAGTGACCAATGTGCTTTGCAGCCTGTTAGCCCCAGGCATGCCTCCATGCTGGGGGTTGGTCTGTACGCAGTGTTTGATGTACTTAATTATGTATTTTCTTTTTTTAAAAAGTTCTATTAGTGAAACACCATGAGGTACATTTGTAGACTTATAAATTTTTGTGCTTGGATTTCAATTATATAATGATCAAATACCCATCTCTCCACAATTGCCCATTTTCCACCACCATGGGTCCCAGTATCCCTCCCACCCCCATTGCCCCCATCCCACCCTCTGTGGCATGGCATTCCCTTTTGTACTCTCTCTCCTTTTGGGTGTTGTGGTCTACAAAAGAGACATTGAGTGGCAATCATGTTTGGTCTATAGTCTACTTTCAGCATGCTTCTCCCATCCTGGGAGGATCCTCCCAACTCCCTTTTTTTGGTGCTCCCTTCACTACTTCACTCCCTATTCCCCTAGCATGTGTGTTGGGGGAAACCTGACAGTTCTTAAGGGTTACTCCTGGTGGTTCCTAGGCCACTGTTGGGGATGTCAGGGACTGAACTGACTGAGTTCAAGGCAAGTGCCCAACCCACTATACTACCCTTCAGACCACTGTTTGTTTGAAATGTTTCTGAAACTGCCTCCTGGGTTTTTTCTTGTTGGCATGAGTCCACTTCTCTCATGTTGTTAAGGGGTAGAAGCCTTTCCTCCAGTTCCAGTGTCTCTCAGGTTCTCTGAGTGTTACTAGATCAGTTCCTCTCTGCATCTCCAGGGCTGGCTTCAGAGTCACTGTGCAATACAGGATCAGGGGACTTCTTTCTCTAGATCCTCACATTGTGACTGAACACACTAGCCACCACTTCTCCTTTTTGTGAGCCCATTCCACTTGCAGTACACTTTTTTTTCTTTTTTATTTTTGGGTCATACCCAGCAGTGCTCAGGGGTTTCTCCTGGCTCTTCTGCACTCCTGGCCCTGCTTGGAGGACCATATAGATTCCAGATGATTAAACCTGGGTAAGCTGCGTAGAAGGCAAATGCCCTATCCACTGTGCTTTCGCTCCAGCCAACCAGCCTTACACATTTACCTGCATTTTCCTAGTTGTTCTCTACACAGCTGGTGTCTGGCCCTTTAAGGCTGCTTGCAGAAGTGGAAGTGAAGTCACAGCAGGGCATTTAGGTGTTTGCGTACAAGAAGCTGGATCAGTCCTCCATTTGTTACGCAGGTGAAGGAAGAAGAGGCTGTCCCGGGTGAAAGGGGTCTGTGAAGGCCGTTTTCATGGCAGGACACTATCGGCCTCCCGTGAGAGCCCCACCCCATGCCTCCAGTCTCCGCACTGTGAGCGGTGGGGCCAACCCAGCTCAAGGGACAATTTTAAGCTCCTTTTTCAACCGATATCCAGGTGGTTCCTGAGGTGCACCAGGGTTTTGTGGGGGACGCGGAGCTTTGGTTCTGGGGATCCCCTGCAGCTACAGTCCCCTTCAGCTCCACCGTGGGGCAGTGTGAGCCCCAGGGCTGCAGAGCATAGGGGCTGGGCTGGCCTGACCCTCCCAGCATGGGACTGTGCTGCGCCTTGTCCTGGACGCTTTGGCCCTGACCTCACTGCTGTAGAACCTTCAGATTCTCTTAGAGGACGGGAGAGATAGCACAGCGGTTAGGGCGTTTGCTTTGCATCTGACCTACCAAGTTCGATCTCCGAGCTCCACGAGGACGGGTACCTGAGCACAGAGTCAGAAGTTTCTTGTCCATATCGCCGGTGGTGCCTCCAAAACTATAAAAGGAATGTTCATTTTACATGGGCAGGGGGCAGCTCCCCAATGGCTAAAGACACTGTAGCCCTCGGTAACTATTCATTAGTAGCCTTGATTTCCAGACCATTCGGTGGGTGTGGTTCTAGGGGTGGTTGCGGTTTGCAAATGAAAATTTACTTTGGGGTTATTTTGGTTGTATTGTGGGTGCTTCTGTGGAAGCTCGGGATTTCAGGAGCAGCACTCTGCAATTCTTTTTTTTTTTTTAAAGTTCTTTAGGGGTCATGTGAGATGCTGAATATCAATCTGGGTCAGCATGGGAAGCGCCCCTCCCAGCTTACTGTTTCTGACTCCACATTGTTGTTTTTTTTCTAAGGGAGAATTTCTGTATCCTAAAATCAACTTGAAAATAGCACCCTGATTTTTCCTCTCTCCCTGATCAGGCAAAACTCGGCTATTACACTGAGTACTGAGAGTTGTGTTCAAATACAGTCTGGGCATGTACTGTGTGCATTTGGTGGCCATGATTGGTCTCCCCACCCTGGCCGGTAAAGGGGGACAGAGGATCGAAGAAGGAAACAGGGGCCAGGCTCTGGGTGATCTGCTGGATATTAACTTAACAGTGTTTTAGGCTTCATCTGTGAATTGCCCCTTTTGCTCCTCCCAGAGAAGATTATCATGCCCTTGCTAGCATCCCTAATTTAGTTCAAGTTTATCTTTAACCTTTTCTTTGTATTTTATCTCTCATTGTCTCAGTTCCCCAAGTCAGTCTTGATTACTTATAAGCCATAACTTTCTGGTAATTCTCAACTTCGTATTTGTACTGCTTTGTAGTTGAAGTGCTGTGTATTTGTACCTGCTTTTCTATTTCTCCTTTAGATTTTTTATGTTTTTACTATACAACAATGTGTTTGGTTAAACACAGAAAGACCATCAATGCTATACTCCTAAGATTTGGGAGTTGATTGACTCTTAAGTTATCTACTTCAGGGCATAATTTCTTGGTCATCATTACTTGACTCAGGCTTCAGTTACTGTAGTTCCTAACACCCCAAAAGGGAGGTTCTGCCGTGGGACTTGGATGGGCCCGGGGCAAGTGGCAAAACTACCTGGGTTTCGAAATGGAACATTATAGAAAGCAGATATGCATCGTCTTGATGCAAAGTGTTACAACATTAGATATAGGAGTCTCATGGGGAAGGACAAGCTGAACTGGCCTGAGGACTTAGTCTGGGATTTACAGTAAAACCTTGCTTGCTCTAAGAGCCCAGAGAATTAAGTGTTAAAATCCTTATTTGCTCTCAAAGCCCAGAGAACTAAGTGTTGGGATCTTTGTCTCTTACTGTGTTTATCCAAACAACTGCAAGTATTGATAAGTTATACGACTAGATGAAAAGATAAAAGCAATGTAGATGTCCCTGGGAGACAGATTGTCTCTTTGAGTGAATCTCTCCCTGAGAATTTCCTCTGCCAAATGTTTATCTGCATAAATGAACAGTCACTCCTATGTCCTTAGCTCATGCCTCCTCAGACGTTCTATAAGTATGGTAGCTGTTCTGCATTAAACGGGCCGTTTTCACCATCAGGGTGTGGTTTTCTGTCTCCCTGTCTCACTGTCTCTGTTGGGAAGGGACCCCCATTTTACTTTCTGGACTCACTGCACTCGCACATTTTACGTTGTGGACTCACAGTGATGAGTTGCTCTTTATTCCGTTCTCCTGCGTACCTATACCAGTCTCCCACTGCTCCTCATTCCCTCTCCTCACCTGTCTTCCACAGCCTTTATTCTCCAGCCCATCCCACAGAGGTAGGGGCAGCAAATACGCAGAGATGTGGCTGTAAAATTGTAGGATGTATAGCCCTCCCTCAGGGGAAACTTCTAGGCCAAAAATCTAACTCGAAGGAGAGATGAGCTCGAGGGCAGGATTTTCTCTAAGGACATATTTTTTCTTTGCTTAGTTAATATTCATTGAAACAGTCATCTTAAATTTACAGTTACTCTTTCTGTTCAATTTGAATGGACATGGTAAGAGATCTATTGAGTTTATAGGGTGTCTCTATTGGGGATATTTCCTACAGCTCCCAGATTACACTCCCCAGGACAGGATAGTCCTTCCTAACCACAGCAGGATCCTTATCCAGTTGCTTATGTTTGGGTCATAATGGAATTTGTTATGGTGCTTACCTGTCCCTTTTCAATGCCAGGGTAGCTCACAGCTATCCTGGGTCCATCCAGTCTCTTGCTTTTGGGGTGCTAAGAACAAAGGGCAGCTGAGGCTGAAGTCTTATAAACATGACAATGCCCAGGAGTATATAGTATCTGTAGTCAATTAACTCTGAAGTTAAAAAAGCATAATATTGCCTTCGTTGGTCTATACAAAGACGAGGGCTGGGGGCATGGCCATCCCAATGCTCCCAGCACAATCTTCCCAACCTGGGACTGCACTGGTCCTTGTCGAGGATCAAAAAAGGATATTTGTCTAAAGTAAACTGCAGAGGATATAAAGGAAAGAGAGAGTCAACATTTCACTTCCAAATACAAAATCCAGAGATCTCTGAAGAATCTGATTTTACAATTAACAGGTTGTGGTTATGGGAAATGGGTGATTAACATATAGGGGAAGCAGAGCACGGGGAAGTTAAAGATGAATACTAAGGAAATGGGAGTGATTGGGATGGGTGTTACTCAGTAAGCCTCAGCTCCTTGTAGCAGAGGAGAAATGATGAACTAATGTTAAACCTAAATTGTTTAGAATTAGAATCCAACCAGGGTAGAGGGTTTTGTTTTTTTAAGCAAGAAAGTTTTGTTTTTCCAGGAGTAAGGCCATTTGCTCAGGAATCCCACTGGGTGTGCTAGGAGCACATTTACTTAGGGTCGGAGCCATAGTACAGTGAGTAAGGACTTAACCATCCAAGCAGTTGACCCAGGTTCTATCCCCTACATCCCATATGGTCTGTACCACAGTGATTCCTGTGTGTAGAGCAAGGAGTAAGCCCTGAATCTGCCGGTTGTGGCCCCGAAAAAAAAATCACACAAAGTCACAGTTATATATACACATATGTATGCACAAACAATGGTGAAAGAACAATAGGGATTCAGGAGAAACTGTGAGTTTCTGTAGCAGAGATAGATCAAAAATAGAGGATTTTTTTCTTTTTTGGGTCACACCTGGCGATGCACAGGGATTACTCCTGGCTTTGCACTCAGGAGTTATTCCTGGCAATGCTCAGGGGACCATATGGGATGCTGGGAATCGAACCTGGATTGGCTGCGTGCAAGGCAAACGCCCTACCAACTGTACTATCTCTCCAGCTGTAAGAATAGGGGATTTTTAAGGATCAGAAATTTGACTCTTTTAATATTTCACTATCAAATTTATCTTTGTACATCATTTTTCCCCCTTCAGTAGAATTTGCCTTTTTTATTGTTATATTTTTCACCACAGCCTACAGTGCTCAGTGTTTACTCTTGTCTATGAGCTCAGGGATCATTTGACAAGAGTCAGGGTAACATTCTGTGTTTAGATATCATTGGTTCAATGTTAGGTGAAAATACAGGATCAGGGGACTTCTCCTTACCCCCAGGCCCCCATTGTGTGACTGACGAGTCCAGCATTTGCCTCTCTACTCCTTTATTCGAGTCCATCCCCCTTGCAGCACAGATTCACCAGGGTGGCAAAAAGGTTCTCAGTGCTTAGACTCTTGCTCTTTAAGGTACCTAATGGAAACAGAAGTGATGTCATAAGTGATGTCATAAATGTCATGGTTCATTTTCCATCCCTGTATCAGACACTGGGACTGTTGCTCACTTAGCAAGGGACAAGTAAATTTGCGCCCCATCCCGGAAGGGGGTCTCTGAAGAAGAATTTAGTTGCAGGACTCAAGCAACCTCCTGTGAGCACCCCGCGCCTTCCCGTTTCCACACTCTGAGCCGAGGGCCCGAGCCAACCTGGGGGATACTTTGCACTGGTTTTCACTTGTTCGCCAACATCCAGGTGGATCGTGAGGTTTGGTGGAGGTTTTAGGGGGACGCAGAGCTTTGGGGGTGCGGGGGGGCTGTCTCAAGGGTCAGGAGTGACAGTTTTGAGTTCGTGATTCTAGGGTGCCTCTTTGGCCACAATCGTCTCCAGCTCCGGGATGGGGCAACAGTGGCTGAATGCGGGAATCATCCGAGGGCTTGGCCATCCCAACCCTCCTAGCAGTGTCATGTTTGAACCATTGGCCATAAGCTCGCTTCTGTAGAATCTCCAGATTTGAGAGGCAGAGCTTCAGCCCCTCCACCTAATGAAAGGAGACCTGTTGCTGGTCATCTTCATTGTCTGCCGTGAGAGCCCCTTTCATGCGGGGGATTGGGGAAAGGAGACTTGCAGGTGGCTGAGGTTTCCCAATGAAACTGTATTTGGGGAGCTATTTTTGGTTCTTTAGATTTTTGGGGGGAGAGAGGGCACATACCCGGAGATGCTCATGATTTAATCGAGTCTCTAAGCTCAGGTATTGTCCCTGGCGCTGCTGGGGGCCATATGGGATGCAGACGATTGATTGCTTCATCTAGTCAAGCACCCAATTCACATTATTGCCTTCTAACGACAATACTGGTGTTCTTTCTCCGGATCATAAATTTCAGCTCCCTCACATCAAGCTGCAAAGCACCTGTGACTCTTCATCTGTCCCTGAGCAGACAACACCTGGAGCTTCCTGCTGATCCTCAGAACAACAGTGACAGGAGAAGATGGTTACACGGCTTCTGATAAACCGTCCGCAGGTAGGAGTAGAGAGATAGAATGACATGAGGTAGTACCAGGAGTGCCCAGGCTTCCTGGCCCTTCAGTTTTGAGTTTCTTTTGGACGAATTCCAAGATGAGAATTCCAATCGGACCGTCCAATTCTGCTGTTTGATGCTGCTTTTGTGTATGTTTGTTTTGTTTTATTTGGCTTTGGGGCCGACTCAGTGGTGCATGAGGAGTACTCAAAGCTCAGTGCTCAATGCTCATTCCTGACAGGTCTAGTTGACCAATGGGATGCTGGAGGTCCAAAGGTTTCATCTTGGGTCTTCTGTTTTATTAGGGGTGGCAGAGCAAGGATTCTCGCAATCATTCCTTGTGCTGCACTCTGGCATTGCCCCTGGCAGAACTTGTGGGACCATATGGGATGTTGGGGATTACCAGTCCCACATGCTGTCCCCGGAACAGCTGTCCTGTTACGCCAACCCGCTGCTTCAGTTTCTTTTGCATTGTTTTTGTCATCAGCTGTCCTCTTGACTCTGTGCTCTGGATTCACAACTGACTGGCCTCAGAGTACCCTGGGATGTGATGGCCCTGTTTGCGCCCTGGCAACTACAGTGACTTGGGCCCCCAGACTTGCTTTTCTCCTGTTTTGTCCTTCCTACTTTGGAGAGACTACCTACTCGGTCATATAGTCTTACGTTCACATAATCTTGTGTGTGGATTTCTGGGCATGCGCCGATCCCAAGGAGAAAGAGCCAAGGATCTCTGAGGCCAGTAGAGATGTTGGGGTCAAGAAACTTCTACCTTCTTTGAGCGGGATTTGGGGCGGTCCTGAGCAGTGAGTTCCTACTGGCACACATGCCATTCACTGCTCTGAGTAGTTGTCTATATGGACTATCCAGTTCTCAATCCTAGTGGTCATGAGCTGTGGGGGTGCAGCAGTGGGCGTGCAGTGGGTTTTGCTACTCCCAGGGATAGTCTTTTGGATCGTACAAGTCTGTGTTCAGGTGATCCTCTCTACAGTGCTCACTGTAACAGTGGTGCTCAAATTGGCCGTGGGTTACCAGGTAAGGCAGATACATCCAAGAACCTTCTGTATAACGTCCTCCCACTTTAGCAGATCCAGTTGCCTTATGTGATTTTTGAGGCCCGTCAGTCATGTGTGTGCATGGAGGCTAGTTCATTCGGAGCGGAGAGGCCCAGCTACAATATAGGACCGTGGGACCTGGCCTCAGAGTAGTGGGAATGAGGCTAAGATAGACTCAGACTCCCACCCTCTTCGTGTGCTGACTCAGGACGCAGTGACCTTCCATGACGTGGCTGTGAACTTCACCCCGGAGCAATGGTCATGCCTGGAGGCCTCTCAGCGGATGCTCTCCAGGGACGTGATGCTGGAGACCTACCAGAATCTGCAGGCTGTCGTTGAGAGCAGTGTGGAGCCAACCGTGTCTGAACAGACCCGCATGGGTTCCCTGGGGTTGGGCGGCAGCTATGTGTCCAACAGAAGCTCTGTGATGGGCTGGGATGTTGGATAGCCATGCAGTAGCTGTTCCCTCCACGGTTTTTCTTTAGGGTTCACCTGTGGATACTCAGGGCTTACTCTCAGCTTTGTCCTCAGGAATCACTCTTGTGGGGTAGCAGTACTCTATGGGGTGATTCAGATCAACGCGTTTCAACTGTGTCCATGGGAAGATCCCTCTCTGCCCAGTTATCACCCAGGTCCCTTTAAATAGTTCTATCCATTGGTGCATCAATTTACTTTGTGTACTACACGAACTTTTGTGTGTTTAATTGGTTTTTGTTTGTTGCCTTTGTTTGGGGGCACAGTCCACAGTTCTCCTGGCTCTGTGCTAAAGAATGACTCCTAAGAGTGCTCAGGGATGGGGTACCGTGGACTGAAACCTCTTGGCAACTTAAAATGTTGGTGACTCACCCCCAGTACTTTTGCACCAGTCACTCAAGTGAGAATGTTTTTGCTTTTTCTTTTTTCCTTAGGGATTAGGTATTATTGCTGCCTTTGCATTCAGGATCAACACCTGGCCTTGCTCCAAGACCATATGGGCTGCCTGGGATCAAACCCACATGTTTGTGTAGCGCTTGTGTCCTATGTGCTGTAATATCTCTCCCACTACCGAGCTTTGATATCTCGTCTCTCAACTCATAAGATGCTGCCCTATTTTAGTGCTTGGATTTACTTCTAATGGTTCTTGTGAGACTTCAGTAGGACTCAGCGTTTGCTCCTGGACTCTGCACTCAGGGATCACTCCTGGCTGGCATGACAGACCCTAGGTGATATCGGGTTTCGCAGCTGGATTGTCCATGAGAAACTTGTGCTGTGCTCTCTTTCTGGATACATTTTTAGCCTAAAAAAATAAGGGTCTCTTGCCACCCTTGGCCATTTCCAGATTTATTATGCACTTAGTTTTACTGAAATCCGTGACGAGTACATGAGGGGCTCAGGAAACTCCATGTGCTGCTGGGCCTAGAGAGACAGTACAGGGAGGAAAGAGATTTTCTTGCAAGCAGCGCACGTGGGTTAAATCCCCGGCATCCCATGTTATGCCCGGGCACCAGCAGCAGTGATTTCTGAATACAGAGTCCGGAGTCACCCCTGATCATTGCCAGGTGAGACCCCAAGCAAGACAAAAACCAACAACATACTATGCTGATCAACCCCCTGTCGGCCATACACAAGGCCAGGTCTAGAGTATTTGTGGTATTTTCTTAGGTCTTTCCTCTCAAATAACTAAAAATATGTGGCATTTGGAAATGGACATTCTGTTCATGCTTTTCATATATATGCCCACTTATATCAGAAGAACATGGGGATGTCACTTATCCATGTCTCTGTCTCTGTTGGGGCAGGGCACTCTGGGATGAAGCCTGCGGTGATCTCCTGGCTGGAAGGAGGAGCTCTGAGGTAGGGTAGGAGAGGCGTGAGTGCGGGTGTCTGAGGACCCTGGCTCAGGCCCTGTGTAGAGTATGGGTGCCCTGAGCATGTAGGAAACACGCTGCTGAGACCGGGGCCTTGGTCTCCTCGATCCTTGGGTCTGTGCCGCACTCACGCTGCTCTTCATTTCCCTGGACTGTCAGTCACAGAATGATCCTGTAATTTGCTTCCATGGCTTTCGAATAAGTAAGACCATAACAGATCTAGTTTGGATCTGTACGATAGTTCAGCAGGAAGTGCTTTGCAGTGCCTGAAGGTGACCTGTTCAATAATTTGTTCAATAACCTGGTTCCCCAAACATTACCAGGTCTACTCAAAAACAAAAACGAAACCTAGTGTAGAATTGCCAAGATCCTCACTGTTTTCCACTATACGAATCTTTTCTTTAGTGTGCGGCTCTTTGGAATTTGAGAACCACAGAGATGTGCTCTTAACTACATGGCATCATTATGCTACATTTTTGGACAAGTGCTTGAATTGCATGTTTTGTTCAGTTTCAGAACTGAAACCGCGACTTCAGGATTTGGCATTACAGCATTTTGATTTGGGAATGGGGTCCGCAAGTACAAGTGAGTTGGTAAGATTCGCTAATTCAGAATAAATATTATTATGCCAGCAGGAGTGGACCAAGTATGTGATTGTTAAGGTGGAAGACTGGGAATGGCAGGGAGGAATTCCAAAGCCTGATGCTTAGAGTATAGGACCCTTAACTTCACTAGGTGCTGAAATCAACCATGTATAAAAATACTGAGTTTTGATTCGCTTGACAGTGCCAGTCGTTTTGAAAGCTAATTGGTGCGCCCTAGAGAGGGTGCAGTTAGAAATATACTTTCTTTGAACAGGAATGGATGCGCCTTACCCAGCACACCTTATAGACAGCATAGACCCACAGAAATGATCCTTGACACTGCATGGTGTGCCCCTCCACCCACCCAACCCCTAATAAATAGAAACTACAAAATAGAAAGAACAAAAAACTTCATTGATCCTGAAAGCCATCACTTGTGGTGAGAGCTTTGCAATGGCCACGTGGTCTGTCTCAGCTGCGTGACGATGCAGCGTTGTCTTCACCCCCGCATCTCAGGTTCCACACGGAACTTTAACCAAACCCACATGTGGATCTATTTCATTTTCTCTTGAAATAGATGGTTCCGTTTTCTATAGAAGGGATTATTTCCAGTTATATTCCTTCATTAATTTAAAGGGGAGAAAGTCACAGAATTTACTGACTCTGCATCCATCAATTTTGTGTGTCCAACTTACAGTAACATGAAATTATTCTATCATAAGACAATTCATGTGTTGGTAACTGCATTTGTGTGGTGCATATGTGTGAAACCACAGCTGAAGGGCTCAGTTTTTTGTCAGGAAGACTCAGTGAATAAGTCAATAATTAGAATCCTCTTTGTTCTACAGGAAAGCTGCCACCCCGAGTGGAATGTCTCTGATCCTACACTGTGTGACAATGTCTCTACTGAGCAATCCTACTCTCAGCCCCATGAGGATGCCGAGACAGGCGGGATGTCTTCTGAGGGTGATCAGAGTGGCGAGAGCTACCTCACTCTGCAGAAGCCCTCTCCTGGAAAAAGTTCCTTGGAGTGCGTTATTCTCAGTTCACAGGCAAAAAATTCCCCAATGGGGCACCTGCTAGGGAGAGGAGCACTGTTTATAGTGAGTCCTTCAGAGCAACATACCCTCAACCAAAGTCACCGTGATCGGAAACCATCTACAGGTAAGGAATGCGGGGGAGCCTCCCCATGTTCTCAGCACTGTGGTGTTCCCTTAGAAAACCACAGTGGACAGAATCCCCAGAAAAGTCAGTCCCGAGAAAAATGTGTGAGTCAAGGGTTACCCCATCATGTCCATATGAATAGAAATGCAAGAGTGAAAACTTATACATGTGAATAATGTGGGAAGACTTTCAATAGATCAGAACATCTTATTTTGCATAGGAGAATTCATACAAGAGAGAAACCATATAAATGTCAGACTTGTGGGAAGGCCTTTATTCAGACCTCACATCTTTTTTTTTGTTATAAATTTGTTTCACTTTATTTTATTTTATTTTATTTTTTTTACAGTTGTAGATTTACAATTTTTTGTGCTTTGCATTCAATTATACAATGATCAGATACCCATCCCTCCACCAGTGCCCATTTTCCACCACCATGGATAATATCCCTCCCACCCCCATCCCACCATCCCCCCTGCCTCTGTGGCAGGGCAATCCCCTGTGTTCTCTCTCTCCTTTTGGGTGTTGTGGTCTGCAAAAGAGGCATTGAGTGGCAAACATGTTCAGTCCATAGTCTACTTTCGACATGCATCTCCCCTCCTGGGAGGATCCTCCAAACATCCTTTATTTGGTGCTCCCTTCTCTATCTGAACTGCCCTTTCCTCTAGGATACCCGGCGGGCCTCTAAGTTATGGAGTAATCCTCCTGGTGCTGATCTCAGCTATTCTTGGGTATTAATCTCATACTTTGTTACTTTATATCCCCCAGATGAATGCAATATTTCTATGTCTATCCCTCTCTTTCTGACTCATTTCGCTTAGCATGATACTTTCCATATTGTACCACTTGTATGTAAATTTCATGACTTCATATTTTCTAAGAGCTACATAGTACTCCATTGTGTAGATGTACCAAAGTTTCTTTAACCAGTCATCTGTTCTTGGGCATTCAGGTTTCTTCCAGTTTCTGGCTATTGTAAAGAGTGCTGCAATGAACAAACAAGTGCAGATGTCACTTCGACTATACATTTTTGCCTCTCTGGGATATATTCCCAGGAGTGGTATAGCTGGGTCAAATGGGAGCTCAATTTCTAATTTTTTGAGAATCGTCCATACTGTTTTCCAGAAGGGCTGAACCAGTGGACATTTCCACCAACAGTGAAGGAGTGTCCCTTTCTCGCCACATCCACGCCAGCATCGGTTGCTTTTGTTCTTTTGAATGTGGGCCAGTCTCTGAGGTGTGAGATGGTATCTCATTGTGGTTTTGATCTGCATCTCCCTGATGATTAATGATGTAGAGCATTTTCTCATGTGCTTTTTTGCCATTCGGATTTCTTCTTTGAGAAAATTTCTGTTCATTTCATTGCCCCATTTTTGGATGGGGTTGGATGTTTTCTTCTTGTGGAGTTTAACCAGTATTTTGTATATCCTGGATATCAACCCCTTGTCAGATGTGTATTCGGCGAATATCCTTTCCCATTCTGTAGACTGTCTTTGTATTTTGGTCACTATTTCTTTGGAGGTGCAGAAGCTTCTTAGTTTAAGATAGTCCCATTTATCTATCTCTGTTTTCACTTCCTCGGCCAGTGGCGTGGCATCTTTGAAGATACCATTAACTTCAATGTCATGGAGGGTTTTGCCAACTTTATCTTCAATGTACCTTATGGTTTCTGGTCTGATGTTGAGGTCTTTAATCCATTTTGATCTTACTTTTGTACATGTTGTTAGGCAGAGTTCTGAGCCTATTTTTTGCATGTAGCCGTCCAGTGATGCCAACACAATTTATTAAAGAGGCTTTCCTTACACCACTTCACATTACTTGCACCTTTATCAAAGATTATATGAGCATATGATTGAGGGGAGATGTCACTGTATTCAACCCTGTTCCATTGGTCTGCAGTTCTGCCTTTTTTCCAGTATCATGCTGTTTTAATTAGTACTGCTTTGTAGTACAGTTTGAAGTTCGGGAGGTTGATTCCTCCCATTTTCTTTTTCCCAAGAATTGCTTTAGCTATTCGTGGGGGCTTATTGTTCCATATAAATTTCAGGAGTGTTTGCTCCATTTCTTTGAAGAAAATCATGGGTATCCTTATAGGGATTGCATTGAATTTATACAATGCTTTCGGTAGTATTGCCATTTTGACAATGTTAAGTCTCCCGCCCCATGAGCAGGGGATATCTTTCCATTTCCTCATGTCCTCTTTTATTTCCTGAAGTAGCGTTTTGTAGTTTTCTTTGTACAGGTCCTTTACTTCCTTAGTTAAGCTGATTCCTAGGTACTTGATTTTCTGGAGCACAATTGTGAAGGGGATTGTTTTTTTCATGTTGCTTTCTTCTCTCTCACTGTTTGCATATAGGAAAGCCATGGACTTTTGGGTATTGATTTTATAACCTGCAACTTTACTATACGAGTCTATTGTTTCTAGGAGTTTTTTGGTGGAGGTTATTGGGTTCTCTAAGTAGAGTATCATATCATCTGCGAATAGTGAGAGCTTGATTTCTTCCTTTCCTACCTGAATGCCCTTAATATCTTTTTCCTGCCTAATCGCTATTGCAAGTACTTCCAGTACTATATTGAACACCAGTGGAGAGAGTGGGCATCCCTGTCTCGTCCCTGATCTTAGAGGGAAGGCTCTCTGTTTTTCCCCATTGATGATGATGCTTGCTGTAGGCTTGTGGTAGATGGCTTTAATTATGTTGAGGAAGGTCCCCTCTATACCCATTTTGGCTAGGGTTTTCATCATAAAGGGGTGCTGGATCTTATCAAATGCTCTCTCTGCATCTATTGATACGATCATATGCTTTTTATCTTTTCTTTTGTTGATATGGTGGATTATGTTGATTGATTTCCGAATGTTAAACCATCCTTGCATCCCTGAGATGAATCCTACTTGGTCATGGTGTATGATCTTTTTGATGAGTAGTTGGATTCTATTTGCTAGTAGTTTGTTGAGGATCTTTGCATCTGTGCTCATCAGGGATATCGGCCTGTAATTCTCTTTCTTTGTGGTATCAGTGTGATATTTGCTTCGTAGAATCCATCCGGGCCAGGACTTTTGTGCTTGGGGAGACTTTTTATTACCATTTCAATTTCCTTGATGGTGATATTCAGGTATTCCAGGTGATGTTCAGGTATTCCAGGTCTTCTTGGTTCAGCCTTGGGAGTCTGTAGGAGTCTAGGAATTTATCCATTTCCTCGAGGTTTTGATGTTCTGTGGCATAAAGCTTCTCAAAGTACTCCCTGAGGATCCTCTGAATTTCTGTGGTTTCTGTTGTAATGACCCCCTTTTCATTTATGATTCGGTTTATTAGGGTTTTCTCTCTCCCTTTCTTTGTGAGTTTTGCTAGAGGCTTATCGATCTTGTTAATTTTCTCGAAGAACCAGCTTTTGGTTTCATTGATCTTTCGGATTGTTTTTTGGGTTTCCATCTCATTAATCTCTGCTCTGAGTTTTATTATTTCCTTTCTCCTGTTCGGGTTGTGATCCTTTTTTTGGTCCTTCTCCAAGCTCTTAAGCTGTGAGGTTAGGTTACTTATGTGTGCTCGCTCCTCCTTCCTGAGGAATGCTTGTAGAGCTATAAACTTTCCTCTTAACACAGCCTTTGCTGTGTCCCATAAGTTTTGGTAACTCGTGTTCTCATTTTCATTCGTTTCTAGGAATCTTTTGATTTCCTCTTTGATTTCCTGTCTAATCCACTCGTTGTTCAATAGTGCACTGTTTAATTTCCAGGTGTTTGATTTAGTTTTCTGTTTTTGTGTGTGATTTACTTCTAATTTCAGCGCATTATGGTCTGAGAAGATTGTTGATACAATCTCTACCTTCTTAATTTTATGGAGGCATGTTTTGTGGCTCAGCATGTGGTCTATCTTGGAGAATGTTCCATGTACACTTGAGAAGAATGTGTATTCAGCTTTTTGTGGATGAAGTGTCCTGTATATATCTACTAAGTCCCTTTCTTCCATTGTTTCCCTCAAATGAAGTATGTCCTTGCTAATCTTGAGTCTGGTTGATCTATCAAGAGGTGACAAAGCAGTGTTGAAGTCTCCCACTAGTATTGTGTTGCTATTGATGTCTTTTTCCAAATCTATGAGTAGTTGTTTTAAGTACTTTGCTGGTCTCTCATTAGGTGCATATACATTTATTATTGTAAGTTCTTCCTGTTGTACAGATCCTTTGATCAATAAGAAATGGCCTTCACTATCTCTTATGACCTTCCTCACTCTGAAATCGATGTCAGACCTCACATCTTAATAGACACATGAAAACTCATAGTGGAGAGAAGCCTTATATATGTCAGGAGTGTGGCAAGGTCTTTACTCAGTCGTCAAGCCTCAGGAGACATGCAATTTTTCACACTGGAGAGAAACTGTATAGATGTAAAGAATGTGGAAAGGCCTTTGTTTGAGCTGCAACACTAAGTTTACATAGGAGAAGTCACACTGGAGAGAAACCGTATATATGTAAGGAATGTGGAAAGGCCTTTGCTAGAGCCTCAGTACTTAGTGTACATAGGAAAATTCACACTGGAGAGAAACCGTATATATGTAAGGAATGTCGGAAGACCTTTGCTGTAGCCTGCAGTCTTAGTATACATAGGAGAATTCACACTGGAGAGAAACATCATATATGTAAGGAATGTGGAAAGGTCTTTGCTAGAGCCTCAAAACTTATTGTACATAGGAGAATTCACACTGGAGAGAAACCGTATATATGTAAGGAATGTCGGAAAACCTTTGCTGTAGCCTGCAGTCTTAGTGTACATAGGAGAATTCACACTGGAGAGAAACATCATATATGTAAGGAATGTGGAAAGGTCTTTGCTAGAGCCTCAAAACTTATTGTACATAGGAGAATTCACACTGGAGAGAAACCGTATATATGTAAGGAATATGGGAAGGCCTTTGCTGAATCCTCAACACTTAGTGTACATAGGAGAATTCGCACTGGAGTGAAACCATATATATGTAAGCAATGTGGAAAGGCCTTTGCTAGAGCCTCAGTACTTAGTGTACATAGGAAAATTCAAACTGGGGAAAAACCATATATATGTAAGGAATGTGGAAAGACCTTTACTTGGGCCTCAACACTTAGAGAACTTAGGAAAATTCACACTGGAGAGAAACCGTATATATATAAGGAATGTGGGAAGTCCTTTGCTGAAGCCTCAAGCCTTCGTGTACATAGGAGAATTCACACTGGAGAGAAACCACATATATGTAAGGAATGTGGAAAGGCCTTTGCTGTAGCCTCAACACTTCGTCACCATAGGAAAATTCACACTGGAGAGAATCCGTATATATGAAAGGAATGTGGAAAGGCCTTTGATGGGTCTTCAAGAATTACTACACATATGAAAATTCATCTTAGTGTCAGATATTTGGGAAGGCATTCACACGGTTCTCTTCCCTTACTCTACACATGAGAATTCATACTGGAGAGAAGTCTTAGATATGTCTGGAGTGTGGAAAGGCCTTTACTTCTTCCTCACAATTGACTGTACATAGGAGAATTCACAGTGGAGAGAAACCATATATATGTAAGGAATGTGGGAAGGCATTTGCTACAGCCTCAAATATTAGTGTACATAGAAAAATTCAAACTGGAGAGAAACTCTATATGTAATTAATGTGGGCAGACCTCTGTATGTCCTCAATACTTAATGTACACAGGAGAATATGTACAGGAGAGAAACCATATACATGTAAGAATTGTGGAAAGGCCTTTTGAGAAGCCTCAGATTTAGTGTACAAAGGAGCATTCACGCCAGAGAAAAACCTTATATATGCAATGAATGTGGGAAGGCCTTCTGCCATTCTGAATCCTTGCTAAGCACAGGAAAATTCACAGTGGAGGGAAACCTTATCAGTGTCCAACTTATGGGAAACCTTCATTTGGTGCTATTCTCTTACTCTGTGTATGAGAATTCAAACTGGAGACAAACTGCATGTATGACAGGAACGTGGGAAGGGCTTCATGTACCCCTCACACCATAATAAACACATAAAAATTCATACTGGATGATTTAATCCCTTAATAACAGTCTCTAAGGACAGAACAGGACAAGTCAGTCAAGCAAGTTTCCTTTGGACACAATGGTCAAGGGTGTTAAAAAAAAAGTGCAGTTAAGAAGGAAGTAAGTCTGCCTGCTTGGGACAGGCTTCTCATGTCATTGAAATGTACCTGCTGATTTTCACCCGGGCTGCACCTATGCCAATATTCTAGTGCTTGGAATTACTTGTGTGTTAACTTGTAAATAATGGGTCCTAGTGATGAAAATAAGAAGGAAGGTGACTGAATAAACAGGTACAGAAACACCCTCCTGCTCAGAGCTGTCAGGGCTCACTACTTTGTTATTGTTTTCTATGTTTCTGGCTTGGCCCAGAGGGGCTGTTTGGTGGGAATTATGGCAGAAATCAACCAAGATGCTGCATTAAATTCTTTGAAAATGGAAAAACTGGTAAACCTTCATTCTTCAGTCTTTCTTGTGTTAGGATTTCGAATGCTTGAGCACCCTGAAAATCCCGGTTTGGGAACTTGAGCGGCAGGTCACGCCAGCTTGTAGGGCGCTTTCACGCGTTTTTTTTTTTTTACTTTTTCTGGATATCCAGGCTTTAGGGGATGTGGAGCTTTTTTTTTTTTTTTTTTTTTTTTTGCTTTTTTGGGTCACACCCGGCGATGTACAGGGGTCACTTGTGGCTCTGCACTGAGGAGTTACTCCTGCTGGTTCTCAGGGGACCATATGGGATGCTGGGAATCAAACCTGGGTTGACCGCATGCAAGGCAAACGCCCTACCCACTGTGCTATCTCTCCAGCCCGGGACATGGAGCTTTTGAGTGGTGCATTGGGGGCTGTTCTGTGGATCAGGTTTCATGGGTGAGGGTGCGTTATCCTGAGGACCCCTGCAGCCACGATCACAACCAGGTCCAATATGGCACTGGAGGGTGGGCACATGGACTTCAGGCCTTGGTGTGAGGATCCTACAGAGAGTGGGGGTCTTGGTCATCTCATTCCTCCCTACTCGAGACTGCGCAGGACCATGTTTGGAGCCTTTGAACTGGACATAACACTTATCGAAACTCCAGATATGTTCACGGCCAGCCCCTAAAGGAAAGGGCCACTTTTGCGATCAGTCATTTTCATTGGTTTCTGTGCTGGGTTTGGGACTTTGGGCCGTGTTTGGACAAGTGAGAGGCATTTGCCTCTGAAAATTTACTCTTTGGGTTATTATTATTTATTTAATTATTTTTGCTTTTTGGGTCACACCCAGCGTTTCACACGGGTTTCTCCTGGCTTATGCACTCAGGAATTACTCCTGGTAAAGCTCAGGGGACCATACTGTTGCTGGGATTTGAACCCGGGTTTGTCATGTGCAAGTCAAACGTCCTACCCGCTCTGCTATCTCTTCAGCCCTACTTTGGATTAATTTTAATAGCTTTTTTATTCAGGGGAGTTGGAAGGGATTCTTTGATGCTCATGGTTTACCTCTGGTTCTGCAGCTCAGAAGTTATTCTCCGGTGCTGCTGGGCTCCTATGGGATGGGGAGATTTGATCTGGATCAGCACGGCAAGCATCCTACTCACTTTACAGTAAGTCCAACCCCACTATTGGTGTTTTTTTTCCATATTTATAATTTCTACCTCCCGGGTGTATGGTACCACCAGCAGGTCAATCTGTGCCTGTAAGGCAAGTGCATCAGCAGAATGATGGAACCATCAGACTTCCAGATACTCCGAAATAGATGCTGTGCCTTTGGCCAGACAACAAAAACTTTGGGCAAAGTCTTCCAAGAAAGTAAACGGCCAAAAGTTAGGTATGTGCAAGACACACCAACAAACCATTTCTGGCTCAGCTATATAATTGGAGGCAAGGTCTCTCTGGTTCCTGATCAAACTGCTTAAAGGCTATGATCCCAGACACTCAGAGACAAATCTCAGAACCCAGCGGCTTTTTGCAGAGATGCGCCCGGTTCCCGCAATGAGCTACCAGTAACAGACCATCACAAGGGGGAAAGAGTGTGTATCTCCGCCTGATCCCACTTGGTGGCTCAGTGGCCACCATATTCCAGAGGCCATTGGACAGACAGGTTTGGGCCTGCAGTGACAAGACATGCGGGGCCTCATGGGATTGGGGTGAACTCTGCCCTTTCCTCCCCACCTCAATGAGACCCCGATTCGCTACCCATATACGGACTCTCTGGCTCTTGATCACTCGGCCATGATCCCAGAGTCTCAGTAACAAATCTCGGAACCCAGCGGCTTTCAGCAGAAATGTGTCTGGTCCCCATAGTAGGTTATCAAAGCTGGGTATTTCAGGTGGCAATAGGTTTCGTGCCTGGCGACTCAGTGGCCGCCATCTCTAATGGCTTCTGGACGGTTCGGTTTGGGACTGCTGTGAGGAGACATGCAGGGCCTAACTGGATGGTGGTGGAGCTGGCCTGTTTCTCCCTACCCCAACGAAACCCCAAGTTCTCTGGCGCCTACGATTGACCTATGTGGCTCGTTATCAAGGTGCATAATGACCATGATCCCAGTGATTCAGAGACAAATCTCAAAACCCAGCGCCTTTTAGCAGAAATGTGTCTCGACCCTGCAGTAGGTTACTGTCCACGGTCCACCCCAGGGGGAATTGGTGCTGTCCCCCCAACTGCTCCCACTTGGTGGCTCAGTGGCCTCCATCATCCAAAGGCCTTTGGAAAGTCAGGTTTGGGCCCACACTCAGGAAGATATGTGGGGCCTCTCAGGACGGGGTGGAGCCGACTAATTCCTTTCCACCCCAACAAGAGCCTATGTCATTCCCACGAACCACCTCTCTGGCTTGTGGTAAAGCTGTTTAATGGCCATAATCCCAGAGACTCAGGAACAAATCTCGGAACCCAGCAGGTTTTGGCAGAAATCCCTCCAGATTTAGTTGTTAAAATTTTAGAATTCCAAAATCATATGTTATTTTTAACCAGCAATCGAAAAAGAATTGTCTACTGTTGCGTTTTCAGCAGATCTGAGTGTTAGGGTAAAATCCCAAATAATAATAGTGGTCTCGTATCAAAATATTAAATGTAATCAAAGTAGAGAGGAGAGTGTGGAAATTATCTGCCCCACAGGTAAGGGGAGGCTGTGGAATGATGGTATACTTGGGTTTTTAGTGGTGGGAAATGGGAAGGGTGTTTCATTGTATGACCGAGAATTAAACCTGAAAGCTCTGTAATTGCTCTCCTATTTTTTCCCGTTTTCTCCCATTTATTTAGAAATGGCCAGAGCAATAATAGGGCAAGTAGGATGATTTCCTTGCATGTGGCCAACCCAGGAGTCCTCCATTCCACAACATCTTTGAATTGCTCTTTGGATATTGAGTATCCCCTTCTCATTCATAGAACATGTAATGTGGAGGTGTGGCACGGGGAAGGGGTGTCTTTTCCCCGGATCTG
Organism: Sorex fumeus; assembly: GCF_029834395.1. NCBI lineage: Eukaryota > Metazoa > Chordata > Mammalia > Eulipotyphla > Soricidae > Sorex > Sorex fumeus. The sequence goes on from NW_026606191.1 coordinate 3,340,569, forward strand.
TTCATTACGGATAGATCCAGTGCTTTGCTTTCTTGACTTTGTTGTGATTCTTCCTTATCTGTCAGGTATGTCGAGTAGTCCATGTGTTTCAAGGCCCTTTTGTTCCCGGCTGTATAATTAGCCAGACTGTACACCTAAAGGATCGGGTGCCCTTTCTGGACTCCGCTCAGTCAATCTGACACCATGCATATCTTTGCCTTTGGATCATTGCCTTTGTTTTTTCAATTTTTTCATTTTTTTCATTTCATCATCCTGTTATTCGTCGATTGCCTCGAGCAGGCCCCAGTAACGTCTCTTTCATACTAGCTCTGAGATTATATTCAAGGCTCTTTTGGAGAATGAGACCCATAATTGTTACTGGTATTTGGCATATTTGGTACGCCATAAGGAGTTTGCCCGACTCTGCCCTGTGGGCAGGCTACATTCGATAGCCTGCAAGTTTGTCCAAAGTAGGAATGAGATAATAAGATGTCATGAAAAGATGACCTGATAAGATGTCGCGTGGCCGCTCAGTTCCGGGAGCTGGATTTTATCGTCTCTGAGTCTTGGCCGCTGATGGGATTACACGGCGCCAGGGGGCCAGGTGGTGGGTGTGACCCCAGCCTACTGGAATTTGGAGGATCTGGGTGGAGGATGCTCAACTCCAATCCAAGTAGGCTTGGAGATCTTGGACCCGGAACCCGCGTGGCTTTGTCCCTCTGCCAGTACCTTCGTGTGTGCGGAGAGTGGTCTCGGCAAGGTGGTGGCTGGTCCTGGAGGTCTTCCGCTGCCGGAGCCCTGGTCGGGGCGGGGAGGAAAGCTCAACCCGCTCCCCTCCAAGGGACCCCGGTGAGGAACAGCCAGACGCAGGGGCTGGAGACTGCGTAGTGTTTTTTGAATATGGAAAGAAATTTAGTTTTCTTTTGTTTTGGGGCCTGGGGATGCTCAGCAGTTATTCCTGGTGGTTCTCGTAAGTTCCTTTTCACAGTGTTCAAGGATCAACCCCTGTAGCCTCATGCAAGGCAAATGCCTACCTGCTGTACGCTTGTACACACCAAAAATTGTTTTATTGTGTGTATGTTAAATTGTGACTGTGAGCCCATAGTGAAGTTAATTAGGACCAGAACAGCAGTGCAATACGGAGGGTGCTCGCCTTACAGATGGTGCCTACCTTCGATGTCCAGCATCCCCTATGGTATCCCAAGCATCACTGGGTCTGATTAAAAACAAAACCCAAAAGGCCTTTTTGGGGATTGCCGAGCTCCTCCTAGCAACACATCCCGCAGATTTTCCCTTTCTGTAGACTTGCTTGGACTGTGAGAAATATGGACTTGTCCTCCACCTGCTTGGTCGTTCAACTGCTTTCCATTCAACACTGGACTAATTCTCATTGTGCATTTTGTTGGATTTCAGAACTCAAATCACAGTTTTAGGATGTGGCATTACAGCAATTTCTTTAGGGAACAGAGGTATTGCATACAAGTGTGCTGTAAGATTCTCTTGTTGAAACTAACTATTATGCCATTGGAGTGCTCAGTGGACCAAGCATGCGACTTCAAAGGTGGTGTCCGGATCCATCCCCACAACCACATCTATGCTCTCATCATCACAGGAAAAATATCAGAGCCTAATGCTGGGACTAGCGGGTCTTTAACCTCAGTGGGTGCTGAAATCTGGAAATTTATTTTATTGTATTGTTTTTTAAAGTTTTCATTAAAGTGCCAGTATTTTTAAAGTTATTGATAGTTGTATTTAGGCATACAATAATTGAACACAAATTCCTGCATCAGCTACACTCCACCTGTGTTCCCATATTCCCTCCCCACCCCAGGCCCCACTCTACCCCCGCCTGTCATCTGGACAAGCACATGACTAGGTTTCAGTGGTTACAGCTTAGATCTCCTGTTTTCAGTTCTGTTGCATCTGTATTTTGGGTAAATGGCTACACCTCTCCCTCATGTCACAGGCATAAATGAATCCCTGATCCCTGGAAACTTCTGGTTCTCTTCCACCCCAAATTTCTTTCCTTCTTTGTCCGGCTTCTCTCTAAACACTAGAATCAGGGATGATTGAAGCAGCCCCTTTACAGTACATTTCCACATCCAGTGTTCGGTATTCCACAGATGAGTGAACAGCATACTGTTTTTGTTTCTCTTTATGGCTAACTTCACTCAAGACAGTATCTTCCAGTTCCAACGGTGTTGCTGCATAAAACCAGTAATTCTAAAACCTAAAAAATATATCACTTGATCACTTGATCTCCCTTTATTCATCGATTTATTCGAGTGTTTGCCAGTAACGTCGCCATGCATGCCTGTTGCGTGCTAGTGTAGCCCAATGGCATCTGTTCATTCTAGGAACATGCAGAGCCTCAAACCAATCATTCAGGGTCTTGACAAAGAAGTCTGACAATCTTGAAGGTGGGCATCCTTGCGATCTTTTGACGTCCCGTGGAATCTAGCCAGTAATGGGTCTAGGCCAGTGGTTGTCTGTAAACCTCATTACGTGTCAGCCCATCTGATTTTTGATGCCTTGGCAGATGAGACAGCATCCCTGATTCTTGACCGTTGATGGAGATCAGAACTCCAGATTCTATCTCTCATTTGAGTGATGCGTGATATTCCAAGCATAGCTCTTTTGATTTCTCTTTGAGAGACCTGAGTAGCGTTCTCATCCTGTTTTCGTAGGGCCCAGGTCTCTAAGGCATATGTTAATGCAGGAAGAACAGTGAAATCGAAGAAATGTGCTCGTAGGTGGAGGTTCTTTGTCCTCTTAGTTATTTCTTCAACACTCTTGAAGGCATTCCAAGCCGCTCTCTTCTTCATGCATAACGCAGGTGCCAGGTCATTCATCATGTTTCTTTCTCGAACTAGGTATATATAATTGTTGCATTTGGAGATGGTGGTGCATTGAGAGTGAATGGAGCATCAGGAACGAGGCTGTTTCTCATAACCATTGTCTTCGTAAGATTCAGCTGTAGTCCGACCTTTCCACACTCACGGTCGAAGTAGGTCAGCATTTGTGCCGCTTGGCTGATGTATGGTGTTATTAGAACGATGTCATCAGCAAAGTGGAGGTGGTTTAGTTGCCGACTATCTATCTTCACTCCCATTCCTTCCCATTCCCGTCATCTCATGATGTTCTTGATGGTGGCACTGAAGAGTTTTGGTGAAATGGTTTCACCCTGCCCAACCCCTCTCTTGGCATGGATAATTACTTCTTTTTAGAATGGTGAGATTCTGGTAGTGAATCCGCAATACAGCTCACGGAGGATCCTGATGATTTGAGTTTGTACACCCTGATTGGCTAGGGCTTCTATGACCCCTTCCATCTCAACAGGAAAAAAGGCCTTTTTTAAATCAATGAACATTAGACAGAGGGGCATCTTGAACTCCTGAGAAAGCTCAATGAGCTTAGTAATCGTGTGGATATTGTAGATGGCACTGAATCCTTTTCGGAACCCGGCTTGTTCACATGGTTGTTCTTCATCTAGTGTTCTGCTAATCCAATTCAAGATGACTCGAGTGAACAGTTTGCAGATGACAGACAATAGGCAGTTTGGGCGATAGTTGCCAATGTCATAGATGTCTCCCTTCTTGTATAGTAGTACAGTCTTGCTGGTTTTCCATTGGGATGGAATCTTGCATTCAGACAGGTAGCATGTGAAGAGCCGAGCCAGTGTATTGATGACTATTGATGGTAAGTTCTTCAGGTGTTCGGGTCTGATCTTGTCTGGGCCAGCTGCTCTTTGTTTCTTTACCGACGAGATGGCGTGTTGAATTCTGGAAGGGAGAACATTGGGAACAATATGTCAATCGTGCAGAATGTGGTATGTGGGCAAGTGGACGTGGCTATTAATGAGATCTGAGAAGAAGTCATGAATAATCTTCTCCATTGCCCTTCTGCAAGATGTGATAGATCCATCAGGATGTTGGAGGGTAGTCATCTTGGTCTTGTAGTTGGTGAAGGACAGGCGGGCATTACGAAGGCCTTTCACGGCTTCTGCTGCATCTAACAGCATCACGGTTCTCCTGTCTTTGAGGTTATCCTTGATGGCTTCTCTGCATTGTTTTGCCAGCTCGGACATTCGCTTGCAGTTGCCTGAGGCATGTGCCAAGCCACGTTGGCGAATAAGTTCAAGAGTGTTCAAAGAAAGGCGGTTTTTTCGTGGTTATCTCTCTCAGCCCCGAGAGTCCCAGCAGCAGGAATCCCTGAGCAATGCTGGTGTGAGCCTCTCCCCACATAAGTAAATAGAACAAGATAACAGAAAACTCATTGATCCTCGAGAGGAATCTGCTGCAGGTGAGATATTTTCAAAGGTCTGTCTCGGCTGTGTTGGGAAGCATCATTGCCTTCGCACGTATATCCCACTAAGCTATCCCACTAAGCTCCACACTAAGCTAGTACCAAACCCAGTCTCTGGCGCCTTGTATGTTCACTCTAAACTGGTGCTTCAATTTTCTGCAGAGGGAGTTATTTCCACTTACTGTGTCTGTTCTTTGAGTTGGAAAAAATTACACAGCTATGTGACCTGCCGTTGGTCTATTTTGCTTGTCGATCTTGCTGAAACGTTAGGTCATTGCCTGGAAAAGCCATCCACATGTCAGAATTGCAACCGAGTTGGGTAAATGTTAGAAACCAACCTGCAGGTCTAGAATTTTTTTGACGAGAAGACTATCAGGAAAAGCACAGTAATTGGAATCCTTCTCTGCTGTTCTTCGGGTAGCAGCAGCCCAGGTGGAATTCTTCTGGTCATGCACACTGTGACAAAATCTCGAGTGAGCAGTTATGCCTTCAGCGCCATGAGGATGCCAAGACAGGTCGGAGGTCTTCTGTGGGTTACCAGTAGGAAGTGAGCGCCCACGCTGCAAACAAGCTCTTCCCTGGAACAAGCTACTCAGAGACAGTTCTGCTCAGCCCATGGACACAAACCACCCCAGGAGAGAAGTCCCTGGACTGTGGGAGAGGAGCACTGTTTATAGTGAGTCCAGTTATGTACTAGTTATGTATCCCACAAGATATGAAGACTGGAACTGAACCAAGGTTACCCAAGTGGAAGAAAGCTCTCACACTCTTTGGCTCTCCATACAGCCCCACGATCATGCCTGAGTGCTTCCTGAGTACAGAGCCAGGAGAACCTCTGCACGTTGCTGGATTTGTGGCCCCCAAACCATGAACAAACCAAATAAAACCAAAACAGCCTCAGTCCATTATTGAAGGATTAGCTCACAACAACGTGGGTGTTTCTGAGCTGTATCTTGCTGTATCCATGCAGCCTCTTCCTCGTAGAAAAGGGTTGGGTACCCTCAGAACGTAGGGTGATGAGGTGTTGGTTGCCCATAGCAGGAAATATTTCTAAATGGTTTGGCCACAGACATAACAAAGTGGCTTCAGATGTTTTTTAGCTCAGAGTGTCACATTTACTGTCCTCCCATTGTTCATTGATTTGCTCAAGGGGGGCCGAGTAACATTTTGAGACTTGTTACTGTGTTTGGCATATCAAATACATCACGGGTAGTTTGTCAGGCTTTGCCGTGTGGGCAAGATACTCTTGTTATCTTGCTGAGAGGGTGGAGGAATCGAAGCCAGGTGGCCATGTCGGCCACATGCAAGGCAAACGCCCTACCCACTGTGCTATCACTCCAGCCTTGCAGCTTTGCCTTGCTCTGTCCACGTCAGGTTCAATCCTCTGCACCCCTCTTGGTCTAGAGGCAAAGATGGAGCAGCCCACTCAACCCCTGAGGTGATTCAGCCATGTATCCCACAAGATCTGAAGGCGGGAATCGAATGCTGGTCACCCATGTGAGAGACTCGTAAATTCAAGGCTCTCCTACCACTGCCCCTTTGAAGCTCCGTGCTGGATATGTAATTACCTCATACTTAACACAGAAGCAAACCTAAGGGTGCAAAATTCTTAGAGAAATGGGCCTGGAGAGGGACGGAATCGCTCACAGCTCCATCTCATGGCGTTTCATCATAACTTCCGCGGTCCAAATTTTCCCACATTTAGGGTTTTCAGCCCTTCTCTTTGCTTAAATGTTAAGTATGGGGTCATTAAGGATCCAGCATGCAGCTTGGGCCGCTGCAATGGGATCAGAGCGGATAAGGTTTTTGCCTTGCATCTATAGGACCCGGGTATAGTCATAGACTTCCCCTACAGTTCTTCAGTCATAGTGATTACTGAGTGCAGAGGCAGGAGAAGGCCCTGAGCATATCCGGGTATGGCCATAAAGGAACAAACAAGAAAGAAAAGTAAAACACAGAACTTCACTCTTTGATGTCGAATTCTATCACCCTGACTTGAGGGTGTCAGAACTGTATATTCTTCCTTTCCCCACAACGGTGGAGAAGACAGAGTACCCTCATAATGTGGGGTGATGGGATGTAGGTTGCCCATAACAGGAAACATTCAAAGGGCTCGGTCACAGGCATCACAAGGTGCATTCAGAACCTTTCTTGTACAGAGAGAAAAGAACAATTAATGTGAAAAAATAACCTTGCCTTGCTCATTAAAGGTTCAGTTCAATCCTTTGTATCCCTCCAGGTTTAGAGACAAAGCTAGGGCAGCCCACTCGACCCCCAAGGCGATTCAGATATCCACCCCACAAAGATCTGAAGGCTGGAATCGAGCCCAGATTACTCAAGTGAAAGACAAGCAACTGCAGGCTTTCCTTCCTACTGCTGCACCTGTGGAAGCAGCTTGCTTGATCCTTAATTACCCCATACTGAACACTGCAGCAAACCCAAGGGTGGAAAATTCTTAGAGAAACGAGCACGTTTTGTTACTTTATGTTTCCCAGATGAAAGCATTCTTTCTATGTCTGTCCCTTTATTTCAGACTAGCACCCAAGAATAACCGAGGCAAGTGCCAGGAGGTTTACTCCATCGCATGGAGGCCAGCCACACATGCTAGGGAAAAAGGCAGCTCAGATAGAGAAGGGAGCACCAAATAAAGGGTGCTGGGAGGATCCACCCAGGATGGGAGATGCATGCTGAAAGATAACTATAGACCGAACATGATTGCCACTCAATGCCTCATTTGCAAACCACAGCCCCCAGAAGGAGAGAGAGAAGAAAAGGGAATGACCTGCCACAGAGGCAAGGTGGGATGGGAGGATGGGAATGGGAGGGACTAACTGGGATCAGTGGTGGTGGAGGGATGGGTACTCGATAATTGTATAACTGAAACCCAAGCACAAAAATTTGTAAGTCTACAACTGTACCTCATGGTGATTGACTAATAAAATAAATAAATAAATAAATAAATAACAAAGAAACGATCCCAGAGAGGGACAGAAACGCCCACAGCGCCATCTCTTGGCGTATCGCCGGAACTGCCGCGGCCCACTTTTCCCACGCTTTAGATTTCCAGCCCATTTCTTTGCTTTAATGTTAGGAATAGGGTCATTAAGGATCAAGCAAGCCACTTGGGTCGCTGCAGTGGGAGCAGAGCGGTTAGTGCTCATGGCTTGCAGTCACAGGCCCCGGTTCTTTCTCTGGATCTCCATACAGCCCCACCATCATGCCGGATTCCTCAATGCAACATCAGGAGAACCTCTGTTGTTGCTGGATTTGTGTCCCCCAAACTATGAAGAAACCAAGTACAACCAAAACAGTCCCAGTCCCTTATTGGGGGATTCCCTCACTCCATTGTGGGGTTTCTGAGCTGTATCTTGCTGTATCCATGCTGCCTCTTCCATGTAGTAGAGGTTTGGGCTCCCTCAGAATGTGGGGTGTGGGGTGTGGGTTGCCCATAACAGGAAATGTTTCTCAATGGCTTGGTCACAGACATAGCAAAGTGGCTTCAGAAGGTTTCTAGCTCAGTGAAGAGAACAAAAATGAAAATAAATGACTTTGCCTCGCACTTTCCACGTCAGTTCAATCCTCTGTACCCCTCGTGAACCAGAGACAAAGCGGGAGCAACCCACTCGACCCCCAAGAAGATTCTTTCTTTGGCTCTCCATACAGCCCCACCATCATGTTGTAGTGATTCCTGAGTGCCAGGAGTAACCCTGAGCATTGCTCGTGTTGGGCCTCCAAACCATGAACAAACCAAATAAAACCAAAACAGCCTCAGTCCCGTGATGGCAGATTCCCCCACCCTAACTTGGTGGGTTTTGAGCTGTATCTTGTTGTATCCGTGACCACTTTTCTTTGTAGAAGAGGGTTGGGGCATCCGCAGAAAGTGGGGTGATGGCATGTGGGGTTGACTATAACTGGAGACCTTTCCAAAGAGCTGGGCCACAGACAGAGCAAAGAGGGCTCATAACTTTTCTTGTTCAAAGTGAACAAAACAACGACAAAATAATCTCACCCTGCTTGTAACCAACCAGGTTCAATCCCAGGTACTCAGTGTTTCCCAGAACCCTGTTGGAACACACCAAAACAGTTCCCCCTCAAAAAACCCCCTCGGAGCCAGAGCTACAGTATAGCTGGTAGGATGTTTGCCTTGCATACAGCCAACTTGTGTCCAATCTCCGGCATCCCATATGGTCCCCCAAGTACCACCAGGAGTAATTTCTGAGTGCAGAGCCTGGAGTGACGCATGAGCATTGCTGGTTATTACTCAAAAAGCAAAAAAAAAATCCTTGGAAGAAGTGATATATTTAGATTTTCCAGGGAAGGATATTGCCCAGTCTTAAGGCTCAATATTGCTGTGTTAATTAAAATAATTCTTAACAAACCCTAGTTCCTCAGATGGCTGTTACCTTCACCCCAGACATCTGGAGATGTTGGCGTTGAATCTGGCCTCTGCCACCCTCCTCCACGGAGAACAGAAGACATGGGACTTCTCATGTATATAAGTACCTCAAAACTCAGGATGAAAGATGGCACCCTCAGCAATGCGGGGTGCTGTGATATGTGGACGTGGGGTCTGGAGACCTGTAGAACTGAGTTGGTTGGAAACATCTTACTGCGGGAAGGCAAGCCTCTCTCCTCTGTCACCCTCATCGCTCCTGGGTAGCTGGCTCTGGAGCACTGCCCACTGGGTGTGCCTCCACACATAGAGTGAGTGGGGCGAGCCCCAGGCAGCAGGGACATCCGGACACAGATCCCCAGTTTATTCTCTGACCCAAGGCCCAGTCGTACGCAGGCAGGGCCGGAAGATGCTGGACTCTCTCATCCCCTCCAGCCCTTTGCAGGTGTAAGAGAGTTGAATCCACCAGAGGCCGCCTTCTCTTGGCAAACGGACTCCTCAAGAATGAAGCAGAACCATTGGGGTGCTCCCCCATTGAGGTCTGGGGTCATCCCCCAACCCCCACCCCACCCCACCTGGTCTACACCTCCTGATCTGATTATATAATTTGGGGGAGGGGGTCGGAAGCAGTGGTGGGGGGCTCCACATCCTTCTGGAGTCCGACTTTGGTTCCCACATTCGGGGACCCCCCCACTTGCCCTGCTCCCACAAATGTCTGGGAAAGCCAATGAGTGGTCTCCCTGGAACAGGAGGGAATCCAATCTAGGCTTTTACCTAGGTCAAAGTCCCATTGCTAAGGAGGTTGCCTAGGCAGGTTGGGAGTGGTGATGATCTTCTTTGAAATTCCTTTTCTGGCCTTTTGTTTCAGCAGGAGTTTCTCTGGGTCTGTTGCTGGCCATAGGTGAGGGCCTGATCAGGCCTTAATTCCTGTTTTTTGCAAGGTTGGCCTTCACAACTTCAGAGCTATTCCCAGGAAATTTATTGCCTTTTCCTTGGGAGGGTGGACCTTCTCTATCTGCCTGCATGCCTACATCAATTCCCTCCAAACCATTAGGAGGTGCTGGATGTTAGGACATTAGGAGACCTCAACCCTGGCCCCAGAGGAGCGACGCCTGAGTGCAAAGGCAGGAATAAATAAGCCCTGAGCACTGCTAACTGTGTCTCCCTCCCCAAAGATGCAAATCCTAAGGCTCCCAGTGCTGCCCAGGTAGCTGATTACTCCCTGTGGTACCAGGAGACCATGTGATACTGGGGGTGAGCCCAGAAAAACCATCTACAGGCAGAGAAAGCCTTGATCACAGGGATCACTGAAATTGCTCACATCTGTCATTTATAAAACTGATCCCCCTGACATAGCGCTTTCTGTTCAATACACAAAACAAGTACTTTTTTGTAGAGGTGGGGGTAAGGCACAACCAGAAATTCCCAGGAGTTACTTCTGGCTCCACAGGCAGGATCACTCCTGGTGGGTCTGGGAGGGAAAGAGATCATATCCAATCATCCCATGCAAGACAAACGCCCAGCAGTCCCTAAAATCTGAATTTCAATTTACCTTGAATGCATCATTTAATCTCCCCCAGGCCTTGGGTGGGATACACAATGCCTCCATTATCTCTGGGTTCCTCAGGGCTTTCCCTTTGACCATTTTTTTTCATTTTTGTTTCCCACCTGGGTGATGCTCAGGGGTTTCTCCTGAATTTGCACTCAGGAATTACTCTGGGAGTGTGGTGCTTGGGGGATCCTACGGCAAACACTCTGCTTCAACCTTTTGATATCTTAAATACACACTCCTAGTTCATTCTTTATGTTACAGTTCTCAAGTTCAAATTAAACTGGTGACTTCAGTACTATGAGGGAAAGGGAATTGCTGATGATTGCAGTTCAGGGAAACACAAATTTCTTCCCATTCTGTACACTCTTAAGAGTTCTTGCCACTGTGTATTTTCATATGCCTACTAAGGCCTGAGTTCCTTATGAACCTGAATTAACCTCCTGAGTTACCTTATATAGCAAACCATAATAATTATAGAAATGATTACTATTTCCTATGCCAGTGTCCCAGCACTTGAACTTGATATGTATGTTAACCTGTAAATAATATGTCCTTTTTTTTTCTTTTTTGGGTCACACCCGGAGATGCTCAGGGGTTACTCCTGGCTTTTCACTCAGGAATCACTCCTGGCTGTACTCGGGGAACCATATGGGATGCTAGGAATCGAACCTGGGTCGACTGCATGCAAAGAAAACGCCCTACCCGCTGTGCTATTGCTCTTGCCCCTGTAAATAATGCGTATTGATGATGGAATTCAGGTGAAAACTGATTAAATAGGAACTAAGTGTATGGGTACAAAAACCACCCCTCGATCACAACTGTCACTCTTTTTGTTTTCTCTTGCCCTTTTTTTTTTTTTTTGTCAAACCCAGAGATGCACAGGAGTTACTCCTGGCTCTGCACTCAGGGATTAATCCTGGCTGTTCTTGGGGGACCGTATGGGATGCTGGAAACGAGAAAAAATGAACCTCTCTGACCAGGGAATTACCTGGTCAGGAATATTTGAAGCCTGGTCCTTTAAGGCTCTTGGCAACTGTGCAGGTGACGTCACAAAATCCGCGACCTTTATCCTCCGGCCTAGGCATTCTGTGCGGAAGTGCCAGCGGGTCGCGTGTTTGCGGAAGGTGAGGAGTGGGTGAGGGGGCACCCAGGGGGGGTAGGGGGGTCCCGGAAGGTCGGTTTCACCGTTGCCGGTGCCGGTGGTCGCTCTGAGTGCCTGAACCTCCGCGGTCTCCGCCTTGTGGGCGGTGGGGGTCGCTCCGTGGCGGTGGCCCGGGGTGGCGGCCCCTCACCCGGGTCGCACTGAGAGCCCCTCCTGAAAGTTTTATCTTGTTTATAAATTGATTTTGAGGGAAAAACCATCGTTTTTACTAAGTAGAACTTATTTAGGAAGATGCGTAAGGGGGGATCGCGGCCGGCTGTGTTCGATCCCGCCACGTCACAGTGTCGGATCACGGCCTGGAGTGAGCCCAGAGCCAGGAGTAACCCCTGAGCAAAGCCCCCCAGCCCCTCCAAAAAGGGTGGGTGGGCAGAGGAAGCACGGGGTCGAGGAGAAAAACGAATTTGAAGCGCTAAGGTCGTTCTGAAAATTCCAGAAACAAGGACAATAACGAAACAAACAAAAGTGGCAAAAAAAGTTTTAATTTTATTTTATGTGTTTTAGACCCTTATCTGGTGGCGCCCAGGACTCCCTCCCTGGGGATCCGAGGACCCTTTAGGGTGTCGGGATGTGAGGCCAGCGCCCTCCCTGCTGACCCATCGCTCGGGGCCCTCACAAAGCAGAAAGTGTCAGAGCTAGAGGGAGCCTCAGTCTCCCCCAGATCTGATGGGGTGTGTGAGGGCAGCTCAGCGTTATCTTAGTTTCGGGGCGACTCCAGCACCTGGTCAGTCACAGGGGCGGGTGGATCATCCCAGCTGTGACCCCAGGACATCCCGTTACTGGCCCCCTGTCGTTCCTTAGGCAGATTGTGGAGTAGGGCTAAAACATGGGATTCCCTCATCAAAGGGACCTGGGTGCACATTTTTTTTCCTCCTGGGGGTTGTTGAGCCCCACCTGGCAGTGTTCAGGGGTGACTCATGGGGTTGCTCAGGGTACCCCATATCTGGGTCAGCAGCATGAAAGAAAACAACCCCTCCCCTCTGGCCTGTCATTCTTTGGGGGTGGCCGGGCTGGATGGGGCGAGGGGCGCGGCATATTCTTTATGTGCTTGGGGCTCAAAAGCATTTGGCAGAGCCTGTGATTTTCACTGGTTCTTGTGCATTCAGTGGGTTCTGGGAGTTCAGGGAGGTGGGGAGCTTCTCTTTTCTTTTTTTATTTATTTTGCATTTTGACTCACACCCAGCGAGGCATTATGGTTACTCCTGGTTCTAAATCCAGCAAGCACTCCTAGTGGTGCTAGGAACCATACGGGATGCCCAGAATTAAACCCAGGTTGGCCACCTTCAAAAGAAATGCTCATTTGTCTGTGTTGTCACTCAGGCCCCAAGGTGTGGAGCTCTAAGCCAACTCAGGTTGTGGTCTAGAGGGGTGCATCAGGGTGGTGCTACAGTGGGTCTTGCAACCAAATATGCCATCTTAGCAGGAAGTAGCTTGGGCACTTCCAGAGTGGCCCTAGACCCTCTAATCATGCAATTTAGGATCACTATTGGCCACCACACATTTATTCATTTAAATGAATTAATTATTTAGTCTGTAGGAAGTACAACTGCAAGACTCAGTTATTTCTCCTGGCTTTGCACTCAGGGATCACTCCTGCTGGGCTCAGGGAACCGTATGGGATGCCAGGATTCAAACTTGGTTAGACCGAGTGCAAGACAAGCACCTCACCTGCTATACTGTGTCTCCAATCTCTTTACACAGAAATTTCTTTCTTTTTTTGATTTTTTGGGTCACACCCAGCGATGCTCAGGGGTTCCTCAGGCTTTGCATTCAAGAATCACCTCTGGAAGTACTCGGGGACCATATGTGATTTTGGGAATCGAACCTGGGCTGGCCGCATGGAAGGCAAACTCCCTACCTGCTGTACCATCGTTCCAGCCCCAGAAATGTCTTCATTACTTAATTTATTGTACTTTTTTTTTTGGCCAGAGCAGCACTCAGTGCTCAGGGGTTACTCTTGGTTCTGAGTTCATGTATCATTTTTAGCAGTGCTGGAGTGGGGAAGCCTGTGTGCTGTTGCATATTGACCCCAGCTTAGCTGCTTGAAAGAAAAGCCCCCTATCACATTATTAGCTTTGCTAACCCTATGTGATTTTATTTCCTCAGAAAAAAGAATTTCTGCCTCACCTGTCCAGATTCCAAGCATCTCCACTGTCCATCTCTCTAAGACCAGGGGTGTGCCCTGCTGTTGAAGTGAGTACTTGCAGAAAGGGGTTTTCCAGGGACCAGCTGCAATAGGTTCTAAATGTCTCACTTTCAGGGGCTGGTGCAGTAGTACAGTCAGGAGGGTGTTTGTGTTTCTTGGGGTGACCAGAGTTATCCCAGCCACATCACTAGGTGATACTGTCCCCTGAGCATCACTAGGTATGACTCCAACCCTCCCACTTCAGAATTTGTCTTGACACATGAGCATTCTTTGAGCATCTTTTTGGGTTTGGAGTGTTTCTCCTGTCTTTCCCTCTCCCCCCCACCCCGCTCCATTTGCTGCAAACATGGAGATAGTCAGAGACTCTCCCCTTCTTGTGTCTGTGTGTATGAGATGCAGGGGGAGCCATGCCATGTCCCCCAAAGGTAAATCAGGTGCTCAGCCCTCAGGTAAGCTCAAAGTTCTGCCATCTGTAGCGCCAAAATCCAAACCTGCATTCTACAAAACTGGTTGGTGGAGGTTGACTGTGAACAAATTACATACATATTATATTAATATATAGGTATATAGATATAGATATAGATAAACACACATACACACACATTTAGAATTAGCAAAGTCCCCTCAATGTAGTTTTCACTAGAATGATAAAAAGGATTCAGATCTGCTTAAAGGACAAAAAAGGCTCCGAGGTGACCGAAATCCCTTGCTGCCCATTAGCCTCCATTTTTTGGGTCAGAATATATGATGTTGTTGGTGCAAACGGGCAGTGTTCAGGGCCTACTCCAGGCTTTACACGTAGATGGTGCTCAGGAGACCTTTCGGAATTCTGAGGGTTGAACACAGATTGACCACATGCAAGGCAAGTCCCGCAAGCGCCCAAGCCACTGTACTACCCTCTTGCCCCATACTGTGGATTTAAAATTTGGCTTCTGAAATTATTTTCCTTATAGGCAAGAGTCCACTGGTTTGGTGTTTTCAGGGGGTAGTGTGTTGACCAGACAGTGTTCTCTGATGTTCTTACCAGCCTCTGTTCCTCTTCCAGTGTCTGTCCAGCTCTCTGGGCTGCTGCTAGGCCAGTTCCTCTCTGCATCTCCAGGACTGGCTTTGCAGTCACTGCTTTCACCCCATCTTGACTACTTCCCCTAGAAACTCAGCATTTGATGAATTGTACCAACCTTCCTGTTTTATCTTGAATCATCCCAGCTGCATTTTTCCTGATGGACTCTGCGTGAGAGCATTGGGTCATTGTTTGACTGACCAGTACAGAATCAGGGTTTTTTTTATCCCCATCCTCCCACTGTGTGACGCACCACTCTCCATAGCCATCTCTACACACCTTTATCCAGTCCATACCCTTTGAAGCACAGATTCATATGGGTGGGCAAAAAGGGTCTCTGCATCTGGACCATGGCCCTTTAAAGCTTAGGTTCTGGCAGCAGTGGAAGTGGCGTCCCAGGCCAGGGACTTTCAGATGTTTTTTTCTCTTCCCATTGTGGTTGCCTTATCAGGCTGCCATTGGTCTGGTGGTAGAGGAGGAAATGGCGGCCCTTTGTAGAAGGGGGACTGTGAATACCTATTTTTTGTCAGGACACTAGTGGTGGTCTATGAGCGCCCAGTGCCTCCTGTTCTCCGCCCTGAAAGCGCTGGGGCTGCACCAGCTTGGGGGGCCCTATTGTGCTTGTTTTTCCTCTCATTTCTGATATCAGCCTTTTCCTGAGGCACGAGGGATGCTTTAGGAGAACCAGAGGTTTTAGGGGGTGTTGGTGTTGCTGTGTGTGTGGGTGATCGTGGGGTCCCCTTTGGCCACCATCACCTCCAGCTTCATGAATGGTCAGTAACAGGTGGGCGTGGGACTGAGCGCAGGGGCTGAGCTCGGGGCCTGTGGGACCTGCAGAGGGCAGGGTTTGGCTGTCCCGACCCTCCCAGCATGGGACTTTGCTGTGCCCTTTTCCAGAGCATTTGACCCTGGCATCACTCACTCGTGTAGAACCTTCAGATTCACTTCAAAGGGCAGGGCCCCAGCCCCCCTGTTGTTGTCTGTTCTTTGATTGTCGGGATATGACAGGGCCACATGGTGGTTTGATCCCTGCCAGAGGCTGGGCTTTGCAAATGACACTTTTTCAGTATCATTGTTTTGATTTTGCTTGTGTACCACATCCAGAGATGATAAGGGTCTACTTTTTGTTTTTGCTTTTTGGGTCATACCTGACAATGAATAGGGGATACTCCTGTCTCTGCAGTCAGGAGTTCCTCCTGGCAGTGCTCTCAGGACCCTATGGGTTGCTAGGAATCAAACCTAGGTAGGCCGCATGCAAGGCAAACGTCCTGCCTGCTATGTTATCTCTCCAGCCTCACTCAGGATTCGGAAACTGCCTCCTGGGTTTTCCTTGTAGATGAGTGTTCACTGCTCGCGTGTTGGCAATCATAGACCGTTGACTGGACAGTTTTCTCTGATGTTCTTACGAGCCTTTGCTCCTGTTCCACCAGTTCTCTAGAACTCTGGGCTGCTTCTAGGCCAGTTCCTCTCTGCTCTTGTGCTGGCTTCGAGGCACTGCTTTTTCCTCACATTGATGGATGATTACCCGGAGAAATTCATTGTCCTGTGCCCCACCTGCTCCCTATCTGCCTCTTTTACTTTGAATGAACCCCCTTTGTTGTTTTTTTTTTTTTCCTGATGGACTGTGTGTGAGAGCATTGGCTCATGTTTGCCCAGTAGGACTTCTTACTTGTCACTAGCCCTCTACTGTGTGACCGGCAAGTACAGCAGCTGCCTCCATCCCTTTAGGTGAGCCCACCCCCCTTATGCCACAGATCCACCTGGGTGGGCATCATGGTTCTCTCCACATCTGGAGTCTGGCTCTTTAAGGCTGCTTGTGGAAGCAGAAGTGACATCACAGGGGGCCCTTCCTGGTGCTTCTATTCCTGGAAACTGGGTCAGTGTCATTGCTCACGTGGGTAAATGACAGAGTAGGGCCCCTGTGGGAAAGTGGTACTCTGAAGGCCAACTTTGTGGCAGAAAGGGGACAATCTCCCGCGAGCGCCTGGCAGTTCCCCTTCTCCACACTGAGCTGCGGGTCCTCGCCAGCTTAGGGGGGCACTTTTTTTCATTTTTTTTATTATTATTAGTGAAACACCATGAGGTACAGTTGTAGGTTTACAATTTTTTGTGCTTGGGTTTAGATTATACAATGATCATATACCCATCCCTCCACCAGTGCCCATTTTCCACCACCATAGATAATATCCCTCCCACCTCCATCCCTCCCATCCCACCCTGTCTCTATGGCAGGGTGATCACTTGTGTTCTCTCTCTCCTTTTGGGTGTTGTGGTCTGCAAAAGAGGCTTTGAGTGGCAAACATGTTCAGTCCATAGTCTACTTTCAACATGCATCTTCCCTCCTGGGAGGATCCTCCAAACATTCTTTATTTGGTGCTCCCTTCTCTATCTGAGCTGCCCTTTCCCCTAGAATGCCTGGCTAGCCTCTAAGTTATGGAGTAATCCTCCTGGTGCTGATCTCATCTATTCTTGGGTATTAATCTCATATTTTGTTACTTTATATCCCCCAGATGAATGCAATCTTTCTATGCTTATCCCTCTGTTTCTGACTCATTTCGCTTAGCATGATATGTTCCATGTTGTAGCACTTGTATATAAATTTCATGACTTCATCTTTTCTAAGAGCTATATAGTACTCCATTGTGTAGATGTACCAAAGTTTCTTTAACCAGTCATCTGTTCTTGGGCATTCAGGTTTCTTCCAGTTTCTGGCTATTGTAAAGAGTGCTGCAATGAACAAACAAGTGCAGATGTCACTTCGACTACACATTTTTGCCTCTCTGGGATATATTTCCAGGAGTGGTATTGCTGGGTCAATTGGGAGCTCAATTTCTAATTTTTTGAGCATCATCCATACTGTTTTCCAGAAGGGCTGAACCAGTCGACATTCCCACCAACATTGAAGGAGTGTCCCTTTCTTGCCACATCCGCGCCAGCATCGGTTGCTTTTGTTCTTTTGGATGTGGGCCAATCTCTGAGTTGTGAGATGGTATCTCATTGTAGTTTTGATCTGCATCTCCCTGATGATTAATGATGTAGAGCATTTTCTCATGTGCTTTTTTGCCATTTGAATTTCTTCTTTGAGAAAGTTTCTGTTTATTCCATTGTCCCATTTTTGGATGGGGTTGGATGATTTCTTCTTGTGGAGTTCAACCAGTATTTTGTATATCCTTGATATCAACCCCTTGTCAGATGTGTATTCGGCAAATATCCTTTCCCATTCTGTAGACTGCCTTTGTATTTTGGTCACTGTTTCTTTTGAGGTGCAGAAACTTCTTAGTTTAAGATAGTCCCATTTATCTATCTCTGTTTTCACTTGCTCGGCCAGTGGCGTGACATCTTTGAAGATACCATTAGCTTCAGTGTCATGGAGGGTTTTGCCAACTTTTTCTTCAATGTACCTTATTGTTTCTGGTCTGATGTTGAGGTCTTTAATCCATTTTGATCTTACTTTTGTACATGGTGTTAGGCAGAGTTCTGAGCCCACTTTTTTGCATGTAGCCATCCAGTTCTGCCAGCATACTTTGTTAAAGAGGCTTTCCTTACTCCAATTCACATTACTTGCACCTTTATCAAAGATTAGATGATCACATGATTGAGGGGTGATGTCAGTGTATTCAATCCTATTCCACTAGTCTGCAGTTCTGCCTTTGTTCCATTACCATGCTGTTTTGATTATTACTGCTTTGTAGTACAGTTTGAAGTTAGGGAGGTTGATTCCTCCCATTTTCTTTTTCCCAAGAATTGCTTTAGCTATTCATGGGGGCTTATTGTTCCATATAAATTTCAGGAGTGTTTGCTCCATTTCTTTGAAGAATGTCATGGGTATCCTGATAGGCATTGCATTGAATTTATACAATGCTTTCAGTAGTATTGGGCTGGAGCGATAGCACAGCAGGTAGGGCGTTCGCCTTACAAGCGGCCAACATGGCCGACCCGAGTTCGATTCCTCCGCCCCTCTCGGAGAGCCTGGCAAGCTACCGAGAGTATTCGATATGCCAGACACAGTAATAACAAAGTCTCCAATGGAGACATTACTGGGCCCGCTCGAGCAAATCGACGATCAACGGGAGGGCCTTTGTATTGTATTTCAGTAGTATTGTAGGGGGGCACTTTTGGACTTCTTTTTTACTTATTCCCTGATACCAGGTGGTTCCTGAGATGCGGTGGATCTTTGACAGGATCAAGGGTGGAGGATGTGAGTGAGTGATCCTGGGGGGCACCTGCTGCCACAATCGCCTCCAACTCTGCGATGGAGGAGCAGCGGGTGGGTACAGGGCTGAGCAAGGGGGCTGTGGGCCTTGGAGGTGAGAGACCTTCCACGGGCAGGGTCTTGGCCATCCTGACCTCCAGCTGACCTACGTTGGGACCTTGGCCCCAGACTCGCTGCTGTAAAATCTCGAGATTCACTTTCAGCAGAGTTGCAGCTCCCATAATGCCAAGAGACTCTGTTACTGTCCGGCTTTTTCAATGGCTTCCCTGGTATGATGGGGCCATCCGAAGCAGTGGATCCGCAGGTAACGGGTTTTAGTTTCCTTTTGCGGCTATTTTTGGTGTGGGGAATGGGGGCTCTGCATGCCCGAATATACCCTGAGGGTTTACTCTGACTCCTGGCTCAGATATTCTTCCTGGAGTGTACTGGGGGCCATGGGGATGCGTAGGGATGCAGAGGATTGACTGGTGTCAACAAGGCAAGCATCTTGCTAGTTTTACTGTCTGCTGGATCAGGAACTTCTGCTTCTTCATATCAGGTTCCAAAACCCTGTTTAGATACCCGTTTATCGATGTGAGTACTGGGGGAAAAGGGTGTGTGTTAGTGTGTATGTGTGTGTGTGTGTGTGTGTGTGTGTAGAAAGTGAGTTATTTTAAGAGATGAAGGGCTGTCCCCGTGATAGAGCCACATTCTGGGGTATGGTTGTGGGGGGCAGCCCTGCTGCCAGCCTGTAGGGCGCTGATGCATGAGATCTGGCCTCTGAGTCAGCGTCTGGCTGTGCCTGTGAGAGCCTTTTGTGGGACCCAGGTAGGAGTCCTCAGACCAAGACAGGGCTGAGTTTTCTCCTGTGTAACCAAGCCCAGAGCTTGTGTTGTGAAAGGCAACACAGATGCCAACCTATTATGCTTCTCCTGGGGAGACAGCAGCATTAGGCAGTATCCCCCAGGCGGGTCTGTGATCCAGTGCCCGAGGGTGTGGCTGGTCAGCTCTGGGGATATGGCGGGCCCCGCCAGACCACTCTCCGGCCCGCGGATATGACCCTAGGATCCGTAGGTGCAGGGAAGGACTGACCGAATGAACACAAGGCACAAGAGATAGAATACAGCTTAGAAACAAAGAGAAAAAGGGACAGACTTTATTGAGGGCGATGGGGTTATATATTAGTGAGGTATCTACACAAAGCGTCGTGCCCAAATGTGGTTAGGAAAGTTACAGAGTCTATAAGTTTGACATACCATGCATTACAAAGCTTATACTAAGTTAATCATTGTCACTTACAGCCATGACAATTGTTTTCTCGGAATAATCATACATAGCACAGGCTTTACCTGCCAAAGGTCATGTAGTTGAGGATTACCATACCACAGGCTTTACCTGAGAAGGGTCACATAGGTCACGATTACCATACCACAGGCTTTACCTGCCGAGGGTCACATAGGTTAAGATAGCCATACCTAGCACAGGCACGTAGGCTCTTGGTCAGTTAAAGGGCCAGCTTCCCACATCTCCCCCTTCCTTTATTATAAAAGACGCCAGCTAGGGGGAGCATTGACTGGGCCCCTCCAGGATATCAAGAAAACCTCTGTTTTGCAGAGGGGAGGAAAGTAGACAGAGCCCATTTTCCCCTACCCACCCTACTAGCGGAGGGGAACCGTGGAAAAAGGCCAGTGTTAGGCAGAGGAAACCTCCATGCAGGCCCAGTGTCCTCCACAGGTAGTCGGAATCAGCCATGAGGCCTCCCTTGCAGTGCTTTGCCAGACACCTAGTGGCTGAACAAAATGGAATAGGGTAAAGTCCGACTCTTTCATACCGAGATTGTCAGATCAGAGAGGGGCAGGGGAGCTGGCCATGAACAACTAAAGTTTGGGTCCAACTAACCACGACCTGCTAGCTGTCCTCTGTAGCAGCAGAATTTGCGGCCGCATGGTCTAGGGGAGCATCTTCCATTGCCAGGCGGTGGTAATGCACCTGTATAGGTGCTGCGACCAGTGAGGCAACTTGCTGTTTGATAAAGCTGATTAGACGGTTAAACACGCAAGGGCCAATAGTACCAATTAACAAGAGTGCAGTAAGGGGGCCGAAGAAGGGGAGTAGGTATGGGAGAAGAGTGTGAAAGCCCCAGGTAGAGGTAGAGGACTCTCGTTGGCGTTGTCTGAGCTCTAAACCCTCGTGGATTTCCCGCATGGTATCCCGAATGACTCCACTATGATTGACATAGAAACAGCATTCCTCCCTCAGTGCAGCATAGAGTCCACCCTCTTTCAAAAAGAAGGGCAGTCCTCTCTGATTCTGCAGGGCAACTTCAGACAAGGAATTGAGGGATTCTTCCAAATGGGCGATCGAGCCTTCCAAGTGGCTGATGTCTGCGTCGACAGTGGCATGATGGGAGGCTAGTGCAGAGTGTTGAGTCACCAGGGATGCGATGCCTGTCCCTGCGCCCGCAAGGGTCAGGGTCAGGAGGGTAGCAACAGTGTGAACAGGTTGCGATGATTACGATGGAGATCAGTCCTATTGTCCCAAGCTTCCTAAAAGGAATTGACCGGATGGTAGAGAGCTCGGGGCAGAACAACAACGGAGACACAGAAGTCCTGGGCGGGGTGAAAGACGGATCCGGCCAGATGTGGGTTAAGTCCTGCTCAAACGCACAGCCACCAGGATCCAGATGAAGGGAGAGTCCACTGGTCTAACTGGAGAGAAGGATCAGGGATATGGGTGGCACATAGATTGGAAGGGTCAAAGGAAGGAGGTGCGGCACCAACACAAAACCCACGACCTGATACATCTAGGAGGGAAAATGTCAAGAGGACAGAGGCCCACTCACGGGAGGGGGCATCTGATATAGACTAAGGCAAGGGGCTGCCTAAGAGGTCAAAAAGTGGGGGGGGGACGGTTGCACACAGATGTACAGCCTGCAATGTCAGATCTCTTTCCAAGTGCAGCTGGATGTTCTGCCCTCACTGTCATACTTATCTCTTTTTTTCTTTTTGGGTCACACCCGGCGATGCTTAGGGGTTACTCCCAGCTCTGCACTGTGGAATTACTCCTATCAGTGTTCAGGGGGCAATATGGGATGCTGAGAATCAAACCCAGGTCTCCCACATACAAGACAGACATCTTACCCACTGTGCTATCACTCCAGCCCTGTTGTGCTTATCTTTGCCCTTGGATAATTAGCATGGCTTTTCATAATATCAACAAAATGATTTTGTTTTTGTTTTGGGCCTGAAAGACTCAGCCTTTATTCCTGGCTGTTCACAGAGGTTGTTTTTGGTGGTGCTCAGGGATCCACCCCTGTCAGCCTCTTGGAAGGCAAATGCCCTACCTGCTGTTTTCTTCCACCCACTAAGGAATATTTTTTGACTTTATATTTAAATATTGAATGAGGGAGCACATAACAAAGTTAAATGTAGCCGGAGAGATAGTACACACAAGTGTGCTTCCCTTGCACAGAGCCAACCCAGGTTGAATCTGGACATCAGATATGTTCTCCCAGTCATCACTGGGTCTGGTCAAAAATGAAAACTCAGAAAGGTAATTTGGGAATTGCCAAGCCTGGGTACGTGTAGTTGAAGAATCTGCCCCACCTGCTGTACTATCTTTCAGCACCAACTTTATATTTTGTATGCGTCCATTTTTTTTTTGTTTAGTTTCATTTTTCTGCCACACCGTGATATTCAGGTGTGACTCTGGATTCTGCACTCACTTATCAGTCTTGGGGTTTGCTTGGGAGATCCTATGGGATCCGGGGATTGAATTGGACCAGTTGCGTGCAAGGCAGCAAAAGTGAAGATTGTGTTGTTTGCATACTTTCAGTAACTTGGCTGGTTATATCAGGGACATATGGGTTAGGCCTCTTGCCTTTTCATTTGTCACTAATCTCTACATTGATTCTGTGGGGGCAGGGTATTCTAGGGTGAAGCCAGCTGTAATCCCCTGGCTGGTAGGAGGAGCCCTGACGCCAGGGAGGAGAGGTGTGTGTGTGCAGCTGAGTATCTGAGGACCCTCCAAGGCTTGGGCCCTGGGCATCGTGTCTGTGAAACATACTGCTGACCCCGGGGGCCTCGGGCTCCTGGATGCAGGCATCTGTGCTGTACTCATAGGGCTCTTCGCTCCCTTGGGGTGATCCTGTGCTTCATTCTTCTTCATTAGTCATGTGTTCATGAGATATAGGGTCCTTTGTACCCCTTTCCCTTACCAGCCTGGCTGCACAGCCTGTAATGTTGGGGTGCCCTTTTCAGTCGCAGCAGAACCACCTTGCACCCTGCCCTCTCTGTCACTATGCTTGTCTTTGCCCTCAAATCATTAGCATGTTTTTTAAGTCACTGTCACCGTCCTCCCGTTGTTCATCAATTTATTTGAACGGGCCCAGTAACTTCTCCATTGTGAGATTTGTTGTTACTGTGTTTGGCATATCAAATCTGTCACGGGGAGCTTGCCAGGCTTTGCCGTGTGGACGAGATACTCTCGGTAGCTTGCTGGACTGTCCGAGAGGGGTGGAGGGATCGAACTTGGGTCAGCCATGTTGGCCGCTTGCAAGGCAAATGTTCTACTGCTGTGCTATCGCTTCAGCCCCGTTTTTTGAGTATACGAAGACAATTTGTTTTGTTTTGGTTTGGGTTCTGATGTTGCCGAGGGGTTTATTCCTGGTGGTCCTCAGGTGTTCCTTTGGGCAGTGCTCAGAATCCTGCCCTAGTCAGCCTTGTGCAAGGCAGATGCCCATATGCAAGAGAGATAACTGTTCTCTCTCTGACCCACTATGAAATATTCTTTGCTTTTATGTTAAAAAGTCAATGAGTGAGCCCTTAATAAAGCTAGTATGTGCTGAAGTCATAGTATATTGGGAAGGGTGCTTGCCTTACACTGGGTTTGATTCACAGTATGCCATATGATCCTCAAATATCCCTGGGTCTAGTCAAATAGAAAACCCAAAAGGCTAGTGTGTGATTGTCAAGCTCCTCCCAGCGATACTCCCAAAGAATCTTCCCTTTTCTCTGGGCCTCTTTGGACAGTGAGAGCCACAGAGATGTCATCTACCTGCTAGGCTTGTTCACCCAGGTGTCATTCGACTAATTCTTACCTTACTTGCTGTGATTTATTTCAGAACTCAAACCACAGTGTCAGGATTTGGCATAGCTGCGATCTGACTTGGGAATAGGGTCACTGAATATGCGTGAGCTGTTTAGATTCACACATTTAAAAATGAATATCATTATACCCTGCAGGATAGATCAGTGGAGCAAGCATGTGACTTGAAAGGTGGGGGTCCGAGCTCTCTCCCTGCCATTATATCTGTGATCTCTGGACACTGGAAGGAGGAAATCCAGAGTCTTACCCTGGGAGTAAAAGGCACTTAGCCTTACTGGGTACTAAAACTGAAAAAAAATTCTATTATTTTTCATATCAATAAAGTACTTTAATTTTTTCTTTTATTGAAAGCAAACACAAGTGGTAATTGTTTCAAAGAACTGGTTTGTCAGTTCATGTTGTGTATTCAAAAAATAAATATGAAGCCCTCTCTCCTCTCTCGCTTCTCTTTCCTCTGCACCCAGATGAATTTGATGGTATCAGGCTGCTTCCCCGACCCTTGGACAGCCGATGGCCATGGGTGGATGACGGAGGGAATGAGGGCCAGGCTGGTTGGTATCGATTGCAGTTTCCTCCAATCTCATCTCAATTCTCCTCTGATTCTCCTTTCATGAATCTCCTTCATTCCACTTGGATTCTCCCTCTTGGATTCTATCTTGATTTTTTTTTCCCTTGGCGAGTCTTACAGCCTTAGTTATCTCCCAAATCATGAGGGAGTTGGGGTAGCAATTACACATAAGTGAGGTCATACAATCAATGGATGCATGGTCCCTCTCTCAGAGGAAGCTTCTTCTAGGACAAACTCTTTCAGCAAGAAGACCCACCTAAATGTGAAATGCCATCTATGGGTGTGTTTTTCCTCCCTTAGTCCAGCAACCATATAAACATTCATCTTAATTCTACTCCTTAATAAAATTAATCATTTTGTATGAACACAGTAATAGATACATTACGCTGGGGACATCTTAATATAGATCTCAGACTACAGTGCTCAGGTCAGATCAGTCTTTCTTAACCCTAGCATGGTCCTAATCTAGTTGTTACTCTTTGGAACATGACAGAATTTGTCCATGGCCATGCTCTTAACTTATATGGAATTGTGGTTTAGCCCATTTTGATACCAGTGTACCTAACAGCTAGCTCTGGGTCCATTCAGTCCCTCATCAAGACCCTGCCTTTGGGGTGCTAAAAACTAAGGGCAACTGAGGCTTAGATTGAGAAAGCAGATGCCCAGGTATGAATTATTATTTGGAGTCAATTAACTCCCAAGTTACATAGTCATAGTATTAACTGTTTTCCTATGTCTATATGAAAAGGACGTTGCTCTAAAATAACTATGCAAAGAACATAAGGAGAAGAGAAAAGCAGTATTTCACTCAGATTTCTGAGGAATCCGACCTTACGAGTTAACAGAGTCTGATTAGGAGAAAAGTATGACAGGCCAGTTGGGAAAGCAAATTACAGAGAAGGAAGTTACAGAGAAACACAGAAGAATGTGTGTGTCTCAGGAGCACTGTGGTAAACCTAAGCTCCCTGTTGTGAGGGAGGAAGGACATACCAATGTTAAACCTAAAGTGTTTAGAGCTATATTCCAAGAAACAGCAATGGGAGTAACTCAGGAGCATTGTTATGGGTGTAATCCAATAAAATTAAACTCACTGTGACAAGGGAGAGTGGACATACCAGTGTTAAACCTAGACTGTTTAGAGCTATATTTCCAACAGAATAGTGTAGTACTTGGGCTGGAGCAATAGCACAGCGGGTAGAGCGTTTGCCTTGCGCAAGGCCCTTGAGGCTGACTCGAGTTCAATTCCTCTGCCCTTCTCGGAGAGCCCGGCAAGCTACCGAGAGTATCGCACCCACATGGCAAAACCTGGCAAGGTCCCCGTGACATATTCGATATGCCAAACACAGTAACAATTCTCACGATGGAGCCGTTACCGGACCTGCTCAAGCAAATCGATGAACAATGAACGGGAGGACAGTGTAGTGGGAAGATATGGAAATTGAAGATAGGGGAGGTTGTGCTGCGTCCAGCCTTCTACACCATTCCAGAGTTGACTCACGGACCAGAGAGAAGATTGCCAGCACTAACAGGTCCTTTGAAGGCTTTCTGTGGACATCCCTGGGACTTGGGATGTTGGGCCCCCACACCATCAAATCTGGATGAACTCCAAAATTTGGAGTGTTTGTTCACACCAGCTTGCAGGCTGTCCTGCTAGGCAAAGCAGCAGGCTCCCTGCAAGAGAAGCACAGTCTGTTGGTTAGAAAAAAGCACATCCTGATGCACCTGTCCTTTTCATAAGCACCTACAAAATTAGATTCACCAGGCCTACATCCTGTTACCCCGTAAATTTATGTAATCATAGTTATTGAAGCAAGAAAAAGCAAATACACAAAGAAATCAGCTATTGACACTTACTACCTCACTTTGGAGTGACCCTAACCTATTGTTCCTATTTGCACTCTGTGACGATCTGGCACCCTAGTGGAGTGGTTACAAGAAATTGAGTATGTTTATGGAATAATTCCGCTAAGAAGTAAGCTTGTGAACTAAATTTTATATTCTTACTGTAACAAACACCAAATCATCGTAGCCGAACAATAGATCAACGTGTCTGAAAAAGAGACTTTCTCCTGCACACCTGCTATACCGTTGTTCTTGGCAACTGGTTCAAATTTTGAAGAATTATAGGTTAATAAATCATCTAGTACAAAAATATTAAAAGACTATTTAGCTGCACAGCAGTTAAGGGACTTTCCGTTCATTTGTCTGATCCATATAGAATTCATGGCTATGTAGAGCTTGAGCACTGTTTGAAGAGTTGCTGCACACAGCTCTCAAGGAATAACTGGAGAGCACCATTTACTCTGAACACTCACAAATACAGACACAGGAATTTTGGCGTACACAAATATCTTCCCAGTCATCACCAATCCCTGAGTCCCCTTCTGGGCTACCCCTGACCCCTTTTTGAGCTACGTGATTCTCTTAGAGCTAGAAATAGCTCTCTCCTATAATTGTGAAAATAAACAGTTGAAGCTACTCAAGACCTGGACTTTCAGTGCTATATAAATGTACGTGGGGACTCAGAGAGATGGTCTGGGTGGCTATTTGCAAAGAATCTTTGTGAATTTTATTTCCTTCGTCAAAAAAAAGGCTTCTGATCGACATGGTATCTGTCCAGTCTGTCAGTCTCTATCTGACCCAGACCTGGCAACCCTCAGTGTCCTATCCTATCCCAGAAACGGGGAAAAATGGACCTTTCTGAGCAGGAAAGTACCTGGTCAGGAATACTTGAAGCCTGGCCCTTTAAGACTCTGGGCGAAGGTACAGGTGACGTCACAGAATCCGGGTCCTTTATCCGCACTGCCTTGGCGTTCTGGGCGGAAGTGCAGGCGGGCCACGTTGCCACAGAAGGTGAGGAGCGGGTGACGCCCCCCCAGGGCAGGCAGGGGGGTCCAGGGGTCCGGGAAGATCGGTTTCCCCGCAGCCCGCCCGAGTGGTCGCTCTGAGTGCCTGAACCTCAGCGGTCTCCACCTTGTGGTCAGCGGGGTCGCTCGTGGCGGTGGCCCGGGTTGGTGGCCCCTCACCCGGGATGCACTGAGCGCCCCTGCCGAAAGCTTTTTCTTGTTTATAAATTGAGTTTGATGGAAAGAAGGTCGTTGTTACTAAGGAGAACTTACTTAGAAAGATGCTTAAGGGGGGGGACGGGGCTGGCCTGGTTCGATCCTGGCACCCGACAGCGTCCCAGTACCAGCCAGCCCAGAGCCAGGGGCCTGTAATGGGGTGGGTGGGGGAGGGGAAGCACATTTATGTGCTTGTGGCTCAAAAGCATTTGGCAGAGTGTTTTTTCCTTTTTGGTTCACACCCAGCAATGCACAGGGGTTACTCCTGGTCTGCGCTCAGGAATTTTCCCTGGCGGTGCTCAGGATACCATATTGGTTGCTGGGAATCCAGGTTGGTCGCGTGCAAGGGAAACATCCTACCGTCTGTGCTGTTGCTCTAGCCCCCCTTGGCAGAGCCTTTGATCTTCACTTGTTCCTTGTGCATTCAGTGGGTTCTGGGAGTACAGGGAGGTGGGGAGCTTCTCTTTACTTTTTCTTTCTTTTTTTAATTTTGCTTTTTGGGTCACACCCAGTGATGCACGTAGGTTCCTCCTGGCTCTCCGTTCAGCAAGCACTCGTAGTGGTGCTAGGAACCATAGGGGATGCCCAGAATTAAACCTGAGTGCAAGGCAAGCACCTAACCTGCTATACGATCTCTCCAATCCCTTTATAATTTATTTTATTATACTTTTTTGGGCCACAGCACCACTCAGTGCTCAGGGATTACTCTTTTTTCTGAGTTCAGGCTTCATTTTTAGCAGTGCTGGGGTGGGTGATCATATGTACTGTTGCATATTGACCCCGGCTTAGCTGCTTGAAAGAAAAGCACCCTATCTACTTACTGTCTTTGTTAACCCTATATGATTATATTTCCTCAGAAAAAAAGAATTTCTGCCTCACCTGTCAAGATTTCAAGCATCCCTCACTGTCCGTCTCTCCCAGACCAGGGGTGTGCCCTGCTGTTGAAGTGAGTACTTGCAGAAAGGGGTTTTCCGGGGACCAGCTGCAATAGGTTTTAAATGTCTCACTCTTAGGGGCTGGTCATTAGTATAGTCAGGAGGGCATTTGTCTTTCTTATAATGACCAGAGTTATGCCCTGACACGCCATAGGGTTCCCTGAGCATCAGTAGGTATGGCCGCAACCCTCCCACACCAGAATTTGTTTTGACACACGAGTATTCTTTGAACTTCTTTTTGGTGTTGGGGTATTTCACCTGTCTTTTCCTCCCTGTTTGCCACAAACTTGGAGATAGTCAGAGACTCTCCCCACTCAGTGTCTGTGTGTCTGGGATGCAGGGGGAGCCATGTCATGTCCCCCAAAGGTAAAGCAGGTGCTTAGCCCTCTGAGCTCCTCTCCCTGGGTCTAACTCACTACTTGGGGAGCAGATGAGGTGAGATTTGGGACCATACCTGGCAGTGCTTGAGGTCTGTGTCCTGCTCAGGGGACTAGGGGTACCAGGGAATGCCCTCAGGCTTTCAGTTGGCCAATATCTGCTTCAGTCTGGTGTATTCTCTCCTACTCCTCTATTCATACCTTAATTGGAAGTTCTTAAATATGAACATTCTTGAGTCCTTTGACCAAGAGGCTGTTAGGAGGAAAGGAAGGACTTGTAGGCTCTGAGTGAAATTATGGACTTTAAACTTTAATTTGGGATAATTGCAATTTTTTTCTCCACTTTTTGGGTCACACTGGCGATGCTCAGGGCTTATTCCTGGCTCTGCACTCACCCTCTGTACTCAGGATGCACTCCTGGTAGTGCTCGGGGAAGCATATGGGATGCCAGGAACCAAACCCAGGTCAGCTGGGTGCAAGTCAAATGCCCTGCCCGTTGTACTGTCACTCTGGCCCCAAGTGTAATTTTTCATCCCCTTTTTCTTTTATAAAATCATGTACCCATAGGAGTAAAATCATATAGTTTGAAAACCTGGCCTATAAGCCCTGAGCACTTCTGAGTGTGGTCCCAAAACAGAAAAAAAAAAACCCAAAGGATTGACCCTTGTGAATATATTACTAGATTTCAGACCTCTGTTGTTGGCAGATAAATTCCTCATTGCCTTTATTTGGGCAGGAGGGGGATTGTCTGTGTGGGCTTTTGCCAAACCCAGCAGTGCTCTGGGATCACTCCTGGGATTCAGGACGTGAAGTTGAGTCTGCCGCATGCATGACAAGTGCCCTGCCATTCACTGTGTGCTCTTTCTGGCCCCTGCAAACCTTTGAAATTGCAGTTTGTACTTCTGGCTCAGGTTTGCACCGGGAGGCCCCAGGTGGCAGCGGCACTGCCTGGACCTCTACCAGCTGGGCCTCATCCCTGTTTCCTGCCTGTATCCTTCTCATAAGGGTCACAGTACTTATATAGACTTTGATTTCCTGGGGTCAGTGATAGGCCAGGAGTGCAGGCCCTGGCCTTGCAAGCAGCCTGTCACACGGTACAATCTCCTGCACAACGCAGGATTCCTCAAGCACCATCTGGGTGAGCCCAAAGATCTGCCACCTGTGGCTCCAAAACCCAAGTCTGACCTGCATTCTCCAAAACTGGTGGATGTTGACACATGAACAAAAACTTTTTTTTTCTGGTCATACCCTGTGGTTGCTGCTTTTGTTACCCAGTGTGGTGCCAGGGACTGAACACAGGTCAGCTATGTTCAAGGCCCATACCCTACCATACTATAGTTCTGACACCTAATTTTTTTTTGGTTGGCCACACCCCGCGGAGTTTACCTCTGGCTCTGTTTTCATTGATTGCTCTAGGTTTGGGGATCCTGTGGGGTGATGGGGACAGAACCCTTGTGAGCTGTGTGCCAGACAAGCACCATGTGATCTGTGCTATCTCTGTAGCCATCATAAAAATGCTTTTATGCTGAGTAAAGTCCAGAACCTTGTGTTTTTTTTTTCCGATTAACTACACAATTCACTTTTTTACTTGTGTGTTTTTGTTTTGGGGCCACAGCCAGCAGTACTCTGGGTACTGGAGTAACCTGACTCTGCACTCAGGAGTCACTCCAGGTGGGCTTGGGGGATCCTATAGGATGTGGGGGATTAAACCAGAGTCAGGTGTGTTCCAGGCAAGTGCCCTCCCCAATATGCTGTTGCTCTGGCCCAGGGCCTACTTCTTCTCTGTTCCACTATATTTCTGTTTAGATATCATAGCATTTTCAGTTCAAGTGGATCTATGAACCGTGAGATAGGAGAGCAGGTCAGCTGCTTGCCTTGCCCTACCTGAGAGCAATTTCAGACTCCAAAGCAGAAACTTCTGGTCAGGACTCTGGCGTTTGTGCACCTCTGTCATGCTCACAGTGCTGACGTCTCTAGATCTTTGCACGGAGCTTCCTGCTGATTCTCAGGAATTATAGGTGGGAGAAGATGATGTTGCGCTGTCTGACCCACCGTCCACAGGGAGGAGGAAAGTGACTAGATGATATGGTGCAGTGACAGGAGCGCATAGGCCTTCAGGGCTGAGTGTCTCTAGAGTTGTTTCAGGAGGGAGCACTGGCTCTACTCATATATGTGAGGTAGGAGGGAAGACCTTTAATTTATTTTCAGGTTCTTTCTGAGCATAGGAAAGTTTATACAGGAATGAAACATTATTCATGTCACGACTGTGGGAGGGTCTTCACTTTCTTTTTTTTTTTCTTTTTGGGTCATTCCTGGATCTGCACTAAGGAGTTACTCCTGGAAGTGCTCAGGGTACCATATGGGATGCTGGGAATTGAACATGGGTCGGCTGCATGGGATGCTGGGAATGGAACATGGGTCGGCTGCATGCAATGCAAACGCCCTACCCGCTTTTCTAAAGGGGCTAAGGGGCTGGAAACCACCGAACTCCTTGGCAAAGCTGTTTTTTTGATGATGTTTTCTCCTTTGCTTCCCTCCCAAGCACCCAAGTGGAGGAGAGGGGGCAACCATGATGCTTTCTGTTGGGAGGGCAACAGCAGTGCTCAAGAAATCAATGGGGTTTTCCACTGGCAATTCCTGGACAATAGGGTGGCAGTTCATTGCAGAGTCTCGAGGATGAGGTACTGGAGGTCACCTGGGCAACCCTGGGCTGACACCCGAAAGGGCCTTTAGAGAACCCAGCCATTCCTAGGAGACCAAGTGTCTGTGTGGTGCTGGAGATTGAACCCACACATACCATGCTTGCAACCTCACTCCTGTATCATCTCCCAGTCCCTGCAACGACACGTGTAGAGAGGAGAAAAAGGAGGCCCAGAGAGGTGCAGCAACTTCCCTGAGGTCACACAGCATGAAGGAGGATCTTTGCTCTGGTGATATTCAGGGCAGCAAGAAGTAGGGAGGATGGCCAATCACCCCAACCACCACCCCACCCCTGTTCCCAGGTCTGAGTGGAATTGACCCACAAGGAGGCTCTGTGCAGCATGTCCAAGTCAGGATCCCCCTTGCGTCAGAGGGTGGTCGTGCCCCCAAGCTCATCCAAGAGGGTGCCCTACATGTTCATTCCTCTGGAGCCCGGTCAGGTGGACTTGGAGGTGAAGGTCGTGAGCATCGAAACCTGGGACCACGTGAGGAAGACCAACCTGGTCCAGGTAATGGACCAGAGCAGAGATGGGGGAAGTGGAGTGACCCTCCCCAGGCTACCAGCTAGTCTCCAGGTGGGACAGTTGGGAGCTGGGCCTTGGGTCAAATAACAGGCCCCTGGATGGGAGTGAGGGGGCGCACCAGGACACAAAGCCCAGCACAGCCCTCATGCAGCACCAGGCTCTGCATTCTCTTACAGTTTCCTGTGGGACGTCCAGAACCTATTTCTGAGTGAGGAGCATGTGAAAGTCAAATAGCTCCACCAAATACTATTGCGCCCCAAGCAAGTAAAGAATCATCCCCTGAAGCCCCCACGGGGCAGGAGGCTAGTACACCAAGAGGACTTTTGCCTTGTATGATGCTGACCAGGATTGAAGCCAGCATCCTATAGGATCCCCTGAGTTCAGAGCCAGGTATTAGCCATTAACAATTTTTTTTAAAAGGAAAAGAAGAGGGGCTGGAGCAATAGCACAGCGGGTAGGGTGCTTGTGTTGCACGTGGCTGACCCAGGTTCAATTTCCAGCATCCCATAAGGTCCCCTGAGCACTGCCAGTGGTAATTCCTGAGTGCAGAGCCAGGAGTAACCCCTATGCATCTCCACGTGTGACCCAAAAAGCAAAAAAATAAATAAAAATGAAGAGCACTTTTCACTTTACAAATATTAGAGGGGAAAAAAGCCTGAAACTCTTTGCTTTTGGAAGCAGTAAAAACCCCAATAATCTAGTGGTAACTAGGATGCTATAAATCATTTAGGTTTTCGAAAAGGCTAAATAAGGCCTTTTGATCAGGAAAGTTTGCTAACTGTGAGCTCAGTATACACCTCCATTCTAGGATGGGTCCTCATGCTGGGTTGTTTTCTTTCAATAATGTTTCTTATTTGGAAGCACACCTGACACTTCCTAGTGTCAGGTGGTGCTCAGGTAACCACTTGGGATGCCAGGGATGGAACTCAAGTTGACCAAGTTCACTGCAAGTGCTAACCCACTGTACTCATCACTCCTGGTCCATACTCTGGGTTTGAAAATGTATTTCTGAAGCCTCCCCATGGAACTTTCCTTGCCGGTGACTTTCCATTGCTTGAGTGTTGTCAGGGGTAGACCATTAACACATAAAGTGCTTTCAGATGTCCTTAGCAGCCTTTCTTTCCTTTCCAGTTTCTGTCCAGCTCTCAGGTGGCTGCTCTCTGTCTGGATTGTTCCAGTTCTTCTCCAGGGCTGGCTGCCCTGTCACTGCTTTCACCACCATCTTGATTTGTTACTTCCCAGAGAAGCTCACTGTTCTGTGCCCCACCCGTTCCCTATCTGCCTGTTTTACCCGGATCAACCCTGTTTTAGTTTTCCTGATGGCCTTGTGTGTGGGAGCATTGACTCCACACTTGACTGGCCAGTAATGCATCAGGGGACTTCTTCTTACACGAGCTCCCATGCTCACCAGCTACTGCAGCAGCTGCCTCTCAACTCCCTTATTAAATCCATTCCCCTCCAGCCACTGATTCTCCTGGGTGGGGATAACGGTTCTCTGCACATCTGGAGTCTGGCCCTTTAAGGCTGCTTGGAGGACCGGAAGTGACATCACAGTGGGGCCTTCCTGGTGCTTCTCTTCCTGGAAACGGCGCCAGAGAGTTCTTATTCAGGTGGGTGAAGGACCAAGTGGGCCCCAGCGAGGAAGCGGGAATCTGAAGGCTGATTTTGTCTTGCTGCAGGTCGGGGGTGGCCTCCCGTGAGCGCCCCGCACCTCCCCGGCTCCACACTGTGAGCCGCAGACCACGCCAGCCTCTCGCGCTTGTTTTTCTTGTGTTCCCCGATATCCAGGCAGTTCCTGAGGTATGATGGAGTCTTTTGTTGGGCGCGGAGCTTTGGGAGGTTCATCGGGGGCTCTAGTGGGATGCGGGAGTCGTGGGTGTGAGTGCGTGATCCTGGGGGTCCGCTGTGGCCACGGGAGCTGTGGGCCTTGGGGTGCAGGAGCTGCCGAGGGCGGGGCCTTAGCCTTCCCGACCCTCCCGGCTGATCCATGTTGGGTCCTTGCCCCAGTTTCGCTGCTGTAGAATCTCCAGATTCACTTTGAGGGCCAGAGCCGACACCCCCCCCTCAAAAAGGCTTTAGACCCTGTTGCAGTCCAGCTTTTTCATTGGCTGCCCTCGTGGGTCGGGCCGGGAAGGTGTGTCTGCAGGTGGCCGGGGTTTGCCAGTGATACTTTCCTTTTGGAGCTATTTCTGGAGTAGGGAATGGGGGACTCTGCAATCCCGGAGATACCCTGAGGGCTTACTCTGGCTCTGCCCTCAGATATTATTCCTGGCAGTGCTCTGGGGGCCGTGGGGATGCAGAGGATTGATAGTGTCAGCAACTCAAGCATCCTAACAGGTTTACTGTATGTTGGAATAGGGACATCTGCTTCCTCATATCAAGTTGCAAAGTCCTGCCTAGACTGCTGGCTATCAAGGTGAGTATTCGGGGGTAAAGGGTGTATCTGTGTGTGCTTGTGTATTCGTGTACTGCTGGTAAAAGTGTATGTCTGTAGAAAGTTTTTATTTATTTTTTTGCTTTTTGGGTCTCACCCAGCCGATGCTCAGGCGTTACTACAGGCTCTGTACTCAGGAAGCACTCCTGGCGGTGCTTGGGGGACCATGTGGGATGCTGGAAATTGAATTCGGGTTGGCCGCGTGCAAGGCAAACACCCTACCCACTGTGCTATTGCTCCAGCCCCTGTAGAAATTTTTTAAAACTTTTTACTTATTTGCTTTTTGGTTCACACCCAGCGATTCAAGGGGTTACTCCTGATTCTATCTCAAGAATTACTCCTGTGGTGCTTAGGGGACCATATGGAATGCTGCGAATTGAACCCAGGTTGGCCACTTGCAGAGGAAACTGCCCTACCCACTGTTTGACCACTCCAGCCCCTGTTTTCTTTTTTTTTTTTCTTTAAAGAAGAGAGGGGCTCCCCCATGCAATCATAACCCAAACTGTGGCTCTTTCATGGGGCCAGAAGGGGGCACTGATGCACGGGATTTCATGGCCTCAGAGTCCTTCCTGGCTGGGCCTGTGAGAACCTTCTGTGGGATCCGGGAGGTGTCTCCAGACCAAGGCTGGGCTGACTTTTCTCTCTTGTGGCCAAACCCAGAACTTGTGTCGCGAAAGGCAGCACAGATGCCAACCCATTTTGCTTCTCCTGGGGAGAAAGAAGCATTAGTCAGTGTCCCCCAGGTGGGTCTTTGAGCCAGTGCCCAACGGTGTGGCTGGTCAGAACTTGGGGGTTTTGCTCCTGTCCAGTGCTCACAATTCTGACTTGTCCTCCAGGTTTCTGATCCTCGGGAAAAACAGAGGCAGGAGAAGATGGTGAGCTGCCATCGGACACACCGAAGCCAGGTAGGAGTGACAAAATGAGGTTATGCAGTGCCAGGAGCGTCAGGCTTCCTGGGATGTCTGTCTCTGACTTGCTTCAGGAAGGATCCTGCCGCCTTGTGAGAGCACCTGACTCTCTGCAGTATGCAGCCACGTTTGTGTCAGTTTCATAATATAACAAATATATGGCTTTAGAACCACAGCATCTCAAAGATTACTGGTGCTCAGGGATGACTCCTGACATGTCTCAGGGACCATATGGGGTGCTGGGCGTCAAAGGCTGGTGTCTGGGTATTTTGTTTTCAGAGCCACATGCAGTGATTCTGGGGATTATACTCTTGGCCCTGCACTCTGGCATTGCACCTGGCAGTCCTTAGAGGACCCTATGGGATGGCGGGTATCACCAGCCCTACCCACTGTCCCCAACTTACGGTCCTGTTACACAATCACGCTGCTTTGTTTCTTTTCGTAGTCACTTTTGTGCCACAGGGGAGATGCCCAGGGCTTCCTCTTGCCTCTGTGCTCCGGATTTCCACCTGATATGCATCATGGTTCCCCGGGTGCTCTGGTCCTGTTTATGCCCTGCCAGCTACAGTAACTCGGGCCCCAGGATATGTGTTTCCACTATTTTGTCCTCGCTCTGGAGGGCGTCTTCTGCTCTATCACAGAGTCCAGCATTCATTGGCTGCTCTGTTTGCAGTTCTGGGCATGTGCTTGTCCCAGGGAGACGGAGCAAAGGATCTCTGGGGCCATCAAAGCTGTTGGGATTAAGACACTTTGAGAGGCATTTGCGGTGGTCCTGAATCATGATCAGAGTTTAACAGGCACATACGTGAATGTACAGTTTTCAGTCGGTGACTGGATATTGAGTGTCCCCTTCTCCCTAGAGCATGGGCTGTGGGATGCAGGGGGTGTGTGTTTCGTGTTTTGAGCTGAAAGCAGGGTTACTCATTTGGGTCCCACTGATTGTGTGCTCAGTTTTTACTCTCGGCAGTGCTCATAGGAGCAGTGGTGGAATTCCCTGGGGTCAGGAGCAAGTCTGCCACCTTCAGGAACATTCTAGTACAGCATTCTCACATTTTCATAGATGCAGCTGTCTTAGAGAGAAGTTGGGACCTGTCTGTCAGGAATTCGGGTGAAGCCTGGTTCCTCCCAAGGGGACAGACCCTGAGCCCCTCTAGGACCTTGTGGACCAGGCCTCACAGACCAGGGAACATGGTGGGGACAGACCCTGACTCCAGCCCCCTTTGTATGCCGGCTCAGGACACGATGACCTTCCCTGATGTGGCCGTGAGCTTCACCCCCGAGGAGTGGACATGCTTGGATGCCTCTCAAAGAAAGCTCTACAAGGACGTGATGCTGGAGACCTACCAGCACCTGCAGGCTATTGGTGAGAGCAGTGCGGGGCCAACCTTGTCTGGACAGACCCGTGTGGGCTTCTTGTGCTGGGTCCTGATTGTGTGTCCAACAGTCTGATGGTCCAGGACTAACATCCGTGCAGTAGCTGTTTCTCTAGTTCCTTTCCTCGTTCTCTTGTTGGTGCTCACCTGGCGATGCTCAGGGCTTACTCTAAGCTCTGTCCATATGAATCACTCTTTGTGGGTTTGGATGAATCTGCAGTGTTGGGGATTGACCCAGGCTGGCCTCTGAATGCAGTCTCCCCGCACGCTGAACCATCGCTCAGGTCTCTCTAAATAGTTCCTGGTTCCTGCCATTGCTGAGTTCTCTTCTCTGATCACTTCTAGTGCTACACATAATTTTTATTTATTTGTTTTGGTTTTGTTTTTATTTGGGGCAAAATCTGAATCCTTTTGTCTCTGTGCTGAGGGATCACTCCTGGGGGTGCTCAGGGGTCATGGGGTGCTGAGGATTGAACACGCTTGGCAGCTTAAAAGGTTGCTACCTTAATCCTGATACTATTGCACCAGGCCCACAGCTTCAGTTATTTTGTTTTGTTTTGATTTGGTTTTGGGGTTATACTTACAAATACTTAGGGATTATTTCTGGCTGTGTATTCAGTTATTCATCCTGGTTGTGGTCCAGGACATTGTGTGCTGCTGGGGATCAATTCTGTATGTGTGAGCAGTGTCTATGTCCTGCCTGCTGTAATATCGCTCCCAGCATAGCTCCTTTATTTCTTAGGGCCTCACCCCATCAGATGCTACTTTTATTTCAGTGCTCGTGGTCTATCCTAGTGGTTCTCAGTTCATCATGACTCAGGGTTTGCGTCTGAACTATGCAGTTAGGGATCACAGATGATGGCTTGAGAGACCCTCCTGAATGTCTGGATCGAACCTTTATTGACCTTGAGCAAGTGCCTGACCTGCTGTGCTGTCTGTCTGGATCCTTTTGTTTATTTTTCAAACCAACTGGGGGCTATGGTCATCTTTGGCCATCTTTGGATTTGTTAAGCTTTGGGGTTTACTGCACTAAGGCATCAGTTCACGCAGGCTCAGGACATTGCATGTGATGCCGAGCCTAGAGTGACAGTACAGCGGGCACCGTGCTTGTCTTGCAAGATCTGGACATGCTTTCTATACTCAACATCCCATGTGATCCTCAAGCACCACCAGTGGTAAGATTTCTGAGTACATGGTCAGCGAGAAGACTTGAGCATCCCCAGGTGCGGATCCTGAACTAGAGAAAAAAAAATACTACATACTGTGCTGTGATCAAACCCCTGATGGCCCTTTAAGACCTAGGCTATACTGTTTGTGGTATTTTCTGGGGCCCCATATTTCACTCTTGAATTAAGACCTGAATGTTAGCTCTTGGATAACTCCAAATCTGGAGCATTTATTCGTGCAGATTCTGTCCATGGCTTTCCAGTAATTTACTCTATTTTATTGGTACACATGGGATTTATTTGTCATGTTCTCCTTGTCTCTCATCCATGCTCCATCTCTGTGAGGTTCAGGGCATTCTGGGGTGAAGCCTGCGGTGATCTCCTGGCTGGAAGGAGGAACCCTGAGGCTGGGGAGGAGAAGCATGTATGCAGGTGAGTGTCTGAGAACCTTCCCTGGCTCAGGCCCTGGGCAGTGTGTGGGTGCCCTGAGCACACGTGAAACTCGCTATTGACCCTGATACCTTGGGTTCCTGGATCCAGGCATCTGTGCTACATTCACGCTGCCATGGATTGTCTGTCGTGGAATAATCTTGTGCTTTACCTTCTTGGCTTTGACATTATTTTTCCTCTTCTTCCAGTCGATAAAATTCTCACTCCTGGTCCCCCTGTCTTTCCCTTACTGACCTGTCTGTACAGCCTATAATGTTGCTGTACCTTCAAAATATTTTTTGTCATTTTCGTTTAGTTAATAAGTAAGGCCACAATGAAACTATTTTGCCTCTGAGTGATAGTAATGCAGGAAATGCGCTTGTCCTGCACACTGTCCACCTGGTTCAATAACCAGCATCCCATATAGTTCCCTGAGCATCACTGCGAATTTTTAACAAAAAAAAGGAAAAATGTCTTGTAGGATTGCCAAGCTTTTCGCAGCAATCCTCTGCGGAACCTTCCCTTTTCTGTGGGATACTTTGGACTGTGAGGACCATAGAGATGTCCTCAAGCTGTACTACCTGGTTAAGGGTGTTCCATTCGAAGAATTCTTACATTGTATATTGGGTTTGGTTTCAGATATCAAAGGACGGCTTCAGGATTTGGGAACTCAGTCACCGAGTATGAGTGAGCCGGTAAGATTTGCAACTTTGGAATCAATATTATAATACTAATGGAAAATGTCAGTGGACCAGCATGTTATTTTTAAAGTGCAGGGCCAGGAATGGCCGGAAGGAAATTCAGAGTATGATGCTTGAGGTCGAGGACCCTTATATTCACTGGGTGCTGACATCTCTGCTCAAAACCTAAAGAAAATTGTAATATGTTTCACGTAAATGCCGTGCTTTTTCATTTGATTGAAAGTATCTACAAATGGTAATTGTGAAAAGACCTGGTCTTTTAAACAGGTCCATCAACATTGCTCCATGTGTTTCCCAGAGGCCTACCAGGAATAATCTCCGAGCACTGTATGGTGTACCCCCACCCCGAAGTGAAAACAAAATACAGAACAGAAAAAGTCATTGATCCTGAAAAGAATCTGCCAGCAGGTTAGATGTTTTCATTGGCCCCTGTGATCAGTCTCAGCAGTGTTGGATGCAGCATTTCTTCATAAATGCTTTCCGGGCTGTACTCCACATTGAAGTAGAACTGAACCCAGAGTTTAGTGTTTTATTTTCTCTTGAATATGGTGCATCAGTTTTCTGTGGAGGGAGTTATTTCTGCTCGTTCATTAAGTTGAAAAAAATATTTAACAAATTAATGGCCCCTCATTCATCAATTTCCCATGTGTGGTTAGTTCATGGTAATGCCATCCGCCTGTCGGGAATTGCATTGGTGTGGTGCAAATGTTAGAAACCAATCTGCATGTACCAATTTCATGTAACATGGAGACTCTTAAGGCATAGAACGATAATTGGAATTGTCTGCTGTTCTACAGGGAAGCAGCCAGCCCGAGTGGAATGACTCTGACCCTTCAGACTGTGAAAAAGTCTCGAGTGTGCATTTGTGCCCTCAGCCACATGGGGATGCCAAGGCAGGCAGGATGGCCTCTTGAGGGTGATCAGAATGAAGAGAGCAACCTCACTCTGAAGAATTCCTCTCCTGGGAAAATGTTCACACGGTCTGTTCTTCTCAGTCCACGGACACAAACCCCAACATTGGGGCAGAACCTAGAATGTGGTAGAGGAGCACTGTTTATAGTGAGTCCTTCACACCAAAAGGGCCACAAGCAAA
This sequence comes from Sorex fumeus, assembly GCF_029834395.1. NCBI lineage: Eukaryota > Metazoa > Chordata > Mammalia > Eulipotyphla > Soricidae > Sorex > Sorex fumeus. Next base: position 3,380,731 of record NW_026606191.1, read on the forward strand.
GTCAACATGGATTGACCCTGTCAAAGAGTAAGGAATGTGGGGGAGCTTTCCCTTGTTCCCAGAACCATGATGTTCCCTTAGAAACCCACAGTGCAGAAAATCCCCAGGAGTGTCAGCAGCAAGGACATGGTTTGAATCCACTGTTACCCCTTTGTGATTACATGAACATCCACAATGTAGGGAAATCACATACATGTAAGGACTGTGCGAAGGCCTTCACTCGACCTTCAGAAATCTTAAAACATTGTAGAATTCATACTGGAGAGAAAGCATATGTGTGTGAGCAATGTGGGAAGGTCTTTGCTAACTTCTCACACCTTTTTAGACACAGGAAAATTCATCCTGGAGAGAAACCTCATAAATATAAGGCACGTGCAAAGGCCTTCACTCAATCATCAACCCTTACTGGGCATATGAAAACTCATACTGAAGAGAGGCCTTATATATGTAAGGAATGCGGGAAGGCGTTTAATTATTCCTCAGGCCTTACACGGCATATGAGAATTCACAGTGGAGAGAAGCCTTATGGATGTAAGCTATGTGGAAAGGCCTTCTCTGTGTCCTCAAGCCTTGATGTGCATATGAGGATTCACAATGGAGAGAAGCCTTATAGATGTAAGGTATGTGGAAAGGACTTTGTTGCATCCTCAAACCTTATTAGCCATATGAGAATTCACACTGGAGAGAGACCTTATGTTTGTAAGGAATGTGGGAAGGCCTTTGTTGAATCCTCAGGCCTTACTCGGCATATGAGAATTCACAATGGAGAGAAGCCTTATGTATGTAAGGTTTGTGGAAAGGCCTTTGTTAGTTCCTCAAGCCTTAATTTGCATATGAGTATTCACAATGGAGAGAAGCCTTATGGATGTAAGGTATGTGGAAAGGCCTTTGTTGTATCCTCAAGACTGATCACCCATATGCGAATTCACACTGGAGAGAGACCTCATGTCTGTAAGGAGTGTGGGAAGGCCTTTGTTTCTTCCTCACACCTTAATGATCATGTGAGAATTCACACTGGAGAGAAACCTTTTGTTTGTAAGGAATGTGGGAAGGCCTTTGTTTGTTCCTCAAACCTTACTGTTCATGTGAGAATTCATACTGGAGAGAAACCTTTTGTTTGTAAGGAATGTGGGAAGGCCTTTCGTCGGCCCTCAGGCCTTACTGTACATAGGTCAGTTCACGCTGGAGCGAAATCTTTTATATGTCAAGAATGTTGAAAAGCCTTTCTGTTTCTTTCTCTTCTTAGGAAATATAAAATTCATAAATAGAACATTTTGGTAAAGTCTATTGTGTTTGGACCATGGGATGCTGTGCTACAAAAGTGCAGCCAGGAAGGAAATAATCCTGGTAATGTGTAACAAACTGTCTGTGATGTCAGTCTATAAGAGAAAGTCTATGCCAGTGTCCCTGAATTTGAACTTGATGTGTATGTTAATATGTATTTTTTAGATTTTCTGGTGAAAGCTAAGAGGAATGTGAATAAAAATGCAAAAAAATTCCCTTTGCTCAGGGCTGTCAAGGTCAAGAGTGGCCGAGATTAATACCAGGATTTTGCTGCATAGCTTGGAGGCCAGCCACACTTGCTAGGGGAAAAGGCAGCTCAGTTAGAGAAGGGAGCACCAAATAAAGGGTGTTAGGAGGATCCTCCCAGGATGGGAGAAGCATGCTGAAAGTAGAATATAGACCAAACATGGTTACCACTCAGTGCCTCTTTTGCAAACCCCAACACCCAAAAGGAGAGAGAGAACAAAGGGGAATGCCCTACCACAGAGAAAGCGTGGGATGAGGGGATGGGTGGTGGGAGGGATACTGGGGTCCCTGGTGGTGGGAAAAGGGTACTGGTTGAGGGATGGGTATTTGTTCATTGTATAACTGAAACCGAAGCATGAAAATTTATAAGTCTATAGCTGTACTTCATGGTGTCTCACTAATAAAAATCTTTAAAAAATGTGAATAAAAAGGCAAAAAAAATCTCTTCTCTCAGGGCTGTCAAGGCTCACCATTGTCTTATTCTTTGTTGTGACTCTGGTTTGACTTTTTTTATTGCTTTTTGGTTCCCGCTCAGTGATCCTCAGGGGTTACTCCTGCCTCCACAATCAGTAATTACTCCTGGCAGGGCCTGCGGACCATATGGAATGGCAGGGATTGAAACTGGCTGCCCCATGCGAGGAAAAAGCCCTCCCCTCTGGACTATTGCTCAAGTCCCAGTGACTTGGTTTTGAGGCCCTGGGTTTGGGGGATTATGGCAGAGAAACAACCACATCTTCGTTCTTCAGGGCCTCCTGATTCCTGTTCTTCGGAGCCACAACCAGTTGAGTCCTACTCCTCGCTCTCAGCTCAGTCACCCATACCTGGGGGACTCAAGATCATTATGGGGTACTGTGGTTGGAATCCAGGTGGGCTGTGTGTGACCAGCTCCTTCCCCCATGCCATCTCTGCCACCCATGTGTTCAGGTACTGGTTAGTTTTGTGTCAGTTTAAAGGATAAATAATTCTGAAAGTTTTATCTTAGTTAAATGACTCAGGCAAGGTTCCTTAGTGGAGTGCCGTGAAGACAGTTTGTTTTTTAAATTTTAAACTTTGTTTTTCCCATCTTTTTGGGTCATACCCTGAAATACTCAGGGATTACTCCTGGTGGTGCTCCGGGAACCCTGTTAAACCTGGTGCAAGGCAAATTTCCTGTCTGTTGTACCTACTATTGGAAACAGTTTAAATGAACTTCACAGTGTGTAGAAAGACATATAAAAGGATGGAAGGGGCCTCTTGAATCAAATGTTTGACAAGTGCCGGGAATATGGGTCAGATCTCCACAGCCCAGCAGGCCGTTCTGTTTACCTCTGATTTTTCACAAAGTTGGTCACGTTCCCCATCAGTTCAATAATAATACAGAAAAAAGGTAAGTGTTGTATTTATTTATTTATTTATTTTTATTTATTGAATCACTGTGGGGAAAGTTGCAAAGCTTTCAGGTTTAAGTCTCAGTCATGCAAATATCAAACACATTTCCCTTTACCAATAATTATTTTTCACCACGAAGAACCCCAGTAACCCCCCCAACCCTCCCAATGCCCGTGAGGCAGATGAATTCTAGTTAACACTCTATTTGATTAGATTCATTGTTTTGACAAAAGATTCACCATTATTATTTATAGTTTACATCCCCAAATCAGACATGCTAAAAAGGCATTGTGAGATAATTTGTTTTCTACAGCTGGTCACAAGAATTAAATGATGTTTTGTGGCCATGCGATTTTGGATTTCTGGTATTTTGCTTATTAAGCCTGGAAGTATTTCTGCTGAGAGTCAGATAATTATGAGATTGGTTTCTGTGCTCTGTAGCTGTGGCTGTGCCAGAGAGCCGCTCGTGGGGGGCAACTCCTGACCTCGGTAGGGCGTGAAGAACAAGCTGGGAATGCCCATGAGGTTTCAGTTGCCCCATCACGCCCAGCTCATACCTGGCTTTCCATAAAGCTCCGGAGCAGCTGCCATCTTTCTTTCCAGAGGGAAAAGGAGGAAGGGAGCAACACCCTTTCCCCTCCGGGCAGGCATGGTGGCATGGATTAAAGCATAGTCCATTTACTTTTCTGCTGCAAGCTGCCGGGCTCTGCATTAAGTCCTTGTGCTTCTGGAGCCATGGTCGTGCCGGAGACCCACTCGTGGGGAGCAACTCGTGACCTCCAAGTGTTGTATTTAGAATTAGCAAAGTCCCAGAATGATAAAAAGGATTCAGATCTTCTTACAGGACAAAAAAGGCTCCAAGGTGACCAATATGACTTGCTGCCAATTAACGTCCATTTTTTGGGTCAGAATATATGATGTTGGTGCAACCGGGCAGTGTTCAGGGCCTGCTCCTGGCTTTGCACTTTGATGGTTCTCGGGACAATTTGGAATTCTGAGAGTTGAACCCAGATTGACCCCATGAAAGGCAAGCACCACAAGCGACAAAGCAACTGTACTACACTCTTGCCCCATACTCTGGATTTAAAATTGTGCTTCTGAAACTGTTTTCTTTTTTGGGAAGAGTGCACTGGTTTGGTGTTTTCAAGGGGTAGTGTGTTGACTAGACCATGCTCTCTGATGTTCTTACCAGCCTCTGCTCCTGTTCCAGTGTCTGTCCAGCTCTCTGGGCTGCTGCTAGGCCAGTTCCTCTCTGCATCTCCAGGACTGACTTTGCAGTCACTGTTTTCACATCATCTTGATTACTTCCCCAAGAAACTCAGCACTCGGTGAATAGTACCAACCTTCCTGTTTTATCTTGAATCAATCCAGCTGCGTTTTTTTTGATGGACTGTGTGTGGGAGCATTGGGTCATTGTTTGACTGACCAGGACAGGATCAGGGGTCTCCGTATCCACAGCCCCACATTGTGTGACCCACTACTCTCCGCAGCTGCTTCTCCACACCATCACTTCCAGCTCCATGAATGGTCAGCAGCAGGTGGGCATGGGGCAGAGCGCAGGGGCTGAGTTCGGTTCCTGTGGGACCTGCATAGGGCAGGGCTTCACTGTCTCAACCCTCCCAGCATGGGACTTTGCTCTGCTCTGTTCCGGAGCATTTGGCCCTGGCATCACTCATGTAGAACCTTCAGATTCACTTCAAAGGGTAGGGTCCCAGCCCCCCTGTAGTAGCAGACACAGTTGTCCTCTGTCCTTTGACTTTCATGATATGGCAGGGCCACATGTTGGTTCAGTCCCTCCAGGAGGCTAGGATTTGCAAATGAAACCTTTTCAGTATCATTTGTTTGATTTTGCTTGTGTACCATATCCAGAGATGCTCAGGGTCTACATTTTTTTTGTCTTTTTGGGTCACATTCAGCGATGCATAGAGGTAACTCCTGACTCTGCACTCAGAAATTACTCATGGTGGTGCTCAGGGACCATATGGGATGCTGGGAATCGAACCCAGGTAGGCTGCACGCAAGCAAATGCCCTACCCACTGTGTTATCTCTGCAGACCCACTTAGGGTTCAGAAACTGCCTCCTGGGTTTTCCTTTTTGATGCGTGTTCACTGCTCGCGTGTTGGCAATCATCGAGCGTTGACTGGACAGTGTTCTCTGATGTTCTCTACGAGCCTTTGCTCATGTTCCAGCGTCTTTCCAGCTCTCTGGGCTGCTGCTAGGCCAGTTCCTCTCTGCTCTTGTGCTGGCTTAGAGTCACTGCTTTTACCCTACCTTGATTGATGATTGCCTGGAGAAACTCACTGTCCCGTGCCCTACCTGCTCCCTATCTCCTCATTTACTTTGAATGAACCCCCTTTGCGATTTTCCTGATGGACTGTGTGTGAGAGCATTGGCTCATTGTTTGCCCAGTATGAGACCAGGGGACTTCTTACCCCTCGCTAGCCCTCCACTGTTTGACCGGCCAGTACAGCAGCTGCCTCTCCACCCCTTTATGTGAGCCCATCCCCCTGGTGCTACAAATTCACCTGGATAGGCATAATGGTTCTCTCCTACTCTGGAGTCTGGCTCTTTAAGGCTGCTTGTGGCAACAGAAGTGACATCACAGGAGGCCCTTCCTGGTGCTTCTATTCCTGGAATTTGTGTCAGTGTTATTGTTCATGTGGGTAAAGGACAGTGTAGGGCACCTGTGATGAAGTGGGACTCTGAAGGCCAACTTTGTGGAAGAACGGGGGTGATCTCCCGTGAGCTCCTGGTGGTTCCTCTGGTGTCCACACTGAGCTGCGGGTCCTCGGCAGCTTCGGGAGCACTTTTGCACTTGTTTTTCACTTGTTCCCTGATATCAGGCGATTCCTGAGGTGCAGTGGATCTTTGACAGGGTCAAGGGAGGAGGATGTGAGTGAGTGATCCCGGGGGGCTCCTGCGGCCACATTTGCCTCCAGCTCTGCAATAGAGCATCAGCGGGTGGATACGGGGCTGAGTGCGGGGGCTGTGGGCCTTGGGGGTGAGGGACCTGCCGAGGGCATGGGCTTGGCAATCCTGACCTCCAGCTGACCTACATTAGGACTTTGGCCCGTGTCTCACTGCTGTAAAATCTCCAGATTTACTTTGGGCATAGTTGCAGCTCCTGCAATGCCAAGAGACCCTGTCATCGTCCGGTTTTTTCAATGGCTTCCCTTGTATGACGGGCCATCCAGAGCAGTGGATCATAGGTGACTGGGGTTTTAATTTCCTTTTGGGGCTATTTTTGGTGTGGGGAGTGGGGGGCTCTGTATGCCTGAAGATACCCTGAGGGTTTACTCTGGTCCCTGACTCAAGTATTTTCCTGGAGTGCTCTGAGGGCCAATACGGATGCATAGGGATGCAAAGGATTGACTGGTGTCAACAAGGCAAGCATCTTACTAGTTTTACTGTGTTTTGGAACAGGAATTTCTGCTTCTTCACATCAAGTTGTAAAGCCCTGTCTAGACACTATCCATTGAGGTGAGTACTGGGGTAAAGGGTGTGTGTGCAGAAATTGTTTTTTTATTTATTTATTTTTTAATTTTTTATTTGAGGTACAATTAAAGACTTACAAACTTTCGTGAATGCACTTCAGTCATACAATGATTGAGTACCCATCTCTCCACCAGTGCCCATTATCCACCACCAATGATCCCAGACGCAGGGTGGGGGAGCATGGGGAGAAAGTGGGTTTTATTAAGAGGAGAAGGGCTGTGGTGTGATACAGTCACATTCTGGGCCATGGTTGTGGGGGGCAGCCCTCCTGCCAGCCTGCAGGGGGCGCTGATGCACGTGATCTGGCCTCCGAGTCAGTGCCTGGCTGTGCCTGTGAGAGCCTTTTGTGTCACCCAGGGAGGAGTCCTCAGGCCAAGGCAGGGCTGAGTTTTCTCTCTTCTTACCAAGCCCAGAGCTTGTGTTGCGAAAGGCAGCACAGATGCCAACCCATTTTGCCTCCCCTGGGGAGACAGGAGCATTAAACAGTTTCCCCCTGGCGGGTCTGTGAGCCAGTGCCCGGAGGTGTGGCTGGTCCTGGCTGGGGGTTGTCCTTCTCTCCAGTGCTGACTGCTCTGACTCTTCCTCCAGGTCTCTGATCCTCAGGAAAATCAGATGCAGGATAAGATAGTGACGTGCCATTGGACACACCATCCGTAGGTAGGAGGAGAGTGACAAGATAAGGTGATGCAGTGACAGGAGCGCTCAGTCTTCTTGTGCCTAATGTCTCTGAGTTGTTCCAGGAAGGATCCTGCATTGTGCCTTCTTGTTGGAGGGCCCGAATCTTTCTGTATGAGACCATGTTTGTTTCAGTTTTGTTTTTTTTTTTGGCTTTTGAACCACACCCAGGTTAAAGAGTACTCATAAAGTAGTGCTCAAGGATGACTCCTGACATGTCTCAGGGACTATGGTCTGGGTATTTTGTTTAGACGGCTATACCTAGTGGTTCTGGGGATTATTCTTGGCCCTGCACTCTGGCATTGCACCTGGCAGTGCTTGGGGGACCATATGGGAAGATTGGGTTCACAGCCCGACCTTCTGTTCTATTACTCCATCCTGCTGCTTTATTTTCTTTCCTGTTTATTTTTGTGCCACAGTGGAGGTGCCCAGGCCTTCTTTTCTCTGTGCTCTGGATTCCTACCCGATGCATATCACAGGTCCCCCGGGTGTGCTGGCCCCGTTTTCGCCCTGTCAACTACGGTGACTCAGATCCCAAAACATGTGTTTCCCCTATTTGTCCTTTCTGCTCTGGAGAGCTGTGCCTGCTCGGTCACACAGTCCTGCATTCACTCGCTTCTCTGTTTGCAGTTCTGGGCCTGCGACATCTTCTTGGGTCACACCCAGAAATACTCAGGGATTACTCCTGGTGCTGCTCTGGGACCCTCTTAAAGGTAATGCAAGAGAAATGTCCTCCCTGCTCTCCTATCTCTTTGGCCCCTACTGGAAACAGTTTAAATGAACTTCACTGTATGTAGAAAGACGTTAAAAAGGACGGAAACATTTGATTCAAATGTCTGACAAATGTTGGGTATATGGGTCAGTTCCCCACATCCCAGCACTCCCCAGGCTCTCCACATCCCAGCAGGGCCTTCCATTTACCTGTGATTACTCACAAGGGTCGTCAAGTTCCTGTATTCCACATGTCAATTCAATAATATCAGAGAAAAAGAATAATCATTGTATTTGGAATGAGCAGAGTCCTATCAATCTCGTAGTCACCAGCATCGTGAAAAGGATTCAGATCAGTTAAAAGGCCTTAAAAGGCTCAAAAGTGACTGGAATGGTTTGCTGCCTATTATCCTCCATTCTGAGGCTTGGAATATACTCTAGGTTTTATGTGTACATGTATATACATAAATATAAATTTGATATATATAATTTATATGGTATATATTATGTATAACACAAATACTCCATATATTATATGTATGTATATATGTATGTATGTATGTATGTATGTATGTATGTTTGTCTTTGGTACACACCTGGCAGTTCACAGGGCTTACTCCTGGATTTTCACTTTGATGGTGCTCAGGGGACCCTTTGGAATTCTGAGGATTGAACCCAGATTGAACCCAGACCACATACAAGGCAAATGTCCACCCCACTGTACTACCCCTCTTGTCCATACTCTGGATTTGAAATTGTGTTTCTGAAACTGCCTCCTGTGGTTTTCCTTGTAGGCAAGAGTCCACTGGTCAGGCATTTTCAAGAGGTAGCATGTTGGCTGGATAGTGCTCTCTGATGGTCTTAGCACACTTTTCCCCTTCCCAGTGTCTGTCCAGCTCTCTTGGCTGGTGCTCGGCCAGTTTCTCTCTGCATCTCTAGGGCTGGCTTCAGAGTCACTGCTTTCACCCCATCTTGATTACTTCCTCACGAAACTCAATGTCAGGTACCTTGTACCACCTGCCTGTTTGACCTTGAATCAACCCACATGTGTTTTTCCTGATACACTGTGTGTGAGAGCAGTGTTTCAATGGTTCACTAACCAGTACAGGGTCAGGGCTCTTGTCCTTACCCCAAGCCCCCCCACTGTGTGACCCACAACTCCAGCAGCTGCCTCTCCAGTACTATTTCCAGTCCAGACCCCTTAAAGCACCAATTCACCTGGGTGGTCACAGAGGGTCTCTCTTCATCTGGACCATAGCCCTTTAAGGATCCTGGTGGGTGCGGAAGTGATGTCACTGAACTGGTACTTTCAGCATCCTTTCTATTCTAGTCGTGGTTGCCTGGCTTAGGCCGCCATTGGTCTAGTAGGTAGAGGAGAAATTGGTGGCGCGTTTGACAGGGCGATTGTGGAGGCCGATTTTGTGGTTCACATGTGTGACCAAGTGATTGTGGGAGGGTCCCCTTAGCCAGGATCGCCTCCAGGTTCAGGAAAGGTCAGAGGTGGGTGGGTGCGGGGCCGAGGGACCTGCACAAGGCGGGGCTTAGCCCTCTCAAACCTGCCAGCACTGGACTGTGCTTGACTCTTTCCAGTGCCTTTGGCCCTGGCATCACTAGTGTAGAACCTTCAGATTCACTTCAAATGGCAGGGCCCCAGCCCCCCGAAGCGGGTGACCCAGTTCTACTCTGTGCTTTGATTGACTGTTGTGATGGGAAAAGACCACCCAGTGGATCATTCCCTGTGGGTGGGTGAGGTTTGCAAGTGAAACTTTTTCTTTTTTTTTTTGCCTTTTGGGTCACAACCGGCGATGCACAGGGGTTACTCCTGGGTCTGCTCTCAGGAATTACTCCTGGCGATGCTCATGGGACCACATGGGATCCTGGGAATTAAACCAGGGTTGGCCGCATGCAAGGCAGAGGCCTTGCTGACTCTGCTATCGCTCCAGCCTCTTCATTATTTTTTTGGTTGGGCTTGTGTACCGTATCTGGAGATGTGCAGGGTTTACTTTTGGTTCTGCAGTTGGAAATTCCTGCTTATGGTACTCGGGGATCATATGGAATGCCAGGGATTGATCTGGGGGGGCAACATGCAAGGCACATTCCCTGCCCGCTTTACGGTCTCTCATCCCAACTTTTGCGTCTTTTTTTCTAGGTCAAGAATTTCTGCTTCCTAAGGTCCAGTTGCAAAGCACCCCACACATGTAATCCCTTCCTGACCAGATGACCCCCAGCTGTTGTGGTGAGTATGGGGGTAAATTATGTGTCATTTTTAAAGAGAAATAGTTGATTTCTTGGGTGTAAGGTGTTGTTGGGGAAGCCTTGCTCAGGGTCACTCCTTATGCGGTGGAAATAATTAACTTAGAAAGGGCCAGAGCAATAGTACAACCAGCAGGGAGCTTACCTTTAAGCAGCCAGTCCAGGTTAGATCTATGTCTGGTATTTCACATACTCCCTGAGCCCCACTAGAACTGAGCCCTGATCCCAGAGCTGCAGTAACCCCTGAGCACTGCCAATTGTGGTCCAAAATTAAAACACATGCACACATTCAGACATACTCACACATAGGATGTGTGGAACAATGGAAGAGAGTACTAGTATTTAAGAGAAAATATGGATTTCTGCAGCATAGAAAAAGACAGAAAAGGGGACTTAAGGACCTGCTTTAAATGTTTCACTCTAGAATTTGTCTTTACACATGAGTGTTGGATATTAACCGTAAGTGTTTTAGGCTTGATGAGTAAATTGCCAACTTTTCTTCCCCTCAGAGAAGGTCACAGTACTCTTTTGAGCACTCCCAATCCCCCAAGTTTATCTTTATCTCATAAAGTCAAACATTCTGGTGACTCTGGACTTTGTATCTGTAGTCATTTATTTGCATTTCTTTATCCCCTCTAACCTATAGAGTCTAGAATCTAGGATCTATTACTATAGAGCAACGTTCTTTGCTTCAGAAAGGAAAAAGTTAATATGAAGTGCTGAATATTTAAGGGTTAATTGACTTTAAAATATATTTACTCCTGGGCATCCATCATAATTACTTGACTCAGGCTTCAGTTGCCGTATTTTCTAACCCCAGAAAACTGGATCCCACCGAGAATCTCTGGTTTGACCAGTGGTAATTATCAAAGATAATTTGGCTTCAATATGGGACAGTCTAGAAACCAAAAAGCAAGCATGTTCTTGTTTCCAAGCCATCATGACCTAAAAGACCAGATCCCATGGAGTAACAGGGCCAAGGACTCCGTATGGAATTTATGGAAAAAGCACAGTCATCTTTTAACAATAGTTCCTGAACCTAGATAAGTAAGTTTTGAAATGTTTCTTACTGTGTGTATCCAGATAACTGCACATATTAATAAGAAGTTAACTTAATTATTTAATATGTACAAACAGGGAAAGAGTGAAGCAATATAGATCTTATATCCCCTGAGTGAATTTCTCAGACAGAACGTCTTCTTGATTTAATCCCCCCTCCCCCATAGAATCGCCTCTGTTGAAAAGCTTGACCTCTGTAAATGGTAAATCACAATATATGCAGTCCTGTACCTTTATATAAGCATGTTCAGATGTTCTATAAGCATGCTATTCGGTTCTAAATTAAAGGTCTACTGTGCACTGGCCATCAATTGTTGTGGTCCCTGTGCTTTGTTTCTCTGGAGAGATGGACCACCAAACGCCTCATACCATGCGACCTACCGACTCAGTATTCTTAACATCAGGCAACCTGAGAAGTTGCCTCAGAATTCACACTTGAGTATTTGTTGTTGTTTCGTTTCATTAGAGTTACCTTTTGAAGTTGCAGTATTTTTGGTAAACACCCTGCTTAGTCTGTGCCTTATTCCTGCCTCTGCATTCAGGGATCACTTATGACAGGGGTCAGGGGCCCATATATGTGCTAGTGTATTGAACCTTGTTCAGTCAAGTGCAAGGTGAATGTTTTACCCGCTGTATTACCACACCAATCCACAAGATATAATACTCATGGTTTAAAAGTAGACTCACTCGAGAAATTCCAGTTGTCAGACACACGTAAAATCATGGTTCATAGTAAACACCCTGGATATCTGGGTAATTTTGTGATACAAGGCACTGTTCACATGGTTCTCAGAGCTATTCCTGCAAAGTAGGAGCAAGTGTTGGATGAGGCTCATGTGCTGATTTGGGATTACATAAATAATGACCTGGATGGCCTAGGTTCCACAGGTCAGACATGGGACTGCCTGGGGCTCACCTGACCCCAGAAGTGACCTTGTTCCCTGGACTAGAGCTCGCAGGCCTGTGTCCCTGACCATTCTGCAAGAGGGCAGCTGGAGGTTTGTCCACTCTGAGTCCCTGTGGCTGGCCCCACAGCAGAGCCACTAATGGACCAATTGTCACTGTCACCTGCAGGGTTCGTCTCTGCATGGGACCTTCTGGCCTCAGAGTTAGTCCCTGGCCTTAGGGACCTTCCTGTAGGGTCTATAGTGGATTCCCAGGGCTCAGGCAGGGCTTCAGTTTCCTCCGCTGTAGGCTGAGACTAGCCCTTCTGTCCCAAGAGGTAGCCTGATCACAACCCACTTCTGTCCCCTGGAGAGGCAGGAGCATCTGGAAGTGTATCCCTGCGGATGGGTCTGTGAGCCAGTGTACAAGCATCTGGCAATTCACTACATTTCTTGTTCCAATGCACGGACTTCTGGTCAGGTGGGGGGGTGGGGCTGGCTGTGCTCCTCTGGTGCTCACGGCTCAGGTCTTTCCTTGGAGCCTCCTGCTGATCCGCAGGAAAAACAAAGGCAGGAGATGGTGATGTGCCCTCTGCCACACCATTCTCAGGAATGAGAGCGACAAGATGACCCAGTGCAGTGACAGGAGCACGCAGGGTGGCCTCAAGCTCCTGGATCCAGACATCTGTGCTGAGTGCATGCTGCCCTTCATCCCCCTGGACTCTCCATCATGGAATGATCTGCGCTTTAATTTCCTGGCTTTGTCGTTAGTCTTCCTTATCTGTCAGGTACGTAGAAAAGTCCATGGGAATCTCAGCCTTTGATCGTCCTGTATGTGCCTCAGCAGGGTGGCTGTGCAGCCTGCAACTCCAGGTCCCCTTTTCTGGAGCAGCCAGACCCTCACTGTCCTCTCTAACACCATGCGTATCTTTGCCCTTGGATAATTATATAATTTTGAGTAAGAAGTTTATCATTGTTTAGGTTTTGCGCCCAGCCATAGTCACACGTGACTCCTTGTGGGTCTCAGGTATAATTAATGGCCATGCGCTCAGAAATGTACCCAATGTGTTCAGGGATCTGAGACCTGAGCCTCAAGCTAAGCACACGGTCTCTATGCTGTTCTCTCATATTCCTCTTAGTCATATTTTTGCCTTTGTTTTTAAAAAATGAATGAGTCCGTAACAAAATTAGTTTGGGTCAGGGCGTGTACAGCAGGGAGCGCACTTGCATTTTAGGACACTGACCGAGTTTTGATCCCCTGAATTCCATATGGTCTCGTTATCTGGTCTGGTCAAAATACAAAACCCAAAAGCTAGTTTGTTAACCAAGCTACTCACAGTGATCACCTAAAAGGTCTACCCTTTTCTTTGGGCCTGTTTTTACTGTGAGAACTATCAAGATGTCCGCTATCTGCTGGGCCTCATTCTACTATCCACTGGGTAACTCTTACATTCTGTTTTGTTCGAGTTCAGAACTCAAACTCCAACTTTGGGATTCAGTATTACCACATTTTGATCCACTACAAAGGATCATCGATTACAAGTGAGCTGGAAAGATTTGCATGTTCAGAATAAATATTATTATGACGGTGGGATTTTCAGTGGACCAAGCATGTGACTTGAATGGAGGCACCTGGCATCCTTTGCTGTCAGCAGATCTCCAGACTCTGGACACCGCAGGGAGGAAATCCACAGCCTTATGCCAAGAGTAATAGGCTCTTAGCCTCATTGGGTGCTAAAATCAGTAGTTTCAAGGTTTAAAGACATTCTGTTTTTTTTAAATACCAAAATGATACTGAGTTTTTCTCTTACAGAAAGTAAGCACAGGTGGACATTGTTGAAAAGAACTAGTAATAGTGTAGTGGGAAGTGCACTGCTTTGTCCAGGGATGGAAACCAGGTTCTATACCCAGCACCCAATATGGTCCCCACAGCCCCACTAGGAGTAATCTGTGAGCACTGTTTCGTGTGACACTGCCCCAACAAATAAACACAAACAAAAAGCCCCCAAAACCTCATTGATCCTGACATTAACTCAATTAGTTTCGATGTCTTCAGTGGCCCCTGTGTTCTCAGATTTGTGCGGATTCAGCCTTGCCTTCGTACATGCATCCCGAGCTCCATACTGAGCTACAACCGAACCCAGACTCTGGTGTATATTTATTTGCTTGAAACTGGTGCTTCCATTTTCTGTATAGGAATTATTTTCACTTATTGTGTTCTTCATTGAGTTTAGAAAGAAATGAACACACGTTAATGGCCAACACTTCTGTCAATTTTGCATGTCCTTCTTGCAAAAACATTTTGTCATTCCAGGAAAAGCCATACATGTGTCGGTAATTGCATTTGCCTGGTGGAAATGTTAGACACCAAACCTGCAGCGCTTGACATTTTTTGACAGGGAGACTCAAGAAATCAAGAAATCATTGGAATCCTCCTCTGCTGTTCTCCAGGGAAGCAGCCAGCCTCGATGGTATGTCTCTGATCCTGTGCACTATGACAGTCTCTAAATACTGGAATCAGGGATGATTTAAGCCCACCCTTTACAGTAAATTTCTGCATCCATTGTTACACAGATGAGTGACATCATTTTGTTTGTGTTTCTTTTTCTGCCTAACTTTATGCAACACAGTATCTTTTCGTTCCAACCCTGTTGCTGCATAAAATCAGTAATTCTAAAACCTAAAAAAAACTTCTTTGTATTTATTTATCTTTTTCCTTTTTGGGTCACACCCAGCGATGCTCAGTGTTTACTCTGGGCCCTCCACTCAGTAATTACTCCTAGCGATGCTTGAGGGACCATATGGGATATCCAGGATTGAACCCAGATCGGCCGCATGCAAGACAAAAGCCCTACCCCTGTACTATGGCTCTGAGCCTCCAAAATCTCTTCTTAATACAGAGGAAATACTGTGATTTTACATTGAATAGACAGCAAAGACAAGTGGCGAGTGTTGAAAAGAACAGGATGGTGCAACACTATTGATTTTGCATTAGGAAGGGCACTTTTTTGCACCAGGAAGGGAACCTGGACTCCATCCCAGCACTCCACATGTCCCCCAGAGCCCCAGCAGCAGGAATCCTTGAGCAATGTTTGGTGTGACCCTCTCCCCACCTAAGTAAACAGAACAAGAAAGAAAAAACTCATTGATCCTGGAGAGGAATCTGCTTCAGGTGAGATGTTTTCACAGTGTCCCTCTCGGGTGTGTGGAGATGCATCTTTGCCTTTGCAAATGTATCCTGGGCTCCACACTGAGCTGGAACCAAACCCAGTCTCAGGTCCCTTTTATTTTCAGTCTAAACTGGTACTTCATTTTTCTGCAGAGGGAGTTATTTCCACTTACTATGTCGGTTCATTGAGTTGAAAAAAAATTATATAGCTATGTGACCCCGCATCGGTCACGTTTGCTTGTCCGTTTTATTGAAACATTAGTTGTTGATTAGAAAATCTGGTCACATGCCAGAATTTCTATTGAGGGGGTTAAATGTTAGAAACCAACCTGCAGATGTAGAACCTTCTGGACAAGGAGACTCTCAGGTACAGCACACTAATTGGAAGCCTTCTCTGCTGTTCTTCAGGGAAGCAGCCAGCCTAGGTGGGTTGTCTGATCATGTGCACTGTGACAGAATGTCGAGTGACCAGTTGTCTCTTCAGCCCCATGAGCATGCCAAGCTCTCCCCTGGGAAAAGCTACTCAGAGACTGTTCTGCTCAGTCCATGGACACAAACCGCCCCAGGAGAGAAGCCCCTGGACGGTGGGAGAGGTCACAGTTTATAGAGAGTCCTTCACACCGACATTCTCATAAGCAAAAACACCGTGGCCCAAACCCGTTCAAGTGTAAGGAATGTGGGGGAGCCTTCCCATGTCCTCGACACCTTTGTGTTTCCTTAGTAAACCACACAGGTGGACAGAATCCCCAGGAATGTCAGCAGCAAGGACAAACTTTGAGTCCAGCATCACCCCGGTGTGACCATGTGAACATCCACACAGGACAGAAACCATATACGTGTCAACAATGTGGGAAGGTCTTACATCAATCATCCTACCTTATTATACATAGCAGAGTTAATACCGGAGAGAAACCATATGCATGTAAGATGTAAGGACAGTGGGAAGCCCTTTGCTTCTTACTCAAGCTTTTTTTTTTTTTGCTTTTTTTGGGGGGTCACACTCGGCGATGCACAGGGGTTACTCCTGGCTCTGCACTGAGGAATTACTCCTGGCGGTGCTCAGGGGACCATATGGGATGCTGGGAATCGAACCCGGGTCGACCGTGTGCAAGGCAAACGCCCTATCGCTCTGCTATCGCTCCAATCCCTCAAGCCTTTTTTAAGCACAAGAAAATACAAACTGGAGAAAAGCCTGTTATATTTGAGGTCAGTGGGAAAGCTCTTCCATACCAGATGACTCCTCATTACACATAGGGAAATTCAGAGTGGAGAGAAACCTCATAAATGTTGGTGTTTGGTAACGCCTTCACTCAATGCTCAGCCCTGACTATGCATATGAAAACTCATTCTGGAGAGAAGCCTAATATATGTCAGGAGTGTGGGAAATCCTTTACTTGATCCTCAAAGCTTATAGTACATAGGAGAATCCACACTGGGGAGAAACCACATACATGTACAGAATGCGGGTAGACCTTTATTTACATCTCCAGCCACTTTACTACATCCTCATATACTGCTTGTATCAAAAGGCTTACACAACAAAACTTTATGTATGTAAAGAATTTGGGAAAACCTTGTTTCCCTCTGATCTTTGGAAACATGGTAAAATTCATATTGAATGGTCACGATCACGGTCACAGTCATGGTCCTCCCATTGTTCATCGATTTGCTCGAGCGGGCCCAGTAACGTCTCCATTGGATACTTTATTGTTACTGTGTTTGGCATATCGAATGCATCACGGGTAGCTTGCCAGGCTCTGGCGTGCGGGCGAGATACTCTCGGTAGCTTGCCGGGCTCTCCGAGAGGGGCAGAGGAATCGAACTTGGGTCGGCCATGTTGGCTGCGTGCAAGGCAAACGCCCTACCACTGTGCTATCGCTCCAGCTCCATATAGAATAACTAATAAAAATTCACAATATCAGAACAGGATCGCTCAGTGGAACCTATTTTGTTTGGCCAAGCGATTGCGGAGTGCAGAAAGTGTACTTCGTGGCTGCTACAAAAGTGCCACAAGCACAATGTTTTGAACATCTCAAATCTACGGAATCCCCAGAACTCTGGCAGGGAGTAAGACAAGTTTTGGGGTCCTCCCAAATGCACAGCAAATTGGGTGTGTGCCTTGCACGTGGTCGACACGGGGTTGATACCCAGCATCCCCTATGGTCCCCTGAGCACTGCCACAAGTAATCCCTGAGTACCGAGCGAGGAGTAACCCCTGTGCAACATCCCGTGTGACGACAAAAAGCAAAAAACTTTATAGGGGGAAGATGTGTGAGGATGCCCATGATGGAAAAAAGGGTCAGGAAAAGGAGACAGAACTCTGAGAAATCTCTTGGCTTGCCTTGGCCAACCTGGGTTCCATCTTCCACACCATAGAAAGCCTTGCACTCCCCACACATTTAGTCCTGCTGTGACCACCCCCAAATAAATCCAGGGCACTGGTGTGGCAGTGTTGGGGGCTACAGAGTGGGACAAGGATCAGGGGTCTCTCTGAAGAGAGCTTGGAGAGTCCTGGGAAGTTTCAGTAGGTTCTGGAACTGGGTGAGGCCGGGGTGAATATTCCTGAGAGAAAGGACCCTGGGCAGGGACGAACATGCTCCATAGCGCCGTCTTGTGGCGACGGAGAGGAAGTGTCTCGTCCCGGGTTTACACGAAGATTTCCAGAGTTGGGCTTTGCTTCAGTGATTAAGGATCAAGCCTCAGGCAATAGAGCAGGAGGAAAGTGGGTAGTAAAGCGCTTCCTTTGCAGCAGTTAAACCGCGTCTGAACCCAGGCACCCCCTATAGTTCCCTGAACACCTACAGGAGTAACTAAGGAAAGAATAGCCAGGAGTCACCCCAGAACATTGCTGTGTGTGGCCCCCAACCAGAAGCTAGCAAACGAAAACCATAACCTCAGTTTCTTTGTAAGCGGATTCCTTCACCTCAGGCCCGGAGTAACAACGAGCTGAATCTTGCTTTGACCTCGCCAGCTACACATAGAACAGAGAAATGACTTTTATTGAAATGTAGGGTGATGAGGTATGGGGGTGACCAAGAGAACAAACCTTTCAGATGGGGTTCTTCGAGATAGAAGATGGGGGGGGGGAGGCAATGCTTTGTGCCCAACACAGGTCAATTCCCGGCATTATGTAGGGTCCCTGAGTGCCCGCAGAAGGTCTGCTCTGGCCACCTACCCCCCTCCCCAATAAAGAACCCAGTGTCACTTGCCCAGAGAGTCAGTATGGTGGGTGGGGAAGGGACGAAGATCATGTTTATGTTGCTTCAAACCCCACTAAGAACAGCAAATTCTGAACACCTAATTAAGAAGCCAGAGACTCTTGCGGAGTCAGTGTGTTTGTGTGTGGGGGGGGGAGGCTCTGGAGGGCGGCAAGCATCTGTTTGGGGGGGTTCCACACAGTAATGCTCAGGGGTTGGTCCTGCCCATTGTTAAATATCCCTGTCGGTTGCTGGGGTCTATATGGGGTCCAGAGTTCCAAACTGATGCAAGACC
This sequence comes from Sorex fumeus, assembly GCF_029834395.1. Taxonomy (NCBI): domain Eukaryota; kingdom Metazoa; phylum Chordata; class Mammalia; order Eulipotyphla; family Soricidae; genus Sorex; species Sorex fumeus. The sequence goes on from NW_026606191.1 coordinate 3,399,368, forward strand.
TTACCCACTGTTACCCCACTATGGTCCCAGGCTATGTGCTTGGTTCTTAATTACCCCCAGCATTGAAGCCAACCCGTGGGCTGGAAATCTTAAGGGTGGGGAACTTGGGCAACGGGAGTTCCGCTTAAACGCCACGAGATGGCGCTGTGGGGGCGTTTCCGTCCCTCCCTAGGCCCAATTTTGTAAGAAATTTCCACCCTTGCATTTGCTTCAGTTGTGGGGTAATTAAGGATTAAGCATGCAGCCTGGGGCGTGCAGCAGTTGCAAAACCCTTAGGGCACTTGTATTGCATTCTGCAGACTTGGGTACCTTCTCCGGTATCCCATATGGTCCCCCAATTATGCCAGTCGTGATTCCTGAGTACATAGCCAGTAGTCACCCCTGAGCATCGTCAGCTGTGACCCCAAAAAAATAAAAAAGGAGGGGCTGGAGCAATACCACAGCGGGTAGGGCGTTTGCTTTGCATATGGCCGACCTGAGTTTGATTGCCAGCATCCCATATGGTCCCCCAAACACCGCCGGGAGTGATCCCTGAGTGCAAAGCCAGGAGTAGCCCCTGAGCATAGCCGGGTGTGACCTAAAAAGCAAAAAAATAATAATAATCATGAAAAAATGTCACTGTCACTGTCCTTCCATTGTTCATAGATTTGCTCGAGTGGGCCCAGTAATGTCTCCATTGGAGACTTTGTTGTTACTGTGTTTGGCATATCGAATACATCACGGGTAGCTTGCCAAGCTCTGTCGTGCGGGCAATATACTCTCAGTAGCTTGCCGGGCTCTCCAAGATGGGCGGAGGAATCAAACTCGGGTCGGCCATTTTGGCTGCGTGCAAGGCAAACGCCCTACCGTAGTGCTATCGCTCCAGCCCAATAATGAAAAAAATACAAAAAATAAAAAGAGGAAAGAAATCAGAGCATCTGCAATCTAATGCCGTCAGATTCCTTCGGATTAAACCTTAGTGGGGTACCAAGATGAATCTTGCTTCCACATCCCTCATTCTCACAGAATGGGAGGAGGACACCGTCAGAAATTTGGGGTGTCAGGTTGTGGGTGCACAATTACAGGAAACTTTCATTAAGTAGTTCAGCCAGAAAATAAACAGAGAGGGGTTAGAACTTGCCTTGCTCAGAGAGAGAACATAACATTTTAATTTAAATTTTTAAAAAGTGGAAATTTGCCTTCTTTGTGACAGATGAGGTTCAATCCTAGGCATTTCTAATGGTCCCCAGAACCTCGTGGGCCCACACCAAACCCCCATAAAAATTAAAAATCCTCAGCAGTGGGGCTGGAGCGATGGCACAGCGCTTAGGACGTTTGCCTTGCCCCTGGCTGACCTGGGTTCAATTCCCAGCAGCCCATATGGTCCCTTGTGCATCACCAGAAGTAAGTACTGAGTGCAGAGCCAGGAGTAACCCCTGTACATAGCTGAATGTGACCCAAAAAGAAAACAAATCCTCAGCATATTTGGTGTATTTAGAATTTCCAGGAAAGGAGATTGGCTGCCAAGGCTCATTATTACAATTTTAAATAAAAGTTCTTCCTAACCGACCCCAAGTTCCTCTGACAGCAGGTACCTTCACCCCAAACTTTGGAGATGTTGGAGTTGAATCTGGCCTCTGCCATTCTCCTTATGGAGATTAGAGCACTTGGGACTTTTCATTTGTATGTGAACCCCAAAGATCTCTTAGGGAGGGAGGAAGATACATGGTCAAAAATGTGGGAAGCTGACGTGTAGGATGCAGGGGCTGGAGACCTTTAAGAACGGGTCGGATTGAAGACATGGTACTGTGGGAAGCACAATTTTCTTCTGTGCTCCCCATGGGTTCCATCTCAGGCACCATATAGGGTCATGTTGAGCTGCCCTGAAAAAGTTTGCGGCTGTGCACAGCACACACCCTAAAATAAGCTAGAGCCACTAGCTTGGCCAGTCAGCTTTGGGGACTGTGGATACAGCTCTTCTCTACAGAAATAATTTTTTCCCTGCAGAAATTCTGAGGGTCCTGGGAAGCTATAGCCGGTGATAGAGGCTGATCAGGATCAGGAATGAATCTTTCTTACAGATACGTTCCAGGGGGAGGGACGGAGCTGCCACACAGCGCCCTGTCGTGGTGCATTGGCAGAAGAGCCTTGGCCCGACTTTCCTGCCTAAAGATTTCCAGCCCTTGGGTTCGCTTCCATGTTACCCTGCGGTTCACTAGGATCCAGCAGGCCGCCTCAGGCCGTGCAGCGGTAGCCGAGCATCCAGGGCGCTTGCTGCATATGGGGCGACCCGGGCGTCGGGATTGAACCTAGCAGCATGGCAAGTGCTTTGCCCGCAGTAGAATCTCTCCCTCTCAGCCCCCTTTTGCTAACGGTTCCTGTCCAGATCATCCACACAACTTCACGGTCTTCCGTGGAGGAAGGGGGTCGAAGCAAGACTCAGCTCGGCATCCCCAACTTTGGCGTGAAGGAATCCTCCATGAAAGGCTTTTGTTTGTTTGTGTTTTGGGACCAAACTCAGCGATATTCGGGATCATCCTTGCCTCTGCATTCAGGAATCACTCCTGACGGTGCTGGGGGGGGGGGGGACGTATGGGGTGCAGGGATGGAACCCGGATTACCCCATACAAGACCTTCCTGACTCAATATTCGATCCATGGCCCTAGGCTGCCTGCTTGATCCTTAATGACCCTATACTTAACATTGAAGCGAAATAAAGGGGTGGAAATCTTACTCTTGGGAAAGTCGGGCTATGGCATTTCCGCCGAAATGCCACGAGATGGTGCTGTGGGGAGTTCCCGACCCTTCCCAGGCCCTTTTCTCGAAGAATTTTTTACTCTTAGAAAATTTGAGTTGCCCATGACAACCCAAATTTGGGGTTGAGTTGTTTGGGTAGCCTATTACAGGTAACATTAAAAGGGCTTGATCAACATAGACATTGCAATGGGGGTTCAAAAGTTTTCTTGCTCAGAGTGTAGAGAAAAACCAATGTAAGAAAATAACATTGCCTTGCTTGCTCCAGGCCAGGTTCAATCCTCCACTCCCCTCGAGGTTCATACACAAAGCTAGGTCAACCCACTGACTGACTCCCCGAGGAGATTCAGCTATGTACCCCACAAAGATCTGAAGGCTGGAATCGAACCCAGGTTACTCAAGTGAAAGACAATAGACATAGGCTCTCCTACCGCTGCAGCTGTGGAAGCCGCTTGCTTGATCCTTAATAGCCCCATACTTACACTTAACATAGGCACCCTTCACTATGAGAGGAATGGGAGAAAAACCCACTAGTAAGAAGGTTCTGGGAAACGTAGGGCCAGAGATCAAATCCTAGGCAGAAAATCCTTTCCCCACCCAGTCTAAACTGAAGATCAGCTGGAGGTCAATTCAAATACTAAAGGAGGCAGCCAGCAGGCTTAGCTCTAGGCAATTCAAGGCAAAAAGAAAAAAAAAGTGTAAAAGGCAGGTAAGAAGTTTGAGGAAGAAAGCTGGAAGCAATGGAACATTTAGCAAGCTAAGAACTAGCGGAGCTTTTTCTCTTCTCCCCTCAAAGTAGCAAGGTTTCTCAGAAACCCACAGCACTCTAAATACGGCTCCACACGCAAGCTGTGGTCGTGTGGACGCTTGGGCAGGCACCAGGGACACCTGGGGTATTGGGCAGATCACTGATGGAGATGTCCTCGCTTGTGATTTTCTGACCCAGGATAGGCCAGCATGCAGTTGTGGTCATGTCCGCGCTGGAACTCATTAGAACCATGGCAATTCAGGCAGAAGGGGACAAAGCCCCTTGGGAGAAATTACCAGGAGGAAAGTTTGCCAAGGAATCATTCTATTTTAGGATGTTTCCTTCCTTCTCATAGGTTATTGCTGACACTTCGGAGACACGGGAAATTCTACATCGATTCCCAAATATTCTACTTTGATTTGCTTATTGAAACACTGGAAGAACCTCCAGCTAGATAGTTTAAATAAGGAGTGCCTTGTTGACCTATGTAACATCATGTGGCCTGAGTATAAGCTAGAATGTGGGGAAAGATAGCAATGGCAGTTTGCATTGCCAGACCATTTTGCAGTCAAATCTTTTTGCAGGTCACAAAAGAAAGAGGATTATCAAAACAGAGCAGGCAGGAAAATGCAAGATTATATGATTAACTGTTTGATATCAGAAAGAAGTGTGTCACTAAGGCAGCCTATCCCCATGTCTGATAAGAAGATACTAGCTCCCTGCCTCAGAACTAGCCTTGACCAAAATATGGTAACATCTGACCACCTTAGGTTTCAACAAGTTTGTAAAAGCTTATTTTGCTGGCTTATATCAACAAAGGGCTGGAGCGATAGCACAGCGGGTAGGACATTTGCCTTGCACGCAGCCGACCTGGGTTAAATTCCACCATCCCTCTCAGAGAGCCCAGAGTATCCCATCCACAGGGTAGATCCTTGCAGGCTACCCTTGGCGTAATGATATGCAAAAAACAGTAACAACAAGTATCACAGTGGAGACGTTACTGCTGCCTGCACGAGCAAATTGATGAACAACAGGAGGACAGTGCTACAGTGCTACAGTGCTAACACTGAAGCAAATCCAAGCGTGGAAAATTCTTTGAGAAAGGGCCTGGGGAGGCAAGGAAACGCCCACAGCGCCATCTCGAGGAGTTTCAGCAAAACTGCCGCAGCCCGACTTTCCGACACTTAAGATTTCCAGTCATTTCTTTGCTTCAATGTTAGGTATAGGGTCATTAAGGATCAAGCAAACCACTTGGGTTGCTGAAGCGGGAGCAGAGCGGTTAGTGCTCTTGGCTTGCAGTCACAGGCCCTGATTCTTTCTTTGGCTGTCCATACAGGCTCACCATCATGCCAAAGTGATTCCTGAGTTCAGAGCCAGGAGAATCTCTGAGCGTTGCTTGGTTCATGGCCCCCAAACCATGAACGAACCAAATGAAACCAAAACAGCCACAGTCCCTTATTGCAGGATTCCCTCATCCCAACATGGGGCTTTCTGAGCTGTATCTTGCTGTATCCACGCTGCCTCTTCCTTGTAGAAGGGGTTTGGGCACTCTCAGAACATTGGGTGATGGGGTGTTGGTTGCCCATAATAGGAAATATTTCTAAAGCTATTTGGAATACTAAAGTGGCTTCAGAAGGCTTCTAGCTCAGAGTGAAAAGACCAGAAAATAAAAGAAAATTAACTTTGCCTTGCTCATTCCATGTCAGGTTCAATCCTCTGATCCCCTCGTGGTACAGAAACAACGCTGGGACAACCCACTCGACCCAGGAGGAGATTCAGTTATGTACCTCCCAAGATATGAAGACTGGAATCGAACCCAAGTTCCCCAAGTGAAAGAAAGCGGCTTGCTTGGTCCTTAATTACCCCATTCTTAAAACTGAAGCCAATCCAAGGGTGGAAAATTCTTAGAGAACGGGCCTGGGGAGGGAAGGAAACGCCCACAGCGCCATCTCGTAGCGTTTCGCGGAACTGCCGCGGCCCGACTTTCCCACACTTAAGATTTCCAGACATTTTCTTAGCTTAGATGTTAGGTATAGAGTGATTAAGGATCAAGCAAGTCGCTTGTTCGCTGTAGCGGAGGCAGAGTGGTTAGTGCTCTTGGCTTGCAGTCACAGGGCCCTGGTTCTTTCTTTGCTCTCCATACAGCCCGACCATCATGCCAGAGTGATTCCTGAGTTCAGAGCTAGGAGAATCCCTGAACATTGTTGGGTTTGTGGCCCCCAAACCATGAACAAACCAAATAAAACCAAAACAGCCTCAGTCTTTTGATGGCGGATTCCCCCACCCAAACGTGGTGGGTTCTGAGCTGTATCTTGTTGTATCCCTGACCCCTCTTCTTTGTAGAAGAGGGTTGGGCCACCCTCAGAATGTGGGGTGATGGCACGTGGGATTGAGTAAAACTGGAAACATTTCCGAAGAGCTGGGCCACAGACAGAGCAAAGTGGGCTCAGAACTTTTCTTGTCAAAGTGAACAGAACAACAACAAAATAATCTCACCCTGCCTGTAGCCTACCAGGTACTTAATGGTCCCCAGAACCCTGTGCGCCCACACCAAAGCAGAGCCCCCTAAAAGAATCCTTGGAGCCAGCGCTATAGTACAGCGGGTAGGGTGTTTGCCTTGCATGGAGCCGACCGGGTCCAATCCACAGCATCCCTTATGGTCCCCCAAGTACCGCAGGAGTAATTTCTGAGTGCAGAGCCTGGAGTAAACCCCTGAGCATCGCTGAGTGTGACCCCAAAAGCAAAGAAAAAATTAGTTGGCAGAAATGTTTCATTTATAATTTCCAGGAAGGAGATTTCCCAGTCTTAGGTTCATTATTCCTGTGTTAATTAAAATTCTACTTAGCCCACCCCCAGTTCCTCTCATGGCTGTTACCTTCACCTCAGACATCTGAAAATGCTGGAGTTGAATCTGGCCTCTGTCACCCTTCTCCACGGAGAACAGAAGACATGGGACTTTTAATTTTTATAGGAACCCCAAAACTCAGGACAGAAGATGGCACCCTCAGTAATGTAGGGTGCTTTGATGTGGGGAGTGGGGTCTGGAGACCTTTAAACTATGTTGGTTGGAGACATCGTACTGTGGGAAGGCGCAGCCTCTCCTGTGTCACCCTATTCGCTCTCGGGCAGCTGGCTCTGGAGCACTGCCCACTGGTTGTCTATCCACGCAGAGGGTCAGTGGGGTGAGACCCAGGCAGCATAGACAACTAGACAGTTAACCACTTTATTCTCTGACCTGAGGCCCAGCAGGGCAGGGGCAGGGCCGAAAGATGCTGGACTCTCTCATTCCTTCCAGCACTCCGCGGGTACAAGTGAGTCGAATCCACCAGAGGCAGCCTTCTCTTGGCACACGGATCCCTCGAGAATGAAGGCAGCACCATTGGGGTTCGGGTCACCCCCTCACCCCCACTCCCCCTGACCCTATCCACACCTCCTGATCTGGCCCGATGATTCGAGGAGGGGGTCAGAGGCAGGGGTCGGGCAGCGACGGAGGTGGGCTGAGGCGGGAGCTCAGAGCTCCGCCAATTCCTTCTGAATTCAAACTTTGGTTTCTACACTCGGGACCCCACGCCTGCCCTGCTCCCCCAAATGTCAGGGGAAGCCAATGAGCAGTCTCTCTCGGATAGGATGGAATCCATTGGTCAACAAGGAGTTCCGGAATCACCAGAGTTTTGGGGAACAGGGCGGGAGGCAGGTTTTGGGGGACTTATTAGCTCCAAGCTGGAAGTCCTTCGAATGGAGTGCAGGGGTGCTAAACTCCAGCTAAACTTTCACTGTGTCCCCCAAGAGCAGAGGGGAGAGGTTTGGGGTTCCCCCTGGATCCTGAAGAAGGGAGGAGATTCCTCTTGTCTGACCGTGAGCAGTTGCAGGAGAAGATAAATAGGGCAGCTCGAGGCCTCAGCACCATTAGTGCCCCCGTGGGGGCGTGCTGTTTGTCCCCCCTCCACAACCCCCGAGACTCTCAGCTGCTAAATTAGATGGACCCCAACTGGGAGCCAAACTTCTGACAAGGCTGTCCAAAATCGGCAGCCGCCAATTCACCTGGGGGACAAAGGGGGTCGGTGGAACACAGCATCTGGGTGCTTCCCACCAGCATAATTTTTGGGGGGCTCAACTTCCTAAGCAGTGCTCAGGAGGTTGGGGGCCCCTCCTGGTGGGAGCTGGTTGCTCGGGCCTTGAGATGCTGAGGGTCACCAAGGCTATACCTGTGTGTGGGGAACATGTGGTGACATTGGATCAAAACTTGGTCTTTGCATGTGCAAGGCATGCACCCCATTTTCTAAGCTACCTCCCCTGTCCCTGCCCTGACCCTTGTGGCCTTGTCGTCCCAGGCTGGAAACTTGAGGCATCAGGGTCTCCCAGAGTGTTTGTGGGATTCAGGAAAGGCTTAATCAAGCACCCACTCTTCAGTCCAGCAATGATGGACAGATGGAGCTGGTGGACAAATGTCCCTGGTTCTTGGCTCCCCCTCAGCCTCTGTGGGGCAATTTTCAAGTACTGCCTGCCTCACAGTGTCTCCCAGATGTCCCCAGTGAAGCCGAGTACTCCCAACGATGACAATGTAACCAAGCTCCCTTGGGGCCACTTCTCCCAGCTTGTCACCACCCACCATTCCCCTCTTGCCCTCGGGGTGGCTAGATAATACTGGAGACTCCTGCCTCACACACAGCCAACCCGAGTTCCATCCCTCGTATCTCAGAGAGTTCCCAGAGCCCTGCCAGGAGTGATCCCTGAGCATTGCTATGTGTGACCCGAAGACAAACAATTATTATTATTAATTTTGTTTGCAAGCCATAGCTGGCAGTACTCAGGACTGACTCCTGGTGGATCTGCGGGACCCTACCGGCTACCGGGGATCAAACCTGGACCAGCTGCATGCAAGGCAAGCACCTCCCCACTGAACTATCTCTCCGGCCCTCCAGCCTCACAGATTCTTGTTCTTTTAAAATAAGAACAGGGTTTATTTGAACGCTCTGAGGAAGGAGAGAGAGAGAGAGAGAGAGAGAGAGAGAGAGAGAGAGAGAGAGAAAGACAGAGACACAGAGACACAGAGACAGAGACAGAGAGAGAAACAGACAGAGACACAGAGACAGAGACAGAGAGAGAACCTGTTTTTCCCAAGTAGACCAGGCCCAGGACCCAAACTCGGCTATTCGGGTAGAACGGCTTGTCTCAGAATCCAGGGGCAGTGTGATGGCACAGAGGGGAGGGCGCTGACCTACACACCATTAACCTGGGTTTGATCCCCAGCATCTTATAGGGTCCCCCAAGCACTGCCAGGAGTGAGCCTTGATGCAGTGCCAAGGTACTTGTAACTATATCTCACAGTGATTCAATTAAAACACACACATACACACACACACTTCTTGAATGTGTGAGTGTCTCTCCGTCCTGCCCCTTAAATACACCCTCGAGGATTGGAATGTTCCCTTTGATCCCAAGCCTACTTCCAGTTGATTGTCAGTCACTCATTTTGTTTTTTTTTTGTTTTTTTTTGTTTTTTTTATAATTTTCAGTCACTCATTTTGAAATACTACTCATCCACTCACAACCTCTGTCCCTTTCCCTGCAGACAAGTTCATTGAACCTCAACCAATGTCTTTCCTCCATAGATTCTGACTCGCGGTGGCACTGCCTAACCCACCCGCAGCTCCCTTTTGGTGGTGCAATGCTAAGGAAACTCATTTTCGGTACCCATACCCCTAAACCCTCTGACATTCATTTTTTGTCACTTCTCACTCTGGTTTTTGCCTTCCTCACACATTGTTATTATGCTCACAATATAGATATTTGTTATCTGGATTGAAGCCATAGTACAGCAGTGAGACATTTGCTTTGCACGAGGCCAGCTTGGGTACAAGCTCCGCATCCCATATGGAACCCTGGGCACTGCAAGGAGTAAACCCTGAGTGCAGCACCAGGAGAAGCCCCTGAGCATCACCATGTGTGGCAAAGAAAAAAAAATTATCATTAGGAATAGGAATAAACTCATTTTTCCCTTTGGGTTGATGTAATTTTTCAGCTAGATAGAAGCAAAGGTTGCACAACATTTCCAAAGTCGGGATAGTCCTGAGAGAAACGAGCACAGGATTATTAAAAGAAGAATTTATTTCAGTCAACTATTAAATGAAGTACAAAATATGCATGTAAGTAATTAACAATGTTTTCAAAATAGTACAGGAAAAGGCCTGGAGCAATAGCACAGCGGGAGGATACTTGCTTGCACACAGCTGTCCTGGGTCCAATCCCTGGTACCACATATCCCCTGAGCCCCAGAAGGAGTAATCCCTGAGTATGAACATAAGTATGAATATATCAACTATCATAAGCCCACTTTATTCCATTGTATCTTCAATAGTATGATAAAGCAAGAAAGAAGATAAACATTGAAAATTATAAACAGTTAGATGTCTCGATCTACATTGGTTAATAATGAAACCTCAAAAAAAACTATGATAACACAAGTCATAAAAGAGTTGCAGTGTTAAAGGATTTTCAACAGGGGGGATGGGAGGTGGGAGGGATACTGGGATAAGTGGTGGTGGAGAAGGGGCACTGGTTGAGCGATGGGTACTTGATCATTGTATAACTAAAACCCAAGCACAAAAATTTGTAAGTCTACAACTGTACCTCATGGTGTTTCACTAATAAAAATTTTAAAAATACTATTAGTAAAAAATAAATAAAGTTCAATGGGTACTAACAAAAAAGGGTTTTTCAACAGTCTTACTCATATAAAATAATTCTAATTGGTCCAAGACATTCTTGGTAAAAACATTTAAAATGGTAGAAAGATATTTTGTTTTTTTTTGTTTGGTTGGTTTTTTGATTTTTGGGTTACACTCGGCAATGCACAGGGGTTACTCCTGGCTCTGCACTCATGAATTACTCCTGTGTGCTCAGGGCACCATATGGGATACTGGGAATGGAACCAGGGTCGGCTGCGTGCAATGCAAATGCCCTACCCCCTGTGGTATCGCTCCAGCCCCATTATTGGATGACAGAAAAAGACATTTGAAGACATAAAATGTCTTTGAATCAGAACATCTGGTATTGTGATAAAAAATTCTTACCAACATTAAAAACTCTAAAATTTATAAAACAAATTCCCAAACAACACTAAAATATTTTAATTAAGCTGAACTATATAAGATAGTTCTAGTTTTCTTTTGTTTATTTTTGGACCATACTCAGCAATTCTCAGGGCTTACTCCTGGCACTGCACTCAGGGATCACTCCTGGCCGTCTCAGGGACCCTATGGGTTGTCGGGGATGGAACCTGCATCAGCTTCATGCATGGCAAGAGCCCTCCCCACTGCACTGTGGCTGCCGCCCCCAATAGTTCTAAGACTTTGGTCATTAGATCATAGGCTCTATCAAAAACAAAGGAAAAAGGCTTTTTGGTAGTTCCAGAAGGGGCGCTGTCCCCCCATAATTTGTCAATGCTTTGAGTAATCATTGCCCCTCTGCTATGAGCAGTTCGGTTTGGCTATGGGTCTATGTATTTGGAGAGAAACACAGTGGGTTACAACACTTGCCCTGCACATGGGAGATCTAGGTTTGGTCTCTTTATTATCTGAGGAATGTGTCACATTACATAAATCAGTTCCACAGAGCCACTTCAATATTCTCAGGGATGAATATTTAAAATTATTATGTAAATGAAATAAACGGGAGCATAGAGTGATAGTAAAGAAGGTAATGTGCTTGTCTGGCACGCAGCCAACCTGGTTGGAAGGCACAGCCAGATGTGCATCCCCTGTAGGTGAGTCTTTCCATGATGTTTTTTATTCCATCTCGCTGTTCATTTATCAAGTATGTACAGTAAGCTGTGGAGGTGGAGACATGTCAATTTAAGATGCTATTTTCTTTCATTTTACATCACTTAGTCTCAGCTTTCCACTTTCCTTTTCCATCCTGGTCACATCTGGTGACGCTCATGGCTCACTCCTGGCTCTGTACTCAGAAATCACTCCTAGCAAGTTGCAGATCATGTGCAAGGTAAGTGCCCTACACAAGTGCCCTAGCCTATCTCTCTAGTCCCACAGCACTTAACATGTCCTGTCCTTAGCACTTTGTGTCTGAGCACTTTGTGTCAGAGATGGTGTGAGAGTATTCAAGTCTCTGAAGGCAGTAGTTTGTGGAGCTTTCCTTATCTTTAAAAATGTGCAGTTCAGAAAGGGGCCTCTGTGGCTTCTTATCAGCAAGAAAGGACAGATCGCTGGATAGCAGGAAGAAACAAAAACAGTGATGTTTCCTAACCCTTGAACCTCACGATTGTATGTTATATAAATGTTAAGGCAGCAGCTTAACCAGTAAAAAAAGACAAAACAGCTCACTTGGACCAAGATGGTGTGGGTGGCCTTGATCTCAAGAGAAGACTGTGGGCAGAGACTGTGCCTAAGGATGTGCTGGACATTCTTGCGATGGTTGTAGAGGAACTTTACCATGTGCACGCTGGTCCAGATCATGAGGGACACACACAGGAAATCTCTTAAAACCATTACTCCCAGAAATCCAGACACCACCAGAGTCTCTGAGTCATGTGCCATACAGTATTTTTGGTTATAAACTAGTCTAATTCCAGTAGTGTTGAATGGGGCTTTCACTGCAATGATGACCTGGCTATAGATGAGCATGTTGAGTATCCAGAAGAAGAGGAAGGCAGAAGAAATGCATGTGTGGATGTTTGATTTGAACCACGCCCACTGAGCATGGTTGTTGGTGATCACGATGGCTTGGAACACACTGAGGAAAGATGTGGTACAGAGGGAAAGACCCCGGCCCACTCTGTTCAAGAACAAAACTGCCTTACAACCAGTGTCATGCAGAAAATTTCTTATTCCAAAGAAAAATATTAATTCTGGAATTCCGGCAAATAAAACTGTCATCATGTTGGCTAAAGTTAAGTGGGTAAATATCCAATCTATTGGCTTTGCTCTTTGCAGAAAGGTGTTCATGTGTATCATGAGCAGCAGCGAATTTCCAGTAAATCCAAATATGAATTGGAAGGAAAATAATATTCCCCAAATCACATCTTGCAGAACTATTGTGTCCATCGCTTCCTGGTTCATTGGATAAAGACCTGCACCAAGTATAAATAACAGATTTGTTGGTGAACCTGAGAGAAATGTCATGACATGCTGGTGTGAATGTGACTTACACATTACATAAATAGACTCTGCAAAAGCACTGTCATTTTTCAGAAAATGAAGAATTAGTCCAAAAAATTTTTAGAGGATTATCAATATGACCTAGCAGGATTTATTGATACCATATTTTTCGGTTTTGATTTTTGTGTCACATGCAGCGATGCTCAGGGTTTACTCCTGGCTCTGCACTTAGGAATGATTCTCTTTTTTTGCCTTTTGGGTCACACTCAGCAATGCACAGAGGTTACTCCTGGCTCTGCACTCAGGAATTATCCCCGGCGGTGCTTAAGGGACCATATGGGATGCTGGGGCTCGAACCCGGATTGGCCGCGTGCAAGGCAAACGCCCTACCTGCTATGCTCTTGCTCCAGCCCCCACTCAGGAATTATTCTTGGTGGTTCTTGAGAGACCTAATGGGATGCCGGGGATCAGCTAGTGTAAAACAAGCGCCCTCCCTGCTCTACTGTCTCTACCCAACTATGTTTTTCATTTTTCTTGGATTATTTCAGTTGACTATTTTCAAAGAGGTAAATTGAGTATCTTGTTGAACATTTTGAACCGATTATATATTTTATAACAGAGAGGTTATATTTTAGTAATATGAGACTTAAATTGATTATTTTTAACTTGACAACTTTAATGCATTTCTGTAATTTGGAATATGTTCCAGAAACTTAAAATCATTTAAGTCATTTTTTTGCCTTTGAGTTTTTCAGTCATGGTGATGTTCAGGGGTGACTTCTGGCTCTGCACTCAGGAATTGCTCCAGGAGGTTCTATATGGGGACTATATGGGGTTCTGGGGATCGAATCCAGGTGTGCCATGAGCAAGGCAAATGCCCTCCCATATATATTATCACTCCGACCCTCATTCAATCGTTTCTATCATATTATTGGATCACCATTTTACATCACATCATTCTGTTCTCTCTCCCGATACTGTCGTAGAGTATCACAGGACTATCTGATTCTTTAGATTTCTCTTCTGAAAATCTCTTCTGAAAATCTGGTCACAGATAATGTGACAAAAAAGTCATGACTATCCAAGTTTTAGGGTCACCCAAACAGGGATCACGCAGACAGGCCATTTTTTCACCCATATCGCTCCAGCATCCTGGTTCCCCTTATGTGAGCCACCATTGAATTTGACAGACATGTTCATGACTGTGAGTAAACACGGCACAATTAAGGGATACATGAAGACAGAGACCCAGATATTGCTAACTGACAATCAGCAGCATCTTTAAAGGATAGATTGATTCAGTGACAGTTTGCTAATCTATTATGGTCTGGACATGTCTGTCTGCTTCCCTTTGGTCTAAACTTGTTTTTCTTAGGGTGCTATCCCAATCATGGAGTTCCTTTAGGCAGTGAATTTCCCACATCTCACTATTCCTACCCGGGTCTCTTGGAGTTTCCATGAATTCATAGGTAGATTTGTTTCAGTGAAGGTCTCAGTATTTTTCCTGGATATTATCTTCATCTACTTCTCTACCATGAGTCACAGGTTCTCAAGAACTCTTTCTTGGGGTAGAGCATTTGCCTTGCAAGTGGGCAACGTGGGTTCGTTCCCAGAAACCCATATTGTGCCCAAGCTCTGCTGGGAGTGATTTCTGAGCTTTGCCTGGTGTGGTGCCTAAAAAAAAGAAATAACCCAGGGGAGGAAATCCAAGGCCATTTCTGTGGGTCCCATTTTCCCTTTGTGTGAGGCCAGCATTTGGGCTGGAGCAGGGTCATGAGCCTGAAATGGCCCGCATACCATACAGCATTAGAAAAAAGGATGCTATGAAATTTGCTTATAAAAGTATGGACATGGAGAGTATCATGCAGAGTGAAGAGTCAGAGGGAAAGGGACACACATAGAATGCTTGCAGTCATTTGTGAGATTAAAAAAAAAACACCACAGAGTGTAGGGCTAACAACCATTGACAGTAGAAACAAGGGCCAGAAGGATTGGTCCATGGTTAGAAGCCTGTCTCAGGGCTGGAGAAGGCAATTGGGATAGAGAAGGAACAATTATGACAATGATGGTTGGAACAGATTGCACTGGATGGGAGATGTGTGCTGAATGTGGGTAAAGGGCCAAACATGATGAACTATCAGTATGTGTGTTGCAAATCATAATGCTCAAAAAGCGAGAGAGACAGAGTGAGACAGAGGCAGAGACAGAGACAGAGGCAAAAGACTCGGGATATTAGCAGTGGGATTCGCACACTGGTTGAGGAATGGGTGTATTGAATGACTGTAATTCCATCAAGAAAGCTTGTAACTTTATCTAACAGTGATTCAATTAAAAACACACATGCACACACACAAACCTGTTGTATGTGTGAGTCTTTCTCCTTCCTGAGCAATAGCACAGCAGGGAGGACACTTGCCTTGTACACAGCTGTCTTGGGTTCGATCCCTGGTACTGCATATCCCCTGAGCCCCAGAGGAGTGATCCCTGAGCACAGATCCAGGAGTAAGTGAGCACAGCAGGGTGGCCTAAAAGCAAAAAGAACATAAGGCAAATAGTGTAAGCCTTCAGGGAATTCACAAACATGCTAAAATATCATCACGTTAGGAATCATATGAACATATTGACTTAAGATTTGGCAAAATAGGTCAGATTACCAAATGACAAATGAGACTGGCAGCTCTATCCTTGAAACATCTCGTACATGGGGCTGGAGTGAGAGTACAGCGGGGAGGGCATTTACCTTTCAAGTGGTCAACCCGTTTGATCCAGAAATTTCATATAGTCCCCACAGCACTCCCAAGAATAATTTCTGAGTGCAGAGCAAGAGTAGCCTCTGAACATTGCCGGGTGTGATCCAGAAAGAAAATCCAGCCAGCAGACCAAACACCTCATAAAAGGCTAGAGTGATAACACAGAGGGATGGCACTTGCCTGGCACACAGCTGATAGGGTTTGATTCTTGGCATCCCTTACGGTCCCGGACCCCACCCTGAGTAATTCCTGAACTCAAAGCTGGAGATAAACCGTGAGCATCACCCAGTATGGGCCCACAGAGAAACAAAAAAAAATCTTGTATTACAAAAATATTATAAGATTAAGGGAGAAATAATTGATTCAATAAATTATAACAAAATATAGAAGGTGCCAAACTCACAATTTTAGTTCATACGTGTGAACATATCAACTATCATAAGCCCACTTTATTCCATTTTATCTTCAATAGTATGATAAAGCAATAAAGAAGATAAATGTTGGAAATTATAAATTGTTAGATGTCTTAATTCAATGTTAATGAATGATCTACATTGGTTAATAATTGAGGGGCCGGAGCGATAGCACAGTGGGTAAGGCGTTTGCCTTGTATGCGGCCGACATAAGTTCGATCTCTGGCATCCCATATGGTCCCCCAAGCACCTCCAGGAGAAATTCCTGAGTGCAGAGCCAGGAATAATCCCTGAGCATAGCTGGGTGTGACCCAAAAAGCAAAAAAAAAAAAAATTACATTGGTTAATAATTTAAACCTCCGAAGAAAACTATCATTCTGATGACAGAAGTCATAAAGCAGTTGCAAAGTTAAAGGATTTTCAACAGCCTTACTCATATAAAATAATTCTAAATGGTCCAAGAAATTCTGGGTCAAAGCATTTTAAATGGTAGAAAGATATTTTTGGATGACAGAAAAAGACATTTGAAGACATAAAATACTTATGAATCAGAACATCTGGTATTGCGGTAGAAAATTCTTACCAAAATTAAAAACTATAAAATTTATAAAACAGTGGAGTTCATGCACAATTCAATCAGCCTAATCAGTGGCTAAATAAATAGCAGTACTCCTACATAAAAAAATGCTAAAAATTATAAAACAAATCCCCAAACAACCCTAAAATCATATAATTAAGCTGAACTAGATAAGATAGTTCTAATTTTCTTTTTTTTTTCATTTTTGGGACCAAACTCAGCAGTACTAAGGGCTTACTCCTGTCTCTGCAATCAGGGATCACTCCTGGTTGCCTCAGGGATCCTGTGAGCTATCGGGGATCAAACCTGAATCAGCTGCATTCACGGCAAGAGCCCTCCCTGCTGCACTGTTGCCCCCAATAGTTCTAATACTTTGGTTATTAGATCATAGGCTCTAAGAAAAATACATGTAAAAAGGGCATTTGGGAGAAAAGTTAAAAATCAAAGAGAGGAGCTGGAGCTATAGCACAGAGGGTAGGGCGTTTGCCTTGCACGAGACTGACCCGGGTTTGATTCCCACCATCCCATATGGTCCCTGAGCAACACCAGAAGTGATTCCTGATTGCATGAACCAGAGTAACATCTGTGCATCATCGTTGTGACCCAAAACAAAAAAAAAATCAATGAGAAATGCATAGGTTGGGGGAGGAAAACAAAAGAAAAGTGAACTCAGAAAACAAAGTTTAAAGTTTAAATGCAGATTAAGAACAATAAAAGGGGCCAGAGTGATAGTCTAGTGCAGAGGATGCTTGCCTTGCTTGTGGTGGGTTTGGGATTGATCCCTGGCATTGTGTAGGGTCTCTGGAACCCACCATGAGTGATCCCTGAACACAGAACCAGGAGTAAGTCCTGAGCACCGTTAGCGTGGCCCCCAAACAACCAAAGTGAAATAAAAGAGAAAGTATAGTAGAATAAAAATTATAACAAAGTATATAGTTGAAACTTCAGAGAAAAAAATCATAAATTGATGGGGCTAGAGTGATAGTACAGTGGGTAGGGCCTTGCCTTTCACACAGCCAACCAGGATTCCATTCCCAGTATCCCCTGAGCACGACCACAGTAATTCCTGCTTGTCTTGCACACAGCTGAGAAGTTACCATCCCAGATGGTCCCCCATGCACCACCAGGAGTGATTCCTGCTTGCAGTGGCATGAGTAACCCCTCAGGGTCACTTTGTGATGTTCAAAGCATAAAACAAAACAAAGATGAAATCAACCCCTGAATATCATGAGTGTAGGAACTCAGGTGAGTTTAGCATTATAAAGTGTGTTGCACAAAAACAGAATCAGAAAAATAAATTCATTCTTTCCCTTTTTTGTCATTTTGGGTGATACCTTGTGATGCACTGGTTACTCCTGGCTCTGCATTCAGGAAATAGTCCTGTCAGTGGTAGAGGAAGCCTATGGAAAGTTGGGAATTTTAGAACCCGGGTCAGCCATGTGTAAGGCAAACTATATCCCCTGCTCTAACTCTCAGTCCCAGGGAAAGGAAATTTCCTAAAGAAAAATCCCTGTCTCTTCCTTCAAGCAGGAGCAGAGACAGGAGGTACTTACTGAGTCTGAAGCTGGCGAAGTTGACGGGATTTTCTGCCAGGCTGCGGGTGAATGCCTGTGTGTTAGTCCAGGGCTATAAAAACACACCAGTGACTTGGCCCCCAGAGATCTTGTCACTTTATGCTCAGGAAACTTTTTGATGTGCCCATGGACTCACAAATTACTGTCTGAGTTTCAAAAGGATCAATTTACAAAAGTTTTTAATGAGAGTCTCCCTCAGGTGTTCACTTCAGAAACTTTCCCATTTCATCAGACTGAGTCCTCAGAGTTCTGCAGGAGCAGAACACGAAACAAACTTGGGGATATTTGGGTATTCACAGGTAAATCAAAAGTTCTCATTGCTCTGATCAAATAGCTCTGACAGCCTTTTGGAGAGGAATCACTTTTCTCTCACGATTTTTTGTGGGAATAACCAAATCTCCTCCTAGTTAATAAAATAAAGATTATAAATGAAAATTATTTTTATTGAATCACCATGAGATACACTCACAAAACTTTCATGTTTGAATTTCAGTCCCACAATGATAGAACTCCCGTCCTTCCAACAGTGAACAATTTCCACCACCAATGTCCCCAGTATCTGCACCCACCCACTCCTCCCACTGCTTCTGTGGCAATTTTCACCATACTCTTTCTCTACTTTTGGACATTATGATTTTGCAATATAGATACTGAGGGACTATCACGTTTGGTCCTTTATCACCTTTCAGCACACATGTCTCATCCTGAGTGCTCCCTCCAACCATCATCAACTCAGGGATCTGCACTCTATCCCAGCAAATTCTCCTCCAGCTCATATGGAAGGCTTCCAACATTGGAGCAATATTCCTGACCCTTATCTCTACTGTCCTTGGGTGTCAGTCTCATAATATGTTATTTTGTATTCCACAAAGAAATGCAGTCATTCTACATCTGTACCTCTCTTTCTGACTCATTCCACTTAGCATGATACTGTCCATGAATTGTCCATGACCATCCACTTATAAGGAAATGTCATGATTTTATCTTTCCTAGCAGCTGCATAGTATTCCATTGTGTAGATGTACCAAAGTTTCTGTAACCAGTTGTTTGTTTTGGCGTTGTTTCCAGCTTCTGGCTATTGTGAACAGTGTACAGATCAGTTTCTGGTCATGCATTCCACTTCTCAATGAAAGCTTACTTTTTTCCTGAAGTCCATCTTTTCTCCAGCCCATACGAATGATTTCGTTATCACACTACCTCCCAATGTGTCACAAGCTCTCTCTGCACACTAAGGTTTCATGTCTGTTTCTCTGCTGGAGCAGTGCGCATGGTCAGCAGACATGCAGTGGAGAAGCTGAGTGCAAGAATGTCAGCATGGTGCTGTTCTACATTCTTGATCAACTGAGGCCAAGTGTTTTCTCACCATGACTAAATTAATAGCAACCATTGAAATGCTTTGTCTTCACTTGACACAAAATCTTTTGGTTCCATCACATTGCTGAAAAAAGGCATTTTAGTATCATTACTTGCTACTGAAGACAAAGTCGAATTTGCTTTGTACATGAACATCTCTGTGGATCCTTTTGGGTTCTGTGCCCTGAGCTCTTTATCTGGCATTTCTTGGGGCTTTAATGGCATCATATTCCTATGATAATTCTTAAGGATTAAAAAAATCAGCCTAGGCAGTATGGTCCCTCCAGCAGGTCCACCTGTACCTGTGAGGCGAGTGCATCAGCAGCCTGATGGCGCCTTCAGACTTCCAGATACCCCAAAATTGTTGCTGTGCCTTTGGACCCCCAAAAAACTTGGGGAAAAGTTTACCAAGAAAGTAAACGGCCAAAAGTTAGGTATGTGGGAAACACACCAACAAACCACTTTCGGCTCAGCTATATAATTGAAGGCATGGCCTCTCTGGTTCCTGATTGAACTGCTTAATGGCCATGATCCCAGAGACTCAGAAACAAATCTCAAAACCCAGCGGCTTTTGGCAGAAATGCATCTGGTCCTTGCAGTAGGTTACCGATGCTGGGCCAACCCAGGTGGGAATAGGTTTCGTGCCTTGGCCTGTTCCCCCTGGCGGCCCAGTGGCCACCATCCTCCAGAGGCTACTGGACAGTCAGGTTTGGGCCCGCAGTGACGAGACGCACGGCCTCACGGGATGCGGGTGGAGCCGGTCCTGTCCTCCCCATCCCAACGAGACCCCAAGTCATCGCCCACGAATAGCTTCCCTGGTTTTGGCAGAAATGCATCCAGACCCCACAATAGGTTACTGTCGCCGGGCCACCCAAGGAGGAAAAAGATGTTGTCACTCCACCTGCTCCCCCTTGGCGGCTTGGTGGCTGTCATCCTCCAGAAGCCATTGGACAGTCAGGCTTGGGCTCACAGTAGCGAAACTTGTTGGGCCTCACGGGATAGGGGTGGAGCTTGTCCTGTCCTCCCCGTCCCAACAAGATCCTAAGTCATCGCCCACAAACAGCCTCTCTGGTTCCTGATCAAGCTGATTAATGGCCACGGTCCCAGAGACTCAGAAACAAGTCTTGAAACCCAGCGGCTTTTGGCAGAAATGTGTCAGGACCCCGCAGTAGGTTACTGTCGCTGGGTCACCCCAGGGAGGAAAGGGTGTCGTTCCCTCCACCTGCTTCCCCCTCGTGGCTCGATAGCCGTCATACTCCAGAGGCCATTGGACAGTCAGGTTTGGGCCTTCAGTGATGAGACATTTTGGGCCTCACGGGATGGGGGTGGAGCCGGTCCTGTCCTCCCCAACCCAACGAGACCCCAAGTCATCACCCACGAACGGCCTTTCTGGCTCCTGATCAAGCTGCTTAATGGCCATGATCCCAGAGACTCAGGAGCAAATCTCGGAACCCAGCAGGTTTTTTGCAGAAATCCCTCCAGATTTAAGTGTTAAAATTTGGGAATTTCAAAATCACACAGCCACTACTGTAGCCATGAGACATCATATGTTTTTCATAACCAGCAATATAAAACAAATTGTCTACTGTTGCCTTTTCAGCCGATCTGAGTGTTGGGGTAAAATCTCAAATAATAATGGTGGGTCTGGTGTCAAAATATTGAATGTGATCAAAATAGAGAGAGAGAGAGAGTAATGTGGAAATCATCTGCCCCACAGGTAGGGGGAGGCCATAGGATGGTGGTATACTTGGGTTGTTGGGGGTGGAGAATGGACACTGGTGAAGGTATGGATGTATCATTGTACGACCAAGACTTAGACCCAAAAGCTTTGTAACTGCTCTCATGGTGATCCAATAAATAAAATGATAAAAAATGAAAAAAAATGTCAGCCTGAATATTCATGGTATCTCTAAACCATATATAAATATATACATGTATATGTATATTTACTTTTTCAGTCAAAATTAGTGATGATTAATGTTTCCGCCTAACTCTGCATTCAGGAATTACTACCTTTTGGCTGGGATACAAGATGGAATGCTGGATATTGAACCAGCTATAGTATCTTTTCAGTCCTGCTTACTTATTTCTATATGTTATAAATTATTGTGTATATTTATAAGTATTTGATGAGCATGAAAAGTGAATCTCTCAAATTCTACATCTATCACTTGATCACTTGACTTCCCGTTAGTCGTCGATATGCTTGAGAGGGCGCCAGTAACGTCGCCATTTGTCCCCGTCGCGTGCTAGTGTAGCCCAGTGGCGTCTGTTCGCTCTAGGAACATAAAGAGCCTCAAACCGATCATTCATAATCTTGATGAAGAAGTCTGACCATCTGGTAGGTGGGCGGTCATGCGGATTTTTGCATCCTGTGGAATCCAGTCGATAACAGCGCTAGTCCAGCAGTCGTCTTTAAATCTCATTATATGACCAGCCCATCTGATTTTTGACACCTTGGCAAACGAGACAGCATTCCTGATTCTTGATCGTCGACGGATATTGGAACTCCGGATTCTTTCTCTCATTTGAGTGAAATGTGATATTCCAAGCATAGCTCTTTCAATTCCTCTTTGAGAGACCCGAATAGCGTTCTCATCCTGTTTACATAGGGCCCAGGTCTCTGAGGCATATGTTAATGAAGGAAGAACAGTGGAATCAAAGAGATGTGCCAGAAGCTGGAGGTTCTTTGTCCTCTTAGCTATTTCGTCGACGGTCTTGAAGGCATTCTAAGCTGCTCTCTTCCTCCTGCACAGCTCGGGTGCCAGGTCATTTGTCGTGTTGACTTCTCGACCTAGGTACACATAGCTGTTGCATTCGTAGATGGTCGTTCCGATGAGAGTGAATGGGGCATCAGGAACAAGGCTGTTTCTCATAAACATTGTCTTCGTAAGATTCAGCTGTAGTCCGACATTTCCACACTCACGGTCGAAGTCGGACAGCATTTGTGCCGCTTGGTTGATGTTTGGTATTATTAAAACAATGTCATCAGCAAAGCAGAGGTGGTGTAGTTGCCGACCATCTATCTTCACTCCCATTCCTTCCCATTCCAGTCGTCGCATGATGTTCTTGAGGGTGGCACTGAAGAGTTTCGGTGAAATGGTATCACCCTGCTGAACCGCTCTCTTGACATCAATGATTACTTCTTTGTAGAATGGTGAGATACTGGTAGTGAATCTGTAATACAGTTCACGGAGGATCTTGATGTATTAGGCTTGAATGCCCTGATTGGCTAGGGCTTCAATGACTGCTTTCATCTCAGCAGAATCAAAGGCTTTCTTTAAATCAATGAACATTAGCCAGAGCGGCATCTTGAACTCCCGAGAAACCTCAATGAGCTTGGTTATCGTGTGGATATGGTCGATGGTGCTGAATCCTTTGCAGAACCCAGCTTGCTTGCATGGTTTTCCTTCACCTAGTGTTCTGCTAATCCTATTTAGGATGACTCAAGTGAACAACTTGTAGATGACAGACAATAGGCATATCGGGCGATAGTTGCAAATGTCATGGATATCTCCCTTCTTGAACAGTAGTACAGTCCTGCTGGTTTTCCATTGGGATTGAACCTTGCATTCAGACAGGTAGCGTGTGAAGAGCCAAGCCAACGTATTGATGAGTACTGACGGCAGGTTCTTCAGGTGTTCAGGTCTCACCTTGTCTGGGCCGGGTGCTGTTTGTTTCTTTACTGACGAAATGGCATGCCGTATTTCAGAAGGGAGAACATTGGGAATGACATATCGACGGTTTTGCCTGACCGATGTCGCTTTTGTCCCAAAATTCCGAACAGGATCGGACCACCGTCTCCTTCGTGAAAAATTCTACTTCACAGAGCGGGGAGAAAGGGCTGCAAAGTTTAAAAAGAGAACTCCCAGAATGACCAACCACTGGGAGCTCTTTGGCACTATTGCGGCAACATGGGAAGATGCCATTGTTGACAACATTGACGAGGAATATGATCGACTGGTTCAGCACCTCCATGATTGTGCGAGGAACGCCAAGAGAGAGATAGCCACAAAAAAACCGCCTGTCTTTGAAAACTCTTGAGCTTATTCGCCAACATGGTTTGGCGCATGCCTCAGGAAACCGCAAGCGAACGTCCAAGCTCGCAAAGCAGTGCAGCGATGCGATCAAGGAAGACCTCAAAGAGAGAAGAGCAGAAGTGCTGGTAGATGCGGCAGAAACCGGGAAAAGCATTCGTAACACCCACCTGTCCTTCGCCAACTACAAGACCAAGATGACTGCCCTCTGATGTCCTGAATTATCTATCACATCCTTCAGAACGGCAATGGAGAAGATTATCCATGACTTCTACTCAAATCTCTTCGATAGCCATGTCCACTCTACATCTATAAGAGCCTTTTAATGACTCTATTTTGATCAGGTTTATAGTTTTTGTTGCTATTTGGGTCACAGCCAGTGATTGTCAGGGCTGTCTTCTGGCTCTACACTGAGGAATTACTCCTGGCAGTTTCTCGTGAACAATATGTGGTGCTGGGGATTAAACTCTGGTCAGCTGGTGCAAGGCAAGTGTATCGTCATGTGTTGGGTTCACGTAGGCACTGTTTCCGAGTCATCTGAGGGTACCACCCTGTTGAAGAAATATCTGGGGCTTCCCCTGGAGGTGGGAGGGCTTCAGATGTACTGCTGCAGAGATAGCATAGGGCATTCCTAGAAGGGGCACTCTCCCGTCATATTTTGTAATTGCTGTGTGTAATTATTGCCCCTCTATTACAAGCAGTTGGGCTTTATGATGAGTCTACTTTTCTGCCTTGCTGACGATTATGTTATTTGAGTTACTTGCCTCCCATTGTAGTGCATCCGTGTCTCACACTCCCCAAGGACACTCACAATTTTCCATGTGTATTAAATTCCAGCTTATGTTCAACTCCTCCTTTGCTCGTCCCCTGCATTTTTTCCCATTCTATCCCCATCCCCCACTCTTTAGCAGTTCCTCTTTCTCCAGATTAGCCCTGTTTATTTTTCAATAAAGTTTGTTTTCTGGTGAACAGTCTGCAACCTGTTCTTCTGTCCATCACCTGGGAATGCCTGTCAGTCCCAAGTGCACCAGGGCACACGGACACCACAGGTTGGAGATTGTTGGGGATTGCTCCAGCCCTCAGGTTTTTGTTTTTTGAAATGTTCTTTTCATGTTGTAATCCAATTGTAGTAAATAATACCAAATTATAATGTGCTGTAATTAAGTATCATGAATAAAGCAAAAAAATAATGTACGTATGGGAAAGGGGTGTGAGGATGACCGTGATGAGTTTCTTATAAAAAGTTTCTTATAAAAGGCCCTCCCGTTGATCGTCGATTTGCTCGAGCGGGCCCAATAACGTCTCCATTGGAGACTTTGTTGTTACTGTGTCTGGCATATCGAATACTCTTGATAGCTTGCCGGGCTCTCCGAGAGGGGCGGAGGAATGTCGGCCATGTTGGCCGCTTGTAAGGCGAACGCCCTACCCGCTGTGCTATCGCTCCAGCCCTTCTGCAAAAGAAATACTTTCAATACCGTGATGAGAAATCTTTAAAATAAAATGGTAGAGAAAAGAAGACAGAACTGTTGGAAGGCTCTTGCCTTGACTTGGCCAACCGGGGTTGATCCCCCACACTAGCGAAAGCTTTGCATCCCCACTCCTGTGCTGTGGCCACTCCTAAACAAAGCAGAGCACTGGTGTGGCAGTGTGGGGGGCTGCAGAGGTGAGTGAGAATTGGGGATCTCTCTGCAGAAAACTCAGAGTGTCCGAGGAGCTTTAACAGGTTCTGGAAGGAGATAGGACCAGGGACTGAGAGAAAGGACCCTGGGCAGGGACGAACATGCTCCATAGCACCGTCTTGTGATGACGGAGGGGTTGAGGCACATCCTGGGTCTACAGGGAAGATTTCCAGTGCTGGCTTTTGCTTCAGTGATTAAAGATCAAGCTTCAGGCAATAGAGCAGGAGGAAACTGGGTAGAACAGCGGCTACCCTTGCAGCACTTAAACCGGTTTCTATCTCAGGCACCCCATATAGTTCCCTGAGCACCTACAGGAGTATTTAAGGAAAGAAAAGCCAGGGATCACCCCAGAACATTGCCGGGTGTGGCCCCTAATTACAAACTAGCAAACAAAAACCATAACCTCAGTTTCCTTGTCGGTTGATTCCTTCACCTTAGACCTGGGGTACCGAACTAAATCTTGCTTCGACCTCACCACCCACACATAGAATAAAGAAAGGGCATTTATTGAAATATGGGGTGATGAGGTATGGGGTGACCAAGACAGGAAACCTTTCAGAGGGGGTTATTTGAGATGGAATACGGGGGAGGCAATGCTTTGTGTTCATCACAGATCAATTCCCGGCATTATGTAAGGTCCCTAAGTGCCTGCAGAAGTTCTGCTGTTTGGATGACCCCCCCTCCGCAATAAAGAACCCAGTGTCATTTGCCCAGTGAGTCAGTATGGTGGGTGAGGAGGGGATGAGGATCACATTTCTTTATGTTTCCCAAAACCCCACCAGAAATTGCAAATTCTGAACACCCAAATAAGAAGCCAGAGAAACTTGCGGGGCAAGTCAATGTGGGGGGCTGTGGATGGCGGCAAGCATCTGGCTGGGGGAGACACACAGAGCTCAGGGGTTGGTCCCGCCATGATCACGACCATCCTTTTGTTCATTGATTGCCTCGAGTAGGCCCCAGTAACATCTCCTTCGTCGTAGCCCTGAGACTTTTTAAAAAGTGCCATATTCAAGGCTCTTTCAGGGTTAGGAGAATGAGACCCATCATTGTCACTGGTATTTGGCATATTGGGTACGCCACGGGGAGTTTGCCAGACTTTGCCGTGTGGGCAGGTTACATTTGGTAGCCTGTCAGTTTGTCGAAAGTAGAAATGAGATAATAAAATGTCGTGTGGCCAGGTTCATATACTGAAATACTCAGAGATTACTCCTGGTGGTACTCCGGGAACCCTGTTAAACCTGGTGCAAGGCAAATGTCTGTCTGTTGTACCTACTCTTTGGCCCTATTGGAAACAGTTTAAATGAAAGACATGGAAGGATGGAATGGACCCCTTGAATCAAATGTCTGACAAATGCTGGGAATATGAGTAAGCTCCCCACATCCCAGCAGGCCGTTCCATTTACCTATGATTACTCACAAGGTTGGTCACGTTCCTGGATCCCCCCCCTCCAAGTTCAATAATATTACAGAAAAATTTAAGTGTTGTATTTAGAATTAGCAACTTCCCCTCAATGTAGTAGTCACCAGAATGATAAAAAGGATTCAGATCTGCTTAAAGGACAAAAAAGGCTCCAAGGTGACTAAAACGACTTGCTGTCCATTAGCCTCCATTTTTAGGGTCGGAATATCTGATGCTGTTGTTGGTGCAGCCTGGCAGTGCTCAGAGCCTACTCCTGGCTTTGCATTTTGATGGTGCTCAGGGGACCATTTGGAATTCTAAGGGTTGATCCCAAATTGGCCACATGTAAGGTAAGTGCCCAAGCCACTGTACTAACCTTACCCCATCACGATCACGATCACGTTGGGCTGTTGTTTGTCGATTGCCTCGAGCAGGCCCCAGTAACTTCTCCTTCGTCCTAGCCCTGAGATCATTGTTACTGGTGTTTGGCATATTGGGTACACCACGGGGAGTTTGCCAGACTCTGCTGTGTGGGCAAGTTATATTCGGTAGCCTGCCATTTTGTCCAAAGTAAGAATGAGATAATAAGGCTTCCGGGAGCTGGGTTTTATAGTTTTTTGTTCCTCTGCCGGTACCTTCATGCGTGTAGAGAGTGGTCTCAGCATGGTGGTGGCTGGTTCTGGAGGTCTTCGGCTGCAGGAGCCCTGGTTGGGGCAGGGAGGGAAACTCAACCCGCTCCCCTCCAAGGGGCCCTGGCGAGGACAGCCAGGCCTTGCCCCATAGACTGGATTTAAAATTGTGCTTCTGAAACGGTTTTCCTTGTAGGCAAGAGTCAACTGGTTTGGTGTTTTCAAGGGTTAGTGCATTGACCAGACAGAGCTCTCTGATGTTTTAACCAGTCTCTGCTCCTCTTCCAGTGTCTGTTCAACTCTCAGGGCTGCTGCTAGGCCAGTTCCTCTCTGCATCTCCAGGGGTGGCTTTGCCATCACTGCTTTCACCCCATTTTGATTACTTCCCCAAGAAACTCAGTATCCGTTGAATTGTACCAACCTTCCTGTTTTACCTGGAATCACCCCAGCTGCGTTTTTCCTGATGGAGTGTGTGTGAGAGCATTGGGT
Organism: Sorex fumeus; assembly: GCF_029834395.1. NCBI lineage: Eukaryota > Metazoa > Chordata > Mammalia > Eulipotyphla > Soricidae > Sorex > Sorex fumeus. The sequence goes on from NW_026606191.1 coordinate 3,426,862, forward strand.
CATTGTTTGACTGAGCAGTACAGGATCAGGGGTCTTCTAATCCCCACCCTCCCACTGTGTGACCCACCACTCTCCACAGCCACCTCTGCACACCTTTATCAGGTCCATACCCCTTGAAGCACAGATTCACCTGGGTGGGCAAAAAGGGTCTCTGCATCTGGACCAGGGCTCTTTAAGGCTCAGGTTCTGGCAGCAGTGGAAGTGGCGTTCCAGGCCAGAGACCTTCAGATATTTTTTCTCTTCCCACTGTGGTTGCCTGATCAGGCCGCCATTGGTCTGTTGGTAGAGGAGGAAATGGTTGCCCTTCGTGGAAGGGGGGCTGTGTAGACCTATTTTTTGTCAGGACGCGAGTGGCGGTTCGTGAGCGCCCAGTGCCTCCCGTTCTCCGCTCTGTAAGTGCCAGGGCCGCTTCAGCTTGGGAGGACCCTTTTGTGCTTGTTTTTCTCTCATTTCTGATATCAGCCATTTCCTGAGGCATGAGGGATGCTTTAGGGGAACCCAGGGGCTTTAGGGGGTGCAGGGGGTGTGGTGTGTGTGGGTGATAGTGGGGGTCCCCTTTGGCCACCATCACCTCAGCTCCATGAATGGTCACAGCAGGTGGGCGTGGGGCTGAGCGCAGGGGCTCAGCTCGGGACCTGCGGGGCATGCAGAGGGCAGGGCTTGGCTGTCCCGACCCACCCAGCATGGGACTTTGCTCTCCCCTATTCCAGAGCATTTGGCCCTGGCATCACTCGTGTAGAACCTTCAGATTCACTTCAAAGGGCAGGGCTCCAGACCCCTGTATTAGCAGACCCAGTTGTCCTTTGACTGTCGTGATACGACAGGGTCACATGGTTATTTGGTCCCTGCCGGAGTTTGGGTTTGCAAATGAAACTTTTTCAGTATCGTCGTTTTGTTTTGGCTTGTGTAACACATCCAGAGATGCTCAGGATCTACTTTTTTTTTTCCTTTTGGGTCACACCCAGCGATGCACAGGGGTCACTTCTGGCTCTGCACTCAGAAATTACCCCTGGCGGAGCTCACGGGACCATATGGGATGCTGGGAATCAAACCCTGGTAGGCCGCATGCAAAGCAAACGCCCTACTCGCTGTGTTATCTCTCCAGCCCCACTCAGGGTTCGGAAACTACATCCTGGGTTTTCCTTGTAGATGAGTGTTCACTGCTTCCATGTTGTCATTCATAGAGTGTTGAGTGGACAGTGTTCTATGAGCCTTTGCTACTCTTCCAGCGTCTCTCCAGCACTCTGGGCTGCTCTAGGCCAGTTCCTCTCTGCTCTTCTGCTGGCTTAGAGTCACTACTTTCACTCTACCTTGATTGATGATTTCCTGGAGAAACTCATTGTCCTGTGCCCCACCTGCTCCCTATCTGCCTCTTTTACTTTGAATGAACCCCCTTTGCGATTTTCCTGATGGACTGTGTGTGAGAGCATTGGCTCATTGTTTGCCCAGTATGAGACCAGGGGACTTCTTACCCCTTGCTAGTCCTCCACTGTGTGACCGGCCAGTACAGCACCTGCCTCTCCACCCCTTTATGTGAGCCCATCCCCCTGGTGCTACAGATTCACCTGGGTAGGCATAATGGTTCTCTCCACATCTGGAGTCTGGTTCTTTAAGGCTGCTTGTGGCAACAGAAGTGACATCACAGGAGGCCCTTCCTGGTGCTTCTATTCCTGGAATTTGTGTCAGTGTTATTGTTCACGTGGGTAAAGGACAGTGTAGGGCCCTTGTGAGGAAGTGGAACTCTGAAGGCCGACTTTGTGGCAGAATGGGGGTGATCTCCCGTGAGCGCCTGGTGGTTCCCCTGGTGTCCACACTGAGCTGCGGGTCCTCGGCAGCTTGGGGAGGGGGGGTCACTTTTGCACTTGGTTTTCACTTGTTCCCTGATATCAGACGATTCCTGAGGCACGGTGGATCTTTGACAGGGTCAAGGGAGGAGGATGTGAGTGAGTGATCCTGGGGGACTCCTGCGGCCACAATTGCCTTCAGCTCTGCAATGGAGCAGCGGCGGGTGGATACGGGGCTGAGTGCAGGGGCTGCGGGCCTTGGGGGTGAGGGACCTGCCGAGGGCATGGGCTTGGCCATCCTGACCTCCAGCTGACCTACGTTGGGACCTTGGCCCCAGTCTCGCTGCTGTAAAATCTCCAGATTCTCTTTGTGCAGAGTCGCAGCTCCCGCAATGCCAAGAGACCCTGTTATCGTCCGGCTTTTTCAATGGCTTCCCTTGTATGACGGGGCCATACGGAGCAGTGGATCATAGATGACTGGGGTTTTAGTTTCCTTTTGGGGCTATTTTTGGTGTGGGGAATTGGGGGCTCTGCATGCCCGAAGATACCCTGATGACTTAGTCTGGCTCCTGGCTCAAGTATTTTTCCTGGAGTTCTCTGAGGGCCATAGGGATGCATAGGGATGCAGAGGATTGATTGGTGTCAACAAGGCAAGCATCTTACTAGTTTTACTGTCTGTTAGAACAGGAATTTCTGCTTCTTCACGTCAAGTTGTAAAGCCCTTTCTAGACCCCTGTTCATTGAGGTGAGTACTGGGGGTAAAAGGTGTGTGTATGTGTGTGTGTGTGTAGAAAGTGGGTTTTTTTTTAAGAGGAGAATGGCTGTCTCCGTGATAGAGCCACTATTCTGAGCTATGGATGTACAGGGTAGCCCTGAAGCCAGCCTGCAGGCGCCGCTGATGCACGTGATCTGGCCTCCAAGTCAGAGGCTGGCTGTGCCTGTGAGAGCCTTCTGTGGGACCCAGGGAGGAGTCCTCAGGCCAAGGCAGGACTGAGTTTTCTCCCTTCTTACCAAGCAGAGAGCTTGTGTTGCGAAAGGGAACACAGATTCCACCCCATTTTCCTTCTCCTGGGGAGACAGAAGCATTAGACATTGTTCGCCAGTTGGGTCTGTGAGCCAGTGCCCAAGGGTGTGGCTGGTCAGGGCTGGGGGTTGTGCTCCTCTCCAGTGCTCACTGCTCTGACTCCTCCTCCAGGTCTCTGATCCTCAGGAAAATCCTCTGGAAAATCAGAAAAACAAATCATGTTTGTTTCAGTTTTGTTGTATTTGGATTTTGAACCACACCCAGCTTAAAGAGTACTAATACCTTAGTGCTCAAGGTTGACTCCTGAGATGTCTCAGGGACCATATGAGGTGCTGGGGGTCGAAGGCTGGCGTCTGGTATTTTGTTTGGAGGGCTAAACCCAGTGATTCTGGGAATTATTCTTGGCTCTGCACTCTGGCATTGCACCTGGCAGTGCTTGAGGAACCATATGGGAAGATTGGGATCACAGCCTGACCTTCTGTTCTGTTACTCTATCCTGCTGCTTTATTTTCTTTCCTGTTTATTTTTGTGTCACAGTGGAGGTGCTCAGGCCTTGTTTTCTCTGTGTTCTGGATTTCCACCTGATGCGCATCACGGGTCCTCCGGATTGTGCTGGCCCCGTTTTCACCCTGTCAGCTACGGTGACTCGGATCTCAGACATGTGTTTCCCCTATTTTGTCCTTTCTGCACTGGAGAGCCTTGCCTGCTTGGTCACACAGTCCCGCATTCACTCGCTTCTCTGTTTGCAGTTCTGGGCCTGCACGATCTTTTTGGGTCACACCCAGAAATACTCAATGATTACTCCTGGTGGTGCTCTGGAACCCTATTAAAAGTAATGCAAGAGAAATGTCCTTCCTGCTGTCCTATCTCTTTGGCCCTTACTGGAAACAGTTTAAATGAACTTTACTGTGCGTAGAAAGACATTTGAAAGGATGGAAGAGGCCCCTTGATTCAAATGTCTGACAAATGTTGGGAATATGGGTCAGTTCCCCACATCCCAGCACTCCCCATGCTCCCCACATCCCAGCAGGCCGTTCCATTTACCTGTGATTACTCTCAAGGTTCGTCAAGTTCCTGGATTCCACCCGTCAGTTCAATAATAGAGAAAAAAATAAGTATTGTCTTTGGAATGAGCAAAGTCCCACCAATCTCGTAGTCACCAGCATGATAAAAATGATTCAGATACGTTTAAAGGCCATAAAAGGCTCCAAAGTGACCAGAATGGTTTTCTGCCTATTATCCTATTATTCTTTGGGTCAGAATATCACAATTACAAAAATCACAAATCATCCTGTTATTCGTCGATTGCCTCGAGCAGGCCCCAGTAACGTCTCCTTCATCCTAGCCCTGAGATTATATTCAAGGCTCTTTAGGAGAATGAGACCCATCATTGTTACTGGTATTTGGCATATTGGGTATGCCAAGGGGAGTTTCCCAGACTCTGCCGTGTGGGCAGGCTACATTCGGTAACCTGCCAGTTTGTCCAAAGTATGAATGAGATAATAAAATGTCATAATAAGATGTCGCGCGGTTTCGTGGGCTGTTTTTTTTATAGTCTCTGAGTCTTGGCCGCTGATGGGATTACCCGGCACCAGGGGGCCAGTTGGTGGGTGTGACACCCGCCTACTGGAATTTGGAGGATCTGGGTGGAGGATGCTCGGTCCAAATCTGAGTAGGCTTGGAGATCTCGGCCCCGGAACCCGCGTGACTTTGTCCCTCTGCCAGTACCTTCATGTGTGCGGAGAGTGGTCTCAGCATGGTGGTGGCTGGTCCTGGAGGTCTTTGGCTGCCGGAGCCCTGGTCAGGGTGGGGAGGAAAGCTCAACCCGCTCCCCTCCAAGGGGTCCCGGCGAGCGAGGACAGTCAGGCGCGGGGGCAGAAGACTGCACTCTTCTCTTCCGGGGGCTGGTTTTTATAGTCTCTGAGTCTTGGCCGCTGATGGAATTACACGGCGCCAGGGGGCCAGTGGGTGGGTATGACCCCCGCCTACTGGAATTTGGAGGATCTGGGTGGAGGATGCTCTGCCCAAATCCGAGGGACAGAATATACTTTACTTTTTATGTGTATACTTTTCCCGGCTTCTGCCGCAACTACCAGTACTTCTGCTCTTCTCTCTTTGAGGTCTTCCTTGATCGCATCTCTGCACTGCTTTGCAAGCTCGGACGTTAGCTTGCGGTTGCCTGAGGCATGCGCCAAACCACGCTGGCGAATTAGCTCAAGAGTTTTCGAAGATAGGCGACTTTTTGTGGCTATCTCTCTCTTGGCGTTCCTCGCACATTCATGGAGGTGCTGAACCAGTCGATCGTATTCCTCGTCAATGTTGTCAACAATGGCATCTTCCCATGTTGCCGCAATAGTACCAAAGAGTTCCCAGTTGGTGGTCGTTCTGGGAGTTCTCTTTTTGAACTTTGCAGCCCTTTCTCCCCGCTCTGTGAAGTAGAATTTTGCACGAAGGAGACGGTGGTCCGATCCCGTTTGAAATTTTGGGACAACAGCGACATCAGTCAGGCAAAACCGTCGATTGAATATGATGTGGTCTATTTCGTTGTGGAATCGTCCACCGGGAGACTCCCATGTCCATCGTTTAGATTCTGCCTTCTGGAACTGTGAGTTACCATGAATGGTCTTGGTCGACATGATGAACTCAGACAGTCTCTCACCCTGTTCGTTCCATTCTAGGCCATGGGTCCCGATGTGAAGTTCTTCAGCTGATCTTCTCGGTCCTATCTTGGCATTAAAATCACCCACAATGATCTTGTAGAAGGTGTGGTCTTCTTTATAGAACTTCTCTAGCTCCATGTAGAACTTCTCGATTTCTCTTTCATCATAATGAGATGTTGGTGCGTAGACAACGAAGATAGAAACTGCAGGCAGTGAGCCACATCTATTCAAATGTAAACGTCCGATTCGGGTTGTTAGGCATTCGAAGGAATCAATGCTCTTGGCCAAGTTTGTGTTGACAAGGACACCGACGCCTCCAACACCTCTTTTATCGCATGTTCCGAGGAACAATTCTTCTCCAGTGTCGAAAACGGCATGGGGAGATTCATGTCTTCTTGTCTCGGTCAGACCAATGATGTCGTACTTGATCATTCGCGCTTGTACCATCAGGTCCTCGATGGATGCATCTGATGCTAGCGTACGTGCATTGAAAGTACAGACGATCATTTTTGTCTTCCTTCGTTGTGGCAGCCTAGGTCGGCCTTGAGATTTTGTCGGCCTCTCCTTTCTCATCCTTCTCAGTGCTGCCATGTCGGTGAAGCCTTCAGGGTCAGGTGAATGAGACCAGTTGAGAGAAGAGAGAAGAGCAGAAGTACTGGTAGATGCGGCAGAAGCCGGGAAAAGTATTCGTAACGCCCGCCTGTCCTTCGCCAACTATAAGGCCAAGATGACTGCCCTCCGACGTCCTGATGGATCCATCACATACTCCAGAACGGCAATGGAGAAGATTATCCATGACTTCTACTCAAATCTCTTCGATAGCCATGTCCACTTGCCGACATACCAAATTCCACAGGATGGGTATGTCGTTCCCAACGTTCTCCCTTCCGAAATCCGACACGCCATTTCGTCAGTAAAGAAGCAAACAGCACCCGGCCCAGACAAGGTCAGACCTGAACACCTGAAGAACCTGCCGTCAGTACTCATCAATACACTGGCTCGGCTCTTCACTCGCTACCTGTCTGAATGCAAGGTTCCATCTCAATGGAAAACCAGCAGGACCATACTACTGTTCAAGAAGGGAGACATCCATGACATTGGCAACTATCGCCCGATCTGCCTATTGTCTGTCATCTACAAGTTGTTCACTCGAGTCATCCTGAATAGGATTGGCAGAACACTAGATGAAGGACAACCATGTGAGCAAGCAGGGTTCCGCAAAGGATTCAGCACCATCGACCATATCCACACGATAACCAAAGTCATTGAGGTTTCTCGGGAGTTCAAGATGCCGCTCTGCTTAACGTTCATTGATTTAAAGAAGGCCTTTGATTCTGTTGAGACGGAAGTGGTCATTGAAGCCCTAGCCAATCAGGGCATTCAAGCCCAATACATCAGGATCCTCCGTGAGCTGTATTGCGGATTCACTACCAGGATCTCACCATTCTACAAAGAAGTGATCGTTGATGTCAAGAGAGGGGTGCGGCAGGGTGATACCATTTCACCGAAACTCTTCAGTGCCACCCTCGAGAACATCATGCGACGACTGGAATGGGAAGGAATGGGAGTGAAGATAGATGGTCGGCAACTACAACACCTCTGCTTTGCTGATGACATTGTTTTAATAACACCAAACATCAGCCAAGCGGCACAAATGCTGGCCGACTTTGACCGTGAGTGTGGAAAGGTAGGACTACAGCTGAATCTTACGAAGACAATGTTTATGAGAAACAGCCTTGTTCCTGACGCCCCATTCGCTCTCAATGGAACGACCATCTCGGAATGCAACAGCTATGTGTACCTAGGTCGAGAGGTCAACATGACAAATGACCTGGCACCCGAGCTGCGCAGGAGGAAGAGAGCGGCTTGGAACGCCTTCAAGAACGTCGAAGAAATAGCTAAGAGGACGAAGAACCTCCGGCTCCGGGCACATCTCTTTGATTCCACTGTTCTTCCTGCATTAACATATGCCTCAGAGACCTGGGCCCTACGCAAACAAGATGAGAACGCCATTCAGGTCTCCCAAAGAAGAATAGAAAGAGCTATGCTTGGAATATCACGTTTCACTCAAATGAGAGAACGAATCCAGAGTTCTGACATCCGTCGACGATCAAGGATCAGGGACGCTGTCTCATTTGCCAAGGTGTCGAAAATCAGATGGGCTGGTCACGTAATGAGATTTAAAGACGACCGTTGTACTAGAGCTGTTACTGATTGGATTCCACGGGATGTCAAGAGACCGCGTGGCCGCCCACCTACCAGATGGTCAGACTTCTTTGTCAAGGTCATGAACGATCGGTTTGAGGCCCTCCATGTTCCCGGAGCAAAGAGATGCCATTGGGCTACACTAGCACGCGACAGGGACAAATGGAGACGTTACTGGCGCCCGCTCGAGCAAATTGACGACTAACGGGAAGTTAAGTGATTAAGTGATTAAGATTTTATGTGTAAATATATGTACATAAATATAAATTTGATATAGATGTAATTTATATGATATATATTATGTTTAACATGGGCTGGAGCGATAGCACAGCGGGTAGGGCATTCGCCTTACAAGCGGCCAACATGGCCGACCCGAGTTCGATTCCTCCGCCCCTCTCGGAGAGCCCGGCAAGCTACCGAGAGTATTCGATATGCCAGACACAGTAACAACAAAGTCTCCAATGGAGACGTTACTGGGCCCGCTCGAGCAAATCGACGATCAACGGGAGGGCAAAAAAATGTTTAACACAAATACTTCATATATATACATATATATATATGTAAGTATGTATGAGGGCTGGAGCGATAGCACAGCAGTAGAGCATTCGCCTTGAGTGCAGCCAGCCTGGTCAATTTGGGTTCGATTCCTTCGCCCCTCTCGGAGAGCCTGGCAGGATACCCGTGACCTATTCAATATGCCAAACACAGTAACAACAAGTCTCAAAACAAATGGAGACATTACTGGGCCCGCTCGAGAAATTGATGATGTATGCATGTTTGTTTGTGGTACACACCTGGCAGTTCACAGGGCTTACTCCTGGATTTTCACTTTGTTGGTGCTCAGGGGACCATTTGGAACTGTGAGGATTGAACTCAGATTGACCACAAATAAGGCAAGCACCCGTCCCACCATACTACCTCTCTTGTCCATACTCTGGATTTGAAATTGTGTTTCTGAAATTGTCTCCTGTGGTTTTTCTTGTAGGCAAAAGTCCACTGGTCAGGCATTTTCAAGAGGTAGTGTGTTGACTGGACAGTGCTCTCTGATGATCTTACCAGGCTTTTCCCCTTTCCAGTGTCTGTCCAGCTCTCTGGGCTGGTGCTAGGCCAGTTAGTCTCTGCTTCTCCAAGGCTGGCTTCAGAGTCACTGCTTTCACCCCATCTTGATTACTTCTTCAGTAAACAAAATGTCAGGTGCCTTGTACAAACTTGCCTGTTTGACCTTGAATCAAACCACATGTGTTTTTCCTGATGGACTGTGTGTGAGAGGATTGTTTCAATGGTTGACTAACCAGTACAGGATCAGGGCTCTTGTCCTTACCCCCAGTCCTCCACTGTGTGATCCACCACTCCAGCAGCTGCCTCTCCACTACTTTATCCAGTCCCGCACCCTTAAAGCACCTATTCACCTGGATGGGGACAGAGGGTCTCTCTGCATCTGGACCATGGCCCTTTAAGGATCCTGGCGTGTGCGGAAGTGATGTCACAGAAATGGTACTTTCAGCATCCTTTCTATTATAGTTGTGGTTGCCTGGCTCAGGCCGGCATTAGTCTAGTGAGTAGAGGAGGAATTGGCGGCTCATTTGACAGGGGGACTGTGGAGGCCAATTTTGTGCAGGATACTAACGGCCTCCCAGTCTCCTGGACTGTGAGTGCAGAAATGGGCTAGCTTGGGGGGGGTGCTTTTGCGCTTGTTATTCACTCATTCCTTATATCCAGGTGGTTTCTGAGGTATGGTAAAGGCTTTACGGGGACCCAGAGGCTTTGGGTAGTGGAGCGGGGGCTGTGCCGGGGTGCGGGGTTCGCACATTTGAGCAAGTGATCATGACAAGGTCCCCTTAGCCAGGATCGCCTTCAGCTCTGGGAAGGCTCAGAGGTCGGTGGGTGCAGGGGTGAGGGACCTGCACAGGGCGGGGCTTAGCCTTCTCAATCCTGTTAGCACTGGGTGGTGCTTGGCTGTTTCCAGAGTCTTTGGCCCTGGCATCACTAGTGTAGAACCTTCAGGTTCACTTCATAGGGCAGGGCCCCAGCCCCCCTGCAGTAGGAGACCCAGTTCTCTGTGCTTTGAGTGACTGTTGTGATGGGAAAAGGCCACCCAGCGGCTCATTCTCGGTGGATAGTTGAGGCTTGCAAGTGAAACTTTTTCTTTTCTTTTTTTTTTTCTTTGTGGGTCACATCCAGCGATGTTCAGGGGTTCCTCCTGGTTCCGCACTCAGGAATTACTCCTGGCGATGCTCAGGGGACCACATAGGATGCTGGGAATTAAACCTGGGTCGGCCACATGCAAGGCCAATGCCGTGCTGGCTCTGCTATCTCTCCAGCCCCTTCATTATTTTTTGGTTGGGCTTATGTACCATATCTACAGATGCTCAGGGTTTACTTTCGGCTCTGCAGTTGGGAATTCCTGCTGATGGTACTCGGGGATCATATGGAATGCCAGGGATTGATTTGGGTTGGCAACGTGAAGGCAAATTCCTACTCACTTTACTGTCTCTCGTCCCAACTTTTGTGTCTTTTTTTCTAGGTCAAGAATTTCTGCTTCCTAAGGGCCAGTTGCAAAGCACCCCACACATGTAATCCCTTCTTGACCTGATAACCCCCAGCTGTTGTGGTGAGTACTGAGGGTAAATTTTGTGTCTTTTTAAAAGAGAAATAGTTTATTTCTGGGGTGTGTGTTGTTGTTGGGGAAGTCTTGCTCAGGATCACTCCTGATGTGGTGGAAATAATTAACTTGGTAAAGGCTAGAGTAATAGTACAGCCAGTTGGGTTCTTGCCTTGTAAGCGGCCAACCCAGGTTCGATCTACGTATGGTATTTCACATAGTCCTTTAGCCCCAGTAGGACTGAGCCCTGATCCCAGAGCTGCAATAACCCCTGAGCACTGCCAGTTGTGGTCCAAAATTGAAAAACATGCACACACACAGATATACACACATAGGATATGAGAACAATGAAAAAGAGTACTAGTATTTAAGAGGAAATATGGATTTCTGCAGCATAGAAAAAAAAAGAAAAGGGGGCTTAAGGACCTGCTTTAATGTTTCACTCGAGAATTTGTCTTTACACATGAGTTTTGGATATTAACACTAATTGTTTTAGGCTTGATCAGTGAATTGCCAACTTTTCTTCCCCTCAGAGTAGGTTACAGTACTCTTTTCAGCACTCCCAGTCCCCCAAGTTTATCTTTAACTTACACAGTCAAACATTCTGGTGACTCTGGTCTTTGTATCTCTAGTCATTTATTTGCATTTCTCTTTCCCCTCTCACCTATATAATTAATAATCTATTACTATAGAGCAACGTTCTTTGCTTCAAAAAGGAAAAAAAGTTAATATGAAGTGATTAATATTTGAGGGTTAATTGACTTTAAAATATATTTACTCCTGGACATCCGTCATAATTACTTGACTCAGGCTCAGTTCCCGTATTTTCTAACCCCAGAAAACTGGATCCCACCGAGAATCTCTGGTTTGGCCTGGGGCAAGCATCAAAGCTACATTGGCTTCAATATGGGACAGTCTAGAAATCATAAAGCACAGTCTTGTTTTCAAACCGTCATGACCTAAAAGACTGGAACCCATGGGGTAACTGGGCCAAGGTCTTCGTGGGTAATTTATGGAAAAAGCAGAGTCATCTTTTAACATTAGTTCCTGGACCCAGAGAAGTAATTTTTGAAATGTTTCTTGTTGTGTGTAGCCAGATAACTGCAAATATTAATAAGAAGCAAACGTAATTCTTTAATATGTACAAACAGGGAAAGAGCAAAGCAACACAGATCTTGTAACCTCCGAGTGAATTTCTCAGACAGAATTTCTCCTTGAGTTAATTCCCCTCCAAAAACTGCCTCTGTTGAAATGCTTGACCTCTGTAAATGGTAAATCACAATACATGTGCAGTCCTGTACCTCGATCTCGCTCAGATGTTCTCTAAGTATGCTATCTGATTCTGAATTAAAGGTCCACTGTGCACTGGTCCATTGGCCATCAACTGTTGTGGTCCCTGTATCTTTGTTTATCTGGAGAGACGGAATACCAAATACCTCGTACCATGGAACCTACCAACTCACTATTCTTCACATCTGGCAACCTGGGAAGAGAGAGCCTCAGAATTCACACTTGAGTATTTGTTGTTGTTTCGTTTCATTAGAGTTACCTTTTGAAGTTGCAGTATTTTTGGTAAACACCCTGCTTTGTCTGTGGCTTATTCCTACCTCTGAGCTCAGGGATCACTTCTTGCAGGGGTCAGGGGCCCATATATGTGCTAGTGTATTGAACTCGGGTCAGTCAAGTGCAAGGTGAATGTTTTACTTGCTGTATTACCACCCCAATCCACAAGATATAATACTCATGGTTTAAAAGTAGACCCACTCCAGAAATTCTAGTTGTCAGACACACATAAAATCATGGTTCATAGTAAACACCCTGGATATTTGGATAATTTTGTGATACAAGACACTGTTTACATGGTTTTCAGAGCTGTTCCTACAAAATAGGAGCAAGTTCTGGAGGAGGCTCATGTGCGGATTTGGGATTACAGTGAATCGTCACCAGGATGGGCCTAGGTCCCGCAGGTAAGACATGGGACTGCCTGGGGCTCACCGGAGCCCAGAAGTGACCTTCTTCCCTGGAATAAAGCTCCCAGGCCCATGTCCCCATCCACTCTGCAAGAAGGCAGCTGAAGGTGTGTCCACCCTGAGTTCCTGTGGTTGGCCCCACAGCAGAGCCACTAATGGGCCTGTTGTCACTGTGACCTGCAGGGGCGGTCACTGCACGGGAGCGCCTGGCCTCAGAATTAGTCCCTGGCCTTAGGGACCTTCCTGTAGGGCCCCAAGTGGATTCCCGGGCCTCAGGCAGGGCTGTAGTTTCCTCCCCTGTAGGCTGAGACTATCCCTCCTCTCTCAACAGGCAGCCTGGTCACAACCCACTTCTCTGTCCCCTGGAGAGGCAGGAGCATCTGGCATTGTATCCCTGCGCATGGGTCTGTGAGCCAGTGTACAAGTGTCTGGCAAGTCACTACATTTCTTGCTCCAATGCAGGGACTTCTGTTCAGGTGGGGGACGGGGCTGGCTGTGCTACTCTGGTGCTCATGGCTCAGGTCTTTCCATGGAGCCTGCTGCTGATCTGCAAGAAAAACAAAGGCAGGAGATGGTGTCATTCCATCTGCCACACCATCGTCAGGCATGAGAGCCACAAGATGACCCAGTGCAGTGACAGTAGCGCATAGGATTCTCAGATATTGGGTTCTTTCAGGACGGAACATGAGATGTGGCTCCGAGCCTGAGTGCCCAGTTCTCTGCTGTTGAGGCTACGGGGCCTCAAGCTCCTGGATCCAGGCTTCTGTGCCAAGTTTATGCTGCCCTTCATTCCCCTAGTCTGTCCATCATGGAATGATCTGCGCTTTAATTTCCTGGCTTTGTTGTTAATCTTCCACATCTGTCAGGTGTGTAGAATAGTCCATGGGACTCTCAGCCTTTGGTCTTCCTGTATGTGCCTCAGCAGGGTGGCTGTCCTGCCTGAACTCCGGGTGCCCTTTTCTGGAGCAGCCGAACCCCCTCTACCCTCTCTAACACCATGCTTATCTTTGCCCTAGGATCATTATATGATTTCGAGTAAGAAATTTATCATTGTTTAGGTTTTGCGCCCACCCATAGTCACACGTGACTCTTCATGGGTCTCAGGTGTCTCATTCCTGGCCAGCCGCTCAGGAATTGTACATGAGGTGTTCAGGGATCTGAGACCTGAGCCTGTCTGCCTCAAGCTAAGCACATGGTCTCTGTGCTGTTCTCTCGTATTCCTCTTAGTCATATTTTTGCCTTTGTTTTTAAATAATGAATGAGTCCATAACAAAATTATTTGGGTCAGGACAGGTACAGCCGGGAGCACACTTGCATTTTAGGTGGCTGACCGATTTTTGATCCCCTGCATTCCATATGGTCCCATTATCCAGTTTGATCAAAATATAAAACCCAAAAGCTACTTGGGTAATGTCAAGCTCCTCACAGTGATCACACAAAAGATCTACCCTTTTCTGTGTGCCTGTTTGGACTGTGAGAACTATCAAGATATCCGCTATCTGCTGGGCCTCATTCTACTATCCACTGAGTAAATCTTACATTCTGTTTTGTTCGAGTTCACAACTAAAACCCCAACTTTGGGATTCAGTATTACCACATTTTGATCCAGTACAACAGGATCATCGATTACAAGTGAGCTGGAAAGATTTGCATGTTCAGAATAAATATTATTATGTCGGTGGGATTTTCAGTGGACCAAGCATGTGGCTTGAATGGGGGCACCTGGCATCCTTTGCTGTCAGCAGATCTCCAGACTCTGGACACCGCAGGGAGGAAATCCACATCCTTATGCCAAGAGTAATAGACTCTTAGCCTCGTTGGGTGCTAAAATCAGTAGTTGCAAGGTTTAAAGACATTCTTTTTTTTAAATACCAAAATAATACTGAGTTTTTCTTTTATAGAGTATAAACTCTTGTGGTCTTTGTTGAAAAGAACTGGTTCGTTGGCCCTAGCAATAGTGTAGTGGAAAGTGCACTGCTTTGTGCAGGAATGGAAACCAGGTTCTATACCCAGCACCCAGTATGGTCCTCACAGCCCCACTAGGAGTGATCTATGAGCACTGTTTCGTGTGACACTGCCACGACAAATAAATACAAACAAAAAACCCCAAAACCTCATTGATCCTGACATTAATTCAATTAGGTTCGATGTTTTCAATGGCCCTGCGTTCTCAGCTCTGTGGGACGCAGCCTTGCCTTCGTACATGCATCTCAAACTCCATACTGAGATATAACCAAACCCAGACTGGGTGTATTTTTATTTGCTTGAAACTGGTGCTTCCTTTTTCTGTATAGAAATTATTTCCACTTAATGTGTTCTTCATTGAGTGGAGAAAAAAATGGACACATGTTAATGACAACACTTCTGTAAATTTTGCATTAACTTCTTGCAAAAATATTTGGTCATTCCAGGAAAAGCCATATATGTGTCCATAATTGTGTTTCATGGTGCAAATGTTAGACATCAAACCTGCAGGGTTCGACTTGTTTTTTGACATGGAGACTCTCATAAAATCAAGACGTAATCAGAATCCTCTTCTGCTGTTCTCCAGGGAAGCAACCAGCCTTAGTGGAATGTCTCTGATCCTGAACACTGTGACAATCTTGAGTGAGCAGTGGTGCCTGCATCACCGTGGGGATTCTGAGACAGGCAGGAAGTCTTCAGATGGGAAAAGTCCCAGGGCTGTTAGCAGCACAGACACAATTTGAGTCAGACGCCACACAAGTGTGATCATCTGAATATCCACACAGGAGAGAAACTGTAGACATGTAAAGAATGTGGGAAGTCTTAGGTCGATCTTAATACCAGATTTACAAGGAGAGAAATGCTATTCATCCAAAAAATATTGGAAGTCCTCAAGATTTAGTAAGCATAGGAAAATTCATTTAGAGAAACCTTATTCATGTAAGGATAATGAATGTATAAAGACCTTTATTTCCTTCTCAGGGGTTTCTGTGCACAGGAAAATTCATGCAGGAGAGAAACCTTACTCATGTAAGGACTGTGGAACTTACTAAGCACAGGAAAACGCACACTGAAGAGAACTTACTAAGAACTTTGTACTCAGAACTTACTAAGCACAGGAAAACACACACTGAAGAGAATATATATATATATATATACATATATATATATAAGCTACCGAGAGTATTCGATATGCCAGACACAGTAACAACAAAGTCTCCAATGGAGACGTTACTGGGCCCGCTCGAGCAAATCGACGCTCGAGCAAATATGGACTATATATATAGATATAGAGAATATCTATATATCTATATATATCTATATAGATATAGAGAATATATATAGAATATCTATATATAGAGAGATATATATACATATATATATGGACTACTGTTGGAAGGCATTCACTTACCCCTCACTCCTTGTTACATAGAAGAACATTCATACTGGAACGAAACCTTATGTGTGTAAGGCAAGTAGGAAGGCCTGCATTATGTCCTAAAGCCTTAGTGATCACAGAAAAATTCATATGGCAGACAGTTTACATATGGAAGGACTGTGTGAAGGTCTTCATTCAAAATTGATGTCTTACTAAACAGAAAATTTCATACCAGAGAGAAACCCCATACATGGTAAAAAAAAGACCTTTGCTCTACATTCAAGCCTTATTAGCCATAGGAAAAATTCATAATGAAGAGAAGTCTTACATATTTCAGGAATGTGCAAAGGCCGTCACTCAAAACTCAACTCTTATGATCCATAGGAAAATACATATTGGAGAGAAAGATTATGTGTGTAAATGTAGAAAGGCCTCTGCATACTTCTCAAGCCTTTGTAGTCATTGTAAAATGCACATGGGATGAGTTGACCCCAAAGAACTATCCCCAAGTTCAGAACAATCCCCCTAGGGAAGACAAGTTTTATTTAGACCAGGAAGGTTAGGAGGGGGCTACAAAAATGCAGCCAAGAAGCTAAGAATCCCGCATGACAAGCTTCCCATGACATCATCATATAAGGGAAAGGTACTCGGTGATTATCACCAGGGCCATAGTTATGCCAGTGTCCTGGCATTTGAACTTCACATGTATGTTAACTTGTAAATAACAGTCTTGGTGATGGAAGCCAGGAGGAAAGTGACTAAATAAGTACCAAATATAAATAGGAAAAACCTCTTGGAGCAACAAAAGCTTTTAAAAATTAATGAGACAATCTTACCAACCCTACAACCAGATATAACAACGTTCACATGAATTTGTTTTCTCCACCTATTGATATTAATATTGCAAATTTGTTATCTCAAATTTTATTTTATTCATCTTTTGGCCTTTTGGGTCACATCCGGCGATACACAGAGGTTACTCCTGGCTATGCACTGAGTAATTATTCCTAGCGGTGCTTGGGGGACCATATGGGATGTTGGGAATCGAACCTTCATTGGCCGCATGCAGGCAATTGCCCTACCTGCTGCACTATCGTTCCAGCCCTGTCTCATCAATTTTAATATAGAATTTTATCAACAATTGGTGTTTTCTTTTTCTTTAATAAATTAAATAAATAACCACCCCTCACTCTGGACCATCAAATTTCACCGCTGGACCATTCTTTGCTCTGATCCTGGCATGGCCCAAAAACACTGTTTTCTGGGGGGTTTTCACAGAGACCAATCACAATGCTGCAGGGAATCATCTTCAATCAAAAATCAGCCAAACCTTCATTCTTTAGGCCTTTCTGTGTTATATTGTAGGGCGCTGTACTCAGGCCCTACACCTGGCTCTCAGCTCAGAGCTACATACCTGGGGGAATTCTCATAGGGGAATTCTCATTGTGGAGCACTGAGGTTGGAATACATGTTGGCATATCTGACAAGGACCTTATCCACTGTCGCATCTTTGTATATCTCGTATTCTGGGATTTTTGTTTTTTGAAAACTCAAATCAGTATTGATAATGTGTATTTCCAAAAACTATCATCTTAAGAAAATGTTCCTAGAAATCTTCTTTCATAGGGTGGATGGGAGACAGTTTAAATGCATTTTACTGTGCATAGAAGAATTTGTGCCAGGTTTTTGAAAGGATGGAAAGGGTGGAAAGGGTCCCTGGAGTGAAATATTTTACAAATGGTGGGGCCATGGGAGAGACCTCAAGTTTTCCCCCATCTCAGCAGGCAATTCCATTCAGCTGTGCTTACTGACAATACAGGATGGTCACATTCGTGGATCACACTCCTTTCTCATTTCAGTACTATTAGAGATAAGGAAACCAGAAACATTTACTTTTGGAAGCACTAAAATTGCAAGAATCTAGTGGCCACTCGAATGCTAAGATCCACTTAGATAGCAAGGCAATAAAATGATCAGTAAGATTTGCTAACTCTGAACTCTGCGTATACCTCCATTCTCGATTGGTCCTTATGCTAGGTTTTATTTTTTTAGATAATATTTTTATTTGGGGGTCACACCTGGCACTTCTTAGGGGTCACTCTTAGTCAACATTTGGGATGCTGACTAAGGGATGGAGATCAAGTTGATCAAGTCCAGTGCAATATACTGTTCCCAGCTGATCCATGCTTTGCATTTGAAAATGTGTGTTTCTGAAGCCTCCCCGTGGAACATTCCTTGTAGGTAGGTGTCCACTGCTTGCGTGTTGTCCGAGGGTAGAGTGTTGAACCTATAGTGCTCTAGATACTCTTAGCAGCCCTTTTCTCTTATTCCAGTTTTTCTTCAACTCTCTGGTTGTTGCTCTCAGGGTTGTTCTGTTCCTCTCCAGGGCTGGCTTTGGAGTCACTGTTTTTACTCCCATCTGATTTATTACTTCCCTGAGAAACTCACTGTCCCCAGCTGCTACCTATGTGCCAGTTAGTGAAACGACCTGCTTCATTTGTCTTGATGGACACGTGTGTGAGTGCATCGGTTCAATGTTTGACTGACCAGTGCAGGCTCAGGGAACTTCTTACTCCCCAGAGTCCCATGGTGTGACTGGCCTCCTCAGCAGTTGCCTCCCCCTCCTTTTGTGAGCCCTATCCCTTGCAGCACACAATCACCTGGGTGTCCAGAAAGGATCTCTCTGCACCTGGAGCCTGGTCCTTTCGGGCTGCGGGTGGAAACGGAAGTGACGTCACAGAGAGGGTCTTCCGGGTACCTGTGTTTTTGCTGACAGATGATTCAGTCAGTCCCACAATTGTTACCGTGGGTGAAGGACGGCTGAAACTGGCTGGAAGCGGTTCTTGAAGGCGGATTTTGGGGCAGGATGGGGGCGACTCCCCGTCTCTGCACTGTGAGCGACGCACTAGCATGGGGGATGCTTTCGCGCTGGTTTCTCACTTGTTCCCTGTCATCCAGGTGTTCCTGAGGTGTGGCGGAGGCTTTAGGGGGATGCGGAGCTTTGGGGGGCGCTGTGGGGGCTGTACTGGGGTGCATTGTTGCGGGTGTGAGTGCGTGGTCTTGGGGGGCCGCTGAGGCCACGATGGCCTCTAGCTCCGTGATGGGGCAGCGGCGGGTGGGCAGGTGGGGGGAGGAGCTGAGCACGGGGGAGCAGGACCTGCACAGAGCGGGGGCTTGGCTGTCGCGACCCTCCAGACAGTCTCATGTTGAAGTTTTGGCCCTAAATTCATAGCTGTAGAATCTCCAGATTTGAAGGGCAGAGCCGCAGCCCCCCCTCAGCCCACCCATTGGTCCCCTTCCTGTTCATCCTTTTCATTCCCGCCATGTTGGTCCGTAACATTCAGGGCAGTGGACCTGCAGGTGACTGGGGTTTGCCAGTGAACATGTTCTCTTCGGGCTCTTTTTGGTTTGGGGGTTGTTTTGTGGGGCGTTGGGGGGAGTGGCATCCCCAGAGATGCTCAGGGCTTCCTCTGGCTCTGGGCTCAGGTATGATTCCTCCTGCTGTTGTTGCGGGACATAGGTACGTTGAGAATTTACCAGGTCAAAGCAAGTGCCCTACAGACTTCATTTTTTCTTTTTTTGCTTTTTGGGTAACACCTGGCGATGCACAGGGGTTACTCCTGTCTTTGCACTCAGGAGTTACTCCTGGTGGTGCTCAGAAGACCATATGGGATGTTGGGAATCGAACCTGGGTCGGCTGCATGCAAGGCAAACACCCTACCCGCTGTGCTATCTCTCCAGTCCCAACCCTACAGACTTCATTGTCTGTCTAACCACACTATCGGTGCTTTTCCTTTTTCTTTTCAGATCACAAGTTTCATCTCCCTCATGTCAAGTTGCAAAGCACCTTCCACTCTTTATCTCTTCCTGAGCGGATTACCCATGGCTATTGGGATAAATACTGGGTAAAGATTTTTGTTGTTGTTTGTAATATGTTTTCCCCTTTTATTCAAAGGAAGATACTTGTTTATTTGTGTGTGTGTGACTTTGTACAGGACTCCTGGTATTTTTGGAAGAAATTTATGTAGGAAGGGACGGAGCAAAAGTACAGCAAATACTTGCCTTGCACACAGTCAACTTGGGTTCAGTCTCCTGCATCCTAGTGATCCCCAAAGCTTCCAGGAGTGAAACCCTGAGTACAGAGTTAGGAATACCCCCTGAGCAATGCTTATTTTGGCTCAAAGAAAAACACATACACACACACACACACTTGTACACACAGGATACATGTGATTGCAAGAAAAGAGAATAATAAGGATTCTGGGAAACTATGGAAATGCCAGAAAACAGAGTTTTCAGAACCCACTCTTTTACTATTTAAATGTTCCTCGCTAGTTTGTCTTTGCACATGCTTTTCGTTTGTTTGTTTGCTTTGCTCCCTTACAGTTGTCTTGTTGGTGCTGTAGTTTTGGCCACTCCTTGTAGTGTTCTGCCCTTACTTCTGACTCAGCTCAGGGATCACTGCAGCCAGGGCCCAAGGTGGCCGAGTATCGTACTTGGGTCAGCTGAGTGTAAGACCACTCCACCGCAAAATAGAATATTTAGAGTACAAGTAGTCGTGAGAAGTTCCAAATGTCAGGCACAGTTCATATTATGGTCCTTAGTAAATAAATACCTTGGTTATTTGGATTTATTTTCTATAAACCTGGGTGATTGCACCGTTTTCAAATACATTCCTGCACAACAGCAGCGAGCACAGGATGAGACTCACGCAGATGTGCTGATGCGGGATTAGAGTAAATCAGGACTCAGATGGGCCCAGGTCCAGCGGAACAGAGCACGGCTGTGCCTCAGGATCATCTGGACCCGGAAGTGACCTTGTTCCCATGGACAGAGTGCACAGGCTCATGACCTTGTCCACCCTGCAAGAGAGTGGCTGAAGGTTTGTCCACCCTAAGTCCCAGTGGCTTTCCCCATGGCAGAGCCACATTCCAGGCTGTAGTTCCCAGGGGCAGCACAGCTGCCTGCCTGCAGGGGGTGCTGGTACTCAGGAACTCCTGAGGCCTCTGGCTGGGCCTCTGGGGAATTTTTTGTGCTCCATGGAAGAATCTGAGGGTCATAGAAAGCTGCTATTTCCACTGCTTTCACCCCATCTTGATTACTTCCTCACGCAACTCAATGTCAGGTGCCTTGTACCAACCTGCCTGTTTGACCTTGGATCAACGCACATGTGTTTTTCCTGATGGACTGTGTGTGAGAGCATTCTTTCAATGTTAGACTGACCATTACAGGATCAGGAGTCCTCCCCTTATCCCCAGGCTCCCATTGAGTGAGAAAACACTCTAGCAACTGCCTCTCCACTCCTTTATCCAGTTCATCCCCCTTGCAGCAATGGATTCACTTGGGTGGGCACAGAGGGTCTCTGCATCTGGACCATGGCCCTTTAAGGCTCCTTGCAGAAGTGATGTCATAGACGGACCATTCAGAAATCCTTTCTATTCTAGTTGTGGTTGCCTGGCTCTGGCCACCATTGGTCTCCTGGGTAGAGGAGGAACTGGCGCCTGGCATGACAGGGAAACTGTGAGGCCGATTTTGTGGCAGAACGCTAGTGGCCTCAAGTGAGCGCCCTGCGTCTTGGCACTGTGAGTAGTGAGGCTGCACCAGATTTGGGGGTGTTTTCGCGATTGTTTTCCACTGTTAAGTATTTCCAGGCGGTTCCTGAGGTGAGGTAAGGCAAAAGCTTTCAGGGGGCCCAGAGGCTTTGGGAAGTGCAGCGGGGGCTGTGCCAGGTGCAGGGGTCGCAGGTGTAAACAAGTGATCCTAGGGGGCCCCCTTGGCCAGGATCTCCTCCAGCTCCTGGAAGGGTCAGAGGCCGGTGGGCCTGGGCTGCAGGACCTGCAGAGGGTGGGGCTTAGCCCTCCCAAACCTGCCAGCACCAGACCGTGCTTGACACTGTCCGGAGCCTTTGGCCCTGGCATCACTAGTGTAGAACCTTCAGATTCACTTAGAAGGGCAGGGCCCCAGCCCCACTGCAGCAGTAGACCCTGTTGTTCTCTGTCCTTTGATTGAGTGCCCTGATGGGGTAGGACCACCCAGTGTCTCTGTCCTTGCAGGTGGGTGGGGTTTGCAAATGAAACTTTTTCATTATTATCATTTTGGTTTGGCTCTTGTACCACATCTGGTGATGGTCAGGGTTTACTTTCGGCTCTGCAGTCGGGAATTCCTGCTTGTGGTACTCGGGGATCATAAGGGATGCCGGGAATTGATAATGGTTGACTGCAGGCAAGGCAAGTTCCCTACCCACCTACTGTCTCTGTTCCCAGTTTTTGTATTTTTCCCTAGGTTAAAAATTTCTCCATCCTAAGGTCCAGTTGCAAAGCACCCCACATATGTAATCTCTCCCTGACCAGATGACCACTAGCTGTTGTGAATACTGGGGATAACGTTTTGTTTTTCTCTTTTAAGAGAAATAGTTGATTTCCAGGGAGGGTGGTGGTGTTGGGGAAGCTTTGCTCAGGGTCACTCCTTATGTGGTGGAAATAATTCATTTAGAAAGGGCCAGAAAAATAGTACAGCAAGTAGGGTACTTTCCTTGCAAGTAGCCAACCCAGGTCTTTCTATGTCTAGTAATCCATATAGTCCCTGAGCCCCACTAGGACTGAGAAAAGGTGGCTTAAGGATCTACTTTTAATGTTTCACTCTAGAGTTTGTCTTTACCCTACGTGTTTTAGGCTTGGTCAGTAAATTTCCACTTTTCCTCCTCCCCTCAGAGAAGGTTATAGTGCTCTAATGAGCACTCCTAATCTATCCTTAAATCATAAAGTTAAACCTTCTGGTGACTCTGGACTTTGTATCTGTAGTCATTTATTTGCATTTCTCTTTCTGCTATAACCTATATAATCTATAATCTATCACTGTAGAGCAATGTTCTTTGCTTCAAAACAGAAAAATAGTTAATGCTAAACTCTTAATATTTGTGAGTTAATTGACTCTAAAATATATTTACTTCTGGGCATCTGTCATAATTATTGACTCAGGCTTCAGTTGCCATAGTCTCTAACTGCAGAAAGCTGGATCCCAGCCAGCTTTTAACCTTAGATCCTGGGCCCCAGAGAAGTAAGTTTTGGAATGTTTCTCTACTGTGTGTATCGATAATTTCAAATATTAATAAGAAGTAAATCTATTAGTTTAATATGTACGAGCAGGGAAAGAAAAAAGCAACACAGATGCATATAGCCCGTGAGCGAATTTCTCAGGAAAGTCTCAGGCAGAACGTCTTCTTGAGTTAATTCACCCGCAAAGAATTGTCTCTGTTGAAATGCTTGACTTCTGTAAATGGTATATCATAATACAGGCAGTTCTGTACCTCAGACGCCCTCAGATGTTATATAACTATGCTATTCGGTTATGAATTAAAGGATGACTAATCACTATCCATCGGACAACAGTTGTTGAGGTCCCTGCGTCTGTATTTCTTTGGAGAGACAGAACACTGAACGTGTTACCATGTGACCTACCAGCTCACTATTCTTTACATCTGGCGACCTGGTGTGTTTGCCTCAGAATTCACACTTGGGTATTTTTTGTTGTTCTCTTGTTTCATTAGAGTTACCTTTTGAAGTTGCAGTATTTTTGGTAATCACCCTTCATTATCCGTGGCTTATTCCTGCCTCTGAATTCAGGGATCATTTTCTACAAGGATCAAGGGCCCATATATATTCTAGTATATTGAACCTGGGTCAGCCAAGTGCAAGGTGAATGTCTTATCCACTGTATCACCACTCCAGGCCCCAAGATATAATATTCATGGTTTCAAAGTAGACTCACGGGCTTGAGTGATAACACAGCGGGTAGGGCGTTTGCCTTGCATGCGGCCAATCCGGGTTCGATTGCCAGCATCCCATATGGTCCCCTAAGCACCGCCAGAGATGGTTCCTGAGCGCAGAGCCAGGAGTAACCCCTGTGCATCGCCGGGTGTGACCCAAAAAGCAAAAAAAAAAAGTAGACTCACTCTAGAAATTCCATTTGTTAGACACACATAACATTTTGGTTCATAGTAAACACCCTGGTTATTTGGATACTTTTGTGATACAACACACTTTTTAAATGATTTTCAGAGTTGTTCCTGCAAAATAGGAGAAAGTGCTTGATGAGGCTCATGTGCTGATTGGGGGATTAGAGTAAATCATGACCAGGAGGGGTCCAGGTCCAGAGCGTCAGAGCTGGGACTGCCTGGGGCCTACCCGAGCCCAGAAGTGACCATGGTGCCCGGAAGAGAGCGCCCAGGCCCATGTCCCATCCACTCTGCAAGAGGGAAACTGAAGGTTTGTCCACCCTGAGTCCCTGTGGCTGGCCCCACGGCAGAGCCAATAATGGTGCTGTGGTCACTGTGGTTGCAGGGGCTGCGGCTGCGCGGGAGCTCCTGGCCTCAGAGTTAGTCTCTGGCCTTAGTGACCTTCCTGTGTGGTTCCCAGGGTAGAGTCCCGGGGCTCAGGCAGTGCTGCGGTTTCCTCCCCTGTAGGTCTCAACCACTCCTGTCCTGACAGCAGCTGGGTCACAAACCATTTCTCTCTCCCCCGAGAGAAAGGAACATCTGTCAGTGTCTCACCGTGGATGGTTCTGTGAGCCAGTGTCCAAATATCCGGCTGGTCACTACCTTTCTGGTTTCAATGCAGGGACTTCTGGTCAGGTGGGGGCCGGGGCTGGTTGTGCTCCTCTCTGGTACCCACGACTCAGGTCCTTGCAAGGAGCCTCCTGTTGGTCCACAGGAAAAACAGGCAGGAGATGTTGAGATGGCCTCTGCCATACCATCTTCAGGCAGGAGAGTGACAAGATGACACAGTGCAATGACATGTAGCACAAGCTTCCCAGGTCGATAGTCTCTGATTGTTTCAGGAAGGAGACTGGGGATCCAGCTCCTGGCCTGATTGATCAGCTCTCTGTTTGAGGTCACTGTTTTATTTTTTTGTTGATTTGAATGGGCCATTTTAGTGGTGCTCAAGGATCATTCCTTTCAGGACTGGGAGACCGACTGTATAGGGTGCCAGGGGTCCAACGCTGATTATACTTGTTTGTTTGTTTTTGAAAGATGTTGAAGGGAAGGGGCCATACCCAGTGATTTTCTGGTTATTTCTGGTTCTTTACGAAGGATTTCCATCTGCCAGTTCTTGAGGAACTATAAGGGATGGCGGTATTACCAGCCCTTCCCGCTGTCCCCAGGCCACCTTTCCTATTACTCCATCCTACTGCTTTGTTTTCTTTCATGTTTATTTTTGTGCTAGAGTGGAGATACTCAGGGCTTCCTCTTGGCTCTGTGCTCCAGATTAACCCTTGACAGGCATCAGGGGAACCCAGGTGTGCTACTTATGTATGTACCCTGATGGCTACAAATGTCTCAGGCCCCAGGACATGTGTTTCTCCTATTTTGTCCTTCCTGCTCTGAGAACCTCACTTGCTCAGTCACACAGTCTTATGTTCAGATGATGCTGTGTATGAAGTTCTCGGCATGTGCCTGTCCCAGGGATTTGGAGCAGAATCACTTTTACCATCTTTGAGATGAATTCGGGTCATCCTTTATATATGTAAGGACTGTGGGAATGCATTCACTTACTCCTCCTTATTACACATGGTAGTATTCATAATGGAAAGAAAAGTTACATGTGTCAACAATGCGGAAAGGCCTACATTATGCCCTCAAGCCTTCAAATCACAGGAAAATTGCTCTTGGAGACAGACTCTACATATAGAAGGACTGTGGGAAGGCTTTAATTCAAGCTTGGTGTTTTACTAAGCAGAGAAAAAAATCACAGTGGAAAGAAACCATATAAATGTCTGACATGTGGGAACGTCTTCACTCTACCCTGTAGCCTTTCTGTGCATTTTAAAAGTCATAGTAAAAGGGGGTTTGTGCCGCCAGCAGGTCAATCTGTACCTGTGAGGTGAGTGCATCAGCAGCCTGATGGCACCGTCAGACTTTTAGATACCCCAAAATTGCTGCTGTGCCTTTGGCCAGACCCCAAAAAGTTGGCCAAAGTTTACCAAGAAAGTAAATGGCCAAACGTTTGGTATGTAGGAGACACACCCACAAACCACCTCCGGCTCAGCTATATAATTGGCAGCATGGCCTCTCTGGTTCCTGATTGAACTGCTTAATGCCCATGATCCCAGAGCCTCAGAAACCAATCTCGGAACCCAAAGACTTTTGGCAGAAATGCATCCTATTCCTGCAGTAGGTTACTGGCACTGGGCCACTCTAGGTGGGAATAGGTTTCGTGCCTTGGCCTGTTCCCCATGGCAGCCCAGTGAACGACATCCTCCAGAGGGCACTGGACAGTCAGGTTTGGGCGTGCAGTGATGACACACACGAGGCCTCACCAGATGGGCTTGGAACCGGCCCTTTCTTCCCCATCCCAGCGAGATCCCGAGTCACCACCTACAAATGGCCTCTCTGGCACCTGATCAAGCTGATTAATGGCCATGATCCCAGAGACTCAGAAACAAATCTCCAAACCCAGTAGCTTTTGGCAGAAATGCATCTGGACCACATACAAGGTGGCTGCTGCCTCAGAGCTTATTGGAAAACCAAGTATGAACTGGTGGTGACAGGACAACTGCTGTCTCATGGGAAGGGGGGGGCAGTACCGGCTCGTCCTTCACACCCTACCGAGGTCATGAGTTGCCCCCCACGAGCCATAACATCAGACGCACAGAAACCAATCTCGTAATTATCTGGCTCTTTATAGAAATCCGAAGTCGTGGCCGTGTGACATTATATGATTCTCATAACCAGCTATAGAAAACAAAGTATTTAACAATGCCTTTTCAGCAATTCTGATTGTTGGGGGGGAAATTCTAAACAATAATGGTGCATCTTTTGTAGAAATAATGAATGTGATCAATGTGAAGAAAGTTAAGTAGAAATCATCTGCCTCACACGCATTGGGAGGAGTGGGAGGGGGTTATATCGAGTTTCTTAGTGGTGAAAAATGAGTACCGGTGAAGGGAAAGGTGTTTGTTCATTGTATGATCGAGACAAACCTTAAAGCTTAGTAACTTTTTCCACAGTGATTCAATAAAGAAATATAAGAAGAAAAAAAGATTATGAAAGAAAAGTTAAAAAAAAGTCATAGTAGAGAGAAGTCTTAAATATGTAAGAAAAATGCAAGACTTTCACTGAACCCATAACCCTTACTAGCCATATGAAAACATATACCGGAGAGAAATCTTATGTTTGTTAATGTGGGAAGGCCTTTGCATACGCCTCAAGCCTTTTAGACATCATAAACTGCACACTGGATGAGTCGATCTCTAATAACTATCCCCACATTCAGAGGAGTGCCCCTGGAGAAGACAAGTTTTGTTTGGACCAGGAGTGTTAGGGGGCTGCAGGAGTGCAGCCAAGAAGGAAGTAATCCAGGTAGCATGTGGCAAGCTTCCAGTGACATCAGTACTATAAGGGAAAGGTACTTGCTGATTATCACCCGGGCTTCAGCATTAGTAGTGTACTCGCATTTGGACTTCACGTGTATGTTAACTTGTAAATAATGGGTTTTGGTGATGAAAGTTAAGAGGAAGGTGACTAAATAAAAATTAAAAATCAATACGTGAAAACCTCTTGAAGCAACAAAAAGCTTCAAATATTCTTAGAGTCTTAAAATCCTGCAATCAACTATAACAATGTTCACATAAATTTATTACTACATCGATTGAGCGATAGCACAGTGGTAGGGTGTTTGCATTGCATGCAGCCAACATGGCTGACCCGAGTTCGATTCCTCCACCCCTCTCAGAGAGCCTGGCAAGCTACCGAGAGTATCTCGCCCACACGGCAGAGCTTGGCAAGCTCCCCGTGACGTATTCGATATTCCAGACACAGTAACAACAAAGTTTCCAATGGAGACGTTACTGGGCCCGCTTGAGCAAAATCGATGAACAACGGAAGGGCCTTTACTTTACTTTACTTTACATCTATTGATATTGCAAGTTTGTTTTCTTATCAATTTTAGTCCTAAAATTTTATTAGCAGTTGGGGATTTTTCTCTTTAGTAAATTAAATACATACATATATCACCACCCCTCACTCTGGACTGCCAAGGTTCACCATTGTCTCAGTCTTTGCTCTGATTCTGGCTTGGCCCAGAGGCCCTGTTTTGAAGGGGTTTATGGCAAAGATCAACCATAATGTTGCTGAGAATCATTGTGAATCAAAATTCAGGCAATTCTTCATTCTTCCCACCTCGCTGTCTTATGCCTGAGGGAGCTGTGGTCAGGCCCTACACCATAGTATGGGGTGGGATGGCCTCAGTCCTGTCCCCTGTGTATGTCGGTCAGGACGTTGTGACCTTCCCCGATGTGGCCATGAGCTTCACCCCAGAGGAATGGTTGGGGACCAGAATGCTAAGTATGTGCAAGGAACAGGTCAGCCCCAATTTGCTGGAGTATCTCCCCAGTTGTGGGCCTTATTTATTATGAGTCTAACTTAATTTTTTTTTGCTTTGTTTCATTTTGGGGTCCAGCTGTTGAAGCACATGGTGACTCCAGGTTATGCACTCAGGAATCACTACTAGTTTGATACTTGACATGCAATATGGTCCCCAGGCATGGCCAGGAGTATTTCCTCAGCCCAGAGCCATGAATAAACCCTATAAATTGCTGTGTGTGTGACTCAAAACAAACCAAATAAATGTACTTCTCTTTCCACATTTAACTTGTGTTTTGCTTTTGATCTTGGTATTGTTTCGGGGACACACTTGGAATTTTTATTTTCTTTCATTTGTAACGTTTACATTCCATTCATTTATTTTTTGGCTGTTGGGCCACACTCAATGGTGTTCAGGGATTACTCCTGGCACTTCCCTCAGTATTTACTCCTGGCAGTGCTCAGGGACCGTATGGGATGCTGAGATTCAAACTCCGGTGGTTTGCATGCAAGCCTGCCTGCTATGCTGTCATTACAGCCCCTAAGATCATTTATTTCTTAGAGTCTCACCCCCTCATCTGCTGTTATTCTCAGTGCTTGGGGTCACTTCAAGTGACCTTGGGTGATCAGGTGGCGCCCAGCATCAAATCAGAAGTTCTTCATGCAAAGCATGTTTCTGAATCCTGTGCATTGTCGCCCTGCCTTCATTGGACTCTTTTAGGTTTTTTTTAAATTTGATTTGGGCCAAACCAGCAGGACTCAGGGTTTTTTCCTGGTCTCTGCACTCAGGGATCAGGCCTGGCAGGTGGTGGACAGTATGGGGTTGTCGGGGATCAAACCTGGACTGACCATTGGCAAGACCATTGCCCCACCTGCTGTAATACTTGCTACCCTCTATCTTCCCCTTTGTTTTTAGCTTAATATAAATTTCGGGGACTTTCCATCCTTGTCCTTGCTTGGATGCTTGGGTTTACTCCTGACTCTGCACTCAGTGAGAGTGAACTCAGGGCCCTCCAGTTGCTGGTGTCCTGGACACATGGCCCAGCAGTCGTTCTCGTGGATAAAGTACAAAGTAGGGTCTCTTCTTGGAAAGCTGACTGTGAAGGCCAATTTTGTGGCAGAAGATGAGGATTCCTGTGAGCACCCCACACTTCCCTGTCTCTGCACTATAAATGGGGTAGCTGCACCAACTTGTGGGGCGCTTTCACACTTTTTTTTCACTTGTTCCCTGATATCCAGGTGGTTCCTAAGGAGCGGTGGAGGCTCTCGGGGGCACAGTTTTGCGGGGTATGATGGGGGCTGTACCAGGGTGCAGGGTACGTGGTGTGAGTCCATGATCTTGGGGGGACCCTGAAGCCACGACTGCCTCCATGTCAGCAATAGTCAGAGGCGGGAGGGAGTGGGGCTGAGCACGGGGAATGCAGGTCTTGGGATGAGGGACCTATATCAGAGCACTGAAAGCCTTTGTTTTCCACATTGCAAACCCCTGTTCCAGCCTGCTAGCACAACCTGGATTGATTTCTGAGTGCAGAGCCAGGAGTAACCACTTAGCATCAGCTATGTGGCCTTCAAAAAATAAAATAGAAGATTTATTTTGATTGGGCTGGAGCGATTTATTTTGATTGATTATTTTGACTGATTATTTTGATTTATTTTAATTGGGCACAGAAGGTACGGCATTTGCCTTGCACTCGGCCCACCCGGATTCGATTCCCAGTATCTCATATGGTCTCCCGAGCACCTCCAGGATTAATTTCTGAGTGCATGAGCCAGGATTAACCTCTATGCATCACTGGGTGTGACCGAAAAAAAAAAAAGGAACCAGGAGGAAACCCTGAGCATCGCCAGGTGTGACCCCAAGAGAAAAAAAAAAGAGTATGTAGGAATATATTAAGGAGCAAAGCAACTTCCTCATTCCATCTCTCCCTTAGCAGGCTACCCTCACTGTTGTTTTGTGTAGTGCTGGTAAAGTAAGACATTTAAAGTAATATATTTGATTTTTTGGTAAATAGGAGCTTCGACTAGGGCTTACTGCTGGTGTGCTGGAATTATCTAGAAAGCGCCACTGTACAGCATATACTAGGTATGCTTGCCTTGCAAGCATCCAACCCAGGTTCTTTGTATGTGTGGCATTGCATATGGTCCCTGAAGCGCACCGTGACTTATCCCTCATCCCAGACTAGGAATAATCCCTGAGCATTGTTGGTTATTGCCCTCAAACTAAACACATACAAACACACACACACATACACGCAAACACACACACAGGATGTGAGAGAAGAGAAAAAAGAATAAGTATTCAGGATAAATCATGGGCTTCTTCAGCACTAAATAAGTAAAAAAGTGATCTAACGGGGCTGGAGCGATACCACAGTGGGTAGGGCAATTTCCTAGCATGCAGCCAACCCGGGTTTGATTCCCAGCTTCCCATGTCGTCCCCTGAGCACTGCCAGGAGTAATTCCTGAGTGCATGAGCCAGGAGTAACTCCTGGGCAAAGCCAGGTGTGACCCCCCCAAAAAAGTTACCTAAGGACCCACTGTTCAATCCTTTATGTATTTCACTGTAGAGTTTTTCTTTGCACATGAATTTATTTTTGCTTTTGTTTTCTTCTTTAGTTACTGTTTGTGTTGCAGTATTTGGGAGCCACACCATGCAGTGTTCATAGCTAACTCCTGGCTCTGAGCTCAGGGATCATTTCTCCCAAGGGTCTGGAACCCATTTGGGGTGCTCCGGTATTGAATCTGGGTCAGCGAAATGCAAAGCAAGCACCTTCTCTGCTGAATCACCACCTTGGCTCCGAAGTATAATGTTCATCTTTTAAAAGTAAAATCATGTGGCTGGAGTGATAGCACAGTGGGTAAGGCGTTTCCCTTGCATGCGGCCGACCCGGGTTCGATTCCCAGCTTCCCATATGGTCCCCTGAGCACTGCCAAGCGTAATTCCTGAGTGCAGAGCCAGGAGTAACCCCTGGGCATCACCGGGTATGACCTCCCCCAAAAATGTAGTGTCACTCCAGATTCTTGGACTGGAAAACACAGTTCACATCCTGGTGTATAGTAAACACCCTGGATATTAGAATAATTTTCGGATACAGCAAAATTGTTGCACAATTTTCAAGTATATTTCTGTACAACAAGAGTGAGTGCTAGATGCAGGTTCATACAGATGTGTCTGTGAGGTTTAGGGCATTTCTGGGTGAAACCTGTGGTCATCTGGCTGGAAGGAGTAGCTCTGAGGCCTAGGAAAGAGAGGTGTATGTGCAGGTGAGTTCTGTAAGTTCACAGAATAAGTAAGTCAGCTAGACTGGCAGTGGCGTGTTGTTTCTCGTCCACCACATGCTTTCGGTGGCCATGAGCTGCTACTCCCACCCCGACCGGCAGCCACCTCCAACAGATGAATTAAGGAGGGAACAGGGCCACCAGGATGGTTGGTGATCAGTCGGCATTTTTCCATCCTCCACACACAACTGTTCCAGTTCAGCTTTAGTGGTTGCTGTCTTACCCCCAGTACAATTGCACCATGCGGTCAAGTTTCAAGAATTTTGTTTTGTTTTCTTTTGATTTGGTTTCAGGATTGCACGTGGCAATGCTCAGGTTTTATTCCTGACTATGCACTGTAGAACTATCCTCCCGTTGTTCATCAATTTGCTGAAGTGGGCTCCAGTAATGTCTACATTGTGAGACTTGTTGTTACTGTTTTCGGCATATCGAATATGCCAGGGGGAACTTGCCAGGCTCTGCTGTGTGGGCAGGATACTCTTGGTAGCTTGTCGAGCTCTCCAAGAGGTGTGGAGGAATCCACCCAGGGTTGGCCACAAGGCAATCAACCTATCTGCCCCCCAACCAAAAAAAAAACCTGTCTTTTCTAAAAGTAAAAGGGCCTCATTGGTTTAAAACAGTCACTTGATCACTTGATCCCCCGTTATTCATCGATTTACTCGAGTGGGCGCCAGTAACATCTACATTCATCCCTGTTGCATGCTAGCACAGCCAAATGGCATCTGTTCGTTCTAGGAACATGCAGAGCCTCAAACTCATCATTCAGGGTCTTGACGAAGAAGTCTGACCATCTTGTAGGTGGGCGTCCACGCGATCTTTTGATTTCCCGTGGAATCCAGTCAGTAATGGCTCTAGTGCAGCAGTTGTCTGTAAACCTCATTACGTGTCTAGCCCATCTGATTTTTGATCCCTTGGCAAATGAGACAGCGTCCCTAATTCTTGACCATTGACGGAGATCAGAACTCCGGATTCTATCTCTCATTTGAGTGGTGTGATATTCCAAGCATAGCTCTTTCAATTCCTCTTTTAGAGACCCAAATAGCGTTCTCATCCTGTTTTCTTAGGGCTGAGGTCTCTGAGGCATATGTTAATGCAGGAAGAACAGTGGAATCGAAGACATGCTAGTAGCTGGAGTTTCTTTGTCCTCTTAGTTATTTCTTCAACGCTCTTGAAGGCATTCCAAGTCGCTCTCTTCCTCCTGCGTAACTCAGGTGGCAGGTCATTCATCATGTTGATTTCTCCACGTAGGTATATATAACTGTTGCATTCGGAGACGGTGGTTCCATTGAGAGCGACTGCAGCGTCAGGAACGAGGCTGTTTCTCATAAACATTGTCTTCACAAGATTCAGCTGTAGTCCGACATTTCCATACTCATGGTCGAAGTTGGTCAGCATTTGTGCTGCTTGGCTGATGTTTGGTGTTATTAGAACGATGTCATCAGCAAAGCGGAGGTGGTGTAGTTGTCGACCATCTATCTTCACTCGCATTTCTTCCCATTCCAGTCATCGCATGATGTTCTCGAGGGTGGCACTGAAGAGTTTTGGTGAAATGGTATCACCCTGCTGAACCCCTCTCAATATGGATTATTACTTCTTTGTAGAATGGTGAGATCCTGGTAGTGAATACGTAATAGAGCTCATGGAGGATCCTGATGTATTGAGTTTGTACGCCCTGATTGGCTAGGGCTTCAATGACCGCTTTCATCTCAACAGAATCAAAGGCCTTCTTTAAATCAATGAACGTTAAGCAGAGCGGCATCTTGAACTCCTGAGAAACCTCAATGAGCTTAGTTATCATGTGGATATGGTTGATGGTACTGAATCCTTTTCAGAACCCAGCTTGTTCACATGGTTGTCCTTCATCTAGTGTTCTGCTAATCCTATTCAGGATGACTCGAGTGAACAGTTTGTAGATGACAGACAATAGGCAGATTGGGCGATAGTTTCGAATGTCGTGGATGTCTCCCTTCTTATATAGTAGTACAGTCTTGCTGGTTTTCCATTGGGATGGAACCTTGCATTCAGACAGGTAGCGTGTGAAGAGCCGAGCCAGTGTATTGATGAGTACTGATGGTAAGTTCTTCAGGTGTTCAGGTCTGATCTTGTCTGGGCCAGGTACTCTTTGTTTCTTTACTGAAGAGATGGCATGTTGAATTTCGGAGGGGAGAACATTGGGAACGATATATCCATCGTGCGGAATGTGGTATGTGGGCAAGTGGACATGGCCATTAAAGAGATCTGAGTAGAAGTCATGAATAATCTTCTCCATTGCCCTTCTGGGAGATGTGATGGATCCATCAGGATGTCGGAGGCCAGTCATCTTGGTCTTGTAATTGGTGAAGGACAGGCGGGCATTATGGATTCTTTTCCTGGCTTCTGCCGCATCTACAAACACCACTGTTCTCCTGTCTTTGAGGTCATTCTTGATGGCTTCTCTGCATTGTTTTGCCAGCTCAGATGTTCGCTTGCAGTTGCCTGAGCCATGTGCCAAGACACGTTGGCGAACAATTTCAAGAGTGTTCGAAGAAAGGCATTTTCTGTGGTTATCTCTCTCTTGGCATTCCTCGCACAATCATGGAGGTGCTGAATCATTCGATCGTATTCCTCATCAATGTTGTCAGTGATGGCATCTTCCCTTGTTGCGGCAACAGAGCCAAAGAGCTCCCAGTTGGTGGTTTTTCTGGGAGTTCTCTTCTTAAACTTTGCATTCTTTTCTCCCTGTTCTGTGAGGGAAAATTTTGCACGAAGGAGACGGTGGTCCGATCCCGTTTGGAATTTTGGGACAACAGCAACATCGGTTAGGCAAAACTGCCGATTGAATATGATGTGGTCTATTTCATTGTGGAACCGTCCACTGGGAGATTCCCATGTCCAACGTTTAGATTCAGCATTTTGGAACTGTGAGCTACCATGGAAGGTCTTGGTTGACATGATGAACTCAGACAGTCTCTCACCCTGTTCGTTCCATTCTAAGCCATGGGTTCCGATGTGGAGTTCATTGGCTGATATTCTTGGTCCTATCTTGGCATTAAAATCACCAAAAACGATCTTGTAGAAGGTGTGATCTTCTTTATAGAACTTCTCCAGCTCCATGTAGAACTTCTCAATTTCTCTTTCACCATAATTGGAGGTTGGTGCATAAACAACAAAGATAGAAACTGCTGGCAGTGAGCCACATCTATTCAAGTGTAATCGTCCTATTCGAGTAGTTAGGAATTCGAATGAATCAATGCTCATGGCTAAGTTCGTGTTGACAAGGATACCGACACCACCAACGCCTCTTTTGTCACATGTTCCAATGAACAGTTCTTCTCCATTGTCGAAAACGGCATGATGTGATTGATGTCTTCTCGTTTCGGTGAGACCAATGGTGTTGTACCTGATCTTTCACGCTTGTACCATCAGGTCCTCGATGGATGCATCAGATGCCAGCATACGTGCATTGAAAGTACAGACAATCATTTTTGTCTTTCTTCGTTTTGGCAGCCTATTTCTGCCTTGGGATTTTATCAGCCTCTCCTTCCACATCCTTCTCGACTCTGCTGTATTCAGAGTCACGGGAATGAGATCCACTTTTTTTTTTTTATTGGATCTGGCATATTGAATAGACCAGGAATAGCTTGCCAGGCTCTGCTCTGTGTGGGATATTTAAGATACCCTGAAAAATTAAATAAATGTAAATAAAAAAAAGTTTAAAACAGTAACACATAAAAAACAGTAACACATAGACAATCCAGTGTGAGAAGCCTTCAGGGGAAGCAGGTACACGAGATCCCAAGAGGATGCCTTGAGGACATGAGCTGAGGACTCACCTGTTGGAAAATTCCCGAGAGTGGTTCTGACCTAAGTCATCAATAATCTTTTGAAAGAAAGTTTTTCCTGGAAAATAATTTTTTTCCTTACATGATCTCTAATCATTAACTGTAAGGTGGAGAATAGCAACTTTTTTTCTGTGATTTGTATACTTTAGTACGCAGAAATCTCTTATTTCCTAGAATTTGTTATGAATTCCAAAGACTATATATTTAGGAAATGGCCTGACCATGCCCTTGAACCATAAGGGCTGCCTGGGATCAACCTGTACGTGTGGGCAGCACATTTGTCTTCCCTGCTGTAATATCTCTCCCACCACAGTTCATTCTTTTTTTCGTTTTACCCCATCAGATGCTGCCATGTTTCAATGCTCAGGGTCACTTGAATGGTTCTTGGGAGACTTCCTCAGGACTCAGGGTTTGCTCCTGGGCTTTGCACTCAAAGATCATTCCTGGATGGCTTGAGGGACTCTAGGGAATATTAGGAAATGAACCTGGATTATCCGTGAGCAAGGCAAGTGCAGCATTTCTGTGCTGTCTGTATGGATACTTTATTTTTTTCAATTGGGATGTCTTCCCATCCTTGGCCATTTTTGGATTTATTAAGCTCTTGGGTTTACAGCCCTTAATGATCACTTCGAGAGAGGTTCAGGAAAGTCCATGTGGTGGTGGGCCTAAAGTGATAGTAAAGTGGGGGAATGTGATTATCTTGCAAGCAATGGACATGGGCTCTATACCTGGCATCCCATGGGGTCCCTGTGAGTTTATGCGTGGTGATCCCTAGCAGAGGAAGAAAGAGATGGGGAACCACAGACTGATGATCCAAATGGCCCAGTCTCAGAGATCAGATAGAGCACTGGTAAGGACAAATTTTGCAACAAATTTTATAACTCTAGAAACTCATGTTTAAACTAAACCATTACTTTTTTGAACCTGTTTACATGTGTCATAGTCATTTTAACTCCTTCTAGATCAAATATTCTAATCCAATGCAGATACAAATATGTACATTAACATAAGACCTATGATCAACTTTTACAGAACATGATAAAAACTTCTTTGGCTTAATTACAATAGTTCTTCTACCTTAATTATTTAAAATCATGAGCTTTCTATACCAGATCGCTTAATCACTTAATCACTTAACTTCCCGTTAGTCGTTGATTTGCTTGAGCGGGCACCAGTAACGTCTCCATTTGTCCCTGTCACGTGCTAGTGTAGCCCAATGGCATCTATTCGCTCCGGGAACATGAAGGGCCTCAAACCGATCGTTCATGATCTTGACGAAGAAGTCTGACCATCTGGTAGGTGGGTGGCCACGCGGTCTTTTGACTTCCCGTGGAATCCAGTCAGTAACAGCTCTAGTCCAAGGGTCATCTTTAAATCTCATTATGTGACCAGCCCATCTGATTTTTGACACCTTGGCAAATGAGACAGCATCCCTGATCCTTGATCGTCGACGGATGTCAGAACTCCGGATTCTTTCTCTCACTTGAGTGAAACGTGATATTCCAAGCATAGCTCTTTCTATTCTTCTTTGGGAGACCTGAATAGCGTTCTCATCTTGTTTGCGTAGGGCCCAGGTCTCTGAGGCATATGTTAATGCAGGAAGAACAGTGGAATCAAAGAGATGTGCCCGGAGCCGGAGGTTCTTCATCCTCTTAGCTATTTCTTCGACGTTCTTGAAGGCGTTCTAAGCCGCTCTCTTCCTCCTGCGCAGCTCGGGTGCCAGGTCATTTGTCATGTTGACCTCTCGACCTAGGTACACATAGCTGTTGCATTCGGAGATGGTCGTTCCATTGAGAGCGAATGGGGCGTCAGGAACGAGGCTGTTTCTCATAAACATTGTCTTCATAAGATTCAGCTGTAGTCCTACCTTTCCACACTCACGGTCAAAGTCGGCCAGCATTTGTGCCGCTTGGCTGATGTTTGGTGTTATTAAAATAATGTCATCAGCAAAGCAGGGGTGGTGTAGTTGCCAACCATCTATCTTCACTCGCATTCCTTCCCATTCCAGTCGTCGCATGATGTTCTTGAGGGTGGCACTGAAGAGTTTCGGTGAAATGGTATCACCCTGCCGCACCCCTCTCTTGACATCAACGATCACTTCTTTGTAGAATGGTGAGATCCTGGTAGTGAATCCGCAATACAGCTCACGGAGGATCCTGATGTATTGGGCTTGAATGCCCGGATTGGCTAGGGCTTCAATGACCGCTTCCGTCTCAACAGAATCAAAGGCCTTCTTTAAATCAATGAAGGTTAAACAGAGTGGCATCTTGAACTCCTGAGAAACCTCAATGAGCTTGGTTATCGTGTGGATATGGTCGATGGTGCTGAATCCTTTGCGGAACCCTGCTTGCTCGCATGGTTGTCCTTCATCTAGTGTTCTGCCAATCCTATTTAGGATGACTCGAGTGAACAACTTGTAGATGACAGACAATAGGCAAATTGGGAGATAGTTGCCAATGTCATGGATGTCTCCCTTCTTGAACAGTAGTACGGTCCTGCTGGTTTTCCATTGGGGCGGAACCTTGCATTCAGACAGGTAGTGAGTGAAGAGCCGAGCCAGTGTATTGATGAGTACTGATGGCAGGTTCTTCAGGTGTTCAGGTCTGACCTTGTCTGGGCTGGATGCTGTTTGTTTCTTTACCGACGAAATGGCATGTCGGATTTTGGAAGGGAGAACGTTGGGAACGACATATCCATCCTGTGGAATTTTGTATGTCGGCAAATGGACATGGCTATCAAAGAGATTTGAGTAGAAGTCTTGGATAATCTTCTCCATTGCCATTCTGGAGGATGTGATGGATCCATCAGGACGTCGGAGGGCAGTCATCTTGGTCTTATAGTTGGCGAAGGACAGGCGGGCTTTACGAATACTTTTCCTGGCTTCTGCCGCATCTACCAGTACTTCTGCTCTTCTCTCTTTGAGGTCTTCCTTGATCGCATCTCTGCACTGCTTTGCGAGCTCGGATGTTAAGTTGCGGTTGCCTAAGGCATGCGCCAAACCACGCTGGCGAATTAGCTCAAGAGTTTTCGAAGATAGGCGATTTTTTGTGGCTATCTCTCTCTTGGCGTTCCTCGCACTTTCATGGAGGTGCTGAACCAGTCGATCGTATTCCTCGTCAATGTTGTCAACAATGGCATCTTCCCATGTTGCCGCAATAGTACCAAAGAGTAAATTCCAACAGGTACAGCCCGCCCCCAAGGGCCTGGGTTCCTTTCTGGGCACGCGCAGCTAGAAACAGCCCCTAGACAGCCGGTTTTCAACCCCTGATCTGCGTGGGACGGGCACAGAGGCCCAGCTCTGGGCAACAAAGCTGAACGGCTCCAATTCCAACAGGTACAGCCCGCCCCCAAGGGCCTGGGTTCCTTTCTGGGCACGCGCAGCTAGAAACAGCCCCTAGACAGCCGGTTTTCAACCCCTGATCTGCGTGGGACGGGCACAGAGGCCCAGCTCTGGGCAACAAAGCTGAACGGCTCCAATTCCAAACAGGAGAGCTTCCCAACTCCTCGCCCAGTGCCAGGGACTCTTTCCGAAATATTTTCCCACTACGTATGCCATAGGAACCATAAGCTAACTTCTTAGATGGAAACTTCTCTATTTTATCTCAGCCACTAGAAACACAGTAGCCAATAACTCATAAGCCTATCTTAACTCACACTGCATATCAAGCAGAATAGTAACAGTGAACGTGAAGGAGTAAACCACACCTCTCACAATGGTAAAGCAACGCAAAAGCCCATCAAACTTTCATATTGAAGAGTCTAGCCCAGATGACACCAACAGTACTGTAGTGTTAGACAACCTCTGTGACAAGGAATTCAGAAGGGAGCTACTTAGGATGCTTAGGGAATTAAAAGAAACAATGGAAAACAATGCCAATAGAAGACAAGAGGATCTGAAGGCAGAAATGAGGAAAATGCAATCAGAAATGTCAGACCTGAAAAATCTTGTAGGCGAATTGAAAAGCTCAGTGGAAGGCCTCAGCAGCAGAGTAAGAGCGGCTGAGAACAGAATCAGTGAGCTCGAAGATGAAGTTCAGAGACTATCCAGAAAAGAGCAGAAAATGGAAAAGAGACTCACAATTCGGGAACAGATGGCAAGAGAAGATCGTGATGAAGCCAAGAGGGGTAACATAAGAATTATTGGAGTCCCAGAGGGACAGGAAGAAAACCTCGATGAAGAAGAAACTGTCAAAGAAATCATTGTTACAACATTTCCAGAGCTGAAGAAAACTTGTGACCACACTCAGGAGGCCCGAAGGGTACCAGCTAGAAGAAATCCGAATAAAAATACCCCAAGACACATTCTGATCAAAATGACCAAAACCTTAGACAGAGACAAAATTCTGAAAGCAGCAAGATCGAAGAAAGAAATCTCTTACAAAGGAGCAACCTTAAAATTCACAGCTGATTTTTCTGATGAAACCCTCATGGCCCGAAAACAGTGGTGGGACATAGTAAAAAAACTCAATGAAATAAATGCCTCCCCAAAAATACTTTTCCCAGCAAGACTCTCATTCATAATAGAAGGAGCAACACACAGTTTCACAGACAAACAACAGCTCAGGAACTTCATAGACTCAAAACCATGGTTACAAGAACAACTAAATGGGCTACTTTAAGGCAAGAAAGGCCCCTCAAATACACCAAACTTTAACAGAACAATGGGACAAAATCCCATAACAATAATCTCTCTCAATGTCAATGGGCTAAACGCACCAATTAAAAGACATAGAGTGGCAGGATGGATTAGAAAATTGAACCCAACATTCTGCTGCCTGCAAGAAACGCATCTCAATAGTCAAAGCAAACACAGACTCAGAGTCAAAGGCTGGAAAACAATCCTACAGGCAAACAGCTCCCATAAAAAAGCTGGGGTAGCCATCCTTATATCAGACCACATCGATTTCAGAGTGAGGAAGGTCATAAGAGACAGTGAAGGCCATTTCTTATTGATCAGAGGATCTGTACAACAGGAAGAACTTACAATAATAAATGTATATGCACCTAGTGAGAGACCAGAAAAGTACTTAAAACAACTACTCATAGATTTGGAAAAAGACATCAATAGCAACACAATACTAGTGGGAGACTTCAACACTGCTTTGTCACCTCTTGATAGATCAACCAGACTCAAGCTTAGCAAGGACATACTTCATTTGAGGGAAACAATGGAAGAAAGGGACTTAGTAGATATATACAGGACACTTCATCCACAAAAAGCTGAATACACATTCTTCTCAAGCGTACATGGAACATTCTCCAAGATAGACCACATGCTGAGCCACAAAACATGCCTCCATAAAATTAAGAAGGTAGAGATTGTATCAACAATCTTCTCAGACCATAATGCGCTGAAATTAGAAGTAAATCACACACAAAAACAGAAAACTAAATCAAACACCTGGAAATTAAACAGTGCACTATTGAACAACGAGTGGATTAGACAGGAAATCAAAGAGGAAATCAAAAGATTCCTAGAAACGAATGAAAATGAGAACACGAGTTACCAAAACTTATGGGACACAGCAAAGGCTGTGTTAAGAGGAAAGTTTATAGCTCTACAAGCATTCCTCAGGAAGGAGGAGCGAGCACACATAAGTAACCTAACTTCACAGCTTAAGAGCTTGGAGAAGGACCAAAAAAAGGAGCACAACCCGAACAGGAGGAAGGAAATAATAAAACTCAGAGCAGAGATTAATGAGATGGAAACCCAAAAAACAATCCGAAAGATCAATGAAACCAAAAGCTGGTTCTTCGAGAAAATTAACAAGATCGATAAGCCTCTAGCAAAACTCACAAAGAAAGGGAGAGAGAAAACCCTAATAAACCGAATCAGAAATGAAAAGGGGGTCATTACAACAGAAACCACAGAAATTCAGAGGATCCTCAGGGAGTACTTTGAAAAGCTTTATGCCACGGAACATCAAAACCTCGAGGAAATGGATAAATTCCTAGACTCCTACAGACTCCCAAGGCTGAACCAAGAAGACCTGGAATACCTGAACAGACCTATCACCATCAAGGAAATTGAAATGGTAATAAAAAGTCTCCCCAAGCACAAAAGTCCTGGCCCGGATGGATTCACTAGTGAATTCTTCCAAATCTTTAAAGAGGACTTACTCCCGATGCTCTTTAAGCTTTTCCACGAAATTGAAATATCAAAAACACTTCCGAACAGTTTCTACGAAGCAAATATCACACTGATACCAAAAGCAGACAGAGATACCACAAAGAAAGAGAATTACAGGCCGATATCCCTGATGAACACAGATGCAAAGATCCTCAACAAACTACTAGCAAATAGAATCCAAGTACTCATCAAAAAGATCATACACCATGACCAAGTAGGATTCATCCCAGGGATGCAAGGATGGTTTAACATTCGGAAATCAATCAACATAATCCACCATATCAACAAAAGAAAAGATAAAAAGCATATGATCATATCAATATATGCAGAGAAAGCATTTGATAAGATCCAGCACCCCTTTATGATGAAAACCCTAGCCAAAATGGGTATAGAGGGGACCTTCCTCAACATAATTAAAGCCATCTACCACAAGCCTACAGCAAGCATCATCCTCAATGGGGAAAAACTGAGAGCCTTCCCTCTAAGATCAGGGACGAGACAGGGATGCCCACTCTCTCCACTGCTGTTCAATATAGTACTGGATGTACTTGCAATAGCGATTAGGCAGGAAAAAGATATTAAGGGCATTCAGGTAGGAAAGGAAGAAATCAAGCTCTCACTATTCGCAGATGATATGATACTCTACTTAGAGAACCCAATAACTTCCACCAAAAAACTCCTAGAAACAATAGACTCATATAGTTAAGTTGCAGGTTATAAAATCAATACCCAAAAGTTCATGGCTTTCCTATACGCAAACAGTGAGAGAGAAGAAAGCAACATGAAAAAAACAATCCCATTCACAGTTGTGCCCCAGAAAATCAAGTACCTAGGAATCAGCTTAACTAAGGAAGTAAAGGACCTGTACAAAGAAAACTACAAAACGCTACTTCAGGAAATAAAAGAGGACATGAGGAAATGGAAAGATATCCCCTGCTCATGGGTCGGGAGACTTAACATTGTCAAAATGGCAATACTACCGAAAGCATTGTATAAATTCAATGCAATCCCTATAAGGATACCCATGACATTCTTCAAAGAAATGGAGCAAACACTCTTGAAATTTATATGGAACAATAAGCCCCCACGAATAGCTAAAGCAATTCTTGGGAAAAAGAAAATGGGAGGAATCAACCTCCCGAACTTCAAACTGTACTACAAAGCAGTAATAATTAAAACAGCATGGT
Organism: Sorex fumeus; assembly: GCF_029834395.1. Taxonomy (NCBI): domain Eukaryota; kingdom Metazoa; phylum Chordata; class Mammalia; order Eulipotyphla; family Soricidae; genus Sorex; species Sorex fumeus. The sequence goes on from NW_026606191.1 coordinate 3,469,225, forward strand.
ACTGGAACAAAGGCAGAACTGCAGACCAATGGAACAGGGTTGAATACACTGACATCTCTCCTCAATCATATGCTCATCTAATCTTTGATAAAGGTGCAAGTAATGTGAAGTGGAGTAAGGAAAGCCTCTTTAATAAATTGTGTTGGCATCACTGGACGGCTACATGCAAAAAAATAGGCTCAGAACTCTGCCTAACACCATGTACAAAAGTAAGATCAAAATGGATTAAAGACCTCAACATCAGACCAGAAACCATAAGGTACATTGAAGATAAAGTTGGCAAAACCCTCCATGACATTGAAGCTAATGGTATCTTCAAAGATGCCACGCCACTGGCCGAGCAAGTGAAAACAGAGATAGATAAATGGGACTATCTTAAACTAAGAAGCTTCTGCACCTCCAAAGAAACAGTGACCAAAATACAAAGACAGTCTACAGAATGGGAAAGGATATTCACCGAATACACATCTGACAAGGGGTTGATATCCAGGATATACAGAATAGTGGTTAAACTCCACAAGAAGAAAACATCCAACCCCATCCAAAAATGGGGCAATGAAATGAACAGAAACTCTCTCAAAGAAGAAATCCGAATGGCAAAAAAGCACATGAGAAAATGCTCTACATCATTAATCATCAGGGAGATGCAGATCAAAACCACAATGAGATACTATCTCACACCTCAGAGACTGGCCCACATCCAAAAGAACAAAAGCAACCGATGCTGGCATGGATGTGGCGAGAAAGGGACACTCCTTCACTGTTGGTGGGAATGTCCACTGGTTCAGCCCTTCTGGAAAACAGTATGGACAATTCTCAAAAAATTAGAAATTGAGCTCCCATTTGACCCAGCAATACCACTCCTGGGAATATATCCCAGAGAGGCAAAAATGTATAGTCGAAGTGACATCTGCACTTGTTTGTTCATTGCAGCGCTCTTTACAATAGCCAGAAACTGGAAGAAACCTGAATGCCCAAGAACAGATGACTGGTTAAAGAAACTTTGGTACATCTACACAATGGAGTACTATGTAGCTGTTAGAAAAGATGAAGTCATGAAATTTACATACAAGTGGTACAATATGGAAAGTATCATGCTAAGCGAAATGAGTCAGAAAGAGAGGGATAGACATAGAAAGATTGCATTCATCTGGGGGATATAAAGTAACAAAGTATGAGATTAATACCCAAGAATAGCTGAGATCAGCACCAGGAGGATTACTCCATAACTTAGAGGCCAGCCAGGTATCCTAGAGGAAAGGGCAGTTCAGATAGAGAAGGGAGCACCAAATAAAGTATGTTTGGAGGATCCTCCCAGGAGGGGCGATGCATGTCGAAAGTAGACTATGGACTGAACATGTTTGCCACTCAATGCCTCTTTTGCAGACCAGAACACCCAAAAGGAGAGAGAGAACACAGGGGATTGCCCTGCCACAGAGACAGGGGGGACGGGGGGATGGGGGTGGGAGGGATATTATCCATGGTGGTGGAAAATGGGCACTGGTGGAGGGATGGGTATCTGATCATTGTATAATTGAAACCAAAGCACAAAAAATTGTAAATCTACAACTTTAAAAAAATAAAATAAAATAAAGGGGAAAAAAAAAGGAAAAAAAATAGTACCAAAGAGTTCCAAGTTGGTGGTCATTCTGGGAGTTCTCTTTTTGAACTTTGAAGCCCTTTCTCCCCGCTCTGTGAAGTAGAATTTTGCACGAAGGAGACGGTGGTCCGATCCCGTTCGAAATTTTGGGACAACAGCAACATCGGTCAGGCAAAGCCGTCGATTGTATATGATGTGGTCTATTTCGTTGTGGAATCGTCCACCGGGAGACTCCCATGTCCATCGTTTAGATTCTGCCTTCTGGAACTGTGAGTTACCATGAATGGTCTTGGTCGACATGATGAACTCAGACAGTCTCTCACCCTGTTCGTTCCATTCTAGGCCATGGGTCCCGATGTGAAGTTCTTCAGCTGATCTTCTAGGTCCTATCTTGGCATTTAAATCACCCACAATGATCTTGTAGAAGGTGTGGTCTTCTTTATAGAACTTCTCTAGCTCCATGTAGAACTTCTCGATTTCTCTTTCATCATAATGAGATGTTGGTGCGTAGACAACGAAGATAGAAACTGCAGGCAGTGAGCCACATCTATTCAAATGTAAACGTCCGATTTGGGTTGTTAGGCATTCGAATGAATCAATGCTCTTGGCCAAGTTTGTGTTGACAAGGACACCGACGCCTCCAACACCTCTTTTATCGCATGTTCCGAGGAACAATTCTTCTCCAGTGTCGAAAACGGCATGTTGAGATTCGTGCCTTCTTGTCTCGGTCAGACCAATGATGTCGTACTTGATCATTCGCGCTTGTACCATCAGGTCCTCAATGGATGCATCTGACGCTAGTGTACGTGCATTGAAAGTACAGACGATCATTTTTGTCTTCCTTCGTTGTGGCAGCCTAGGTCGGCCTTGAGATTTTGTCGGCCTCTCCTTTCTCATCCTTCTCAGTGCTGCCATGTCGGTGAAGCCGTCAGGGTCAGGTGAATGAGACCAGTTGTAGTTACTGGTTTTGGCATATCGAATACACAGCAGATAGCTCGCCAGGCTCTTCCATGCGGGCGGAATACTCTCGGTAGCTTGCCAGTCTTTCCGAGAGGGATAGAGGCTTTTGGGGTGACCTCTAATCACCCTTGTAGGTGTTACCATATTTGAACCCTATCAAATATGGTACGACAATTCCAGAAGATGGGTATTTAGTGTATTATGATGTGTTGTGTGGCCGCTTGCGGCCGCGTGGGTCCGGAAAGCATCCTGGAGTGTGGCAATGGCTGGGTAGTGGAAGTAGTGTCGAGAGTGGAAATCTGCCAGTGGGGTATTTATCTGGGTAGGGTGGGTCTCCTGTGCACAATTCGATCCCTGGGTGGTTGATGGAAGCAGACAGGGCAGGGTAGGGTTGGGCTCCTGATTAGAATCCCTTTGTCACCTGTGGTTGGTGGGAGCAAGCAGAGAAGCTCTGTTCCTGGGTCCGCCGAGCCTGGAGTCCAAGGTCTCAGAGAGTTCCGCTTATCTTGTTCTGTGGGTCTTCAGTCGTGCGTGGGTCTCGGCTGGAGCTGCCGCGCGGGTCTGGAAAGCGTCCTGGAGTGTGGCGACGGCTGGGTAGTGGAAGTAGTGTCCCTATACCAGATATTTTTAACAATTCCACAAAAATACAAACATGCTTTCAGACACAGAAAAACCCTTTGAATTTTTTAACCAAACTTTGATATTAGCATAAGAAAATATTTGAATTGCTGTCTGAACACAAAAAGGATGGCAGCAATCTATCTTTCCCACCACCCGTGTTCAGTAGTTTCCCCAACTCCAGGGAGGTGGATGGCAATGGGCAGGAAAAGGAAGGAAACCTTATGGCCAGGCTGCTTGACCTTAGTTGCAGTTTATTCCAATCCTCCCTCCATTCAGTCTCGTATCTCTTCTGCCTCTCCCAGCCCATTCTTACAGTCTCATTATATCCCATAAAAGAAACACAGGTTCTCTCAAACATGTTTTCCCCTGTTCTCTCAGACCTCCTAGTAGAGAGCCCTGAAATCTCCTCATATAGATCATTTTCATCATCCTGTTATTCGTCGATTGCCTCGAGCAGGCCCCAGTAATGTCTCTTTCATTCTAGCCCTGAGATTATATTCAAGGCTCTTTAGGAGAATGAGACCCATCATTGTTACTGGTATTTGGCATATTTGGTACGCCACGGGGAGTTTGCCAGACTCTGCCCTGTGGGCAGGCTACATTCGATAGCCTGCAAGTTTGTCCAAAGTAGGAATGAGATAATAAGATGTCATAAAAAGATGTCTTGAAAAGATGTCGCGCGGCCAGGGGGCCAGGTGGTGGGTGTGACCCCTGCCTACTGGAATTTGGAGGATCTGAGTGGAGGATGCTCGACTCCAATCCGAGTAGGCTTGGAGGTCTTGGCCCCGGAACCCGCGTGAATTTGTCCCTCTGCCAGTACCTTCATGTGTGCGGAGAGTTGTCTCAGCATGGTGGTGGCTGGTCCTGGAGGTCTTTGGCTGCCGGAGCCCTGGTTGGGGTGGGGAGGAAAGCTCAACCCGCTCCCCTCAATGGGGCCCCAGCGAGGAACAGCCAGGCGCGGGGGCAGAAGACTGCACTGTTCTCATCCGGGAACTGGATTTTATAGTCTCTGAGTCTTGGTCATTGATGGGATTACACGGCGACAGGGGGCCAGGTGGTGGGTGTGACCCCCGCCTACTGGAATTTGGAGGATCTGGGTGGAGGATGCTCGACTCCAATCCGAGTAGGCTTGGAGGTCTTGGCCCCAGAACCCGCGTGGCTTTGTCCCTCTTCCAGTACCTTCATGTGTGCAGAGAGTGGTCTCAGCATGGTGGTGGCTGGTCCTGGAGGTCTTCGGCTGCCGGAGCCCTGGTCGGGGCGGGGAGGAAAGCTCAACCCGCTCCCCTCCAAGGGGCCCCGCCGAGGAACAGCCAGGCGCGGGGGCAGAAGACTGCATTGTTCTCGTCCGGGAACTGGATTTTATAGTCTCTGAGTCTTGGCTGTTGATGGGATTACACGGCGCCAGGGGGCCAGGTGGTGGCTGTGACCCCCGCCTACTGGAATTTGGATGATCTGGGTGGAGAATACTCAACTCCAATCCGGAGCGGGTTGAGTGCTTTCCTCCCTGCCCCGACCAGGGCTCCTGCAGCCGAAGACCTCCAGGACCAGCCACCACCATGCTGAGACCACTCTCCGCACACATGAAGGTACTGGCAGAGGGACAAATCCATGCGGGTTCCGGGCCCGAGACCTCCAAGCCTACTCGGATTGGAGTCGAGCATCCTCCACCCAGATATAGATCATGGTACCTCTAAAAGGGCAATATAGTGATGTCATCAAAAGAAGAAAGAACCTTGAGGCAGAAAAACATACATTGCTTCTTTACATCTGCAGGCCTATAATTTTGTCCTCACCTTTACAAGCTACAAGCACTTGGATTAGCACATCAAAGACCAATCTACATCTCAAAGATCAGCCTTCCTGGAGTCTGGCATCTACATCCCAAGGATCCGGCCTGGCTAGCACCTGAGTGAGATCTGCTCTGTGAGATAAGAGAAGCTGCCTCTAACAGCAAGGTTTCTGTGAGATAAGGGAAGCTGCCTCTTGCAGTATACTGAGATTATTTACTGAAGGCAGTTTGAAAGGGAAAAATGTTTAGCTTCATCCAAACTAGTCAGGACATTCTTCTAGGACAGATTCTCACTTAGCAGATCGACTCACAATTTACAATACAAGTTCAGTGTCCAAGAAGGATCTGATCTTAAAAATTAACAGATTCTGACTAGGGGAAAAGCTGATTAACTGGTTGGGGAGGAGAGCATATAGAAGTGGTTACTGAAAACAAAGGAATGGAAGTGACTCAGGAGCACTGTGATGGGTGTAACCTGATAAACCTTAGCTCCTTGTGTCAAGGGAGAATGGACAAATTCAATTGTTATCCTATAAATTGCCACTGTTTAGGAAAATAAGGAAACTTCGTTTTAATGGCTTCAGTACCTGTGTAGTTTGTAAAAGCAGCTTACATTTTCATTAAAGTTAGCTGAGGCTTGTAAGATAAAGTCTTGCTTTCTCTGAACTCTTATTTCACTTTAGTTTCAGGCTCTAGTTCCATAGCTCTTCTAGATAGAACAAGATTCTTAAGTTCAAAAGCATTTCAACTGTTAATCACATAATTATTAATGTTATTCTATCAAGAAATTTAGATTGAGAATTCTGTTTTCTCTATAGGCTCAACCTTCTGATAAGGATTCACCCTTGTCTGACAGGTTCCAAAAACAACTGCATTTCTTAAGTCACTGGGTAGCATATCACTAACTTCTCTAAAATTTCTACTACTTATTTCAGCCTGGTTCCAACATTTGAGTGTTCCACATAGACAGAGAGACATACAGACAGACAGACAATGAACTGACTAAAACACCAAACATACATATGCACACATCTGCAGTTGATTGATCAATCTGACCCTTCAAAAGATGACAGGGAGAAACTGATGGTCTGAGAAAGGAAGGAACAGTCCCCATGGCGACGAAACCTTCTCAGCCGATTGGGACCACTGCTCCCCATTTCCCAGTCTAAACAGCCAGTCTCCTGCTGTTAAAAAATGGGTCAGAAAAGAGCTTGTTGGTATAAGCTGGCAAAATAAATTATCACAAAGATGTTACCATTTTTTGGCCAAGACTAATTCTGAGTCAGGGAGCTAGTATCTTCTTATCAGACATGGGGATAGGCTTTTTTGTTAATCATAAGATCTTGCATTTTCCTGCCTCCTCTGCTTTGATACTCTCCTATTTCTTTTGTTACCTGCAAAGATCTGAGTGCAAAATGATCTTGTAATGCAAATTGCCATTCACTGGCTATTTTTCCCCACTATACTCAGGCCACACGATGTTACGGGGGTCAACAAGATACTCTTTATCTAAACTACCTAGCTGAAGGCTCCTAGGATGTTTTTCTAATTGCAAGCAATAATCTATATAAAAAAAAGGATGGTTCCTTGGCAAAACTTTTTTCCAGGTCTGTCACTTTGGCCTCTCCAAGGGGATTCTAACCCCCTGTAAATTGGCCTTTACTTTGGCTTTTTACCCTTTTTTTCTCCCCCCCCAACTGCCTTCATTAGCATTTCAATTGACCTCTATCTTCTAGTTAGACCTGGGTGGAGAAAAGGATCTTATGCCTGGAAATTGGCCTGCCTTAGTTTCCCAGAGTCTTTCTCACTAGTGGGCTTCCTCCTAGGGGAGGGTGACACAAAACAGACAAAGGAGGGGTGCCTCTTTGCAGAGACCATTCACACAGAGGTTATCACATTCCTTCCCCGTGCCCCCTAGAGATTTCCAGGGGAGTATACCTTCACAGCAGATTTTCTACAGATTACCTCTTTCACTGGAGCCACATGTTTTGTTGAGAAGGAATCTTGTGGGGGCCAATTCACTCCAAAGGAAGGTCATTCTGATGAACAATAAAAGCCAAACTTACCCTTCTTGACCCTCAAGCCCAGATCCTGAGCTTTCCTGTGGATCTCAGAGAAGTGATTAAGAATTAAAGCCTTGGGGGTCGATCGATTCTGACCCATGTCAAACAATCTTAACAAGCAGAACTAGGAGAAAGATATTAAGACAATACACACATTAGGGACACACGCACAGGTCACACTCCTACACTCGCTCGGACTGGTCCTCCACTTACACGGGTGCACACCACACTCACCAGTCACACAGAAATATCCGAATTTGCCCAAAGGGCGTGTACGTGATTTTCACCTTCGGGGTTTCAGTTCTTCCAAGTCTTCTCTTGGCTCCAGGTTTTCCAGATCAAGTTACTAATTAGCAGTGCATAACTCTGGAATTCTGGAGCCAAAAAGAGGTCAATTTTCTCTTGCATACATTTTAGGGTTGTAAGGGGGAAGTCAGGAAGAAAAGGTAGGGAGGTGTGGGGGCCATTTGGGCTCTTGATATCTGGCAGCCTCCTGCTGGAGGTCTGCCTCATCCTCTGGGGATAGGACAGAAGGGGATTCATGGTGGGGAGCAAAGGGTGGATCTGTGGGATTGTCCTTAAGAACTGGGTATAAACGAAGAACATTAGACTCAGAAACAGACATGAGGATAGTAACCAAGGGGCACTGGGACATGGACTTCTTCACGGGAGAGGAGGCCCGAGAGATTTTTCTCTCGTAAGAAGGCCTCTGAATCTTTCACAGCATCTTCTACATCCGATTCAAAATGCCCTACAATCCACAAGGCTCCAGGGACCTCTCCTGGGCCAAGGGTCAGATTGAAATCATTCAGGCACTCCCAAGTTGTTGTTGTTTTTTTTTTTTTCAATCTCATTTAACATGACAAAGCTACTCTGTAGTGCTAGTAACTGGAACCGGGAGAGAGTCCCTAAGACCCACAGCAAAGAGTTCCCTTTTGCTAAGCGAATTTCCCAAGGTCCTAAGAAAGGAGGGTGGAAGGAGAGGGAAAGAGAAAGGCGGTGTTTTCAAATCTGGGGACGTGGATGTGCTTAACTGACGAGTACCTAAAGTTGCACAGGTTTTTCTTCCGTGGGGGACGCGATTTTATTCTGGGAATCGCGGCTGTGACCCCCTCATCCTGTAACGGGAGTCTTCTAGTGGCGAGCGCCCTAGCGGCTTTTAAGTGCTCGACCCGTGCCCGCAGGGAGGAAACGCCCAGAAATGAGAGAGTGAGAGGGAGAGAGATCGGCCCAATAACTGGGTCACCTGAAACACATTTGGGCTGATAGAGGGGGAGGGGATAGAGGGAGGCCGAGAAGGGCCGGGGACTGTGGAGCAGAAGAGCCGTAGCCCTTTAAGAAGGTCTCTAAGTTTCATTGCCAGTAGGAAAAGGCCGAGATGGGGATTTAAGACAGTCACAGCCCCTATGTTTCTTATATACACATTTTTAAGAAGAAGAAAGAAATTGACAAGGTCCTTTTTCTTTACCTAGATTCCTCGGTGCTTAAGGGAGGTCTTTAAACCACGAACAAACAATTCCTTCTTGCTTAGTTCAGATATACAGATACACATGAATATAGAAAATGAGAAATATAGGAAGGAGAGAAGGAGTAAGACAGATGAAAGAAATAGAAGGCAGACAAGGCATAAAGAGAGACGAGACAGGAGATAGGTCACTGGAAGGCTGTTCCCTGCGTGAATACCTGGGAGAAACAGACGCAAGACACGGGGCGGGGGAGGCCCGACAAAGGGGCCCACTCAGGTGCTTGTCTGGACAGTGGTGAACTTAGCCGTAGTGGATTTCCCGTGGAACCACAGACAGCCCAACCAGATTCCATAGCCTTTTTGGGGACCTTAAGGGCGCCCAGCCATGGAACCACAGACTCAAATCAGAGGCGAGGACGCCTCTGACCGCTCATTCACTCACACACACATTCCACAAAGGACACGACAAAGGGGCACAGGGGGGCCTTATCCAACCCAGTGACCGTCTCATATACCTCATATGAGACTGAACACTCAATTGTGACACAGATAGAAGGAATAGAAGGCAGAAAAGAAAAAAAAAACATGAATAGAGACGAGACAGGAGATGGGTCAATGGAAGGCTGAAGCCCCGCGTGAATACCTGGGAAAAACAGACGCAAGACACGGGGGAGACCCAACAAAGGGGCCCACTCAGGTGCTTGTCTGGCCAGTGGAAAACTTAGCCATAATAGAAAGGCGAATGTTTCCCTTGGAAGCAGACAGCCCAACCAGATTCCATAGCCTTTTTGGGGACCTTAAGGGCGCCCAGCCTTGGAACCACAGACTCAAATCAGAGGCGAGGACGCCTCTGACCGCTTATTCACTCACACACACATTCCACAAAGGACACAAAAAAGGAGCGCGGGGAGGGGGCCTTATCCAACCCAGTGACCGTCTCATATACCTCATATGAGACTGAACACTCAGTTCTCCCCTGATGCTGTCCCCTCAGCCTCGATCACGAGGTGGGGATTTTGATTAGGCACGCACTCACCTTTCTGTGCATCCCGGCGGCCGCCGCTTCCTGCTTCCTGGAGGGGAGTTCGGAGGTCGTCTCCTAGACACCGTCCCGCTTGGGCGCCAGTTGCAGGGGGCCCCCGGCAACCACTCTCCGGCCCGCGGAGGTGGCCTGAGGATTGATCCGATGGTGCAAGGAGGGACCAACTGAATGAACATGAGACACAAGAGACAGAGTACAGTTTAGAAACAAAGAGAAAAAGGGACAGGCTTTATTGAGGGATACAGGCTGTTTATATAGGGTCAGTCAGGTCAGTCAGTTATAGCAGCTCAGTCAGGAGCAGAAGCAATATAACCATATATGGTAAGGTCAGCAACAAGAGCTTTACCTAACATTCAAGGTAGACATTTGTAAATCAAAGGGTCTTGTGGCAGTAGCTGCATCCTGAGCTTTACATTTGTATATCAAAGGGTCTTAGGGAGTAGATGCATCCTGGAGGTTACTATAGATAAGACCAGATAAGCTGTCAGCCTGATGTGTGGCTATATATCAGGTATCCGCTGAGATCAGGAAGTCCTGGGAGACTGTCACCAATGTCTGTCCCAAGCAGTTCCTAACATGGGAACCACGGCCAGGGTCTATGAGAGGGCTCTTGGCTTCCCACACCAGAATAAGTTGCATTCAAGGCAATTGCCCTCCCCGATATGCTGTTGCTCTGGCCCGGGTCCTAATTCTTCTCTGTTACACTATATTTCTGTTTAGATATCATAACATTTTCATTTCAAGTGGATCTACGACCCGTGAGTTAGGAGAGCAAGTCAGCTGCTTGCCCTGCCCTCCCTGAGAGCAATTTCAGACTCCAAAGCAGAAACTTCTGGTCAGGACCCTGGAGTTTGTGCACCTCTGTCATGCTCACAGTGCTGACGTCTCTAGATCTTTGCACGGAGCTTCCTGCTGATTCTCGGGAATTATAGGTGGGAGAAGATGATATTGCCCTGTCCTACCCACCATCCACAGGGAGGAGGAAAGTGACAAGATGATATGATGCAATGATAGGAGCGCATAGGCCTTCAGGGCTGACTGTCTCTAGAGTTGTTTCAGGAGGGAGCACTGGCTCTACTCATATATGTGAGGTAGGTGGGAAGACTTTTCATTTATTCTCACGTTCTTTCTGAGCATAGGAAAGTTTATACAGGAATGAAACATTATTCATGTCACGACTGTGGGAGGGTCTTCACTTTCTATTTTTTTTCTTTTTGGGTCATTCCTGGATCTGCACTCAGGAGTTACTCCTAGCAGTGCTCAGAGGACCATATGGGATGCTGGGAATCGAACAGGGGTCGGCTGCATGTAAGGCAAACGTCCTACCTGCTTTTCTATCACTCCAGCCCAGGTCTTCACTTTATACTCAAACTTTTTCGTCCACAAGAAAACCCACACTGCAGTGAATCCATTTTTGTGTAAGGAGTGTGGCAAGGCCTTTGCTTATTCTGCAAGCCTTTTGAAGCACAGAAAATTTCATACTGGAGATAAACCTTATGTTTGTAAAGACTTTGGAAATGGCTTCACTTCCCCTTAACTCCTTATTAAACATAGGAAAACTCATACTCGAAAAAAAACATATATTAGGGTGTGGGAAGATCTTAACTCAATCCACACACTTTGCTTTGCGTAAAAAACATTTTTCCAGGATTGAGGCCTTACATATGTAAGGACTGCAGGAAGATTTTCATGCAATTAGCAAAACTTTCTGAACAGGAAAATTCACACTGGAGAGAAACCTCATAAGTTTAAGGAATGTAGGAAAGTCATCAGTTTGCCCTTTAGCACTTACTACACATATAAAAAGTCATTTCAGAGTGAAACCTTATATATGCCAGGAGTGCGGAAAGGAAAGGCCTGGATCTGCAGGCCTTACTATGCATAGGAGAATTCACAATGGGGAGAAACTATATATATATATATATATATATATATATATATATATATACACACACATATATACACACATATGCATGCAAGAACATGGGAAGTCTATCATTCGCACCTGCAGCCTTTAAAGGTATAAGGGAATTAATATTGCAAAAAATTGTGTGAGTAAGGAATATAGGAAGACTTTCGTGTTCCTCTCAAGCCTTAGTAAATTATCAATTCCCTAATAACAATGGCCTGGGTCACAACATGGCCCTTAGGTAAAACAATTTTAGTTTCGACAAGTGGGTGGGGAATTGCTACAAAAGTACAGTCCAGAAGGAAATCATTCTGGTGCATGTAAAAGCTTCCTGTGACATTAGTACCATAAGGGAAAGTTACTTGCTGATTATCACCTGGACCGAGGCTATGACAATGCCCTGGCATTTTGCCTTCACAATATGTGAACTGGTAAATAATAAATCTTAGTGATAAATCGAGGTGGAAGGAATAAAATAAAACGTAAATACTTGGGGGCTAGAGGATGAGAGATGCATGCTGGGAGTAGACTCTAGACTGAACATGACTGCCACTCAATGCCTCTTTTGCAAACGTCAACACCCAAAAGGAGAGAGAAAAAAAGGGTATGCCCTAGCACAGAGGCAGGGTGGGATGGGGGGTGGCAGGGTGGGAGGGATACTGGGATTAGTGGTGGTGGAGAATGGGCAATGTTTACTCGATCATTGTATAACTGAAACCCAGGCACAAAAGTTTGTAAGTCTACAAATGTACCTCATGTTGTTTCACTAATGAAACTTAGGGAAAAATGGTTGTGGGCTGGAGTAATAGCACAGTGGGTAGGGAGTTAACCTTGCACGTGGCCGACCCGGGTTCAATTCCCAGTATCCAATATGGTACTCTGAGCAGCACCAAGGGTAATTCCTGAGTGCAGAGCCAAGAGTAACCCCTGTGCGTCGCCAGGTGTGACCCCAAAAGCAAAATAAATAAATAAATAAATAGTTACAAAAATTGCATTTTGCTGGGTACTGTCAAGGCTTACCATGGTTACATTCGTTGCTGTGATTATGGCTTGGCTCAGAGGCCCTGGTTTGCAGGCATCATGGCAGAGATTAACCATGATCCTGCGGAGAACTTTTTGACTTCGGTTATACAGTCAAACCTCCAATCTTCAGGCCCTTTTGTGTTATATTTTGGGGAGCCACATCCCGCTGTGCTGTCTATATTTGGTGTCCAGGTTTGTCACGTGCAAGGAATCACTTTACTTGCTGTAGCATATCTCCATTCCTTGTATTCAGGTTTCCATTCAATTTATACAAACATTGAGGATAAATGTTTTGAGATTTTTACTTTGGAAGCATTAAAATCCTAACAATGTAATATTCACCAGAATGGTAAACACCATGTAGATATGTGCAGAAGGTCAAGCCAGGATGCAGAGTGACCAGTGTGGTTTGCTGCCTGTTATCCCCTCCTTTCTGGGGGTTGGTCTATATGCTGTTTTATATACTTTTGTTTTGGGGAAAACCTGGCAGTTCTTAAGAGCTACTTCTCATGGTTCCCATGCCGCCATTGGGGAATATCAGGGACTGAATTCAGGTTGACCGAGTTCAAGGTAGGTGCCCTACGCACTGCACTACCCTTCAGGCCAGGTACTCTTTTTTTTTTCTTTTTGGGTTATACCCGGTGATGCATAGGGGTTACTCCTGGCTCTGCAATCAGGAATTACTCCTGGTGGTGCTCAGGGGACCCTATGGGATACTGGGAATCAAACCCAAGTCAGCTGCGTGCAAGACAAACGCCCTACCTGCTATGCTATCTCACTCCAGCCCCTGGCCGCATACTCTTGGTTTGAAACCTTGTTTCTGAAACTGCCTCCTAGGGTTTTCCTTGTAGACAAGTGTCCACTGCTCTTGTGTTGTTAAGGGGTAGAAGCCTTTGCTCCTGTTCCATTCTCTCTTCGGGTCTCAAAGTTGTTACTAGATCAGTTCCTCTCTGCATCTCCAGGGCTGGCTACAGAGTCACTGCAAATACTGGATCATGGAACTTCTCCTTCCTCCAGACCCCTACTTTGTGACCGATCACTCTAGCCACCACCTTTTCACTCCTTTATGTGAGCCTATTCCACTAGCAGTACACTCTTTTTTTTTCTTTTTGGATCACACCCAGCGATGCTCAGGGGTTACTCCTGGCTCTGCACTCAGGAAATACTCCTGGCAATTCTTGGTGGACCACAAAGGATGCTGGGGATTGAACGTGGATCAGCTACATGCAAGAAAAATGTCCTGTCCACTGTGCTGTTCCTCTGGCCCAGCCAACAGTACATATTTACCAGCATTGTTCTAGTGGTTTCCTATAGACGGAAAGATAAAAGCAATGTACGTGTTCCTGGGAGACAGAGTGTCTCCTTGCATGAGTCTCCCCAAGAGAATTTCCTCTGCCAAATGTTTATATATGTAAATGATCAATCACACCTATGTCCTTACCTTAACCTCCACCTTCAGATGTTCTATAAGTATGGTAGCTGCTCTGAATTAAATAGGCCATTTTCACCATCAGTCTGTCTTTCTCTCTGTTGGAAAAGCCTGGGGAAGTGAGGAGGTGGCTCTGGACCGCCAACGGTTCACAGCACCCCCGCATTTTACTTCGTGAACTCTCAGTGATCAGTTGCTCTTTATTCCGTTCTCCTGCGTACCTATACCAGTCTCCCACTGCCCCTCATTCAGAATTCGGGACAACACTGAATGTGGAGTTGAGGCCATACTCACTGGCACACTGGGGTCTCCTGGGGCTCTGAGATCACCAGGTATCCCCCTAGAGCCCTAAAACATAAATGGGTTCATGATCACCCAAGCTCAGGGGAGCCCTCACTCATGAGCGTTCCCAGAATGCAAAGGCCCCCCAAGAACAAGGGCTGAATCCTCTCTTTATCGTCCCTGTTGGGGGCTCCCAGGGAGAATTGAGCCCCAGGAAAAGGGACACAAATCAGTGGGGAGATGCTAAGAGAGGTCCCATTCTGGCACTCCTGTCGCCCTGCCCAGCTGAGTCCCCACAGTGCTGGCGGGAGGGTCCCCACTTTCAACTCCCTCATCATCTGGGATTCAGTCTCAGTTCAAGGATGCTGTAGCAGGGAGGGCATTTGCTTTGCCTCTGGCAACCTGGGTTTGATCCCCAGCATCCCGCACGATTTCCCAGCACTACTAAGAGTAATAATCCATGATTGCAGAGCCAGAAATAAGCCCTAAGCACACACACACCCAGTGTGGCCCCAGGACAGAACATGACCGGGAGAGAAAGAGGGAGAGATGTGGGTTCATGGGAAAATGTAGAGAGAGCAGGCTCGGAAGTGCAAGCAAGCCCCCTGACCTGCTCTTTTTATTTTTGGCCTTGGGATATCTACTCCTTCTTTTTCCTATGATTATTATTCAAATTCCTATTTGGTTTTAGAGTTATTCCTGGATACAGGTGATTCCTCCTGACTTAGTGCTAAAGGGTTGACCTTTGTAGGGTCTGGATTTTTTTTTCTTTTTGGGTCACACCTGGCGATGCTCATGGGTTACGCCTGGCTCTGCACTCAGGAATCACTCCTGGCGGTGGTCAGGGGACCATATGGGATACTGAAAATTGAAGCGGAGTCAGCCGCATGCCAGGCAAACACCCTACCCGCTGTGCTATTGCTCCAGCCCCAAGGGTTGCCCTTGGTAGGACTCAGGGAGCCATGTGGTACCAGGGGCTGTACCTGGGGCTCTGGCATGCAAAATTTGCTTAAGCCCTTTAAGCATCTACTCAGACCCAAGCTTTTATCTTATTATTACTTGGTTTGGAGCCACATGCAGCGGTGCTCAGAGAATTCCTCTGGTTCTGTGCTTGAAAATCACTACTGGCGAGGCCCAAGGATCCTCTGGGGTGCTAGGGATGGTGACTTACCCTCTAACCTATCTCTCTGATGCTCAAGGCAGAACTTTTGGGGATGGAGTGATAGCACAGCAGGTAGGGTGTTTGCCTTGCATGCAGCCAACCCAGATTCAATTCCCAGCATCCCATTATGGTCCCTCGAGCACTGTCAGGAGTAATTTCTGAGCTCGGAGCCAGGAGTAACTCCTGTGCATTTCTGGATGTGACCCAAAAAGAAAAGAAATTAAAAATAATATTGTGGGTGAGAGCGCCAAGAGTCTGGAAACCACCGAACTCCTTGGCAAAGCTGTTTTTTCGATGATGTTTTCTCCTTTGCTTCCCTACCAAGCACCCAAGTGGAGGAGAGGGGGCGACCATGATGCTTTCTGTTGGGAGGTCAACAGCAGTGCTCAAGAAATCGACCGGGGTCCCCACTGACAATTCCTGGCCAAATGGGTGGCATTTCATTGCAAGGTCTCGAGGATGAGGTACTGGAGGTCACCTGGGCTACCCTGGGCCGACACCCGGAAGGGCCTTTAGAGGACCCAGCCATTCCTGGGGGATCGAGTCTCTTTGTGGTGCTGCGGATTCAACCCACTAAGCTTGCAACCTCTCTCCCACTCCCTGCAATGACACATGTAGAGAAGAGAAAATGCAGGCCCAGGGAAGTGCAGCGCCTTCCCTGAGGTGACTCAGCACGAAGAAGTATCCTTGCTCTGGGGACCCTCAGGGCAGCAAGAAACAGGGAGCCTGGACACGCATCCCAACCACCACCCCTCCCCTGTCCCCAGGTCCGAGTGGAATTACCCCACAAGGAGTCTCTGTGCAGGGCGTCCTAGTCGGGATCCCCCTCGTGTCAGAGGGTGGTTGTGCTCCCTACCTTATCCATACGGTGCCCTATATGCTCATCCCCCTGGAGACCGGTCAGGTGGACATGGAGGTGAAGGTCGTGAGCATCAAAACCTGGGACCATGTGAGGAAGACCAACCTGGTCCAGGTAATGGACCAGAGAAGAGATGGGGGGAGCGGAGGCACCCTCCCCAGGCTACCGGCTAGTCTCCAGGTGGGACAGTTGGGAATGTTAGGGCGCGGATCATAATCTCCCTTTAATGACAAAGAGACTCTAGAGACTGCAAACATCAAGCAAGGTTTATTGTAAGACTGGCTAGCCAGGGTCAAGCCACCTAAACAGACAAGCAGGTCAGTTAGGTGAGGCAAGACCCCGAACTTCTTCAAAGGGGATCTTATATAGGCCTTCACTGGCCTTACAGCAAAGCCCACACATTTCATAGCCAATAGATTTGTAACAACATATACTTTCTTAACCAATCCATTTAAAAGTACATCACTCCTTAGCCTATAGATTCAAAGATCTGCATTTACATACATAGGCATTGTGGCTAGTGGGCATCTGGTAACTAGGACATTTGGTTATCACCTGGCTTCCTTTGATTCTCAGCCCTGCATTCCAGTGGAGGTGGATAAAGTTCCTAACAGAGGTAATAGATAAGGAAGGCCCAACAAATGGTTCCCGAATTTACATCCCAACAGGGAACAGTCAACAAATGGTTTCAGAATTTGCATTCCAATAAGGAATGGTTTCACTCTAAAGCTCTGCTAGGGAGGGGGCAGGAAAGGGAGAGTTACTAATTTGTAGAGTTTTAACTCTGGAATCTCCCTCTGGGTCCCTAGGGATCTTACAGTAACTACTCTCAGTGGTACCGGGGGACCATGTGGTACTGGAGGTGAGCCCCCCAAAAAATCTACAGGCAGAGAAATCCTTGGTCACAGGGATCATTGAAATCGCTCACATCTGTCATTCATAAACCTGATCCTCCTGACATAGCACTTTCTGTTCAATACACAAAACAAGTACTTTTTTGTAGGGTGGGGGGGTAAAGCACAACCGGAAATGCCCAGGAGTTACTTCTGGCTCCACAGGCAGGATCACTGCAGGTGGGTCTGGAGGGGAAGGGATCAAATACAGTTCATCCACTGCAAGACAAACGCCCAGAAATTCCTAAAATCTGAATTTCAGTTTACCTTGAATACATCATTTAATCTCCCCTAGGCCTTGGGTGGGATACACAATGCATCCATTATCCCTGGGTTCTTCATGGCTTGCCCTTTGACCTTTTTTTTTTTTCATTTTTGTGTC
Source organism: Sorex fumeus (assembly GCF_029834395.1). Taxonomy (NCBI): domain Eukaryota; kingdom Metazoa; phylum Chordata; class Mammalia; order Eulipotyphla; family Soricidae; genus Sorex; species Sorex fumeus. The sequence continues at coordinate 3,486,704 of NW_026606191.1, forward strand.
CCACCTGGGAGATACACAGGGTTTTCTCCTGAATATGCACTCAGGAATTACTCTGGGAGTGTGGTGCTTGGGGGATCCTATGGCAAACACTCAGCTTCAACCTTTTGATCTCTTATATATGCACTCCTAGTTCATTCTTTATATTACAGTTCTCAAATTCAAATCAAACTGGTGGCTTCAGTACTATGAGGGAAAGGGAATTGCTGATGATTGCAATTCAGGGAAACACAAAGATCTTCCCATTCTGTACATTCTTAAGACTTCTTGCCACTGTGTATTTTCATATGCCTATGAAGGCCTGAGTTCCTGGTGAACCTGAATTAACCTCCTGAGTTACCTTATATAGCAAACCATAATAATAATAGTAATGATTACTATTTCCTATGCCAGTGTCCCAGCATTTGAACTTGATGTGTATGTTAACCTGTAAATAATGGGTCCTTTTTTTCTTTTCTTTTTTTTCTTTTTATATAACACCCAGAGATGCTCAGGGATTACTCCTGGCTTTGCACTCAGGAATGATTCCTTGTTGTGCTCGGGGGACCATATGGGATCCTAGTAATCGAACCTGGGTCGTCCTTATGCAAGGCCAATGCCCTACCCTCTGTGCTATTGCTCTAGCCCCTGTAAATAATGGGTCTTGCTGATGGAATCCAGGTGAAAACTGATTAAATAGGAACTAAGTAAATGGGTACAAAACCACCCCCCAATCACAGCTATCAGTGTCACTCTTTTTGGTTTTTTTGGTTTGTTGTTTGTTTTTTTGGTCAAACCCAGAGATGCACAGGGGTTACTCCTGGCTCTGCACTCAGGGATTACTCCTGGTGGTTCTTGGGGACCCTATGGAATGCTGGAAATCTAACTCGGGCTGGCTGTGAGCAATGTGAACGTCCTACACGCTGTACTATCACTCCAGCCCAGTGTTTCATTTTTTCTTGGACTCTGGTTTGAGGCAGAGACACTGGTTGGGGGGTGTATGATAGAGACCAACTAGGATGTTGCAGTGAATCATTTGGAATGGAAAAAGAGGCAAACCTCCACACTTCAGGCCTTCCTCTGTTATGTTTTGAGGAGCGCTTTGCTCAGGCCCTTCTCTTGGCTCTGAGCTCATCCATACCTGCGAGGGAGGACATAGGTATCCTTATTGGGATCTGGACTTTGAATCCTGATCAGTCTTGGGCAATCAAGCACCTTCCCGCTGTATAACTCTGTGATCCTAGTATTCAGATTTTTATTAGATTTCCCTAAGCATTGAGGATAAATATTTCTGAAAAGTTTAGGATAATGGCACTGTCATTGTTCTTTAATAGGGTGGATTAGAGATAGTTGAAATGGACTTGACTGTGTACAGAAAGATTTCTGATGGTTCCTTGAAAGGATGGAACGGGCCCCTTGATAAAAATATTTTACAAATGGTGGGAACTTGGCAGAGTTCCCAAACTCCCATCTCAGCAGGCAAAAACATCAGCTGTGATGATTAACTATAAAGGGTGGTCACATTCCTGGATTCCACTCTCCTCATTTCAGTTATATTTGGAGAAAAGATGACAAAACCTTACATTTGCAAGTGGTATAATCTCAACCCTACTAGCCACCGAAATGATTAAAACTGTTTTTGGTCTGTCCAAAAGACAAAGTCTACAAAATATTCTGGTATGCTGTGGTGCCCATTAGTTACTATGCGTCTCCGTTTTTAGGGTTGGTCCATACATGGGATTTATTTATTGAAGTATGTTTTATGTAATTCATGCCATACTTGGCAGTTCTTAGGAGTTTGTGTTGTTCTTGGATGCCAGGAATGGAACTCAGGAAAACCATGTTTAATACAAGCATTAAGCCACAGTACTAACCTCTTTCCCCATAGAACTAACTCTTTCCCACAATACTAACCCCTTTCCTCTTGGTTGAAAACATGTTTCTAAAGCTGCATCCTGGAGTTTCCTTATAGGTGAGAGTTCTCTCCTCGAATGTTTTCAAGGGGTAGAGTGTTCACTGTACAGTGCTCTCTGATGTTCTTCCCATCCTTTCTTCCTGTCCAGTGTCTCTCCAGCTCCCTGGGTTGCTGCTAGGCCAGTTACTCTACATCTTCAAGGCTGGCTTCAGATTCACTGCACCCATCTTGATTAATGACTTCCCAGAGAAACTCATTGTCCCAGGAGCCATTCACAACCTACTTGCCTGTTCCTGTTTTACTTTGATTCAACCTGCTTTTGTTTTTATGACGGACGTGTGTGTGGAAGCATTGGTTCCATGTTTGACCAGTACAGGACCAAGGGACTCTGCCTTAACTCGCTTCCCTGAACTCTGTGACCAGCCCCTCCAGCACTTGCTTCTCTCCTTTATCCGAACTAATGCCCCCTGCACTGATTCACCTGGGCTGCCATAATGGTCTGTCTGCATTTGGAACCTGGCACTTTAAGGCTCTTTGGTGAAAGGGATGATGACACAGATGGGAGTCTTCCATGTCCACCTTTACTTCCTAATGATGTCAAGTGGATCCGGCCTCCTCTGGGCATGCGTTTAAAGGACAAAATGATACTTCAGTTGAAGGGGGGCACTGAAGGCCAATTAGTGGCAGGACATGAGGACCTCTCACCTGCAGTGCCTATAATGTGACCAACGGGATCGTGCCAGCTTTTGGGACACTTTTGTGGTTGTTTTTCACTCTCTCCCCCATCCATATCCAGTGAGTTCCTGGGGTCTGCCGTGCTCCAGAGGCTGTAGGAGAATGTAGAGCTTTGCTGGTTGCATTGGGAGGATTTATCACGGCACATGGGTCTCAGGTGTGAGCTCGGGGGCATCTTAGTCTCCAGTTCTGTGATGAGGCAGCATGGCCTGGGTGCGGAGCTGAACATGGGGGGCTGTGGGTCTTGAGGATTCCGGACCTTCTGATGGAAGAAGTCTTGACCATCCAAAGCTTCTCAACCAGGGGTTCTACCAGGCCCTGTCCTGCAGCTTTCTGTGTAGACATGCGTAGGTAAAACTGCCAGATCACTTTGAAGGGCAGCTCCTCAGCCCCCAATGGTGAGGGACCCTGTTGAAGCGCGTCTTTTTCATTGGCACCTGCCAGGAGGAATCCTGGGGGCCTGGTCCTAGCATGTGGCTGTGGGTTGCAAATGAATAAATAATTGAACGTTGGGACTCAGAGTGATGGTCTTGGCGGCTGTTTGCCAAGTATTTTGTGAATTTTATTTCCTTCGTAAATACAAAGACTCTCTGCTCGACATGTTATCTCTTCAGCTCATCCCTCTCTATCTATCCCAGACCTGGCGACCCACAGCTCTCTGGATCACCTGATCTTATCCCAGAAACGGGAAAAATGAACCTTTCTGACCAGGCAAGCACCTGGTCAGGTCAGGAATATTTGAAGCCTGGCCCTTTAAGGCTCTGGGAGAACGTGCTGATGACGTCACAGAATCCAGTTCCTTTATTCGCCTGGACTTGGCGTTCTTTCAGGAAGTACCAGCGGGTTGGGTTGCGTGGTTGAGGAAGGTGAGGAGTGGGTGAGGGGGCACCCAGGGGAGCAGGGGGGTCCAGGAAGGTCGGTTCCCCCTCCACCCGCCCCGGTGGTCTCTCTGAGCTCCTGAATCTCCGGTCTCCGCCTTGTGGGCAACGGGGTCGCTCTGTGGCAGTGGCCCGGGGTGGCGGCCCCTCACCCAGGACGCACCGAGTTCTCCTGCCGAAAGCTTTATCTTGTTTATAAATTGATTTTGAGGGGGAAATGGTCATTTTTACTGAGGAGAACTTACTTAGAAAGATGCTTAAGGGGGGAATGCAGCTGGCCAGGTTCGATCCCAGCACCCCACAGCGTCAGATCATGGCCTGGAGTGAGCCCAGAGCCCGGAGTAACCCTGGGCTTGCCCCCGCCCAAGGTGGGTGGGTAGATGAAGCACGTGGTTGAGGAGGAAAACGAATTTGAAGTGCTAAGGTCGTTCTGAAAGCTCCAGAAACAAGGACAATAAACGAACAATCAAAAGTGAAAAAAAAGTTGTTTTAATTATTTCATGTGTTTTAGACCCTTACCCGATGGCGCTCAGGACTCCCTCCCTGGGGATCTGAAAACCCTTTGTGTTGTCAGGATGTGAGGCCAGCACCCTCCCTGCTGACCCATCGCTGGGGTCCCTCACAAAGCAGAAAGTGTAAGAGCTAGAGGGAGCATCAGTCTCCTCCCAGATCTGATGGAGCATGTGAGGGCACTTCAGCGTTAATTTAGTTTTGGGGCATCTCCCAGCACCTGGTCAGTCACAGCGTGAGTGGATCATCCCAGCAGTGTCCCCAGGACATCCCGTTACTGGCCTCCTGTTGTTCCTTAGGCTGATTGTGGAGTAGGTAAAGCATGGGATTCCCTCATCAAAGGGACCTGGGGGCACATTCTTTTTCCTCGTGGGGGGGTGTTGAGCCCCACCTGGCAGTGTTCAGGGGTCAATTCTGGGGTTGCTCAAGGTACCCCATATCTGGGTCAGCAGCATGAAGGAAAAAACACCTGTCATTTTTGGGGGGTGTTGGGCCTGGATGGGGGGAGGGGCTGGGCATATTCTCTATGTGCTTGGGGCTCAAAAACATTTTACAGAGCCTTGATTTTCACAGGTTCTTGTCCATTCAGTGGGTTCTGGGAGTTCAAGGAAGTGGGAAGCTTCTCTTTCCTTTTTATTTATTTATTTTGCATTTTGGGTCACACCCAGCGAGGCATTATGGTTACTCCTGCCTCTAAATCCATCAAGCACTCCTAGTGGTGCTAGGAACCATGAGGGGATGACCAGAGTTCAACCCGGGTTGGCCACCTTCAAAAGAAATGCTCATTTGTCTATGCTGTCACTCAGGCCCCAAGGTGTGGAGCTATAAGGCAACTCAGGTTGCGGACTGGAGGTGTGCAACAGGGTGGTGCTACAGTGGGTCTTGCAACCAAATATGCAATCTTAGCAGGAAAGAGCTTGGGCACTTCCAGGGTATGCCCTAAACCCTCTAATAATGCAATTTAGAATCACTATTGGCCACCACACCTTTATTCATTTAAATGAATTAATTACCTCAAGCAAATTATTCAGTGTGTAGGAAGTACAACGGCAAAACTCAGTTACTTCTCCTGCCTTTGCACTCAGGAATCACTCCTGGCGGGGCTCAGGGCACCGTATGGGATTCCAGGATTCAAACTTGGTTTGGCCGAGTGCAAGACAAGCACCTCACCTGTTGTACTGTGTCTCCAAATCTCTTTACACAGAAATTACTTTTTTTTTAATTTTTAGGGTCACAGCCAGCAATGCCCAGGATTTACTCAGGCCTTGCTTTCAGAAGTCACTCCTGGCAGTGCTGGGGCACCATATGGATTTTGGGAATTGAACCCAGGTTGGCCACATGGAAGGCAAACTCCCTACCTGCTGTACCATTGTTCCGGCCCCAGAAATGTCTTTATTACTTAATTTATTGTACTTTCTTGGCCACAGAAGCACTCAGTGCTCAGGGGTTACTCTTGGTTCTGAGTTCATGTTTCATTTTTAGCATTGCTGGAGTGTGTGAGTCTATGTATTGACCCCGGTTTAGCTGCTTGAAAGAAAAACACCCTATCAACTTATTTGCTTTGCTAACCGTATGTGATTATATTTCCTCAGAAAAAAAAAAGAATTTCTGCCTAACCTGTCCAGATTCCAAGCATCTCAACTATCCATCTCTCCAAGACCAGGGGTGTGCCCTGCTGTTGAAGTGAGTACTTACAGAAAGGGGTGTTCCGGGGACCAGCTGCAATAGGTTCTAAATGTCTCACTCTTAGGGTCTGGTGCAGTAGTATAGCCAGGAGGGCGTTTGTCTTTCTTGCAGTGACCAGAGTTATCCCTGCCACAACATCACTAGGTGATATTGTCTCCTGCGCATCACTAGGTATGACCCCAACCCTCCCACTCCAGAATTTGTCTTGACACATGAGCATTCTGTGAGCATCTTTTTGGATTTGGAATGTTTCTTCTGTCTTTCCCTCTCCCCCCCCCCCCCCGCTCCATTTGCTACTAACTTGGAGATAGTCAGAGACTCTCCCTCTCTTGTGTCTGTGTGTCTGAGATGCAGGGAGAGCCATGCCATGTCCCCCAAAAGTAAATCAGGTGCTCAGCCCTCTGAGCTCCTCTCCTGGGGTGTATCTCACTACTTGGGGAGCAAATGAGGTGAGATTTGGGGCCACACCTGGTGGTACTTGAGGTCTGTGCCCTGCTCTATGCTCAGGGGACTAGTGGACACTGGATAGCAGGGAAGGTCTTCTGGGCTTCCAGGTGGCTGGCATCTGCTTCAGTCTGGCGTTCTCTCTCCTGTTTATACCTTCATTGAAAGCTCTTGCATGTGAAATTTCTTGAGCCCTTTTAACAGATGGCTGTTTAGGGGAAAATGCAGAAGTTGGAGGCTCTGGACAAAATTATGGACTTTAAAATCTCGTTTGGGCTAAATTTAATTTTTTTTCTTTTTTTTTCTCTTTTTTCTTTTTGGGGCACAGCATTAGCTCAGGTGTTATTTCGGGCTTGGCACGCAGGAATCACTCCTGGCAGTACTTGGGGGACTGTATGTGATGCCGGGGACCAAACATATGCCCTGCCAACCGTACTATCACTCTGACTCCAAGTATAATTTTTCATCCTCTTTTTCTTTTATAAAATCACGTACCCATAGGTGTAAAATCATAGTCTGAGAACCTGGCCTGTAAGCTCTGAGCATTTCTGGATGTGGTCCCAATACAAAACAACAAACCCAGAGGACTGACCGTTCAGAATATATTACTAGCTTTTACACCTCTTCTGTTGGCAGTTAACTCCTCATTACCTTTATTTGGGCAGGAGGAGGATTCACTATGTGGGATTTTGCCAAACCAAGCAGTGTTCTGGGATCACTCCTTGACAATTCAGGTTGTGAAGTTAAGTCTTTTGTGTTCATGACAAGTGCCCAGCCACTCACTGTCAGCTATTTCAGGCCACTGCAAACATTTGAAATTGCAGCGTGTACTTTTGGCTCAGGTTTGCACCAGGAGGCTCCAGTTGCCAGCAACCCTGTCCTGACCTCTATCTACCAGCTGGGCCTCATCCCTGCCCCCTGCCTGTATCTTTCTCACAAGGTTTACAGTATTTATAAAGAATTTGAATTCCTGGGTCAGAGATAGGCCAGGAATGCAGGAAGGGTCCTTGCAAGCAATCTGCCATGGTACAGTCTCCTGTACAACGCAGGATTCCCCAAGCACCACTCAGGTAAGCTCAAAGTTCTGCTACCTGCAGCGCCAAAATCCAAACCTGCATTCTACAAAACTGGTTGGTGGAGGTTGACTTGTGAACAAATTACATATATATATATATATATATATATATATATATATATACACACACACACACAAACACACATATATATGTGTGTATATATACATATATACATATGTATACATAAATATATATATATATATATATATGGTCATACCCTATGGTTGCTGTCAAAAGGTACCATACGGTACTCAGTGTGGTGCCAGGGTATACAGGTCAGCTGTGTACAAGGCCAGTACCATACCAAACTACAGTTCTGGCACCTAAATATATTGATTTATTTTTGATTGGCTACACCCAATGGAGATTAGACTTTACCCCGTCTCGGTTCTCATTGATAATGCTAGGTTTGGGGCCCATGTGAGGAGATAGGGATTAAACCCTGGTCAGCTATGTGCCAGACATGCAATTCAGGTCCTTTTTTATCTCTGTTTCCATCATAAAAATGCTTTTGCTAAGTCGAGAAAGTTGTGTTCTTTTTTCTGATTAACTACACAATTCCCTGTTTTTTTTTTTCTTTTTGGGTCACCCCTGGTGATGCACAGGGGTTATTCTTGGCTCATGTATTCAGGACTTACACCTGGTCGTTTTTCGGGGACCATTTGGGATGCTGGGAATCAAACCTGGGTTGGTCGTGTCCTAGGTAAACACCCTACCCGCTGTGCTATCACTCCAGCCCCTGCAGAGTTCACTGTTTTGTGTTTTTGTTTTCGGATCATAGCCAGAAGTGCTCTGGGCTTAATCCTGACTCTGCACTCAGGAGTCACTCCAGCGTGACCTGGGGGACCCTATGAGAATTGGGGGTTTGAATAGGATTTACACGGTAACAGATGTTCCTGGTCTCTCTTGGCGGCTCTCTCTCACTGTCCACATTTGGTGCTCTCGAGCCACTTCTCCACCCTGGACAGCTTTTGCTTTGGACCGATGAAAGTAGAATGGGGACCAGGCTGGTTGCTGATTAGTTGCAGTTTATTCAGTCTCTTTTCTCTCCCAGCTCTATCCAACCCTCTCTCTAACTCGCTCTCCAATGCTCTCTGTGACTCCTCTCCAATCTCCCCAGCCACTCTTACTCTCAGCTCTCAGCTTTCTCTCTAAGTCGCAACCGTGTCCTCTAACTCTGTGTCTCCTCTCACTGTATTATTGTCATCCTGTTGTTCATCGATTGACTCACGCAGGCCCCAGTAATGCATCCTTTGTCCTATCCCTGAGATTTTAAGAAGTGCCGCATTTGAGGCTCTTTAAGGGTCAGGAGAATGAGAACCATTATTGTTACTGGTTTTTTGCATATTGAATACACCATCGAGAGTTTGCCAGACTCTGCGGTGCAGGAAGGATACTTCTGGTAGCCTGCCAGTTTTTCCAGAATAAGACTAGATAATAAGATTCCGTGTGGCGCACACTTCCCAGAGCAAGGTTTTATAGTCTTTGGGTCTTGGCCATTGATGGGATTACACGGCACCGGGGACAGTTGGTAGGTGTAACGCATACATACTGGAAGGTTGGAGATCTGGGTGGAGGAGGCCCAGTCCCAATATGAGCAGCTTGGAGATCTAAGCCCCAGGTCCTGAACACCTGGGTTCCTCTGCCGGTTCCTGCATTCGTGAGGCTCGTCTAAATGTGTGGAGAGTGGTCTTAAGCATGGCTGTGGCTTGAATCAGAGTTCTTCTCCGGGGCTCTGCTTGGGGTGGGGAGGGAAGCTCAACACACCCTCATCCAAAAGTCCCCAGTAAGAAGCCAAACGCGGAGGCAGGAGACTGTGCTGTTCTCTTCCAGGAGCAGGGTTTTATAGTCTCTGGGTCTTGGCCATTGATGGGATTACACAGCGCCAGGGGCAGTTGGTGGGTGTAACACCTACATACTGGAAGATAAGGGATCTGGGTGGAGGAGGACCATCCCTTTTCTCAGTCTCCTTCATTCCCCCTGTCTCCCTGAAGCTGCTCTTTTTCTTCTCTCACCACGACCCCAATCCACGCCTCCCCAAGGGAAGCGCAATGAAAAATGGTTTTCCAGACGTCCCCATCACCTGCAGCCCACGAAGGAAAAGCAGCCCTTAAGGTGTGTTACTCCTCTCCTTAGACCAGGAACTTAATTGACACATTTAGTTCTACTTCCTAATGATTACCATTCTGTATGGACACAGTAATAGACACTTTTAGGCTTGTTGGTAACTCTCCTGGGGACTTCTAACCACAGATTCAGACTACAGTGCTCAGGCCGGATCAATCACTACTTATCCCAGCAGCGTCCAAGTCTAGTTATTACTTTTTGATTTATGACAAAATTTGTCCATGACCGGGCTCTTATAGATAAGCATTATGGTACTTTGGCCAGTCTCATTTCGATTCCAGGGTAGCTAGCTCACCACTTGCCCTAGATCCATCTAGTCCCTCATCGAACCCTTCTTTATGAGTCGAGGAAGTAAGGGAAACTGAGGCTTCAGTCAAGAGAGCAGATGTCCAGTAGGTAATATTATCTGGAGACCAACTCTCAAGCTCAGGCTTTTCTTTGTAACTGTCTTCCTGTATCCATACAAAAAGCAATTGCTCTGAAGTGGCTAAACATGCAAAAGACATTAAGGAGAAGAAAAAGACAATATTTACAAGTCAAAATATGATCAGTTGACAAAGGTAATTGAAAGGTTATGGGCAATCAACAAACATAAGCTTGCACTGCCCAGGGAGCAAGGGCAGACGACAATTATCCTACAATACCTGGTGATCCTCAGTGGTTTCTCCTGACTCTGCACTCAGGTATTATTTCTGATGGTGCTCCGGAAGACTTTACAGGATCCTGGGGATTTAACCTAGGTTGGCCATGTGCAAGTAACACCCTACCCAAATCTACAGTTGCTCTTGTCTCAATTGGAGAGTTTAGATGCATGAAATCTTTTATAAGTGGGAATATGGGTCAGGGCCCAAGCTCCCCACATCCCAGCAGACCCTTCCGTTTACCTGTGATTACTCACAAGGTTGGTAACATTCCTGGGTCCCACCCATGTCACTTTACTAATATTAGAGTTTAAAAAAGAAACATTTATAATTGGATAGGGCAAAATTCCATCCATTAGTCAGATGGTGTTCAGGGGACCATTTGGAACTCTGGACATTGTACCTAGATTGACTGCATGTAATGCACTGTACTAGCCTGATACTCTCAGTTTGAAATCATGTTTCTGAAAATGCCTCCTGGGGTTTTCATTGTAGCTGAGAGTCCACTGCTCGCGTGTTGTCAAGGGGTAGAGCGTTGGCCGGACCTCTAGCTCACAGCTATCCTGGGTCCATACAGTCTCTTGTTTTGGGGCTGCTAAGAACAAAGGGCAGCCTGAGGCTTAAGTCTCATAAACATGACAATGCCCAAGAGTACATAGTATCTGCAGTCAATTAACTCTGAAGTTAAAAAAGCATAATATCGCCTTCCTTTGTCTCTCCAAAGCTGAGGGCTGGGGGCATGGACATCCCAATCCTCCCAGCACAATCTTCCTAACTTGGGACTGCACTGGTCCTTGTCCAGGAGCAAAAAAGGATATTTGTCTAAAGTAAACTGCAGAGGACATAAGGGAAAGAGAAAGTCAACATTTCACTTCCAAATACAAAATCCAGAGATCTCTGAAGAATCTGACTTTACAATCCAAAGGTTGTGGTTATGGGAAATGGGTGATTAATGTATAGGGGAAGCAGAGCACAGGGAAATTAAAGATGCATACTAAGGAAATGGGAGTGATTGGGAAGGGTGTTACTCAGTAAGCCTAAGCTCCTTGTAGCAGAGGAGAAATGATGGACCAATGTTAAACCTAAATTGTTTAGAATTAGAATCCAACTAGGATAGAGGGTTTTGTTTTTTTAAGCAAGAAAGTTTTGGTTTTCCAGGAGAGGACATTTGCTCAGGAATCCCACTGGGTGTGCTAGGAGCACATTTTCTTAAGGCCGGAGCCATAGTACAGTGGGTAAGGAACCATCCAAGCAATCGACCCAGGTTCTATGCTGTGCATCCCATATGGTCTGTACCAGAGTGATTCCTGCTTGTAGAGCTAGGAGTAAGCCCTGAATCTGCCGGTTGTGGACCCAAAACAAAAATCACACAAAGCCACACTTATATTTACACATATATATGCACAAACAATGGTGAAAGAACAATAGGGATTCAGGAGAAACTGTGAGTTTCTGTAGCAGGGATAGATCAAAAATAGAGGATTTTTTTTCTTTTTTGGGTCACACCTGGCGATGCACAGGGATTACTCCTGGCTTTGCACTCAGGAGTTACTCCTGGAAATGCTCAGGGGACCATATGGGATGCTGGGAATCAAACCCGGGTTGACTGCGTGCAAGGCAAACACCCTACCCACGTGCTATCTCTCCAGCCCCAAGAATAGGGGATTTTTAAGGACTAGAAATTTGACTCTTTTAATGTTTCACTCTCAAATTTCTCTTTGTACATCATTTTTCCCCCTTCAGTAGAATTTGCCTTTTTTCTTGTTATATTTTTCACCACAGCTTACAGTATTCAGTGTTTACTCTTGTCTCTGAGCTCAAGGATCATTTGACAAGAGTCAGGGTAGCATTCTGTGTTTAGATATCATTGATTCGATTTTAGTTGACAGCTGCAGGATCAGGGGACTTCTCCTTAGCCCCAGGCCCCCATTGTGTGACCAACCAGTCCACCATTTGCCTCTCCACTCCTTTTTTCAAGTCCATCCCCCTTGCAGCACAGATTCACCTGGGTGGCAAAAAGGTTCTTAGTGCCTAGACTCTTGCTCTTTAATGTACCTAATGGAAACAGAAGTGATGTCATAAGTGATGTTATAAATGTCATGGTTCATTTTCCATCCCTGAATCAGACACTGGAACTGTTGATCACTTGGCAAGGGACAAGTAAATTTGCGCCCCATCCTGGAAGGGGGACTCTGAAGAAGGATTTAGTTGCAGGACTCAAGCAACCCCCTGTGAGCACCCTGCGCCTTCCCATTTCCACACTCTGAGCCGAGGGGCCGAGCCAACTTGGGGGGCACTTTTGTGCTGATTTTTTACTTGTTCTCCAACATCCAGGTCGATCGTGAGGTGTGGTGGAGGTTTTACGGGGACACAGAGCTTTGGGGATGCAGGGGGGCTGTCTCAGGGTTCAGGAATGACAGTTTTGAGTTCGTGATTCTAGGGTGCCTCTTTGGCCACGATCGTCTCCAGCTCCGGGATGGGGCAACAGTGGCTGAATGCGGGAATCATCCGAGGGCTTGGCTGTTCCAACCGTCCCAGTAGTCCCATGTTTGAACCATTGGCCCTAAGCTCGCTTCTGTAGAATCTCCATATTTGAGGGGCAGAGCTTCAGCCCCTCCAGCTAATGGCAGGAGACCTGTTGCTGGTCATTTTCAATGTCTGCCATGAGTGCTGTGATCATGCGGGGTATGTGAGGGGGAAGGGGGCCTGCAGGTGGCTGAGGTTTGCCAATCAAAATGTATTTGAGGGGGCTATTTTTGGTTCTTTATATTTTAGGGGGAGAGAGGCCACATACCCTGAGATGCTCATGACTTACTCCAGTCTCTAAGCTCAGGTATTGTCCCTGGCGCTGCTAGGGGCCATATGGGATGCAGAGTATTGATCGGTTCATCTAGTCAAGCACCCAATTCACATTATTGCCATCTAACCACAATACTTGTATATCTTTTTTAGGTTCATGAATTTCAGCTCCCTCACATCAAGCTGAAAAGCACCCCTTACTCTTTATCTCTCCCTGAGAAGACGACACCTGCCATTGTGGTAAATACGGAGGTCCACGAGACAGTGTCCAGGTGCATGTCCTTGTGCACCCTGTAAGGGAGTGTCGAAGGTTTGTCCATTCTAAGTCACATCGTGGAGCCACATTCCAGGCTATGATTCCCAGGGAGCAGCACTGCTGCCAGCCTGCAGGGGGCGCTAGTATTTGGGAGCTCCTGGGCAGGGCCTATAGGGACTTTCCTGTGGGAGCCAGAGAAGAATTCAGGGATCAGAGAAGGCTGTCTTTTCCTCCCCTGTAGCCTGGGCCCAGGCTCCTCTCCTGAAGTGCAGCACAGATGCCAACAAAATTTGCATCCCCAGTGGAGACAGGAGCTTCTTCCATTGTCTCCCAGAGATGGAATTGTGAGGCTGTGCCCGAGGGTGTGGCTGGTGTGAGCTCAGAAGTGGGAGGAGGTGCTCCTCTCTGGTGCTCACTGTTCTGACTTCTCCAGGTCTTTGCACGGAGCCTCCTGCTGATCCTCAGAACAATAGTGACAGTAGAAGATGGTGACGTGGCTTCTGATAAACCGTTCCCAGGTACTAGTAGATGGATAGAATGACATGAGGTAGAACCAGGAGTGCCCAGGCTTCCTGGGTCTTCTATTTGGGTTTATTTTGGATAGATTACAAGATGAGACTTCCGATTGAACTGTCCCATTCTGCTGATTGAAGCTGCTTTTTGTGTATGTTCATTTTGTTTTATTTGGCTTTGGGGCCGACCCAGTGGTGCATGAGTAGTACTCAAAGCTCAGTGCTCAATACTCATTCCTGACATGTCTAGGTGACCAAAGGGATGCTGGAGGTCCAAAGGTTTCATCTTGGGTTTTCTGTTTTATTAGGGGTGGCAGAGCAAGGATTCTCGCAATCATTCCTTGTGCTGCACTCTGGCATTGCCCCTGGCAGTGCTTGTGGGACCATATGGGATGTTGGGGATCACCAGTCCTACATGCTGTCCCCAGAAAAGCTGTCCTGTTACGCCAACCTGCTACTTCGGCTTCTTTTGCATTGTTTTTGTCATCAGCTGTCCTCTTGACTCTGTGATCTGGATTCACAACTGACTGGCCTCAGAGCACCCTGGGGTGTGCTGGCCCCGTTTGCTCCCTGGCAACTACAGTGACTTGGGACCCCAGACTTGCTTTTCTCCTGTTTTGTCCTTCCTACTCTGGAGTGACTACCTGCTCAATCATACAGTCTTATGTTCACATAATCTTGTGTGTGGATTTCTGGGCATGCGGTGATCCCAAGGAGAAAGAGCCAAGGATCTCTGAGGCCAGTAGAGATGTTGGGGTCCAGGAACTTCTACCTTCTTTGAGCAGGATTTTGATCGGTCCTGAGCAGTGAGTTCCTACAGGCACACATGCCATGCACTGCTCTGAGTAGTTGTCTCTATGGACTGTCGAGTTCTCAATCCTAGTGGTCATAAGCTGTGAGGGTGCAGCGGTAAGCGTGCAGTGGTTTTTGCTACACCCAGGGATAGCCTTTTGGATCGTAAAAGTCTGTGTTCAGGTGATCCTCTCTACAGTGCTCACTGGACCAGTCGTGCTCGAATTGGCCCTGGGGTTACCAGGAAAGGCAGATATATCCAAAAACCTTCTGTATAACATCCTCCCACTTTAGCAGATCCAGCTGCCTTATGTGATTTTTGGGACCCGTCAACAATGCGTCTGCATGGAGGCTAGTTCATTCGGAGGAGAGAGGCCCAGCGACAATATAGAACCCTGGGTCCTGGCCTCACAGTAGTGGTAATGAGGCTAAGATAGACTCTGACTCCCACCCTCTCCGTGTGCTGACTCAGGACGCTGTGACCTTCCATGACGTGGCTGTGAACTTCACCCCAGAGGAATGGTCATGCCTGGTGGCCTCTCAGCAGAAGCTCTACAGGGACGTAATGCTGGAGACATACCAGCATCTGCAAGCTGTCGGTGAGAGCAGTGTGGAGCCAACGTGTCTGAACAGACACGCATGGGCTCCCTGGAGTTGGGCGGCAGCCGTGTGTCCAACAGTAGCTCTGTGACGGGCTGGGATGTTGGACAGCCATGCAGTAGCTCTTCCCTCCCTCTTTTTTTAGGGTTCACCTTTGGATACTCAGGGATTACTCTCAGCTTTGTCTTAAGAAATTACTCTTGTGGGGTAGCCGGACCCTAAGGGGTAATTCATATAAACCCGTTTCGACTGTGTCCATGGGAAGATCCCTGTTGCCCAGTTATCGCTCAGGTCCCTTTAAATAATTCCATCCATTGGTGCATGAATTTACTTTGTGTACTACACGAAATTTTGTGTGTTTAATTGGTTTTGCTTTTGCCTTTGTTTGGGGGGCACAGTCCACAGTTCTCTTGGCTCTGTGCTAAATGATGTCTCCTAAGAATGTTCAGGGGCCATGGGGAACCGTATATTGAAACCTCTTGGCAAATTAAAATGTTGGTGCCTGACCCCCAGTACTTTTGCACCAGTCACTCAAGTCAGACGGTTTTTGCATTTTCTTTTTTCCTCAGGAATTAGGGATTATTCCTGCCTTTGTATTCAGGATCCACACCTGGCCTTGCTCCAACACCATATGAGCTGCCTGGGATCAAACCCACATGTGTGTGCAGCGCTTCTGTCCTATGTGCTGTACTATCTCTCTTCCACCACAGGGCATTTTATATCTCGTCTCTCAACTCATCAGATGCTGCCCTATTTCAGTGCTTGGATTTACTTCTAATGGTTCTTGTGAGACTTCAGCAGGACTTAGGGTTTGCTCCTGGACTCTGCACTCAGGGATCACTCCTGGCTGGCATGACGGACCCTAGGTGATATCGGGTATTGCAACGGGATTAGCCGTGAGAAATACCTGCTGTGCTCTCTTTCTGGATACATTTTTCAGCTTAAAAAATAAGCATCTCTTGCCACTCATGGACATTTCCAGATTTATTATGCACTTAGTTTTACTGAAATCTGTGATGAGTTCATGAGGTTGCTCAGGAAACTCCATGTGCTGCTGGGCCTAGACAGACAGTACAGGGAGGAAAGTGATTTTCTTGCAAGCGGCACACGTGGGTTAAATCCCCTGCATCACATGTCATCCCCAAGCACCAGCAGCAGTGATTTCTGAATACAGAGTCAGGAGTCACTCCTGATCATTGCCAGGTGAGACCCCAAGCAAGACAAAAACCAACAACATACTGTGTTGATCAACCCCCTGTCGGCCATACACATGGCCAGGTCTAGAGTATTTGTGATATTTTCTTGGGTCTTACCTCTCGAATAACTAGAAATGTGTGGAATTTTGGAAATGGACATTCTGTTCATGCCTTTCAGATATTTGCCCAGTTATATCAGGAAAACATGGGCATTTACCTGTCACCTTTTCCCTGTGACTTATCCATGCCTCTGTGTCTGTAGGGGCAGGGCACTCTGGGATGAAGCCTGCGGTGATCTCCTGGCTGGAAGAAGGAGCACTGAGGTCTGGGAGGAGAGGTGTGTGTGCGGGTGCGTGTCTGAGGACCCTTCCTGGCTCAGGCCCTGTGCAGTGTATGGGTGCCCTGAAAATGTAGGAAACATGCTGCTGAGAACAGGGACTTTTTCTCCTGGATCTTTGGGTCTGTGCCGCACTCAAGCTGCTCTTCATTTCCCTGGACTGGCAATCACAGAATGATCCTGTAATTTACTCCCATGGCTTTCGAATAAGTAAGACCATAACAGAGCTAGTTTGGATCTGACCGATAGTACATCAGGGAGCACCTTGCAGTGCCTGAATGTGACCTGTTAAATAATCTGTTCAATAACCTGGTTCCCCGAACATCACCAGGTCTGCTCAAAAACAAAAACATAACCTAGTGTAGAATTGCCAAGATCCTCACAGTTTTCCACTATCCGAATCTTTTGTTTAGCGTGGGACTCTTTGGACTTTGAGAACCACAGATATGTACTCTTAACTACATGGCATCATTTTGCGACATTTTGTGACATGTGTGATGTGTGAATTGCATGTTCTCTTCAGTTTCAGAACTGAAACCGTGACTTCAGGATTTGGCAGCACAGCACTTTGATTTGGGAATGGGGTCAGCAAGTACGAGTGAGTTGGTAAGATTCATGAATACAGAATAAATATTATTATGCCAGCAGGAGTGGACCAAGTATGTGATTGTAAAGGTGGAAGACTGGGATTCGCAGGGAGAATTCCAAAGCCTGATGCTTGGAGTAGAGGAACCTGAGCTTCACTAGGTGCTGAAATCAACGATGTATAAAAAATACTGTGAGTTTTGATTGACTTGACAGTGGTAGTTGTTTAGAAAGCTAATTTGTGCACCCTAGAGATGATGCAGTGAGAAATATACTTTCTTTGCACAGAGATGGATGGTCCTTACCAAGCACGACTTATAGACACCATAGATCAACAGAACTGGTCCTAGATACTGCATGGTGTGCCCCTCCACCCACCAACCCCCAAAAAATAGAAACTACAAAACAGAAAGAACAAAAAACTTCATTGATCCTGAAAGGCATCACTTGTGGTGAGAGCTTTGCAATGGCCACGTGGTCTGTCTCAGCTGCGTGACGATGCAGCATTGTCTTCACCCCTGCATCACAGGTTCCACACTGAAATTTAACCAAACCCACATGTGGATCTGTTTCATTTTCTCTTGAAATGGATGCATCAATTTTCTATAGAAGGAATTATATCCAGTTGTATTCCTTCATTAATTTAAAGGGGGGAAATTCACAGAATTTACTGACTCTGCATCCATCAATTTTCTGTGTCCAACTTACAGTAACATGAAATTGTTCTATAGTAAGACAATTCGTATGTCGGTAATTGCATTTGTGTGGGGCATATGTGTGAAACCATCTGAAGGGTTGAGTTTTGTGACAGGAAGACTCAGTGAATAAGTCAATAATTAGAAACCTCTGTTGTTCCACAGGAAAGCTGCCACCTCGAGTGGAATGTCTCTGATCCTACACTCTGTGATAATGTCTCGAGTGAGCAATCCTGCACTCATCCCCATGAGGATGCCGAGACAGGCGGGATGTCTTCTGAGGGCGAGAGCTACCTCACTCTGAAGAAGCCCTCTCCTGGAAAAAGTTCCTTGAAGTGTGTTATTCTCAGATCATAGGCACAAAGTTCCCCAATGGGGCACCTGCTAGGGATAGGAGCACTTTTTATAGTGAGTCCCTCACAGCAACATACCCTCAACCACAGTCACTGTGAGCAGAACCCATCTAGGTGTAAGGAATGTGGGGTAGCCTCCCCATGTTCTCAGCACTGTGGTGTTCCCTTAGAAAACCACAGTGGACAGAATCCCCAGAAAAGTCAGCCTCGAGAACAAAGTTTGAGTCAAGGGTTACTCCATCATGACCATATGAATATAAATTCAGGATCGAAACCTTTTGCATGTGAAGCATGTGGGAAGGCCTTCGATCAATCATCACATCTTATTATGCATAGGAGAATTCATACAGGAGAGAAACCTCGTGAATGTCAGACATGTGGGAAGGTCTTTATTCACACCTCTAGTCTTAATAGACCTATGAAAACTCATAGTGGAGAGAAGCCTTATATATGTCAGGAGTGTGATAATGCCTTTACTCGATCCTCAGGCCTCAGTATACATAGGAGAATTCACACTGGAGAGAAACCGTATATATGTAAGGAATGTGAGAAGGCCTTTGCTGAAGCCTCAACATTTCGTCTACATATGAGAATTCACACTGGAGAAAAAACGTATATATGTAAGGAATATGAAAGGCCTTTGCTTTAGCCTCAACCCTTAGTGTATATAGGAGAATTCACACTGCAGTGAAACCGTGTATATGTAAGGAATGTGGGAAGGCCTTTGCGAAAGCCTCAACTCTTAGTGAACATAGGAAAATTCACACTGGGGAGAAACTATATATATATATATATATATATATATATATATATATATATATATGCAAGGAATGTGGAAAGGCCTTTGTTAGACCCTCAAGACTTACTGTACATAGGAGAATTCACACTGGAGAGAAACCGTGTATATGTAAGGAATGTGGGAAGGCCTTTGCTGTAGCCTCAACACTTCATGAACATAGGAAAATTCACACTGGAGAGAAACCATATATTTATAAGGAATGTGGAAAGACCTTTCCTGGAGACTCAAGACTTACTGCACATAAATTCATCTCAGAGAGAAACCTCATCAGTGTCAGACATGCGGGAAGGCATTCACACGGTTCTCTTCCCTTACTCTACACATGAGAATTCATACTGGATAGAAGTCTTAGATCTGTCTGGAGTGTGGAAAGGCCTCCGCTTCATCCTCACAATTGACTGTACATAGGAGAATTTACAGTGGAGAGAAACCATATTATGTAAGGAATGCGGGAAGTCCTTTGCTGAAGCCTCAAGCCTTAGTGTACATAGGAGAATTCACTGGAGAGAAACTGTATATATAAGGAATGTGGGAAGGCCTCTGTATGTCCTCAATACTTAATGCACATAGGAGAATACACACTGGAGAGAAATCCTATACATATAAGAAGTGTGGAAAGGCCTTTTGACAAGCCTCAGATTTAGTGTACATAGGAGCATTCATGCCACAGGAAAACCTTTTATATGCGAGGAATGTTGGAAGACCTTCTGCCATTCTGAATCCTTGCTAAGTACAGGAATATTCACAGTGGAGGGAAACTTTATCAGTGTCAGTCTTTTGAGAAGGCCTTCATTTGGTGCTATTCTCTTACACCATATGTGAGAATTCATACCGGAGACAAACTGCATATATGTCAGGAATGTGGGAAGGGCTTCATGTACCCCTCACACCTTAACATATAAAAGTTCAAACTGGATGACTTGATCCCTTAATAACAGTCTCTAAGGACAGAGCAGGACAAGTCAGTCAAGCAAGTTTCCTTTGGACACGATGGTCAAGGGTGTTAAAAAAGTGCAGTTAAGAGGGAAGTAAGCCTGCCTGCTTGGGACAGGCTTCTCATGTCCTTGAAAGTTACCTGCTGATTTTCACCCAGGCTGCACCTATGCCAGTATTCTAGTGCTTGGAATTACTTGTGTGTTAACTTGTAAATAATGGGTCCTGGTGATGAAAATAAGGAGGAAGGTGACTGAATGAAGAGGTACAGAAACACCCCCCTGCTCAGAGCTGTCACGGCTCACTACTCTGTTATTGTTTGCTATGCTTCTGGCTTGGCCCAGAGGGGCTCTTTGGTGGGAATTATGACAGAAATCAACCAAGATGCAGCACTGAATTTTTTTAAAATGGGGAAACAGGTAAACCTTCATTCTTCAATCTTTCCTGTGTTAGAATTTGGAATGCTTGAGCACCCTGAAAATCCCGGTTTGGGAACTTGAGCGCCAGTTCACGCCAGCTTGTAGGGCGCTTTCACGCTTGTTTCTTATTTGTTCTGGATATCCAGGCTTTAGGGGATATGGGGCTTTTGAGGGGTGCATTGGGGGCTGTGGTGCAGATGTCATGGGTCAGGGTGCGTTATCCTAAGGGCCCCTGCAACCACGATCACATCCAGGTCCAAGATGGTACTGGTAGGTGGGCACATGGACTTCAGGCCTTGGTGTGAGGAGCCAGCAGAGAGTGGGGGTCTTGGCCTTCTCATTCCTCCCTACTCGAGACTGCAAAGGACCCTGTTTGGAGCCTTTGGACTGGACATAACACTTATTGAAACTCCAGATATGTTCATGGGAAGCCCCCAAAGGAAAGGGACACTTTTGTGATCAGTCATTTTCATTGGCTTCCATGCTGGGTTTGGGACCTTGGCGCATGTTTGGACAAGTGAGAGGTAGTTGCCTCTGAAAATTTACTCTTTGGGTTATTTTTTTGCTTTTTGGGTCATACTCAGCGTTTGACATGGGTTTCTCCTGACTTATGCACTCAGGAATTACTCCTGGTAAAGCT
Source organism: Sorex fumeus (assembly GCF_029834395.1). NCBI lineage: Eukaryota > Metazoa > Chordata > Mammalia > Eulipotyphla > Soricidae > Sorex > Sorex fumeus. The sequence goes on from NW_026606191.1 coordinate 3,507,608, forward strand.
CAGGGGACCATACTGTTGCTGGGATTCAAACCTGGGTTGGTCACGTGCAAGTAAAATGTCGTACCCGCTGTGCTATCACTTCAGCCACTCTTTGGATTAATTTTAATAGCTTTTTTTTATTCAGGGGAGTTGGAAGGTATTCTTTGATGCTCAAGGTTTACTTCTGGTTCTGCATCTCGGGAATTATTCTGTGGTGCTGCTGGGTTCCTATGGGATGGGGAGGTTTGACCTGGATCAGCACAGTAAGCATCCTACTCGCTTTACAGTGAGTCCAACCACACTATTGGTGTTTTTTTCCATATATAGAATTTCTACTTCCTGGGACTATGCTACCGCCAGCAGGTCAATCTGCCTGTAAGGCGAGTGCATCAGCAGCCTGATGGCACCGTCAGACTTCCAGATACTCCAAAATTGCTGCTGTGCCTTTGGCCAGACTCCAAAAACTTTGGGCAAAGTCTTCATAGAAAGTAAACGGCCATAAGTTAGGTATGTGCGAGACACACCAACAAACCATTTCCGGCTCAGCTATATAATTGGAGGCAAGGTCTCTCTGGTTCCTGATGAAACTGCTTAAAGGTTATGATCCCAGGTACTCAGAGACAAATCTCGGAACCCAGCGGCTTTTTACAGAGATGTGCCCTGTTCCCCCAATGAGCTATCGGCGACAGACCACCACAAGGGGGAAAGGGTGTGTCTCTCCGCCTGATCCCACTTGGTGGCTCGGTGGTCACCATCTTCCAGATGACATTGGACAGACAGGATTGGGCCTGCAGTGACAAGACATGCGGGGCCTCATGGGATTGGGGTGGACTCTGCCCTTTCCTCCCCACCTCAATGAGACCCCGAGTCGCTGCCCATGTACAGACTCGTTGGCTCTTGATCACTCTGTTTAACGGCCATGATGCCAGAGTCTCAGAAAAAAATCCCGGAACCCAGCGGCTTTCAGCAGAAATGTGTCTGGTCCCCACAGTAGGTTACCAAAGCTGGGTATTTCACGTGGGAATAGGTTTCGTGCCTGGTGGGTCAGTGGCCGCCATCTCTAAGGGCTTCTGGATGGTTAGGTTTGGGACTGCAGTGAGAAGACATGCAGGGCTTAATGGGATGGTGGTGAAGCCGCCCCAACGAAACACCGAGTTGTCTGGCGCCTACGATTGACCTCTATGGCTCGTGATCAAGGTGAGTAATGGCCATGATTCCAGAGATTCAGAGACAAATCTCGAAACCCAGTGCCTTTTAGCAGAAATGCATCTGGACCCTGCAGTAGGTTACTGTTCCCGGTCCACCCCAGGGGGAATTGGTGCTGTCTCCCCAACTGCTCCCACTTGGCAGCTCGGTGGCCTCCATCCTCCAAAGGCCTTTGGAAAGTCAGGTTTGGCCCACACTCATGAAGATACGTGGGACCTCGCAGGATGGGTGTGGAGCTGGCCAATTCCTCTCCACCCCAACAAGAGCCTAAGTCATTCCCACAAACCGCCTCTCGCTCATGATAAAGCTGTTTAATGGCCATAATCCCAGAGACTCAGGAACAAATCTTGTAACCCAGCAGGTTTTTGCAGAAATCCCTCCAGATTTAGTTGTTAAAATTTCAGAATTCCAAAATCATATGTTATTTATAACCAGCAATCAAAAAAGAATTGTCTACTGTTGCATTTTCGCCAGATCTGAGTGCCGGAGTAAAATCCCAAATAATAATGGTGGGTCTTGTGTCAAAATATTGAATGTAATCAAAGTAGAGAGAAGAATGTGGAAATTATCTGACCCACAGGTAGAGGAAGTCTGTGGAATGCCGTTATACTTGGGTTTTTAGTGGTGGAAAATGGGCACGGTTAAGGGACGGGTGTTTCATTGTATGACCAAGACTTAAACCTGAAAGCTTTCTAAGTGCTCTCCCATTTTTTCCCGTTTTCTCCCATTTATTTAGAAATGGCCAGAGCAATAGTAGAGCTTACCTTGCATGTGGCCAACCCAGGACTCCTCCAGTCCACAACATCTTTGAGTTGCTCATTGGACATTGAGCATCCCCTTCTCATCCCTAGAACATGTGATGTGGGGGTGTGGCATGGGGTAGGGGTGTCTTCTCCCCGGGTCTGTTCATTATGGAGAGATCCAGTGCTTTGCTTTCTTGACTTTGTTGTGATTCTTCCTTATCTGTCAGATATGTCGAGTAGTCCATGTGTTTCAAGGCCCTTGTTTTCCCAGCTGTATAACTGGCCAGACTGTACAAGTAAAGGGTAGGGTACCCTTTCTGGATCCCGCTCAGTCAATCTGACACCATGTATATCTTTGCCTTTGGATCATTATCATGGTTTTTTGAATATGGGAAGAAATTGAGTTTTCTTTTGTTATGGGGCCTGGGGATGCTCAGCAGTTATTCCTGGTGGTTCTCGTAAGTTGCTTTTGACAGTATTCAAGGATCAACCCCTGTCAGCCTCATGCAAGGCAAATGCCTACCTGCTGTACGCTTGTACGCACCAAAAATTGTTTTATTGTGTGTATGTTAAATTGTGACTGTGAGCCCATAGTGAAGTTAATTAGGACCAGAACAGCAGTGCATCACGGAGGGTGCTCGCCTTACAGATGCCGCCTACCTTCGATGTCCAGCATCCCCTATGTTATCCCAAGCATCACTGGGTCTGATTAAAAACAAAGCCCAAAAGGCTTTTTTGGGGGATTGCCGAGCTCCTCCCAGCAACACTTTCCGCAGATTTTCCCTTTCTGTAGGCTTGCTTGGACTGTGAGAACTATGGAGATGTCCTCCACCTGTTTGGTCATTCAACTTCATTCCATTCAACATTGGACTAATTCTCATTGTGCATTTTGTTTTATGTCAGAACTCAAATCACAGGTTCAGGATGTGGCATTACAGCAATTTCTTTTGGGAACAGGGGTATTGCATACAAGTGTGCTGTAAGATTCTCTTGTTGAACCTAACTATTATGCCATTGGAGTGCTCAGTGGACCAAGCATGCGACTTGAAATGTGGCATCCGGCTCCATCTCCACAACCACATTTATGGTCTCAGCATCACAGGAAAAATATCGGAGCCTAATGCTGAGACTAGAGGGTCTTTAACCTCAGTGGGTGCTGAAATATGGAAATTTATTTTATTGTATTGCATTAAAATTTTCATTAAAGTTCCAATATTTTCAAAATTATTGGTAGTTGTATTTAGGCATACACTAATTGAACACCAATCCCTGCATCAGCTTCCTTCCTCCCATGTTCCCGTATTCCCTCCCCACCCAGGTACCCACTCTACCCCGGCCTGTCATCTGGACATGCACATGACTAGGTTTCAGTGGTTACAGCTTAGATCTCTTGTTTTCAGTTCTGTTGCATCTGTGTTTTGGGTAAATGGCTACACCCCTCACTCATGTCAACTGGCATAAATGAATCCCTGATCTCTGTAAACTTCTATGTCTCTTCTGCCCCAAATTTCTTTCCTTCTTTGTTCGGCTTCTCTCTAAACACTGGAATCAGGGATGATATAAGGAGCCCCTTTACATTACATTTCCACAGCCAGTGTTCGGTATTCCACAGATGAGTGAACAGCATCCTGTTTTTGTTTCTTTTTCTGGCTAACTTTACCCAAGACGGTATCTTCCAGTTCCAACCATGTTGCTGCATAAAAGCAGTAATTCTAAAACCTTAAAAATATATCAATTGATTTCCCTTTATTCATCAATTTATTCGAGTGGGTGCCAGTAACGTCTCCATGCATGCCTGTTGCGTGCTATTGTAGCCCAATGGCATCTGTTTGTTCTAGGAACATGCAGAGCCTCAAACCGATTTTTCAGGGTCTTGAGGAAGAAGTCTGAACATCTTGTAGGTGGGCGTCCATGCAATCTTTTGACGTCCCGTGGAATTCAGTCAGTAATGGCTCTAGGCCAGTGCTTGTCTGTAAACCTCATTACGTGTCCAGCCCATCTGATTTTTGATGCCTTGGCAGATGAGACAGCGTCCCTGATACCTGACTGTTGACGGAGATCAGAACTCCGGATTCTATCTCTCATTTGAGTGATGCGTGATATTCCAAGCATAGCTCTTTAGATTCCTCTTTGAGAGACCCAAGTAGCGTTCTCATCCTGTTTTCGTAGGGCCCAGGTCTCTGACTCATATGTTAATGCAGGAAGAAGAGTGGAATCGAAGAGATGTGCTCGTAGCTGGAGGTTCTTTGTCCTCTTAGTTATTTCTTCAACGCTCTTGAAGGCATTCCAAGTCGCTCTCTTCATCCTGCGCAACTCAGGTGCCAGGTCATTCACCATGTTGATTTCTCGAACTACGTATATATAACTGTTGCATTCGGAGATGTTGGTTCCATTGAAAGCAAATGGATGATCAGGAATGAGGATGTTTCTCATAAACATTGTCTTCATAAGATTCAGCTGTAGTCCGACCTTTCCACACTCGTGGTCAATGTAGGTCTGCATTTGTGCTGCTTGGCTGATGTTTGGTATTATTAGAACGATGTAATCAGCAAAGAGGAGGGGGTGTAGTTGCTGACCATCTATCTTCACTCCCATTCCTTCCCATTCCAGTCATTGCATGATGTTCTTGAGGGTGGCACTGAAGAGTTTTGGTGAAATGGTATCACCCTGACGAACCCCTCTCTTGACATGGATGATAATTTCTTTGTAGAATGGTGATATCCTTGTAGTGAATCCGTAATAGAGCTCACGGAGGATCCTGATGTATTGAGTTTGTACACCCTGATTGGCTAGGGCTTTTATGACTGCTTCCATCTCAAAAGAATCAAAGGCCTTCTTTAAATCAATGAACGTTAGACAGAACGGCATCTTGAACTCCTGAGAAACCTCAATGAGCTTAGTAATCATGTGTATGCGGTAGATGTTACTGAATCCTTTTCGGAACGCTGATTTTTCACATAATTGTTCTTCACCTAGTGTTCTGTTAATCCTATTCAGGATGAGTCAAGTGAACAGTTTGTAGATGACAGACATTAGGAAGATTAGGCGATAGTTGCCAATTTCGTGGATGTCTCCCTTCTTGTGTAGTAGTACAGTGTTGCTGGTTTTCCATTGGGATGGAACCTTGCATTCAGTCAGGTAGTGTGTGAAGAGCCGAGCCAGTGTATTGATGAGTACTTATGGTAAGTTCTTTAGGTGTTCAGGTCTGATCTTTTCTGAGCCAGGTGTTCTTTGTTTCTTTACCGTCGAGATGGCATGTTAAATTTCGAAGGGAGAACATTTAGAATGATATATCCATGGTGCAGAATGTGGTATGTGGGCAAGTGGATGTGGCTATTAAAGAGATCTGAGTAGAATTCACGAATAATCTTCTCCATTTTCCTTCTGGTTGATGTGGTAGATCCATCAGGATGTCGGAGGGCAGTGATCTTGGTCTTGTAGTTGGTGAAGGACAGGCGAGCATTACGAAAGCTTTTCCCGGCTTCTGCCGCCATCTACCAGCATCGCTGTTCTCCTGTCTTTGAGGTCATCCTTGATGGCTTCTCTGCATTGTTTTGCCAGCTTGGATGTTCGCTTGTGGTTGCCTGAGGCATGTGCCAAGCCACATTGGCGAATAAGTTCAAGAGTGTTCAAAGAAAGGTGGTATTTTTGTGGTTATCTCTCTCGGCCCCGAGAGTCCCAGCAGGAGGAATCCCTGAGCAATGCTGGTCTGACCCTCTCCCCACATATGTTAATTAAAATTCTTCTTAACACACCCTAGTTTGTCTGATTGCTGTTACCTTCACCCCAGACATCTGGAGATGCTGGAGTTGAATCTGGCTTCTACCACCCTCCTACACAGAGAACAGAAGACATGGGACTTCTCATGTGTATAAGAACCTTAAAACTCAGGACGGAAGATGGCACCCTCAGCAATGCGGGGTGCTGTGATATGTGGATGTGGGGTATGGAGACCTTTAGAACTGAGTTGGTTGGACATATCGTACTGCAGGAAGGCAAGCCTCTCCTGTGTCACCCTGTTCGCTCTCGAGTAGATGACTCTGGAGCACTGCTCACTGGGTATCCTTCCACACATAGAGTGAGTGGGGCGAGCAGCAGGGACACCCAGACAGAGATCCCCAGTTTATTCTCTGACCCAAGGCCCAGTGAGACGCGGGCAGGGCCGGAAGATGCTGGACTCTCTCATCCCCTCCAGCCCTTTGTGGGTGTAAGAGAGTTGAATCCACCAGAGGTGGCTCCTCTTGGCACACGAACTCCTCGAGAATGAAGCAGCACCATTGAAGTCTGGGGTCGTCCCCCAACCCCCAACCCACCCCACCTTGTCCACACCTCCTGATCTGACTATATAATTTGGAGTAGGGGGTCGGAAGCAGTGTTGGGGGGGCCCACATCCTTCAGGAGTTCGACTTTGGTTCCCACACTCGGGGACCACCCACTTGCCCTGCTCCCGCAAATGTCTGGGAAAGCCAATGAGCAGTCTCCCTGGAACAGAAGGGAATCCAATCTAGGCTTTTACCAAGGTCAAAGTCCTGTTGCAAAAGAGGTTGCCTAGGCAGGTTGGGAGTGGTGATGATGTTCTTTGAAATTCCTTTTCTGGCCTTTTGTTTCAGCAGGAGCTTCTCTGGGTCTGTTGCTGGCCATAGGTGAGGGTGTGATCATAGGTGATCAGGCCTTAGTTCCTGTTTTCTGCAAGGTTGGCCTACACAACTTCAGAGCTATTCCCAGGAAATTTACTGCCTTTACCTTGGGAGGGGGAATCTTCCCTATCTGCCTGCATGCCTACATCAATTCCCTCCAAACCATTAGGACTTGCTGGACCTTAGGACGTTAGGAACCCTCAACCCTGGCCCCAGAGGAGTGACTCATGAGTGCAAAGGCAGGAAAAAATAAGCCCTGAGCACTGCTGACTGTGTCTCCCTCCCCAACGATGCAAATCCTAAGGCTCCCAGTGCTGATTACTCCCTGTGGTACCAGGGCGCCATGTGATACTGGAGGTGAGCCCAGAAAAACCATCTACAGGCAGAGAAAGTCTTGATCGCAGGGATCACTGAAGTTGCTCACATCTGGCATTTATAATCCTGATCCCCCTGGCATAGCGCTTTCTGTTCAATACACAAAACACGTACTTTTCTGTAGGAATGGGGGTAAGGCACAACCAGAAATTCTTTAGTGTTACTTCTGGCTCCACAGGCAGGATCACTCCAGGTAGGCCTGGGAGGGAAAGGGATCATATCCCGTCATCCCCTGCAAGACAAATTCCCAGCAGTCCCTAAAATCTGAATTTCAATTTACCTTGAATGCATCATTCAATCTCCCCCAGGCCTTGGGTGGGATACATAATGCCTCCATTATCTCTGGATTCCTCACGGCTTGCCCTTTTGACCATTTTTTTTTTCATTTTTGTGTCCCACCTGGGTGATGATTAGGGGTTTCTCCTGAATATGCACTGAGGAATTACTCTGGGAGTGTGGTGCTTGGGGGATCTTGTGGCAAACACTCTGCTTCAACCTCTTGATGTCTTAAATATACATTCCTAGTTCATTCTTTACGTTACACTCCTCAAGTTCAAATTAAACTTGTGTCTTCAGTACTATGAGGGAAAGGGAATTGCTGATGATTGCAATTCAGGGAAACACAAAGATCTTCCCATTCTGTACACTCTTAAGAGTACTTGCCACTATGTATTTTCATACGCCTACTAAGGTATGAGCTCCTGATGAACCTGAATTAACCTCCTGAGTTTCCTTAAATAGAAAACCATAATAATAATAGTAATGATTACTATTTCCTATGCCAGTGTCCCAGCACTTGGACTTGATGTGTATGTTAACCTGTAAAAAATTGGTCCTTTTTTTCTTTTTTGGTCACACTCAGAGATGCTCAGGGGATACTCCTGGCTTTGCACTCAGGAATCACTCCTGGCTGTGCTCCGGGGACCATATCGGATGCTGGGAATCGAACATGTGCCAGCCGCTTGCAAGGAAAACTCCCTTCCCGCTGTGCTAATGCTCTAGCCCCTGTAAATAATGGGTCTTGTTGATGGAATCCAGGTGAAAACTGATTAAGTAGGAACTAAGTAAAATGGTACAAAAACCACCCCTTGAACACAAATATCAGTGTCACTCTTTTTGTTTTCTTTTTTTCTTTTGTCAAACCCAGAGATGCACAGTTGTTACTCCTGGCTCTTCACTCAGGGATTACTCCTGGCTGTTCTTGGGGGACCGTAAGGAATGCTAGAAATTGAAGCCGAGTTGGCTGCATGCAATGCGAACGCCCTACCCGCTGTGCTATCACTCCAGCCCAGTGTCTCATTTTTGATTGGACTTGAGGCAGAGACCCCAGGTGGCGGGGTTTATGATAGAGATCAACCATGATGTTGCAGATAATCCTTTAGAATGAAAAAGAGGCAAACCTCCACACTTCAGGCCTTCCTCTGTTATGTTTTGAGGTGTCACACCTGCTTTATTCAGGCCATACTCTTGGGTCTGAGCTCATCCATACCTGCGAGGGAGGACATAGGTATCCTTATGGGGATCTGGACTTTGAATCCTAATCAGTCTTGTGCAATCAAGTACCTTCCCGCTGTATCAACTCTGCACTCCTTGTATTCAGATTTTTATTAGATTTCTCTATGCATTGAGTATAAACATTTCTGAAAAGTTTAGGATAATGGCCCTGTAATTATTCTGAAATAGGGTGGATTAGAGATAGTTGAAATGGACTTGACTGTGCACAGAAAGATTTCTGATGGTTCTATGAAAGGATGGAACAGGCTCCTTGATTAAAATATTTTAAAAATGGTGGGAACCTGGCAGAATGCCCAAACTCCCATCTCAGCAGGCAATAACATCCGCTGTGATGACTAACTATAAAGGATGGTCACATTCCTGGATTTTACTCTTCTCATTTCAGTTATGTTTGGAGAAAAGACGACAAGATGTTGTGTTTGCAAGTGGTAAAATCTCAACCCTACTATCCACCAGAATGATTAAAACCGTTTTTGGTCTGTCCAAAAGACGAAGTCTACAAAATGATCTAGTACACTTTGGTGCCTATTAGCTCCTATGTGCCTCCGTTCTTAGGGTAGGTCCATACATGGATTTATTTATTGAAATATGTTTTATGGAATTCATGCCATACTTGGCAGTTCTTAGGAGTCTGTGTTGTTTTGGATGCCAGGAATGGAAGTCAGGAAAACCATGTTTAACACAAGCATTTGCTCGAGCTTGCCCAGTAACGTCTCCATTGGAGACTTTGTTGTTACTGTGTCTGGCATATGAGCGATAGCACAGCGGGTAGGGCGTCTGCCTTGCACGCAGCCAACATGGCCGACCTGAGTTCGATTCCTCCGCCCCTCTCGGAGAGCCCAGCAAGCTACCAAGAGTATTCGATATGCCAAACACAAGCATTAAGCCACAGTACTAACCTCTTTCCCCATACTCTTGGTTGAAAACGTGTTTCTAGAGCTGTGTCCTGGGGTTTCCTTGTAGGTTCTTATATAGCGTGTTTTCACAGGGTAGAGTGTTCATTGTACAATGCTCTCTGATGTTCTTCCCAGCCCTTGCTCCTGTCCAGTGTCTCTCCAGCTCTCTGGGTTGCTGCTATGCCAGTTCCTCTGCATCTTCAGGACTGGCCCAAGAGACACTGCACCCATCTTGATTAATGACTTCCCAGAGAAACTCATTGTCCCAGGAGGCATTCACAACCTACTTGTCTGTTTTACTTTGAATCAACCTGCTTTTGTTTTTATGATGGATGTGTTTGGGAACATTGGTTCTATGTTTGACCAATACAGGACCAAGGGACTCCACCTTAACTAGCTGCCCTGAATTCTGTGACTAGCCCCTCCAGCACTTGCGTCTCCTTTTTTTTTAAATTCGAGCTCATCCCCCTTGAACTGATTCACCTGGGCTGCCATAATGGTCTGTCTGCACTTGGAACCTGGCACTTTAAGGCTCCTTGGTGAAATGGATGATGTCACAGATGGGAGTCTTCCATGTGCACCCTTACTTCGTAATGATGTCAAGAGGATCAGGCCTCCCCCAGGCACGCATTTAAAGGACAAAGCGAAACTTCAGTCAAAGGCCAATTAGTGGCAGGACATGAGGACCTCTCACCTCCAGTGCCTGTAATGTGACCGACGGTATCATGTGAGCTTTTGGGGCACCTTTGTGGTTGTTTTTCACCCCCTCATCCATATCCATTTGGCTCCTGGGGTCTGTCTTGCTCCAGAGGCTTTAGGAGGATATATAGCTTTGCTAGGTGCTCTGAGGGATTTTAGCACGGTACACAGGTGTCAGGTGTGTGTGCATTATCCTTCGGGGCATCTTCACTTCCAGCTCTGTGATTGGGCAGCATGGCCGGGATGCAGAGCTGATTATGGGGACTGTGGTTCTTGAGGATGCCGGAACTGCTGATGGCAAAAGTCTTGACCATCCCAACCTTCTCAACCAGGGGTTGTCCCGGGCCCTGTCCTGCAGCTTTCTGTGTAGACATGTGTATGTAAAACTGCCAGATCACTTTGAGCGGCCGCTCCTCAGCCCCTGATGGCGAGGGACCCTGTTGAAGCCCGTCCTTTTCATTGGCAACTGCTATGAGGAATCCTGGGGGCCTGGTCCTAGCAAGTGGCTGAGGGTTGTAAATGAATAAATAAATGAATGTCGGGACTCAGAGAGATGGTCTTGGTGGCTCTTTGCAAAATATGTTTGTGAATGTTTTTTCCTTTGTAAATACAAAGTCTCACTGCTCGACATGCTATCTGTTCAGTCCATCACTCTCCCATCTATCCCAGACCTGGCGACCTTACATGTCTGGATCACCTGATCCTATCCCAGAAACGAGGAAAAATGAACCTTCCTGACCAGGGAATTATCTGGTCAGGAATATTTCAAGTCTGGCCCTTTAAGGCTCTGGGCGAATGTGCAGGTGACGTCACAACATACAGGTCCTTTATCCGCCAGGCCTTGGGTTCTGTGTGGAAGTGCCTGCCGGTCGCGTGGTTGCAGAAGGTGAGGAGCCGGAGAGGGAGCATGCAGGGGGGGTAGGAGGGTCCCAGAAGGTCGGTTTCCTCGCCAGCAGCCGAGTGGTTGCTCTGAGCGCCCTGAACGTCCGTGGTCTCGGCCATGTAAGTGGCGGGGTCGCTCCGTGGCGGTGGCCCCGCAGTGGCGGCCCCTCACCTGGGACGCACCGAGTGCTTCTGCCGAAAGGTTTCTGTTATTTATAAATTATTTTTGAGGGAAACATTGTCGTTTTTACTGAGGAGAACTTACTTAGGAAGATGTGGAAGGGGGAACGCGGCCGGTTGGGTTCGATCCCGGCATCTCTCAGTGTCCGATCACGACCTGGAGTGAGTCCAGAGCCCGGAGTAATCCCTGAGCAAAGGCCCCCAGCCCCCAAAGAAAATGTCGGTGGGTAGAGGAAGCACGTGGTCAAGGAGAAAAATGAATTTTAAGCGCTAAGTACGTTCTGAAAGCTCCAGAAACAAGGGCAATTATGGAACAAATAAAAAAGAAAAAATATTTTTTAAGTTTTTAATGTGTTTTAGACCCTTACCCGATGGCGCCCAGGACTCCCTCCCTGGGGATCCAAGGACCCTTTGGGGTGTCGGCATGCGAGGCCAGTGCCCTCCCTGCTGACCCATCGCTCGGGCCCCTCACAAAGCAGAAAGTGTCAGAGCTAGAGGGAGCCTCAGTCTCCCTCCAGATCTGATGGGGCGGGTGAGGGCACCTCAGCATTAATTTAGTTTCGGTGCGACGACCAGCACCTGGTTAGTGACAGGGGTGGATGGATCATCCCAGCAGTGTCCCCAGGACATCCCGTTACTGGCCCCCTGTCGTTCCTTAGGCGGATTGTGGAGTAGAGCTAAAGCGTGGGATTCCCTCATCAAAGGGACCTGGGGACACATTCTTTTTCCTCATGGGAGGTGTTGAGCCCCACCTGGCAGTGTTCAGGGGTCAATCCTGGGGTTGCTCAGGGTACCCCATATCTGGGTCAGCAGCATGAAGGAAAAAACACCCTCCTCTCTGTCCTGTCGTTCTTGGCGGGTGTCAGGGCTGGATTGGGGGAGGGGTGGGGCATATTCTTTATGTGCTTGGGGCTCAAAAGCATTTGTAAGGGCCTTTGATTTTCACTGGTTCTTATGCATTCATTGGGTTCTGGGAGTTCAGGAAGGTGTGGAGCTTCTCTTTTCTTTTTATTTATTTATTTTGCATTTTGGGTCACACCCAGCGAGGCATTATGGTTACTCCTGGCTCTAAATTCAGCAAGCACTCCTAGTGGTGCTAGGAACCATGAGGGATGCCCAGAATTAAACCCAGGTTGGAGACCTTCAAAAGAAATGATCATTTGTCTATGCTGTCACTCAGGCCCCAATATGTAGAGCTTTAAGCCAATTCAGGTTGCGGACTGGAGGCATGCAACAGGGTGGTGCTGCAGTGGGTCTTGCAAGGAAATATGCAATCTTAGCAGGAAGTAGCTTGGGCACTTCGAGAGTGTTCCCTAAACCGTCTAACAATGCAATTTAGGATCACTATTGGCCACCACCCACTGGAATGGAGCACTGCCCACTGAAGCACTGCCCACTGGGTGTGCCTCCACACATAGAGTGAGTGGGGTGAGCCCCAGGCTGAAGGGACACCCGGACACAGATCCCCAGTTTATTCTCTGACCCGAGGCCCAGTCAGACACAGGCAGGGCCGGAAGATGCTGGACTCTCTCATCCCCTCCAGCCCTTTGCGGGTGTAAGAGAGTTGAATCCACCAGAGGCGGCCTCTTCTTGGCACACGGACCCCTCGAGAATGAAGCAGCACCATTGGGATGCTCCCCCATTGAGGTATGTGGTCATCCCCCAACCCCCACCCCACTCCACCTGGTCCACAACTCCTGATCTGACTATATAATTTGGAGTAGGGGATCAGAAGCAGTGGTGGGGGGCCCCACATCCTTCTGGACTCTGACTTTGGTTCCCACACTCGGGGATCCCAACTTGCCCTGCTCCCGCAAATGTCTGGGAAAGCCAATGAGCGGTCTCCCTAGAGCAGAAGGGAATCCAATCTAGGCTTTTACCTAGATCAAAGTTCCGTTGCTAAAGAGGTTGCTAAAGAGGCAGGTTGGGAGTGGTGATGATGTTCTTTGAAATTCCTTTTCTGGCCTTTTGTTTCAGCAGGAGCTTCTCTGGGTCCGTTGCTGGCCATAGGTGAGGGTGTGATCATAGGTGATCAGGCCTTAGTTCCTGTTTTCTGCAAGGTTGGCCTTCGCAACTTCAGAGCTATTCCCAGGAAATTGACTGTCTGTGCCATGGGAGGGGGGACCTTCCCTATCTGCCTGCATGCCTACATCAATTTCCTCCAAATCATTAGGAGGTGCTGGACGTTAGGACTTTAGGATACCTCAACCCTGGCCCAAAAGAGGAGTGACTACTCAGTGCAAAGGCAGGAATAAATAAGCCCTGAGCACTGCTGACTCTGTTTCCCTCCCCAACGATGCAAATCCTAAGGCTCCCAGTGCTGATTACTCCCTGTGGTACCAGGGCGCCATGTGATACTGGAGGTGAGCCCAGAAAAACCATCTACAGGCAGAGAAAGTCTTGATCGCAGGGATCACTGAAGTTGCTCACATCTGGCATTTATAATCCTGATTCCCCTGACATAGCGCTTTCTGTTCAATACACAAAACACGTACTTTTTTGTAGGGGTGGGGGTAAGGCACAACCAGAAATTATTAAGTGTTACTTCTGGCTCCACAGACAGGATCACTCCAGGTGGGCCTGGGAGGGAAAGGAATCATATCCCATCATCCTCTGCAAGACAAATGCCCAGCAGTCCCTAAAATCTGAATTTCAATTTACCTTGAATGCATCATTTAATCTCCCAGAGGCCTTGGATGGGATACACAATTCCTCCATTATCTCTGGGTTCCTCAGGGCTTGCCCTTTGACCATTTTTTTTTCATTTTTGTGTCCCACCTGGGTGATGATCAGGGGTTTCTCCTGAATATGCACTCAGGAATTACTCTGGGAGTGTGGTGCTTGGGGTATCCTATGGCAAACACTCTGCTTCAACCTTTTGATGTCTTCAATATACACTCCTAGTTCACTCTTTATGTTACAGTTCTCAAGTTCAAATTAAACTGATGACTTCAGTACTATGAGGGAAAGGGAATTGCTGATGATTGCAATTCAGGGAAACACAAAGAACTTCCCATCCTGTACACTCTTAAGAGTTCTTGCCACTGTGTATTTTCATACACCTACTGAGGCCTGAGTTCCTTATGAACCTGAATTAACCTCCTGAGTTACCAATTATAGCAAACCATAATAATAATAGTAATGATTACTATTTCCTATGCCAGTGTCCCAGCGCATGGACTTGATGTGTATGTTAAACTGTAAAGAATGGGTCCATTTTTTTTTTCGTTTTGGGTCATACCCGGAGATGCTCATGGGTTACTCCTGGCTTTGCACTCAGGAATCACTCCTGGCTGTGCTCGGTGGACCATATGGGATGCAGGGAATCGAACCTGGATCGGCCGCATGCAAGGAAAACGCCCTACCCTCTGTGCTATTGCTCTCTTCCCTGTAAACAATGGGTCATGATGATGGAATCCAGGTTAAAGCATTAAATCATAACTAAGTAAATGGGTACAAAAACTACCCCTTGATCACAATTATCAGTGTCACTCTTTTTGTTTTCCTATGATTTTTGGTCAAACCCAGAGATGCACAGGGGTTACTCCTGGCTGTTCTTGGGGGACCCTATGGAATGCTGGAAATTGAACCCGGGTTGGCTGCATGCAATGCGAATGCCCTACCCGCTGTGCTATCACTCCAGCCCAGTGTCTCATTTTTGCTTGGACTCTGGTTTGAGGCAGAGACCCCTGTTGGCGGGGTTTATGATAGAGATCAACCAGGATGTTGCAGTGAATCCTTTGGAATGGAAAAAGATGCAAACCTCCACACTTCAGGCCTTCCTCTGTTATATTTTGAGGATTCACACCTGTTTTGCTCAGGCCATACTCTTGGGTCTGAACTCATCCATACCTGCGAGGGAGGACATAGATATCCTTATGGGGATCTGGACTTAGAATCTGGATCAGTCTTGTGCCATCAAGCACCTTCCCGCTGTATCAGCTCTGCACTGCACTGTTGTATTCAGATTTTTATTAGATTTCCCTTAACATTGAGGATAAATATTTCTGAAAAGTTTAGGATAATGTCCCTGTCATTATTCTGTAATAGGGTGGACTAGAGATAGTTGAAATGGACTTGACTGTGCACAGAAAGATTTCTGATCGTTCTATGAAAGGATGGAACAGGCCCCTTGATCAAAATGTTTTACAAATGGTGGGAACCTGGAAGAATGCCCAAACTCCTGTCTCAGCAGGCAATAACATCAGCTGTGATGACTAACTATAAAGGGTGTTCACAGTTCTGGATTTTACTCTTCTCATTTCAGTTATATTTGGAGAAAAGGTGACAAAACGTTGTGTTTGCAAGTGGTAAAATCTCAACCCTACTAGCCACCTGAATGACTCAAACCGTTTTTGGTCAGTTCAACAGATGAAAATGATCTACAAAATGATCTAGTACACTTTGGTGCCCAGTAGCTCCTATGTGCCTCCGTTCTTAGGGTTGGTCCATACATGGATTTATTTATTGAAGTATGTTTTATGTAATTCATCCCGTACTTGGCAGTTCTTAGGCATTTGTGTTGTTTTGGATGCCAGAAATGGAACTCAGGAAAACCATGTTTAATACAAGCATTAAACCATAGTATTAACCTCTTTCCCCATAATCTTGGTTGAAAACGTGTTTCTAGAGCTGTGTCCTGGGGTTTCATTGTAGGTTCTTATATAGTGTGTTTTCAAGGGGTAGATGAGGCTTAATTAATTAACTTTAATTAAGGCTTAATTAGCACAGCGGGTAGGGCGTTCGCCTTACAAGCGGCCAACATGGCCGACCCGAGTTCGATTCCTCCGCCCCTCTCGGAGAGCCCAGCAAGCTACCGAGAGTATTCGATATGCCAGACACAGTAACAACAAAGTCTCCAATGGAGACGTTACTGGGCCCGCTCGAGCAAATCGAGGATCAACGGGAGGGCCTTTTTAATTAATTTTCAGAGTGTTCAGGTACAGTGCTCTCTGATGTTCTTCCTAGCCTTTGCTCCTGTCCAGTGTCTCTCCAGCTCTCTGGGTTGCTGCTATGCCGGTTCCTCTGCATCTTCAGGGCTGGTTTCAGAGACACTTCAACCATCTTGATTAATGACTTCCCAGAGAAACTCATTGTTCCAGGACCCTTTCACAACCTACTTGCCTGTCTTACTTTGAATCAACCTGCTTTTGTTTTTATGATGGCTGTATTGGGGAGCATTGATTCTATGTTCAGCCAGTTAAGGGACTCCACCTTAACTTGCTGCCCTAAATTCTGTGACCAGCCCCTCCAGTACTTGCCTCTCCACTTTATGATTCGAGCTCATCCCCCTTGCACTGATTCACCTGGGCTGCCATAATGGTCTATCTACACTTGGAATCTGGCACTTTAAGGCTCCTTGGTAAAATGGATGATGTCACAGACGGGAGTCTTCCATGTAAACCTTTACTTCCTCACGATGTCAAGTGGATCAGGCCTTCTCCGGGAACGCATTTAAAGGACAAAGTGATACCTCGGTCGAAGGGGGGCACTGAAGGCCAGTTAGTGGTAGGACATGAGGATGTCTTACCTCCAGTGCCTGTAATGTGACCGACGGTATCATGTGAGCTTTTGGGGCACCTTTGTGGTTGTTTTTCATCCCCCCTCATCCATATCCATTCGGCTCCTGGGGTCTGCCTTGCTCCAGAGGCTTTAGGAGGATATAGAGCTTTGCTAGGTGCTCTGAGGGATTTTAGCACGGCACAGGGGTCTCGGGTGTTGAGTGCATTATCCTTGGGGGCATCTTCACTTCCAGCTCTGCGATGGGGCAGCATGGCCAGGATGCAGAGCTGATTATGGGGGCTATGGTTCTTGAGGATGCCGGACCTGCTGATGGCAGAAGTCTTGACCATCCCAACCTTCTCAACTGGGGTTGTGCCTGGCCCTGTCCTGCAGCTTTCTGTGTAGACATGTGTATGTAGAATTGCCAGATCACTTTGAGCGGCCGCTCCTCAGCCCCCAATGGTGAGGGACCCTGTTGAAGCCAGTCTCTCATTGGCACCTGCCAGGAGGAATCCTGGGGGCCTGGTCCTAGCATGTGGCTGAGGGTTGTAAATGAATAAATAAATGAATGTCGGGACTCAGAGTGATGGTCTTGGTGGCTGTTTGCAAAGTATTTTTTGAATTTTATTTCCTTCGTAAATACAAAGACTCTCTGCTCGACATGTTATCTGTTCAACTCCTCCCTCTCTATCTATCCCAGACCTGGCGACCCCCTGATGTCTGGATCACCTGATCCTATCCCAGAAACGAGGAAAAATGAACCTCTCTGACCAGAGAATTACCTGGTCAGGAATATTTGAAGCCTGGCCCTTTAAGGCTCTGGGCAACCGTGCACCTGACGTCACAAAATTCGGGTCCTTTATCGCCAGGCCTGGGCGGTCTGTGCGGAAGTGCCGGCGGGTCTCGGATCCCATGGTTGCAGAAGTTGAGGAGCGGGTGAGGGGGCACCCAGAGGGGCAGGGGGTGTCCCGGAATGTTGGTTTCCGCGGCAGCCGCCCAGTGGTCGCTCTGAGCGCCTGAACTTCCGCGTTCTCCGCCTTGTGGGCGGTCGGGTGGCTCCGTGGTGGTGGCCTAGGGTGGCGGCCCCTCATCCTGTCGCACCAAGAGCTCCTGCCGAGAGGTTTATCTTGTTTATAAATTGATTTTGCGGTAAACACACTCGTTTTCACTGAGTAGAACTTATTTAGAAAGATGCGTAAGGGGGGAACGCGGCCGCCCAAATTTGATCCCGGCCGCCCACAGCCTCCAATCACGACCTGGAGTGAGCCCAGAGCCCAGAGTAACCCCTGAGCAAAGCCCCCCAGCCCCCAAAGAAAATGTGGGTGGGTAGAGGAAGCACGTGGTCAAGGAGAAAAACGAATTTGAAGCGCTAAGGTCGTTCTGAAAGCTCCAGAAACAAGGACAATGACGGAACAAACAAAAATGAAAAAATTTTTTTTTAATTTTTTATGTGTTTTACGCCTTTACCTGTGCTTCTCAGGACTCCCTCCCTGGGGATCCAAGGACCCTTTGGGGTGTCGGGATGCGAGGCCAGCACCCTCTATGCTGACCCATCGCTTGGGCCCCTCACAAAGCAGGAAGTGCCAGAGCTAGAGGAAGCCTAAGACTCCCCCAGATCTGATGGGGCGTGTGAGGGCACCTCAGCGTTAATTTAGTGTCAGGGCGACGACCAGCACCTGGTCAGTCACAGAGGTGGGTGGATCATCCCAGCAGTGTATCCAGGACATCCCGTTACTGGCCCCCTGTCGTTCTTTAGGCTGATTGTGGAGTAGGGCTAAAGCGTGGGATTCCCTCATCAAAGGGACCTGGGGGCGCATTCTTTTTCCTCGTGGAGGGATGTTGAGCCCCACCTGGCAGTGTTCAGGGGTCAATCCTGGTGTTGCTCAGGGTACCCCATATCTGGGTCAGTAGCATGAAGGAAAAAACACCCTCCCCTCTGTCCTGTCATTCTTGGGGGGTGGCCAGGCTGGATGGGGGGAGGGTCGCAGCATATTCTTTATGTGCTTGGGGCTCAAACGCATTTGGCAGAGCCTTTGATTTTCACTGATTCTTGTGCATTCAGTGGGTTCTTTGAGTTCAGGAAGGTGGGGAGCTTCTCTTTCCTTTTTATTTATTTATTTTGCATTTGCGGTCACACCCAGCGAGGCATTATGGTTACTCCTGGCTCTAAATTCAGCACGCACTCCTAGTGGTGCTAGGAACCATAAGGGATGCCAGAATTAAACCTAGGTTGCAAAAGACATGCTCATTTGTCTATGCTGTCACTCAGGCCCCAAGGTGTGGAGCTTTAAGCCAACTCAGGTTGCGGTCTGGAGGGGTGCATCAGGGTGGTGCTACAGTGGGTCCGGCAACCAAATATGCAATCTTAGCAGGAAAGAGCTTGGGCACTTCCAGAGTGTGCCCTAAACCCTCTAATAATGCAATTTGGGATCACTATTGGCCACCACACCTTTAATCATTTAAATGAATTAATTATTCAGTCTGTAGGAAGTACAACGGCAAGACTCAGTTACTTCTCCTACCTTTGCACTCAGGGATCACTCCTGGCTGGGCTCAGGGCACCGTATGGGATGCCAGGATTCAAACTTGGTTTGGCCGAGTTTAAGATAAGCACATCACCTGCTATACAGTGTCTCCAATCTCTTTACACAGAAATTTCTTTTTTTTTATTTTTAAGGTCACACCCAGAAATGCTCAGGGTTTACTCAGGCTTTAGATTCAAGAATCACTCCTGCCAATGCTGGGGGACCATATGGGATTTCGGGAATTGAACCCCGGTTGGCCGCAGGGAAGGCATACTCCCTACCAGCTGTACCATCGTTCCAGCCCCAGAAATGTCTTCATTACTTAATTTATTGTACTTCTTTTGGCCAAAGAAGCACTCAGTGCTCAGGGGTTACTATTGGTTCTGAGTTCATGCATCATTTTTAGCAGTGCTGGAGTGGGTGAGCCTATGTCCTATTGCATATTGACCCCGGCTTACCTGCTTGAAAGAAAAGCATCCTATCAACTTATTAGCTTTGCTAACCCTATGTGATTATATTTCCTCAGAAAAAAAGAATTTTTACCTCACCTGTCCAGATTCCAAGCATATCCACTGTCCATCTCTCCAAGAATAGGGGTGTGCCCTGCTGTTGAAGTGAGTACTTGCAAAAAAGGCGTTTTCCAGGGACCAGCTGCAATAGGTTCTAAATGTCTCACTCTTAGGGGCTGGTGCAGTAGTATAGCCAGGAGGGCGTTTGTCTTTCTTGCGGTGACCAGAGTTATCCCTGCCACAACATCACTAGGTGATATTGTCCCCTGAGCATCACTAGGTATGACCCCAACCCCCTCACTTCAGAATTTGTCTTGACACATGAGCATTCTTTGAGCATCTTTTTGGAGTTGGAATGTTTCTCCTGTCTTTCCCTCTCCCCACCCCCCGCTCCATTGGCTACAAACTTGGAGATAGTCAGAGACTCTCCCCCTCTTGTGTCTGTGTGTCTGAGATGCAGGGGTAGCCATGCCATGTCCCGCAAAATAAATCAGGTGCTCAGCCCTCTGAACTCCTCTCCTTGGCTGTATCTCACTACTTGGGGAGCAGATGAGGTGAGATTTGGGGCCACACCTGGTGGTACTTGAGGTCTGTGCCCTGCTCTGTGCTCAGGGGACTAGTGGACACTAGATACCAGGGAAGGCCCTCTGGGCTTCCAGGTGGCTGGCATCTTCTTCAGTCTGGCGTTCTCTCTCCTGTTTATACCTTCATTGAAAGCTCTTGCATGTGAAATTTCTTGAGCCCTTTCAACAGATGGCTGTTAGGGGAAAATGAAGGACTTGGAGGCTCTGGGTAAAATTATGGACTTTAAAATCTCGTTTGGGCTAAATTTAATTTTTCTTTTCTTTTTTTTTCTCTTTTTTCTTTTTGGGACACAGCAGTAATGCTCAGGTGTTATTTCTGGCTTGGCACGCAGGAATCACTCCTGGCAGTACTTGGGGGACTGTATGTGATGCTGGGGACCAAACATATGCCCTGCCAACTGTTCTATCACTCTGACTACAAGTATAATTTTTCATCCTCTTTTTCTTTTATAAAATCACGTACCCACAGGAGTAAAATCATAGTCTGAAAACCTGGCCTGTAAGCTCTGAGCATTTCTGCATGTGGTCCCAAAACAAAACAACAAACCCAGACCGTTCAGAATATATTACTAGATTTCACACCTCTTCTGTTGGCAGTTAACTCCTCATTGCCTTTATTTGGGCAGGAGGAGGATTGGCTATGCGGGATTTTGCCAAACCCAGCAATGCTCCGGGATCACTCCTTGGCAATTCAGGTTGTGAAATTAAGTCTTTTGTGTTCATGACAAGTGTCCTCCCACTCACTGTCAGCTCTTTCGGGCCGCTGGAAACCTTTGAAATTGCAGCCTGTACTTCTGGCTCAGGTTTGCACCAGGAGGCCCCAGGTCCCAGCAACCATGTCCTGACCGCTATCTACCAGCTGGGCCTCATCCCTGCCCACTGCCTGTATCTTTCTCACAAGGTTCACATTATTTATATAGAATTTGAATTGCTGGGTCAGAGATAGGCCAGGAATGCAGGATGGGTCCATGCAAACAATCTGCCATGGTACAGTCTCCTGTAAAACGCAGGTTACCCCCAGCAGCACTCAGGTTAGCTCAAAGTTCTGCCACCTGTAGCGCCAAAATCCAAACCTGCATTCTACAAAACTGGTTGGTGGAGGTTGACTTGTGAACAAATTACACACACACACACACACACATATATAGATATACACACATGCACAAAAACACATATGTGTGTGTACACATATGTGTGTATGGTTATACCCTGTGGTTGCTGCCAAAAAATACTAAATGGTACTCAGTGTGGTGCCAGGGTATACAGGTCAGCCAGTACCCTACCAAACTATACTTCTGGCATCTAAATTTATTGATTTATTTTTGGTTGAATACACCCAATGGAGATCAGAGTTTACCCCAACTCGGTTCTCATTGATAATGCTATGTTTTGGGCCCCTGTGCGGTGATAGGGATTGAACCCTGGTCAGCTATGTGCCAGACAAGCAATTCAGGGTCTGCACTATCTCTGTAGCTATCATAAAAATGCTTTTGCTAAGTCGAGAAAGTTGTGTTCTTTTTTTCTGATTAACTACACAACCCCCCCCCTTTTTTTTTGCTTTTTGGGTCACCCCTGGTGATGCACAGGGGTTCTTCTTGGCTCATGTATTAAGGAATTACTCCTTGAAGTGCTTGGGGGACCATTTGGGATGCTGGTAATCAAACCTTGGTTGGTCGTGTCCAAGGTAAACACCGTACCCACTATGCTATCACTCCAGCCGCCCCACAGTTCACTTTTTTGTGTTTTTGTTTTCGGATCACAGCCAGAAGTGCTCTGGGCTTACTCCTGACTCTCCACTCAGGAGTCACTCCAGAGGGCCTGGGGGACCCTATGAGAAGTGGGGGTTTGAACAGGATTTACACGTTAACAGATGTTACTGGTCTCTCCTGGCGGCTCTCTCTCAACTGTCCACATTTGGTGCTCTCGAGCCACTTCTCCACCCTGGTTAGCAGTTGCTTTGGAACGATGAAAGTAGAACTAGGACCAGGCTGGTTGCTGATTAGGTGCACTTTATTCAGTCTCTTGTCTCTCCCAGCTCTATCCAACCCTCTCTCTAACTCGCTCTCCAGTGCTCTCTGTGACTCCACTCCAGTCTACCCAGCCACTCTTACTCTCAGCTCTCAGCCTTCTCTCTAAGGCGCAACCGTGTCCACTACCTCTGTGTCTCTTCTTCTCTCACTGTTTCGTTGTCATCCTGTTGTTCATCGATTGACTCATGCAGGTCCCAGTAATGTCTTCTTCATATCGCTGAGATTTTAAGAAGTGCCACATATGAGGTTCTTTCAGGGTCAGGAGAATGAGAACCATGATTGTTACTGGGTTTTGGCATATTGAATACACCATGGGGAGTTTGCCAGACTCTGTGATGTGGGCAGGATACTTCTGGTAGCCTGCCAGTTTTTCCAGAGTAAGACTAGATAATAAGATTTCGTGTGGCCACGCACTTCCCAGAGCAAGGTTTTATAGTCTTTGGGTCTTGGCCATTGATGGGATTACACGGCACCGGGGACAGTTGGTGGATTTAACGCATACATACTTGAAGATGGGAGATCTGGGTGGAGGAGGCCCAGTCCCAATACGAGCAGCTTGGAGATCTAAGCCCCAGGTCCTGCACACCTGGGTTCCTCTGCTGTTTCCTTAATGCATGAGGCTCGTCCAAACTTGTGGGACTGTGGCTCGAACCAGAGGTCTTTAGCTGTCGGCGCTCTGCTCGGGGTGGGGAGGGAAACTC
Source organism: Sorex fumeus (assembly GCF_029834395.1). Classification (NCBI taxonomy): domain Eukaryota; kingdom Metazoa; phylum Chordata; class Mammalia; order Eulipotyphla; family Soricidae; genus Sorex; species Sorex fumeus. Next base: position 3,530,571 of record NW_026606191.1, read on the forward strand.
AACACACCCTCCTCCAAAGCGCCCCAGTAAGACACCCAGAAGTGGAGGCAAAAGACTACACTGTTCTCTTCCAGGAGCATGATATTATAGTCTCTAGGTCTTGGCCATTGATGGGATTACACAGCGCCAGGGACAGTTGGTGGGTGTAACACCTACATACTGGAAGATAGGGGATCAGGGTGGAGGAGGACCATCCCTTTTCTAAGTCTCCTTCATTCCCCCTGTCTCCCTGAAGCTGCTCTTTTTCTTCTCTCACCACAACCCCAATCCATGCCTCCCCACCGAAAACACAATGAAAAATGGTTTTCCAGACTTCCCCATCACCTGCAGCCCACGAAGGAAAAGCAGCCCTAAAGGTGTGTTACTCCTCTCCTTAGAACAGCAACTTAATTGACATATTTAGTTTTACTTCCTAATGATTAACATTCTGTATGGACACAGTAATAGACACTTTTACGCTTGTTGGTGACTCTCCTGGGGACTTCTCTCCACAGATTCAGACTCAGGCCGGATCAATCATTCCTAATACCAGGAGCGTCCAAGTATAGTTGTTACTTTTTGATTCATGACAGAATTTGTCCATGACCAGGCTCTTATAGATAAGCATTATGGTATTTTCGCCAGGCCCATTTCGATGCCAGGGTAGCTAGCTCACCACATGCCCTGGATCCATCTATTCCCTCATCGGACCCTTCTTTTGGGGATCGAGGAAGTAAGAGCAACTGAGGCTTCAGTCAAAAGAGCAGATGTCAAGGAGGTAATATTATCTGGAGACCATCAATTCTCAAGTTCAGGCTTCTCTTTGTAACTCTCTTCCTGTATCCATACAAAAAGCAATTGTTCTGAAATAGCTAATCATGCAAAAGAGATTAAGGAGAAGAGAAAGACAATATTTACAAGTCAAATCTGATCAGGAGACAAAGGTAATTGAAAGGTTATGGGCAATCAGTAAACATAAGCTCTCACCAGCCAGGGAGCAAGGGCAAACCACTATTATCCTACAATACCTGGTGATCCTCAGTGGTTTCTCCTGACTCTGCACTCAAGTATTATTTCTGATGGTGTTCCGGGATACTCTACAGGATCCTGGGGATTGAACCTAGGTTAGACATGTGCAAGCAACACCCTACCCATATCTACAGTTTCTCTGGTCTCAATTGGACAGTTTAGATGCACATAACTGTTCCCAGAATGTCGTTTGAAAGGATGGAAGGAGCGCTCCGATGAAATTTTTTATAAGTGGGAATATGGGTCAGGTCCCAAGCTCCCCACATCCCAGTAGACCATTCTGTTTACTGGTTCGGTTTACTCACAAGGTTGGTCACATTCCTGGATCCCACCCATGCCACTTTACTAATATTAGAGGTAAAAAAGGAAATATTTATGATTGGATACAGCAAAATTCGATCCATTTATTAGTCAGATGGTGCTCAGGGGACCATTTGGAATTCTGGACATTGTACCTAGATTGACTGCATGCAGCGCACTGTACTAACCTGATACTCTCAGTTTGAAATCATGTTTCTGAAACTGCCTCCTGGGGTTTTCTTTGTAGCTGAGAGTCCACTGCTCACGTGTTATCAAGGGGTAGAGCGTTGGCCGGATATTGGTCTCCGATGTTCTTACCAGTCTTTGCTCCTGTTCCATGTCTCCAGCTCTCTGGGTTTCTACTAGGCCAGTTCCTCTCTGAATCCCCAGGGTTGGCTTCGGAGTCACTGCTTTCATCCCCATCTGGATTTATTACTTTCCCAAGAAACTCATTGTCCCGTACCTTACCAGCTACCTACTTGCAGAGCTTGAATTCTTTTGACATGAAAACTCTCATGGCCTAGACTAATAATTGGAATCCTTCTCTGTTCTTCTACATGGAATCAGCCAGCCCTGGTGGAATGTCTCTTTCTGCACACTGATAAAGGCTCAAGTGAGCATTTTCACCCTCATCCCCACAGGGATGCCGAGACAGGTGGGATGTCTTTTGAGGGTGATCAGAAGATCACTCTTCCCATGTCCTCAGCACTATAACTTTCCCATAGAAGCCCATATTGGACAGAATCCCCAGAAATGTAAACACTGAGGACAAACTTTGTAGTCCAGCATCACCCCAGTGGGACTATGTGAACATCGACGCAGGAGAGAAACCGTTTAAGTGTAAGGACTGTGGGAAGGCCTTTGATGGATCCTTATACCTTACGAACAGGAGATTTCCTACTGGAGAGTCCGTATGCATGCAATGAATGTGCTGTGGCCATTCTCTGACTCATACATCTTAGTATGCACGGAAAAAGTCACACTGGAAAGAAACCATATGCATATACAGAGTGGAAAGTCTTTGCTTATTCCACAAGCCTTAGTACAAAGAAAAACTCACACTGGAGAGATAACTTATACTTGTGAGCAATGTAGGAAGGCCTTTGCTTATTACTGAAGTCTTAGTTTTCATAATTTCTGTTTCGTAGAAAACCCTTATATATGTGAGGTAGGTGGAAAGGCCTTTCATTTCTTCTCAGGTCTTTCTGAGCATAGGAAATTTCATACAGGAATGAAACACAATTTGTGTCACTACTGTAGGAGAGTCTTCACTTACTATTAAAACTTTTGTCCATAAGAAAACGCACATTGCAGTGAATCCATATATATATATATATATATATATATATATATATATATGTATATATATATGTAAGGAGTGTGGCAAGGCCTTTGCTTATTTCACAGTCCTTTTGTGACAGTGAATTTTTCATACCGGAGACAAACCTTATGTTTGTAAAGACTTTGGCAAAGACTTCACTTCCCCTAACTCCTTATTAAACATAGGAAAATTCATACTCGAAGAAAACATATGTAGGGGTGTGGGAAGATTTTTCTCAACCCTCAAGCTTTGCTGTGTGAGAAAAATTTATCATGGATTGAGGCCTTATATATGAAATGACTGCAAATGACTGCAGGAAGATTTTGATGCAATTGGCATAGCTTTCTGAACAGGAAAATTCACAGTGCAGAGAAACCTCATAAGTGTAAGGGATGTGGAACGGTCTTCAGTTTGTCTTCAGCCCTTACTGCGCATGTGAAAAGTCATTTTTCAGTGAAACCTTATATCTGTCAGTAGTGTGGGAAGGACTATCCTAGATCCTCAGGCCTTATGCATAGGAGAAATCACACTGGAGAGAATCTATATATAAATATACATACTTATATATATGTAAGAATATACATATATATTTATGTAAGAACGTGGAAAGTGCATTATTCGCACCTGTGATTTTAACGCGAATCCTGGAGAAAATCCTGTAGGTAAGGAATATAGGAAGGCCTTCATGCTCCCTCAGGCTTTAGTAAATATAAAAGTTATGCTGGATCAATCACTTCCATAATAACAATGGCCGGCGTCAGAAGAGGACCCTGAGGTAATACAATTTTAGTTTCAACAAGTGGGTGGGGATTGATACAAAAGTACAATAAGGAAGGAAATAATCCTGTTATATGTGAAAGCTTCCTCTGATACTAGTACATTAAGTGAAAGGTACTTGCTGATTATCCTCTGCACCATGGTTATGACAATGTCCTGGCATGTGGACTTCCCAGTATGTTAACTGGTAAATAATGGTTCTTAGTGATAAAGCAAGGTGGAAGGAATTAAATAAGAAGTAAATAGGTACAGACATTGCATTTTGCTGGGTACTGTCAAGACTCACCATGGTTTCATTCTTTGCTGTGACTCTGACTTGGCTCAGAGGCCCTGGTTTGCAGAGGATCATGGCAGAGATCAACCAGGATGCTATGGTGAGCCCTTTTTACGTTGGATAGACAGCCAAAGCTCCATTCTTCAGGCCCTTCTGTGTTATGTTCTGGGAGTCACATCCTGCTGTGCTGTCCATAATTTGTGTCCAGGTCAGCCACATGCACGGAAGCATTTCACTCGCTGTAGCATATCTGCACTAATTGTATTCAGTTTTCCATTAGATTTACACAAACATTGAGGGTAAATGTTTTGAGACTTACACTTTGGAAGCAGTAAAATCCTAACTATCTCTTATATACACCAAAATGGGACCATATAGAATCCAGATGATTGAACCTGGGTCAGCAGCGTACAAGGCAAATACCCTATCCACTGCTTTCGCTCCAGCCAACCAGCCTTACACATTTACCTGCATTTTCCTAGTTGTTCTCTGCACAGCTGCAGCTGGTGTCTGGCCCTTTAAGGCTGCTTGCAGAAGCGGAAGTGATGTCACAGCAGGGCATTTACATGTTTGTGTGCAAGACTCTGGATCAGGCGTCCATTTGTTGCTCAGGTGAGGGGTGAAGTGGCTGTCTCGAGTGGAAGGGGTCTGTGAAGGCCTCTTTCATGGCAGGACACTAGTCGCCTCCCATGAGCACCCCGCCCTGCGCCTCCTGGTCTCTGCACTGAGGGGCGGGGCCAAGAAAGCTCTAAGGACACTTTCAAGCTCCTTTTTCAGTGGATATCCCGGTGGTTCCTGAGGCACGGCAGGGTTTGGTGGGGGATGCGAGCTTTGGTGAGTGCAGTGGGGGCTGTGCCAGGTTGCAGGGGTCACGGGTATGAGTGCGTCGTTCTGGGGATCCTCTGCAGCTCCGCCGTGGGGCTGTGGCGGGTGGGTGCAGGGCCGAGCGTGGGGCCTGCAGAGCATTGGGGCTGGGCCGTCCTGACCCTCCCAGCACGGGAGTGTGCTGGGCCCTGTCCAAGACACTGGCCACAACCTCTCTGCTGTAGGACCTGCAGATTCACTTACAGGACCTGAGAGATAGCACAGCAGTTAGGGCGTTTGCTTTGCATCTGGCCCACCCAAGATCGATCTGCAACCTCCACGAGGACGGGTGCCTGAGCGCAGAGTCAGAAGTTTCTCGTCCATATCGCCGGTGGTGCCTCCAAAACTATAAAAGGACTGTTCATTTTTGAGGGGCAGGGGGGCAGCTCCCAAATGGCAAATGACACTGTAGCCCTCGGTCCCTATTCATTAGTAGCCTTGATTTCCAGACCATCCCTTGGGCATGGTTCTTGGGGTGGTTGCGGTTTGCAAATAAAAATTTACCTTGGGGCTATTTTTGGTTGTATTTTGGGTACATATGTGGAATCTCAGGGCTTGCTTCAGCAGCAGCACTCTGGAATTCTTTTTTTTTTTTTTAAGTTCTTTATGGGTCATGTGAGATGCCGAATATCGATCTGGGTCAGCATGGGAAGCGCCCCTCCGAGCTTACTATCTGTGATTCCACATTGTTGTTTTTTTCTAATGTAGAATTTCTGTATCCTAAAATCAACCTGAATATTGCACCCGGACTCTTCCTCTCTCCCTGATCAGGCAAAACTCGGCTATTACACTGAGTACTGAGAGTTGCATTCAAATAATGTCTGGGCATGTACTGCGTGCCTTTGGTGGCTATAATTGGTCTCCCCACCCTGGCCGGTGAAGGGTGACAGAGGATCGAAGAAGGAAACAGGGGCCAGGCTGTTGGTGATCTGCTGGATATTAACCCAAAGTGTTTTAGTCTTCATCTCTGAAGTGTCCCTTTTCCTCCTCCCAGAGAAGCTTATCATGTCCTTGCTAACATCCCTAATTTAAAGTTTATTTTTAACATTTCCTTTGTATTTTCCCTCCTGTTGTCTCAGTTTCCCAGGTCAGTCTTGATAACTTATAAACCATAACTTTCTGGTAATTCTCAACTTTGTATTTGTACTGCTTTGTAGTTGAAGTGCTGTGTATTTGTACCTGCTTTTATATTTCCCCTATAGATTATTTATGTTTTAACTATACAGAATGTTCTTTGGTTAAACAGAGTAAGACCATCAATGCTATGCTCCTAATATTTGGGAGTTGATTGACTATGAAATAATCTTCTCCAGGGCATAATTGCTTGGTAATCATTACTTGACTCGGGCTTCAGTTGCTGTAGTTCCTAACACCCCAATAAGGAGGTTCTGCCGTGGGACTTGGATGGACCCGGGGCAAGTGGCAAAACTACCCTGGCTTCGAAATGAATATTCTAGAAAGCACGTATGCATGGTCTTGATGCAAACTGTTACAACATTAGAGACAGGACCCCCATGGGGAAGGACAAGTTGAACTTGCCTAAGGAATTAGTCTGGGATTTACAGTAAAAGCCTTGCTTGCTCTCAGAGCCCAGAGAAGTAAGTGTTAAAAGCCTTATTTGCTCTGGGGCTGGAGAGATAGCACAGCGGGTAGGGTATTTGCCTTGCACACGGCTGACCTGGGTTTGATTCCCAGCATCCCATATGGTCCCCTGAGCAATGACAGGAGTAACTCCTAAGTGCAGAGCCAGGAGTACCGCCTTGTATCACCGTGTGTAACCCAAAAAAGCAAAAAAAAGCCTTTTTTGCTGTCAAAGCCCAGAGAACTAAGTGTTGGGATCTTTGTCTCTTACTTTGTTTATCAAAACAACTACAAGTGATAATAACTTTTACAACTAGAGGAAAAGATAAGAGACAGAGTGTCTCCTTGGGTGAATCTCCCCATGAGAATTTCCTCTGCCAAATATTTATCTGTGTAAATGATCAGTCATTCCTATGTCCTTACCTCATGCCCCCTCAGATGTTCTCTAAGTATGGTAGCTGTTCTGCAATAAACAGGTAACTTTTACCATCAGGCTGTGATTTTCTGTCTTCCTTTCGCTCTGTCTCTGTTGGGAAGTGTTCTGGAGTTGTGGAGGCAGCACTGGGCCACCAACACCTCACCGCACCCCCACATTTTACGTTGTGGACTCACAGTGATTAGTTGCTCTTTATTCCGTTCTCCTACGTACATATACCAGTGTCCCACTGCTCCTCATTTCCTCTCCTCACCTCTCTTCCACAGCCTTTATTCTCCAGTCCATTCCACAGAGTTAGGGGTAGCAAATACACAGAGATGTGGTTGTACAATCAAAGGATGTAAAGCCCTTCCCTCAGGGGAAACTTCTAGGCCAAAAATCTAACCCGAAGGAGAGATCAGCTCAAGGGCAGGATTTTCTCTAAGGACATATTTTTTATTGCTTATTCCATATTCATTGAAACAGTCATCTTAAATTTACACTTACTCTTTCTGTTCATTTTGAATGGACACAGTAAGAGATCTATAAAGTTTATAGGGTGTCTCTATTGGGGATATTTCCTATAGATCCCAGACTGAACTCCCCACGACAGGTTAGTCCTTTCTAACCACAGCAGGATTCTTATCCAGTTGCTTATGTTTGGGAATTCTTATCCAGTTGCTTATAATGGAATTTGTTATGGTGCTTAACTGTCCCTTTTCGATGCCAGGGTAGCTCACAGCTCTCCTGGGTCCATTTAGTCTCTTGCTTTTGGGGTACTAAGAACAAAGGGCAGCTGAGGCTTAAGTCTCATAAACATGACAATGCCCAAGAGTATATAGTATCTGCAGTCAATTAACTCTGAAGTTACAAAAGCATAATATTGCCTTCCTTTGTCTATACAAAGCTGAGGGCTGGGGGCATGGCTCTGCTACAAGTCGCTTAGGCTTACTGAGTAACACCCATCCCAATCCTCCCAGCACAATCTTCCCATCCTGGGACTGCACTGGTCCTTGTCCAGGATCAAAAAAGGATATTTGTCTAAAGTAAACTGCAGAGGATATAAAGGAAAGAGAAAGTCAACATTTCACCTCCAAATACAAAATCCAGAGATCTCTGAAGAATCTGACTTTACAATTCACAGGTTGTGGTTATGGGAAATGGGTGATTAACGTATAGGGGAAGCAGAGCACAGGGAAGTTAAAGATACATACTAAGGAAATGGGAGTGATTGGTATGAGTGTTACTCAGTAAGCCTAAACTCCTTGTAGCAGAGGAGAAATGATGAACCAATGTTAAACCTAAATTGTTTAGAACTAGAATCCAACCAGGGTAAAGGGTTTTGTTTTTATAAGCAAGAAAGTTTTGGTTTTCCAGGAGTAGGGACATTTGCTCAGGAATCCCACTGGGTGTGCTAGGAGTACGTTTACTTAGGGCCAGAGCCATAGTACAGTGAGTAAGGACTTAAGCATTCAAGCAATCGACCCAGGTTCTATGCTGTGCATCCCATATGGTCTGTACCAGAGTGATTCCTGCTTGTATAGATAGGAGTAAGCCCTGAATCTGCCGGTTGTGGCCCCGAAACAAAAATCACACAAAGTCACACTTATATTTACACATATATATGCACAAACAATGGTGAAAGAACAATAGGGATTCAGGAGAAACTGTGAGATTCTGTAGCAGGGATAGATCAAAAATAGGGGATTTTTTTCTTTTTTTGGATCACACCTGGCGATGCACAGGGATTACTCCTGGCTTTGCACTCAGGAGTTACTCCTGGCAATGCTCAGTGGACAATATGGGGTGCTGGGAATCGAACCTGGGTTGGCCGCGTGCAAGGCAAATGCCCTACCCGCTGTACTATCTCTCCAGCCCCAAGAATAGGGGATTTTTAAGGACCAGAAATTTGACTCTTTTAATGTTTCACTCTCAAATTTGTCTTTGTACATCATTTTCCCCCCCTTCGGTAGAATTTGCCTTTTTTCTTGTTATAGTTTTCACCACAGCCTACAGTGCTCAGTGTTTACTCTTATCTCTGAGCTCAGGGATCATTTGACAAGAGTCAGGGTAACATGTATTTAGATATCATTGTTTCGATGTTAGGTGACAATGCAGAATCAGGGGACTTCTCCTTACCCCCAAGCCCCTAGTGTGTGAGGGACCAGTCAAGCATTTGCCTCTCCACTCCTTAATTCGAGTCCACAGATTCACCTGGGTGGCAAAAAGGTTCTCAGTGCCTAGACTCTGGCTCTTTAAGGTACCTAATGGAAACGGAAGTGATGTCATAAGTGACGTCATAAATGTCATGGTTCATTTTCCATCCCTGACTCAGAAACTGGGGATATTGCTCACTTGGCAAAGGGCAAGTAAATTTGCACCCCATCCTGGAAGGGGGACTCTGAAGAAGGATATAGTTGCAGGATTCAAGCAACCTCCTGTGAGTACCTTGCGCCTTCCCGTTTCCTCACTCTGAGCTGAGGGGCCGAGACAAATTGGGGGCAATTTTGCGCTGGTTTTTCACTTGTTCGCCAACATCCAGGTGTATCGTGAGGTGTGATGAACTTTTTAGGGGGACACAGAACGTTGGGGGTGAAGTGGGGGCTGTTTCAAGGTTCAGGGGTGACAGTTGTGAGTTCGTGATTCTGGCGTGCCTCTTTTGCCACGATCGTTTGCAGCCTCACGATGGGGCAACAGTGGTGAATGCGAGAATCATCCGAGGGCTTGGCTATTCCAACCGTCCCAGCGGTCCCATGTTTGAACCATCAGTCCTAAGCTTGCTTCTGTAGAATCTCCAGATTTGAGGGGCAGAGCTTCAGCCCCTCCAGCTAATGGTAGGAGACCTGTTGCTGGTCATTTTCATTGTCTGCCGTGAGAGCCGCAATCATGCAGGGTATGTGAGAGGGAAGGGGGCCTGCAGGTTGCTGAGGTTTGCCAAAGAAAATGTATTTGGGGGGTATTTTTGGTTCTTTATATTTTAAGGGGGAGAGAGGGCACATACCCGGAGATGCTCATGACTTACTCGAGTCTCTAAGCTCAGGTATTGTCCCTGGCACAGCTAGGGGCCATATGGGATGCAGAGGATTGATCGGTTCATCTAGTCAAGCGCCCAATTCACATTACTGCCATCTAACCACAATACTTGTATATCTTTTTTTAGGTTCATGAATTTCAGCTCCCTCACATCAAGCTGCAAAGCACCCCTGACTCTCTATCTCTCCCTGAGCAGACAGCACCTGCCATTGTGGTAAATACTGAGGTCCCCGGGACAGAGTGCCCAGGTGCATGTCCTTGTCCACCCTGTAAGCGAGTGTTGAAGGTTTGTCCACTCTAAGTCACATCGTGGAGCCACATTCCAGGCTACCGTTCCCAGGGAGCAGCACTGCTGCCAGCCTGCAGGGAGCGCTAGTATTTGGGAGCTCTTGGCCTGAGAGTCCGCCCCTGGCATGGCCTATAGAGACTTTCCTGTGGGAGCCAGAGAAGAATCCGGGGATCAGAGAAGGCTTTCTTTCCCTCGCCTGTAGCATGGGCCTAGGCTCCTCTCCTGAAGTGCAGCACAGATGCCAACAAAATTTGCATCCCTAGCGGAGACAGGAGCTTCTGACATTGTCTCCCAGAGTTGGAATTGTGAGGCTGTGCCCGAGGGTGTGGCTGGTCTGAGCTCAGAAGTGGGAGGAGGTGCTCCTCTCTGGTGCTCACTGTTCTGACTTCTCCAGGTCTTTGCACGGAGCCTCCTGCTGATCCTCAGAACAATAGTGACAGTAGAAGATGGTGACGCGGCTTCTGATAAACCGTTCCCAGGTACTAGTAGACGGATAGAATGACATGAGGTAGAACCAGGAGTGCCCAGGCTTCCTGGGTCATCTATTTGGGTTTATTTTGGATAGATTCCAAGATGAGACTTCCGATTGGACTGTCCCATTCTGCTGTTTGAAGCTGCTTTTTGTGTATGTTCATTTTGTTTTATTTGGCTTTGGAGCCGACCCAGTGGTGCATGAGTATTACCAAAGCTCAGTGCTCAATGCTCATTCCTGACAGGTCTAGGTAACCAAAGGGATGCTGGAGGTCCAAAGGTTTCATCTTGGGTTTTCTGTTTTATTAGGGGTGGCAGAGCAAGGATTCTCGCAATCATTCCTTGTGCTGCACTCTGGCATTGCCCCTGGCATTACTTTTGGGACCATTTGGGATATTGGGGATCGCCAGTCCTACATGCTGTCCCAGGAACAGCTGTCCTGTTACGCCAACCTGCTGCTTCGGCTTCTTTTGCATTGTTTTTGTCATCAGCTGGCCTCTTGACTCTGTGCTCTGGATTCACAACAGACTGGCCTCAGAGCACTCTGGGGTGTGCTGGCCCCGTTTGTGCCCTGGCAACTACAGTGACTTGGGCCCCCAGACTTGCTTTTCTCATGTTTTGTCCTTCCTACTTTGGAGAGACTACCTGCTCGGTCATACAGTCTTGCGTTCACATAATCTTGTGTGTGGATTTCTGGGCATGCGCCGATCCCAAGGAGAAAGAGCCAAGGGTCTCTGAGGCCAGTAGAGATTTTGGGGTCTAGAAACTTCTACCTTCTTTGAGCGGGATTTGGGCGGTCCTGAGCAGTGAGTTCCTACAGGCACACATGCCATGCACTGCTCTGAGTAGTTGTCTATATGGACTGTCGAGTTCTCAATCCTAGTGGTCATGTGCTGTGGGGGTATATCGGTAAGCGTGCAGTGGTTTTTGCTACACCCAGGATAGCCTTTTGGATCATAAAAGTCTCTGTTCAGGTGATCCTCTCTACAGTGCTCACTGGAACAGTGGTGCTCGAATTGGCCGGGGGGTTACCAGGAAAGGCAGATACATCCAAGAAACTTCTGTATAACTTCCTCCCACTTTAGCAGATCAAGTTGCCGTATGTGATTTTGGGGGCCCGTCAGTCATGCGTGTGCATGGAGGCTGGTTCATTCGGAGTGGAGAGGCCCAGCGACAATATAGTAACCTGGGACCTGGCCTCAGAGTAGTGGGAATGAGGCTAAGATAGACTCTGACTCCCACACTCTCCGTGTGCTGACTCAGGACGCAGTGACCTTCCATGACGTGGCTGTGAACTTCACCCCAGAGGAATGGTCATGCCTGGAGACCTCTCAGCGGAAGCTGTACAGGGACGTGATGCTGGAGACCTACCAGAATCTGCAGGCTGTCGGTGAGAGCAGTGTGCAGCCAACCCTGTCTGAACAGACCCGCGTGGGCTCCCTGGGGTTGGGCGGCAGCTGCATGTCCAATAGTAGCTCTGTGACGGGCTGGGATGTTGGACAGCCGTGCAGTAGCTCTTCCCTCCCTCTTTTTTTTAGTCTTCACCTGTGGATACTTAGGCCTTACTCTCAGCTTTATCCTCAGTAATTTCTCGTGTGGGGTAGCCGGATCCTATAGTGTGATTCATATCAACCCGTTTCGACTGTGTCCATGGGAAGATCCCTATCTGCCCAGTTATTGCTCAGTTCCCTTTAAATAGTTCTATCCATTGGTGCATCAATTTACTTTGTGTACTACACGAACTTTTGTGTGTTTAATTGGTTTTGCTGTTGCCTTTGTTTGGGGAGAAGGGCACAGTCCACAGTTCTCCTGGCGCTGTGCTAAAGGATGACTCCTTAGAGTGCTCAGGGGCCATGGGGTACCGTGGGCTGAAACCTCTTGGCAACTTAAAATGTTGGTACCTCACCCCCAGTACATTTGCACCAGTCACTCAAGTCAGATGTTTTTTGCATTTTCTTTTTCCTTAGGGATTAGGGATTATTTCTGCCTGTGTATTCAGGATACATACCAGGCCTTGCTCCAAAACCATATGGGCTGCCTGGGTTCAAACCCACATGTGTGTCCAGCGCTTCTGTCCTATGTGCTGTACTATCTCTTTTCCATCACAGGGAATTTGATATCTCGTCTCTCAACTCATTAGAAACTGCCATATTTCAGTGTTTGGATTTACTTCTAATGGTTCTTGTGAGACTTCAGCAGGACTTAGGGTTTGCTCCTGGACTCTGCACTCAGGGATCACTCATGGCTGTCATGAGGGACCCTAGGTGATATCGGGTTTCGCAACTGGATTGTCCGTGAGAAACTCCTGCTCTGCTATCTTTCTGGATACATTTTTCAGCTTAAAAAAATAAGGGTCTCTTGCCACCCTTGGCCATATCCAGATTTATTATGCACTTAGTTTTACTGAAATCTGTGATGAGGTCATGAGGGGCTCAGGAAACTCCATGTGCTGCTGGGCCTAGAAAGACAGTACAGGGAGGAAAGTGATTTTCATGCAAGCAGCGATGTGTGTTAAATCCCCAGCATCCCATGTCATCCCCGAGCACCAGCCGCAGTGATTTCTGAATACAGAGTCAGGAGTCAACCCTGAGCATTGCCAGGTGAGACCCCAAGCAAGGCAAAAATCAACAACATACTGTGCTGATCCCCCTGTCGGCCATACACAAGGTCAGGTCTAGAGTATTTGTGGTATTTTCTTGGGTCTTACCTCTCGAATAACTAGAAATATGTGGCATTTTGGAAATGGACATTCTGTTCATGCTTTTCAGATATATGCCCACTTGTATCAGGAAAACATGGGAATTTTCCTGTCACCTTTTCCCTGTGACTTATCCATGCCTCTGTGTCTGTTGGGGCAGGGCACTCTGGGATGAAGCCTGCGGTGATCTCCTGGCTGGAAGGAGGAGCCCTGAGGTCGGGGAGGAGAGGCGTGTGTGCGGGTGAGTGTCTGATGACCCTTCCTGGCTCAGGCCCTGTGCAGTGTATGGGTGCGCTGAGCATGTAGGAAACACGCTGCTGAGACCGGGGCCTTGGTGTCCTGGATCCTTGGGTCTGTGCCGCACTCACGCTGCTCTTCATTCCCCTGGACTGTCAGTCACAGAATGATCCTGTAATTTGCTTCCATGGCTTTCGAATAAGTTAGACCATAACAGAGCTAGTTTGGATCTGAACGATATTACAGCAGGGAGTGCCTTGCAGTACCTGAAGGTGACCTGTTCAATAGTTTGTTCAATAACCTGGTTCCCCAAACATTACCAGGTCTACTCAAAAAACAAAAACAAAACCTAGTGTATAATTGCCAAGATCCTCAGTTTTCCACTACCCAAATCTTTTCTTTAGTGTGGGACTCTTTGGACTTTTAGAACCACAGAGATGTACTCTTAACTACATGGCATCATTATGCTACATTTTTTGACAAGTGCTTGAATTGCATGTTTTGTTCAGTTTCAGAACGGAAACCGCAACTTCAGGATTTGGCATTACAGCACTTTGATTTGGGAATGGGGTCAGCAAGTACGAGTGAGTTGGTAAGATTCGCTAAATCAGAATAAATATTATTATGCCAGCAGGAGTGGACCAAGTATGTGATTGTTAAGGTGGAAGGCTGGGAATGGCAGGGAGGAATTCCAAAGCCTGATGCTTGGAGTAGAGGACCCTTAGCTTCACTACGTACTGAAATAAACCATGTATAAAAATACTGTGAGTTTTGATTTGCTTGACAGTGGTAGTCGTTTTGAAAGCTAACTGGTGCGCACTAGAGAGGGTGCAGTGAGAAATATACTTTCTTTGCACATGCATGGATGGTCCTTACCCAGCACAACTTATAGACAGCATAGACCCACAGAACTGATCCTAGACACTGCATGGTGTGCCGCTCCACCCACCCAACCCCCAATAAATAGAAACTACAAAACAGAAAGAACAAAAAACTTCATTGATTCTGAAAGCCATCACTTGTGGTGAGAGCTTTGCAATGGCCACGTGGTCTGTCTCAGCTGTGTGGCGATGCAGCGTTGACTTCACCCCTGCATCACAGGTTCCACACGGAACTTTAACCAAACCCACATGTGGATCTATTTCATTTTCTCTTGAAATAGACGCTTCCGTTTTCTATAGAAGGAATTATTTCCAGTTGTATTTCTTCATTAATTTAAAGGGGAGAAAGGCACAGAATTTATTGACTCTGCATCCATCAATTTTGTGTGTCCAACTTATAGTAACATGAAATTATTCTATTGTATGACAATTTATATGTCGGTAATTGCATGTGTGTGGTGAATATGTGTGAAACCACAGCTGAAGGGCTCAGTTTTTTGTCAGGAAGACTCAGTGAATAAGTCAATAATTAGAATCCTCTGTTGTTCTACAGGAAACGTGCAACCCCGAGTGGAATGTCTCTGATCCTACACTGTGTGACAATGTCTCTAGTGAGAAATCCTACCCTCAGCCCCATGAGGACGCCGAGACAGGCGGGATGTCTTCTGAGGGTGGTCAGAAAGGCGAGAGCTACCTCACTCTGAAGAAGCCCTCTCCTGTAAAATGTTCCTTGGAGTGCGTTATTCTCAGTTCACAGGCAAAAAATTCCTCAATGGGGCACCTGCTAGGGAGAGGAGCACTGTTTATAGTGAGTCCCTCACAGCAACATACCCTCAACCACAGTCACCGTGAGCAGAACCCCTCTACATGTAAAGAATGTGGCGGAGCCTCCCCATGTTCTCAGTACTGTGGTGTTCCCTTAGAAAACCACAGTGGACAGAATCCCCAGAAAAGTCAGCCCCGAGAACAAAGTGTGAGTCAAGGGTTACCCCATCATGACCATATGAATATAAATGCAAGAGTGAAACCTTATACATGTGAAGAATGTGGAAAGACCTTCAATAGATCAGCGTATCTTATTTTGCATAGGAGAATTCATACAGGAGAGAAACCATATAAATGTCAGACTTGTGGGAAGGCCTTTATTCAGACCTCAGATCTTAATAGACACATGAAAACTCATAGTGGAGAGAAGCCTTATATATGTCAGGAGTGTGGCAAGGCCTTCACTCAGTCATCAAGCCTCAGTAGACATGCAATTATTCACACTGGAGAGAAATCTTATAGATGTAAAGAATGTGGAATGGCCTTTTTTTGGGCCGCAAGACTTACTTTACATAGGAGAAGTCACACTGGAGAGAAACCGTATATATGTAAGGAATGTGGGAAGACCTTTGCTGTAGCCTCAAGTCTTAGTGTACATAGGAGAATTCACACTGAAGAGAAACCGCATATATGTAAGGAATGTGGAAAGGCCTTTGCTGAATCCTCAACACTTAGTATACATAGCAGAATTCACACTGGAGAGAAACCGTGTATATGTAAGGAATGTGGAAAGGCCTTTGCTAGCGCCTCAGGACTTAGTGTACATAGGAAAATTCACACTGGAGTGAAACCATATATATGTAAGGAATGTGGAAAGGCATTTGCTAGAGCCTCAGGACTTAGTGTACATAGGAAAATTCACACTGGAGTGAAACCATATATATGTAAGGAATGTGGGAAGGCCTTTGCTGAATCCTCAACACTTAGAATACATAGCAGAATTCACACTGGAGAGAAACCGTTTATATGTAAGGAATGTGGAAAGGCCTTTGCTAGAGCCTCAGGACTTAGTGTACATAGGAAAATTCACACTGGAGTGAAACCATATATATGTAAGGAATGTGGAAAGGCATTTGCTATATCCTCAGGACTTAGTTTACATAGGAAAATTCACACTGGAGAGAAACCGTATATATGTAAGGAATGTGGGAAGGCCTTTGCTGTAGCGTCAACTCTTGGTGAACATAGGAAAATTCACACTGGGGAGAAACCATATATATGTAAGGAATGTGGAAAGGTCTTTGCTTGGGCCTCAACATTTAGAGATCATAGGAAAATTCACACTGGAGAGAAACCGTATATATGTAAGGAATGTGGAAAGGCCTTTGTTAGAGCCTCAAAACTTACTGTACATAGGAAAATTCACAATGGAGAGAAACTTTATATGTAAGGAATGCGGAAAGGCCTCTGTATGTCCTCAATACTTAATGTACATAGGAGAATACGCACAGGAGAGAAACCATATACATGTAAGAAATGTGGAAAGGCCTTTGGAGAAGTCTCAGATTTAGTGTACAAAGTAGCATTCACCCCAGAGAAAAAACTTATATATGCGAGAAATGTGGGAAGGCCTTCTGCCATTCAGAATCCTTGCTAAGCACGGGAAAATTCACAGTGGAGGTAAACCTTATCAGTGTCCGACTTGTGGGGAGACCTTCATTTGGTGCTATTCTCTTACTCATTATGTGAGAATTCATACTGGAGACAAACTGCATATATGTCAGTAATGTGGGAAGGGCTTCATGTGCCCCTCACACCATAATAAATATATATAAATTCATACCGGATGATTTGATCCCTTAATAACAATCTCTAAGGACAGAACAGGACAAGTCAGTCAAGCAAGTTTCCGTTGGACACAATGGTCAAGGGTATTAAAAAAAAGTGCAGTTAAGAGGGAAGTAAGCCTGCATGCTTGGGACAGGCTTCTCATGTCAGTGAAAGGTACCTGCTGATTTTCACCCGGGCTGCACCTATGCCAGTATTCTAGTGCTTGGAATTGCTTGTGTGTTAACTTGTAAATAATGGGTCCTGGTGATGAAAGTAAGGAGGAAGGTGACTGAATGAACAGGTACAGAAACACCCCCCTGCTCAGAGCTGACACAACTCACTACTCTGTTATTGTTTGCTATGCTTCTGGCTTGGCCCAGAGGGGCTGTTTGGTGATAATTATGACAGAAATCAACCAAGATGCAGCACTAAATTTTTTGAAAATGGGAAAACAGGTAAACCTTCATTCTTCAGTCTTTCCTGTGTTAGAAATTGGAATGCTTGAGCACCCTGAAAATCCCAGTTTGGGAACTTGAGCGGCAGGTCACGCCAGCTTGTAGGGTACTTTCATGCTTTTTTTTACTTGTTCTGGATATCCAGGCTTTAGGGGATGTGCAGCTTTTGAGGGGTGCATTGGGGGCTGTTCTGTGGCTCAAGTATCATGGGTTATTCTGAGGCCCCCTGCAGCCACGATCGCAATCTTGTCCAAGATGGCACTGGAGGGTGGGCACATGGATTTCAGGCCTTAGTGTGAGGAGCCTGCAGAGAGTCAGGGTCTTGGCCATCTCATTCCTCCCTACTCGAGACTGCGCAGGACCCTGTTTGGAGCCTTTGGACTGGACATACCGCTTATCGAACCTCCAGATGTGTTTATGGGCAGCCGCCAAAGGAAAGGGACACTTGCTATCGGTCATTTTCATTGGCTTCCGTCCTGGGTTTGGGACTTTGGGTCGTGTTTGGACAAGTGAGAGATATTTGCCTCTGAAAATTTACTCTTTGGATTATTATTAGTATTTTTTTTTTGCTTTTTGGGTCACACCCAGCGTTTCACATGGGTTTCTCCTGGCTTATGCACTCAGGAATTACTCTTGATAAAGCTCAGGGGACCATATTGTTGTGGGATTTGAAACCGGGTTGGTCATGGGCAAGTCAAACGTCCTACCCGCTCTGCTATCACTTCAGCCCCACTTTGGATTAATTTTACTAGCTTTTTTTAATTCAGGGGAGTTGGAAGGGATTCTTTGATGCTCAAGGTTTACTTCTGGTTCTGCAGCTCAGGAATTATTCTTCACTGCTGCTGGGTTCCTATGGAATGGGGAGTTTTGACCTGGATCAGCACAGTGAGCATCCTACTCGCTTTACAGTGAGTCCAACCCCACTATTGGTGTTTTTTTTCCCCATATATAGAATTTCTACTTCCCGGGTGTATAGTACCACCAGCAGGTCAATCTGTGCCTGTAAGGCGAGTGCATCAGCAGAATGATGGCACCATCAGACTTCCAGATACTCCAAAATAGATGCTGTGCCTTTGGCCAGACAACAAAACTTTGGGCAAAGTCTTCCAAGAAAGTAAATGGCCAAAACTTAGCTATGTGCAAGACACACCAACGAACCATTTCCGGCACAGCTATATAATTGGAGGCAAGATCTCTCTGGTTCCTGATCAAACTGCTTAAAGGCTATGATCCCAGGAACTCAGAGACAAATCTCGGAACCCAGCGGCTTTTTGCAGAGATGCACCCGGTTCCTGCAATGAGCTACCAGTGGCAGACCACCACAAGGGGGAAAGGGTGTGTCTCTCCGCCTGATCCCACTTGGTGGCTCGGTGGCCACCATCTTCCAGAGGCCATTGGACAGGTTTGGGCCTGCAGTGACAAGACATGCGGGGCCTCATGGGATTGGGGTGGACTCTGCCCTTTCTTCCCCACCTCAATGAGACCCCGAGTCGCTGCCCATGTACGGACTCTCTGGCTCTTGATCACTCGGCCATGATCCCAAACTCTAAGTAACAAATCTTCAGAACCCAGGGGCTTTCAGCAGAAATGTGTCTGGTCCCCACAGTAGGTTACCAAAGCTGGGTATTTCAGGTGGCAATAGGTTTCGCGCCTGGCGGCTCAGTGGACACCATCTCTAATGGCATCTGGACAGTTCGGATTGGGACTGCTGTGAGAAGACATGCAGGGCCTAACTGGATGGTGGTGGAGCCGGCCCTTTTCTCCCCACCCCAACGAAACTCCGAGTTGTTTGGCACCTATGATTGACCTCTGTGGCTCGTGATCAAGGTGCATAATGGCCATGATCCCAGATATTCAGAGACAAATCTCGAAACCCAGCGCCTTTTAGCAGAAATGCGTCTGGACCCTGCAATAGGTTACTGTTCCCGGTCCACCCCAGGGGAAATTGGTGCTCTCCCCCCAACTGCTCCCACTTGGCGGCTCGGTGGCTTCCATCCTCCAAAGGCCTTTGGAAAGTCAGGTTTGGGCCCTCACTCAGGAAGATACGTGGGGCCTCTCAGGATGGGGTGGAGCCAGCCAGTTCCTCCCCTCCCCAAAAAGAGCCTATGTCATTCCCACGAACCGCCTCTCTGGCTCATGGTAAAGCTGTTTAATGGCCATAATCCCAGAGACTCTGGAACAAATCTCGGAACCCAGCAGGTTTTGGTAGAAATCCCTCCAGATTTAGTTGTTAAAATTTCAGAATTCCAAAATCATATGTTATTTTCAACCAGCAATCAAAAAAGAATTGTCGATTGTTGCATTTTCGCCAGATCTGAGTGCTGGGGTAAAATCCCAAATAATAATGGTGGTCTCATGTCAAAATATTGAATGTAATCAAAGTAGAGAGAAGAATGTGGAAATTATCTGCCCCACAGTTAGTGGGAGGCTGTAGAATGGCGGTATACTTGGGTTTTAGTGGTGGGAAATGGGCACGGTGAAGGGACGGGTGTTTCATTGTATGACCGAGAATTAAACCTGAAAGCTTTGTAAGTGCTCTCCCATTTTTTCCCGTTTTCTCCCATTTATTTAGAAATGGCCAGAGCAATAGTAGGACAAGTAGGATGCTTTCCTTACATGTGGCTAACCCAGGACTCCTCCAGTCCACAACATTTTTGAGTTGCTCATTGGACATTGAGTATCCCCTTCTCATCGCTAGACCATGTTATGTGGAGGTGTGGCATGGGGTAGGGGTGTCTTCTCCCCGGAGCTGTTCATTACGGATAGATCCTATGCTTTGCTTTCTTGACTTTGTTGTCATACTTCCTTATCTGTCAGGTATGTCGAGTAGTCCATGTGTTTCAAGGCCCTTGTGTCCCCGGCTGTATAACTAGCCTGGCTGTACACCTAAAGGGTCGAGTGCCCTTTCTGGACTCCGCTCAGTCAATCTGACACCATGCATATCTTTGCCTTTGGGTCATTGCCATGGTTTTTTGTATATGGGAAGAAATTTAGTTTTCTTTTGTTTGGGGGCCTGGGAATGCTCAGCAGTTATTCCTGGTGGTTCTCGTAAGTTGCTTTTGACAGTATTCAAGGATCAAACCCTGTCAGCCTCATGCAAGGCAAATGCCTACCTGCTGTACGCTTGTACGCAACAAAAATTGTTTTATTGTGTGTATGTTAAATTGTGACTGTGAGCCCATAGTGAAGTTAATTAGGACGAGAACAGCAGTGCATCACGGTGGGTGCTCGCCTTACAGATGCCGCCTACCTTCGATGTCCAGCATCCCCTATGGTATCCCAAGCATCACTGGGTCTGATTAAAAACAATACCCAAAAGGCTTTTTGGGGATTGCCGAGCTCCTCCTAGCAACACTTCCCGCAGAATTTCCCTTTCTGTAGGCTTGCTTGGACTGTGAGAAATATGGAGATGTCCTCTACCTGCTTGGTCATTCGACTGCATTCCATTCAACATTGGACTAATTCTCATTGTGCATTTTGTTTGTTTTCAGATCTCAAATCACAGTTTTAGAATGTGGCATTACTGCAATTTCTTTAGGAACAGGGGTATTGCATACAAGTGTGCTGTAAGATTCTCTTGTTGAAACTAACTATTATGCCATTGGAGTGCTCAGTGGACCGAGCATGTGACATGAAAGGTGGGATACGGCTCCATCTCCACAACCACATCTATGGTCTCAGCATTACAGGAAAAATATCGGAGCCTAATGCTGGGACTAGAGGGTCCTTAATCTCAGTGGGTGCTGAAATATGGAAATTTATTTTATTGTATTGTTTTTTTAAAATTTTCATTAAAGTGCCAGTATTTTCAAAGTTATTGATAGTTGTATTTAGGCGTACAATAATTGAACACCAATTCCTGCATCAGCTTTCCTCCACTCGTGTTCCCATATTCCCTCCCCACCCCAGTCCCCACTCTACCCCCCCTGTAATCTGGACAAGCACATGACTAGGTTTCAGTGTTTACAGCTTAGATCTCTTGTCTTCAGTTCTGTTGCATCTGTGTTTTGGGTAAATGGCTACACCCCTCACTCATGTCACAGGCATGAATGAATCCCTGATCCCTGTAAACTTCTTGTTCTCTTTCACCCCAAATTTCTTTCCTTCTTTGTCTGGCTTCTCTCTAAACACTGGAATCAGGGATGATTTAAGCAGCCCCTTTACAGTACATTTCCATATCCAGTGTTCGGTATTCCACAGATGACTGAACATCATCCTCTTTTTGTTTCTTTTTCTGGCTAAATTCACTCAAGACGGTATCTTCCAGTTCCAACAGTGTTGCTGCATAAAACCAGTAATTCTAAAACCTAAAAAATATATCACATGATCACTTGATCTCCTTTTATTCATCGATTTATTCGAGTGGGTTCCAGTAACATCTCCATGCATGCCTGTTGCGTGCTAGTGTAGCCCAATGGCATCTGTTCATTCTAGGAACACGCAAAGCCTCAAACCAATCATTCAGGGTCTTGACAAAGAAGTCTGAGCATCTTATAGGTGGGCGTCCTTGCAATCTTTTGACGTCCCGTGGAATCCAGTCAGTAATGGGTCTAGGCCAGTGTTGTCTGTAAACCTCATTACGTGTCCAGCCCATCTGATTTTTGATGCTTTGGCAGATGAGACAGCGTCCCTGATTCTTGACCATTGACGGAGATCAGAACTCCGGATTCTATCTCTCATTTGAGTGATGCGTGATATTCCAAGCATAGCTCTTTTGATTCCTCTTTGAAAGACCTGAGTAGCGTTCTCCTCCAGTTTTTGTAGGGTCCAGGTCTCTAAGACATATGTTAATGCAGGAAGAAGAGTGGAATCGAAGTGATGTGCTCGTAGCTGGAGGTTCTTTGTCCTCTTACTTATTTCTTCAATGCTCTTGAAGGCATTCCAAGCCGCTCTCTTCTTCCTGCATAACTCAGGTGCCAGGTCACTCATCATGGTTTTTCTCGAAGTAGGTATATATAACTGTTGCATTTGGAGATGGTGGTGCATTGAGAGCGAATGGAGCATCAGGAACGAGGCTGTTTCTCATAACCATTGTCTTCATAAGATTCAGCTGTAGTCCTACCTTTCCACACTCACGGTCGAAGTAGGTCAGCATTTGTGCCGCTTGGCTGATTTTTGGTGTTATTAGAACGATGTCATCAGGAAAGCAGAGGTGGTTTAGTTGCCAACCATCTATCTTCACTCCCATTCCTTCCCGTTCCCGTCATCTCATGATGTTCTCGATGGTGGCACTGAAGAGTTTTGGTGAAATGGTATTACCCTGCCAAACCCCTCTCTTGACATGTATAATTACTTCTTTGTAGAATGGTGAGATCCTGGTAGTGAATCCGCAATACAGCTCATGGAGTATCCTGATGTATTGAGTTTGTACACCCTGATTGGCTAGGGCTTCTATGACCGCTTCCATCTCAACAGAAAAAAAGGCCTTCTTTAAATCAATGAACTTTAGACAGAGTGGCATCTTGAACCCCTGAGAAACCTCAATGAGCTTAGTAATCGTGTGGATATTGTAGATGGCACTGAATCCTTTTTGGGAACCCGGCTTGTTCACATGGTTGTTCTTCATCTGGTGTTCTGCTAATCCTATTCAAGATGACTCGAGTGAACAGTTTGCAGATGACAGACAATAGGCACTTTGGGCAATAGTTGCCAATGTCATAAATGTCTCCCTTCTTGTATAGTAGTACAGTCTTGCTGGTTTTCCATTGGGATGGAACCTTGCATTCAGACAGGTAGCGTGTGAAGATCCGAGGCAGTGTATTGATGAGTACTGATGGTAAGTTCTTCAGGTGCTCAGGTCTGATCTTGTCTGGACCAGCTGCTCTTTGTTTCTTTACCGAAGAGATGGCATGTTGAATTTTGGAGGGGAGAACAGGAAAAGGTAAAGGTAAAGGCCCTCCCGTTGATCATCGATTTGCTCGAGCGGGCCCAGTAACGTCTCCATTGGAGAATTTGCTGTTACTGTGTCTGGCATATCAAATACTCTCGGTAGCTTGCCGGGCTCTCCGAGAGGGGCGGAGGAATCGAACTCGGGTCGGCCATGTTGGCCGCGTGTAAGGCGAATGCCCTACCCGCTGTGCTATCGCTCCAGCCCTGAGGGGAGAACATTGGGAATAATATTGGGAATAATATGTCAATCGTGCAGAATGTGGTATGTGGGAAAGTG
Organism: Sorex fumeus; assembly: GCF_029834395.1. Lineage (NCBI taxonomy): Eukaryota > Metazoa > Chordata > Mammalia > Eulipotyphla > Soricidae > Sorex > Sorex fumeus. The sequence continues at coordinate 3,553,936 of NW_026606191.1, forward strand.
GACATGGCTATTAAAGAGATCTGAGTAGAAGTCATGAATAATCTTCTCCATTGCCCTTCTGGAAGATGTGATAGATCCATCAGTAGTGATGCGTGATATTCCAAGCATAGCTCTTTCAATTCCTCTTTGAAAGACCTGAGTAGCGTTCTCATCCTGTTTTTGTAGGGCCCAGGTCTCTAAGACATATGTCAATGCAGGAAGAAGAGTGGAATCTTCTTTCCATTGCCCTTCTGGAAAATGTGATAGATCCATCCGTCTTGTAGTTGGTGATGGACAGGTGGGCATTACGAAGGCTTTTCATGGCTTCTGCCGCATCTACCAGCATCGCTGTTCTCCTGTCTTTGAGGTCATCCTTGATGGCTTCTCTGCATTGTTTTGCGCGCTTGGAAGTCTGCTTGCTGTTTCCTGAGGCATGTGCCCACCCACGTTGTCGAATAAGTTCAAGATTGTTCGAATAAAGGCGGTTTTTTCGTGATTATCGCTCTCGGCCCCAAGAGTCCCAGCAGCAGGAATCCTGGAGCAATGATGGTGTGAGCCTCTCCCCATCTAAGTAAATAAAACAAGATAACAGAAAACTCATTGATCCTCGAGAGGAATCTTCTGCAGGTGAGATATTTTCAAAGGTCTGTCTTGGCTATGTGGGGATGCATCATTGCCTTCGCACGTGTATCCCACTAAGCTATCCCACTAAGCTCCACACTAAGCTAGTACCAAACCCAGTCTCGGGCCCCTTTTATTTTCACTTTAAACTGGTGCTTCAATTTTCTGCAGAGGGAGTTATTTCCACTTACTGTGTCTGTTCTTTGAGTTGGAAAAAATACACAGCTATGTGACCTTCCGTAGGTCTATTTTGCTTGTCCATCTTGCTGAAACATTAGGTCATTGCCTGGAAAATCCATCCACGTGTTAGAATTGCAACCAAGTTTGGTAAATGTTAGAAACCTACCTGCAGGTCTAGAATTTTGTTGACGAGAAGACTATCAGGCACAGCACAGTATTTGGAAGTCTTATCTGCTGTTCTTCAGGTAACAGCAGCCCAGGTGGAATTCTTCTGGTCATGCACAATGTGACAAAATCTCGAGTGAGCAGTTATGCCCTCAGCCCCATGAGGATGCCAAGACAGGTGGGATGTCTTCTGTGTGTTACCAGTAGGAAGTGAGCACCCACGCTGCAAACAAGCGCTCCCCTGAGACAAGCTACTCAGAGACAGTTCTGCTCAGTCCATGGACACAAACTGCCCAGGGGAGAAGCCCCTGGACTGTGGGAGAGGAGCACTGTTTATAGTGAGTCCAGTTATGTTCCAGTTATGTACTCCACAAGATATGAAGACTGGAATAGAACCCAGGTTACCCAAGTAAAAGAAAGCTCTCACACTGTTTGGCTCTCCATACAGTCCCATGATCATGCCTGAGTGCTTCTTGAGGGCAGAGCCAGGAGAACCTCTGCGCGTTGCTGGATTTGTGGCCCCCAAACCATGAACAAACCAAATAAAACCAAAACAGCCTCAGTCCCTTATTGAAGGATTATCTCACCCCAACGTGGGTGTTTCTGAGCTGTATCTTGCTGTATCCATGCTGCCTCTTCCTTGTAGAAGAGGGTTGGGTACACTCAGAACGTAGGGTGATGAGGTGTGGGTTGCCCATAATAGGAAATATTTCTAAATGGTTTGGTCACAGACATAACAAAGTGGCTTCAGATGTTTTTTAGCTCAGAGTGTCACAGTCACTGTCCTCCCATTGTTCATTGATTTGCTCAAGGGGGGCCGGGTAACATTTTGAGACTTGTTACTGTGTTTGGCATATCAAATACATCACGGGTAGCTTGACAGGCTTTGCCGTGTGGGCAAAAATACTCTTGTTAGCTTGCCGAGAGGGTGGAGGAATCGAACCCAGGTGGCCATGTCGGCCACATGCAAGGCAAATGCCCTACCCGCTGTGCTATCGCTCCAGCCTTGCAACTTTGCCTTGCTCTGTCCACATCAGGTTCAATCCTCTGCACCCCACTTGGTCTAGAGGCAAAGATGGAGCATCCCACTCAACCCCCGAGTTGATTCAGCCATGTATCCCACAAGATCTGAAGGCTGGAATCGAATGGTGGTCACCCATGTGAGAGAATCGTACCCTCAAGGCTCTCCTCCCACTGCCCCTTTGAAGCTCTGTGTTTGATATTTAAGTACCCCGTACTTAACTCAGAAGCACCTTAGGGTGGAAAATTCTTAGAGAAATGGGCCTGGAGAGGGACAGAATCGCTCACAGCTCCATCTCATGGCGTTTCAGCATAACTTCCGCGGTCCAAATTTTCCCATATTTAAGATTTTCAGCCCTTCTCTTTGCTTAAATGTTAAGTATGGGGTCATTAAGGATCCAGCACACAGCTTGGGCCGCTGCAACAGGAGCAGAGTGGATAGGGCTTTTGCTTTGCATCTAAAGCACCAGGGTATAGTCATAGAATTCCCCTACAGTTCTTCAGTCATGTCCATAGTGATTCCTGAGTGCAGAGTCAGGAGAAGGCCCTGATCATATCCGGGTGTGGCCACAACCAAAAAGGAACAAACAAGAAAGATTAACACCCAAGAATAGCCGAGACAAGTGCGAGGAGGTTTACTCCATCGCATGGAGGCCAGCCGCACATGCTAGGGAAAAGGCAGCTCAGATAGAGAAGGGAGCACCAAATAAAGGGTGCTAGGAGGATCCTCTCAGGATGGGAGATGCATGCTGAAAGTTAACTATAGACCGAACATGATTGCCACTCAATGCCTCATTTGCAAACTACAGCCCTCAAAAGGAGAGAGAGAACAAAAGGGAATGCCTGGCCACGGAGGCAGTGTGGGATGGGGGGATGGAAATGGGAGGGACTAACTGGGATCAGTGGTGGTGGAGGGAAGGGTACTCGATAATTGTATAACTGAAACCCAAGCACAAAAATTTGTAAGTCTACAACTGTACCTCATGATGTTTCACTAATAAAAAATAAATAAATAAATAAATAAATAACAAAGAAACGATCCCAGAGAGGGACAGAAACACTCACAGCGCCATCTCGTGGTGTATCACCAGAACTGCCGCGGCCCAGCTTTCCCACGCTTTAGATTTCCAGCCCATTTCTTTGCTTCAATGTTAGGAATAGGGTCATTAAGGATCAAGCAAGCCACTTGGGTCGCTGCAGCAGGAGCAGAGCGGTTAGTGCTCTTGGCTTGCAGTCACAGGCCCCGTTCCGTTCTCTCCCTCTCCATACAGCCCCACCATCATGCCGGATTCCTGAATGCAACATCAGGAGAACCTCTGTTGTTGCTGGATTTGTGTCCCCCAAACTATGAACAAACCAAATACAACCAAAACAGCCCCAGCCCCTTATTGGGGGATTCCCTCACTCCATCGTGGGGTTTCTGAGCTGTATCTTGCTGTATCCATGCTGCCTCTTCCTTGTAGTAGAGGTTTGGACTCCCTCAGAATGTGGGGTGCTGGGGTGTGGGTTGCCCATAACAAAATATTTCTCAATGGCTTGGTCACAGACATAGCAAAGTGGCTTCAGAAGGTTTCTAGCTCAGTGAAGAGAACAAAAATGAAAATAAATGACTTTGCCTTACACTTTCCACGTCAGTTCAATCCTCTGCACCCCTCGTGGTCCAGAGACAAAGCGGGAGCAACCCACTCGACCCCCAAGAAGATTCTTTCTTTGGCTCTCCATACAACCCCACCATCATGTCGGAGTGATTCCTGAGTGCAGAGCCAGGAGTAACCCTGAGCATTGCTGGTATTGGGCCTCCAAACCATGAATAAACCAAATCAGCCTCAGTCCCGTGATGGCAGATTCCCCCACTCTAACTTGGTGGGTTTTGAGCTGTATCATGCTGTATCCTTGACCCCTTTTCTTTGTAGAAGAGTGTTGGGGCATCCTCAGAAAGTGGGTGATGGCATGTGGGGTTGACTATTACTAGAGACCTTTCCAAAGAGCTGGGCCACAGACAGAGCAAAGAGGGCTCATAACTTTTCTTGTTCAAAGTGAACGACAAAATAATCTCACCCTGCTTGTAACCAACCAGATTCAATCCCAGGTACTCAATGTTTCCCAGAACCCTGTGGGCATACACCAAAACAGTTCCCCCCAAAAAAAACCCCTCAGAGCCAGAGCTACAGTATAGCTGGTGGGATGTTTGCCTTGCATACAGCCAACTTGTGTCCAATCTCCGGCATCCCGTATGGTCCCCCAAGTACCACCAGGAGTAATTTCTGAGTGCAGAGCCAGGAGTAACGCATGAGCATTGCTGGGTATTACCCAAAAAGCAAAAAAAAAAATTCCCTGGAAGAAGTGATGTATTTAGATTTTCTAGGGAAGGAGATTGCCCAGTCTTAGGCTCAATATTTCTGTGTTAATTAAAATTCTTCTTAACACACCCTAGTTCCTCAGATGGCTGTTACCTTCACCCCAGACATCTGGAGATGTTGGAGTTGAATCTGGCCTCTGCCACCCTTCTCCATGGAGAACAGAAGACATGGGAATTCTCATGTGTATAGGAACCTCAAAACTCAGGACGGAAGATGGCACCCTCAGCAATGCGGGGTGCTGTGATACGTGGACATGGGGTCTGGAGACCTTTAGAACTGAGTTGGTTGGACACATCATACTGCGGGAAGGCAAGCCTCTCCTGTGTCACCCTGTTCACGCTCGGGTAGCTGGCTCTGAAGCACTGCCCACTGGGTGTGCCTCCACACATAGAGTGAGTGGGGCAAGCCCCAGGCAGCAGGGACACCCGGACACAGATCCCCAGTTTATTCTCTGACCCAAGGCCCAGTCAGACGCAGGCAGGGCCGGAAGATGCTGGACTCTCTCATCCCCTCCAGCCCTTTTCAGGTGTAAGAGAGTTGAATCCACCAGAGGTGGCCTCCTCTTGACACACGGACCCCTTGAGAATGAAACAGCACCATTGGGGTGCTCCCCCATTGAGGTCTGGGGTCATCCCCCAACCCCCATCCCACCCCACCTGGTCTATACCTACTGATCTGACTATATAATTTGGGGGATGGGGTCAGAAACAGTAGTGGGGCGCTCCACATCCTTCTGGAGTCCGACTTTGGTTCCCACACTCGGGGACCCTCCACTTGCCCTGTTCCTGCAAATGTGTGGGAAAGCCAATGAGTGGTCTCCCTCGAACAGAAGGAAATCCAATCTAGGCTTTTACTTAGGTCAAAGTCCCGTTGCTAAGGAGGTTGCCTAGGCAGGTTGGGAGTGATGATGATCTTTGAAATTCCTTTCCTGGCCTTTTGTTTCACAGGATCTTCTCTGGGTCTGTTGCTGGCCATAGGTGAGGGCGTGATCAGGCCTTAGTTCCTGTTTTCTACAAGGTTGGCTTTCACAACTTCAGAGCTATTCCCAGGAAATTTACTGCCTTTTCCTTGGGAGGGGGAACCTTACCTATCTGCCTGCATGCCTACATCAATTCCCTCCAAACCATTAGGAGGTGCTGGACGTTAGGACTTTAGAAAACCTCAACCCTTGCCCCAAAGGAGTGACTCCTGAGTGCAAAGGCTAGAATAAATAAGCCCTGAGCACTGCCGACTGTGTTTCCCTCCCCAAAGATGCAAATCCTAAGGCTCCCAGTGCTGCCCAGGTAGCTGATTACTCCCTGTGGTACCGGGGGCCATGTGATACTGGAGGTGAACCCAGAAAAAAACATCTACAGGCAGAGAAAGCCTTGATCACTGGGATCAGTAAAATCGCTCACATCTGGCATTTATAATCCTGATCCCCCTGACATAGCGCTTTCTGTTCAATACACAAAACAAGTACTTTTTTGTAGGGGTGGGGGGTAAGGCACAACCGGAAATGCCCAGGAGTTACTTCTGGCTCCACAGGCAGAATCACTCCAGGTGGTCCCAGGAGGGGAAGGGATCATATCCAGGTCATCCCCTGCAAGACAAACACCCACCAGTCCCTAAAATCTGAATTTCAGTTTACCTTGAATGCATCATTCAATCTTCTCCAGGCCTTGGGTGGGATAAACAAGGCCTCCATTATCTCTGGGTTCTACACGGCTTGCCCTTTGACCTTTTTTTTTTTCATTTTTGTGTCCCACCTGGGTGATGCTCAGGGGTTTCTCCTGAATATGCACTCAGGAATTACTCTGGAAGTGTGGTGCTTGGGGGATCTTGTGGCAAACACTCTGCTTCAACCTTTTGGTGTCTTAAATATACACTCCTAGTTAATTCTTTATGTTACAGTTCTCAAGTTCAAATTAAACTGGTGGTTTCAGTACTTTGAGGGAAAGGGAATTGGTGATGATTGCAATTCAGGGAAACACAAATACCTTCCCATTCTGTACACTCTTAAGAGTTCTTGCCACTGTGTATTTTCATATGCCTACTAAGACCTGAGTTCCTGGTGAACCTGAATTAACCTCCTGAGTTACCTTATATAGCAAACCATAATAATAATAGTAATGATTGCTATTTCCTATGCCAGTGTCCCAGCACTTGGATTTGATGTGTATGTTAACCTGTAAAAAATGGGTCCTTTTTTCTTTTTTGGGGGGAGGAGTCACACCCAGAGATGCTTAGGGGTTACTCTGGCTTTGCACTCAGGAATCACTCCTGGCTGTGCTCGGTGGACCATATGGGATACTGGGAATCGAACCTGGGTCGGCCGCATGCAAGGAACACTCCCTACCCGCTGTGCTATTGCTCTCTTCCCTCTAATTAATGGGTCATGATGATGGAATCCAGGTGAAAACATTAAATAGGAACTAAGTAAATGGGTACAAATCCACCCCTTGATCACAATTATCAGTGTCACTCTTTTTGTTTTCTTTTGTTTTTTGGTCAAACCCAGAGATGCACAGGGGTTACTCCTGGCTCTGCACTCAGGGATTACTCCTGGCTGTTCTTGGGGGACACTATGGAATGCTGGAAATTGAACCCGGTTTGGCTGCATGCAATGTGAACGCCCTACCCTCTGTGCTATCACTCAAGCCCCAGTGTCTCATTTTTGCTTGGACTCTGGTTTGAGGCAGAGACCACGGTTGGGGGGTTTATGATAGAGATCAACCAGGATGTTGCAGTGAATCCGTTGGAATGGAAAAAGATGTAAACCTCCACACTTCAGCCCTTCCTCTGTTATGTTTTGAGGAGTCACATTTTTGCTCAGGCCGTACTCTTGGGTCTGAGATCATCCATACCTGCGAGGGAGGACACAGATATCCTTATGGGGATCTGGACTTAGGATCCGGATCAGTCAGCCATCAAGCACCTTCCCGCTGTATCAGCTCTGCACTGTACTGTTGTATTCAGATTTTTATTAGATTTCCCTTAACATTGAGGATAAATATTTCTGAAAAGATTAGGATAATGGCCCTGTCATTATTCTGTAATAGGGTGGATTAGAGATAGTTAAAATGGACTTGACTGTGCACAGAAATATTTCTGATCGTTCTATGAAAGGATGGAACAGGCCCCTTTATCAAAATATTTTATAAATGATGGGAACCTGGCAGAATGCCCAAACTGATGACTAACTTTAAAGGGTGGTCACATTACTGGATTTTAGTCTGCTCATTTCAATTATATTAGGAGAAATGACGACAAAACGTTGCATTTGCAAGTGGTAAAATGTCAACCCTACTAGCCACCAGTATCATTAGAACCGTTTTTGGTCTGCCCCAAAGAACAAGTCTACAAAATAATTTAGTACGCTTTGGTGCCCATTAGCTCCTACATGCCTACATTCTTAGGGTAGGTCCATGCATGGATTTATTTATGGAAGTATGTTTTATGAAATTCATGCCATACTTGGCAGTTCTTAGGAGTCTGTGTTGTTTTGGATGCCAGGAATAGAACTCAGGAAAACCATGTTTAACACAAGCATTAAGCCACAGTACTAACCTCTTTCCCCATACTCTTGGTTGGAAATGTGTTTCTAGAGCTGTGTCCTCGGGTTTCCTTGTAGGTTCTTATATAGCGTGTTTTCAAGGGATAGAGTGTTCACTGTACAGTGCTCTCTGATTTTCTTCCCAGCCTTTGCTTCTGTCCAGTGTCTCTCCAGCTGTCTGGGTTGCTGCCAGGCCAGTTTCTCTGCACCTTCATGGCTGGCTTCAGAGACACTGCACCCAACTTGATTAATGACTTCCCAGAGAAACTCATTGTCCCAGGACCCATTCACAACCTACTTGCCTGTCTCACTTTGAATCAACCTGCTTTTGTTTTTATGATGGATGTATTGGGGAGCATTGGTTCTATGTTTGACCAGTTAAGGAACTCCACCTTAACTCACTGACCTGAACTCTGTGACCAGCCCCTCCAGCACTTGCCTCTCCTCTTTTATTTGAGCTCATACCCCTTGCACTGGTTCACCTGGGCTGCCATAATGGTCTGTCTGCACTTGGAACCTGGCATGTTAAGGCTCCTTGGTGAAATGGATGATGTCACAGACGGGAGTCTTCCATGTGCGCCTTTGCTTCCTAATGATGTCAAGTGGATCAGGCCTCCTCCAGGCACGCATTTAAAGGACAAAGTGATACTTCAGTTCAAAGGGGACACTGAAGGCCAATTAGTGGCAGGACATGAGGATCTCTCACCTCCAGTGCCTGTAATGTGACCAACGGGATTGTGCCAGCTTTTGGGGCACTTTTGTGGTTGTTTTTCACCCCCCCCCATCCATATCCAGTGGGTTCCTGGTGTCTGCCTTGCTCCAGAGGCTTTAGGAGGATATAGAGCTTTGCTAGGTGCTCTGAGGGATTTTAGCATGGCACAGGGGTCTCGGGTGTGAGTGCATTATCCTTGGGGGCATCTTCACTTCCAGCTCTGTGATGGGGCAGCATGGCCAGGATGCAGAGCTGATTATGGGGGCTGTGGTTCTTGAGGATGCCGGACCTGCTGATGGCAGAAGTCTTGACCATCCCAACCTTCTCAACCAGGGGTTGTGCCAGCCCTGTCCCGCAACTTTCGGTGTAGACATGTGTGTCTAAAACTGCCAGATCACTTTGAGGGGCAGCTCCTCAGCCCCCAATGGTGAGAGACCTTGTTGAAGCCATTGGCACCTGCCAGAAAGAATCTTGGGGACCTATTTCTAGCATGTGGCTGAGGGTTGTAAATGAATAAATAAATGAACGTCGGGACTCAGAGAGATTGTCTTGGTGGCTGTTTGCAAAGTATGTTTGTGAATTTTATTTCCTTTGTTAATACAAAGACTCTCTGCTGGACATGTTATCTGTTCAGCTCATCTCTCTCCCATCTATCCCAAACCTGGCGAACCCCTGATGTCTGGATCACCTGATCCTATCCCGGAAACGAGGAAAAATGAACCTTTCTGAGCAGGGAATTACCTGGTCAGGAATATTTGAAGCCTGGCCCTTTAAGGCTCTGGGCAAACGTGCAGGTGACGTCACAAATCCGGGTCTTTCATCCGCGGCCTTGGTGTTCACGGCCCGCTGGGTCTCGTGGTGTGGTTGCGGAAGGTGAGGAGTGGGTGAGGGGGCACCCAGGGGAGGCCTGTGGGGGGTCCCGGAAGGTCAGTTTCCTCGCCAGCCGCCAAGTGGTCGCTCTGAGCGCCTAAACCTCCGGGTCTCCGCCTTGTGGGTGGTGGGGTCGCTCCGTGGTGGTGGCCCCGGGTGGCGGCCCCTCACCCGGGAGGCACCGAGCTCTCCTGCCGAGAGCTTTATCTTGTTTAAAAATTTATTTTGGGGGAAACAGGGTTGTTGTTACTGAGGATTACTTACTTAGAAAGATGCGTAAGGGGGGAACGCGGTCGGCCTGGTTCGATCCCGGCAACCCACAGCGTCCCGGCACCAGCCTGGAGTGAGCCCAGAGCCCGGAGTAACCCCTGAGCAAAGCCCCCCCAATCACCCCAAAAAAGGTGGGTGGGTAGAGGAAGCAGGTGGTCAAGGAGAAAAACGAATTTGAAGCACGAAGGTCGTTCTGAAAGTTCCAGAAACAAGGACAATAACCGAATGAACAAGAGAAAAAAAATTTTTTTTAAATTTTTTTTAATGTGTTTTAGACCCTTACCCAGTGGAGCTCAGGACTCCCTCCCTGGGGATCCGAGGACCCTTTGGGGTGTCGGGATGCGGGGCCAGCGTCCTCCCTGCTGACCCATTGCTCAGGACCCGCACAAAGCAGGAAGTGTCAGAGCTAGAGGGAGCCTCAGTCTCCCCCACATCTGATGGGGCGGGTGAGGGCAGCTAAGCATTATCTTAGTTTCGGGGTGACTCCAGCACCTGGTCAGGTACAGGGGTGGGTGGCTCATCCCAGCAGTGTCCCCAGGACATCCCGTTACTGACCCCCTGTCCTTCCTTAGGCTGATTGTGCATTAGGGCAAAAGAATGGGATTCTCTCATCAAAGGGACCTGGGGGCGCATTCTTTTTCCTCGTGGGGGGGGGTGTTGAGCCCCACCTGGAAGTGTTCAGGGGTCACGCCTGGGGTTGCTCAGGGTACCCCATATCTGGGTCAGCAGCCTGAAGGAAAAAACACCCTCCCCACTTTCCTGTCGTTCTTGGCGGGTGGCAAGGCTGGATGGGGGGAGGGGCGCAGCATATTCTTTATGTGCTTGGGGCTCAAAAGCATTTGGCAAAGCCTTTGATTTTCACTGGTTCTTGTACATTCAGTGGGTTTTGGGAGTTCAGGGACGTGGGGAGCTTCTCTTTCCTTTTGATTTATTTTGCATTTGCGGTCACACCCAGCGAGGCATTATGGTTACTCCTGGCTCTAAATCCAGCAAGCACTCCTAGTGGTGCTCGGAACTATAAGGGATGCCCAGAATTAAACCCAGGTTGGCCACCTTCAAAAGAAATGCTCATTTGTCTATGCTGTCACTCAGGCCCCAAGGTGTGGAGCTTTAAGCCAACTCAGGTTGTGGTCTGGAGGGGTGCATCAGAGTGGTTCTAAAATGGGTCTTGCAACCAAATATGCAATCTTAGCAGAAAGTAGCTTGGGCACTTCCAGAGTGTGCCCTAAACCCTCTAATAATGCAATTTAGGATCACTATTGGCCAACACACCTTTATTCATTTAAATGAATTAATTATTCAGTCTGTAGGAAGTACAACGGCAAGACCCAGTTACTTCTCCTGCCTTTGCACTTAGGTATCACTCCTGGCTGGACTCAGGGCACCCTATGCAAGGCCAGGATTCAAACTTGGATTGGCCGAGTGCAAGCCAAGCACCTCACCTGCTATACTGTGTCTCCAGTCTCTTTGCACAGAAATTTCTCTTTTTTTGGATTTTTAGGGTCACACCCAGCGATGCTCAGGGTTTACTCAGGCTTTGCATTCAAGAATCACTCCTGGCAGTGCTGGGGGAGCATATGGAATTTCGGAATCGTACCCGGTTTGGCCGCAGGGAAGGCAAACTGCCTACCTGCTGTACCATCGTTCCGGCCCCAGAAATGTCTTCATTATTTAATTTAGTGTACTTTTTTGAACAAAGCAGCACTCAATGCTCAGGGGTTACTCTTGTTTCTGAGTTCATGTATCATTTTTAGCAGTGCTGGAGTGGGTGAGCCTATGTCCTGTTGCATATTGACCCTGGCTTAGCTGCTTGAAAGAAAAGCACCCTATCAACTTATTAGCTGTGCTAACCCTATGTGATTACATTTCCTCAGAAAAAAGAATTTCTGCCTAACCTGTCCAGATTCAAGCATCTCCACTGTCCATCTCTCAATACCAGGTGTGTACCCTGCTGTTTAAGTGCGTACTTGCAGAAAGGGGTTTTCCACAGACCAGCTGCAATAGGATGTAAATGTCTCACTCTTAGGGGCTGGTGCAGTAGTACAGCCAGGAGGGCGTTTGTCTTTCTAGCGGTGACCAGAGTTATCCCTGCCACAACATCACTAGGTAATATTGTCCCCTGAGCATCAGTAGGTGTGACTCCAACCCTCCCACTCCAGAATATTTCTTGACACATGAGCATTCTTTGAGCATCTTTCGGGGGTTGGAGTGTTTCTCCTGTCTTTCCCTCTCCCCCCCCGCTCCATTTGCTGCAAACTTGGAGATAGTCAGAGACTCTCCCCCTCTTGTGTCTGTGTGTCTGAGATGCAGGGGGAGCCATGCCATGTCCCCCAAAGGTAAATCAGGTGCTCAGCCCTCTGAGCTCCTCTCCTGGGTGTATCTCACTACTTGGGGAGCAGATGAGGTGAGATTTGGGGCCACGTGGTAGTACTTGAGGTCTGTGCCCTGCTCTGAGCTCAGGGGACTAGTGGACACGGGATACCAGGGAAGGCCCCCTGGGCTTCCAGGTGGCTGGCATCTGCTTCAGTCTGGTGTGCTCTCTCCTGTTTATACCTTCATTGAAGTTTCATACACGTGAAATTTCTTGAGCCCTTTCAACAGATGGCTGTTAGGGGAAAATGAAGGAGTTGGAGGCTCTGAGCAAAATTATGGACTTTAAAATCTCGTTTGGGCTAAATTTAATTTTTCTTTTCTTTTTTTTTCTCTTTTTTATTTTTGGGACACAGCAGTAATGCTCAGGTGTTATTTCTGGCTTGGCATGCAGGAATCACTCCTGGCAGTGCTTGGGGGACTGTATGTGATGCCGGGGACCAAACATATGCTCTGCCAACTGTACTATCACTCTGACTCCAAGTATAATTTTTCATCCTCTTTTTCTTTTATAACATCACGTATCCATAGGAGTAACAAATTACATATATATATATATAGGTATATAGATATAGATATACACACACATACACACACACACACACATATATATATATATATATATATATATATATATATATATATATGGTCATACCCTGTGGTTGCTGCCAAAAGGTACCAAACGGTACTCAGTGTGGTGCCGGAGTATAGAGGTCAGCCGTGTACAAGGCCAGTACCCTACCAAACTATAGTTCTGGCACCTAAATTTATTGATTTTTTTTTCGTTGATTTTATTTTGGCTGGAGTGATAGCACAGCGGTAGGGCGTTCGCCTTACAAGCAGCCAACATGGCCAACCCGAGTTCGATTCCTCCGCCCCTCTCGGAGAGCCTGGCAAGCTACCGAGAGTATTCGATATGCCAAACACAGTAACAACAAAGTCTCCAATGGAGACGTTACTGGGCCCGGTCGAGCAAATCGACGATCAACGGGAGGGCCTTTACCTTTTTACCTTTTTATTTTTGGTCTATTCCACAACGAAATAGACCACATCATATTCAATCGACGGTTTTGCCTGACTGATGTCGCTGTTGTCCCAAAATTTCGAACGGGATCGGACCACAGTCTCCTTCGTGCAAAATTCTACTTCACAGAGCGGGGAGAAAGGGCTGCAAAGTTCAAAAAGAGAACTCCCAGAATGACCACCAACTGGGAACTCTTTGGTACTATTGCGGCAACATGGGAAGATGCCATTGTTGACAACATTGACGAGGAATACGATCGACTGGTTCAGCACCTCCATGAATGTGCGAGGAACGCCAAGAGAGAGATAGCCACAAAAAGTCGCCTATCTTCGAAAACTCTTGAGCTAATTCGCCAGCGTGGTTTGGCTCATGCCTCAGGCAACCGCAAGCTAATGTCCGAGCTTGCAAAGCAGTGCAGAGATGCGATCAAGGAAGACCTCAAAGAGAGAAGAGCAGAAGTACTGGTAGATGCGGCAGAAGCCGGGAAAAGTATTTGTAAGGCCCGCCTGTCCTTCGCCAACTATAAGACCAAGATGACTGCCCTCCGACGTCCTGATGGATCCATCACATCCTCCAGAACGGCAATGGAGAAGATCATCCATGACTTCTACTCAAATCTCTTCGATAGCCATGTCCACTTGCCAACATACCAAATTCCACAGGATGGGTATGTTGTTCCCAACGTTCTCCCCTCCGAAATCCGACACGCCATTTCGTCGGTAAAGAAACAAACAGCACCCGGCCCAGACAAGGTCACACCTGAACACCTGAAGAACCTGCCGTCAGTACTCATCAATACACTGGCTTGGCTCTTCACTCGCTACCTGTCTGAATGCAAGGTTCCGTCCCAATGGAAAACCAGCAGGACCGTACTACTGTTCAAGAAGGGAGACATCCATGACATTGGCAACTATCGCCCGATCTGCCTATTGTCTGTCATCTACAAGTTGTTCACTCAAGTCATCCTGAATAGGATTGGCAGAACATTAGATGAAGGAAAACCATGCGAGCAAGCAGGGTTCTGCAAAGGATTCAGCACCATCGACCATATCCACATGATAACCAAGCTCATTGAGGTTTCTCGGGAGTTCAAGATGCCGCTCTGCTTAACGTTCATTGATTTAAAGAAGGCCTTTGATTCTGTTGAGACGGAAGTGGTCATTGAAGCCCTAGCCAATCAGGGCATTCAAGCCCAATACATCAGGATCCTCCGTGAGCTGTATTGCGGATTCACTACCAGGATCTCACCATTCTACAAAGAAGTGATCGTTGATGTCAAGAGAGGGGTGCGGCAGGGTGATACCATTTCACCGAAACTCTTCAGTGCCACCCTCGAGAACATCATGCGACGACTGGAATGGGAAGGAATGGGAGTGAAGATAGATGGTCGGCAATTACACCACCTCCGCTTTGCTGATGACATTGTTTTAATAACACCAAACATCAGCCAAGCGGCACAAATGCTGGCCGACTTTGACCGTGAGTGTGGAAAGGTAGGACTACAGCTGAATCTTACGAAGACAATGTTTATGAGAAACAGCCTTGTTCCTGACGCCCCATTCGCTCTCAATGGAACGACCATCTCTGAATGCAACAGCTATGTCTACCTAGGTCGAGAGATCAACATGACAAATGACCTGGCACCCGAGCTGCGCAGGAGGAAGAGAGCGGCTTGGAACGCCTTCAAGTACGTCGAAGAAATAGCTAAGAGGACTAAGAACCTCCGGCTCCGGGCACATCTCTTTGTTTCCACTGTTCTTCCTGCATTAACATATGCCTCAGAGACCTGGGCCCTACGCAAACAAGATGAGAACGCCATTCAGGTCTCCCAAAGAAGAATAGAAAGAGCTATGCTTGGAATATCATGTTTCACTCAAATGAAAGAAGGAATCCGGAGTTCTGACATCCGTCGACGATCAAGGATCAGGGATGCTGTCTCATTTGCCAAGGTGTCGAAAATCAGATGGGCTGGTCACGTAATGAGATTTAAAGACGACCATTGGACTAGAGCTGTTACTGATTGGATTCCACGGGATGTCAAGAGACCGCGTGGCCGCCCACCTACCAGATGGTCAGACTTCTTCGTCAAGATCATGAATGATCGGTTTGAGGCCCTTCATGTTCCCGGAGCGAACAGATGCCATTGGGCTACACTAGCACGCGACAGGGACAAATGGAGACTTTACTGGCACCCGCTCCAGCAAATCGACGACTAACGGGAAGTTAAGTGATAAGTGAAGTGATACCCAACGGAGATTAGAGTTTACCCCGGCTCTGTTCTCATTGATAATGCTACGTTTGGGCACTCTGTGAGGTAATAGATATTGAACCCTGGTCAGCTATGTGCCAGACAAGCCATTCAGGGTTTGTGCTATCTCTGTAAAAGGTAAAGGTAAAGGCCATCCCGTTGATCGTCGATTTGCTCGAGCGGGCCCAGTAACGTCTCCATTGGAGACTTTGTTGTTACTGTGTCTGGCAAATCGAATGCTCTCGGTAGCTTGCCGGGCTCTCTGAGAGGGGCGGAGGAATCGAACTCGGGTCGGCCATGTTGGCCGCTTGTAAGGCAAACGCCCTACCGCTGTGCTATCACACCAAAATGCTTTTGCTAAATCTGGAAAGTTGTGTTCTTTTCTGATTCACAACACAATTCACTTTCTTTTTTTTTGGTTTTTGGGTCACCCCCCCAGCGATGCATAGGGGTTATTCTTGGCTCATGCATTCAGGAATTACTACTGGCGGTGCTTGGGGAACCATTTGGGATGCTGGGAATCAAATCTGGTTTTGGTCGTGTCCAAGGTAAACAGCCTACCCGCTGTGCTATCGCTCCAGCCCCCCACAGCTCACTTTTTTGTGTTTTTGTTTTCGGATCACAGCCAGAAGTGCTCTGGGCTTTCTCGTGACTCTGTACTCAGGAGTCAATCCAGGGGGGCCTGGGGGACCTGATGAGAAGTGCGGGTTTGAACAGGATTTACATGTTAACAGATGTTTCCGGTCTCTCCTGGTGGCTCTCTCTCACTGTCCACATTTGGTGCTCTCGAGCCACTTCTCCACCCAGGACAGCTGTTGCTTTGGACTGATGAAATTAGAATGGGAACCAGACTGGTTGCTGATTAGTTGCACTTTATTCAGTCTCTTGTCTATCCCAGCTCTATCCAACCCTCTCTCTAACTCGCTCTCCAATGCTGTCTGTGACTCCTCTCCAATCTCCCCAGCCTCTCTTACTCTCAGCTCTCAGCCTTCTCTCTAAGTCGCAACTGTGTCCTCTAACTCTGTGTCTCTTCTTCTCTCACTGTATCATTGTCATCCTGTTGTTCATCGATTGACTCACGCAGGCCCCAGTAATGTCTCCTTCCTATCCCTGAGATTTTAAGAAGTGCCCCATTTGAGGCTCTTTCGGGTCAGGAGAATGAGAACTATCATGGTTACTGGTTTTTGGCATATTTAATACATCACGGGGAGTTTGCCAGACTCTGCGGTGTGGGCAGAATACTTCCGGTAGCCTGCTAGTTTTTCAAGAGTAAGACTAGATAATAAGATTTTGTGTGGCCGTGCACTTCCCAGAGCACGGTTTTATAGTCTTTGGGTCTTGGCCATTGATGGGATTACATAGCACCGGGTTGGTGGGTGTAATGCCTACATACTGGAAGATGGGAGATCTGGGTGGAGGAGGCCCAGTCCCAATACGAGCAGCTTGGAGATCTAAGCCCCAGGTCCTGCACATCTGGGTTCCTCTGCCGGTTCCTTCATGCGTGAGGCTCGTCCGAATGTGTGGAGAGTGGTCTTAAGCATGGCTGTGGCTCAAACCTGAGATCTTCAGCTGCCGGGGCTCTGCTCAGGGTGGGGAGGGAAACTCAACACACCCTCCTCCAAAAGGCCCCAGTAGGACAGCCAGATGCGGAGTCAGGAGACTGTGCTGTTCTCTTCCAGGAGCAGGGTTTTATAGTCTCTGGGTCTTGGACATTGATGGGATTACAGAGCACCGGGGGCAGTTGGTGGGTGTAACGCCTACAAACTGGAAGATAGGGGATCAGGGTGGAGGAGGACCATTTCTTTTCTCAGTCTCCTTCATTCCCCCTGTCTCCCTGAAGCTGCTCTTTTTCTTTTCTCAACACGACCACAATCCACGCCTCCCCACGGGAAGCGCAATGAAAAATGGTTTTCCAGACGTCCCCATCACCTGCAGCCCACGAAGGAAAAGCAGACCTTAGGGTGTGTTACTCCTCTCCTTAGACCAGCAACTTAATTGACATATTTCGTTTTACTTCCTAATGATTACCATTCTGTATGGACACAGTAATAGACACTTTTAGGCTTGTTGGTGACTCTCCTGGGGACTTCTCACCACAGATTCAGACTACAGTGCTCAGGCCGGATCAATCACTACTTATCCCAGCAGTGTCCAAGTCTAGTTATTACTTTTTGATTCATGACAGAATTTGTCCATGACCAGGCTCTTATAGATAATCATTATGGTACTTTGGCCAGGCCCATTTCGATGCCAGGGTAGCTAGCTCACCACTTGCCCTGGGTCCATCTAGCCCCTCATAGGACCCTTCTTTTGGGGTTGAGGAAGTAAGGGCAACTGAGGCTTCAGTCAAAAGAGCAGATGTCCAGGAGGTAATATTATCTGGAGACCATCAACTCTCAAGCTCAGGCTTGTCTTTGTAACTGTCTTCCTGTATCCATACAAAAAGCAATTACTCTGAAATAGCTAACCATGCAAAAGACATTAAGGAGAAGAGAAAGACAATCTTTACAATTCAAAGTATTATCAGGAGACAAAGGTAATTGAAAGGTTATGGGCAATCAACAAACATAAGCTCTCACCGGGCAGGGAGTAAGGGCAAACCACTATTATCCTACAATACCTGGTGATCCTCAGTTGTTTCTCCTGGCTCTGCACTCAGGTATTATTTCTGATGGTGCTCCGGGAGACTTTACAGGATCCTTGGGATTGAACCTAGGTTGGCCATGTTCAAGCAACACCCTACCCAGATCTACAGTTGCTCTGGTCTCAATTGGAGAATTTAGATGCATGTAACTGTGCCCAGAATGTCATTTGAAAGGATGGAAGGGGCGTCTTGATGAAATCTTTTATAAGTGGGAATATGGGTCAGGTTCCAAGCTCTTCACATCCCAGCAGACCATTCCGTTTACCTGTGATTACTCACAAAGTCAGTCACATTCCTGGGTCCCACTCATGTCACTTTACTAATATTAGAGGTTAAAAAGGAAACATTTATGATTGGATAGAGCAAAATTCCCTCCATCTATTAGTCAGATGGTGCTCAGGGGACCATTTGGAATTATGAACATTGTACTAGATTGACTGCATGCAATGCACTGTACTAGCCTGATACTCTCAGTTTGAGATCATGTTTCTGAAACTGCCTCCTGGGTTTTTCTTTGTAGCTGAGAGTCCACTGCTCGCATGTGGTCAAGGGGTGGAGCATTGGCCGGACCTTGCTCTCTGATGTTCTTACCAGCTTTTGCTCCTGTTTCATGACTGCAGCTCTCTGGGTTTCTACTATGCCAGTTCCTCTCTGAATCCCCAGGGTTGGATCCGGAGTCACTGCTTTCATCCCCATCTGGATTTATCACTTCCCCAAGAAATTTATTGTCCTGTACCCTACCAGCTACTTTCCTGCAGAGCTTCATTTCTATTGACAAGAAAACTCTCATGGCATAGACTAATATTTGGAATCCTTCTCTGTTCTTCTACATGGCAGTAGCCAATCCTGGTGGAATGTTTCATCCTGCACACTGTGATAAAGGCTCAAGTGAGCAATTTGGCCCTCATCCCCACAGGGATGCTGAGACAGGTGGGATGTCTTCTGAGGTTGATCAGAAGATCACTCTTCACATGTCCTCAGTACCATCACTTTCCCATATCAACCCATAATGGATAGAATCCCCAGAAATTTAAGCACTGAGGACAAACTTTTGAGTCCAGCGTGACCCCGGTCGGACTATGTGAACATCCACACAGGAGAGAAACCGTTTAAGTGTAAGGACTGTGGGAAGGCCTTCATTGGATCCTCATACCTTATACACAGGAGATTTCATACTGGAGAGTCCGTATGCATGTAAGGAATGTGCTGTGGCCTTTCTCTGACTTATACATCTTAGTATGCACAGAAAAAGTCACACTGGAAAGAAACCATATGCATATATGGAGTGGAAGTCTTTGCTTCTACCACAAGCCTTAGTGCACAGAAAAAGTCACACTGGAGAGATAACATACTAATGAGCAATGTAGGTAGTCCGTTGCTTCTTCGTGAAGTCTTAGTTTTCATAATTTCTGTTTCATAGAAAACCCTTATATGTGAGGTAGGTGGAAAGGCCTTTCATTTCTTCTCAGGTCTTTCTGAGCATAGAAAAGTTCATACAGGAATGAAACACTATTAGTGTCACTACTGTGGGAGGGTCTTTACTTACTATTCAAACTTTTTTGTCCATAAGAAAATGCACATTGCAGTGTCTGGCCCTTTAAGGATGCTTGCAGAAGCGGAAGTGACGTCACAGCATGGCATTTAGGTATTTGTGTGCAAGACTCTGGATCAGGCATCTGTTTGTTACGCAGGTGAAGGGAGAGGAGGCTGTCCCGTGTGAAAGGTGTCTGTGAAGGCCGTTTTCATGGCAGTACACCAGTGGCCTCCCGTGAGCTCCCCGCCCTGCGCCTCCCGGTGTCTGCACTGAGGGGTGGGGCCAAGGAAGCTCTAAGGACACTTTTAAGCTCCTTTTTCAACTGATATCCCGGTGGTTCCTGAGCCTGCCAGGGTTTTGTGGGGGACACGGAGCTTTGGTGAGTGCAGTGGGGGCTGTGCCGGGGCGCAGGGGTCATGGGCGTGAGTGCGTGGTTCTGGGGATCCCCTGCAGCTCCACCGTGGGGCAGTGGCGGGTGGGCGCTGGGCCGAGTGGGGGGGGGGGGCGTTGGGCCGTCCCTATCTTCCCAGCTCGGGGATGTGCTGGGCCCTGTCCTGGATGCTTTGAACCGGACCTCACTACTGTAGAAGCTGCAGATTCACTTAGAGGACCGGAGAAATAGCACAGCGGTTAGGGCGTTTGCTTTGCATCTGGCCCATCCAAGATCGACCTCCAAGCTTGACCCGGACAGGTGCCTCAGTGCAGAGTCAAGTTTCTCATTCATATCGTCAGCGGTGCATCCAAAACTATAAAAGGACTGTTCATTTTTGAGGGGCAGCGGGGCAGCTCCCTAATGGCAAATGACACTGTAGCCCTCGGTTCCTATTCATTAGTAGCCTTGATTTCCAGACCGTCACTTGTGTGTGGTTCTAGGGGTCCTTGCGATTTGCAAATGAAAATTTACTTTGGGTCTATTTTTGCTAGTATTTTGGGCACATATGTGGAATCTCAGGGCTTACTTCAGGAGCAGCACTCTGGAATTTTTTTTTTAATTTTTTATGGGTCATGTGAGATGCCGAATATCCATCTGGGTCAGCATGGGAAGCGCCCCTCCCAGCTTACAATCTCTGACTCCACATTGTTTTTTTTTCTAACGTAGAATATCTGTATCCTAAAATAAACTTGAAAATTGCACCCCGAATCTTCCTCTCTCCCTGATCAGGGAAAACACAGCTATTACACTGAGTACTGAGAGTTGTGTTCAAATAATGTCTGGACATGTGCTGCGTGCCCTTGGTGGCTGTGATTGGTCTCACCACACTGGCCAGTGAAGGGTGACAGAGGATTGAAGAAGGAAACAGTGTTCAGGGTGTTGGTGATCTGCTGGATATTAACCCAAGGTGTTTTAGGCTTCATCTATGAATTGCCCCTTTTCCTCTTCCCAGTGAAGCTTATCATGTCCTTGCTAACATCCCTAATTTAGTCAAAGTTTATCTTTAACATTTCCTTTGTATTTTCCCTCCTGTTGTGTCAGTTCCCCAGGTCAGTCTTGATTACTTATAAACCATAACTTTCTGGTAATTCTCAACTTTGTATTTGTACTACTTTGTAGTTGAGGTGCTGTGTATTTGTACCTGCTTTCCTCTTTCCCGTATAGATTATTTATGTTTTTACTCTACAGCACTGTTCTTTGGTTAAACACAGAAAGACCATCAATGCTTATATTTGGGAGTTGATGGACTCAAGTATATCTACCACTGGGCATAATTTCTTGGTCATCATTACTTGACTCGGGCTTCAGTTGCAACACCTCAAAAGGGAGGTTCTGCCGTGGGATTTGGATGGACCCGGGGCAAATGGGAAAACTACCCTGGCTTCGAAATGGATCATTCTAGAAAGCACGTATACGTGTTCTTGATGCAAACTGTGACAGTGTTAGAGACAGTACCCCTATGGAGAAGGACAAGCTGAACTGGCCTGAAGACTTAGTCTGGGATTTACAGTAAAAGCCATGCTTGCTCTCAGAGCCCAGAGAAGTAAGTGTTAAAAGCCTTATTTGCTCTGGGGGCTGGAGAGATAGCACAGCAGGTAGGGTGTTTGCCGTGCAGGCGGGTTCGATTCCCAGCATCCCATATGGTCCCCTGAGCAACACCAGGGGTGCAGAGCCAGGAGTAACCCCTTATATCACCGGGTGTGACCCAAAAAAGCAAAAAAAAAATTAAAAATCCTTAATTGCTGTCAAAGCCCAGAGAACTAAGTGTTGGGATCTTTGTCTCTTACTGTGTTTATCCAAACAACTACAAGTGTTGATAACTTTTACAACTAGAGGAAAAGATAAGAGACAGAGTATCTCCTTGGGTGAATCTCCCCATGAGAATTTTCTCTGCCAAATATTTATCTGCGTAAATGATCAGTCATTCCTATGTCCTTACCTCATGCCCTCTCAGATGTTCTCTAAGTATGGTAGCTGTTCTGCAATAAACAGGTAACTTTTACCATCAGGCTGTGATTTTCTGTCTTCCTTTCACTCTGTCTCTGTTGGGAAGGGTTCCGGAGTTGTGGAGGCAGCACTGGGCCACCAACACCTCACCGCACCCCCACATTTTACGTTGTGGACTCACAGTGATGAGTTGCTCTTTATTCCGTTCTCCTGCGTACATATACCAGTCTCCCACTCCTCCTCATTCCCTCTCCTCACCCGTCTCCCACGGTCTTTATTCTCCAGCCCATCCCACATAGTCAGGGGTAGCAAATACGCAGAGATGTGGTTGTACAATCAAAGGATGTAAAGCCCTTCCCTCATGGGAAACTTCTAAGCCAAAAATCTAACTCCAAGGAGAGATCATCTCAAGGGCAGGATTTTCTCTAAGGACATATTTTTTCTTTGCTTAATTAATATTCATTGAAACAGTCATCTTAAATTTACACTTACTGTTTATGTTCATTTTGAATGGACACAGTAAAAGATCTATTAAGTTTATAGGGTGTCTCTATTGGGGATATTTCCTATAGCTCCCAGACTACACTCCCCAGTACAGGTTAGTCCTTTCTAACCACAGCAGGATCCTTATTCAGTATCTTATGTTTGTGTCATAATGGAATTTGTTATGGTGCTTACCTGTCCCTTTTCAATGCAAGGGTAGCTCACAGCTCTCTTGGGTCCATCCAGTCTCTTTTGGGGTTCTAAGAACAAAGGGCAGCTAAGGCTTAAGTCTCATAAACATGACAATGCCCAAGAGTAAATACTGTCTTCAGTCAATTAACTCTGAAGTTACAAAAGCATAATATCGCCTTTGTTTGTCTATACAAAGCTGAGGGCTGGGGGTTTGGCCATCCCAATCCTCCCAGCACAATCTTCCCAATCTGGGACTGCACTGGTCCTTGTCCAGGATCAAAAAAGGATATTTGTCTAAAGTAAACTGCAGAGGATATAAAGGAAAGAGAAAGTCAACATTTCACTTCCAAATACAAAATCCAGAGATCTCTGAAGAATCTGACTTTACAATTCACAGGTTGTGGTTATGGGAAATGGGTGATTAACATATAGGGGAAGCAGGGCACAGGGAAATTAAAGATGAATACTAAGGAAATGGGAGTGATTGGGATGGTTGTTACTCAGTAAGCATCAGCTCCATGTAGCAGAGGAGAAATGATGAACCAATGTTAAACCTAAATTGTTTAGAACTAGAATCCAACCAGGGTAAAGGGTTTTGTTTTTTTAAGCAAGAAAGTTTTAGTTTTCCAGGAGTAAGGATATTTGCTCAGTAATCCCACTGGGTGTGCTAGGAGCACATTTACTTAGGGCCGGAGCGATAGTAGAGTGGGTAAGGACAACCATCCAAGCAGTCGACCCAGGTTCTATCCCCTGCATCCCATATGGTCTGTCCCAGATTGATTCCTGCATGTAGAGCTAGGAGTAAGCCCTGAATCTGCTGGTTGTGGCCCCGAAACAAAAATCACACAAAGTCACACTTATATATACACATATATATGCACAAACAATGGTGAAAGAACAATAGGGATTCAGGAGAAACTGTGCATTTCTGTCGCAGGGATAGATGAAAAATAGGGGATTTTTTTGTTTTTTGGGTCACACCAGGCAATGCACAGGGATTACTCCTGGCTTTGCACTCAGGAGTTAATCCTGGAAATTTTCAGGGGACCATATGAGATGCTGGGAATCAAACCCGGTTTGGTCGCGTGCAAGGCAGACACACTACCCGCTGTGTTGTCTCTCCAGCCCCAAGAATAGGAGATTTTTTTTAAGAATAGGAGATTTTTAAGAACCAGAAATTTGACTCTTTTAGTGTTTCACTCTCAAATTTGTCTTTGTACATCATTTTTCCTCCCTTCGGTAGAATTTGCTTTTTTTCTTGTTATATTTTTCACCACAGCCTACAGTGCTCAGTGTTTACTCTTGTCTCTGAGCTCAGGGATCATTTGACAGGAGTCAGGGTAACACTCTGTGTTTAGATATCATTGGTTCGATGTTCGTTGACAATGCAGGATCAGGGGACTTCTCCTTACCCCTAACACCCCAGTGTGTGACAGACCAGTTCAGCATTTGCCTCTCCACTCCTTTATTCGAGTCCATCCCCCTTGCAGCACAGATTCACCTGGGTGACAAAAAGGTTCTCAGTGCCTAGACTCTGGCTCTTTGAGGTACCTAATGGAAACGGAAGTGATGTCATAAGTGATGTCATAAATGTCATGGTTCATTTTCCATCCCTGACAGACACTGGGGCTGTTGCTCACTTTGCAGAGGACAAGTAAAATTTGCGCCCCATCCTGGAAGGGGGCACTGAAGAAGGATTTAGTTGCAGGACTAGAGAAACCTCCTGTGAGCACCCCGCACCTTCCCGTTTCCATACTCTGAGCTGAGGGGCTGAGCCAACTTGGGGGGCGCTTTTGCGCTGATTTTTGTCTTGTTCACCAACATCCAGGTGGATCCTGAGGTGTGATGGAGCTTTTAGGGGGACGCCGAGCTTTGGGGGTGCAGTGGGGGCTGTCTCAGGGTTCAGGAGTGACAGTTATGAGTTCGTGATTCTGGGGTGTCTCTTTGGCCCCGATCGTATGCAGCTCCAGGATGGGGCAACAGTGGGTGAATGTGGGACTCAGCCAGGGGCTTGGCCGTCCCAACCCTCCCAGCAGTCCCATGTTTGAACCATCGGCCCTAAGCTCGCTTCTGTAGAATCTCCAGATTTGAGGGGCAGAGCTTCAGCCCCTCCACCTAATGGCAGGAGACCTGTTGTTGGTCATCTTCATTGTCTGCCGTGAGAGCCCGGGTCATGCGGTGGATGGGGGAAGGGGGCTTGCAGGTGTCTGAGGTTTGCCAATGAAATTGTGTTTCGGGGGCTATTTTTGGTTCTTTAGATTTTGGGGGGAGAGAGAGGGCACATACGCAGAGATGCTCATGACTTACTCAAGTCTCTAAGCTCAGGTATTATCCCTGGCGCTGCTGGGGGCCATATGGGATGCAGAGGATTGATCAGTTCATCTAGTCAAGCACCCAGTTCACATTATTGCCTTCTAACCACAATACTGGTGTATCTTTTTCTGAATTTCAGCTCCCTCATATCAAGCTACAAATCATCCGTGACTCTTCATCTCTCCCTGAGCAGACGACACCTGCCATTTTGGCAAATACTGAGGTCCCCGGGACACAGTGCCCAAGTGCATGTCCCGGTCCACCCTGCAAGAGAGTGTCAAAGGTTTGTCCACTCTAAGTTACAAAGTTGAATAACATTCCAGGCTACGGTTCCCTGGGGGCAGCACTGCAGCCAGCCTGAAGGGGGGCGCTAATATTCGGGAGCTCCTGGGCTGAGAGTCGGACCCTGGCAGGGCCTACAGGGACTTTATTGTGGGAGCCAGAGAAGAATCGGGGGATCAGAGAAGTCTGTCTTTTCCTCCCCTGTAGCCTGGGCCCAGGCTTCTCTCCTGAAGTGCAGCACAGATGCCAACAAAATTTGCATCCCCAGCAAAGACAGGAGCTTCTGCCATTGTCTCCCAGAGGTGGAATTCTGAGGCTGTGCCTGAGGCTGTGTCTAGTCTGAGCTCAGGAGTGGGAGGAGGTGCTCCTCTCTGGTGCTCACTGTTCTGACTTCTCCAGGTCTTTGCACGGAGCCTCCTGCTGATCCTCAGAACAACAGTGACAGAAGAAGATGGTGTCGCGGTTTCTGATAAACCATCCCCAGATAGGAGTAGACGGATAGAATGACATGACGTAGTACCAGGTGTGCCCAGGCTTCCTGGGCCATCTGTTTTGAGTTTCTTTTGGACAGATTCCAAGATGAGACTTCCGATCGGACCGTCCCATTCTGCTGTTTGAAGCTGCTTTTGTGTCTGTTTGTTTTGTTTTATTTGGCTTTGGGGCCGACCCAGTGGTGCATGAGGAGTACTCAAAGCTCAGTGCTCAATACTCATTCCTGACAGGTCTAGGTGACCAATGGGATGCTGGAGGTCTAAAGGTTTCATCTTGGGTATTCTGTTTTATTAGTGGTGGCAGAGCAAGGATTCTAGCAATCATTCCTTGTGCTGCACTCTGGCATTTCCCCTGGCAGTGCTTGTGGGACCATATGAGATGTTGGGGATTGCCAGTCCTATGTGCTGTCCCCGGAACAGTTGTTCTGTTACGCCAACCTGCTGCTTCGGTTTCTTTTGCATTGTTTTTGTCATCAGCTGTCCTCTTGACTCTGTGCTCTGGATTCACAACTGACTGGCCTCAGAGCACCCTGGGGTGGTCTGGCCCCATTTGCGCCCTGGCAACTACAGTGACTTGGGCCCCCAGACTTGCTTTTCTCCTGTTTTGTCCTTCCTACTTTGGAGAGACTACCTGCTCGGTCATATAGTTCACATAATCTTGTATGTGGATTTTTGGGCATGCGGTGATCCCAAGGAGAAAGAGCCAAGGATCTCTGAGGCCAGTAGAGATGTTGGGGTCCAGAAATTTGTACCTTCTTTGAGCAGGATTTTGGGCGGTCCTGAGCAGTGAGTTCCTATAGGCACACATGCCATGCACTGCTCTGAGTAGTTGTCTATATGGACTTCACGTTCTCAATCCTAGTGGTCATGTGCTTTGGGGGTGCAGCGGTGAGCGTGCAGTGGTTTTTGCTACACCCAGTGATAGTCTTTTGGATCGTACAAGTCTGTGTTCAGGTGATCCTCTCTACAGTGCCCACTGGACCAGTGGTGCTCGAATTGGCCGGGGGGTTACCAGGAAAAGCAGATACATTCAAGAACCTTCTGTATAACGTCCTCCCACTTTAGCAGATCCAGGTGCCTATTGTAATTTCTGGGGCCCGTCAGCCATTCGTGTGCATGGAGGCTGGTTCATTCGGAGAGGGGAGGCCCAGCGACAATATAGGACCTGGGTCCTGGCCTCAGAGTAGTGGGAATGAGGCTAAGATAGATTCTGACTCCCACCCTCTCCGTGTGCTGAGTCAGGATGTACTGACCTTCAATGACATGGCTGTGAACTTCACCCTGGAGGAATGGTCATGCCTGGAAGTCTCTCAACGGAAGCTGTACAGGGACGTGATGCTGGAGACCTACCAACATCTACATGCTGTTGGTGAGAGCAGTGTGGAGCCAACCGTGTCTGAACAGACCCGCGTGGGCTCCCTGGGGGTTGGGTGGCAGCTGTGTGTTCAACAGTAGCTCTGTGACGGGCAGGGATATTGGACAGCCATGCAGTAGCTCTTTCCTCTCTCGTTTTTTTAGGGTTCACCTGTGGATACTCAGGGTTTACTCTCAGCTTTGTCCTCAGGAATTACTCTTGTTGGGTAGCCGGACCCTATGGGGTGATTCACATCAAGCTGTTTCAACTATGTCCATGGGAAGATCCCTATCTCCCCAATTATCGCTCAGGTCCCTTTAAATAGAACCATCCATTGGTGAATCAATTTACTTTGTATACTACGCGAAATTTTGTGTGTTTAATTGGTTTTGCTCTTTCCTTTGTTTGGGGGCACAGTCCACAGTTCTCCTTGCTCTGTGCTAAAGGATGATTCCTTTAGCACAGAGTCAGGGGCCATGGGGTACCGTGGACTGAAACCTCTTGAAACTTAAAATGTTGGTGCTCACCCCCAGAACTTTTGCACCAGTCACTCACAGTTTTTGCATTTTCTTTTTTTCTTAGGGATTAGGGATTTTTCCTGCCTGTGTATTCAGTATCCACAACTGGCCTTGCTCCAAGACCATATGGGCTCCCTGGGATCAAACCCACATGTGTATGCAGCGCTTCTGTCCTATGTGCTGTACTATCTCTCTCCCACCACAGCGGATTTGATATCTCATCTCTCAACTCATTAGACGCTGCCCTATTTCAGTGCTTGGATTTACTTTTAATGGTTCTTGTGAGATTTCATCAGGACTTAGGGTTTGCTCCTGGACTCTGCACTCAGGGATCACTCCTGGCTGGCATGAGGGACCCTAGATGATATCGGGTTTCGCAACTGGATTGGCGGTGAGAAACTCCTGCTCTGCTCTCTTTATGGATACATTTTTTTGTAGGAGTACTGCTATTTATTCAGTCACTGATGAGCTGATTGAATTGTGCACGAACTCCATCTTACTTTTTTTTCATTGTTTATAATTTTACTTATTGAATCACCGTGAGAGCATTTACAAAGCTTTTAGGTCTAAGTCCTGGTCATAAAATGAAACACCTGTACCTTCGCCAGTGCCCATTCTCCACTACCAAAAACCCCAGTATACCCCCATTCCATACCCTCCCCCTACCTGTGGGGCAGATGATTTCCACATTACTCTCTCTCTACTTTGATCACATTCAATATTTAGACACCAGACACACTATTATTATTTGAGATTTTACCCCAACACTCAGATCTGCTGAAAGGGCAACAATAGACAATTTGTGTACTATTGCTGGTTATGAATAACATATGATGTCGCGTGGCTACAGTAGGGCCATGTGGCTTTGAAATTATGAAATTTTAACACTTAAATCTGGAGGGAGTTCTGCCAAAAGCCACTGAGTTTCGAGATCTACTCCTGAGTCTCTGGGATCATGGCCATTGAGCAGCTTGTTGAGAAGCCAGAGAGGCCGTTCGTGGGCGATGACTTGGTCTCGTTGGAGTGGGGAGGACAGGCCCGGCTGCCCCGTCATCCTGTGAGGCCCAACAAGTTTCATCACTGCAGGCCCACACCTGACTCTCCAGTGGCCTATGGAGGATGATGGCCACCAAGCCACCAAGAGAGAGCAGGCGGAGGGACAACACCCTTTCTTCCCTGAGGTGGCCCGGCCACAGTAACGTACTGTGGGGTCCGGACGCATTTCTACCAAAAGCCACTGGGTTTTGAGATTTGTTTCTGAGTCTCTTGGATCATGGCCATTAAGCTTCTTGATCAGGAGCCAGAGAGGCCATTTGTGGGTGATGACTTGGGGTCTCATTGGAGTTGGGAGAACAAGCCTGGCTCTACCCCCATCCCGTGAGTCCCTGTGTGTCTCATCACTGGGGGCCCAAATCTGACTACCCAGTGGCTTCTGAAGGATGGTGGCCACTGGGCCGACAGGGGGAACAGGCCAAGGCACAAAACCTATTACCACCTGGGTTGGCCCAGCACCGGTAGCCTACAGCATGGACCAGATGTGTTTCTACCTAAAGCCGCTTGGTTCTGAGATTCGTTTCTGAGTCTCTGGGATTACGGACATTAAGCAGTTGAATCAGAAAACAAAGAGGCCTTGCCTCCAATTATATAGCTGAGCCGGAGTTGATTTGTGGGTGTGTTTCCCACATACCTAACTTTTGGCCGTTTACTTTCTTGGTAAACTTTGCCCCAAGTTGTTGGGGTCTAGCCAAAGGCACAGCAGCAATTTTGGGGTATCTGGAAGTCTGAAGGCGCCATCAGGCTGCTGATGCACTCGCCTCACAGGTACAAATTGATCTACTGGCGGCACTATACCCCTGTCTGGATACATGTTTTAGCTTAAAAAAATAAGGGTCTCATGCCACCCTTGGCCATTTCCAGATTTATTATGCACTTAGTTTTACTGAAATCCGTGATGAGGTCATGAGGGGCTCAGGAATCTCCATGTGCTGCTGGGCCTAGAGAGACAGTACAGGGAGGAAAGTGATTTTCTTGCAAGCGGCACACGTGGGTTAAATCCCTGGCATCCCATGTCATCCCGGAGCACCAGCAGCGTTGATTTCTGAATACAGAGTCAGGAGTCACCCCTGAGCATTGCCACATGAGACCCCAAACAAGAAAAAAACTTAACAATATACTGTGCTGATCAAACATCTGTCGACCATACACAAGGCCAGGTCTAGAGTATTTGTGGTATTTTCTTGGGTCTTACCTCTCGAATAAGTAGAAATATGTGGCATGTTGGAAATGGACATTCTATTCATGCCTCTCAGATATTTGCCCAGTTATATCAGGAAAACATGGGGATTTACCTTTCACCTTTACCCTGTCACTTATCCATGCCTCTGTCTCTGTCAGGCAGGGCACTCCGGGATGAAGCCTGCGGTGATCTCCTGGCTGGAAGGAGGAGCCCTGAGGTTGGGGAGGAGAGAAGTGTGTACGGGTGAGTGTCTGAGGACCCTTCCTGGCTCAGGCCCTGTGCAGTGAATGGGTGCGCTGAGCATGCAGGAAACACACTGCTGAGACTGGGGCCTTGGCCTTCTGGATTCTTGGGTCTGTGCCGCACTCACGCTGCTCTTCATTCCCCTGGACTGTCAGTCACAGAATGATCCTGTAATTTGCTTCCATGGCTTTCGAATAAGTAAGACCATAACAGAGCTAGTTTGGATCTGAACGATATTACAGCAGGGAGTGCCTTGCAGCACCTGAATGTGACCTGTTCAATAATTTGTTTAATAACCTCGTTCCCCAAACATTACCAGGTCTGCTCAAAACAAAAACAAAACCTAGTGTAGAATTGCCAAGATCCTCACAGTTTTCCACTATCTGAATCTTTTCTTTAGTGTGGGACTCTTTGGAATTTGAGAACCACAGAGATGTACTCTTAACTACATGGCATCATTTTGCTACATTTTTTGACAAGTGCTTGAATTGCATGTTTTGTTCAGTTTCAGAACTGAAACCGCGGCTTCAGGATTTGGCATTACAGCACTTTGATTTGGGAATGGGGTCAGCAAGTACGAGTGAGTTGGTAAGATTCGCTAATTCAGAATAAATATTATTATGCCAGCAGGAGTGGACCAAGTATGTGATTGTTAAGTTGGAAGGCTGCTAATGGCAGGGAGGAATTCCAAAGCCTGATGCTTGGAGTAGAGGACCCTTAGCTTCACTAGGTGCAGAAATCAATCATGTTTAAAAATACTGTGAGTTTTGATTTGCTTGACAGTGGTAGTTGTTTAGAAAGCTAATTTCTGCGCCCTAGAGATGGTGCAGTGAGAAATATAATTGGTTTGCACATGGACGGATATTCTTACCCAGCACACCTTATAGGCAGCATAGACCGACAGAACTGATCCTAGACACTGTGCCCCTCCACCCACCCAAACCCCTATAAATAGAAACTACGAAACAAAGGAAAAAAAAAAACTTCATTGATCCTGAAAGGCATCACTTGTGGTGAGAGCTTTGCAATGGCCACGTGGTCTATCTCAGCTGTGGAACGATTCAGCGTTGTCTTCACCCCTGCATCACAGGTTCCACACTGAGCTTTAACCAAACCCACATGTGGATGTATTTCATTTTCTCTTGAAATGGATGTATCTGTTTTCTATAGAAGGAATTGTTTCCAGTTGTATTCCTTCATTAATTTAAAGTGGAGGAAGTCACAGAATTTACTGACTCTCTATCCATCAATTTTGTACGTCCAACTTACAGAAACATGAAGTTATTCAATAGTAAGACAATTCATGTCAGTAATTGCATTTGTGCGGTGCATATGTGTGAAACCACATCTGAAGGGCTCAGTTTTTTTGACAGGAAGACTCAGTGAATAAGTCAATAATTAGAATCCTCTGTTGTTCTACAGGAAAGCTGCCACCCCGAGTGGAATGTCTCTGATCCTGCCCTGTATGATAATGTCTCGAGTGATCAATCCTGCCCTCAGCCCCATGAGGATGACGAGACAGGCGGGATGTCTTCTGAGGGTGATCAGAATGGCGAGAGCTACCTCACTTTGAAGAAGCCCTCTCCTGGAAAAAGTTCCTTGGAGTGTGTTATTCTCAGTTCACAGACACAAAATTCCCAGGTGGGGCACCTGCTAAGGAGAGAAGCACTGTTTATAGTGAGTCCCTAACAGCAACATACCCTCAACCACAGTCACCGTGAGCAGAACCCATCTAGGTGTAAGGAATGTGGGGGAGCCTCCCCATTTTCTCAGCACTGTGGTGTTCCCTTAGAAAACCACAGTGGACAGAATCCCCAGAAAAGTCAGCCCCGAGAACAGAGTGTGAGTCAAGGGTTATTCCATCATGACTTTATGAATATAAATTCAGGAACGAAACCTTTTGCATGTGAAGCATGTGTGAAGGCCTTCTATCAATCATCACATCTTATTATGCATAGGGGAATTCATACAGGAGAGAAACCTCATGAATGTCAGACATGTGGGAAGGCCTTTATTCAGAGCTCTAGTCTTAATAGACCTCTGAAAACCTATAGTGGAGAGAAGCCTTATATATGTCAGGAATGTGGTAATGCCTTTACTCTATCCTCAGGCCTCAGTATATATAGAAGCATTCACACTGGAGAGAAACCATATATGTGTAAGGAATGTGGAAAGGCCTTTACTCAATCCTCCGGCCTCAGTATACATAGGAGAATTCATACTGGAGAGAAACCGTATATATGTAAGGAATGTGGGAAGGCCTTTGCTGTAGCCTCAACTCTTAGTGAACATAGGAAAATTCACACTGGGGAGAAAACATATATATGTAAGGAATGCGGAAAGGCCTTTGCTAGACCTTCAAAATTTACTGTACATAGGAGAATTCACACTGGAGAGAAACAATTTATATGTAAGGAATGTGGGAAGGCCTTTGTTGTAGCCTCAACACTTAGTGACCACAGGAAAATTCACACGGGAGAGAAACCATATATATGTAAGGAATGTGGAAAGGCCTTTACTCAATCCTCAGGCCTCAGTATATATAGGAGAATTCACACTGGAGAGAAACCGTATATATGTAAGGAATGTGAGAAGGCCTTTGCTGAAGCCTCAACATTTCGTGTACATATGAGAATTCACACTGGAGAAAAACCGTATATATGTAAGGAATGTGGAAAGTCCTTTGCTGTAGCCTCAACCCTTAGTGTACATAGGAGAATTCACACTGGAGTGAAACCGTGTATATGTAAGGAATGTGGGAAGGCCTTTGCTCTAGCCTCTACTCTTAGTGAACATAGGAAAATTCACACTGGGGAGACACCATATATATGTAAGGAATGTGGGAAGGCCTTTGGTGCAGCCTCAAGTCTTAGTGCACATAGAAGAATTCACACTGGAGAGAAACCGTATATATGTAAGGAATGTGGGAAGTCCTTTGCTGTAGCCTCAAATCTTAGTGTACATAGGAGAATTCACACTCGAGAGGAACCATTTATATGTAAGGAATGTGGGAAGGCCTTTGTTGTAGCTTCAACACTTAGTGACCACAGGAAAATTCACATGGGAGAGAAACCACATATATGTATATCCTGCACATATGAAAATTCATCTCAGAGAGAAACCTCATCAGTGTCAGACATGTGGGAAGGCATTCACATGGTTCTCTTTCCTTACTCTACACATGAGAATTCATAATGGAGAGAAGTATTAGATGTGTCTAGAGTGCGGAAAGGCCTTAACTTCATCCTCACAATTGACTGTACATAGGAGAATTCACAGTGGAGAGAAACCATATATATGTAAGGAATGTGGGAAGGCCTTTGCTACAGCCTCAAATATTAGTGTACATAGGAAAATTCACACTGACGAGGAAACTGTATATGTAAGGAATGTGGGAAGGCCTCTGTGTGGCCTCAATAATTAATGTACCCTGTACCCCTCACACCTTAATAAACAAAAATTCATACTGGATGGTTTGATCCCTTAATAACAGTCTCTAATGACAGAACAGGACAAGTCATTCAAGCAAGTTTCCTTTGGACACGATGGTCAAGGGTGTTAAAAAAGTGCAGTTAAGAGGGAAGTAAGCCTGCCTGCTTGCGACAGGCTTCTCCTCATGTCAGTGAAAGGTACCTGCTGATTTTAACCCTGGCTGCACCTATGCCAGTATTCTTGTGCATGGAATTGCTTGTGTGTTAACTTGTAAATAATGGGTCCTGGTGATGAAAATAAGGAGGAAGGTGACTGAATAATCAGGTACAGAAACACCCCCCTTCTCAGAGCTGTCACAGCTCACTACTCTCTTATTGTTTACTATGCTTCTGGCTTGGCCCAGAGGGGCTGGTTAGCCAGAATTATTGCAGAAATCAACCAAGATGCTGCGTTGAATACTTTGAAAATGAAAAAACAGTTGAACCTTCATTCTTAAGTCTTTTCTGTGTTAGGATTTGGAATGCTTGAGCGCCCTGAAAATCCCGGTTTGAGAACTTGAACAGCAGGTCATGCCAGCTTTTAGGTCGCTTTCATGCTTGTTTTTACTTGTTCTGGATATCCAGGCTTTAGGGGATGTGCTGCTTTTGAGTGGTGCATTGGGGGTTGTTCTGTGGTGCAGGTGCCATGGGTGAGGGTGCGTTATCCTGAGGGCCCCTGCAGCCATGATCGCATTCCGGTCCAAGATGGCACTGGAGGGTGGGCACATAGACTTCAGGCCTTGGTGTGAGGAGCCTGCAGAGAGTGGGGTCTTGGCCATCTCATTCCACCGTACTAGAGACTGCGCAGGACCCTGTTTGGAGCCTTTGGACTGGATATAACACTTATCGAAACTCCAGATATGTTCATGGGCAGCCCCCAAAGGAAAGGGACACTTTTGCCGTCGGTCATTTTCATTGGCTTCCGTGCTAGGGTTGGGACTTTGGGGTGCATTTGGACAAGTGAGAGGTATTTGTCTCTGAAAATTTACACTTTGGTTTAATTTTTTTTTTTTTTTTGCTTTTTGGGTCACACACAGCTTTGCACATGGCATTATTCCTGGCTTATGCACTCAGGAATTACTCCTGGTAAAGCTCAGGGGACCATATTGTTGCTGGAATTTGAATCCGGTTGGTCACATGCAAGTCAAATGTCCTACCTGCTCTGCTATCACTTCAGCCCCTCTTTGGATTAATTTTAATAGCTTCTTTTTTCAGGGGAGTTGGAAGGGATTCTTTGATGCTCAAGGTTACTTCTGGTTCTGCATCTTAGGAATTATTCTGTGGTGCTGCTGGGTTCCTATGCAATGGGGATGTTTGACCTGGATCAGCAAGGCAAGCATCCTACTTGCTTTACAGTGTGTCCAACCCCACTATTGATGTTTTTTTTCCATATATAGAATTTCTACTTCTCAGGGGTATGGTACCACCAGCAGGTCAATCTGTGTTTGTAAGGTGAGTCCATAAGCAGCTTGATGGCACCGTCAGACTTCCAGATACCCCAAAATTGCTGCTATGCCTTTGGCCAGACTCCAAAAACTTTGGGCAAAGTCTTCCAAGAAAGTAAATGGCCAAAAGTTAGGTATGTTCGAGACACACCAACAAACCATTTCTGGCTCAGCTATATAATTGGAGGCAAGAGCTCTCTGGTTCCTGATCAAACTGCTTATAGGCTATGATCCCAGAGACTCAGAAACAAATATCGGAACCCAGCGGTTTTCAGCAGAAATGTGTCTGGTTCCCACAGTAGGTTACCAAAGCTGGGTATTTCACGTGGGAATAGTTTTCGTGCCTGGCGGCTCAGTGTCCGCCATCACTAATGGCTTCTGGACGGTTAGGTTTGGGCCCTCAGTGAGGAGACATGAAGGGTCTAGCGGGATGGTGGTGGAGACGGCCCTTTTCTCCCCACCCCAACAAGACCCCGAGTTGTCTGGTGCTCACGATTGGCCTCTGTGGCTCGTGATCCAGGTGCGTAATGGCAATGATCCCAGAAATTCAGAGACAAATCTCGAAATCCAGCGCCTTTTAGCAGAAATGCGTCTGGACCCTGCAGTAGGTTACTGTCCCCAGGCCACCCCATTGGGAATCGGTGCTGTCCCTCCACCTGCTCTCCCTTGGCGGCTTAGTGGCCTCCTTCCTCCAAACGCCATTGGAAAGTCAGGTTTGGGCCCACACTCACAAGATACGTGGGACCTCTCAGGATGGGGTGGAGCCGGCCCTTTCCTCCCCTCCCCAACAATACCCTAAGTCATTCCAGAGAACCTCCTATCTGGCTCGTGATAAAGCTGTTTAATGGCCATAATCCCAGAGACTCAGGAACAAATCTTGGAAACCAGCTGGTTTTGGCAGAAATCCCTCCAGATTTAATTGTTAAAATTTCAGAATTTCAAATTCATACGTTATTTGTAACCAGCAATCGAAAAAGAATTGTCTACTGTTGCATTTTCAGCAGATCTGAGTGCTGGGGTAAAATCCCAAATAATAATGGTGGGTCTCTTGTCAAAATATTGACTGTAATCAAAGTAGCGAAGAGTAATGTGGAAATTATCTGCCCCACAGGTAGGGGGAGGGTGTGGAATGGCGGTATACTTGGGTTTTTTAGTGGTGGAAAATGTGCACGGTGAAGGGACGGGTGTTTCACTGTATGACCGAGACTTAAACCTGAAAGCTTTGTAAGTGCTCTCCCATTTTTTCCCGTTTTCTCCCATATATTTAGAAATGGCCAGAGCAATAGTAGAGCAAGTAGGATGCTTGCCTTGCATGTGGCCAACCCAGGAGTCTTCCAGTCCACAAAATCTTTGAGTTGCTCATTGGACATTGAGTGTCCCCTTCTCATCCCTAGAACATGTGATGTGGGGGTGTTGCATGGGGTAGGGGAGTCTCCTCCCCAGAGCTGTTCATTACGGAGAGATCCTGTGCTTTGCTTTCTTGACTTTTTTTGTCATTCTTCCTCATCTGTCAGATATGTCTAATAGTCCATGTGTTTCAAGGCCCTTGTTTCCCCGGCTGTATAACTAGCCTGACTGTACTCCTAAAGGGTCGGGTACCCTTTCTGGACCCCACTCAGTTAATCTGACACCATGCTTATCTTTGCCTTTAGATCATTGCCATGTTTTTTGAATATAGGAAGAAGTTTAGTTTTCTTTTTTTTGGTGCCTGGGGATGCTCAGCAGTTATTCCTGGTGGTTCTCACAAGTTGCTTATGGCAGTGTACAAGGATAAACCCCTTTCAGCCTCATGCAAGGCAAATGCCTATCTGCTGTATGGTTGTACGCACCAAAAATTGTTTTATTGTGTGTATGTTAAATTGTGACTGTGAGTCCATAGTGAAGTTAATTAGGACCAGAACAGCAGTGCATCACGGAGGGTGCTCGCCTTACAGATGCCGCCTACCTTCGATGTCCAGCATCCCCTATGGTATCCCAAGCATCACTGGGTCTGATTAAAAACAAAACCCAAAAGGCATTTTTGTGGATTGCTGAGCTCCTCCCAGCAACACTTCCCGCGGATTTTCCCTTTATGTAGGCTTGCTTGGACTGTGAGAACTATGGAGATGTCCTCCACATGCTTGGTCATTCAACTGCATTCCATTCAACACTGGAATAATTCTCATTGTGCATTTTGTTTGATTTCAGAACTCAAATCACAGGTTCAGGATGTGGCATTACAGCAGTTTCCTTTGGGAACAAGGGAATTGCATACAAGTATGCTGTAGGAATCTCTTGTTGAAACTAACTATTATGCCATTGGAGTGCTCAGTCACCGAGAATGCAACTTGAAAGGTGGGGTCCGGCTCCATCCCCACAACCACATCTATGGTCTCAGCACCACAGGAAAAATATCAGAGCCTATTTCTGGGACTAGAGGGTCTTTAACCTCAGTGGGTTCTGAATTCTGGAAATTTATTTCATTTTATTGTTTTTTAAAGTTTTCATTAAAGTGCCAGGATTTTCAAAGTTATTGATAGTTGTACTTAGGCATACAATAATTGAACACCAATGCCTGAATCAGCTTCCCTCCACCCGTGTTCCCGTATTTCCTCCCCACCCCAGTCCCCACTCTACCCCCGCCTGTCATCTGGACAAGCACATGACTACGTTTCAGTGGTTACGGCTTAGATCTCTTGTTTTCAGTTCTGTTGCATCTGTGTTTTGGGTAAATGACTACACCTCTCACTCATATCACTGGCATAAATGAATACCTCATCCCTGTAAACTTCTGGTTCTCTTGCACCCCAAATTTCTTTCCTTCTTTGTCCGGCTTCTCTCTAAACACTGGAATCAGGGATGATTTAAGCAGCCACTTTACAGTACATTTCCACATCCATTGTTTGGTATTCCACAGGTGAGTGACATCATCCTGTTTTTGTTTCTTTTTCCTGACTAACTTCACTCAAGACGGTATCTTCCAGTTCCAACCGTGTTGCTGCATAAAAGCAGTAATTCTAAAACCTAAAAATATTTATTTATTTATTTATTTTTGCTTTTGAGGTTACATCCAGCGATGCTCAGGGGTTAATCCTAGGTCTCCGCTCAAGAACTATTTCTATTGGTGCTTGGGGGACCTTATCGGATGCCTGGGATTGAAGCTTGGCTGGCTGTGTGCAATGCAAATGCCTACCCCTGCACCAACCCCCCCCAAAATTCTTTTTATTCTAGGGTAAATAATGTGACTTTACATTTGATAGGCAGCAAGGACAAGTGTGATTGCTGAGATGAATCGATGGTTCAGCACTAGTGGTTTTGCTTTAGGAAAGGCACTTGCTTGGCACCAGGAAGAAAACTTTGGTTTGATCCCAGCATCCCACATGGCCCCCAGATTCCCAGCAGCAGGAATCCCTGAGCAATGGTGTTGTGACCCTCTCCCCACCTAAGTAAATAGAACGAGATAACAGAAAACTTATTGATCCTGGAGAGGAGTCTGCTTCAGGTGAGATGTGTGAGGATGCATCATTGCCTTCACACGTGTATCCCACTAAGCTATCCCACTAAGCTTCACACTGAGCTAGTACCAAACCCAGTCTCAGGCTCCTTTTATTTTCACCCTAAACTGGTGCTTCAATTTTCTGCAGAGGGAATTATTTCCACTTACTGTGTCTGTTATTTGAGTTGGAAAAAAAACTTACACAGCTATGTGACCTGGTGTCGGTCTATTTTGCTTGTCCATCTTGCTGAAACTTTAGGTCTTTGCCTGGAAAATCCATCCACGTGTCAGAATTGCAACTGAGTCGGGTAAATGTTAGAAACTAACCTGCAGGTCTAGAATTTTTTTGACGAGAAGACTA
This sequence comes from Sorex fumeus, assembly GCF_029834395.1. NCBI lineage: Eukaryota > Metazoa > Chordata > Mammalia > Eulipotyphla > Soricidae > Sorex > Sorex fumeus. The sequence continues at coordinate 3,592,711 of NW_026606191.1, forward strand.
TCAGGCACAGTAATTGGAATCCTTCTCTGCTGTTCTTCAGGTAGCAAAGAGCCCGGGTGAAATTCTTCTTGTCATGCACATTGTGACAAAATCTCGAGTGAGCAGTTATGCCCTCAGCCCCATGAGGATGCCAAGACAGGTGGGAGGTCTTCTGTGGGTTACCATAGGAAGTGAGCACCCATGCTGCAAAGAAGAGCTCCCCTGGAACAAGCTACTCAGAGACTGTTGTGCTCAGTCCATGGAAACAAACCTCCCCAGGGGAGAAGCCCCTGGACTGTGGGAGAGGAGTACTGTTTATAGTGAGTCCAGTTATGTATCCCACAAGATATGAAGACTGGAATCGAACCCAGGTTACCCAATTGAAAGAAAGCTCTCACACTCTTTGGCTCTCCATACAGCCCCACCATCATGCCAGAGTGCTTCCTGAGTGCAGAGCCAGGAGAACTTCTGCGCTTTGCTGGATTTGTGGCTCCCAAACCATGAACAAACCAAATAAAACCAAAACAGCCTCAGTCCCTTATTGAAGGATTAGCTCACCCCAACGTGGGTGTTTCTAAGCTGTATCTTGCTGCATCCATGCTGCCTCTTCCTCTAAGAAGAGGGTTGGGTACCCTCAGAACGTGGGGTGATGAGGTGTGAGTTGCCCATAGCAGGAAATACTTCTAAATGGTCGGGTCACAGACATAACAAAGTGGCTTCTGATGTTTTTCAGCTCAGACTGTCACTGTCACTTTCCTCCCATTTTTCATCGATTTGCTCGAGCGGGCCCAGTAACATTGTGAGACTCGTTACTGTGTTTGGCATATTGAATATGTCATGGGTAGCTTGGCAGGCTTTGCCTTGTGGGCAAGATACTCTCGGTAGCTTGCTGAGAGGGGTGGAGGAATCAAACTCGAGTTGGCCATGTCGGTCGCATGCAAGGCAAACGCACTACTCACTGTGCTATGGCTCCAGCCTTGCAGCTTTGCCTTGCTCTGTCCACGTCAGGGTCAATACTCTGCACCTGTCGTGGTCCAGAGGCAAAGATGGAGCAGCATACTCGACCCCCAAGGTGATTCAGCTATGTACCCCACAAGATCTGAAGGTGGGAATTAAATGCTGGTCACCTGTGTGAAAGACTGGCGACCTCAAGGATCTCATACCACGCCCCTTTGAAGCTCCGTGCTTGATCTTTAATTACCCTATACTTAACACAGAAGCAAACTTAAGGGTGGAAAATTCTTAGAAAAACGGGCATGGAGAGGGACGGAAACACCCACAACTCCATCTTGTGGCGTTTAAGCATAACTTGTGCGGTCCAAATTTTCCCACGTTTAAGATTTTCGGCCCTTCTCTTTGCTTTAATGGGGTCATTAAGGATCCAGCACACAGCTTGGGCCGCTGCAACGGGAGCAGTGCAGATAGTGCTTTTGCCTTGCATCCACAGGACCCGGGTATAGTCATAGGTTTCCCATATGGTTCTTCACTCATGTCCATAGTGATTACTGAGTGCAGAGCCAGAAGAAGGCCCTGAGCATATCCGGGTGTGGCCACAACCATAAAGGAATAAACAAGAAAAAAAGTAAAACACAGAGATTCAGTTCCTTGATGGTGAATTCCCTCACCCCGACTTGAGGGTGTCAGAACTGTATATTCTTCCATTCCCCATGTCGGTGTAGAAGACCATTAGAGTACCTTCATAATGTGGAATGATGGGCTGTGGGTTGCCCATGACAGGAAACCTTCAAAGGGCACGGTCACAGGCATCAGAAGGTGCGTTCAGAACTTTTTTGTACAGAGAGAAAAGAACAATAAATGTAAGAAAATAACCTTGCCTTGCTCATTAAAGGCTCAGTTCAATTTGCTGCACCCCTCGAGGTTTAGAGACAAAGCTAAGGAAACCCACTCGACCCCCGAGGAGATTCAGCTACCACCCCACAAATATCTGAAGACTGGGATTGAACCCAGATTACTCAAGTGAAAGACAAGCAACCGCAGGCTCCCCTACCGCTGCACTGTGGAAGCTGCTTGCTTGATCCTTAATTACCCCATACTTAACACTGAAGCAAACCCAAGGGTGGAAAATTCTTAGAGAAAGGAACGTGAAGAGGAACAGAAATGTCCACAGCGCCATCTCGTGCCGTTTCGGTGGAACTACCGCTGACCGACTTTTCACACGCTTAAGATTTCCAGCCCATTTCTTTGCTTCAATGTTAGGTATAAAGTCATTAAGGATCAAGCAAGCCGCTTGGGTTGCTGCAGCGGGAGCAGGACGTTTAATGCTCTTGGCTTGCAGTCACAGGCCCCTGGCTCTTTCTCTGGCTCTCCATACAGCCCCACCATCATGCAAGATTCCTGAATGCAGCGTCAGGAGAACCTCTGCGTTTGGCTGGATTTGTGTCTCCCAAAATATGAACAAACCAAATAAAACCAAAACAGCCTCAGTCCCTTATTGGAGGATTCCCTCCTCCCAACGTGGGCGTTTCTGAGCTATATCATGCGGTATCCATGCTGCCTTTTCCTTATCGTAGAGGTTTGGGCACCCTCAGAATGTGGGGTGATGGGGTGTGGGTTGCCCATAGTAGGAAATATTTCTCAATGACTTGGTCACAGACATAGCAAAGTGGCTTCAGAAGGTTTCTAGCTCAGAGAGAAGAGAACAAAAATAAAAATAAATGACTTTGTCTTGTTCTTTCCACGTCAGGTTCAATCCTCTGCACCCCTTGTGGTCCAGAGACAAAGTGGGAGCAACCCACATGACACCCGAGAAGATTCAGTTACGTCCCCCACAAGATCTGAAGGCTGGAATCGAACCCAGGTTACTCTAGTGAAAGAAAGCACTCGCACGGTTCTCATACAGCAGTATCTGTGGAAGCAGCTTCATTGATCCTTAATTATCCATTACTTATCACTGAAGCAAACCCAAGGGTGGAAAACTCTTAAGAGAAACGGGCCTGTTGAGAAACGAAAACTCTCACAGCGACATCTTGTGGCATTTCTGCGGAACTACCGTGGCCCGACTTTTCCCACGCTTAAGACTTCCTGCCCATTTCTTTGCTTCAGTGTTAGGTATAGGGTCATTAAGAATCAAGCTAGCAGTTCGGGCTGCTGCAACAGGAGCAGAGTGGTTAGTGCTCTTGGCTTGCAGTCATAGGCCCATTTGTATGGGGTGCAGAGGTGCTAAACATCCAGCTAAACTTCCGCTGCTCCCCCTAAGATCAACTGAATGCCCCTCACTGGCCCTGACCATGTCCACTTAGGAGAACTGCGGATGCCCATGCAGGAGTTCTGGAACAGCCGGTCGCCAGGGGCAGGCCGGCCAGCCCCTTTTCTTCCTCCTGGTTGCACTTGGTTTTGTTTTTGTACACCTAGCGGTGTGAGATCACTCCAGGCGCGACTGGAGGGGTGGCATTATGGGGTGCCTGGGATCGAATCCCAGTCGACATGTGCAAGCCGTCATGGTCTTGTTGCAAACTGTTACACCCTAAGAGACAGGACCCCCATGGGGAAGGACAAGCTGAAATATCCTGAGGATTTAGTCTGGGATTTACGGTAAAAGCCTTGCTTGCTCTCAGAGCCCAGAGAACTAAGTGTTGAGATCTGTGTCTCTTACTGTGTTTATCCAAACAACCCAGGTATTGATAACTTATACAACCAGAGGGAAAGATAAAAGCAATGTAGAATTCCCTGGGAGACAGTGTCTTCTTAATTTGATATCCCCAAGAGAATTTCCTTTGCCAAATGTTTATCTATGTAAATGACCAATCACACCTATGTCCTTACCTCAATCTCCCTTCAGATATTCAATAAACATGCTAGCCACGATGCATCAAACGGGCCTTTTTCACCATCAGAATGTGGTCCTTCATCTCCACATCTCTCTGTCTCTCTGTTGGGGAGCCCTGGGGAGGTGGGGAGGCGGGAAGCCAGCTCTGAGCCACAGAACACACACATGCATCACAGTAGTAGCCCTTACCTTATGAACTCACACATTTGGTGATGTTCTGGTTACTTCTGGCTCTGCGTTCAGGAAATACTCCTGGCAGTGCTTGGGGCACCCTATGGAATGTCAGGATGTTGGAACCAGGGTCAGCTGTGTGCAAGGCAAACTCCCTACCCCCTGCTCTATCTCTCCAGCTCCAGGGAAAGGAATTTTTTCTGAAGAAAAATCCCTGTCTCTTTCTTCAAGCAGGAGAAGAGACAGGAGATATTTACTGAGTCTGAGGTTGGTGAAGTTGATGGGACCTTCAGCCAGGCTGCGGGTGAATGCCTGTGTATTAATCCAGGTCTATCAAAACACACCGGTTACTTGGTCCCTAGAGATCAGGGAACTTTCTGATGTGCCCATGGACTACAAATTACTGCCTGATTTGCAAGTGGATCAATTTAGAAAAGTTTTTAATCAAAGTCCCTCAGGTGTTAACTTCAGAAGCTTTTCCATTTCATCAGCCTGAGTCTGCAGAGTTCTGTAGGAGCAGAGCAGAAATCAAACTTGGGGATAATTGGCCTCAGAGAAATCAAAAGATCCCATAGCTGATCAAATAGCCCTGACAACTTTTGGAGAGTAATTGCTTTTCTCTAAGGCTTCTCTCAATTTGGGGCTTATTGTGGAACAACCAAGTCTGAATTGACTTAGGAAGAGAAGAATTATAAATGATAATTTTTTGCTTTTTTTTTAGTTACACCCAGCAATGCATAGGGGTTACTCCTGGCTCATGCACTCAGGAATTTCTCCTGGTGCTTCTCGGGGGACCATATGGGATGCTGGGAATTGAATCCAGGTCAGCCGCGTGCAAGGCAAATGTTCTAGTCATTGTGCTATCACTACAGCCCCTGATAATTCTTTTTTAAAAATTCAAAAAATTTTAATGAATCACCTTGAGATACAGTTACAGACTTACAAAGTTTTCATGTTTGAGTTTCAGTCATATAATGATCGAGTCCCCATCCCTCCACCAGTGCCCATTCTCCACCACCAATGTTCTCATTACCCCTCCTGCCATCCCCACCCTCTCCCCCTGGCCCCTGCCTCTGTGACAAACACAGGCCCTTTTACTTGCTCTCTCTTTTTGGCTGTTATCATTTGCAATACATGTAGTAAGTGTCCATCATGTTTGGCCTATCGTCTACTTTTAGTATGCAGAAATGATAATTCTTAATGATAAAAACTATCAACCTGAATTTTAATGGGATCACTGGACCATATATATATGAATTTAATTTTTAATTTATATTTTTGGCTATTTTGGGGTCACAGGTGACGATGATCAGGGGTTTATTCTGGCCCTGGACTAAGGAATGGCAGTGCCCAGGTGACCAAACGGGATGACGTGGTTCAATCCTGCATTGGCCGCCTGCAAGGTGTGAACACCCTACTTGCTGTACTGTTGCTCATTCTCCCATGGCCAGATCATACTAAGGATCAAAAGAAACATGCTTTGAAAATGAAAACAATTGAATCTCTGCCTTCTGTCATTTGGAACTTAGTACAATGAACAAATGATTCTATTTTATACTGAATGAAGCAGTGAAATGCTTGTAGAATAAAGTTTGAAATAGTTGCTGGCTTCATACTTCTCACAACATTTTCTATAAGCCCTATATGTATTTTATTTTGTGGCAAACTTCATGTCTAATACTATAACTACTTAGCGGTATAGCAGACTCTTTAGTGTTTATCCATTCTTTAAATAGTTTTTTTTTTTATTTGTTGGCTTGTTTGTCTTGTCTTATTTTAATGTCGGGCCACACCAGGTTGTGCTCAGGGCTTACTCCTGACTCTGAACTCATGGATCACTCCTGGAAGGCTTGGAGGACCATATAGGATGCTGGTGTTTGAACCAAGGTTGGTCACACGCAAGGCAAGTGCCCTCCTCGCTGTACTATTAAACATTTGGATCTGGAAATACTTAACCATTAGACAAAATAATTGTGAACCTTTGCTAATGTGCAACTGTCAGAAATTATTGATAATCCATAGGTTATATACTATTGATGATCTGTCAGTGTTATTAATTTACCATGTAGGGGCTGGAGAGATATAGTACAGAGGGTAGGGCGTTTGCTCTGCATGAGGTCGACTCAGATTCCATTCCTGGCATTCCAAATGGTCCCACACGCATCGCCAGTAGTAATTTCTGAGTGCAAAGTCAGTACTGAACCCTGGTCATTATTGAGTGTGGTTACTCCAAAAAAATTTGCCATGCATATGTGTACAAAAGAGATTAATAATACCTTTAAGTTCACATTTTCAATGAAAAGGCTATGTTATGTAGCATTTAGAAATTAAATGAACTGTCAAAAGGTTTGTGATCTAGTAACAGAATGTTTATTTTAAATAGGAAATTGTTAGTGTCATGTTTCAAAGGTGATATTTGGGGGATGCTATGGGAGCAATGGTACTGTGGGTACGTTTGGCAGCTGACCTGGGTTTTGATCCTTGGCACCCCATGAGGTCCCCTGAGCACTGCCAGGATTAAGCACAGAACCAATAATAAGCCCTGAGAACTGTTGGTTTTTGATTCCCGCAAACCTAAAAATAAATAAGTAAATAAATAAACAAAAGCTTAAGTTTGAACAAATACTCAGAGGGAATGAGGGCATGAACTAAGCATTTTCGGAGAGTGACCTTCCAGCAGAAGAGGGATGTTAGTTGGTGTGTCCATCTTAATGGCTTCTTCATTCCAGTTCATTCCAGACAAAAAAAAAAAAACAGCATTTCAGGGGCTGGAGAGATAGTGCAGTGAGTAAGGCGCTTGCCTGTCATGTGACTGACCTGGGTTTGATCTTTGACACCCCAAGAAATGCCAGGAGGAATTTCTGAGTGCAGAACCTGGAGTGAGCCCTCAGTATCATTGGGTGTGACTCCCCAACTAAAAACAAAACTAATATAAAATGGGCTGAACCTTGCTCAAGGAAAATGAGATTCATTCATTCATTCATTCATCATCCTGTTATTCGTCGATTGCCTCGAGCAGGCCCCAGTAACGTCTCTTTCATCCTAGCCCTGAGATTATATTCAAGGCTCTTTAGGAGAAGAGACCCATCATTGTTACTGGTATTTGGCATATTTGGTGCGCCACGGGGAGTTTGCCAGACTCTGCCCTCTGGGCAGGCTATATTCGATAGCCTGCAAGTTTGTCCAAAGTAGGAATGAGATAATAAAATATCATAAAAAGATGTCCTGATAAGATGCGGCCGCGCGGTTCCGGGAGCTGGATTTTATAGTCTCTGAGTCTTGGCCGCTGATGGGATTACACGGCGCCAGGGTGCCAGGTGGTGGGTGTGACCCCCGCCTACTGGAATTTGGAGGATCTGGGTCGAGGATGCTCGACTCCAATTCGAGTAGGCTTGGAGATCTCGGCCCCGGAACCCGCGTGGCTTTGTCCCTCTGCCAGTACCTTCATGTGTGCGGAGAGTGGTCTCAGCATTGTGGTGGCTGGTCCTGGAGGTCTTCGGCTGCTGGAGCCCTGGTCGGGGCGGGGAGGAAAGCTCAACCCGCTCCCCTCCAAGGGACCCCAGCGAGGAACAGCCAGGCGCAGGGGCAGGAGACTCACTCTTGAAAATGAGATTCAAGAGGAAAAAATCCCAGCACCCCGACCTCGTACTTACATCCCTACAGTTCTTGATTAGTGGCGAAAGGCTACACTGAGTAGGGCAGAACCTCTGATAAGCTGCTCCTCAGTGACGTCATGTAAGCTTGGAGGAAGGGACTGACTCGAATCAGTCTTTAAGCAGGGAAAGAGGAGAGGTGAAAAGTGGAAGGTGTATTGGTTTTTATTTATTTATTTTATGGTCATTATTCTTATTTGAAACCACCATGAGCTCCAGTTACAAAGCTTTCATGTTTGAGTTTCACTCATACAATCATTGAACACCCATCCCTCCAACAGTGCACATTTTCCAATACCACTATCACCACTATCCACCCCCTCACCACATCCCACCCCTACCCCTGCTCTATGGCAGACAATTTCCTTCATACTCTCTCTCTACTTTTGCAATATAGACACTGAGAGGCTATCACACTTGGTCCTTTATCTGCTTTCAACACACATCTTCCATCCCGAATGATTCCTCCAACCCTCATTCACTTAGTGATCCCTTCTCTATTCCAGCTGCCTTCTCCCCCAGTTCAGGAGGCAGATTTCCAACAATGGTACAATCTTTCTGGCCCTTGTCTTTACTGTCCTTCAGTGTCAGTCTCATATTGTGTTATTTTATATTCCATAAATGAGTGCAGTCATTCTATGTCTGTCCCTCTCTTTCTGATTCATTTCACTTAGCATGATGCTCTCCATGACTATCCACTTAGAAGCTAATTTCATGACTTCATCTTTCCTAAGAGCTGCATAGTATTCCATTGTGTAGATGATATGTTTTTTATTTTTATATTTTGTTTTCTTTTGTTCTGTTTCATTTTGTTTTCTGGGCCACACTTAGCAATGCTCAGAGATCTCTCCTGGCAGACTGAGGGGTCAAAGTTAAGTGAGGTTTGACTGCCCTAGGCTAAGCAAAGCTGTTTGAATACACCTGACAATAGGTAGACTGAGAGATAGGTGAGAAAACATCAAAGGAAACAGGAGATCCAGGAAAAATTAACGGTAAAAGGGAGAAGATATGTTTTTGATGTTGTTTTGTGGTTTTTTGTTTGTTTGTTTTGGGGTAGCACACTTGGCTCTGCTCAGGGATCACACCAGAGAGGCTCAGAGATCCTGAAAGCATCAATTAAAATTAGGTGGACTGGGGCTTGATTACTTAGACAGTGGGAAGGGAACTTGCTTTTAACACTACCGAGGCTGGCCTGGGTTTGATCCCCTGCAACACTTATGGTCCCTAAAGGCCACCAGGAGTGATCTCTGAGCACAGAGCAAGGTGTAAGTTCTGAGTATATTATTTTGTTTGTAAGTTTTGCCATCGTTCGCACATCTTGGAAATTTGTGTTTTTGTCACAAGAATGCTGTGCAGATATTTTCTCCTGTTCATTGGGGGAGTGTTTTGATTTTGGCCGCCGTTCGTTGGCAGTGCAGAAGTGTTTAAGTTTGATGTGCTCCCTCTGCTTTGACTTTCTTTTCCATGAAATATAATTATCAAAGACATTTAATTTTCTTTTCTTTTTAAAATTTGTTTTCCAATCAGGACATGTAAAAAACTAAAGTACCATGATTTCCAAAGTTATTCATGGTTGAACTTTAGACATACAACATTACAACATCAATCCCACCACTAGTGCCAAGTTCCCCCCACCAATGGTCTCAGGTTCCTGCCCATATCACCTACCCACCTCCAGCCATGCCCTCTGGACAAGCATCTCTCTCAGTTTGGCTGTTATAATTTTGGTCTCTTGATTTCATTGTTCTTGATACTGTGGTTTGGATATTTGGCTCTATCTTTCCTTAATAAAACCTGAATCCCCGGACCTGACCCCCATTCCTTCTCCTCTGACTTTTCTCTCCCTTCTCTCCACTCTTTTTTCCTTTCTCTTCCCTCTACCCTGGGGCTAAGATTGAATAGACCATCCTCCTCTTTAAAACATTGCATTTCCTCATCCAGTTATTCTAAATGCCACATAGAAGTGGTATCGTCCTGTGATTATCCTTCTTCTGACTTGCTTCATTTAACAATCATCAAAGACATTTCTAAAGTTGATATGATGGATATTATTATTATTATTATTATTATTATTAGCTGTTTAGGTCATACCTGGCGATGCTCAGGGGTTACTCCTGTCTCTGCATTTAGGAATTACTACTGGCGGTGCACGGGTGGACCATATTGGATACTCTGAATCTAATCCAGGTCAACCACATAATTTACAAACACCCTACCTGTATCAATCTGGCCCCAGGATTCACTCTCGATGCTATACTTTCTAGATATTTTGAGAAAACCATATTATTTATTCATCATTATAGTCATAGAGGAACATCATTGACCTGAAACTTCTGTGTACATTCTCTTCATTCTTTCGTATTCCTTTGTCACTAGCATCTACATGTATTTTTTTTCCTATGGGGCCACACTCATATTAATAGTAGGGCACTGTCTTCAAGAGACAGCCTCTAACATGAGGAAAACAGTGCTTCTGTCTCTGAGATCTAGAAGGACCCTTTGGATTCAGGCAAAAAAAATTTAAAAAGCTAAACTGCCCTTGAGCCTTCAGTTGGGAAAATAGGACCAGATGCCTACTTGATAAAGTGGTCTTTCTCTAATTTATTTAATCTAAATTGACAAATATCAAGCTACATGAATGGTCAATGGTTGATCAGTGGTGGGAGAATTGGATGATAGTTATGATAGAAGAGGATCCATTTGACAACACTACTTGGAAATGATCACTCTGGACAAGAGCTGAGTGTTGGAAGCAGGTAAAGGGATATACATGATAACCTGTCAGCTTCTTTATTGCAAACCATAATGCCTAAAATGAAAAGAGAAAGAGAGAGAGAATTACCTGCCATAGAGACCATTACCTGCCATAGAGAGAGGCTGGGGTTGGGGGTGACTTGAAGAAGTGGGAGGGAAACTGAGGACCCTGGTTTTGGGAAAATACACTGGTAGAAGGGATGGGTGTTGGACTATTGAACCACAATCATGAACAATTATGCAATGCTCTGATTCACCCTGATTCAATAAAAAATAAATAATTTATAAATTTTGACCCCAGTTCTTACCAAACCAATGTGAACATATTGCCAACTTTACTGAATACAATCTGTAACTGTAATTGTAAATGTGGAAGAGAAACCACATTGCCCCTCAGAGACAGGTTTCTCTGTAGAAAAAAAAATTATCGTCTTATGAAGGGTTACTAAAGTTTCCATTTAAAATCCTACCATAATAGTGGTTGGAGTGATAGTACAGCAGGTATTATCATTGCCTTAAATGCACCTAATCTGAGCATAATCCTGAGCATCCTGTATGATCCACTAAGCCCCACCAGGAGTATTTCTTGACTACTGCCAGGTGAGGCCTCAAAACAAAAGAAAACCCCAAAGTATTATTACCACATGCTTTAAAGCATGCAGAGAGTTTACTCTAGATACTCAGATAGTGCATTTACAGAGGGGGATCCAGCTAACAGGCTTCTGGGGCCTGCTTTGGGACTGAAGACTGGACTTCTCTACTGCCTTGCCTCATTGCCAGGGTAGAGGGAACAGGTTTATAAGACCTTGTAGATATTCCTGTAACCAATAGACAAACAATTTAAACTGAACAAAATAACAATATATATTGAGAAATACATAACTTCTCTGTCACTCCAGTAAAACACCTTAACCTTCCTGAGTATTACATTGAGGGTATTACCATACACCATACCCATAGCTATGAGCTTCCTACAAACCACTTTCTATTTGTCTCAAAAGAATTCAAGATCAAAACGCAATCATGAAAGTTTGTAAGTCTGTATCTCATGGTGATTCATTAAAATAAAAAATAGATTTCGAGATAAAAGAAAACAAAGATTGAGGTGCTGTGTGTATTCGTTTGAATGTGAAATTCAGGTAACTGTCAGTCACTTTTTATTTTGTTAGCCTGCATCCGTGAACCAGAAATGCTAAGGAAAGGCAGGGTTGTCTGAGATTCTTTATTATTTGAGCCGCAATACTGGGTTTGGCAGAGCCACATTTATAATTAGTACATCAAAATTCACTGTACCAAATGCGAAGTCCAAAGTCCTTGGTTGGCCACATGCAAGGCAAATTTTGTAGAAAGTTCCTTAGTTAGGAAGTGCTAAATCCTCGTTCCCCCCTGCCCTGCCAATACAAATGTGGCAGGTGAATCTTATGGAAACTTGGACAGATCTCTTATTGGCTAAACTAAAACTTCAAATATCCTAATATTGATCTTAATTTCTAAAACTCTGATATACAGGTCCACTGAGACCTTCTAATGAATTAGAGCCAAGGTCTGGGTATTTGTTCTGGGTTTTGCAAAACATGTGGAAAAGCTTATAAACTGGCATTGGAGGACTAGGTCCGGTGATGAAGCACAGGGTCTGTAGTCTAATGGTCAGCATCTGACGGTACAGAAGAGAAGCTGGTGGCTGGAGCACAAAGGTTTCCTGGCTAAGGAGCCCTCCCCCAGTAACCAGTCCGCAGGGCTCTAGGCCTTAGCAACAGCCAATGAGAGAGGAGCGGGGCAAATCATGGACCAATAGAAGGCGTGCTCATAGGTATTTCCTGACCCTGGGGCAGGGTTTGCTCATTGCCTGTCTCCACATCCAAGGTTAGTCGTGGACTCTAATCTGCGGGGATGAGGTCTAGAAAATTGCACTGTGGATCCCGAGCATCTCGAGTCTCCCAGGAATCCCCAGATGACAGGTCAGCAGGATGGGGGCTGTATTTGCCTAGAGTGGGCCAGGGAGGAATCGACCGTGGGGTCGAAGGAGCTTCACCCAGGACTCAGAGGGTCCCGCTGGCAGATGGTGGATTAAGTCCTTGGGGGCGAGTCGGATTTGATGGCTGGTGACCAGCGCAGTTTAAACCCTGTTCGTAGAGGCATCTATACTGCCGACATCAGGGATTCGGTTCAGATCTTCCTTTAGAAACTTTCGGGGGAGTTTCCTTCGGACAGCTACTCGCCCTGCTATCCATGTTCTGGGAGAGCCACCATTGAGTCAGAGTCAGTGGTGTGTGTGTGTCTGAAATGCTTTTGCTGTGGGGATCAGGTGCCAGATTAGGAACTGATAACCCAGGGTGAAACACCCGTTTCTCACCTGTCCAGTAATTATATTTTTTTAAAAAAAACTTATTTTAATTAATTATGTGGGGGGTAATTTTTTGTCATGCTTTACCCAGCACTGTGTTCCCTCCCCCCGCCCCTGCCTCATTTGGACAAAGCAAGAACCAGAGAAATAAACGGGTCAGAGATGTGTTTGCCAATTTTTTGTTTATGACGACTTCAATGAGGGGTAGGTGAGAGGAATTGAGTGGCATCATATTAAAATGTTATCAGTTTCTGAGAATTTAAGTTAGGTTATTTTTAACTTTATGATTTAACTACCATGTAATCCCAACAACGGCCAGGATCCAGAGATTATCACACCAAGCTCCTGGGAGCGCACGGCCGCATTCACGGCTGTGCAACTTTTTATTTATGTTTATTTATTTTTTCAGGTTACCTTGAATATCCCAACCAAACGGCAGATCCTGGCAAGCTATCCGTGGAATATTCGATATGCCAAATCCAGTAAAAAAATGGATTTTATTCCCTTAACCCTGAATACGGCAGAGTCGAGAAGGATGTGGAAGGAGAGGCTGATAAAATCTCAAGGCCGAACTTGGCTGTCAAAACAAAGAAAGACAAAAATGGTTGTCTGTACTTTCAATGCATGTACGCTGGCATCTGATGCATTCATCGAGGACCTGAAGGTACAAGTGCGAAAGATCAAGCATGGCATTATTGGTCTGACCGAAACGAGAAGGCATCAATCACATCACGCTGTTTTTGACACTGGAGAAGAACTGTTCCTTGGAACATGTGACAAAAGAGGCATCGGTGATGTCGATATCATTGTCAACATGAACTTAACCCTGAGCATTGATTCATTCGAATGCCTAACAACCCGAATCGGATGATTTCACTTGAATAGATGTGGATCACTGCCAGCAATTTCTATCTTTGTTGCCTATGCACGAACATCCAATTATTGTGAAGGAGAAATTGAGAAGTTCTATATGGAGCTGTAGAAGTTCTATAAAGAAGACCACACCTTCTACAAGATCATTGTTGGTGATTTTAATGCCAAAATAGGACCAAGAAGATTAGCCGATGAACTCCACATTGGGACCCCTGGCATAGAATGGAACAAACAGGGTGACAGACTGTCTGAGTTCATCATGTCAACCAAGACCATCCATGGTAACTCACAGTTCCAATAGGCTGAATCTAAATGTTGGACATGGGAGTCTCCTGGTGTACGGTTCCACAATGAAATAGACCACATCATATTCAATCGGTGGTTTTGCCTAACCGATGTTGCTGTTGGCTCAAAATTCCAAAAGGGATTGGACCACCGTCTCCTTCGTGCAAAATTCTACCTCACAGAACGGGGAGAAAAGAATGCAAAGTTTAAGGAGAGAACTCCCAGAATGACCACCAACTGGGAGCTCTTTGGCTCTGTTGCGGCAACATTGGAGGATGCCGTCATTGACACCATTGACAAAGAATATGATTGAATGATTAAGCACCTCCATGATTGTGCGAGGAATGCCAAGAGAGAGATAACCACAAAAAATCGCCTTTCTTCGAACACTCTTGAACTTATTCGCCAACGTGCTTGGCACATGCCTCAGGCAAGCAAATGTCCGAGCTAGCAAAACAGTTCAGAGAAGTAATCTAGGGTGACTTCAAAGACATGATAGCAGCAGTGCTGGTAGATGTGGGAGAAGTCAGCAAAAGCATTCGTAATGCCCGCCTGTCCTTCACCAACTACAAGACCAAGATGACTGCCCTCCGACATCCTGATGGATCTATCATATCTTCCAGAAGGGCAATGGAGAAGATTATTCATGACTTCTACTCAGATCTCTTTAATAGCCACGTCCACTTGCCCACATATCAAATTCCGCGAGATGGATATGTCGGTTCCAATGTTCCCCTTCCGAAATCCAACACGCCATCTCTTCGGTAAAGAAACAAAGAGCACCTGGCCCAGCCAAGTTCAGACCTGAACACCTGAAGAACTTACCATCAGTACTCATCAATACACTGGCTTGGCTCTTCACAGGCTACCTGTTTGAATGCAAGGTTCCATCCCAATAGAAAACCAGCAGGACTGTACTACTATACAAGAAGGGAGACATTACAACATTGGCAACTATCGCCCAATCTGCCTATTGTCAGTCATCTACAAACTGTTCACTCGAGTCATCCTGAATAGGATTGACAGAACACTAGATGAAGGACAACCATGCGAACAAGCCAGGTTCTGAAAAGGATTCAGCACCATCAACCATATCCACACGATAACCAAGCCCATTGAGGTTTCTCAGGAGTTCAAGATGCCGCTCTGTCTAAATTTCATTGATTTATAGAAGGCCTTTGAGAATCAAAGTGGTCATAGAAGCCCTATCCAATCAGGGCATACAAACTCAATACATCAGGACCCTCCGTGAGCTCTATTATGGATTCACTACCAGGATTTCACCATTCTACAAAGAAGTAATCATCCATGTCAAGAGAGAGGTTCGCAGGGTGATACCATTTCACCAAAACTCTTCAGTGCCACCCTCAAGAACATCATGCGACGACTGGAATGGGAAGGAATGGGAGTGAAGATAGATGGTCGGCAACTACACCACCTCTGCTTTGCTGATGACATCGTTCTAATAACAGCAAACATCAGCCAAGCGGAACAAATGCTGACTGACTTCGACCGTGAGTGTGGAATGGTCGGATTACAACTGAATCTCACAAAGAAAATGTTCATGAGAAATAGTCTTGTTTCTGATGTTCCATTCACTCTCAACAGAACCAACATCTCCGAATGCAATAGTTATATATACCTAGGTCAAAAAATCAACATGATGAATGACCTGGCACCTGATTTACACAGGAGGAAGAGAGCAGCTTGCTATGTCTTCAAGAGTGTTGAAGAAGTAACTAAGAGGACAAAGAACCTCCAGCTCTGAACACATCTCTTCGATTCTACTGTTCTTCCTGCATTAACATATGCCTCAGAGACCTGGACCCTACGAAAATAGGATGAGAACTCTATTCAAGTCTCTCAAAGAGGAATCGAAAGTGCTTTGCTTGGAGTATCACGCTTGACTGAGAGATAGAATCCGGAGTTCCGATCTTCGTCAACGCTCAAGAATCAGGGACGCTGTCTCATTTGCCAGCACATCAAAAATCAGATGGGCTGGACACGTAATGAGGTTTACAGATGACCAGTGGACTAGAGCCATTACTAACTGGATTCCACGCGACGTCAAAAGATCACGTGGATGCCCACCTACAAGATGGTCAGACTTCTTCGTCAAGATCCTGAATGATTGTTTTGAGGCTCTGCATGTTCCTAGAACGAGCAGATGCCACTGGGCTACATGATCACGCAACAGGGATGAATGGAGACGTTACTGGCACCCGCTTGAGTAAATCGATGAGTAACAGGGTATCAAGTGATCAAGTGACTTTATTTGGCCGTGATTCTGGAGTCCAGAGTCCAGCCAGCTTCCCCACTCTAGTGCGTTGATCTCAACTTTCTATATTGTAATTGGGATGCCTCGACTTCAAGGAAACAGTGTGTCTTGGATCTTGCTATTTCAACTGTAGCAAATACATTCTTCACACCTAAGATGAACACTGATAACTTCGTTTTTGTTAGAATTTGAAATGGCTTCGAAACGTTGCCATGGGCCAGGGCAATGACTCAAAGGGCTGGGCCGCATGCCAGGCTGGCAAAAGACCCCAAGTTTGAATGTGGGCTCCCTTTGTTCCCCCCTCCGCGTGTCTGCCACACTGGGTGTTACGTCAGCAGCACCAACCTTGGTGGCTCTCAACACTGAAGGTGAACACTGAACTGCACCCCACACCTTTGGACCCGAACAAGGGTAGTTTTAAAGAGAGGGGGACCCTGTAAGGCACCTCCATGGAGCTCCTTTCCCGTTCCTAGAAACAGATCAAAATAAAATAAGCTTACAGAAAGGCCCTGGGTAGAGAATACTTACTTGTTTCAATAATTTATTGGTTCCAACACCACCACTGTGACTGTCCTTCGACCAATATCCCCAGTTTCCTTCCCAATCCCAATCTACCCCCTTTGGCACATAAAAATTACTTTGTATTATTTATTCCAACAAAACATTGAGAACGACAAATAGAAGCATCAGAAACTAGATCAGTAAGGGCTGATTAGTGCACATCTGAGTCTTTTAATAAATTTGTTTGTGGGGCTGGAGCTATAGCACAGTGGGTAGGGCATTTGCCTTGCAGGTGGCCAACCCGGGTTTGATTCCAGCATCCCATATGGTCCCCTGAGCACCGCCAGGAGTAATTCCTGAGTGCATAGCCAGGAGTAACCCCTGTGCATCGCTGGGTGTGACCCAAAAAGAAAAAAAAATTGTTCATTTAAACTTTAATTTTATTTTTATAAATCACTTGATCACTTGACATCCGTTACTCATCGATTTGCTCGAGCGGGCACCAATAACGTCTCCATCCATACTTGACACGTGCTAGTGTAGCCAAATGGCGTCTGTTTGTTCTAGGAACAGGAATGAAGAGCCTCAAACTGATTGTTCAGAGTCTTGATGAAGAAATCTGGCCATCTCTTAGGTGAGCAACCATGGGATATTTTGACGCCCTCGGAATCCAGTCAGTAATGGCTTTAGTCCAGCAGTCATCTACAAATCTCATTACATGTCCAGTCCATATGATTTTTGACACCTTTGCAAATGAGACAGCGTCCCTGATTCTTGACCGTTGACGGAGGTCTGAACTTCGGACTCATTGTCTCATTTGAGTGAAGCGTGATACTCCAAGCATAGTTCCTTCAATTCCTCTTTGGGAGACCTGAATAGCGTTCTCATCTTGTTTTCATAGGGCCCAGGTCTCTGAGGCATATGTTAATGCAGGTAAAACAGTGTATTCGAAGAGATGTGCCTGGAGCCAGAGGTTCTTTGTCCTCTTAGCTATTTCTTTGACTCTCTTAAAGGTGTTCCAAGCCACCCTCTTCCTCCTGCACAACTCAAGTGCCAGGTCATTCATCATATTGACTTCTCGACCTATACGCATAACTGTTGCATTCGGAGATGATCATTCCATTGAGAGTGAATGGAATGTCAGGAATGAGACGGTTTCTCATAAACATTGTCTTTGTGAGATTCAGCTGTAATCCAACCTTTCCACACTCACGGTAGAAGTCAGCCAGCCTTTTTGCCAGTTGGTTAATGTTTGTTGTTATTAGAACGATGTCATCAGCAAAACGGAGTTGGTGTAGATGCCACCTGTCTATCTTCACTCCCATTTCTTCCCATTGCAGTCGTCGCATGATGTTCTGGAGTGTGGCATTGAAGAGTTTTGGTGAAACGGTATCACCCTGCTGTACCACTCTATTGACATCCATGATCACTTCTTTGTAGAATTGTGAGATCCTTGTAGTGAATTCATAAAAGAGCTCACGCAGGGTCCTGCTGTATTGAGTTTGAACGCCCTGTTTGGCTAGGCTAGGCTAGCTGTCTTCGATCACAGCTTCCATCTCAACAGAAACAAAGGCCTTCTTTAAATCAATGAGCGTTAGACAAAGCAGCATCTTGAACTCCTGAGAAACCTCATAAATCTTGGTTATCATGTGGATATGATCAATCGTGCTGAATCCTTTTTGGAAACCGGCTTGCTGGTATGGTAGTCCTTCATCTAGTGTTCTGCCAATCCTATTCAGGATGACTCGAGTTAACAGCTTCTGGATAACAGACAATAGGCAGATTGGGCAATAGTTGCCAATGTCTTGAATGTCTCCCTTCTTGTACAGTAGTACAGTCCTGCTGGTTTTCCAGTGGGATGGAAACTTGCATTCAGATAGGTAGCGTGTGGAGAGCAGAGCCAGTGTATTGATGAGTCCTAACAGCAGATTCTTCAGGGTTTGGTTCTGACCTTGTCTGGGCCAGGTGCTATTCACTTCTTTTCCGACGAAATGGTGTGTTGGATATCAGAAGGGAGAACGTTGGGAACGACATATCCATCCAGCGAAATTTGGTATGTGGGCAGGTAGATGTGGCTATCGAAGAGGTCCTAATAGAAGTCATGGATAATCTCCTTCTGGAAGATATGATAGATCCACCAGAACGTTGGAGGGCTGTCATCTTGATCTTGTAGTTGGCCATGAACAGCAGGGCTTTGTGAATGCTTTTCCTGTCTTCTGCTGCATCTGCCAGGACTACTGCCCATCTCTCTTCAAGGTCTTCCTTTATCGCTTCTCTTCACTGATTTGCAAGCTCGGTTGTTCGCTTGCGGTTGCCTGAGGCTAGCGCCAAGCCATGTTGGCAAATAAGCTCAAGAGTTTTCGAAGACAGGCATTTTTTTTTGGCTATCTCTCTCTTGGCGTTTCTCACACAATCATGGAGGTGCTGAACCAGTGATTCGTATTTCTCGTCAATATTTTTTACGACGGAATCTTCCCATGTTGCTGCAATAGTGCCAAAGAGCTCCCAGTTGGTGGTCGTTCTGGGAGTTCTCTTTTTAAACTTTGCAGCCCTTTCTCCCCACACCGTGAAGTAGAATTTTGCATGAAGGAGACGGTGGTTCGATCCTGTATGGAATTTTGGGACCACAGCGACATTGGTCAGGCAAAACCATCGATTGAATATGATGTGGTCAATTTCGTTGTTAACCATCTACTGGAAGACTCCCATGTCCAACGTTTAGATTTGGCCTTCTGGAACTGTGAGTTACCATGGATGGTCTTGGTCAACATGATGAACTCAGACAATCTCTCATCCTGTTCATTCCATTCTAGGCCATGGGTCCCGACTATGAGTTCTTCATCTGATCTTATTGCTCCTATCTTGACATTAAAATCACCAAAAATGATCTTGTAGAAGGTGTGGTATTCTTTATAGAACTTCTCCAGCTTTCTGTAGAACTTCTCAATTTCTCCTTCATGATAATTGGATGTTGGTGCGTAGACAGTGAAGACAACTACTTTTATAAAGTAGTTGACAATATTTGACAACTGCTTTATATTTGACAATTACACTTAATATTTGAACACCAATTCCACCACCAATGGACCTTCCCACCATTTTAGATGTTTCCATTTCGAACCCCAACTTCTGCCCCAAAGCAGAACTAAAGTAATTTATTTTCAATTTTTGTTAGCAATAAATCACTCAAAATGCTCAAAAAACTTTCCTTGGGGGAGTGTGTCTGAAGATTATTGTATTTCATCCAAGGGCCATTAAACCCTTCTATAAGAGATTATTAATATGTTGTTAAATTAAACCGTATTTAATGTGGTGTGCTACTTTTGGAATATGAGTGGTGTGAGGTATGTGATATTGTGTGGCCACGCAGTCCAGGATTTCAGTGACCAGGTCTCGGTTTCTTGGGGTGTGGAGGGGCTTCCCTTTCCCCCCTCCCGGGTACCCTGTATGAAAAAGCATGGCTTGGGGTCCAGCAGCATGGCTATTGCGTGTGTTGTTTTATGCTGTCTTCCAAGAGAGAAGGACAATGAGTCTCTGGATCGTGTCCATTTATGAGATTATCTGGCCCACATTTTATACTTGAACCCTTCTGAGCACCAAGTCAGGAATAGCCTGAGCACTGCCAGATGTGGTCCAGCATCCGCCTGACTGCCAACTTTTACCAAAGGAGAAATGCTTGAGGATGTTAGTTGCACGTCAGAACTTCACATTATTGAGGGTTATTTTTTGTTATTTTTTATTTTATAAAGTAGTTCACAATATTTGATTACATTTAATATCCCAACAATAATTCCCCCACCATTGTACCTTCCCAACAACATATTTCAAATGTTTCTATCCATCCTGAACCCCAATCCCTGCCCCAAAGCAGAAACGAAATAATATATTTTGTATTGTTTGTTATAAAAAACTGCTGAAAATTCTACAGAAATGTATCCTTAGAGGAAAGAGTGTGAAGATTGTTGTATTTCACCCAGGGACCATTAATCCTTCTATAAGTGATAATGTGTTGTTAAAAGTTTAGCCTTCTGTGTGTGTCTATATATATGTACATATATATAGACACACACACACATATATGTGAGAAGCCAAGAGCCCTCTCATAGACCCTGGCCATGGTTCCCATGTTAGGAACTGTTGGGACAGACATTGGTGACAGTCTCCCAGGACTTCCTGATCTCAGCGGATACCTGATCTATAGCCACACATCAGGCTGACAGCTTATCTGGCCTTATCTATAGTAACCTCCAGGATACATCTACTCCCTAAGACCCTTTGATATACAAATGTAAAGCTCAGGATACACCTACTGCCATAAGGCCATTTGATATACAAATGTAAAGGTCAAGATGCACCTACTGCCACAAGACCCTTTGATGTGCAAATGTCTACCTTGAATGTTAGGTAAAGCTCTTGTTGCTGACCTTACCAAATATGGTTGTATTGCTTCTGCTCCTGACTGAGCTGCCCAGACCCTATATAAACAGCCTGTATATCTCAATAAAGCCTGTCCCTTTTTCTCTCTGTTTCTAAACTGTATCTGTCTCTTGTGTCTCGTGTTCATTCAGTTGGTCCCTCCTTGCAGCATCGGATCAATCCTCGGGCCACCTCCGCGGGCCGGAAAGTGGTTACTGGGGCCCCCTGCACATATATATATATATATATATATATATATATATATATATATATATATCTGTAAAAGAAATATTTCCCTCTAAGATTAGTTGCCTCCTTCTTTGAACTCCATCAAATGTGGTGTGGTATTCTTGGAGTATGGGTAGGGTTGTGTCCTATGAAGCATTACATGTCTGTAAATGTGGCCACGCAGTCCATGAATAGGTTCACTCATGGGTGAGGCTTGACCTGAGCATGTGGAGTCAAACCCTGTGCAGGGTCTGGCAGCATTCTTCTGGCTAGTGTCATGTTATGATCTCTTCCGGGAAAGGACATGCGATCTGGATGGTCACCAATGACGAGATTATCTGGACTCAGCCAGAGGTTGTTTATGGGCGTGACTATTGACTTGCTGGAGACAGGGCCATATGGCCAGAGGATCTCTATTCCAGTCCTGCATATGGTGATTCAATCACGGGTGAGGCTCAGTCCAAATGTATGGAGAGCGGCCATGAGCATGACGGTGGTTGAGTTCTGGATGTTTTCGGCTGCCAGGACTGGGTCCCTTGGGGCAGGGAGAGGTTTTATCCAACTCCTCTGGGGCGCCCTGGGTGAAATAGCCTGGCTCAGGGTCTGGTGACATAGTTATGTCAAGTGTCATATTATACTCTCCTCCAGGAGAGAAGGACATGTGACTCTGGATGGTGGCCAATGACGAGATTATCTGTCGCAAACCAGTGGTGGCTTATGGGTGTGACTGCTGAGTTGCTGGAGATAGGGAGATATAGGCAGAGGATCTATTGAGGAATTTTTGATATTTTGGTTGGGTTAGGCCATGGCAGAATTCAGTTTCCATGTCAGAGTGTATCCAAATTCTCATTGAACGATGAGGATAGAATGAGTGGAGGAAAGGCAGATTCATTGTAGTATCTGTGGAAAATATCAATCCATGACCATGCAAGTTTTTATTTTTTATTATTATTTAAAATAATAAAACTGTACAAACTTGCAGGCTACTGAATGTAACCTGCCCACACGGCAGAGTCTGGCTAACTCCCCATGGTTAACCCAATATGCCAAATACCAGTAACAATGATGGGTCTCATTCTCCTAACCCTGAAAGAGCCTTGAATCTCAGGGCTAGGACGAAGGAGATGTTACTGGGGCCTGCTCGAGGCAATCGACAAACAACAGGATGGTCGTGATCATGATCGTGATGATTATTTAATTTTTTTAAATTGAATCACCAGGAGATAGGGCATTACAAAGCTGTTCATGATTGGGTTTCAGTCATAAAATGTTCTAACACCCATCCCTTCACCAGTATAATTTCTTAGCACCAGTGTTCCCAGTTTTCCTCCCACCCCCTCAAGTCACACCCCCCAGCCTGCCTCTATGGTAGATACCTCTCTTCTCTCTCATTCTCTTTCGCTTATTTTAGTCATTATGGTTTGCTATTCAGATGCTGAAAAGTTATGTATATCCCTTCACCTACTTTCAACACTCAGTTCTTGTCCAGAGTGATCATTTCTAACTATGCTGTCATGATGAACCCTCCTCTATATTAATTACCCTCTATCTCCAAACCTTTTATGGTAATTCCCAACCATTCACTAGTCCACGTGGCCCCTGTTTTCACTGGCCTCGGATATTAGGTTATTTTAAATTTTTTAGATTTTATAAAGTAGTTCACAATATTTGATTACAATTAATATTCAAACACCAATTCCACCACCATGACACCTTCGCATCACCATATTTTGGAAGGTTCCATCCCAAACCCCAACCTGGGCCCCAAAAGCAAACTGAAATAATATATTTGGTATTGCTTGTTATGAAAAACCACTGAACATGATACAAAAAGTTTTCTTAGAGGAAAGAATGTGAGGATTGTTGTATTTCACCCACAGGTCATTAAGCCCTTCTATAAGAGATCATTCAAATGTTGTTAAAGGTTGAGCCTTGTGTACTATATATATATATATATATATATATATATATAATATATATATGTGTGTGTGTGTGTGTGTAAAATAATTTCCTCTAAGATTGGTAAGATTGGTTGCCTCTTACATGAACCCCATCAAATGTGGTGCATTACTCTTGGAGTTTGAGTGGTGTGTGGTATGAAGTGTCATACGGATTCAAATGTGGCTGTGCGGTTCAGGAATAGGTTCACTTGTGGGTGAGGCTCAGCCAGAGTGTGTGGGGAGTGGCCATGATCATGGTGGCACTTGAGTTCTGGAGGGTTTTGGTTGCCAGGGATAGGTCCTTTGGGGTAGGAAGGGGTCTCAACCGGCCGCCCTCTGGGGCACCCCAAGTGAAACAGCCTAGCACGGGATCCAGTGGCGTGGTTATGGCAAGTGTCATGTTATGCTCCCTTCTGGGAGAGAAGAACATGTGACTCTGGATAGTGGCCGATGATTAGATTATCTCACACCAGCCAGAGGTGGCTTATGGGTGTGACTGCTGTTTCTGGAAACAGGGGGATACGGGTGAAGGATCCCCTTTCCTGGTTCCATCGAACCCTGAGTTCTCACTCAAAAAGTCCCTCATAACTGGGTTTCCTGGGGATTCAGTCATACGTTGAGGCTTGGCCCAAGCGTACGGAGAGTGACAGTGAGCAGGGCGGTGGTTGAGTTCTGGAGGTTTTCAGCTGGCGGAGCTGAGTCCCTTGGGGTGGGGATGCGACAGAGTTTTTAGGTTTGTCAGGATACTCCTATCACAGTGCTCCCATTCCTCTGTGTTTATTTGTGACCTCTTTGTGCATTGCTGGGTGTGACCCAAAAAGGAAAAAAGGACAAAAAGAGAAAGAAAGAAATATGGTTATCATGCTAAGTGAAATGAGTCAGAAAGAGCGGAACAGACATAGACTGACTGCACTCATTGTGGAATATAAACATGAGACTGACACCCAAGGGCAGTACACACAAGGCCCAGGAATATTACTCCATGGTTGCTACCCTGCCTCATGAGCTGGGGATGGGCAGCTGGAAAAGAGAAGAGATCACTAAGTCAATGAGGGTTAGAAGGATCGCTCGGGATGGGAGGTGTGTGCCAAAAATAGATAAAGGACCATAGGTGATAGCCCCTCAGTATCTGTATTGCAAACCATAATGCCCAGAAGTAGAGAGTATGGGGGAGATTGTTTGCCATAGAGGTAGGGGGAAGACATTGATGGGAGAAAATGGAGGGATGGGTGTTAGATCATTGTATGACTGAAACTCAAACTCAAGCTGCAATGTGGTCACCCTACCTGCTGTGTTATCACTCCAACCCAGTGTCTCATTTTTGCTTGGACTCTGGTTTGAACCGAGGCCCTGGTTTTCAGGTTTATGGTAGAGATCAAGCAGGATGTTGCAGTGACTCCTTTGGAATGGAAAAACATGTAAACCTCCACACTTCAGGCCTTCCTCTGTTATGTTTTGAGGAGCCACACCTGCTTTGCTCTGGCCGTACTCTTGGCTCTGAGCTCATCCATACCTGCGAGGGAGGACATAGGTGTCCTTATGGGAATCTGGACTTTGAATCCAGATCAGTCTTGTGCAATCAAGCACCTTCCCGCTGTATCAGCTCTGCACTCCTAGTATTCAGATTTTTATTACATTTCCCTAAGCATTGAGGATAAATATTTCTGAAAAGTTTAGGTGCTGGAGCGATAGCACAGCGGGTAGGGCGTTCGCCTTACAAGCGGCCGACCCGAGTTCGATTCCTCCGCCCCTCTCGGAGAGCCTGGCAAGCTACTGAGAGTATTCGATATGCCAGACACAGTAACAACAAAGTCTCCAATGGAGATGTTACTGGGCCCGCTCGAGCAAATCGACGATCAACGGGAGGGCCTTTAGGCCTTTACCTTTAGGATAATGGCCCTGTCATTGTTCTTTAATAGAGTGGATTAGAGATAGTTGAAATGGACTTGACTGTGCATAGAAAGATTTCTGATGGTTCTATGAAAGGATGGAACGGGCCCCTTGGTCAAAATATTTGACAAATGGTGGGAACCTGGCAGAATGCCCAAACTCCCATCTCAGCATGGTTGGTAGGCAATAACATCAGCTGTGATGACTAACTATAAAGGGTGTTCACATTCATGGATACCACTATCCTCATTTCATTTATATTAGGAGAAAAGATGACAACACCTTGTGTTTGCAAGTGGTATAATCTCAACCCTACTAGCCACCAGAATGATTAAAACTATTTTTGGTCTGTCCAAAGGACCAAGTCTGGGGATATGGTGTCGCCAGCAGGTCAATCTGTACCTCTGAGGTGAATGCATCAGCAGCCTAATGGCACAGTCAGACTTTCAGATACCCCAAAATTGCTTCTATTCCTTTGGCCAGACCCCAAAAACTTGGGGCAAAGTTAACCTAGAAAGTAAAGGGCCAAAAGTTAGGTATGTGGGAGACATACCCACAAACCACCTCTGGGTCAGCTATATAACTGAAGGCATGGCCTCTCTGGTTCCTGATCGAACTACTTAACAGCCATAATCCCAGAGGATCAGAAACGAATCTCGGAACCTAAAAGCTTTTGGCAAAAATGCGTCCTGTTCCTGCAGTATGTTACTGGGGCTGGGCCACTCCAGGTGGGAATAGGTTTCATGTCTTGGCCTGTTCCCCTTGGCGGCCTGGTGACCGTCATCCCCAGAGGCCACAAGACAGTCAGGTTTGGGCCTACAGTTACGAGACACACGGAGCCTCACCAGATGGTGGTGGAACCGGCCCTTACCAACCCTCCCCAGCGAGACCTCGAGTCACTGCCTTCTAACGGCCTCTCCGGCTCCTGATTAAGCTGATTAATGGCCATGATCCCAGAGACTCAGAAACAAATCTCAAAACCCAGCGGCTTTTGGCAGAAATGCAACTGGACCGCATACACGGCTATGGCTCCAGAGGCAAAAGGACTTAATCCAGAGCCTGACAGCTTGCAGCAGAAAAGTGAATGGACTCTGTGTTAAACTACGGTACCATACCTCCCCGGGAGGGACAGGGTGTTGCTCCTTTCCGTCTTTCTCCCCACTGGCAGCAAGGTGGCCGCCGCCTCAGAGCTTATTGGAAAGCCAGGTGTGTGCCAGCAGTGACGGGGCAACTGTAGTCTCATGGGAAGGGGTCGGTACTGGCTCGTCCTTCATGCCCTACTGAGGTCACAAGTTGCACCCCATGAGTGGCTCTCTGGCACAGACATGGCTCCAGAGGCAAATGGACTTAGTTCAGAGCCCGACAGCTTGTGGCAGAAAAGTAAATGGACCATGCGTTAAACTCCAGCACCATGCCTCCCAGGGAGGGAAACGGTTTTTCTCCCTTCCACCTCCCCACCTCCCCAGCAGCAAGGTGGCCACGGCCTCAGAGCTTATAGGAAAGGAAGGTATGAGCCAGCAGTGACAGGGCAACTGCAGTCTCGTGAGAAGAGGGGTGGTACCGGCTCGTCCTTCACTCCCTACTGAGGTCCTGAGTTGCCCCCCAAGAGCAGCACTCCGGCACAGCCATAACACAAGACGCACAGAAACCAATCTCTAAATTATCTGACTCTTTGCAGAAATCCAAAATTGTGTGGCCTCAATAGCGGCCATGCAACATTATATGATTCTCATAACCAGCTATAGAAAACAAAGTATTTCACAATGCCTTTTCAGAAATTCTGATTGTTGGGGGGAAATTCTAAACAATAATAGTGCATCTTATGTCGAAATGATGAATGTAACCAATGTAGAGAAGAGATAAGTAGAAATCGTCTGCCTCACAGGCATTGGGTGGGGTGGAATGGGGGTATATTGGGGTTAATAAATAAAACTATGAAAAAAAGTAAGGTTGAGTTCATGCCCAATTCAATCAGCTAATCAGTGGCTGAATAAATAGCAGTACTCCTACATAAAAAGACCAAGTCTACAAAATGATCTGGTACACTTTGGTGCCCATTAGCTCCTATGTGCCTCCGTTCATAGGGTTGGTTCATACATGGGATTTATTTATTGAAGTATGTTTTATGTAATTAATTCATGCTATACTTGGCAGTTCTTAGGAGTTTGTATTATTTTGGATACCAAGAATGGAACTCAGGAAAACCATATTTAACGCAAGCATTAAGTTACAGTACTATACTCTTTCCCCTTACTCTTGGTTGAAAACGTGTTTCTACAGCTGCATCCTGGGGTTTCCTTGTAGGTTAGAGTTCTCTGCTCTTGTGTTTTCAAGGGGTACAGTGTTCACTGTACAGTGCTCTCTGATGTTCTTCCCAGCCTTTGCTCCTGTCCAGTGTCTCTCCAGCTCTCTGGGTTGCTGCTAGGGCAGTTCCTCTGCATCTTCAAGGCTGGCTTCAGAGTCACTGTACCATCTTGATTAATGACTTCCCAGCGAAACTCATTGTCCCATGAGCCATTCACAATCTACTTGCCTGTTTTACTTGGAATCAACCTGCTTTTGTTTTTATGATGGACGTGTGTGTGGGAGCATTGGTTCCATGTTTGACAAGTGCAGGATCAAGGGACTCCGCCTTAACTCGCTGCCCTGAATTCTGTGACCAGACCCTCCAGCACTTGCCTCTCCTATCCTTTTTCCGATCTCATCCCCCTAGCACCGACTCACCTGGTCTTGCATAATGGTCTTTCTGCCCTTGGAACCTGGCACTTTAAGGCTCCTTGGTGAAAGGGATGATGTCACAGACGGAAGTCTTCCATGTGCACCTTTACTTCCTAATGATGTCAAGTGTATCAGGCCTCCTACGGGCACGCGTTTAAAGGACAAAGTGACACTTCAGTCGAAGGGGGACACTGAAGGCCAATCAGTGGCAGGACATGAAGACCTCTCACGTTCAGTGCCAGTACTGTGACTGACGGGATCGCACCAGATTTGGGGGCACTTTTGTGGTTGTTTTTCACTCCCCCCATCTATTTCCAGTGGGTTCCTGGGTCAGACTTGCTCCAGAGGGTTTAGGAGGATGTAGAGCTTTTTGATTGCATTGGGGGGATTTAGAAAGGCACAGGGCTCTCGGGTGTGTGTTCATTATCTTGGGGGCACCTCCGCCTCCAGGTCTGCGATGGGCAGCATGGCCTGGGTGCGGAGCTGAGCATTGAGGGCTGTGAGTCTTGAGGATGCTGGAACTGCTGATGGGAGAAGTCTTGACCATCCCAACCTTCTCATCCAGGGATTGTGCCGGCCCTGTCCTGCAGCTTTCGGTGTAGAAATGTGTATGTAAAATTGCCAGATCACTTTGAGGGGTATCTCGTCAGCCCCCCGTGGTGAGGGACCCTGTTAAAGCCCGTCTTTTTCATTGGCAGCTGCCAGGAGAAGTCCTGGGGGCCTGATCCTAGCATTTGGCTGAGGGTTGTACATGAATATATAAATGAACGTTGGACTCAGAGAGATGGTCTTGGTGGCTATTTGCAAATTATTTTTGTGAATGTTATTTCCTTCGTAAATACAAAGACTCTCTACTCAACATGTTATCTGTTCAGTCTGTCACTCTCCAACTATCCCAGACCTGGCGACCCCCAGATGTCTGGGTCACCTGATTCTATCCCAGAAACGAGGAAAAATGAAACTTTCTTACCAGTAATATTTGAAGCCAGGCCCTTTAAGGCTCTGGGCAACCGTGCAGGTGACGTCACAGAATCCAGGTCCTTTATCTGAGGAGCCTTGGCATTCTGGGTGGAAGTGCCAGAGGGCTGCAGAAGGTGAGAAGTGGATGAGTGGGCATCCAGTGGAAACTGGGGCAATCGATGCCATCGATGAACAACAGGATGATCGTGATAGTGGTGTGTTTTAGACCTTATCTGGTGGTTCTCAGGAGTCCCTCCCTGGGGATCCGAGGACACTTTGGGGTGTCAGGATGTGAGGCCATTACTTGGGCCCCTCACAAAGCAGAAACTGTCAGAGCTAGAGGGAGCCTCAGTCTCCCCCCAGATCGGATGGGGTGCGTGAGGGGACCTCAGCATTTACTTAGTTTTGGGGCATCTCCCAGCACCTGGTCAGTCACAGGGGTTCGTGATTATCCCAGTAGTGTCCGCAGGACATCCCGTTACTGGCCCCCTTTCATTCCTTAGGCTGATTGTGGAGTAGGGCTAAAGCACGGGATTCCCTCATCAAAGGGACTTGGGAGGCATTCTTTTTCCTCTTGGGGTGTCGAGTCCCACCTGGCAGTGTTCAGGGGTCATTTCTGGGGTTGCTCAAGTACCCCATATCTGGGTCAGCAGCATGAAGGAAAAAAAAAACCTTCCTCTCTGTCCTTTCATTCTTCCTGGGGGTCAGGTGGGAGGAGGGGCGGGGCATATTTTTTATATTCTTCGGGCTCAAAAGCATTTGGCAGAGCCTTTGATTTTCACTTGTCCCTTGTGCATTCAGTGGGTTCTGGGAGTACAGGGAGGTGGATGGGAAGCTTCTCTTTACTCTTTCTTTTTTTTTATTTTTCTTTTTGGGTCAGAACCAGCGATGCACGTGGGTTACTCCTGGCTCTCCATTCAGCAAGCACTCCTAGTGGTGCCAGGGATACCCAGAATTAAACCCAGGTCAGCCGCCTTCAAAACAAATGCATATTTGTCTATGCTATCACTCGGGCCCCAAGCTATAGAGCTTTAAGACAACTCAGTGTTGGGGGGTGGGTCCAGAGTGGTGCATCAGGGCTGTGCTATGCCACAGTGGGTCTGGCAACCAAATATGCGATCTTAGCAGGAAGTAGTTTGAGCACTTCCAGAGTGTGCCCTAAAGCCTCTAATAATGCAATTTAGGATCACTTTTGGCCACCACACCTTTATTGATTTAAATGAATTATCTAGTCTGTAGGAGTACAACTGCAAAACTTAGTTACTACTCCTGCCTCAGTACTCAGAGATCACTCCTGGCTGAGCTTAGGGCACCATATGGGATGCCAGGATTCAAACCTGGGTTGGCCGTGTGCAAGACAAGCACCTCACTTGCTCTGCTATCTCTCCAATCTCTTTTCACAGAAATTTCTTTATTATTTAACTTATTGTACTTTTTGAGGTCACAGCACCACTTAGTGCTCAGGGATTACTCTTGGTTCTGAGTTCATGTATCATTTTTAGCAGTGCTGGAGTGGGTGAGCCTATGTACTGTTGCATATTGACCCCAGCTTAGCTGCTTGATAGAAAAGCACCCTAGCAACTTATTATCTTTGCTAACCCTATATGATTATATTTCCTCAGAAAAAAAGAATTTCTGCCTCACCTGTCAAGATTCCAATCAACCCCCACTGTCCATCACTCCCAGACCAGGGTAGTGCCCTGCTGTTGAGTGAGTACTTGCAGAAAGGGGTTTTACAGGGACCAGCTGCAATAGGTTCTAAACGTCTTACTCTTAGGGGGTTGGTGCAGTAGCATAGCCAGGAACGCATTTGTGTTTCTTGCCGTGACCAGAGTTATCCCCGCCACACCTTGAGCATCACTAGGTATTACTCCAACCCTCCTACTCCGGAAATCGTCTTGACACATGAGCATCCTTTGAACATCTTTTTGAGGTTGGAGTATATCTCCTGTCTTCCCCGCCCCATTTGCCATAAACTTGGATATAGTCAGAGACTCTACCCCTCTGTGTATGTGTGTCTGAGATGCAGCTCCTCTCCTTGGGTCTATCTCACTACTTGGGGAGCAGATGAGGTGAGATTTGGGGCCACACCTGGCAGTGATTGAGGTCTGTGCCCTGCTCTGTGCTCAGGGGACTAGTGGACACTAGGTACCAGGGAAGGCCCTCTGGGGTACCAGTTGGCCGTCATCTGCTTCAGTCTGGTGTGCTCCTCCCTGCCCCTGTGTTCATAACTTCATTGAAAGTTCATAGATGTGAACATTCTTGAGTCCTTTCCAAAAGTGGCTGTTAGGAGGAAAGGAAGGAGTTGGAGGCTCTGAGGAACATTATGGACTTCAAAATCTCATTTGGAATAAGTGTAATTTTTATTTACCTTTTATTCTTTTATCCTGTTTGGGACACAGCGGTGATGCTCAGGTGTTAGGTCTGGCTTGGCACTCAGGAATCACTCCTGGCGGTGCTTGGGGGACCGGATTGGATTCCGGTGACCGAACAAATGCCCTGCCCTCTGTACTATCACTCTGTCTTCAAGTATAATTTTTCATTCTTTTTCTTTTATAAAATCACTCACCCGTAGGAGTGAAATCATAGTTGGAAAACCTGGCCTGTGAACTCTGAGCACTTCTGGATGTGGTCCCAAAACAAAATAACAAACCCAGAGGATTGACCCTTGAAAACATATTTCTAGATATTCTAGAAACTAGATTTCACACCGCTGCTGTTGGCAGATTTCTTCTCATTGCCTTTATTTGGGCAGGGGGAGGATTGGATATGCGGGCTTTTGCCAAACCCAGCAGTGCTCCGGGATCACTCCTTGGCAATTCAGGATATCAAGTTGAGTCTTCTGAATTCATGACAAGTGCCCTGCCACTCACTGTCAGCTCTTTAAGGCCCCTGCAAACCTTTGAAATTGCAGCCTGTATTTTCTGGCTCAGGTTTGCACTGGGACGCCCCAGGTGCCAGCAGCCCTGCCCTGACCGCTACCAGCTGGGTCTCATCCCTGCCCTCTGTCTGTATCCTTCGCACAAAGTTCACATTATTTATATAGAATTTGAATTGATGTGATTATAGATAGTCCAGGAGTGCAGGACCTGTACTTGAAAGCAGTCTTCCACCTTACAGTCTCCTGTACAATGCAGGATTCCCCAAGCACTACTCAGGTAAGCCAAAAGTTCTGCCACCTGTAACCCC
Organism: Sorex fumeus; assembly: GCF_029834395.1. Classification (NCBI taxonomy): domain Eukaryota; kingdom Metazoa; phylum Chordata; class Mammalia; order Eulipotyphla; family Soricidae; genus Sorex; species Sorex fumeus. The sequence goes on from NW_026606191.1 coordinate 3,624,677, forward strand.
AAAACCCAAACCTGCATTCTACAAAACTGGCTTGTGCAGGAGGTTGATTTGTGAACAAATTATATATATAATATATATATATAATACCCACCACACACACACACATATATATATATATATATATATATATATATATATATGTAATGTCATGCCCTATGGTATCTGCCAAAAGGTACCAAAAGGTACCTAGTGTGGTGTGGTGCTGGAGTATACAATTCAGCCGTGTACAAGGCCAGTACCCTACCAGATTATAGTTGTGGCACCTAAAATTTTTTATTTATTTTTGGTTTACCACACCCGATGGATATTAGAGTTTTCCCCGGCTCTTTTCTCATTGATAATGCTAGGTTTGGGGACCCTGTGAGGTGATAGGGATTGAACCCTTTTAAGCAGTGTGCCAGACAAGCAAGTCATGGTCTGTGCTATCTCTGTGGCGATCATAAAAATGCTTTTATGTTATTTTGAGAAGGTCGTGTTCTTTTTTCTGATTAACTACACAATTCACTTTTTTGCTTTTTGGGTCATAACTGGTAATGCACAGGGGTTACTCCTGGCTCATGCATTAAGGAATTTCTCCTTTCGATGCTTGGGTATCCATATGGGATGCTGGGAATCAAACGTAGACTAGTGGTGTGCAAGGTAAACGCCCTACCTGCTGTGCTATTGCTCCAGCCCCCCACAATTCACTTGTTGTGTGTTTTTGTTTTCGGCTCACAGCCAGAAGTACTCTGGGAGTAGTCCTGACTGTGCACTCAGGAATCACTTCAGGGGCGCTTGGGGTACCTATGGGAATTGGGGGTTGAACCAGATTGCCATGTTAACAGACGTTCCCGGACTCTCTGGGCGGCTCTCTCTCCCTGTATGCATTTGGTGTTCTCAGTCCACTTATCATCCCGGACAGCTGTTGCTTTGAACCGGCGAAACAAGAATGAGGGCCAAGCTGGTTGCTGAGTAGTTGCAATTTATTCAATCCCTTGTCTCTCCCAGCTCTATCGAACCATCTCTCTAACTTGCTCTACAATGCTCTCTGTGACTCCTCTCCAATCTCCCCAGCCACTCTTACTCTCCGCTCTCAGCCTTCTCTCTAAGTCACAACCATCTCTAACTCTGTGTCTCTTCTTCTCTCAGTCTCCTTCAATCCCTCTGTCTTCGTGAAGCTGCTTTTTTAACTTCTCTCACCATGCCCCCCAACCACGCCTCCACATGGGAAGTGTAATGAAAAATGTTTTTCCAGACTTCCCCATCACCTGCAGCCCACCAGGGCAAAGCACACCTTAAGGTGTGTTTCTCCTCTCGTTAGACCAGCAAATAACTTAATATATTTAGCACAGCGCTTGGGCGTTTGCCTTGCGCAAGGCCTGGCAAGCTACCCGTGACATATTCAATATGCCAAACACAGTAACAGCAAGTCTCAAAATGAAGACGATACTGGGCCTGCTCGAGCAAATCGATGAACAATGGGAGGATAGTGACAGTGACAATGACAGTTTTGCTTCCTAATATTTACCTTTCTGCATGGACACAGTACTAGACATTTTTAGGCTTGTGGGTTGACACTCCTGGGCACTTCTCACCACAAACTCAGACTACAGTGCTCATGCCAGATCAATCACTCCTAATCCCATCAGGGTCCAAGTCTAGTTATTTCTATCTGATTCAGGACAGTATTTGTCCATGACCATGCCCTTAACTTATAGATAAGCATTATGGTAATTTGGCCAGGCACATTTCAATGCCAGGGTAGCTAGCTCACCACTTGCTCTGGGTCCATCCAGTCCATCTTCGGGATCCTGATTTTGGGGATCAAGGAAGTAAAGAACATTGAGGCTTAAGTCAAGAGAGCAGATGTCCAGGAGGTAATATTATCTGGAGATAATCAACTCCCAAGCCACAGGCTTGTCTTTGTAACTGTCTTCCTATATGCATACAAAATGCAATTGCTCTGAAATCGCTAACCACTCAAAGGACATTAAGGAAAAGGGAAAGACAGTGTTTAAAGGAAAAGTCTGATACAGAGACAAAGGTAATTGAAAGGTTGGGGGGGCAATCAACAAAGACAAGCTCCAGAGATCAGGAAGGAAGGACAAACCAATATTATCCTAAAATACCTGGTGATGTTCAGGGGTTTCTCCTGGGTCTGCACTCAGGTATTATTTCTGTTGGTGCTCCGGTATACTCTCCAGGATACTGGGGGTTGAACCTAGGTCGGCCATGTGAAAGCAACACCCTACCCCGATCTACAGTTTCTCTGGTCTCAATTGGAGACAGTTTAGATGAACTTTACTGTACACAGAATGTCGTTTGAAGGGATGGAAGGGACCCCGTGATAAAATCTTTTATAAGTGGGAATTCGGGTCAGCTCCCAAGCTCCCTACATCCCAGCAGGCCATTCCATTTACCTGTGATTACTCACAAGGTGGGTCACAGTCCTGGATTCCACCCATGTCACTTTACTAACATTAGAAGAAAAAAGCACATTTATGATTGGACAGAGCAAAATTCCATCCATCTCAGGGTGGATGGTGCTCAGGGGACCATTTGGAATTCTGGACATTGTACCTAGATTGACTGCATACAACCCACTGTACTAGCTTGTTACTCAGTTTGAAATTATGTTTCTGAAACGACCTCCTGGAGTTTTCCTTGTAGCTGAGAGTCCACTGCTTGTGTTTTGTCAAGGGGTAGAGCGTTGTCCAGAACGTGCTCTCTGATTTTCTTACCGGTCTTTGTTCCTGTTCCATGTCTCCAACTCTCTGGGTTTCTACAAGGACAGTTCCTCTCGTAATCCACAGGGCTGGCTTCGGAGTCACTGCTTTCACCCCCATCTGGATTTAGTACTTCCCCAAGAAACTCACTGTCCCATACCCTACCAGCTACGTACCGGCAGAGTTTGATTTCTTTTGACATGAAAACTCTCATGGCATAGACTACTAATTGGAATCCTTCTCTGCTCTTCTACAAGGAAGCAGCCAGCCCTGGTGGAATATCTCTTCCTGCACACTGTGATAAAGGCTCAAGTGAGCAATTTTTCCCCTATCCCCATGGGGATGCCGAGACAGGTGTCATGTTTTCTGAGGGTGATCAGATGAACACCCTTCCCATGTTCTCAGCACCATCCCCTTCCCTTAAAAGTTCTTCATGGGTTTTACAGCATACAGCCAAAGAGAAGGGCCACATGGAGGGCGGGGATCCACAGCTCCCGAAGGAAAAAAAAAAACAGGTTCCAAAAAGAGCCGAGATCATCGGGAAGTCCCAGATGGGGTAGGTACCGCATCCCGCCTCCCCCAGATGGAACCCCGGTGACCAAAAGCCTCTACAAGCACAGCTCGAGTATGCGGGAACTAGGACTTTTCCTCAAATCTGCCGGAACTACAACTCCCAGGTAACCTCTGATTCCGGAAGTCATGCCCACAGCCCACCCCCCAGCGCCATCTTTACAGCATACAGCCAAAGAGAAGGGCCACATGGAGGGCGGGGATCCACAGCTCCTGAAGAAAAAAAAAAAACAGGTTCCAAAAAGAGCCGAGATCATCGGGAAGTCCCAGATGGGGTAGGTACCGCATCCCGCCTCCCCCAGATGGAACCCCGGTGACCAGAAGCCTCTACAAGCACAGCTCGAGTATGCGGGAACTAGGACTTTTCCTCCAAACCACGCGGCCACTTATGCGGCCACGCGACATCTCTCTATATACAAAGTAATCAATGGGAAGTAAACCACCCAACATTTCTCTCTGAAAATCAGAGTTAAGTTTGGAGCACAGCCACAGCCCCAGAAACACAAGGACTTAATGCATAACCCAGCAGCTTGGAGCAGAAAAGTGAACGGACTATGCGTTAATCCAAGCCATCATGTCTGCCCGGAGGGGAAAGGGTGTTGCCCCATTTGCCCTCTCTTCTCTGGGAAGAAAGATGGCGGCCACATGGGAGCCTTGTGGACAGCAGGTATGAGCTGGGGGTGTGGGGGCGACTAAAACCTCATGGGAAGGGGGGCGTTCCAGTCTGTCCTTCACGCCCTACCGAGGTCACCAGTTGCCCCCCGCAAGTGGCTCTCCAGCACAGCCACGGCCCCAGAAGCACAAGGACTCAATGTAGAACCCGGCAGCTTGGAGCAGAAAAGTAAATGGACTATGCGTTAATCCAGGCCATCATGTCTGTCCGGAGGGGAAAGGGTGTTGTGCCCCAGTCGCCCTCTCTTCTCTGGAAAGAAAGATGGCGGCCACATGGGAGCCTTGTGGACTGCAGGCATGAGCCGGGGGTGTGGGGGCAACTAAGACCTCATGGGAAGGGGGGCGTTCCGGTCCGTCCTTCATGCCCTACTGAGGTCACCAGTTGCCCCCCACGAGCGGCTCTCCAGCACGGCCACAGCCCCAGAAGCACAAGGACTTAATGCAAAACCCAGCAGCTTGGAGCAGAAAAGTGAACGGACTATGCATTAATCCAGGCCATCAAGTCTGCCAGAGGGGAAAGGGTGTTGCCCCATTCACCCTCTCTTCTCTGGAAAGAAGGATGACAGCCGCATGGGAGCTTTGTGGACAGCAGGTATGAGCTGGGGGTGTGGGGGCGACTAAAACCTCATGGGAAGGGGGGCGTTCTGGTCCGTCCTTCACGCCCTACCGAGGTCACCAGTTGCCCCCCGCGAGCGGCTCTCCAGCACAGCCATGGCCCCAGAAGCACAAGGACTTAATGCAGAACCCGGCAGCTTGGAGCAGAAAAGTGAATGGACTATACATTAATTCAGGCCATCATGTCTGTCTGGAGGGGAAAGGGTGTTGGCCCAGTCGCCCTCTCCTCTCTGGAAAGAAAGATGGCGGCTGCATGGGAGCCTTGTGGACAGCGGGTATGAGCCGGGGGTGTGGGGGCGACTAAAACCTCATGGGAAGGAGGGCGTTTCAGTCCGCCCTTCACGCCCTACTGAGGCCACCAGTTGCCCCCCACTAGCGGCTCTCCAGCACGGCCACAACTCCAGAGCACAGAAACCAATTTCTTAACTATCTGACTTTCAGTAGAAATACTTTCAGGGTCAATAAGTAAAATAGCAGAAATCCAAAACCAACATTTAATTCTTGAACCCAGCTGTAGAAAGCAAATCACTTCACAATGCTTTTTCAGCATGTCTGATTTGGGGGGGGGGTAAACTCTAAATAATAGTGGTGAATCTTTTACTGAAACAATGAATCTAATCAAAGCAGATAGAGTGTTAACTAGAATTAATCTGCCTCACAGGGACTGGGAGAGGTGGTGGGTGGGGTTTTATTGGGGTTCTTCACGGTAAAAAAATAAGTATTGGTAAAGGGAAATGTGTTTGATATTTGCATGACTGAGACCTAAACCTGAAAGCTTTGTAACCTTTCCCACAGTGATTCAATAAATAAATGAATAAATTTTAAAAAAAAGTTCTTCATGGACAGAATCCCCAGAAATGTAAGCACTAAGGACAAACTTGAGTCCAGTGTCACCCTGGTGGGACTATGTGAACATTCACACAGGAGAGAGACCGGTTATATGTAAGGTTTGTGGGAAGGCCTTCATAGGATCCTAATACCTTATACACAGGAAATTTAATACTGGAGAGTTTGTATGCATGTAATGAATGTGTCGTGGCCTTTATCTGACTCTTACATCTTAGTATGCACAGAAAAATTCACACTGGAAAGAAACCATATCCTTGTACGGAGTGGGAAATCTTTGTTTATTTCACAAGCCTTAGTGCACAGAAAAACTCACAATGAAGAGCTAACCTATACATATGAGCAATGTAGGAAAGCCTTTGCTTATTCCTAAAGTCTTAGTTTTCACAATTTCCATTTTGGAGAAAACCCTTATATTTGTGAGGTAGGTGAAAAGGCCTTTCATTTCTTTTCAGGTCTTTCGCGGCATTGAAAAGTTCTTACAGTAATGACACATTATTTGTGTCACTACTGTAGGAGGGGTTTCACTTTCTATTCAAACTTTTTTGTCCACAAGAAAACACACTGCAGTGAATCCACATATTTGTAAGGAGTGTGAAAAGGCCTTTGCTTATTTCGCAAACCTTTTGAGGCACAGAAAGTTTCATACTGGAGATGAACCTTATGTTTGTAAAGACTTTGGCAAAGCCTTCGCTTCCCACCTAACTCCTTATTAAACATAGGAAAATTCATACTCAAAAAAATATGTATGGGTGTGAGAAGAACTTTACTCAATCCTCAAGCTTTGCTGTGTGTAGAAAAATTTATCCTGGATTGAGGCCTTTTATATGTAAGGACTGCAGGAAGATTTTCATGCAATTAGCATAGCTTTCTGAACAAGAAAATCCACAGTGCAGAGAAACCTCAAAAGTGTAAGGAATATAGAAATGTCTTCAGTTTGTCTTCAGCCCTTCCTGTGTATGTGAAAAGTCATTTTGCAGTGAAACCTTTTATATGTCCGGAGTAAGGGAAGGACTTTCCTGGATCCTAGGGCCTTATTATGCATAGGAGAATTCACACTGGAGAGAAACTACATATATGTAAGAACATGGGAAGCCCATTATTCGCACCTGCGGCCTTTGAAGAGAATAACTGGAGAAAATCCTGTCGTGAAGGTATAGAGGAAGGCCATCATGTTCCCTCAAGCTTTAGTGTTGGGATCGGGAGTTCCCTAGCCCTGGGAGGCACGGAGAGACCAGATAGACACAATTCCTGCAGGAGTAAAAACGGGGTTTATTTAGACCAGCATGCTGGGGCTCCGCAGCATACCCCAAAGTTGGCAGTGGCTTAGAGCCCTGAGCTTCTTCAAAGGGGGTGTTATATAGGCTTTCATCAACCGTTACAACAAAACCTGCACATTCCAAAGATCATAGATTCAAAAGTCAGCAGTTACATACATCGATTGTCAGTGGCACAAGCGAGGTTATAGCCGGAATCATTAAGTCTTTAGTGAGACAATACATTCCAGGAATGGGCAATTTCCCCCAACCACCCGCATCCTGAGTTGTCCTTTACTCCAGTCTGCAGGGTGCTTTACTGAGACAATACATTTCAGGAACAGTAAATACACCTGAAACCTGTCACGAGAGTAGCCAAGCAGTTTTACAGAAAACAATGTTGCAAGTTAGCTGAAGCACACAAAAATTTGATGCCCTAGCAAGGATTCTTTCATTAGTAAATATAAGTTATGCTGGATCAATCAGTTCCATAATAACAGTGACTGGGATCAGAACAGGAACCTTGGGTAAAACAATTTTAGTTAAAACAAGTGGGTGGAGTATTGATACAAAAGTACAGTAAGGAAGGAAATAATCCTGGTACGTGTGACAGCTTCCTGTGTTACTAGTAACATAAGTGAAAGGTACTTGCTCATTATCACCTGGACCATGGTTATGATAACGTCCTGGTATGTGGACTTCCGAGAATGTTAACTGGTAAATAATGATTCTTAGTAATAAACCAGGGTGGAAGGAATTAAATAAGACGTAAATCACTTAATCACTTAACTCCCCGTTAGTCGTCGATTTGCTTGAGCGGGCACCAGTAACGTCTCCATTTGTCCCTGTCGCGTGCTAGTGTAGCCCAATGGCATCTGTTCGCTCTGGGAACATGAAGAGCCTCAAACCGATCGTTCATGATCTTGACGAAGAAATCTGACCATCTGGTAGGTGGGCGGCCACGCGGTCTTTTGACATCCCGTGGAAAAATAAGACGTAAATAGGTACAAAAATTGCATTTTGATGGGTGCTGTCAAGACTTACCTTGGTTTTATTCTTTGCTGTTGATGTTGGTGGGCACCACGGGTGACATATGTGAAGCGGGGAGGAGAAAGACAGTCACTTTCTCCCCACCCGCCTCTGCCACTCGGGACCCAGGGCTACTGGGTTCTTGTCTCGCCTCGCAGAAAGAAATTTCAGGAGTAGACAAGCAGTGAAACAAATAGATTTTATTTGGAGGATTTTTAGGTATGGAGGGAGGGAGAGAGAGTGAGACAGGAAAGTTAGACACGAAAGCATGAAAGTACACATCTCAAGAGGGGGGATGCGGGCGACACATGTGCTCGGGCACCACATGTGCTCGGCCACGTGGGCACAAGCAGCACATGGGCTCAGGCAGCATATGTGCACCCTTCCTTTGTTCCAGGTGGCCTTTATAGGGTTTCTCCAGCCTGTCCCCACATGAAGCCTCTTTCCAGGTAAAAGTTCGTTGCTAAGGAGGTTACCAGGGAGGTCCAGAAAGAGGAATTTCAAGGGGAGGCCTATATCCTGAGGGTCTGCGGATGGTCTTATCAGGCCATTTTCTGTATCCACAAGTTGGGTCATTCATAGAATTCTTCTTCCATTGCAAAGGGCCTATCCCTATCTACCTGCTGACATCGCTGTGACTCTGGCTTGGCTCAGAGGCTCTGGTTTGCGGGGTTCATCAACTATGATGCTGTGGTGAACCCTTTTGACACTGAATAGACAGCCAAACCTCCATCCTTCAGGCTCTTCTGTGTTATGTTCTGGGAGTCACATCCCCCTGTGCTGTCCATAATTTGTGTCCAGGTCAGCCACATGCAAGGAAGCACTTCACTCGCTGTAGCATATCTGTGCTCATGCCAGACACAGTAACAACAAAGTCTCCAATGGAGACATTACTGGGCCCGCTCGAGCAAATCGACGATCAACGGGAGGACCTTTACTTTACCTTTACCTTTACACAAACATTGAGGGTAAATGTTTTTTGACTTACACTTTGGAAGCAGTAAAATCCTAAGAATCTATTATATACCAAAATGGTAAACAGCATGTAGATCTGTTCAAAAGGCGAAGCCAGTCTACAAAGGGACCAGTGTGGTTTGTTGCCTGTTAGCCCCATGTATGCCTCCATGCTGGGGGTTGTTCTGTATGCTGTGTTTTATGTACTTAATTATCTATTTTCGCTTTGGGGGAAATCTAAAAGTTCTTACGGATTTCTCCTGGTGGTTCCAGGGCACTATTGGGCATGTCAGGGACTGATGTCAGGTGGACCGAATTCAAGTCAAGTGCCCAAACCACTATACTACCCCTCAGACCACTGTTGGTCTGAAATATTGTATCTGAAACTGCCTCCTGGGGTTTTTCTTGTAGACATGAGTCCATTGCTCTCATGTTGTTAAGGGGTAGAAGCCTTTCCTCCTGTTCTAGTGTCTCTCCGGCAGTCTGGGTTGTTACTAGATAAGTTCCTCTCTGCAACTCCAGGGCTGGTTTCAGAGTCACTATGCAATACAGGATCGGGGAACTTCTTTCTCCAGATGCCCAGTTTGTGACTGAACACTCTTGCTACCACTTCTCCACTCCTTAATGTGAGCCCATTCCACTTGCAGTACACTTTTCATTTTTTTGGGGGGGGTCATACCCAGCGGTGCTCACGGATTTCTCCTGCTCTTCTGCACTCCTGGTCCTGCTTGGGGGACCAGATAGAATGCAGATGATTGAACCTGGGTCAGCTGCGTGCAAGGCAAATGCCCTATCCACTGTGCTACTGCTCCAGCCAACAAGCCTTACACATTTACCTGCATTTTCCTAGTTGCTTTCTGTGCTGCTGGTGTCTGGCCCTTTAAGACAGCTTGCAGAAGCGGAAGTGACATCACAGCAGGGCATTTTGGTGTTAGCGTTTAGGTGAGGGGTGAGGTTGCTGTCCCGCATGGAAGGGGTCTGTGAAGGCCAGGTTTGTGGCAGGGCACTAGCTGCATCCCGGTGTCCAGCGCACTATGAGAGGTGGGGTCAGGTCAGCTTGGAGGCCGCTCTCAGGCTCCTTTTTCAACCGTTTCCCGATATGTAGGTGGTTCCTGCGCGTGGCGGGGTTTGGTGGGGGAGGCAGAGCTTTGGTGAGTGCAGTGGGGGCTGTGCAGGGGCGCCGGGGTCGCTGGTGTGAGTGCGTGGTTCTGGGGTTCCCCTGCAGCTCCGCCATGGGGCAGTGGCGGGTGGGAGTGGGGCTGAGCGCGGGGTCTGCAGAGCATGGGGGCTGGGCCTTCCTGACCCTCCCAGCACGGGACTGCACCGGGCCCTGGCCTGGACGCTTTGGCCCGGACCTCCCTGCTGTAGAAGCTGCAGATTCACTTAGAGGACTTGAGAGATAGCACAGCGGTTAGGGCATTTGCTTTGCATCTGGCCCACCCAAATTCTATCTCCAAGTTGGACCAAATCGGGTTCCTCAGCGCAAAGTCAGAAGTTTCTCGTCCATATCGCCAGTGGTGCCTCCAAAACTATAAAAGGCCTGTTTATTTTTGAGGGGTCGGGGTGGAGGGACGGTAGCTCCCCAATGGCAAATGACACTGTAGCCCTGGGTCACTATTCATTAGTGGCCTGTATGTCCAGAGCCATCCTGTGTGCGTGGATATAGGGGTGGTTGAGGTTTGCAAATGAAAATTTACTTTAGGGGTATTTTTGGTTTGGGGGGGCACATCTATGGAAGCTCGGGGTTTATTTCAGAAGCAGCACTCTGCAATTATTTTTTTTTAATCTTTAGCCGTCACGTGAGATGCTGAGTATCAATCTGTGTCTGCGAGGGAAGCGCCCCTCCCAACTTACCATCTCTAACTCCACTTTGTTGTTTTTTCTAGCATATAGAATTTCTGTACCCTAAAATCAAGTTGAAAATTGCACCCCGACTCTTCATCTCTCCCTGATCAGGGCAAAACGCGGCTGTTACACTGAGTGCTGAGAGTTGTGTTCAAATAATGTCTGGGTATGTGCTGCGTGCATTTGGTGGCCATGATTAGTCTCGCCACCCTGGCCAGTGAAGGGTGACAGAGGATCGAAGAAGGAAACAGGCCAGGCTCTTGGTGATCTGCTGGATATTAACTTAACAATGTTTTAGGCTTCATCTGTGAATTGCCCCTTTTGCTCCTCCCAGAGAAGAGAATCATGTCCTTGCTAACATCCCTAATTTAGTTAAAGTTTATCTTTAACCTTTTCTTTGTATTTTCCTCTCATTGTCTCAGTTCCCCAAGTCAGTCTTGATTACTTATAAGCCATAACTTTCTGGTAATTCTCAAGTTCGTATCTGTACTGCTTTGTAGTTGAACTGCTGTGTATTTGTACCTGCTTTTCTATTTCTCCTTTAGATTTTTTATGTCTTTACTATGCAACAATGTGTTTGGTTAAACACAGAAAGACCATCAATTCTATGCTCCTAATATTTGGGAGTTGATTGACTCTGAAGTTATTTACTCCTGGGCATAATTGCTTGGTCATCATTACTTGACTCATGCTTCAGTTACTGTAGTTTCAACACCCCAAAAGTGAGGTTCTGCTGTGGGACTTGGATGGACTCGGGGCAAGTGGCAAAACTACCCGGGTTCCAAAATGGAACATTCTAGAAAGCAGATATGCATTGTCTTGATGCAAACTGTTACAACGTTAGAGACAGGAGCCCCATGGGGAAGGACAAGCTGAACTGGCCTGAGGACTTAGTCTAGGATTTACAGTAAAAGCCGTGCTTGCTCTCAGAGCCCAGAGAATTAAGTGTTAAAATCCTTATTTGCTCTCAAAGCCAAGAGAACTAAGTGTTGGGATCTTTGTCTCTTACTGTGTTTATCCAAACGACTGCAAGTATTGATAACTTATACAACTAGGTGAAAAGATAAAAGCAATGTAGATGTCCCTGGGAGACAGAGTGTCTCTTTGAGTGAATCTCTCCCTGAGAATTTCTTCTGCCAAATGTTTATCTGCGTAAATGAACAGTCACTCCTATGCCCTTAGCTCATGCCTCCTCAGACGTTCTATAAGTATGGTAGCTGTTCTGCATTAAACGGGGGGCCATTTTCACCATCAGGGTGTGGTTTTCTGTCTCCCTGTCTCTCTGTCTCTGTTGGGAAGGGACCCGCATTTTACTTTGTGGACTCACAGTGATCAGTTGTTCTTTATTCCATTCTTCTGTGCACTATACCAGTCTCCCACTGCTCTTTATCCCTTTCTTCACCCATGTCCCACAGGCTTTATTTCCCATCCCACAGAGTTAGGGGTAGCAACTACACAATGCCATAATAAAAATTTTTAATGTTATTTTAATGTCAAAACAGGCCCCTTTGGTAAAGTCTGTTTTCTTTGTACCATGGGATGCTGTGCTACATAAATGCAGCCAGGAAGGAAATTATCCCTTAGTGTGTAACAAAGTTTTTGTGATGTCAGTCTATAAGGGAAAGTCTGTGCCAGGGTTCCACAATTTAAACTTGATGTGGATGTTAACATGTACTTTTTGGATTTTCTGATGAAAGCCAGGAGGAATGTGAATTAAAAGGCAAAAAAAATTTCCCTCGCACAGGGCTGTCAAGGCTCACCCCTTCTTATTATTTGTTGTGACTCTGTCTAGACTTTTTTTTTTTGCTTTTTGATTCACACCTAGTGATGCTCAGGTGTTACTCCTGCCTCAACAATCAGTAATTGCTCCTGGCAGTGCCTGTGGACCATATGGGATGGGAAGGATTGAAACTGGGCTGGCCCCATGCAAGGAAAAAGTCCTCCCCCTGGACTATCGCTCCAGCCCCTGTGACTTGGTTTTGAGACCCTTGGTTTGGGGGATGATGGAAGAGAAACAGCCACACCTTCGTTCTTCAGGGCCTCCTGATTCATATTCTTTGGAGCCACACCCAGCTGAGTCCTAGACCTCACTCTCAGCTGAGTGATCCATACCTGGGGGACTCAGGATCATTATGGGTTACCGTGGTTGGAGTCCCGGTGGGATGTGTGTCACCAGCTCCTTCCCCCATGCCATCTCTGCCTCCCATGTGTTCAGGTACTGCTTAGCGTTATGTAAGTACAAAGGATAAATGTTTCAGAAAGTGTCATCTTAGTTAAATGGCCCTGGCAAGGTTCTTAAATGGAGTGCCGTGAAGACAGTTTGTTTTTAAATTTTAAACTTTGTTTTCCCCATCTTTTTGGATCATATCCTGAAATACTCAGAGATTACTCCTGGTGGTACTCCAGGAACCCTGTTAAACCTGGTGCAAGGTAAATGTCCTGTCTGTTGTACCTACTTTTGGGCCCCTATTTGAACCAGTTTAAATGAACATTTCTGTGTTTAGAAAGACAGGAAAGGATGGAATGGGCCCCTTGAGTCAAATGTCTGACAAATGCCGGGCATATGGGTCAGCTCCCCACATCCCAGAAGGCTGTTCCATTTACCTATGATTACTTACAAGGTTGGTCATGTTCCTGGATTCCCCCCACAAGTTCAATAATATCACATAAAAAATTAAGTGTTTTATTTAGAATTAGCAAAGTCCGCTCAAAGTAGTAGTCACCAGAATGATAAAAAGGATTCAGATCTGTTTAAAGGACAAAAACGGCTCCAAGGTAAACAAAATGGCTTGCTGCCTATTATCCTCCATTTTTAGGGTCGGAATATATGATTTTGGTGCAGCCTGGCAGTGCTCAGGACCTACTCCTGGCTTTGCACTTCGATGGTGCTCAGGGGACCATTTGGAATTCTGAGGGTTGAACCCAAATTGACCGCATGCAAGGCAAGCGCCGAAGCCACTGTACTAATCTCTTGCCCCATGGTCTGGATTTAAAATTGTGCTTCTGATTCTTTCCTTGTAGGTAAGAGTGCCCTGGTTCGGGGTTTTCAAGGGGTAGTGCGTTGATCATACAGTGCTCTCTGATATTCTTACCAGCCTCTCTCTTCCAGTGTCTGTCCAGCTCTCTGGGCTGCTGCTAGGGCAGTCCCTCCCTGCATCTCCAGGGCTGGGTTGCAGTCACTGCTTTCAACCCATCTTGATTACTTCCCAACGAAACTCAGCACTCAGTGAATTGTACCAACCTTCCTGTTTTACCATGAATCACCCTAGCTGCGTTTTTCCTGTTGGACTGTGTGTGAGACCATTGGGTCATTGTTTGACTGACCAGTACAGGATCAGGGGTTCTTATCCTCAACCCCCCACTGTGTGACCCACCACTCTCCACAGCCACCTCTCTACACCTTTATCCAGTCCATCCCCTTTGAAGCACAGATTCACCTAGGTGGGCAAAAAAGGCCTCTGCATCTGGACAAGGGCCCTTTAAGGCTCAGGTTCCCGCAGCAGTGGAAGTGGCGTCCCAGGCCAGGGACCTTCGGATATTTTTTTTCTCTTCCCATTGTGGTTGCCTGATCAGGCCGCCATTGGTCTAGTGGTAGAGGAGGAAATGGCGGCCCTTCATGTAAGGGGAATTGTGAAGACCTATTTTTTTGTCAGGAAGCGAGTGGCGGTTCATGAGCGCGCAGTGCTTCCTGTTCTCCCCCCTGGAAGCACCAGGGCCCCTCCAGTTTGGGGGGCCCTTTTGTTCTTGTTTTTCTCTCATTTCTGATATCAGCCATTTCCTGAGGCATGAGGGATGCTTTAGGGGAACCCAGAGGCTTTAGGGGGTGCAGGGGTTGTGGTGTGTGGGGGTGATCATGGGGTCCCCTTTGGCCACCATCACCTCCAGCTGCATGAATGGTCAGCAGGAGGTGGGTGTGGGGCTGAGCGCAGGGGTTGAGCTCAGGGTCTGCGGGACATGCAGAGGGCAGGGCTTGGTTGTCCCGACCCTCCCAGCATGGGAATTTGCTCTGGCCCGTTCCAGAGCATTTGGCCCTGGCATCACTCATTCGTGTAGAAACTTCAGATTCACTTTGGCCCTGGCATCACTCACTCGTATAGAAACTTCAGATTCACTTCAAACGGCAGGGCCCAACCCCCCACCCCCCACCCCCCGTTGTTGTCTGTCCTTTGATTGGGTTTTATTAAGGCATGCGGGTCCCGGGGCTGAGATCTCCAAGACTGCTCACGATCGGTGCTGAGCATCCTCCACCCAGATCCTCCAAATTCCAGTAGGCAAGTGTCAGACCCACCAACTGGCCCCCTGGTGCCGTGTAATCCCATCAACGGCCAAGACCCAGAGACTATATTATTTATCACGGTCACGGTCCTCCCGTTGTTCATTGATTTGCTCGAGTGAGCCCAGTAACGTCTCCTTCATGAGACTTGTTACTGTGTTTGGCATAACAAGTACGTCACAGGTAGCTTGCCAGGCTCTGCCATGCGGGCGAGATACTCTCGGTAGCTTGCCAGGCTCTCTGACAGAGGCAGAGGAATCGAACTCGGGTCCGCCATGTTGGCTGTGTGCAAGCTAAATGTCTTACCCACTGTGCTATTGCTCCAGCCCTATATTATTTATAATTATAAAAAAGTTTTCATGTTGTAAAATATGGAATAACTTTCCTGTCTTTTACTCATAAGGCATCTTTTCTGCTTTGGTTGTGAAAATAAAGTATTTTCCCATTCAAAAAAAAAAAGGTAATGCAAGAGAAATGTCCTCCCTGCTGTCCTGTCTCTTTGGCCCCTACTCGAAACAGTTTAAATGAACTTTACTGTGCGTAGAAAGATGTTTGAAAGGATGGAAGGGGCTCCTTGATTCAAATGTCTGACAAATGTTGTGGATATGGGTCAGTTCCCCACATCCCAACACTCCCCAGGCACCCCACATCCCAGCGGGCCCTTCCATTTTCCTGTGATTACTCACAAGGTTGGTCAAGTTCCTGGATCCCACCCGTCAGTTCAATATTATCAGAGAAATAAAATAAGAATTCTATTTGGAATTAGCAAAGTTCCATCAATCTCGTAGTCACCCCAATGATAAAAAGGATTCAGATCTGTTTAAAGGTTATAAAAGACTCCAAAGTGACCAGAATTGTTTGCTGCCTATTATCCTCCATTCTTAGGGTCGGAATATACTCTAAATTTTTATGTGTACATATATGTACATTGATGTAAATTTGATATATATGTAATTTATGGGCTGGAGCAATAACACAGCGGGTAGGGCATTTGCCTGGCACGCAGCCAACATGGCCGGCCCAAGTTCAATTCCTCAGCCCCTCTCGGAGAGCTGGCAAGCTACCAAGAGTATCTTGCCCTCATGGCAGAGCCCTGCAAGCTACCCGTGATGTATTTGATATGATTAACACAGTAACAACAAGTCTCATGATAGAGACATTATTGGGCCTGCTCAAGCAAATCGATGAACAACGGGAGGACCGTGATCCGTGATGTAATTTATATGATATACATTATGTATAGTACAAATACTCCATATATTATATATGTCAAAAAATCTTTCCTCCCGTTGTTCATCTATTTTGCTCGAGCAGGCCCAGTAACGTCTCCATTTTGAGACTTTTTGTTACTGTGTTTGGCATATTGAATACGCCACGGGTAGCGTGCCAGGCTTTGCTGTGCAGGCGAGATACTCTCGGTAGCTTGCCTAGCTCTCCGAGAGGTGCGGAGGAATCGAACTCGGGTACACTATGTTGGCCGCTTGCAAGGCAAAAGCCCTACACACTGTGCTATCGCTATATATATAAATAATGTTTGTTGGTGGTACACACCTGGCAGTGTGTAGAGCTTACTCCTTGATTTTCACTTTGATGGTGCTCAGAGCACCATTTGGAATTATGAGGATTGAACCCAGATTGACCACATACAAGGCAAGCGTCCACCCCACTGTAATATCCCTCTTGTCCATACTCTGGATTTGAAAGTGTGTTTCTGAAACTACCTCCTGTGGTTTTTCTTGTATGCAAGAGTCTACTAGTCAGGCATTTTCAAGAGGTAGCATGTTGGCTGGAGAGTGCTTTCTTATTGTATTACCAGGCTTTTCCCCTTTCCAGTGTCTGTCTAGCTCTCTGAGCTGCTACTAGGCCAGTTCCTCTCTGCATCTCCAGGGCTGGCTTCAGAGTCACTGCTTTCACCCCATCTTGATTACTTCCTCATGAAACTCAGTGTCAGGTGCCTTGTACCAACCTGCCTGTTTGACCTTGAATCAACCCACATGTTTTATTTTTTTCCTGATGGACTGTTTGTGAGAGCATTATTTCAGTGGTTGACTGACCAGTGCAGGATCAGGGCTCTTGTCCTTACCTCAGCCCCCCACTGTGTGACCCACCACTCCAGCAGCTGCCTCTCCACTACTTTATCCAGTCCAGCCCCCTTAAAGCACCAATTTACCTAGATGGGGACAGAGCGTCTCTCTGCATCTGGACCATGGCTCTTTAAGGATCCTGGTGGGTGCGGAAGTGATGTCACAGAACTGGTCTTTCAGCATCCTTTCTATTCTAGTCATGGTTGCCTGGCTCAGGCTGCCACAGGTCTCGTGGGTAGAGGAGGAATTGGCGGCTCTTTATACAGGGGGACTGTGGAGGCTGATTTTGTGGCAGGATACTAGCGGCCTCCCAGTCGCCTGCACTGTGAGTGGCAGAGCTGGTCCAGCTTGGGGGTGCTTTCACCTTTGTTTTTCACTCATTCCTGATATCCAGGAGGTTCCTGAGGTATGGCAAAGGCTTTAGGGGGACCCAGAGGCTTTAGGCTGTGGAGTGGGGCCTGTGCCAGGGTGCAGGGTTCGCACGTGTGAGCAAGTGATTGTGGGAAGGTCCCCTTAGCCAGGATCGCCTCCAGCTCCGGGAAGGCTCAGAGGGGGGTGGGTCCTGGACTGAGGGACCTGCACAGGGTGGGGCTTAGCCCTCTCAAACCTGCCAGCACTGGTCTTAGCTTGGCTGTTTCCAGAGCCTTTGACCCTGGCATCACTAGTGTAGAATCTTCAGATTCACTTCAAAGGGCAGGGCCCCAGCCCCCTTGCAGCAGAAAACCCAATTCACCTCTGTGCTTTGATTGGCTGTTGTGATGGGAAAAGGCGACCCAGTGGCTCATTCCCTGTGGGTGGGTGACGTTTGCAAGTGAAATTTTTTTCTTTTCTTTTTTCTTTGTTTTCTTTTCACATATTTATTTATTTATTTATTTTTGGGTCACACCCGGCGATGCACAGGGGTTACTCCTGGGTCTGCACTCAAGAATTACTCATGGCGATACTCAGGGGACCAGGTGGGATGCTGGGAATTAAATCTGGGTCGGCTACATGCAAGGTAAATGCTGTGCCGGCTCTGCTTTTCCTCCAGCCCCTTCATTATTTTTTGGTTTGGCTTGTGTACCATATCTGGAGATGCTCAGGGTTTACTTTTTGCTCTGCAGTTGGGAATTCCTGTTGATGGTACTCGGGGATCATATGGGATGCCAGGGATTGATCTGGGTTGGCAACGTGCAAGGCAAATTCCTTTACCCACTTTACTGTCTCTCGTCCCAACTTTTATGTCTTATTTTCTAGGTCAAGAATTTCTGCTTCCTAAGTTCCAGTTGCAAAGCATTGTTTCGTGTGACACTGTCCCAACTTATAAACATAAAAAACCCAAAATCCTCATTGATCCTGACATTGATTCAATTAGGTTAGATGATTTCAATGGCCCCTGCATTCTCAGCTTTGTGGGGACTCGGCCTTGACTTCGTACATGCATCCCGAGCTCTGTACTGAGCTACAACCGAACCCAGACTTGGGTGTATTTTTTTGCTTGAAACTGGTGCTTCCTTTTTCTGTATAGAAATAATTTCCACTTAATGTGTTCTTCGTTGAGTTGAGAAAAAATGGACACATGTAATAACAACACTTCTGTCAATTTTTCATGAACATCGTGCAAAACTATTTGGTCATTCCAGGAAAAGCCATATATGTGTCAATAATTGTATTTCCATGGTGGAAATGTTAGACCTCAAACCTGCAGGGTTTGACTTTTTTTTGACATGGAGACCCTCAAGAAATCAAGAAATAATTGTAAACCTCCTCTGCTGTTCTCTAGGGAAGCAACCAGCCTCAGCGGAATGTCTCTGATCTTGTGCACCGTGACAGTCTCGAGTGAGCAGTAGTGCCTGCATCACTGTGGGGATTCTGAGACAGGCAGGAATTCTTCAGATGGGAAAAATCCCAGGGCTGTTAGCAGCACGGACACAATTTGAGTCAGCCACCACACAAGTGCCATCACCTGAATATCCACACAGGAGAGAAATTGTAAACATGTAAAAAATGTGGGAATGCTTAGATCTATCCTCATACCTGATTATACATAGGAGAATTCATACAGGAGAGAAACGCTATTCATCCAAGGAATATGGGAAGACCTCAAGACTTAGTATGCATAGGAAAATTCATTTAGAGAGACCTTATTTATGTAAGGATAAGGAATTTTGAAGACCTTTATTTCCTTCTCAGGGGTTTCTGTGCATAGAAAATTCATGCAGTAGAGAAACGTTACTCATGTAAGGACTGTGGGAAGACCTTTACTTTGTACTCAGAACTTACTAAGCACAGGCAAATGCACACTAAAAGAATCCATATATATATATATATATAGTGTGAGTCTATATATATATAGTCTATATATATATATATTTGGAAGGCATTCACTTACCTCTCACTCATTATTACATATAGAACATTCATACTGGAAAGAAACATTATGTATGTAAGGCAAGCAGGAAGGCCTATATTATTTCCTCTAGCCTTAGTGATCACAGAAAATTCATATGGTAGAGAGCTTACATATGGAAGGACTGTGGGAAGGCCTTCATTCAAAATTGATATTTTACTAAACAGAAAATTTCATACCAGAGAGAAACTCCATACATGTTAAAAAAGGCCTTTGCTCTACATTCAAGCCTTAGTATGCATAGGAAAATTCATAGTGGAGAGAATCACTTAATCACTTAATCACTTAATCCCCGTTATTCATCGATTTATTCGAGCGGGTGCCAGTAACGTCTCCATTCATCCCGGTTGCGTGCTAGCGTAGCCCAATGGTATCTGTTCGTTTTAGGAACATGTAGAGCCTCAAACCGATCATTTAGGGTCTTGACGAAGAAGTCTGACCATCTTATAGGTGGGCGTCCACGTGATCTTTTGATGTCTCGTGGAATCCAATCAGTAATGGCTCTAGTCCAGCGGTTGTCTGTAAACCTCATTACATGTCCAGCCCATCTGATTTTTGATGTCTTGGCAAATGAGACAGCGTCTCTGATTCTTGAGCGTTGACGAAGATCAGAACTCCGGATTCTATCTCTCATTTGAGTGAACCGTGATATTCCAAGCATAGTTCTTTCGATTCCTCTTTGAGAGACCCGAATAGTGTTCTCATCCTGTTTTCGTAGGGTCCAGGTCTCTGAGGCATATGTTAATGCAGGAAGAATAGTGGAATCAAAGAGATGTGCTCGTAGTTGGAGGTTCTTTGTCCTTTTAGTTATTTCTTCAATGCTCTTGAAGGCATTCCAAGCCGCTCTCTTCCTCCTGCGTAACTCAGGTGCCAGGTCATTCATCATGTTGATTTCTCGACCTAAGTATATATAACTGTTGCATTCGGAGATGGTGGTTCCGTTGAGAGCGAATGGAGCGTCAGGAACAAGGCTGTTTCTCATAAACATTGTCTTCGTAAGATTCAGCTGTAGTCCAACCTTTCCACACTCACGGTCAAAGTCCGCAAGCATTTGTGCCGCTTGGCTGATGTTTGGTGTTATTAGAACGATGTCATCAGCAAAGCGGAGGTAGTGTAGTTGCCGACCATCTATCTTCACTCCCATGTTTTCCCATTCTAGTCGTCGCATGATGTTCTCGAGGGTGGCACTGAAGAGTTTTGGTGAAATGGTATCACCCTGCCATACCCCTCTCTTGATATGGATGATTACTTCTTTGTAGAATGGTGAGATCTTGGTAGTGAATCCGCAATAGAGCTCACGAAGGATCCTGATGTATTGAGTTTGTACGCCCTGATTGGCTAGGGCTTCCATGACCGCTTCCGTCTCAACAGAATCAAAGGCCTTCTTTAAATCAATGAACGTTAGACAGAGCGGCATCTTGAACTCCCGAGATACCTCAATGAGCTTGGTTATTGTGTGGATATGGTCGATGGTACTGAATCCTTTTAGGAATCCAGCTTGTTCACATGGTTGTCCTTCATCTAGTGTTCTGCTAATCCTATTCAGGATGACTCGAGTGAATAGTTTGTAGATGACAGACAATAGGCAGATTGGGCGATAGTTGCCAATGTCGTGGATGTCTCCTTTCTTGTATAGTAGTACAGTCTTGCTGGTTTTCCATTGGGATGGAACCTTGCATTCAGACAGGTAGTGTGTGAAGAGTCGAGCTAATGTATTGATGAGTACTGATGGTAAGTTCTTCAGTTGTTCAGGTCTGATCTTGTCTGGGCCAGGTGCTTTTTGTTTCTTTACCGACGAGATGGCATGTTGGATTTCGGAAGGGAGAACATTGGGAACGACATATCCATCATGTGGTATGTGGTATGTGGGCAAGTGGATGTGGCTATTAAAGAGATCTGAGTAGAATTCATGAATAATCTTCTCCATTGTCCTTCTGGAAGATGTGATAGATCCATCATGATGTCGGAGGGCAGTCATCTTGGTTTTGTAGTTGGTGAAGGACAGGCGGGCATTACGAATGTTTTTCCCAGCTTCTGCTGCATCTACCAGTACTGCTGCTCTCCTGTTTTTGAGGTCATCCTTGATGGCTTTTCTGCACTGTTTTGCCAGTTCGGATGTTTGCTTGTGGTTGCCTGAGGCACGTGCCACGCCACGTTGGCGAATAAGTTCAAGAGTGTTCGAAGAAAGACGGTTTTTTGTGGTTATCTCTCTCTTGGCATTCCTTGCACAATCATGGAGGTGCTGAATCATTCGATCGTATTCCTCATCAATGTTGTCAATGACGGCATCTTCCCATGTTGCTGCAACAGAGCCAAAGAGTTCCCAGTTGGTGGTTGTTCTGGGAGTCTTCTTCTTAAACCTTGCATTCTTTTCTCCTCGTTCTGTGAGGTAGAATTTTGCACGAAGAAGACGGTGGTCTGATCCCGTTTGGAATTTTGGGACAACAGCAACATCGGTTAGGCAAAACCGCCGATTGAATATGATGTGGTCTATTTCATTGTGGAACCGTCCATCGGGAGACTCCCATGTGGAGAGAAGTCTTACATATATCAGGAATGTGCAAAGGCCTTCACTCAACCGTCAACTCTTCTTACAATCCATAGGAAAATACAAACTGGAGGGAAAACTCATGTTTGTAAATGTAGGAAGGCCTTTGTGTGCCTCTCTAGCCTTTGTAGTCTTTGTAAAATGCACATGGGATGAGTTGACCCCGAAGAACTGTCCCCAAGTTTAGAACAATCCCCCTAGAGAAGACGAGTTTTATTTAGACCAGGAAGGTTAGGAGGGGGCTACAAAAGTGCAGCCCAGAAGCTAAGAATCCAGCATGAAACACTTCCCATGACATCATCCTGTAAGGGAAAGGTACTCCGTGATTATCACCAGGGCTATAGTTATGCCAGTGTCCCGGCATTTAAACTTCACAGTGTGTTAACTTGTAAATAACAGTCTTGGTTATGGAAGACAGGAGGAAAGTGACTAAATAAGTACCAAATATAAAAGGAAAAACCTCTTGAACCAAAAAAATCTTTTAAAAATTAAAGAGACAGTCTTACCAACCCTAAAACCAGATATAACAATGTTCACATGAATTTGTTTTCTCCACCTATTGATATTAATATTGCAAATTTGTTATCTCAAATTTTATTTTATTCATTTTTTTGGCCTTTTGGGTTACATCTGGCGATACACACAGGGTACTTCTGGCTATGCACTGAGGAATTATTCCTAGCGGTGCTTGTGGGACCATATGGGATGCTGGGATTCGAATCTTCATAGGCCGCACAGGATCCCCTGGGTGTCCCGAAAGGATCTCTCCGCACTTGTAGCCTGGCCCTTTAAGGCTGCTGGTGGAAACGGAAGTGACGTCACAGACAGGGCCTTCCTGGTACCTGTGTTCTTGCTGACAGAGATGGTTCAGTCAGTCCCAACATTGTTACCTGGGTGAAGGATGGCATGGAACTACCTGGAAGCGGTTCTTGAAGGCGGATTTTGGGGCAGGAGAGGGGCGACTCTCCGTCTCTGCACTGTGAGCAACGCGTTAGCGTGGGGGACGCTTTTACGCTGGTTTCTCACTTGTTCCCCAACATCCAGGTGTTCCTGAGGCATGGCGGAGGCTTTAGGGGGACGGGGAGCTTTGGGGGGCAAGGTGGGGGCTGTACTGGGGCGCAGTGTTGCGGGTGTGTGGGCGTGGTCCATGGGGGCCACTGAGGCCTTGATGGCCTCTATCTCCATGATGGGGCAGCGGCGGGTGGGGGAGGGGCTTAGCACGGGGGTGCTGGACCTGCACAGGGCGGGGGTCTTGGCTGTCCCAACCCTCCCGGTAGTCCCATATTGTAGCCTTTGGCCCTAATCTCGTAGCTGTAGAACCTCCAGATTTGAAGGGCAGAGCCGCAGTCCCCCTCACCCCCCCCATGATAAGGGTCCCCTTGCTGTACATCATTTTCATTGCCGCTGTGTTGGTTCGTGACATTCGGGGGCAGTGGACCTGCAGGTGGCTGGGTTTGCCAATGAACATATTCTCTTGGGGCTGTTTTTGGTTTGGGGGTTGTTTTAGGGGGCGTTGGGGAGAGGGGGCATCCTCAGAGATGTTCAGGGCTACCTCTGGCTCTGGGCTTAGGTATGATTCCTGCTGGTGTTGCTGCAGGACATAGGTACGGGGAGAATTTACCGGGTCAAGGCAAGTGCCCTACAGACTTCATTGTATGTCCAACAACACTATTGGTGTTTTTTTTTCAGATCACAAGTTTCATCTCATGTTAAGTTGCAAAGCACCCTCCACTCTTCATCTCTTCCTGAGCGGGTGACCTGTGGCTATTGGGATAAATTCTGAGGGTAAAGATTTTTGTTGTCGTTTTTTAAATTTTTCCCTTTTTTTGAAGGAAGATACTTGTTTATTTGTGTGTGTGGGAGGGAACTTTGATCAGGACTCCTGGTACTTTTGGAAGAAATTTATGTAGGAAGGGGCAGAGCAAAAGTACAGCAAATACTTGCCTTGCACACAATAAATTTGGGTTCAGTCCCCTGCATCCTAGTGATCCCCAAAGCTTCCAGGTTTGAAACCCTGAGTGCAGAGTTAGGAATACCCCCTGAGCAATGCTTGTGATGGCTCAAAGAAAAACACACACACACATACACACTTGCACACACAGGAAAACATGTACTTGCAAGAAAAGAGAATAATAAGCCTTCCGTGAAACTATGGAAATGCCAGAAACCAGAGTTTTAAGAACCCACTCTTTTACTATTGAAATGTTCCTCTCTAGTTTTACTTTGCACATGATTTTTGTTTGTTTGTTTGTTTTGCTTTCTTATAGTTGTCCTGTTGTTGCTGTAGTTTTGGACACTCCATGTAGTGTTCTGCCCTTACTTCTGACTCAGCTCAGGGATCACTGCAGCCAGGGCTCAGCGTGGCCAAGTATCGTACTTGGGTCAGCTGAGAGTAAGACCACTCCACCCCCAAAATAGAATATTTACAGTATAAGTAATCTTGAGAAGTTCCAAATGACAGGCACAGTACATAATATGGTCCTTAGTAAATAAATGCCTTGGATATTTGGATTTATTTTCTATAAACCTGGGTGATTGCATCGTTTTCAAATATATTCCTGCACAACAGGAGCGAGTATAAGATGAGACTCATGCAGATGTACTGATGCAGGATTAGAGTAAATCAGGACTCAGACGGGCCCAGGTCCAGCAGGACAGAGCACGGCTCTACCTCAGGCTTATCTGGACCCAGGAGTGACCTTGTTCCCCTGGACAGAGTGTACAGGTGCATGCCCTTGTCCACCCTGCAAGAGAGTGGCTGAAGGTTTGTCTACCCTAAGTCCCAGTCTTTCCCCATGTCAGAGCCTCATTCCAGGCTGTAGTTCCCAGGGGGAGTACTGCTACCTGCCTGCAGGGGGTGCTGGTACTCCGGAACTCCTGAGTCCCCTGGCTCGGCCTCTAGGGAATTTTTTGTGCTCCATGGAGGAATCTGAGGATCATAGAAGGCTGCCATTTCCACTGCTTTCACCCCGTCTTGATGACTTCCTCACGCAACTCAATGTCAGTTGCCTTGTACCAACCTGCCTGTTTGTCCTTGAATCAACCCACATGTGTTTTTCCTGATGGACTGTGTGTAAGATCATTGTTTCAATGTTATACTGGCCAGTGCAGGATCGGGGGTCTTCCTCTTATCCTCAGGCCCCCACTGTGTGAGCAAACACTTTAGCAGCTACCTCTCCACTCCTTTATCCAGTCCGTCCTCCTTGCAGCATGAATTCACCTGGGTGGGCACAGAGGGTCTCTGCATCTGGACCATGGCCCTTTAAGGCTCCTGGCAGAAGCAGAAATGATGTCATAGACGGGCCCTTCAGAAATCCTTTCTGTTCTTGTTGTGGTTGCCTGGCTCTGGCCGCCATTGGTCTCGTGGGTAGAGAAGGAACTGGCGCCTGGCCTGACAGGGAAACTGTGAGGCCGATTTTGTGGCAGAACGCAAGTGGCCTCAGGTGATCACCCTGCGTCTTGGCACTGTGAGTGGTGGGGCTGCGCCAACTTGGGGGGGTGCTTTTACGCTTGCTTTCCACTGTTCAGTATGTCCAGGCGGTTCCTGAGGTGAGGTAAGGCGAAAGCTTTCAGGGGACCCAGAGGCTTTGGGTGGTGCAGTGGGGGCTGTGCCAGGCACAGGGGTCGCAGGTGTGAACAAGTGATCCTGGGATTTCCCTTGGCCAAGATCTCCTCCAGCTCCTGGAAGGGTCAGAGTCCGGTGGGTCTGGGGCTCCGGGACTTGCAGAGGGCGGGGCTTAGCCCTCCCGAACCTCCAGCACCTGACTTTGCTTGGCCCTGTCCGGAGCCTTTGGCCCTGGCATCCTTAGTGTGGCACCTTCAGGTTCACTTAGAAGGGTGGGGCCCCCGCCCCACTGCAGCAGGGGACCCAGTCGTCCTCTGTCCTTTGTTTGACTGTCCTAATGCGGTGGGGCCACCCAGTGTCTCAGTCCTTGCAGGTGGGTGGCGATTGCAAATGAAACTTTTTCATTATTATCATTTTGGTTTGGCTCTTGTAACACATCTGATGGTGGTTAGGGTTTACTTTCGGCTCTGCAGTCGGGAATTCCTGCTCGTGGTACTTGGGGACCATAAGGGATGCCGGGACTTGATCTCGGTTGGCTGCATGCAAGGCAAGTTCGTACCCACTTACTGTCTCTGGTCCCAGCTTTTGTATTTTTCTCTAGGTAAAGAATTTCTCCATCCTAAGGTCCAGTTGCAAAGCACCCCACGCATGTAATCTCTCCCTGACCAGATGACCCCCAGCTGTTGTGAGTACTGGGGGTAAAGTTTTGTTTTCCTTTTTTAAGAGAAATAGTTGATTTTCGGGGCGGGGAGGGGTGTTGTTGGGGAAGCTTTGTTCAGGGTCACTCTTGATGTGGTGGAAATAATTCACTTAGAAAGGGCCAGAGCAATAGTACAGCAAGTAGGGTACTTTCCTTGAAGCAGCCAACCCAGGTCTCTCTATGTCTAGTAATTTTATAGTCCCTGAGCCCCACTAGGACTGAACCCTGATCCCAGAGCTGCAAATCCCTGAGCACTGCCAGTTGTGGTCTAAAATTGAAACATGTGCATGCACATACACATATACAAAGAGAGGCTATTAGAGCAATGAGAGAGAGGAGGAGTATTCACGAGAAATCATGAATTTTTGCAGAATAGAAAAATACAGAAAAAGTGGCTTAAGAATCCACTTCAAATGTTTCACTCTAGAGTTTGTCTTTATCCTAAGTGTTTTAGGTCTGATCAGTAAATTTCCACTTTTGCTCCCCCCAAAGATGGTTATAGTGCTCTTATGAGCACTCCTAATCTATCCTTACATCATAAAGTCAAACCTTCTGGTGACTCTAGACTTTGTATCTGCAGTCATTTATTTGCATTTCCCTTTCCGCTGTAACCTGTATAATCTATAATCTATCACTATAGAGCAATGTTCTTTGCTTCAAAACAGAAAAACCATTCATGATAAGCTCTTAATATTTATGAGTTAATTGACTCTAAATATATATACTGCTGGCCATCAATCATAATTACTTTACTCAGGCTTCAGTTGCTGTAGTCGCTAACTCCAGAAAGCTGGATCCCAGCCAGCTTTTAATCTTAGCTCCTGGACCCCAGAGAAGTAAGTTTTGGGATGTTTCTCTACTGTGTGTATTGATAATTTCAAATATTAATACGAAGTAAACTTAATTGTTTAGTATTTACGAGCAGGGAAGGAGAAAAGCAACACAGATGCATATAGCCCATGAGCGAATTTCTCAGCAAAGTCTCCCGCAGAACGTCTCCTTGAGTTAATTCCCCTGCAAAGAATTATCTCTGTTGAAACGCTTGACCTCTGTAAATGGTGAATCACAATACGTGACGTTCTGTACCTCAGAACCCCTCAGATGTTCTATAAGTATGCTATTCGATTCGGAATTAAAGATTGACTATGCACTATCCATTGGCCATCAGTTGTTGTGGTCCCTGTGTCTGTATTTCTTTGGAGAGACAGAACACTGAACGTGTTACCATGTGACCTACCAACTCACTATTCTTCACATCTGGCGACCTGGTGTGTATGCCTCAGAATTGACACTTGGGTATTTTTTGTTGTTGTTCTCTTGTTTCATTATAGTTACCTTTTGAAGTTGCAGTATTTTTGGTAATCACCATTCATTGTCCGTGGCTTATTCCTGCCTCTGATGTCAGGGATCATTTCCTACAAGGATCAGGGGCCCATATATATTCTAGTATATTGAACCTGGGTCAGCCAAGTGCAAAGTGAATGTCTTATCCACTGTATTACCACTCCAGGCCCCAAGATATAATATTCATAGTTTCAAAGTAGATTCACTCTAGAAATTCCTGTTGTTAGACACACATAACATCATGGGTCATAGTAAACACCCTAGTTACTTGGATAGTTTTGTGATACAACACACTTTTTACATGGTTTTCAGAGTGATTCTTGCAAAATAGGAGCAAGTGCTGGATGAGGCTCATGTGCTGATTGGGGATTACAGTAAATCAAGACCAGGATGGGTCCAGGTCCAGAGGGTCAGAGCTGGGACTGCCTGGGGCCTACTCGAGCCCAGAAGTGACCTTGGTTCCTGAAAGAGAGCTCCCAGGCCCGTGTCCTACCCACTCTGCAAGAGGACAGCTGAAGTTTTGTCCACCCTGAGTCCCTGTGACTGGCCCCACGGCAGAGCCAATAATGGCGCTGTGGTCACGGGGGCCTGCAGGGGCTGCAGCTACGTGAGAGTTCCTGGCCTCAGAGTTAGTCTCTGGCCTTTAGGAACTTCCTGTGTGGTTCCCTAGGTAGAGTACCGGACTTGGGCAGCACTGGGGTTTCCTCCCCTGTAGGCCTCAACCACTCCTGTCCTGACAGCAGCTGGGTCACAAACCATTTCTCTCTCCCCGAGAGATAGGAACATCTGTCAGTGTCTCGCCGTGGATGTTTCTGTGAACCAGTGTCCAAACATCCAGCTGGTCACTACCTTTCTCGCTCCAATGCAGGGACTTCTGGTCAGGTGGGGGCCGGGGCTGGTTGTGCTCCTCTCTGGTGCCCACGGCTCAGGTACTTGCATGGAGCCTCCTGTTGGTCCACAGGAAAAACAGGCAGGAGATGGTGAGATGGCCTCTGCCACACCATCTTCAGGTGGGAGAGTGAGAAGACAACGCAGTGCAGTGACATGTAGTACAAACTTCCCAGGCTGATCGTCTCTGATTGTTTTAGGAAGGAGCCTGTGGATCCGGCTCCTGGCCTGATTAATCAGCTCTGTTTGAGGCCGCTGTTTTATTTTTTTTTTTGATTTGAATAAAGTAAAGGCCCTCCCGTTGATCATTGATTTGCTCGAGTGGGCCCAGTAACATCTCCATTGGAGATTTTGTTGTTACTGTGTTTGGCATATCGAATACATCACGGGTGGCTTGCCAGGCTCTGCCGTGCGGGCAAGATACTCTCGGTAGCTTGCCGGGCTCTCCGAGAGGCGTGGAGGAATCGAACTCCAGTCGGCCATGTTGGCTGCGTGCAAGGCAAACGCCCTACCGCTGTGTTATTAGTGGTGCTCAAGGATCATTCCTTTCAAGACTGGGGTACCAACTGTATAGGGTGCCAGGGGTCCAACGCTGATTAGACTTATTTGTTTGTTTGTTTTTGGAAGATGTTTAAGGGGAGGGGCCATACCCAGTGATGCTCAGGTTATTTCTGATTCTGTACAAAGGATAACCATCTGCCAGTTCTTGAGGAACTATAAGGGACGGCGTTATTACCAGCCCTTAATGCTGTCCCAGACCCACTGTTTTGTTACTCTACCCTGCTGCTTTGTTTTCTTTCATGTTAATTTTTGTGCTTCAGTGTATATCCTCAGGCTTCCTCTTGGCTCTGTGCTCCAGATTCACCTCTGACAGGCATCAGGGGAATCCAGGTGTGCTGCTTATGTATGTACTCTGATGGCTACAAATGTCTCAGACCCCAGGACATGTAAAGGTAAAGGTAAAGGTAAAGGCCCTCCCGTTGATCGTCGATTTGCTCGACCGGGCCCAGTAACGTCTCCATTGGAGAATTTGTTGTTACTGTGTCTAGCATATCGAATACTCTCGGTAGCTTGCCGGGCTCTCCGAGAGGGGCAGAGAAATCGAACTCCGGTCGGCCATGTTGGCCACTTGTAAGGCGAACGCCCTACCCGCTGTGCTATCGCTCCAGGATATGTGTTTCTCCTATTTTGTCCTTCCTGCTCTGAGAGCCTCACCTGCTCAGTCACACAGTCTCATGTTCAGATGATGCTGTGTGTGCAGGTCTGGGCATGTGCCTGTCCCAGGGATTTGGGGCAGAGAACCTTAGGATCGAATCACTTTTACCATCTTTGTGATGAATTCGGGGAATCCTTTATATTTGTTAGGACTGTGGGAACCCATTCAGTTACTCCTCCTTATTACACATAACTTACATGTGTAAATGATGGGGAAAGTCCTACATTATGCCCTCAAGTCTTAGAATTACAGGAAAATTGGTCTTGGAGACAGACTCTACATATATAAGGACTGTGGGAAGGCTTTCATTCAAGCTTGGTGTTTTACTAAACACAGAAAACAATCACACTGGAAAGAAACCATATAAATGTCTGACATGTGGGAACGTCTTCGCTCTACCCTGTAGCCTTACTATGCATTTTAAAAGTCATAGTAGAGGGCTTTCGTGCCGCCAGCAGGTCAATCTGTACCTGTGAGGTGAGTGCATCAGCAGCCTGATGGCACCGTCTTACTTTCAGATACCCCAAAATTGCTGCAGTGCCTTTGGCCAGACCCCAAAAACTTGGGGCAAAGTTTACCAAGAAAGTAAATGGCCAAAAGTTTGGTATGTGGGAGACACACGCACAAACCACCTCCAGCTCAGCTATAGAATTGGAGGCATGGCCTCTCTTATTCCTAATTGAACTACTTAATGGCCCTGATCCCAGAGCCTCAGAAACCAATCTCAGAACCCAAAGACTTTTGGCAGAAATGCATCCTGTTCCTGCAATTGGTTACTGGCGCTGGGCCACTCTAGGTGGGAATAGGTTTCATGCCTTGGCCTGTTTCCCCCTGGCAGCCTGGTGACCGCCATCCTCCAGAGGCCACTGGACAATCAGGTTTGGACCTGCAGTGATGAGACACGTGGGGCTTCACCAGATGGGATTGGAACCAGCCCTTTCCTCCCCGTCCAAACGAGACCCCGAGTCGCCGCATAAAAATGGCCTCTCCTGCTCCTGATCAAGCTTATTAACGGCCATGATCCCAGAGACTCAGAAAGAAATCTTGAAACCTAGTGGCTTTTCGCAGAAATGCATCTGGATCCCATATAATGTGGCTGCCGTCTCAGAGCTTATTGGAAAGCCAAGTATGTGCCGGCAGTAACAGGGCAACTGTAGTCTCATGGGAAGGGGGTTGGTACCGGCTCATCCTTCACGCCCTACCGAGGTCACTAGTTGCCCCCCACGAGTGGCTCTCCTGCACAGCCATAACATCAGATGCACAGAAACCAATCTCATAATCATCTGGCTCTTTGGAGAAATACATAATCGAGGCCCCATGGCATTATATGATTCTCATAACCAGCTATAGAAAACAAAGTATTTCACAGTGCCTTTTCAACAATTCTGATTATTTGGGGGGGGGGGAATTCTAAACAATAATGGTATATCTTTTGTCGAAATAATGAATGTAATCAATGTTGAGAAAAGGTAAGTAGAAATTCTTGCCTCACAGTCATTGGGAGGGTTGGGAGGGGGGTATATTGGGGTTCTTAGTGGTTAAAAATGAGTTCTGGTGAAGGGAAAGGTGTTTTATCATTGTATGACCGAGACAAACCTGAAAGCTTAGTAACTTTTCCCACAGTGATTCAATAAATATAAGAAGAAAAAATTATGAAAGAAAAAGTAAAAAAAAATAATAAAAGTCATAGTAGAGAGAAGTCTTAAATATGTAAGAAAAATGCAAGGCCTTCACTCAACCCATGACCCTTACTAGCCATATCAAAACATATACTGGAGAGAAATCTTATCTTTTTAATGTGGGAAGGCCTTTGCATACGTCTCAAGCCTTGTAGACATCATCAAATGCACACTGGATGAGTGATTCCTAATAACTATTCCCACATTCAGAGGAGTGCCCCTAGAGAAGACAAGTTTTGTTTGGACCAGGAGTGTTAGGGGGCTGCAGGAGTGCAGCCAAGAAGAAAGTAATCCAGGTAGCGTGTGACAAGCTCCCAGTGACATCAGTACTATAAGGGAAAGGTACTTGCTGATTATCACCCGGGCTTCAGCTTTAGCAGTGCCCCAGCATTTGGACTTCACGTGTATATTAACTTGTAAATAATGGGTTTTGGTAATGAAAGTCAATAGAAAGCTGACTAAATAAAAATTAAAAATCAATATGTAAAAACCTATTGAAGCAACAAAAAGCTTCAAAGATTCTTAGAGTCTTAAAATCCTGCAATCAAATATAACAATGTTCACATAAATTTATTACTACATCGATTGATATTGCAAGTTTGTTTTCTTATCAATTTTAATCCTAAAATTTTATTAGCAGTTGGGGATTTTTCTCTTTAGTAAATTAAATACATACATATTTCACCACCCCTCACTTTGGACTGCCAAGGTTCACCATTGTCTCAGTCTTTGCTCTGATTCTGGCTTGGTCCAGAGGCCCTGTTTTGAAGGGGTTTATGGCAGAGATCAACCATAATGTTGCCAAAAATTTTTGTGAATCAAAAATCAGGCAATTCTTCATTCTTCCCACCTCGCTGTCTTATGCCTGAGGGTGCTGTGATCAGGCCCTACACCATAGTATGGGGTGGGATGGCCTCACTCCTGTCCCCTGTGTATGTCGGTCAGGACGTGGTGACCTTCCCCGATGTGGCCATGAGCTTCACCCCAGAGGAATGGACGGGGACCAGAATGCTAAGTATGTGCAAGGAACAGGTGAGCCCCAATTTGCTGGAGTATCTCCCCAGTTGTGGGCCTTATTTATTATGAGTCCAAATTATTTTTTTTACTTTGTTTCATTTTGGGGTCCATCTGGAAATGCACATGGTGACTTCAGGTTCTGCACTCAGGAATCACTACTAGTTTGATACTTGACATCCAATATGGAGCCCAGGCATGGCCAGGAGTATTTCCTCAGCCCAGAGCCATGAATATACCCTATACATTGCTGTGTATGTGACTCAAAACAAACGAAATAAATTTACTTCTCTTTCCACATTTAACTTGGGTGTTGTGCTTTTGCTCTTGGTGTTGTTTCCGGAACACACTAGGAATTTTTATTGTCTTTCATTTGTAACTATTAAATTCCATTCATTTATTTTTTGGTTGTTGGGCTACACTCAGTGGTGTTCAGGGGTTACTCCTGGTTCTTCCCTCAGTATTTACTCGTGGCAGTGCTCAGGGACCATATGGGAAGCTGAGATTCGAACTCTGGTGGTTTGCATGCAAGCCGTGCCCTCTATGCTGTCATTACAGCCCCTAAGATCATTTATTTCTTAAAGTCTCACCCCCTCATCTGCTGTTAGTCTCAGTGCTTGGGGTGACTTCAAGTGTTTTTCGGTGATCAGGTGTAGCCCAGCATCAAATCAGAGGTTCCTGCATGCAAAGCATGTTTCTGAATCCTTTGCATTGTCACCTGGCCTTCATCGGACTCTTTAAGTTTTTTTAAAATTTGTTTTGGACCAAACCAGCAGGACTCAGGGTTTGATCTTTGTCTCTGCACTCAGGGATCATGCCTGGCTGGTGGTGGACAGTATGGAGTTGTCGGGGATCATACCTGGTCTGACCATTGACAAGACCATTGCCCCACCTGCTGTAATACCTGCTACCCTCCGTCTTTCCCTTTGTTTTTAGCTTAATATAAATTTGGGGGGATTTCCATCATTTTCCTTGTTGGATGCTTGGGTTTACTACTAACTCTGCACTCAGTGAGAGTGAACTCAGGACCCTCCAGATGCTGGTGTCCTGGACACAGGGCCCAGCAGTCATTGTTCTTGTGGATAAAGGACAAAGTAGAGTATCTTCTTGGAAAGCTGACTGTGAAGGCCAATTTTGTGGCAGGAGACAAGGCCTCCTGTGAGCACCCCACACTTCTCTGCCTCTGTACTATAAGAGGGTTACCTGTTCCAGCTTGGGGAGCGCTTTCACACATTTTTTCACTTGTTCCCTGATATCCAGGTGGTTTCTGTGGAGCAGTGGAGGCTCTCGGGGACACAGCTTTGAGGGGTATGATGGGGGCTGTACCAGGGTGCAGGGTGCGTGGGTGTTAGTGCATGACTTTGGGGGGCCCCTGCAGGCACGATCGCCTCCAGGTCAGCGATAGGCAGAGGCGGCTGGGAGCAGGGTTGAGCAGGGGGACTGCAGGTCTTGGGGTGAGGGACCTACATCAAAGCACTGAAAGCCTTTGTTTTCCACATTGCAGACCGAGGTTCCATCCTGCTAGCAACAACCTGGATTGATTTCTGAGTGCAGAGCCAGGAATTACCACTTAGCATCAGCTGTGTGGCCTCCAAAAAAACAAAATAGAAGATTTATTTTGATTGGGCTGGAGCGATTTATTTTGATTATTTTGATTGATTAGTTTGATTGGGCACAGCAGGTAAGGCATTTGCCTTGCATGTGGCCTACCCGGGTTTGATTCCCAGCTTCCCATATGGTCCCTCTGCAAGAGTAATTTCTGAGTGCAGAACCAGGAGGAAACCCTGAGCATCGCCAGGTGTGACCCAAAAAGAAAAAAAAAGAGTATGTAGGAATATGTTAAGGAGCAAAGCACCTTTCTCATTTCATCTCTCCCTTAGCAGGCTTCCCCTCGCTGTTGTTTTGTGTAACGCTGGTAAAGTAAGATACTGGAAGGAAGATATTTGATTTTTTGGTGAATAGGAGCTTTGCCTAGGGCTCACTGCTGGTGTGCTTGAATTATTTAGAAAAGGCAGGGGACTGGAGCAATAGCACAACGGGTAGGGCGTTTGCCTTGCACGTGGCTGACCCGGATTCGATTCCCAGCATCCCATACGGTCCCCTGAGCACTGCCACGAGTAATTCCTGAGTGCAGAACCAGGAGTAACCCCTATGCATCGCCGGCTGTGACCCAAAAAGCAAAACAAAACAAAACAAATACACAATACTTTTAAAGTTACCTTTATAATACATTATTTACTCAATAATTCAAAACTCTCCCAAATAAAATTTTCTCAAGGACCTAACATTATATTTTGTATGCGTCCAATTTTGTTTTCTTTAGTTTCATTTTTCAGCCACGCGATGATACTTCGGGGTGACTCTGGGTTCTGCACTCACTTATCACTCTTGGTGTTTGCTTGGGGGATCATCTGGGATCCGGGGATTGAATTGGGCCAGTTGCGTGCAAGGCAGCAAAAGTGAAGATTGTGTTGTTTGCGTACTTTCAGTAACTTGGCTGGTTATATCAGGGACACATGGGCTAGGACTCTCACCTTTTCATTGTCACTAATCTCTACATTGATTATGTGGGGGCAGGGTATTCTAGGGTGAAGCCAGCTGTAATCCCCTGGATGGTAGGAGGAGAACTGAGGCTGGGGAGGAGAGGCGTGTATGCAGCTGAGTGTCTGAGGACCCTCCCAGGCTCGGCCCTGGGCATCGTGGGTGTGCCCTGAGTGTGTGTGTGAAACATGCTGCTGACCCCAGGGAGCCTCGGGCTCCTGGATGCAGGCATCTGTGCTCTACTCGCACAACCCTTCGCTCCCCTGGAGTGATCCTGTGCTTTGCTTTCTTGGCTTGTTCCAGTCTTATTCATTAGTCATGTGTTCATGAGATTCAGGGTCCTTTGTACCCCTTTCCGTTACCAGCCTGGCTGCACAGCCTGTATTGTTGGGGTGCCCTTTTCAGGAGCAGCAGAACCACCTTGCACCCCACCCTCTCTGTCACTAAGCTTGTCTTTGCCCTCAGGTCATTTGCATGTTTTTTGAGTATATGAAGACATTTTGTTTTGTATCGGTTTGGGGTCTGATGTTGCCAAGGGGTTTATTCCTGGCGGTCCTCAGGCGTTCCTTTGGGCAGTGCTCAGAATCCTGCCCCTGTCAGCCTTATGCAAGGCAGATGCCCTACCTGCTATTCTCTCTCTGATCCACTATGAAATATTCTTTTGTTTTTATGTTAAAAAGTCATTGAGTGAGCCCATAATAAAGCTAGTTTGTGCTGAAGTCATAGTATAGTGTGGAGGGTGCTTGCCTTGCACAGGGTTTGAGTTGCAGTTCCCATAGGATCCTCAAATATCTCTGGTTCTAGTAAAATAGAAAAGCCAAAAGGCTAGTGTGTGATTGCCAGGCTTCTCCCAGCAATAATCCCAAAGGATCGTCCCTTTGCTCTGGGCCTGTTTGGACAGTGAGAACCACAGAGATGTCATCTACCTGCTCGGCCTGTTCACCCAAGAGTCATTCGACTCATTCTTACCTGACTTGCTGTGATTTATTTAAGAACTCAAATCACAGTCTCAGGATTTGGCATAGGTGCACTCTGACTTGGGAATAGGGTCACTGAGTATGTGTGAGCTGGTAAGAGTCACACATTCAAAAATGAATATCATTATACCCAGCGGGATAGAGCAGTGGAGCAAGCATGTGACTGGAAAGGTGGGGTTCCGGGTTCTCTCCCTGCCATTACATCTGTGGTCTCTGGACACTGCAAGGAGAAAATCCAGAGTCTTATCCTGGGAGTAAAAGACACTTAGCCTTACTGGGTACTGAAACTGAAAAAAATTCTATTATTTTTCATATCAATAAAGTACTTTAATTTTTTAATCTACTGAAAGCAAACACAAGTGGTAATTGTTTCAAAGAATTGGTTTGTCAGTTCATGCTGTGTTTACAAAAAATGAATATGAAGCCCCCTCTCTCCTCTCTCTCTCTTCTCCCCTCCCCCCCCCCCCCACCGCCGCCTGAATTTGATGGTCTCAGGCTGCTTCCCTCACCCTTGGCCAGGTGACAGCCATGGGTCGATGACGGACAGAATGAGGTCCAGGCTCCTTGGTATCAATTGCAGTTTCTTCCAATCTCCTCTCAGTTCTCCTCTGATTCTCCTTCCATGAATCTCCTTCATTTCTCTTGGATTTTCCCTCTCAGATTCTTTCTTGATTTTTTCCCTTGCCAACTTTTATAGCATTAATTATCCCCCAAATCATGAGGGAGTTGGGGTAGCAATTACACATAGGCGAGGTCATACAATCAATGGATGTATGGTCCCTCTCTCAGAGGAAACATCTTCTAGGACAAACTCTTTCAGCAAGAAGACCCACCTAAAGGTGAAATTCCATCTATGGGTGCGTTTTTCCTTCCCTTAGTCCAGGAACCATATAAACATTCATCTTAATTCTACTCCTTAATAAAATTAGTAGTCATTTAATATGGACACAGTAATAGATACATTAAGCTGGGGACATCTTACTATAGATCTCAGATTACAGTGCTCAGGCCAGATTAGTCTTTCTTAACCCTAGCATGGTACCAATCTAGTTGTTACTCTTTGGATCATGACAGAATTTGTCCATGACCATGCTCTTAACTCATATGGCATTTTGGTCTAGCCCATTTTGATGCCAGGGTATGTCACAGCTAGCCGTGAGTCCATCCAGTCCCTCATCATGACACTGCCTTTGGGGTGCTAGGGACTAAGGGCAACTGAGGCTTAGATTGAGAAAGCAGATGCCAGGTATGAAGTATTATTTGGTGTCAATTAACTCCCAAGTTACAATGTCAGAATATTAACTATCTTCCTATGTCTATACAAAAAGGGTGTTGCTCTAAAGTAATTATGCCAAGGACATAAGGAGAAGAGAAAAGCAGTTTTTCACTCAGATTTCTGAGGATTCAGACCTTACAACTTAACAGAGTCTGATTAGGAGAAATATTTGACAGACCAGTTGGGAAAGCAAAGCACAGAGATGGAAGTTACAGAGAAACATAGAAGAATGGGAGTGCCTCAGGAGCACTGTGGTAAACCTAAGCTCCCTCTGGCAAGGGAGGAAGGACATATCAATGTTAAACCTAAAGTGTTTAGAGCTATATTCCAAGAAATAGAGGAATGGGAGTGCCTCAGGAGCATTGTATGGGTGTAATCCAATAAAACTTAAACTCCCTGTCACAAGGGAGAATGGACATACCAGTGTTAAACCTAAAATGTTTAGAGCTATATTTTCAACAGAACAGTGTAGTAGTTGGTCTGGAGCGATAGCACAGCGGTTAGGGCGTTTGCCTTGAACGCGGCCCTTGAGGCTGCTCCAAGTTCGATTCCTCCGCCCCTCTCAGAGAGCCTGGCAAGCTACCGAGAGTATCTCGCCCACATGGCAAAGCCTGGCAAGCTCCCCGTGGCATATTAGATATGCCAAAGACAATAGCAACAAGTATTACGATGGAGACACTATTGGGCTTGCTCGAGCAAATTGATGAACAATGGGAGGACAGGGTGGTAGTGGGAAGATAGGGGAAGTTGAAGATAGGGGAGGTTGTGCTGCGTCCAGCCTTCTACACCATCCCACAGCTGACTCTCGGGATCAGATAGAAGATCGCCAGTACTAACAGGTCCCTTGAATGCTTTCTGCGGACATCCCAGGGATTTGGGATGTTGGGTCCCCACACCATCAAATCTCGAATGAACTCCAAAATTTGGAGTGTTTGTTCACACCAGGTTACAGGCTGTTCTGCCAGGCAAAGCAGCAGCCTCCCAAGAGAAGCACAGTCTGTTGGTTAGAAAAAAAAGCACATCCTGACTCACCTGTCCATTTCATAAGCACCCACAAAATTAAATTCACCAGACCCACATCCTGGTACCCCGTAAATTTATCTAAGCATAGTGACGCAAGCATAGTTACCGAAGCAAAAAAAAAGCGAATACACAAAGTAATCAGCTATTGATGTTTACTACCTCACTTTGGGGGGACCCTAGCCTATTTTTCCTGTTTGCACTCTGTGACGATCTGGCACCCTAGTGGAATGGTTACAAGAAATTGAGTATGTTTTTGTAATAACTCCGCTAAAAAGTAAACTTGTAAACTAAATTAATTTCATATTCTTACGGTAACAAGCACCAAATCATCATAGCCAAACAACAGATCATAGATCAACACGTCTGAAAAAGAGGCTTTCTCCTGTACTACTACTGTACAGTTATTCTTTCCCACTGGTTCAAATTTTGAAGAATTATAGCTTAATAAATCATCAAGTATTAAAATATTAAAAGATTATTTAGCTGCACAGCAGTTAAGGGACTTTCTGTTCATTTGTCTGATCCATGTAGAATCACTGCTATGTAGACTTTGAGCACTGTTTGAAGAGTTGCTGCCCATAGCTCTCAAGGATTAACTGGAGAGCACCGTTTGCTCTGAACACACACACATACAGAAACAGGAATTTTTGCGTACACAAATGTCTTCCCAGTCATTACCAATCCCTGAGTCCCCTTCTGGGCTACCCCTGACCCCTTTCTGAGCCACGTGAATCACTTAGTTTCTGAATCTCTCCTATCATTGTGAAAACAAACAGTTGAAGCTACTCAAGACCTGGACTTTCAGTGTGATATAAATAAACGTGGGGACTCAGAGAGGTCTGAGTGGCTGTTTGCAAGAATGTGAATTTTATTTCCTTCGTCAAAACAAAGACTTCTGATTGACGTGCTATCTGTTCAGTCCGTCAATCTCCATCTATCCCAGACCTTGCAAATATCAGATGTCCCGATCACCTGATCCTATCCCAGAAACGGGGAAAAATGAACCTTTCTGACCAGGCAAGTACCTGGTCAGTAATATTTGAAGCCTGGCCCTTTAAGGCTCTGGGCGCTCTGCCTATGACGTCACAGAGTCGGGACCCTCTTTCCCTGCGCGTCTTGGAAGTCGGCGGAAGTGCTGGCGGGCGGCTTAGGTGCGGAAGGTGAGGAGCGGGTGAGGGGGCACCCAGGGCGCCAGAGGGGTCCAGGAAGGTCGGTTTCCCGCCGGCCGCCCGAGTGGTCGCTCTGAGAGCCTGAACCTCCGCCGGCTCCGCCTTGTGGGCGGCGGGGTCGCTCCGTGGTGGTGGCCCGGGGTGGCGGCCCCTCACCCGGGTCGCACCGAGAGCTGCTGCCGAAAGGTTTATCTTATTTATAAATTGATTTTTGGGGAAAAACGATCATTTTTACGGAGTAGAAGTTACTTAGAAAGATGCGTAAGGGGGGAACGTAGAAAGATGCGTAAGGGGGGAACGCGGCCGGCCGGGTTCGATCCCGGCACCTCACAGCATCCGATCACGGCCTGGAGTGAGCCCAGAGCCGGGAGTAACCCCTGACCAAAGCCCCCCAGCGCCCCCCAAAAAGGTGGGTGGGTAGAGGAAGCACGTGGTGGAGAAAAACGAATTTGAAACGCTAAGGTCGTTCTGAAAGCTCCAGAAACAAGGACAATAACCGAACAAACAAAAGTGAAAAAAGTTTTAATTTTTTTATGTGATTTAGCCCCTTACCCGGTAGCGCTCAGGACTACCCCCTGGGGATCCGAGGACCCTTTGGGGTGTCGGGATGCGAGGCCAGTGCCCTCCCTGCTGACCCGTCGCTCGGGCCCCTCACAAAGCAGAAAGAGTCAGAGCTAGAGGGAGCCTCAGTCTCCCCCAGATCTGATGGAGCGGGTGAGGGCACCTCAGCGTTCATTTAGTTTCAGGGCGACGACCAGCACCTGGTCAGTCACAGGGGTGGGTGGATCATCCCAGCAGTGTCCACGGGACATCCCGTTACTGGTGCCCTTTCGTTCCTTAGGTGGATTGTGGAGTAGGGATAAAGCATGGGATTCCATCATCAAAGGGGTCTGGGGCGCATTCTTTTTCCTCGTGGGGGGTGTGAGCCCCACCTCTCTGTGTTCAAGGGTCACTCCTGGGGTTGCTCAGGATACCACATATCTGGGTCAGCAGCATGAAGGAAAAAACAACCTCCCTTCTGTCCTGTCGTTCTTGAGGGGTGTCGGGTCTGGATGGGGGTGGGGCTGGGCACATTCTTCATATGCTTGGGGCTCAAAAGAATTTGACAGAGCCTTTGGTTTTCACTGGCTCTAGTGCATTCAGTGGGTTCTGGGAGTTCAGGGAGGTGGGGAGCTTCTCTTTCCTTTTTTTATTTATTTTGCATTTTGGGTAACACCCAGTGAGGCATTATGGTTACTCCTGGTTCTAAATTCAGCAAACACTCCTACTGGTGCTAGGAACGATAAGCGATGCCCAGAATTAAACCCACGTTCTTCACCTTCAAAAGAAATGCTCATTTGTCTATGCTGTCACTCAGGCCCCAAGGTGTGGAGCTTTAAGCCAACTCAGGTTGGGGTCTGGAGGGGTGCATCAGGGTGGTGCTACAGTGGGTCTTGCAACCAAATATGCAATCTTAGCAGGTAGTAGCTTGGGCACTTCCAGAGTGTACTCTAACCCCTCTAATAATGCAATTTAGGATCACTATTGGCCACCACACCTTTATTCGTTTAAATGAAATAATTATTTAATCTGTAGGAAGTACAACTGTAAGACTCAGTTACTTCTCCTACCTTTGCACTCAGCAATCACTCCTGGCCAGGTTCAGGGCACCGTATGGGATGCCAGGATTCAAACTTGATTTGGCTGAGTGCAAGACAAGCACCTCACCTGCTATACTATGTCTCCAATCTCTTTAGACAGAAATTTCTTTTTTTTTTTTTTAAATTTATTTATTTTATTTTTGTTTTTTACAGTTGTAGATTTACAATGTTTTGTGCTTGGGTTTCAATTATACAATGATCAGATACCCATCCCACCACCAGTGCCCGTTTTTCACCACCATGGATAATATCCCTCCCACCCCCATCCCCCCATCCCCCCCTGCCTCTGTGGCAGGGCAATCCCCTGTGTTCTCTCTCTCCGTTTGGGTGTTGTGGTCTGCAAAAGAGGCATTGAGTGGCAAACATGTTCAGTCCATAGTCTACTTTCGACATGCATCTCCCCTCCTGGGAGGATCCTCCAAACATCCTTTATTTGGTGCTCCCTTCTCTATCTGAACTGCCCTTTCCTCTAGGATACCCGGCTGGCCTCTAAGTTATGGAATAATCAACCTGGTGCTGAAATGAGATCAATTCTTTTTTTTTTTTCCCCTTTATTTTATTTTATTTTTTTTAAAGTTGTAGATTTACAATTTTTTGTGCTTTGGTTTCAATTATACAATGATCAGATACCCATCCCTCCACCAGTGCCCATTTTCCACCAACATGGATAATATCCCTCCCACCCCCATCCCCCCATCCCCCCTGTCTTGTGGCAGGGCAATCCTCTGTGTTCTCTCTCTCCTTTTGGGTGTTGTGGTCTGCAAAAGAGGCATTGAGTGGCAAACATGTTCAGTCCATAGTCTACTTTCGACATGCATCTCCCCTCCTGGGAGGATCCTCCAAACATCCTTTATTTGGTGCTCCCTTCTCTATCTGAACAGCCCTTTCCTCTAGGATACCCGGCTGGCCTCTAAGTTATGGAGTAATCCTCCTGGTGCTGATCTCAGCTATTCTTGGGTATTAATCTCATACTTTGTTACTTTATATCCCCCAGATGAATGCAATCTTTCTATGTCTATCCCTCTCTTTCTGACTCATTTCGCTTAGCATGATACTTTCCATATTGTACCACTTGTATGTAAATTTCATGACTTCATCTTTTCTAAGAGCTACATAGTACTCCATTGTGTAGATGTACCAAACTTTCTTTAACCAGTCATCTGTTCTTGGGCATTCAGGTTTCTTCCAGTTTCTGGCTATTGTAAAGAGTGCTGCAATGAAAAAATATGGAACGCTTCACGAATTTGCGTGTCATCCTTGCGCAGGGGCCATGCTAATCTTCTCTGTATCGTTCCAATTTTAGTATATGTGCTGCCGAAGCGAGCACAGAAATTTCTTTTTTTTTTTATTTTTAGGGTCACACCCAGCGATGCTCAGGGTTTACGCAGGCTTTGCATTCAAGAATCACTCCTGGCAGTACTGGGAGACCATATGGGACTTTGGGAATTGAACCCAGGTTGGCCACATGGAAGGCAAACACCCTGCCTGCTGTACCACCGTTCCGGCCCCAGAAATGTCTTCATTACTTAATTTATTGTACGTTTTTTGGCCACAGCAACAGTCAGTGCTCAAGGGTTACTCTTGGTTCTGAGTTCATGCATCATTTTTAGCAGTGCTGGAGTGTGTGAGCCTATGTCCTGTTGCATATTAACCCCGGCTTAGCTGCTTGAAAGAAAAGCACCCTATCAACTTATTAGCATTGCTAACCCTATGTGATTATATTTCCTCAGAAAAAAGAATTTCTGCCTCACCTGTCCAGATTCCAAGCATCTCCACTGTCCATCTCTCCAAGACCAGGGGTGTGCCCTGCTGTTGAAGTGAGTACTTGCAGAAAGGGGTTTTCCAGGGACCATCTGCAATAGGTTCTAAATGTCTCACTCTTAGGGGCTGGGACAGTAGTACAGCC
This sequence comes from Sorex fumeus, assembly GCF_029834395.1. NCBI lineage: Eukaryota > Metazoa > Chordata > Mammalia > Eulipotyphla > Soricidae > Sorex > Sorex fumeus. Next base: position 3,667,401 of record NW_026606191.1, read on the forward strand.
AGGAGGGCGTTTGTCTTTCTTGCGGTTACCAGAGTTATCCCTGCCACAACATCACTAGGTGATATTGTCCCCTGAGCATCACTAGGTATGACTCCAACCCTCCCACTTCAGAATTTGTCTTGACACATGAGAATTTTTTATGCATCTTTTTGGAGTTGGAGCGTTTCTCCTGTCTTTTCCTCTCCCTCCCTCCCCGCCGCGCTCCATTTGCTACAAACTTGTAGATACTCAGAGACTCCCCCCCTCTTGTGTCTGTGTGTCTGAGATGCAGGGGGAGCCATGCCATGTCCCTCAAAGGTAAATCAGGTGCTCAGCACTCTGAGCTCCTCTCCTTGGGTGTATCTCAGTATTTGGGGAGCAGAGGAGGTGAGATTTGGGGCCACACCTGGTAGTACTTGAGATCTGTGACCTGCTCTGTGCTCAGTGGACTAGTGGACACTGGATACAAGTGAAGGCCCTCTGGCCTTGCAGGTGGCTTGCATCTGCTTCAGTCTGGTGTGCTCTGTCCTGTTTATACCTTCATGGAAAGTTCTTATATGTGAAATTTCTAGAGCCCTTTCAACAGATGGCTGTTAGGGGAAAATGAAGGAGTTGGAGTTGGAGGCTCTAAGCGAAATTATGGACTTTAAAATCTCGTTTGGGCTAAATTTAATTTTTCTTTTTTTCTTTTTTCTTTTTGGGACACAGCGTTAATTCTCAGGTGTTATTTCTGGCTTGGCACTCAGGAATCACTCCTGGCAGTGCTTTGGGGACTGTATGTGATGCCAGGGATCGAACATATGCCATGCCAACTGTACTATCACTCTGGATCCAAGTGTAATATTTCATCCTCTTTTTCTTTTATGAAATCACGTAACCATAGGAGTAAAATCATAGTCTGAAAACCTGGTGTGTAAGCTCTGAGCATTTCTGGTGTGGTCTCAAATCAACAAACCCAGAGGACTGAGCGTTCAGAAAATATTACTAGATTTCACACCTCTTCTGTTGGCAGTTAACTCCTCATTACCTTTATTTGGGCAGGAGGAGGATTGGCTATGCGGGGTTTTGCCAAACCCAGCAGTGCTCCGGGATCATTCCTTGGCAATTCATGTTCTGAAGTTAAGTCTTTTGCGTTCATGCAAGTGCCCTGCCACTCACTCTCAGCTCTTCCAGGCCGCTGCAAAACTTTGAAATTGCAGCCTGTACTTCTGGCTCAGGTTTGCACCAGGAGGCCCCAGGTGCCAGCAACCCTGCCCTGCCCTCTATCTACCAGCTGGGCCTCATCCCTGCCCCCTGCAGTATCTTTCTCACAAAGTTAATATTATTTATATAGAATTTGAATTCCTGCAGTCAGAGATAGACCAGGAATGCAGGACCTGTCCTTGCAAGCAGTCTGCCATGGTACAGTCTCCTTTACAACACAGGATTCCCCAAGCACCACTCAGGTAAGTTCAAAGTTCTGCCACCTGTAGCGCCCAAATCCAAACCTGCATTCTACAAAACTGGTTGGTGGAGGTTGACTTGTGAACAAATTACGTATACATATAGATATAGATATACACACATACACACACACACACACACACACATATGAAATGAAATTCTGTCATGAATCAAAAAGGGGGATAACCAGACTCTTATAGATAAGCATTATGGTACTTTGTCCAGGCCCATTTCGATGCCAGGGTAGCTAGCTCACTACTTGCCCTGGGTCCATCTAGTCCCTCATTGGACCCTTCTTTTGGGGATCGAGGAAGTAAGGGCAACTGAGGGTTCAGTCAAGAGAGCAGATGTACAGGATGTAATATTATCTGGAGATCATCAGCTCCCAAGCTCAGGCTTCTCTTTCTAACTGTCTTCCTGTATCCATACAAAAAGCAATTGCTCTGAAATAGCTAACCATGCAAAAGACATTAAGGTGAAGAGAAAGACATTATTTACAAGTCAAAGTCTTATCAGTTGACAAAGGTAATTGAAAGGTTATGGGCAATCAAGAAACATAAGCTCTCACCTGCCAGGGAGCAACGGCAGACCACTATTATCCTACAATACCTGGTGATCCTCAGTGGTTTCTCCTGGCTCTGCACTCAGGTTTTATTTATGATGGCGCTCTGGGAGACGCTACAGGATCCTGGGGATTGAACCTAGGTTGGCCATGTGCAAGCAACACACTACCCATATCTACAGTGGCTCTGGTCTCAATTGGAGAGTTTAGATGCACGTAACTGTGCACAGAATGTTATTTGAAAGGATGGAAGGGACCCCTTGATGAAATCTTTTATAAGTGGGAATATGGGTCAGGTCCCAAGCTCTCCACATCCCAGCAGATCATTTCATTTACCTGTGATTACTCACAAGGATGGTCACATTCCTGGATCCCACAGATGTCACTTTACTAATATTAGAGGTAAAAAAGGAAACATTTATGATTGGATAGAGCAAAATTTCATCCATCTATGAGTCAGATGGTGCTAAGGGGAACATTTGGAATTCTGAACATTGTACCTAGATTGACTGCATGCAACGCACTCTACTAGCCTGATACTCTCAGTTTGAAATCATGTTTCTGAAACTGCCTCCTGGGGTTTTCTTTGAAGCTGAGAGTCCACTGCTTGCGTGTTGTCAAGGGGTAGAGCGTTGGCCAGACCTTGCTCCCTGATATTCTTACCAGACTTTGCTCCTGTTCCATGTCTCCAGCTCTCTGAATTTCTACTAGGCCAGTTCCTCTCTGAATCCCCAGGGTAGGCTTCGGAGTCGCTTTACTCCCAATCTGTATTTATGACTTCCCCAAGAAACTCATTGTTCCGTACGCTACCAGGTACCTACCTGCAGAGCTTGATTTCTTTTGACATGAAAACTCTCATGGCATAGACTAATAATTGGAATACTGTGTTCTTCTACATGGCAGCAGCCAGCCCTGGTGGAATGTCTCTTCCTGCACACTGTAATAAAGGCTCAAGTGAGCAATTTGGCCTTCATCCCCACAGGGATGCCGAGACAGGTGGGATGTCTTCTGAGGGTGATCAGAAGATCACTCTTCCCATGTCCTCAGCACCATCACTTTCCCATAGAAGCCCATAATGGACAGAATCCCCAGAAATTTAAGCACTGAGGACAAACTTTTGAGTCCAGCATGACCCCGGTCAGACTATGTCAACATCCACAGAGGAGAGAAACCGTTTAAGTGTAAGGACTGTGGGAAGGCCTTCAATGGATCCTCATACCTTATATGCAGGAGATTTCATACTGGAGAGTTTGTATGCATGTAAGGAATGTGCTGTGGCCTTTCTCTGACTCAAAAATCTTATTATGCACAGAAAAAGTCACACTGGAAAGAAACCATATGCATATATGCAGTGGAAAGTCTTTGCTTATTCCACAAGCCTTAATACACAGAAAAACTCACACTGGAGAGATAACTTATACTTATGAGCAATGAAGGAAGACCTTTGCTTCTTCGTGAAGTCTTAGTTTTCATAATTTCTGTTTCATAGAAAACCCTTATATATGAGGTAGGTGGAAAGGCCTTTCATTTCTTCTCAGGTCTTTCTGAGCATAGGAAAGTTCTTACAGGGGAATGAAACACTATATGTGTCACTACTGTGGGAGCGTCTTTACTTACTATTCAAACTTTTGTGTCCATAAGAAAATGTACATTGCAGTGAATCCATATATATATAATATATATGTAAGGAGTGTGGCAAGGCCTTTGCTTATTTCACAATCCTTTTGTGACACTGAAATTTTCATATTGGAGACAAACCTTATGTTTGTTATGACTTTTGCAAAGCCTTCACTTTCCCCTAACTCCTTATTAAACGTAGGAAAATTCATTCTCGAAGAAAATATATGTAGGGGTGTGGGAAGATTTTTACTCAATCCTCAAGCTTTGCTGTGTGAGAAAAATTTATCCTGGATTGAGGCTTTGTATATTAAATGACTGCAGGAATATTTTGATGCAATTGGCATAGCTTTCTGAACAGGAAAATTCACAGTGGAGAGAAATCTCATAAGTGTAAGAAATGTGGAAAGGTGTTCAGTTTGTCTCCAGCCCTTACTGCGCACGTGAAAAGTCATTTTGCAGTGAAACCTTACATCTGTCAGAAGTGTGGGAAGGACTTTCCTGGATCCTCGTGCCTTATGCATAGGAGAATTCACACTGGAGAGAAGTTATTTATAAATATACATATTTATATATGTAAGAATATATATATTTATGCAAGAACGTGGAAAGTGAATTATTCTCACCTGCAACTTTAAAGACAATCCTGGAGAAAATTCTGTAGGTAAGGAATATAGGAAAGCCTTCATGTTCTCCCAAGCTTTAGTAAATATAAAAATTATGTTGGATCAGTCACTTCCATGATAACTATGACCGGCGTCAGAACAGGGCCCTTAGGTAAAACAATTTTAGTTTCAACAAGTATGTGGGGGATAGATACAAAAGTGCAGGAAGGAAGGAAATAATTCTGTTATATGTGAAAGCTTCCTGTGATACTAGTACCGTAAGTGAAAGGTACTTGCTGATTATCCCCTGCACCATGGTTATGACAATGTCCTGGCATGTGGACTTCCCAGTATGTTAACTGGTAAATAATGTTTCTTAGTGATAAAGCAAGGAGGAAGGAATTAGATAAGAAGTAAGTAGGTACAAACATTGCATTTTGCTGGCTATTGTCACGACTCACCATGGTTTCATTCTTTGCTGTGATTTTGACTTGGCTCAGAGGCCCTGCTTTGCATAGATCATGGCATAGATCAACCAGGATGCTGTGGTTAGACTTTTTTGACGTTGTATAGACAGCCAAACCTCTATTCTTCAGGCCCTTCTGTGTTATGTTCTGGGAGTCACATCCCGCAGTGCTGTCCATAATTTGTGTCCGGGTAGAGCCACATGCAAGGAAGCACTTCATTCGCAGTAGCATATCTGCACTCATTGTATTCAGTTTTCCATTTGATTTACACAAATATTGAGGGTAAATGTTTTGAGACTTACACTTTGGAAGCAGTAAAATCCTAACAATCTCTTGTACACCAAAATGGGACCATATAGAATCCAGATGATTGAACCTGAGTCAGCTGCGTACAAGGCAAACACCCTATCCACTGTGCTTTCGCTCCAGCCAACCAGCCTTACACATTTAACTGCATTTTCCTAGTTGTTCTCTGCGCAGCTGGTGTCTGGCCCTTTAAGGCTGCTTGCAGAAGCGAAGTGATGTCACAGCAGGGCATTATATGTTTGCATGCAAGATGCTGGATTAGGCCTCCATTTGTTAAGCAGTTGAAGGGAGAAGAGGCTGTCTGTCCATCGTGGAAGGGGTCTATGAAGGCCGGTTTCGTGGCAGGACACTAGCAGCCTCCCGTGAGTGCCCTGCACCGCGCCTCCTGGTTTCTGCACTGACGGGAGGAGCAAAGCCAGCTCTAAGGACACTTTTAAGCTTTTTCAACTGATATCCAGGCGGTTCCTGCGGCCCGGCCCGGCGGGGTTCTGTGGGGGACTCGGAGCATTGGTGAGTGCAGCGGGGGCTGTGCCGGGGCACAGGGGTCGTGGGTGTGAGTGCGTGGTTCTGGGGATCCCCTGCAGCTCCGCTGTGGGACGGTGGCAGGTGGGCGCAGGGCCAGGTGTGGGGGGCGCTGGGCCATCCCTACCCTCCCAGCTCGGGACTGCGCTGGGCCCAGTCTTGGACGCTTTGGCCCCAACCTCACTGCTGTAGAAGCTGCAGGTTCACTTAGAGCACCTGAGAGGTAGCACAGCGCTTAGGGCGTTTGCTTTGCATATGGCCCACCCAAGATCGATCTCCAAGCTCGACCACGACGGGTGCCTGAGCGCAGTTAGAAGTCTCTCGTCCACATCGCCGGTGGTGCCTCCAAAACTATAAAAGGACTGTTCATTTTTGAGGAGCAGCTCCCTAATGGCAAATGACACTGTAGCCCTCAGTCACTATTCATTAGTAGCCTTGATTTCCAGACCATACCTTGGGTGGGGTACTAGGGGTGTTTGCGGTTTGCAACTGAAAATTTACTTTGGGGCTATTTTTGGTTGTATTTTGGGCACAAATATGTAATGCCGGGGCTTCCTTTAAGGAGCAGCACTCTGGAATTCTTTTTATTTTAAGTTCTTTAGGTTTCATGTGAGATGCTGAATATCAATCAGGGTCATCCTGGGAAGCCCGTCCCAGCTTAATATCTCTGACTCCACATTGTTGTTTTTTTCTAACGTAGAATTTCTGTATCCTAAAATCAATTTGAAAATTGCACCCCGACTCTTCATCTCTCCCTGATTAGGCAAAACCCAGCTGTTACACTGAGAGTTGTGTTCAAATAATGTCTGGACATGCGCTGCATGCCTTTGGTAGCTATGATTCGTCTCCGCACCCTGGCCAGTGAAGGGTGACAGAGGGTCAAAGAAGGAAACAGGGGCCGGGCTGTTGGTGATCTGCTGAATATTAACCCAAAGTGTCTTAGGCTTCATCTGTGAATTGCCCCTTTTGTTCCTCCCAGAGAAGCTTATCATGTCCTTGGTAACATCCCTAATTTAGTTAAAGTTTATCTTTAACATTTCCTTTGTATTTTTCTTCGCGTTGTCTCAGTTCCCCAGGCCAGTCTTGATTACTTATATACCATAACATTCTGGTTATTCTCAACTTTGTATTTGTACTGCTTTGTAGTTGAAGTGCTGTGGATTTGTACCTGCTTTCCTGTTTCCCCTATAGCATTTTTATTTTTTCACTCTACAGCACTTTTCTTTGGTTAAACACAGAAAGACCATCAATGCTTATACTCCTAGTATTTCGGAGTAGATGGACTCAAGTATATCTACTCCTGGGCATAATTGCTTGGTCATAATTACTTGACTCGGGCTTCAGTTACTGTAGTTCCTAACACCCCAAAAGGGAGGTTCTGCCGTGGAACTTGTATGGACCAGGGGCAAGTGGGAAAACTACCCCAGCTTCGAAATGGAACATTCTAGAAAGCACATGTGCATGGTCTTGATGCAAACAGTTACAACATTAGAGGCAGGATCCCCATGGGGAAGGACAAGGTGAACCTGCCTGAAGACTTAGTCTGGGATTTACAGTAAAAGCCTTGCTTTTCTCAGAGCCCAGAGAAGTAAGTGTTAAAAGCTTTATTTGCTCTGGTGGCTGGAGAGATAGCACAGCGGGTAGGGTGTTTGGCTTGCACCCGCGGCCAACCTGGGTTCGATTCCCAGCATCCCATACGGTACCTTGGGCAACGCCAGGAGTAACTCCTGAGCACAGAGCCAGGAGTATTCCCTTGTATCACCAGGTGTGACCCAAAAAGGTAAAAAAAAGCCTTATTTGCTATCAAAGCCCAGTGAACTAAGTGTTTGGATATTTGTCTCTTACTGTGTTTATCCAAACAACTACAAGTGTTGATAACTTATACAACTAGAGGAAAAGATAAAAGCAATGTAGATGTCCCTGGGAGACAGAGTGTCTCCTTGAGTAAATCTCCCCATGAGAATTTACTCTGCCAAATGTTTATCTGTGCAAATGATCAGTAACTCCTCTGTTATGGTGCTTACGTGTCCTTTTTGATGCCAGGGTAGCTCACAGCTCTCCTTGGTCCATTCAGTCTCTTGCTTTTGGGGTGCTAAGAACAAAGGACAGCTGAGGCTTAAGTCTCATAAATATGGCAGTGCCCAGGAGTATATAGTATCTCCAGTTAATTAATTAACTCTAAAGTTATAAAAGCATAATATTGCCTTCCTTTGTCTAGACAAAGCTGAAGGCTGGGGGCATGGACATCCCAATCCTCCCAGCACAATCTTCCCAACCTGGGACTGCACTGGTCCTTGTCCAGGATCAAAAAAGGGATATTTTTCTAAAGTAAACTGTAGAGGATATAAACGAAAGAGAAAGTCAACATTTTATTTACAAATACAAAATCCAGAGTTCTCTGGAGAATCTGACTTTACAATTCACAGGTTGTGATTAGGCAAAATGGGTGAATAATGTATAGGGGAAGCAGAGCACAGGGAATTAAAGATGAATACTAAGGAAATGGGTGTGATTGGGATGGGTGTTACTCAGTAAGCCTCAGCTCCTTGTAGCAGAGGAGAAATGATGAACCAATGTTAAACCTAAATTGTTCAGAACTAGAATCCAACCAGGGTAAAGGGTTTTGTTTTTTTAAGCAAGAATGTTTTGGTTTTCCAGGAGTCAGGACATTTGCTCAGGAATCCCACTGGGTGTGCTAGGAGCACGTTTACTTAGTCCTGGAGCCATAGTATAGTGGGTAAGGACTTAACCATCCAAGCAATCGACCCAGGTTCTATGCCCTGCATCCCATATGGTCTGTACCAGAGTGATTCCTGCGTGTAGAGCTAGGAGTAAGTCCTGAATCTGCCGGTTGTGGACTCGAAACAAAAATCACACAAAGTCACACTTATATATACACACATATATGCACAAACAATGGTGAAAGAACAACAGGGATTCAGGATAAACTGTGAGTTTCTGTAGCAGGGATGGATAAAAAATATGGGATTATTTTTACTTATTATTTTTACTTATTATTTTACAATGCTCAGGAGACGATATGGGATGCTGGGAATCGAACCCAGGTTGGCCGTGTGCAAGGCATACACCCTACCCGCTGTCCTATCTCTCTAGCCCCAAGAATAGGGGATTTTTAAGGACCAGAAATTTGACTCTTTTAATGTTTCATTCTCGAATTTGTCTCTGTACATCATTCCCCCCCCCCCCCGGTTCGGTTGAATTTGCCTTTTTTCTTGTTATATTTTTCACCACAGCCTACAGTGCTCAGTGTTTACTCTTGTCTCTGAGCGCAAAGATCATTTGAGAAGAGTCAAGGTAACAGTCTGTGTTTAGATATCATTGATTCGATGTTAGGTGAAAATGCAGGATCAGGCGACTTCTCCTTACCCCCAGTCCCCCATTGTGTGACCGACCAGTCCAGCATTTGCCTCTCCACTCCTCTATTCGAGTCCATCCCCCGTGCAGCACAGATTCACCTGGGTGGCCAAAAGGTTCTCCGTGCCTAGACTCTGGCTCTTTACAGTACCTAATGGAAGCGGAAGTGATGTCATAAGTGATGTCATAAATGTCATGGTTCATTTTCCATCCCTCACTCAGACACTGGGGCTGTTGCTCACTTGGCAGAGGACAAGTAAATTTGCTCCCCATCCTGGAAGGGGAACTCTGAAGAAGGATTTAGTTGCAGGATTCGAACAACCTCCTGTGAGCACCCTGCGCCTTCCCGTTTCCACACTCTGAGACGAGGGGCCGAGCCAACTTGCGGGGCACTTTTGCGCTGGTTTTTCACTTGTTCGCCAACATCCACGTGGATCGTGAGGTGTGATGGAGGTTTTAGGGTGACGCAGAGCTTTGGGGGTGCAGTGGGGGTTGTCTCAGGGTACAGGTGTGACAGTTGTGAGTTCGTGATTCTGGCGTGCCTCTTTCGCCACAATGGTCTCCAGCTCCGGGATGGGGCAACAGTGGGTGAATGCGGGAATCATCCGAGGGCTTGGCTATTCCAATCGTCCCAGCAGTCCCATGTTTGAACCATTGGCCCTAAGCTCGCTTCTGTAGAATCCCCAGATTTGAGGTGCAGAGCTTCAGCCCCTCCATCTAATGGCAGGAGACTGTTGCTAGTCATCTTCATTTTCTGCCGTGATAGCCGCGATCATGCGGGGTATATGGGGGGGAAGGGGGCCTGCAGGTGCAGAGGTTTACCAATGAAAATGTATTTGGGGGGCTATTTTTGGTTCTTTATATTTTAGGGGGAGAGAGAGCACCTACGCGGAGATGCTCATGAGTTACTCGCGTCTCTAAGCTCAGGTAATATCCCTGGCGCTGCTGGGGGCCATATCGGATACAGCGGATTGGTTGGTTCATCTAGTCAAGCACCCAGTTCACATTATTTCCTTCTAACCACAATACCAGTGTATCTTTTTCTGGTTCATGAATTTCAAGTCCCTCACATCAATCTTCAAAGCACTCCTGACTTTTCATTTCTCCCTGAGCAGACGACACCTGCCATTGTGGTAAATAGTGAGGTCCCCAGAACAGAGTGCCCAGGTGCATGTCCTTGTCTACCCTGCAAGAGAGTGTCGAAGATTTGTTCACTCTAAGTCACATGGTGTAGCCAAATTCCAGGCTAAGGTTCCCACGGGTCAGCACTGCTGCCAGCTGCAGAGGGGCGCTAGTATTCGGGAGCTCCTGGGCTGAGAGTCGGCCCCTGAAAGGGCCTACAGGGACTTTCCTGTGGGAGCCAGAGAGGAATCTGGGGATCAGAGAAAGCTGTCTTTTCCTTCCCTGTCTCCTGGTCCCAGGCTCATCTCCTGAAGTGCAGCACAGATGCCAACAAAATTTGCATCCCCAGCGGAGACAGGAGCTTCTGCCATTGTCTCCCAGAGGTAGAATTGTGAGGCTGTGCCCGAGGTTGTGGGTGGTCTGAGATCAGGAGTGGGAGGAGGTGCTCCTGTCTGGTGCTCAATGTTCCTACTTCTCCAGGTCTTTGCACGGAGCCTCCTGCTGATCCTCAGAACAACAGTGACAGGAGAAGATGGTGACGCGGCTTCTGATTAACCATCCCCAGGTAGGAGTAGAGGGATAGAATAACATGAGATAGTACCAGGAGTGCCCAGGCTTCCTGGACCATCTGTTTTCAGTTTCTTTTGTACGAATTCCAAGATGAGACTTCCGATCGGACCGTCCCATTCTGCTGTTTGAAGCTGCTTTTGTATATGTTTGTTTTGTTTTATTTGACTTTGGGTCCGACCCAGTGGTGCATGAGGAATACTCAAAGCTCAGTGCTCAATGCTCATTCCTGAAAGGTCTAGGTGATGAATCAGATGCTGGAGGTTCAAAGGTTTCATCTTGGGTTTTCTGTTTACTTTGGGGTGGCAGAGCAAGGATTCTCGCAATCATTCCTTGTGCTTCACTCTGGCATTTTCCCTGGAAGTGCTTATGGACCATATGGGATGTTGGGGATCGCCAGTCCTACATGCTTTCCCTGGAATAGCTGTCCTCTTACGCCAACCTGCTGCTTCGGCTTCTTTTGCATTGTTTTTTTCATCAGCTGTCCTCTTGACTCTGTTCTCTGGATTCAAAACTGACTGGCCTCAGAGCACCCTGGGGTGTGTTGGCCCCGTTTGCGCCCTGGCAACTACAATGATTTGGGCCCCCAGACTTGCTTTTCTCCTGTTTTGTCCTTCCTACTTTGGAGAGACTACCTGCTCGGTCATATAGTCTTACGTTCACATAATCTTGTGTGTGGATTTCTGGGCATGCGGTGATCCCAAGGAGAAAGAGCCAAGGATCTCTGCGGCCAGTAGAGATGTTGGGGTCAAGAAACTTCTACCTTCTTTGAGTGGGATTTGGGGCGGTCCTGTGCAGTGAGTTCCTACAGGCACACATGCCATGCACTGCTCTGAGTAGTTGTCTATATGGACTGTCGAGTTCTAAATCCTAGTGGTCATGAGCTGTGGGGGTGCAGCGGTGAATGTGCAGTGGTTTTTGCTACACCCAGGGATAGTCTTTTGGATAACACAAGTCTGTGTCCAGGTGATTCTCTCTACAGTGCTCACTGGACCAGTGGTGCTCGAATTGGCCGGGGGGTTACCAGGAAAGGCAGATACATCCAAGAACCTTCTGTATAACGTCCTCCCACTTTAGCAGATCCAGTTTCCTTTTGTGATTTTTGGGGCCCATCAGTCATGCTTGAGCAAGAAGGCTGGTTCATTCGGAGTGGAGAGGCCCAGCGACAATATTGGACCCTGGGACCTGGCCTCAGAGTAGTGGGAATGAGACTTCGTGTGCTGACTCAGGACACAGTGTCCTTCCATGATGTGGCTGTGAACTTCACCCCAGAAGAATGGTCATGCCTGGAGGTCTCTCAGCGGAAGCTCTACAGGGACGTGATGCTGGAGACCTACCAAAATCTACAGGCTGTCGGTGAGAGCAGTGTGGAGCCAACCATGTCTAAACAGACCCGCGTGGGCCCCCTGGGGTTGGGCGGCAGCTGTGTGTCCAACAGTAGCTCTGTGACGGGCGTGCAGTAGCTCTGCCCTCCCTCGTTTTTTTAGGGTTCATCTGTGGATACTCAGGGCTTACTCTCTGCTTTGTCTTCAGGAATTACTCTTGTGGGGTTGCCGGACTCTATGGGGTGATTCAGATCAACCATTTTCGACTGTGTCCATGGGAAGATCCCTATCTGCCCAGTTATCGCTCAGGTCCCTTTAAATAGTTCCATCCATTGCTGCAACAATTTACTTGTGTACTACACAAAATTTTGTGTGTTTAATTGGTTTTGCTATTGCCTTTGTTTGGGGGGCACAGTCCACAGTTCTCTTGGCTCTGTGCTAAAGGATGACTAATAAGAGTGTTCAGGGGCCATATGGAACCGTATCTTGAAACCTCTTGGCAAGTTAAATTGTCGTTGCCTCACCCCCAGTACTTTTGCACCAGTCACTCACGGTTTTTGCATTTTATTTTTTCCATAGGGATTAGGGATTATTCCTGCCTCTGTATTCAGGATCCACACCTGGCCTTGCTCCAAGACCATATGGGATGCCTGGGATCAAACCCACATGTGTGTGCAGCACTTCTGTCTTATCTGCTGTACTATCTCTTTCCCACCACACGGGATTTGATATCTCGTCTCTCAACTCATAAGATGCTGCCCTATTTCAGTGCTTTGATTTACTTCTAATGGTTCTTGTGAGATTTCAGCAGGACTTAGGGTTTGCTTCTGAACTCTGCACTCAGGGATCACTCCTGGCTGGCATGAGGGACCCTAGGAGATATCGGGTATCACAACAGGTTTGTCCATGAGAAACTCGTGCTGTGCTCTCTTTCTGGATACATTTTTAGCTTAAAAAAATAAGGGTCTCTTGTCACCCTTGGACATTTCCAGATTTATTATGCACTTAGTTTTACTGAAATCCGTGAAAAGTTCATGAGGGGCTCAGGAAACTCCATGTGCTGCTGGGCCTAGAGAGACAGTACAGGGAGGAAAGTGATTTTCTTGCAAGCGGCGCATGTGGGTTAAATCCCCGGCAACCCATGTCATCCCCTAGCACCAGCAGCAGTGATTTCTGAATACAGAGTCAGGAGTCTCACCTGATCGTTTCCAGCTGAGACCCAAAACAAGACAAAAAACAAAAACATACTGTGCTAATCAACCCCCTGTAGGCCATACACAAGGCCAGGTGTAGAGTATTTGTGATATTTTCTTGGGTCTTACCTCTCGAATAACTAGAAATATGTGAAATTTTGGAAATGGACATTCTCCATGCTTTTCAGATATATGCCCACTTATATCAGGAAAACATGGGCATTTACCTGTCACCTTTTCCCTGTGACTTATCCATGCCTCTGTCTCTGTTGGGGCAGGGCGCACTGGAATGAAGCCTGCAGTGATCTCCTGGCTGGAAGGAGGAGCTCTGAGGTCGGGTAGGAGAGGCGTGTGTGCGGGTGAGTGTCTGAGGACCCTTCCTGGCTCAGGCCCTGTGCAGAGTATGGGTGCCCTGAGCATGTATGAAACACGCTGCTGAGACTGGGGCCTTGGTCTCCTGGATCCTGGGGTCTGTGCCGCACTCAAGCTGCTCTTCATTTCCCTGGACTGTCAATAACAGAATGATCCTGTAATTTGCTTCCATGGCTTTCGAATAAGTAAGACCATAACAGAGATAGTTTGGATCTAAACGATAGTACAGCAGGGAGCGCCTTGCAGTGCCTGAATGTGACCTGTTCAATAATCTGCTCAAAACCTGGTTCCCCGAACATCACCAGGTCTGCTCAAAAACAAAAACATAATCTAGTGTAGAATTGCCAAGATCCTCACAGTTTTCCACTATCCGAATCTTTTGTTTAGTGTGGGACACTTTGGACTTTGAGAACCACAGAGATGTACTCTTAACCACATGGCATCATTTTGCTACGTATTGTGACATGTGTGACGTGTGAATTGCATGTTGTCTTCAGTTTCAGAACTGAAACCGCGACTTCAGGATTTGGCATTACAGCACTTTGATTTGGGAATGGGGTCAGCATGTACGAGTGAGTTGGTAAGATTCACGAATACAGAATAAATATTATTATGCCAGCAGGAGTGGACCAAGTATGTGATTGTAAAGGTGGCAGGCTGGGATTGGCAGGGAGAAATTTCAAAGCCTGATGCTTGGAGTAGAGGACTCTTAGCTTTGCTAGGTGCTGAAATCAACCATGTATAAAATAAATACTGTGAATTTTGATTGGCTTGACAGTGGTCGTTGTTTAGAAACTAATTTGTGCGCCCTAGAGATGGTGCAGTGAGAAATATACTTGCTTTGCACAGGGATGGATGGTCCTTATCCAGCACTCCTTATAGACACCGTAGACCCACAGAACTGATCCTAGACACTGCATGGTGTGCCCCTCCACCCATCCAACCACCAATAAATAGAAACTACAAAACAGAAAGAACAAAAAACTTCATTGATCCTGAAAGCCATCACTTGTGGTGAGAGCTTTGCAATGGCCACGTGGTCTGTCTCAGCTGCGTTACGATGCAACGTGGTCTTCACCCCTGCATCACAGGTTCCACTCTGAGCTTTAACCAAACCCACTGTGGATGTATTTCAGTTTCTCTTGAAATGGATGTGTCCGTTTTCTATAGAAGGAATTATTTCTAGTTGTATTCCTTCATTAATTTAAAAGGGGGAAACTCACAGAATTTACTCTCTATCCATCAATTTTGTGCGTCCAACTTACGGTAACATGAAGTCATTCAATTGTAAGACAATTCATATTTCAATATTTGCATTTGTGTGGTGCATATGTGTGAAAACACATCTGAAGGGCTCAGTTTTTTGACAGGAAGACTCAGTGAATAAGTCAATAATTAGAATCCTCTGTTGTTCTACAAGAAAGCTGCCACCCCGAGTGGAATGTATCTGATCCTGCACTGTATGATAATGTCTCGAGTGATCAATCCTGCCCTCCGCCCCATGAGGACGACGAGACAGGCGGGATGTCTTCTGAGGGTGATCAGAATGGTGAGAGCTACCTCACTCTGAAGAAGCCCTCTCCTGGAAAAAGTTCCTTGGAGTGTGTTATTCTCAGTTCACAGACACAAAATTCCCCAATTGGGCACCTGCTAGGGAGAGAAGCACTGTTTATAGTGAGTCCCTCACAGCAACATACCCTCAACCACAGTCACCGTGAGCAGAACCCGTCTACGTGTAAGGAATGTGGGGGAGCCTCCCCATGTTCTCAGCACTGTGGTGTTCCCTTAGAAAACCACAGTGGACAGAATCCCCAGAAACGTCACCCCCAAGAACAAAGTGTGAGTCAAGGGTTACTCCATCATGACCATATGAATATAAATTCAGGAGCGAAACCTTTTGCATGTGAAGCATGTGGGAAGGCCTTCGATCAATCATCACATCTTATTATGCATAGGAGAATTCATACAAGAGAGAAACCTCATGAATGTCAGACATGTGGGAAGGCCTTTTTTCAGACCTCCTGTCTTAATAGAACTAGTGGAGGGAAGCCTTATATATGTCAGGAGTGTGCTGATAACTTTATTCGATCCTCAGGCCTCAGTGTACATAGAAGTATTCACACTGGAGAGAAACCGTATATATGTAAGGAATGTGGGAAGGCCTTTGCGAAAGCCTCAAATCTTAGTGGACATAGAAGAATTCACACTGGAGAGAAACTGTATATATGTATGGAATGTGGAAAGGTCTTTGCTAGCGCTTCAAGACTTACTGTACATAGGAGAATTCACACTGGAGAGAAACCTTATATATGTGAGGAATGTGGAAAGGCCTTTGCTACAGCCTCAAGCCTTAATGTACATAGGAGAATACACACTGGAGAGAAACCGTATATATGTAAGGAATGTGGGAAGTCCTTTGCTGAAGCCTCAAACCTTCGTGTACATACGAGAATTCACACTGGAGAGAAACCGTATATATGTAAGGAATGTGGGAAGGCTTTTTCGAAAGCCTCAAGCCTTAATGTACATAGGAGAATTCACACTGGAGAGAAACCGTATATATGCAATGAATGTAGAAAGGCCTTTGCTACAGCCTCAAGCCTTAATGTACATAGGAGAATTCACACTGGAGAGAAATCTTATATATGTACGGAATGTGGAAAGGCCTTTGCTAGAGCTTCAAGACTTACTATACATAAGAGAATTCACACTGGAGAGAAACCGTATATGTGTAAGGAATGTGGGAAGGCCTTTGCTACAGCCTCAAGCCTTAATGTACATAGGAGAATTCACACTGGAGAGAAACCGTATATATGTAAGGAATGTGGAAAGGCCTTTGCTTTGGCCTCAAGACTTAGTGTACATAGGAGAATTCACACTGGAGAGAAACCGTATATATGTAAGGAATGTGGGAAGTCCTTTGCTGAAGCCTGCTGAATTTCACTCGGGCTGCACCTATGCCAGTATTCTTGTGCTTGGAATTGCTTGTTTGTTAACTTGTAAATAATGGGCCATGGTGATGAAAATAAGGAGGAAGGTGACTCAATAAACAGGTACAGAAATACCCTCCTGCTCAGAGCTGTCATGGCTCACTACTCGGTTATTGTTTTCTATGCTTCTGGCTTGGCCCAGAGGGACTGGTTTTGCAGGAATTATGGCAGAAATCAACCAAGATGCAGCATTGAATACTATGAAAATGGAAAAATAGGTAATCCTTCATTCTTCAGTATTTCCTGTGTTAGGATTTGGGATGCTTGAGCACCCTGCAAATCCTGGTTTGGCAACTTGAGCATAGGTCAAGCCAGCTTGTATGGTGCATTCACGCTTGGTCCTTACTTGTTCTGGATATCCAGGCTTTAGTGGATGTGGAGCTTTTGAGGGGTGCATTGTGTGCTGTTCTGTGGCTCAGGTGTCATGGGTGAGGGTGCATTATCTTGAGGGCCCCTGCAGCCACCATCGATGCAGGTCCAAGACGGCACTGGAGGTTGGGCACATGGACTTCAGGCCTTGGTGTGAGGAGCCTGCAAAGAGTGGGGGTCTTGGTCATCTCGTTCCTCCCTACTGGAGACTGTGAAGGACCCTGTTTGGAGTCTTTGGACTGGACATAACACTTATTGAAACTCCAGATATGTTCACTGGCAGCCCCAAAGGAAAGGGCACTTTTGCCGTCGGTCATTTTCATTGGCTTCAGTGCTGGGTTTCGCACTTTGGGGCGTGTTTAGACAAGTGAGAGGTATATGCCTTGAAAATTTACTCTTTGGATTATATATATATTTTTTTGCTTTTTGTGTCACACTCCGCGTTTCACATGGGTTTCTCCTGACTTATACACTCAGGAATTACTCCTGGTAAAGCTCAGGGGACCATATTGTTTCTGGGATTCGAAACCGGGTTGGTCACGTGCAAGTCAAACCTCTTACCCGCTCTGCTATCACTTCAGCCCCTCTTTGGATTAATTTTAATAGCTGCTTTTATTCAGGGGAGTTGGAAGGGATTCTTTGATGCACAAGGTTTGCTTCTGGTTGTGCATCTCAGGAATTATTCTGTGGTGCTGCTGGGTACCTATCGGATGGGGAGGCTAGCATCCTAGTCGCTTCAAGGTGATTCCAACCCCACTATTGGTGTTTTTTCCCCATATATAGAATTTCTACAACACGGGATTATGGTACCGCCAGCAGGTCAATCTGTGCCTGTAAGGCGACTGCATCAGCAGCCTGATTGCACCATCAGACTTCCAGATACTCCAAAATTGCTGCTGTGCCTTTGGCCAGACTCCAAAAACTTTGGGCAAAGTCTTCCAAGAAAGTAAACAGCCAAAGTTAGGTATGTGCAAGACACACCAACAAACCATTTCCTGCTCAGCTATATAATTGGAGGCAAGGTCTCTCTGGTTCCTGATCAAACCTCTTAAAGGCTATGATCCCAGAGACAAATCTCGGGACCAAGCGGCTTTTTGCAGAGATGCGCCCCATACCCGCAATGAGCTACTGGCGACAGACCACAACAAGGGGGATCCCACTTGGTGGCTTTGTGGCCAGCATCTTCCAGAGGCCATTGGACAGACAGGTTTTGGCCTGCAGTGACAAGACATGCAAGGCCTCATGGGATTGGGCTGGGCGCTGCACTTTCCTCCCCACCTCAATGAGACCCCGAGTCGCTGCCCATGTACGAACTCTCTGGCTCTTGATCACTGTTTAATGGCCATGATCCCAGAGTCTCAGAAACTAATTTCGGAACCCAGCGGCTTTCAGCAGAAATGTGTTCTGTTCCCACAGTAGGTTACCAAAGCTGGGAATTTCAGGTGGGAATAGGTTTCGTGCCTGGCGGTTCAGTGGCCGCCATCTCTGAGGGCTTCTGGACAGTTAGGTTTGGGACTGCAGTGAGGAGACATGCAGGGCCTAATGGGATGGTGGTGGAGCCGGCCCTTTCCCCCCCACCCCAATGAAACCCCGAGTTGTCTGGCACCTATGATTGACCTCTATGGCTTGTGATCAAGGTGAGTAATGGCCATGATCCCAGAGATTCAGAGACAAATCTCGAAACCCAGTGCCTTTTAGCAGAAATGCATCTGCAGTAGGTTACTGTCCCAGGTCCACCCCAGGGGGAATTGGTGCTGTCCCCCTAACTGCTCCCCCTTGGCAGCTCGGTGGCCTCCATCTGCCAAAGGCCTTTGGAAAGTCAGGTTTGGGCCCACACTCACGAAGATACATGGGGCCTCGCAGGATGGGTGTGGAGCTGGCCAATTCCTCCCCACCCCAACAAGAGCCTAAGTCATTCCCACAAACCACCTCTCTGGCTCGTGATAAAGCTGTGTAATGGCCATAATCCCAGAGACTCAGGAACAAATCTCGGAACACAGCAGGTTTTTGCAGAAATCCCTCCAGATTTAGTTGTTAAAGTTTCAGAATTCCAAAATCATATGCTATTTATAACCAGCAATCGAAAAAGAATTGTCTACTGTTGCGTTTTCACCAGATCTAAGTGCCGGAGTAAAATCCCAAATAATAATGGTGGGTCTTGTGTCAAAATATTGAATGTAATCAAAGTAGAGAGAAGAATGTGGAAATTATCTGCCCCACAGGTAGAGGAAGGCTGTGGAGTGGCGTTATACTTGGGTTTTTAGTGATGGAAAATGGGCAAGGTGAAGGGATGGGTGTTTCATTGTATGACCGATACTTAAACCTGAAAGCTTTCTAAGTGCTCTCCCATTTCCCCCCGTTTTCTCCCATTTATTTAGAAATAGCTAGAGTAATAGTAGAGCAAGTAGGATGTGTACCTTGCATGTGGCCAACCCAGGAGTCCTCCAGTCCACAACATATTTTCATTGCTCATTGGACATTGAGCGTCCCCTTCTCATCCCTAGAACATGTAATGTGTGGGTGTGGCATGGGGTAGGGGTGTCTTCTCCCCGGAGCTGTTCATTACGGAGAAATCCAGTGCTTTGCTTTCTTGATTTTGTTGTGATTCTTCCCTATCTGCCAGGTATGTCAAGTAGTCCATGTGTTTCAAGGCTCTTGTTTTCCCAGTTGTATAACTGGCCAGACTGTACAACTAAAGGGTCGGGTACCCTTTCTGGACCCCGCTCAGTCAATCTGACACCCTGCATATCTTTGCCTTTGGATCATTGTCATGGGTTTTTGAATATGGGAAGAAATTGAGTTTTCTTTTGTTATGGGGCCTGGGGATGCTCAGCAGTTATTTCTGGTGGTTCTCGTAAGTTGCTTTTAGCAGTGTTCAAGGATCAAACCCTGTCAGTCTCATGCTAGGCAAATGCCTATCTACTGTACACTTGTACGCACCAAAAAATGTTTTATTGTGTGTATGTTAAATTCTGACTGGGAGCCCAGAGTGAATGTAATTAGGACCAGAACAGCAGTGCATCACTGCTGTTCTCGCCTTACAGATGCCCCCTAACTTCGATGTCCAGCTTCCCCTATGGTATCCCAAGCATCACTGGGTCTGATTAAAAACAAAACCCAAAAGGATGTTTTGGGTGATTGCCGAGCTCCTCCCAGCAACACTTCCCGCAGATTTTCCCTTTCTGTAGGCTTGCTTGGACTGTGAGAACTATGCAGATGTCCTCCAACTGCTTGGTCATTCAACTGCATTCCATTCAACATTGGACTAATTCTCATTGTGCATTTTGTTTGATTTCAGAACTCAAATCACAGGTTTAGGATGTGGCATTACAGGAATTTCTTTAGGGAACAGGGGTATTGCATACAAGTGTGCTGTAAGATTCTCTTGTTGAAACTATTATGCCATTGGAGTGCTCAGTGGACCGAGCATGCGACTTGAAGGGTGGGCTCCGGCTCCATCCCCACAACCACATCTATGGCCTCACCATCACAGGAAAAATATCAGAGTCTAATGCTGGGACTAGAGGGTCTTTAACCTCAATGGGTGCTGAAATCTGGAAATGTATTTTATTGTATTGTTTTTTAAAGTTTTCATTAAAATGCCAGTATTTTCAATGTTATTGATAGTTGTATTTAGGCGTACAATCATTGAACACCAATTCCTGCATCAGCTTCCCTCAACCCGTGTTCCCGTATTCCCTCCCCACCCAGGTGCCCACTCTGCCCCCGCCTGTCATCTGGAAAAGCACATGACTAGGTTTCAGTGGTTACAGCTTAGATCTCTTGTTTTACTTCTGTTGCATCTGACTGGGAGCCCAGAGTGAATGTAATTAGGACCAGAACAGCAGTGCATCACTGCTGTTCTCGCCTTACAGATGCCCCCTAACTTCGATGTCCAGCTTCCCCTATGGTATCCCAAGCATCACTGGGTCTGATTAAAAACAAAACCCAAAAGGATGTTTTGGGGATTGCCGAGCTCCTCCCAGCAACACTTCCCGCAGATTTTCCCTTTCTGTAGGCTTGCTTGGACTGTGAGAACTATGCAGATGTCCTCCAACTGCTTGGTTTTGGGTAAATGGCTACACCCCTCACTCATGTCACTGGCATAAATGAATCCCTGATCCCTGTAAACTTCTGGGTCTCTTCCTCCCCAAATTTCTTTCCTTCTTTGTCCGGCTTCTCTCTAAAGACTGGAATTAGGGATGATTTAAGCAGCCCCTTTACATTACATTTCCATATCCAGTGTTCGGTATTCCACAGATGAGTGAACAGCATCCTGATTTTGTTTCTTTTTCTGGCTAACTTCACTGAAGACAGTATCTTCCAGTTTCAACCATGTTGCTGCACAAAAGCAGTAATTCTAAAACCTGAAAAATATATCAATTGATCTCCCTTTATTCATCTGTTTTTTCAAGTGGGTGTCAGTAACGTCTCCATGCATGCCTGTTGCATGCTAGTGTAGCCCAATGGCATCTGTTTGTTCTAGGAACATGGAGAGCCTCAA
This sequence comes from Sorex fumeus, assembly GCF_029834395.1. Lineage (NCBI taxonomy): Eukaryota > Metazoa > Chordata > Mammalia > Eulipotyphla > Soricidae > Sorex > Sorex fumeus. The sequence goes on from NW_026606191.1 coordinate 3,688,719, forward strand.
ACCGATTTTTCAGGGTCTTGAGGAAGAAGTCTGAACATCTTGTAGGTGGGCGTCCAAGCAGTCTTTTGACATCCCGTGGAATTCAGTCAGTAATGGGTCTAGGCCAGTGGTTGTCTGTAAACCTCATTTCGTGTCCAGCCCATCTGATTTTTGATGGCTTAGAAGATCAGACAGCGTCCCTGATTCTTGACCCTTGACGGAGATCAGAACTCCGGATTCTATCTCTCATTTGAGTGATGCGTGATATTCCAAGTATAGCTCTTTAGATTTCTCTTTGAGAGACCTGAGTAGCATTCTCATCCTGTTTTCATAGGGCCCAGGTCTTTAAGGCATATGTTAATGCAGGAAGAACAGTGGAATTGAAGAGATGTGCTCGAAGCTGGACGTTCTTTGTACTCTTAGTTATTCCTTCAATGCTCTTGAAGGCATTCCAAGATGCTCTCATCCTCCTGCGAAACTCAGGTGCCAGGTCATTCATCATGTTTCTTTCTCAAACTAGGTATATATAACTGTTGCATTTGGAGATGGTGGTTCCATTGAAAGCGAGTAGAGTATCAGAAATGATGCTGTTTCTCATTAACATTGTCTTCGTAATTGTGATGCTTCATAATTCAGCTGTAGTCCGACCTTTCCACTCTCACAGTCAAAGTCGGTCTCATTTCTGCCTCTTGGCTGATGTTGGGTGTTATTAAACAATGTCATCAGCAAAGCAGAGGTGGTATAGTTGCCGACCATCTATCTTCACTCCCATTCCTTCCCATTCCAGTCGTCGCATGATGTTCTCAAGGGTGGCACTGAAGAGTTTTGGTGAAATGGTATCACCCTGCCGAACCCCTCTCTTGACATGGATAATTACTTCTTTGTAGAGTGGTGAAATCCTGGTAGTGAACCCGTAATAGAGCTCACGGAGGATCCTGATGTATTGAGTTTGTACACCCTGATTGGCTAGGGCTTCTATGACCGCTTCTGTCTCCATAGAAGCAAAGGCCTTCTTTAAATCAATGAACGTTAGACAGAGCGGCATCTTGAACTCCTGAGAAACCTCAATGAGATTAGTAATCATGTGGATATTGTAGATGGTACTGAATCCTTTTCGGAACCCACCTTGTTCACATGGTTGTTCTTCATCTAGTGTTCTGCTAATCCTATTCAGGATGACTCGAGTGAACAGATTATAGATGAGAGACAATAGGCAGATTGGGCGATAGTTGCCAATGTCGTGGATGCCTTCCTTCTTGTATAGTAGTACAGTCTTGCTGATTTTCCATTGGGATGGAACCTTGAATTCAGACAGGTAGCGTGTTAAGAGCCGAGCCAGTGTATTGATGAGTACTGATGGTAAGTTCTTCAGGTGTTCGGGTCTAATCTTGTCTGGGCCAGGTGCTCTTTGTTTCTTTACCCACGAGATGGCATGTTCAATTTTGAAGGGAGAACATTCGGAACGATATATCCATGGTGCAGAATGTGGTATGTGGGCAAGTGGACGTGGCTATTAAAGAGATCTGAGTAGAAGTCATGAATAATCTCCATTTCCCTTCTGGACGATGTGATAGATCCATCAGGATGCCCGAGGGCAGACATCTTGGTCTTGTAGTTGGTGAAGGACAGGAGGGCATTACAAAAGCTTTTCCCGGCTTCTCCCGCATCTACCAGCATCGCTGATCTCCTGTCTTTGAGGTCATCCTTGATGGCTTCTCTGCATTGTTTTGCCAGCTTAGATGTTCGCTCGCGGTTGCCTGAGGCATGTGCCAAGCCACATTGGTGAATAAGTTCAAGAGTGTTCGAAGAAAGGCAGTTTTTCCGTGGTTATCTCTCTCGGCCCCGAGAGTCCCAGCAACAGTAATCCTTGAGCAATGCTGGTGAGATCCTCTCCCCATGTATGTTAATTAAAATTCTCCTTAAAACACCCTAGTTTCTCTGATTGCTGTTACCTTCACCCCAGACATCTGGAGATGCTGGAGTTGAATCTGGCTTCTGCCACCCTCCTCCACGGAGAACAGAAGTGATGGGACTTCTCATGTGTATAAGAACCTCAAAACTCAGGACGGAAGATGGCACCCTCAGCAATGCGGGGTGCTATGATATGTGGAAGTGGGGTCTGGAGACCTTTAGAACTGAGTAGGTTGGACACGTAGTACTGTGGGAAGGCAAGCCTCTCCTGTGTCACCCTGTTTGCTCTCGGGTAGCTGGCTCTGGAGCACTGCTAACTGGGTATCCTTCCACACATAGAGTGAGTGGGACAAGCTCAAGTCAGCAGGGACACCCGGACACAGATCCCCAGTTTATTCTCTGACCCAAGGTCCAGTCAGACGCGGCCAGGGATGGAAGATGCTGGACTCTCTCATCCCCTCTCTTACTTTGCGGGTGTAAGAGAGTTGAATCCATCAGAGGTATCTCCTCTTGGCACACAGACCCCTCAAGAATGAAGCAGCACCATTGAGGTCTGGGGTCATCCCCCAACCCCCACCCCACCCCACCTGGTCCACACCTCCTGATCTGACTATATGATTTGAGTGAGGGGGTCGGAAGCAGTGTTGGGGGCCCCCACATCCTTCTGGAGTTCGACTTTGGTTCCCACACTCGGGGAACCCCCACTTGCCCTGCTCCCGCAAATGTCTGGGAAAGCCAATGAGAAGTCTCCCTGGAACAGAAGGGAATCCAATCTAGGCTTTTACCTAGGTCAAAGTCCCGTTGCTAAGGAGGTTGCCTAGGCAGGTTGAGAGTGTTGATGATCTTCTTTGAATTCCTTTCCTGGCCTTTTGTTTCTGCAGGAGCTTCTCTGGGTCTGTTATTGGCCATAGGTGAGGGTGTGATCAGGTCTTAGTTTCTGTTTTCTTCAAGGTTGGCCTTCACAACTTCAGAGCTATTCCCGGGAAATTTACTGCCTTTACCTTGGGAGGGGGAGCCTTCCCTATCTGCCTGCATGCCTACATCAATTCCCTCCAAACCATTAGGAGTTGCTGGACGTTAGGACGGTAGGAGCCCTCAATCCTGGTCCCAGAGAAGTGACTCCTGAGTGCAAAGGCAGGAATAAATAAGCCCTGAGCACTGTTGACTATGTCTCCCTCCCCAAAGATGCAAATCCTAAGGTTCCCAGTGCTTCCCAGGTAGCTGATTACTCCCTGAGGTACCAGGGAACCATATGATACTGGAGGTGAACCCAGAAAAAACATCTACAGGCAGAGAAAGCCTTGATCACAGGGATCACTGAAATCGCTCACATCTGTAATTTATAAACCTGATCCTCCTGACATAGCGCTTTCTGTTCAATACAGAAAACAAGTACTTTTTTGTAGGGGTGTGGTAAGGCACAATCAGAAATTCCGAGGATTTACTTCTGGCTCCCCAGGCAGGATAACTCCAGGTGGGCCTGGGAGGGAAAGGGATTATATCCTGTCATCCCCTGCAAGACAAACTCCCAGCAATCCCTAAAATCTGAATTTTAATTTAACTTGAATGCATCATTCAATCTCCCCCAGCCCTTGGGTGGGATATACAATGCCTCCATTATCTCTGGGTTCCTCATGGCTTGCCCTTTGACCATTTTTTTTTCATTTTTGTGTCCCACCTGGTGATGCTCAGGGCTTTCTCCTGAATATGCACTCAGGAATTAGTCTGGAAGTGTGGTGCTTGGGGGATCTTGTGGCAAGCACTCTGCTTCAACCTTTTGATGTCTTAAATATACGCTCCTAGTTCATTCTTTACGTTACAGTTCTCAAGTTCATATTAAACTGGTGTCTTCAGTACTATGAGGGAAAGGGAATTGCTGATGATTGCAATTCAGGGAAACACAAAGATCTTCCCATTCTGTAAACTCTTAAGTGTTCTTGCCACTGTGTATTTTCATACGCCTACTAAGGTCTGAGCTCCTGGTGAACCTGAATTAACCTCCTGAGTTTCCTTATATAGCAAACCATAATAATAATAGTAATGATTACTTTTTCCTATGCCAGTGCCCCAGCACTTGGACTTGATTTGTATGTTAACCTGTAAAAAATGGTCCTTTTTTTTGGTCACACCTAGAGATGCTCAGGGGATACTCCTGGCTTTGCACTCAGGAATCACACCTGGCTGTGCTCGGGGGACCTTATGGGATGCTCAGAATCGAACCTGGGTCAGCCGCATGCAAGGAAAACGCCCTACCCTCTGTGCTATTGCTCTAGCCCGTGTAAATAATGGGCCTTGATGATGGAATCCAGGGGAAAACTGATTAAATAGGAACTAAGTAAAAGGGTACAAAAACCACCCCTCAATCACAAATATCAGTGTCACTCCTGGGAGTGCTTGGGGGACTGTATGTGATGCCGGGGACCGAACATATGCCCTGCCAACTGTACTATCACTTTGGCTCCAAGTATAATTTTTCATCCTCTAATTTTTCATCCTCTTTTTCTTTTATAAAATCACGTACCCATAGGTAAATCATAGCCTGAAAACCTGGCCTGTAAGCTCTGAGCATTTCTGGATGTGGTCCTAAAACCGAAACAACAAACCCAGAGGACTGACCATTCAGAACATATTACTAGATTTTGCACCTCTTCTGTTGGCAGTTAACTCCTCATTGCCTTTATTTGGGCAGGAGGATTGGCTATGTGGGATTTTGCCAAACCCAACAGCTCTCCGGCATCACTCCTTGGCAATTCAGGTTGTGAAGTTAAGTCTTTTGCGTACATGGCAAATGCCCTGCCACTCACTGTCAGCTCTTTCGTGCCGCTGATAGCCTTTGAAATTGCAGCCTGTACTTCTGGCTCAAGTTTGCACCAGGAGACCCCAGGTGCCAGCAACCCTGTCCTGACCTCTATCTACCAGCTGGGCCTCATCCCTGCCCCCTGCTGTAACTTTCTCACAAGGTTCACATTATTTATATAGAATTTGAATTCCTGCAGTCAGAGATAGGCTAGGAATGCAAGACCTGTCCTTAAAAGCAGTCTACTATGATACAGTCTCCTGTACAAAGCAGGATTCCTCCAAGTACCTCTCAGGTAAGCTCAAAGTTCTGCCACCTTTAGCAAAATCCAAACCTGCATTCTACAAAACTGGTTGGTGGAGGTTGACTAGTGAACAAATTACACATATATATATATATATATTATATGTACATATAAATATATAGATATAGATATAGATATACACACATACACAAACACACACATATGTATATATACATATATATGTGTATATGTATACATATATATGTATATATATACATATATATATGGTCATACCCTGTGGTTGCTGCCAAAAGGTAACAAATGGTACTCAGTGTTGTGCCGGGGTATACAGGTCAGCCGTGTACAAGGCCAGTACCCTACCAGACTATAGCTGTGGCACCTAAATTTATTGATTTATTTTTGGTTGACTACACCCAATGGAGATTAGAGTTTACCTCGGCTCTGTTCTCATTGATAATGCTAGGTTTGGGGACCCTGTGAGGTGGTAGAGATTGAACCTCGGTCAGCTCTGTGCCAGACAAGCAACTCGTGGTCTGTGCTTTCTCTGTAGCCATCATAAAAATGCTTCTTTGCTAAGTCGAGATAGTTGTGTTCTTTTTTCTGATTAACTACACAATTCACTTTCATTTTTTTTTTTTTTTTTGCTTTTTGGATCACCCCCAGTGATGCACAAGGGTCATTCTTGGCTCATGAATTCAGGAATTACTCCTGGCGGTTCTTGGGGGACCATTGGGGATGCTGGGAATCAAACCTGGGTTGGCCGTGTCCAAGGTAAACACCCTCCCCACTGTGCTATCGCTCCAGCCCCCCCCCCCAGTTCACTTTTTTGTGTTTTTGTTTTCGGATCACAGCCAGAAGTGCTCTGGGCTTACTCCTGACTCTGCACTCAGGAGTCACTCCAGGGGGGCCTGGGGGAACCTATGAGAAGTGGGAGTTTGAACAGGATTTACACATTAATAGATGATCCCGGTCTCTCCTGGTAGCTCTCTCTCTGTCCACATTTGTTGCTCTTGAGCCACTTCTCCACCCTGGACAGTTGTTGCTGTGGACCGATGAAAGTAGAATGAGGACCAGGCTGGTTGCTGATTACTTGCAGTTTATTCAGTCTCTTGTCTCCCAGCTCTATCCAACCCTCTCTCTTAACTCGCTCTCCAATGCTCTCTGTGACTCCTCTCCAATCTCCCCAGCCACTCTTAATCTCAGCTCTCAGCCTTCTCTTTAAGTCGCAACAGTGTCCTCTAACTCTGTGTCTCTTCTCTCACTTTCTCGTTGTCATCCTGTTGTTCATCGATTGACTCAAGCAGGCCCCAGTAATGTCTCCTTCTTCCTATTCCTGAGATTTTAAGAAGTGCCACATTTGAGGCTCTTTCAGGGTCAGGAGAAAGAGAACCATGATTGTTACTGGTTTTTGGCATATTGAATACACCATGGGGAGTTTGCCAGACTCTGCGGTGTGGGCAGGATACTTCTGGTAACCTGCCAGTTTTTCCAGATTAAGACTAGATAATAAAATTTCGTGTGACTGTGCACTTCCCAGATCACGGTTTTATAGTCTTTGGGTCTTGGCCATTGATGGGATTACCCGGCACCGGGGACAGTTGGTGGGTGTAACACCTACATACTGGAAGATGGGAGATATGGGTGGAGGAGACCCAGTCCCAATACGAGCAGCTTGGAGATCTCAGCCCCAGGTCCTGCACACCTGGGTTTCTCTGCCGGTTCCTTCATGCGTGAGGCTCGGCCGAACTTGTGGAGAGTGGTCTTAAGCATGGCTGTGGCTCGAACCAGAGGTCTTGAGCTGCCGGGGCTCTGCTTGGGGTTGGGAGGGAAACTTAACACACCCTCCTCCAAAAGGCACCAGTGAGAAAGCCAGACACGGAGGTGGGAGACTGCCTGTTTTCTTTCAAGAGCAGGGTTTTATAGTCTCTGAGTCTTGGCCATTGATGGGATTACACAGCACCAGGGGCAGTTGGTGGGTGTAACGTCTATATACTGGAAGATAGGGGATCTGGGTGGAGGAAGACCATCTCTTTTCTCAGTCTCCTTCATTCCCCCTGTCTCCCTGAAACTGCTCTTTTTCTTCTCTCACCACGACCCCAATCCACGCCTCACCACGGGAAGCGCAATGAAAAATTATTTTATAGACTTCCCTGTTACCTGCAGCCCATGAAGAAAAAGCAGCCCTAAAGGTGTGTTACTCCTCTCCTTCCACCAGCAACTTAATTGACATATTTAGTTTTACTTCCTAATGATTACCATTCTGTATGGACATAGTAATAGACACTTTTAGACTTGTTGGTGACTCTCCTGGGGACTTATCACCACAGATTCAGACTCAGGCTGGATCAATCACTCCCAATCCCAGCAGCGTCCAAGTCTAGTTATTACTTTTTGATTCGTGACAAAATTTGTCCATGACCAGGCTCTTATAGATAAGCATTATGGTACTTTGGCCAGGCCCATTTCGATGCAAGCATAGCTAGCTCACCACTTGCCCTGGGTCCGTCTAGTCCCGCATCGGACCCTTCTTTATGAGATTGAGGAAGTAAGGGCAGCTGAGGCTTCAGTCAAGAGAGCAGATGTCTAGGAGGTAATATTATCTGGAGACCAACTCTCAAGCCCAGGCTTTTCTTTGTAACTGTCTTCCTGTATCCATACAAAAAGCAATTGCTCTGAAATAGCTAACCATGCAAAAGACATTAAGGAGAAGAGAAAGACAGTATTTACAAGTCAAAGTCTGATCAGTTGACAAAGGTAATTAAAAGGTTATGGGCAATCAAGAAACATAAGATCTCACCTGCCAGGGAGCAAGGGCAGACCACTATTATACTACAATACCTGGTGATCCTCAGTGGTTTCTCTTGGTTCTTCACTCAGGTATTATTTCTGATGGTGTTCCTGGAAACTACAGGATTCTGGGGATTGAACCTAGGTTGGCCATGTGCAAACAACACCCTACCCAGATCTACAGTTGCTCTGGTCTCAGTTGGAGAGTTTAGATACATGTAACTGTGCACAGAATGTTGTTTGAAAGGATAGAAGGGGCGCCTTGATGAAATCTTTTATAAGTGGGAATATGGGTCAGGTCCCAAGATCTCCACATCCCAGGAGAACATTCCGTTTACCTGTGATTTCTCACAAGGATGGTCACATTCCTGGATCCCACCCATGTTACTTTACTAATAATAGAGGTAAAAAAGGAAACATTTACGATTGGATAAAGGAAAATTCCATCCATCTATTAGTCAGATAGTGCTCAGGGGACCCTTTGGAATTCTGGACATTGTACCTTGATTGACTGCATGCAGCGCACTGTACTATCGTGATACTCTCAGTTTGAAATCATGTTTCTGAAACTGACTCCTGGGGTTTTCTTTGAAGCTGAGTGTCCACTGCTCGCGTGTTGTCAAGGGGTAGAGCGTTGGCCAGACCTTGCTCTCTGATGTTCTTACCAGCCTTTGTTCCTCTTCCAAGTCTCCAACTCTCTGGGTTTCTACTAAGCCAGTTCCTCTCTGAATCCCCAGGGTTGGCTTCGGAGTCACTGCTTTCATCCCCATCTGGATGTATTATTTCCCCAAGAAACTCATTGTCCCATACCCTACCAGCTACCTACCTACAGAGCTTAATTTCTTTTGACATGAAAACTCTCATGGCATAGACTAATGAGTGCAATCCTCTGTTCTTCTACATAGCAGTAGCCAGCCCTGGTGGAATGTCTCTTCCTGCACACTGTGATAAAGGCTCGAGTGAGCAATTTGGCCCTCATCCCCACAGGGATGCCGAGACAGGTGGGATGTGTTCTGAGGGTGATCAGAAGATCACTCTTCCCATGTCCTCAGCACCATCACTTTCCCATAGAAGCCCATATTGGACAGAATTCCCAGAAATGTAAGCACTGAGGACAAACTTTTGAGTCCATCATGAACCCGGTGGGACTATGTGAACATCCACACAGGAGAGAAACTGTTTAAGGACTGTGGGAAGGCCTTTGATGGATCCTCATACCTTATACATAGGATATTTCCTGCTGGAGAGTCTGTATGCATGTAAGGAATGTGCTGTGGCCTTTCTCTGACTCATACATCTTAGTATGCACAGAAAAAGTCACACTGAAAAGAAACCATATGCATATACAGAGTGAAAGTCTTTGCTTATTCCACAAGCCTTAATACACAGAAAAACTCACAATGGAACACTGGAGAGATAACTTATATTTGGGAGCAATGTAGGAAGGCCTTTGCTTCTTCCTGAAGTCTTAGTTTTCATAAATTCTGTTTTGTAGAAAACCCTTATATATGTGAGGTTGGTAGAAAGGCCTTTCACCTCAGGTCTTTCTGAGCATAGGAATGTTCATACAGGTGGATGAAACACTATTCGTGTCACTACTATGGGAGGGTCTTCACTTACTATTCAAACTTTTTTGTCCAAAAGAAAATGCACATTGCAGTGAATCCATGTATATATGTAAGGAGTGTGGCAAGGCCTTTGCTTATTTCACAATCCTTTTGTGACACTGAAATTTTGATATAGGAGACAAACCTTACGTTTGTTATGACTTTTGCAAAGCCTTCACTTTCCCCTAACTCCTTATTAAACATAGGAAAATTCATTCTCGAAGAAGACATATGTAGGGGTGTGGGAAGATGTTTACTCAATCCTCAAGCTTTGGTGTGTGAGAAAAATTTATCCTGGATTGAGGCCTTATATATGAAATGACTGCAGGAAGATTTTGATGCAATTGGCATAGCTTTCTGAACAGGAAAATTCACAGTGGAGAGAAATCTCATAAGTGTAAGGAATGTGGAAACGTGTTCAGTTTGTCTCCAGCCCTTACTGCGCATGTGAAAAGTCATTTTGCAGTGAAAAATTACATCTGTCAGGAGTGTGGGAAGGACTTTCCTGGATCCTCGGGCCTTATGTATAGGAGAATTAACACTGGACAGAAGCTATATATAAATATACATATTTATATATGTAAGAATATATGTATATTTATGTAAGAACGTGGAAAGGGAATTATTCTCACCTGCAACTTTAAAGACAATCCTGGATAAAATCCTGTAGGTAAGGAATATAGGAAAGCTTTCATGTTCCCTCAAGTTTTAGTAAATATAAAAGTTATGTTGGATCAATCACTTTCATGATAACAATGGCCGTTGTCAGAACAGGGCCTTTAGGTAAAACAATTTTAGTTTCAACAAGTAGTTTGGGGATAGATACAAAAGTACAGGAAGGAAGGAAATAATCCTGTTATATGTGAAAGCTTCCTGTGATACTAGTACCGTAAGTGAAAGGTACTTGCTGATTATCCCCTGCACCATGGTTATGACAATGTCCTGGCATGTGGACTTCCCAGTATGTTAGCTGGTAAATAATGGTTCTTAGTGATAAGGCAACGTGGAAGGAATTAAATAAGAAGTAAATAGGTACTAACATTGCATTTTGCTGGGTACTGTCACGACTCACCATGGTTTCATTCTTTGCTGTGATTTTGACTTGGCTCAGAGGCCCTGCTTTGCATAGATCATGGCATAGATCAACCAGGAGGCTGTGGTTAGCCTTTTTTGACATTGTATAGACAGCCAAACCTCTATTCTTCAGACCCTTCGGTGTTATGTTCTGGGAGTCACATCCCACAGTGCTGTCCATAATTTGTGTCTGGGTAGAGCCACATGCAAGGAAGCACTTCATTCGCTGTAGCATATCTGCACTCATTGTATTCAGTTTTCCATTTGATTTACACAAACATTGAGGGTAAATGTTTTGAAACTTACACTTTGGAAGCAGTAAAATCCTAACAATCTCTTATACACCAAAATGGGACCGTATAGAATTCATATGATTGAACCTGAGTCAGCTGCGTACAAGGCAAAAACTCTATCCACTGTGCTTTCGTTCCAGCCAACCAGCCTTACACATTTACCTGTATTTTCCTAGTTGTTCTCTGCGCAGCTGGTGTCTGGCCCTTTAAGGCTGCTTGCAGAAGCGGAAGTGACGTCACAGCAGGGCATTTACATGTTTGGTTGCAAGATGCTGGATCAGGCCTCCATTTGTTAAGCAGGTGAAGGGAGAAGAGGCTGTCTGTCCATCGTGAGAGGGGTCTATGAAGGCCGGTTTGGTGGCAGGACACTAGCGGCCTCCCGTGAGCACCCTGCACCGCGCCTCCCGGTTTCTGCTCTGAGGGGCGGAGCAAAGCCAGCTCAAAGGACAATTTTAAGCTTTTTCAACTGATATCCACGCGGTTCCTGCCACCCAGCGGGGTTTTGTGGGGGACTCGGAGCATTGGTGAGTGCAGCGGGGGCTGTCCTGGGGCGCAGGGGTCGCGGGTGTGAGTTCGTGGTTTTGGGGATCCCCTGCAGCTCTGCCGTGGGACGGTGGCAGGTGGGCGGTGGGCCGAGTGGGTGGGTGGGGGGCGCTGGGCTGTCCCTACCCTCCCAGCTCGGGACTGCGCTGGGCCCTGTCTTGGACACTTTGGCCCCAACCTCACTGCTGTAGAAGCTGCAGGTTCACTTAGAGGACCTGAGATATAGCACAGCGGTTAGGGTGTTTGCTTTGCATCTGGCCCACCCAAGGTCTATCTCCAAGCTCGACCAGGACAGGTGCCTGAGCGCAGTTAGACGTTTCTCGTCCATATCGCCGGTGGTGCCTCCAAAATTATAAAAGGACTGTTCATTTTTGAGGGGCAGCTCCCTAATGGCAAATGACACTGTAGCCCTCAGTCACTATTCATTAGTAGCCTTGATTTACAGACCATCCCTTGGGTAAGGTTCTAGGGGTGGTTGCGGTTTGCAACTGAAAATTTACTTTGGGGCTATTTTTGGTTGTATTTTGGGCACAAATATGTAATCTCGGGGCTTCCTTAATGAGCATCACTCTGGAATTCTTGTTCTTTAAGTTCTTTAGGTGTCATGTGAGATGCTGAATATCAACCAGGGTCAGCATGGGAAGCGCCTTTCCCAGCTTAATATCTCTGATTCTACATTGTTGTTTTTTCTAACGAAGAATTTCTGTAAAATCAATTTTCTAAAAGCAATTTGAAAATTGCACCCCAACTCTTCATCTCTCCCTGATTAGGCAAAACCCGGCTATTGCACTGAGAGTTGTGTTCAAATAATGTCTGGACATGCGCTGCATGCCTTTGTTGGCTGTGATTGGTCTCCGCACCCTGGCCGGTGAAGGGTGACAGAGGATCAAAGAAGGAAACAGGGGCCAGGCTGTTGGTGATCTGCTAGATATTAACCCAAAGTGTCTTAGGCTTCATCTGTGAATTGCTTCTTTTGCTCCTCCCAGAGAAGCTTATCATGTCCTTGCTAACATCCCTAATTTAGTTAAAGTTTATCTTTAACATTTCCTTTGTATTTTTCTTCGCGTTGTCTCAGTTCCCCAGGCCAGTCTTGATTAATTATATACCATAATTTTCTGGTTATTCTCAACTTTGTATTTGTACTGCTTTGTAGTTGAAGTGGCTGTGTATTTGTACCTGCTTTCCTGTTTCCCCTATAGCATTTTTATGTTTTCACTCTACAGCACTGTTCTTTGGTTAAACACAGAAAGACCATCAATGTTTATGCTCCTAGTATTTCGGAGTAGACGGACTCAAGTATATCTACTCCTGGGCATAATTGCTTGGTCATAATTACTTGACTCGGGCTTCAGTTACTGTAGTTCCTAACACCCCAAAAGAGAGGTTCTGCCGTGGAACTTGTATGGACCAGGGGCAAGTGGGAAAACTACGCCAGCTTCTAAATGGAACATTCTAGAAAGCACGTGTGCATGGTCTTGATGCAAACAGTTTCAACATTAGAGACAGGATCCCCATGGGGAAGGACAAGGTGAACTGGCCTGAAGACTTAGTCTGGGATTTACAGTAAAAGCCTTGCTTGCTCTCAGAGCCCAGAGAAGTAAGTGTTAAAAGCCTTATTTGCTCTGGGGGCTGGAGAGATAGCACAGCGGGTAGGGTGTTTGGCTTGCACACGGCCAACCTGGGTTCGATTCCCAGCATCCCATATGGTCCCTTCTGCAATGCCAGGAGTAACTCCTGAGCGCAGAGCCAGGATTATCCCCTTGTATCACTGGGTGTGACCCAAAAAGTGCAAAAAGAAAAAAAAAGCCTTATTTGCTGTCAAAGCCCAGAGAACTAAGTGTTGGTATATTTGTCTCTTACTGTGTTTATCCAAACAAATACAAGTGTTGATAGCTTATACAACTAGAGGAAAAGATAAAAGCAATGTAGTTGTCCCTGGGAGACAGAGTGTCTCCTTGGGTAAATCTCCCCATGAGAATTTACTCTGCCAAATGTTTATCTGCGTAAATGATCAGTCACCCTTCTGGTATGGTACTTATCTGTCCCTTTTCGATGCCAGGGTAGCTCACAGCTCTCCTGGGTCCATCCAGTCTCTTGCTTTGGGGTTCTAAGAACAAAGGGCAGCTGAGCCTTAAGTCTCATAAACATGACAATGCCCAGGAGTATATAGTATCTGCAGTTAATTAACTCTGAAGTTACAAAAGCATAATATTGCCTTCCTTTGTCTATACAAAGCTGAAGGCTGGGGGCATGGCCATCCCAATCCTCCCAGCACAATCTTCCCAACCTGGGACTGCACTGGTCCTTGTTCAGGAGCAAAAAAAGGATATTTTTCTAAAGTAAACTGTAGAGGATATAAAGGAAAGCGAAAGTCAACATTTTATTTACAAATACAAAATCCAGAGATCTCTGGAGAATCTGACTTTACAATTCACAGGTTGTGATTAGGGAAAATGGGTGAATAATGTATAGGGGAAGCAGAACACAGGGAATTAAAGATGAATACTAAGGAAATGGGTGTGATGGGATGTGTGTTCCTCAGTAAGCCTCAGCTCCTTGTAGCAAAGGAGAAATGATGAACCAATGTTAAACATAAATTATTTAGAACTAGAATCTAACCAGGGTAAATGATTTTTTTTTAAGCAAGAAAGTTTTGGTTTTCCAGGAGTAAGGACATTTGCTCAGGAATCCCACTGAGCGTGCTAGGAGCACGTTTAGTTAGACCCGGAGTCATAGTACAGTGGGTAAGGACTTAACCATCCAAGCAATCGACCCAGGTTCTATGCCCTGCATCCCATATGGTCTGTACCAGATTGATTCCTGCGTGTAGAGATAGGAGTAAGCCCTGAATCTGCCGGTTTTGGCCTCGAAACAAATATCACACAAAGTCACACTTATATATACACATATATATGCACAAACAATGGTGAAAGAACAACAGGGATTCAGGATAAACTGTGAGTTTCTGTAGCACGGATAGATTAAAAATATGGGATTATTTTTTCTTTTTTGGGGCACGCCTGGCAATACACAGGGATTACTCCTGGCTTTCCACTCAGGATTTACTCCTGGCAATGCTCAGGGGACCATATGGGATGCTGGGAATCGAACCCGGGTTGGCCGCGTGCAAGGCAAATGCCCTACCCACTGTCCTATCTCTCTGGCCCCAAGAATAGGGGATTTTTAAGGATCAGAAATTTGACTCGTTTAATCTTTCACTCTCAAATTTGTCTTTGTACATCATTTTCCCCCCTTCAGTAGAATTTGCCTTTTTTCTTGTTATATTTTTCACCACAGCCTACAGTGCTCAGTGTTTACTCTTGTCTCTGACCTCAGGGATCATTTGACAAGAGTCAGGTTAACATTCTGTGTTTAGATATCATTGATTCGATGTTAGTTGACAACTGCAGGATCAGGGGACTTCTCCTTACCCCCAGGCTCCCATTGTGTGACCGACCAGTCCAGCATTTTCCTCTCCACTCCTTTATTCGAGTCCATCCCCCTTGCAGCACAGATTCACCTGGGTGACAAAATGGTTCTCAGGGCCTAGACTCTGGCTCTTTAAGGTACCTAATGGAAAAAGAAGTGATGTCATAAGTGATGTCATAAATGTCATGGTTCATTTTCCATCCCTGAATCAGACACTGGGACTGTTGCTCACTTGGGTCGGGACAAGTAAATTTGTGCCCCATCCTGGAAGGGGGAGTCTGAAGAAGGATTTAGTTGCAGGACTCAAGCAACCTCCTGTGAGCACCCCGCGCCTTTCCGTTTCCACACTCTGAGCCGAGGGGCCGAGCCAACTTGGGGGGTACTTTTGCATTGGTTTTTCACTTTTTCGCCAACATCCAGGTGGATCGTGAGGTGTGGTGGAGGATTTAGGGGGACGCGGAGCTTTGGGGGTACAGGGGTGGCTGTCTCAGGGTTCAGGAGTGACAGTTTTGAGTTCGTGATTCTACGGTGCCTCTTTGGCCACGATCGTCTCCAGCTCCGGGATGGGGCAACAATGGCTGAATGTGGGAATCATCCGAGGACTTGGCTATTCCAACCGTCCCAGCAGTCCCATGTTTGAACCATCGGCCCTAAGCTCACTTCTGTAAAATCTCCAGATTTGAGGGGCAGAGCTTCAGCCCCTACACCTAATGGCAGGAGACCTGTTGCTGGTCATTTTCATTGTCTTCCGTGAGAGCCGCGATCATGCGGGGTATGTGAGGGGGAAGGTGGCCTGCAGGTGGCTGAGGTTTGCCAATGAAAATGTATTTGGGGGGGGCTATTTTGGTTCTTTATATTTAAGGGGGGAGAAAGGGCACATACCCGGAGATGCTCATGACTTACTCGAGTCTCTAAGCTCAGGTATTGTCCCTGGCGCTGCTACGGGCCATATGGGATGCAGAGGATTGATCGGTTCATCTAGTCAAGCGCCCAATTCACATTATTGCCATCTAACCACAATACTTGTACATCTTTTTTAGGTTCATGAATTTCAGCTCCCTCACATCAAGCTGCAAAGCACCCCTGACTCTTCATCTTCCCTGAGTAGACGACACCTGCCATTGTGGCAAATACTGAGGTCCCCGGGACAGAGTGCCCAGGTTCATGTCCTTGTCCACGCTGTAAGCGAGTGTCGAAGGTTTGTCCACTCTAAGTCACATGGTGGAGCCACATTCCAGGAAACGGTTCCCTGGGGGCAGCACTTCTGCCAGCCTGAAGGGGGGCGCTAGTGTTTGGGAGCTCCTGGACTGAGAGTCGGCCCCTGGCAGGGCCTATAGGGACTTTCCTGTGGGAGCCAGAGAAGAATCCGGGAATCAGAGAACGCTGTCTTTTCCTCCCCTGTAGCCTGGGCCCAGGCTCCTCTCCTGAAGTACAGCACAGATGCCAACAAAATTTGCATCCCCAGCGGAGACAGGAGCTTCTGCCATTGTCTCCCAGAGGTGGAATTGTGAGGCTGTGCCCGAGGGTGTGGCTGGTCTGGCTCAGAAGTGGGAGGAGGTGCTCCTCTCTGGTGCTCACTGTTCTGACTTCTCCAGGTCTTTGCACGGAGCCTCCTGCTGATCCTCAGAACAATAGTGACAGTAGAAAATGGTGATGCGGCTTCTGATAAACCGTCCGCAGGTAGAAATAGACAGATAAAATGACATGAGGTAGTATCAGGAGTGCCCAGGTTTCCTGGGCCTTCTGTTTTGAGTTTCTTTTGGACGGATTCCAAGATGAGACGTCTGATCGGACCGTCCCATTCTGGTGTTTGAAGCTGCTTTTGTCTATGTTTGTTTTCTTTTATTTGGCTTTGGGGCCAACCCAGTGGTGCATGAGGAGTACTCAAAGCTCTGTGTGCAGTGCTCTTTCCTGAAAGGTCTAGGTGATCAATGGGATGCTGGAGGTCCAAAAGTTTCATCTTGGGTTTTCTGTTTTATTAGGGGTGGCAGAGCAAGGATTCTCGCAATCATTCATTGTGCTGCACTCTGGCATTGCCCCTGGTAGTGCTTGTGGGACCATATGGGATGTCGGGGATCGCCAGTCCTACATGCTGTCCCCGGAATAGCTGTCGTGTTACGCCAACCTGCTGCTTTGGTTTCTTTTGCATTGTTTTTGTCATCAGCTGTCCTCTTGACTTTGTGCTCTGGATTCACAACTGACTGGCCTCAGAGCACCCTGGGGTGTGATGGCCTCGTTTGCGTCCTGGCAACTACAGTGACTTGGGCCCCCAGACTTGCATTTCTCCTATTTTGTCCTTCCTACTTTGGAGAGACTACCTGCTCCGTCATACAGTCTTGGGTTCACGTAATCTTGTGCGTGGATTTCTGGGCATGCACCGATCCCAAAGAGAAAGAGCCAAGGATCTCTGCGGCCAGTAGAGATGTTGGGGTCACGAAACTTCTACCTTGTTTGAGCAGAATTGGAGGCAGTCCTGTGCAGTGAGTTCCTACAGGCACACATGCCATGCACTGCTCTGAGTAGTTGTCTATATGGACTGTTGAGTTCTCAATCCTAGTGGTCATGTGCTGTGGGGTTGCAGCGTTGAGTGTGCAGTGGTTTTTGCTACACCCAGGGATAGACTTTTGGATCGTACAAGTCTGTGTTCAGGTGATCCTCTCTACAGTGCTCAGTGGAACAGTGGTGCTCGAATTGGCTGGGGGGTTACCAGGAAAGGTAGATACATCCAAGAACCTTTGTAAAACTTCCTCCCACTTTAGCAGATCCAGTTGCCTTATGTGATATTTGGGGCCTGTCAGTCATGCGTGTGCTTGGAGGCTGGTTCATTTGGAGTGGAGAGGCCCAGCGACAATATAGGACCCTGGTACCTAGCCTCAGAGTAGTGCGAATGAGGCTAAGATAGACTCTGACTCCCACTCTTTTTGTGTGCTGACTCAGGACGCAGTGACCTTCCCTGACGTGGCTGTGAACTTCACCCCGATGGAATGGTCATGCCTGGACGCCTCTCAGCGTAAGCTCTACAGGGACGTGATGCTGGAGACCTACCAGAATCTGCAGGCTGTCGGTGAGAGCAGTGTGGAGCCAACCGTGTCTAAACAGACCCGCGTGGGTTCCCTGGGGTTGGGCGGCAGATGTGTGCAAGCGGCGCACGTGGGTTAAATCCCAGGCATCCCATGTCATCCCCGAGCACCAGCAGCAGTGATTTCTGAATACAGAGTCAGGAGTCAGCCCTCAGCATGGCCAGGTGAGACCCCAAAGAAGACAAAAACCAACAACATACTGTGCTGATCAACCCCCTGTCGGCCATACACAAGGTCAGGTCTATAGTATTTGTGGTATTTTCTTGGGTCTTACCTCTCGAATAACTAGAAATATATGGCATTTTGGAAATGGACATTCTGTTCATGCTTTTCAGATATATCCCCACTTGTATCAGGAAAATATGGGGATTTACCTGTCACCATCTCCCTGTCACTTATCTATGCCTCTGTCTCTTTTGGGGCAGGGCACCCTGGGATAAAACTTGCGGTGATCTCCTGGCTGGAAGGAGGAGCCCTGAGGTCGGGGAGGAGAGGCGTATGTGCGGGTGAGTGTCTGAGGACCCTTCCTGGCTCAGGCCCTGTGCAGTGTATGGGTGCGATGAACATGTAGGAAACACGCTGCTGAGATTGGGGCCTTGGTCTCCTGGATCCTTGGGTCTGTGCCGCACTTATGCTGCTCTTCATTTCCTTGGACTGTCAGTCACAGAATGATCCTGTAATGTGCTTCCATGGCTTTCGAATAAGTAAGACCATAACAGAGCTAGTTTCGATCTGAACGATAGTACAGCAGGGAGTGCCTTGCAGTGCCTGAAGGTGACCTGTTCAATAATTTGTTCAATAACCTAGTTCCCTGAACATTACCATGTCTATTCAAAAACAAAAATAAAACCTAGTGTAGAATTGCCAAGATCCTCACAGTTTTCCACTCTCCGAATCTTTTCTTTAGTGTGGGACTCTTTGGACTTTGAGAAACACAGAGATGTACTGTTAACTACATGGCATCATTATGCTACATTTTTTGACATGTGCTTGAGTTGAATGTTTTATTCAGTTTCAGAACGGAAACCACGACTTCAGGATTTGGCATTACAGCACTTTGATTTGGGAATGGGGTCAGCAAGTACGAGTGAGTTGGTAAGATTCGCTAATTCAGAATAAATATTATTATGCCAGCAGGAGTGGACCAAGTATGTGATTGTTAAGGTGGAAGGCTGGGAATGGCAGGGAGGAATTCCAAAATCTGATGCTTAGAGTATAGGACCCTTAGCTTCACTATGTGCTGAAATAAACCATGTATAAAAATACTGTGAGTTTCTATTTGCTTGAAAGTGGTAGTTGTTTAGAAAGCTAATTTCTGCGCCCTAGAGATGGTGCAGTGAGAAATATAATTGCTTTGCACATGGACGGATATTCCTTACCCAGCACACCTTATAGACAGCATAGACCCACAGAAATGATCCTAGACACTGCATGGTGTGCCCCTCCACCAACCCCACCCCCAATAAATAGAAACTACAAAACAGAAAGAACAAAAAACTTCATTGATCCTGAAAGGCATCACTTGTGGTGAGAGCTTTGCAATGGCCACGTGGTCTGTCTCAGCTGCGTGACGATGCAGCATTGTCTTCACCCCTGCATCACAGGTTCCACACGGAACTTTAACCAAACCCGCATATGGATCTATTTCATTTTCTCTTGAAATAGATGCTTCCATTTTCTATAGATGGAATTATTTCCAGTTGTATTCCTTCATTAATTTAAAGGGTAGAAAGCCACAGAATTTACTGACACTGCATCCATCAATTTTGTGTGTCCAACTTACAGTTACATGAAATTATTCTATTGTAAGACAATTCGTATGTCGGAAATTGCATTTGTGTGGTGCATATGTGTGAAACCACAGCTGAAGGGCTCAGTTTTTGGTCAGGAAGACTCAGTGAATATGTCAATAATTAGAATCCTCTGTTGTTCTACAGGAAAACTGCCACCCCAAGTGGAATTTCTCTGATCCTACACTGTGTGACAATGTCTCTAGTGAGCAATCCTACCCTCAGCCCCATGAGGACGCCGAGACAGGCGGGATGTCTTCTGAGGGTGATCAGTATGGTGAGAGCTACCTCACTCTGAAGAAGTCCTCTCCTGGAAAAAGTTCCTTGGAGTGCGTTATTCTCAGTTCACAGGCAAAAAATTCCCCAATGGGGCACCTGCTAGGGAGAGGATCACTGTTTATAGTGAGTCCCTCACAGCAACATACCCTCAACCACAGTCACCGTGAGCAGAACCCATCTAGGTGTAAGGAAGGTGGGGGAGCCTCTCCATGTTCCCAGCACTGTGTTTTTCCCTTAGAAAACCACAGTGAACAGAATCCCCAGAAAAGTCAGCCCCAAGAGCAAAGTGTGAGTCAAGGGTTACCCCATCATGACCATATGAATATTAATGCAAGAGTAAAACCTTATACATGTGAAGAATGTGGAAAGACCTTCAGTAGATCATCAAATCTTATTTTGCATAGGAGAATTCATACAGGAGAGAAACCATATAAATGTCAGACTTGTGGGAAGGCCTTTATTCAGACCTCACATCTTAATAGACACATGAAAACTCATGAAAACTCATGGAGAGAAGCCTTATATATGTCAGGAGTGTGGCAAGGCCTTTACTCAGTTGTCAAGCCTCAGTAGACATGCAATTATTCACACTGGAGAGAAACCGTATAGATGTAAAGAATGTGGAAAGGCCTTTGTTTGGGCTGCAAGACTTAGTTTACATAGGAGAATTCACACTGGAGAGACACCGTATATATATATATAAGGAATGTGGGAAGACCTTTGCTGTAGCCTCAAATCTTAGTGTACATAGGAGAATTCACACTGGAGAGAAACCGACTATATGTAAGGAATGTGGAAAGGCCTTTGCTAGAGCCGCAAAACTTACTGAACACAGGAGAATTCACACTGGAGAGAAACCGTATATATGTAAGGAATGTGGGAAGGCCTTTGCTGTAGCCTCAACTCTTAGTGAACATAGGAATATTCACACTGGGGAGAAACAATATATATGTAAGGAATGTGGAAAGGCCTTTGCTTGGGCCTCAACATTTAGAGAACATAGGAGAAATCACACTGGAGAGAAACCACATATATGTAAGGAATGTGGGAAGGCCTTTGCTGCAGCCTCAACACTTCGTGAACATAGGAAAATTCACACTGGAGAGAAACCTTATCAGTGTCTGACATGTGGAAAGGCATTCACACGGTTCTCTTCCCTTACTCTGCACATGAGAATTCATACTGGAGAGAAGTCTTAGATATGTATGGAGTGTGAAAAGGCCTTTACTTCTTCCTCACAATTGACTGTACATAGGAGTATTCATAGTGGAGAGAAAACGTATATATGTAAGGAATGTGAGAAGGCATTTGCTACAGCCTCAAATATTAGTGTACATAGGAAAATTCACACTGGAGAGAAACGTTATAGGTAAGGAATGTGGGAAGGCCTCTGTTTGTCCTCAATACTTAATGTACATAGGAGAATACGCACAGGAGAGAAACCATATACATGTAAGAAATGTGGAAAGGCATTTTGAGAAGCCTCAGATTTAGTGTACAAAGTAGCATTCACGCCAGAGAATAACATAACTTAAATTTCCTTTAGTCGTCGATTTGCTCGAACGGGTGACAGTAACGTCTCCATTTGTCCCTGTCGCATGCTACTGTAGCCCAATGGCATCTGTTCGCTCTGGGAACATGAAGAGCCTCAAACCGAACGTTCATGATCTTCTCGAAGATGTCTGACCATCTGGTAGGTGGGCGGCCACGCGGTCTTTTGACATCCCGTGGAATCCAGTCAGTAACAGCTCTAGTCCAGCGGTCATCTTTAAATCTCATTACGTGACCAGCCCATCTGATTTTTGACACCTTGGCAAACGAGACAGCGTCCCTGATTCTTGATCGTCGACAGATGTCAGAACTCCAGATTCTTTCTCTCGTTTGAGTGAAATGTGATATTCCAAGCATAGCTCTTTCTATTCTTCATTGGGAGACCTGAATAGCGTTCTCATCTTGTTTGCGTAGGGTCCAGGTCTCTGAGGCATAAGTTAATGCAGTAAGAACAGTGGAATCAAAGAGACATGCCCGGAGCCGGAGGTTCTTCATCCTCTTAGCTATTTCTTCGACGATCTTGAAGGCGTTCCAAGCCGCTCTCTTCCTCCTGCGCAGCTCGGGTGCCAGGTCATTTGTCATGTTGACTTCTCGACCGAGGTACACATAGCTGTTGCACTCGGAGATGGTCGTTCCGTTGAGAGCGAATGGGGCATCAGGAACAAGGCTGTTTCTCATGAACATAGTCTTCGTAAGATTCAGCTCTAGTCCTACCTTTCCACACTCACGGTCAAAGTTGGCCAGCATTTGTGTCACTTGGCTGATGTTTCGTGTTATTAAAACAATGTCATCAGCAAAGCGGAGGTGGTGTAGTTGCCGACCATCTATCTTCACTCCCATTCCTTCCCATTCCAGTCGTCGCATGATGTTCTCGAGGGTGGCACTGAAGAGTTTCGGTGAAATGGTATCACCCTGCCGCACCCTTCTCTTGAAATCAACAATCACTTCTTTGTAGAATGGTGAGATCCTAGTTGTGAATCCGCAATGCAGCTTACGGAGGATCCTGATGTATTGGGCTTGAATGCCCTGATTGGCTAGGGCTTCAATGACCGCTTCCGTCTTAACAGAATCAAAAGCCTTCTTTAAATCAATGAACGTTAAACAGAGCGGCATCTTGAACTCCCGAGAAACCTCAATGAGCTTGGTTATCGTGTGGATATGGTCGATGGTGCTGAATCCTTTGCAGAACCCGGCTTGCTCGAATGGTTGTCCTTCATCTAGTGTTCTGCCAATCCTATTTAGGATGACTCGAGTGAACAACTTGCAGATGACAGACAATAGGCAGATTGGGCGATAGTTGCCAATATCATGGATGTCTCCCTTCTTGAACAGTAGTACGGTCCTGCTGGTTTTCCATTGGGACGAAACCTTGCATTCAGACAGGTAGCGAGTGAAGAGCCGAGCCAGTGTTTTGATGAGTACTGACGGCAGGTTCTTCAGGTGTTCAGGTCTGACCTTGTCTGGGGCGGGTGCTGTTTGTTTCTTTACGGACGAAATGGTGTGTCAGATTTCGGAAGGGAGAACGTTGGGAACGACATACCCATCCTGTGGAATTTGGTATGTCGGCAAGTGGATATGGCTATCGAAGAGATTTGAGTAGAAGTCATGGACAATCTTCTCCATTGCCATTCTGGAGGATGTGATGGATCCATCAGGACGTCGGAGGGCAGTCATCTTGGTCTTTTAGTTGGCGAAGGACAGGCGGGTGTTACGAATACTTTTCCAGGCTTCTGACACATCTACCAGTATTTCTGCTCTTCTCTCTTTGAGGTCTTCCTTGATCGCATCTCTGTACTGTTTTGCGAGCTCGGACAAAGTGCGAGCTGCACTGCTTTGCGTGCGTGTTCGAGCATGCCAGAGAAAAACCTTATATATGCGAGAAATGTGGCAAGGCCTTCTGCCATTCTAAATCCTTGCTATGCACCGGAAAATTCACAGTGGAGGGAAACGTTATTAGTGTCCGACTTGTGGGAAGACCTTCATTTGGTGCTATTCTCTTACTCAGTATATGAGAATTCATACTGGAGACAAACTGCATATATGTCAGTAATGTGGGAAGGGCTTCATGTACCCCTCACACCATAATAAACACATAAAAATTCATACTGGATGATTTGATCCCTTAATAACAGTCTCTAAGGACAGAACAGGACAAGTCAGACAAGCAAGTTTCCTTTGAACACAATAGTCAAGGGTGTTAAAAAATAAAGTTAAGAGGGAAGTAAGGCTGCCTGCTCAGAACAGGCTTCTCTTGTCATTGAAATGTACCTGCTGATTTTCACCCGGGCTGCACCTATGCCAGTATTCTAGGGCTTAAAATTGCTTGTGTGTTAACTTGTAAATAATGGGTCCTGGTGACGAAAATAAGGAGGAAGGTGACTGAATGAACAGGTATAGAAACACCCCCATGCTCCGAGCTGTCACAGCTCACTACTCTCTTATTGTTTGCTATGCTTCTGGCTTGGCCCAGAGGGGCTGTTTGGTGGGAATTATGGCAGAAATCAACCAAGTTGCAGCACTGAATTCTTTGAAAATGGAAAAACAGGTAAACCTTCATTCTTCAGTCTTTCCTGTGTTAGAATTTGGAATGCTTGAGCACCCTGAAAATCCCGGTTTGGGAACTTGAGCGGCAGGTCACTCCAGCTTGTAGGGCACTTTCATGCTTTTTTTACTTGTTCTGAATATCCAGGCTTTAGAGGATGTGGAGCTTTTGAGGGGTGCATTGGGGGCTGTTCTTTGTCTCAAGTGCCATGGGTGAGGGTGCGTTATCCTGAGGGCCCCTGCAGCCACGATCACAGCCATGTGCAAGATGGCACTGGAGGGTGGGCACATGGACTTCAGGCCTTGTTGTGAGGAGCCTGCAGAGAGTGGGGTCTTGGCCATCTCATTCCTCCCTACTCGAGACTGCGCAGGACCATGTTTGGAGCCTTTGAACTGGACATAACACTTATCGAAACTCCAGATATGTTCACGGGCAGCCCCAAAGGAAAGGGACACTTTTGGCGTTGGTCATTTTCATTGGCTTCCGTGCTGGGTTTGGGACTTTGGGGCGTGGTTGGACAAGTGAGAGATATTTGCCTCTGAAAATTTACTCTTTGGATTATTATTTATTTATTTATTTATTTATTGCTTTTTGGGTCACACCCAGCGTTTCACATGGGTTTCTCTTGGCTTATGCACTCAGGAATTACTCTTGGTAAAGCTCAGGGGACCATATTGTTGCTGGGATTCGAAACCGGGTTGGTCATGTGCAAGTCAAGCGTCCTACCTGTTCTGCTATCACTTCAGCCCCACTTTGGATTAATTTTAATAGCTTTTTTTAAATTCAGGGGAGTTGGAAGGGATTCTTTGATGCTCAAGGTTTACTTTTGGTTCTGCAGCTCAGGAATTATTCTGCAGTGCTGCTGGGTTCCTATGGGATGGGGAGCTTTGACCTGGATCAGTAAGGCAAGCATCCTACTCGCTTTATAGTGAGTCCAACCCCAATATTGGTGTTTTTTTTCCATATATAGAATTTCTACTTCCCAGGTGTCTGGTACCACGCCCCTCTCTTGACATGGATAATTACTTCTTTGTAGAATGGTGAAAACCTGGTAGTGAATCCGCAATACAGCTCATGGAGGATCCTGATGTATTGAGTTTGTACACCCTGATTGGCTAGGGCTTCTATGACCGCTTCCATCTCAACAGAAAAAAAGGCCTTCTTTAAATCAATGAATGTTAGACAGAGCGGCATTTTGAATTCCTGAGAAACCTCAATGAGCTTAGTAATCGTGTGGATATTGTACATGGCAATGAATCCTTTTCGGAACCTGGCTTGTTCACCTGGTTGTTCTTCATCTAGTGTTCTGCTAATCCTATTCAAGATGACTCGAGTGAACAGTTTGCAGATGACAGACAATAGGCAGTTTGGGCGATAGTTGCCAATGTCATAGATGTCTCCCTTCCTGTATAGTAGTACAGTCTTGCTGATTTTCCACTGGGATGAAACTTTGCATTCAGACAGGTAGCCTGTGAAGAGCTGAGCCAGTGTATTGATGAGTACTGTTGGTAAGTTCTTCAAGTGTTCAGGTCTGATCTTGTCTGAGCCAGGTACTCTTTGTTTCTTTACCGACAAGATGGCGTGTTGAAATTTGGAAGGGAGAACATTGGGAACAATATGTCAGTCATGCAGAATGTAGTATGTGGGATAGTGGACGTGTCTATTAAAGAGATCTGAGTAGAAGTCATGAATAATCTTCTCCATTGCCCTTCTGAGATATGTGATATATCCATCAGGATGTTGGAGGGTAGTCATCTTGGTCTTGTAGTTGGTGATGGACAGGCAGGCATTACGAAGGTTTTTCACGGCTTCTGCCGCATCTACCAGCATCGCTGTTCTCCTGTCTTTGAGGCCATCCTTGATGGCTTCTCTGCATTGTTTTGCGAGCTTGGACATTCGCTTGCTGTTTCCTGAGGCATGTGCCAAGCCACGTTGGCGAATAAGTTCAAGAGTGTTCGAAGAAAGGCGGGTTTTTCGTGGATATCTCTCTCGGCCCCGAGAGTCCCAGCAGCAGGAATCCCTGAGCAATGCTGGTGTGACCCTCTCCCCACCTAAATAAAGAGAACAAGATAACAGAAAACTCATTGATCCTCGAGAGGAATCTGCTTCAGGTGAGATGTTTTCAAAGGTCTGTCTCGGCTGTGTGGGAATGCATCATTGCCTTTGCACGTGTATCCCACTAAGCTATCCCACTAAGCTTCAAACTAAGGTAGTACCAAACCCAGTCTCGGGCCCCTTTTATTTTCACTCTAAACTGGTACTTCAATTTTCTGCAGAGGGAGTCATTTCCACTTACTGTGTCTGTTCTTTGAATTGGAAAAAAATCACACAGCTATGTGACCTACTGTCGGTCTATTCTGCTTGTCCATCTTGCTGAAACGTTAGGTCGTTGCCTGGAAAATCCATCCATGTGTCAGAATTGCAACCGAGTTGGGTAAATGTTAGAAACCAGCCTGCAGGTCTAGAATTTTGTTGACGAGAAGACTATCAGGCACAGCCCCTCCAGCACTTGCCTCTCCTCTTTTTAATTCGAGCTCATCCCCCTTGCACTGGTTCACCTGGGCTGCCATAATGGTCTGTCTGCACTTGTAACCTGGCACTTTAAGGCTACTTGGTGAAATGGATGATGTCACAGACAGGAGTCTTCCATGTGCACCTTTACTTCCTAATGCTGTCAAGTGGATCAGGCCTCATACAGGCAAGTGTTTAAAGGACAAACTGATACTTCAGGTGAAGGGGGGAACTGAATGCCAATCAGTGGCAGGACATGAGGACCTCTCACCTTCAGTGCCTGTAATGTGACCAATGGGATTGTTCCAGCTTTCAGGACAATTTTGTGGTTGTTTTTCAGTCCCCCTTATCCATATCCAGTGGGTTCCTGGGGTCTGCCTTGCTCCAGAGGCTTTAGGAGAATGTAGAGCTTTGCTGTTTGCATTGGGAGGATTTAACACGGCACGTGGGTCGCGGGTGTGAGCTTGGGGGCATATTCGTCTCCAGCTCTGCGATGGGGCAGCATGGCCTGGGTGCGGAGTTGAACATGGGGGGCTGTGGGTCTCGAGGATGCCCGACCTGCTGATGGAAGAAGTCTTGACCATCCCAGCCTTCTCAAGCAGGGGTTGTACCAGGCCCTGTCCCGCAGCTTTCGGTGTAGACATGTGTGTGTAAAACTGCCAGATCACTTTGAGGGGCAGCTCCTCAGCCCCCAATGGTGAGGGACCTTATTGAAGCCCGTCTTTTTATTGGCACCTGCCAGAAAGATTCCCGGGGGGCGCATATGCTGCCGGAGCCCATGTGCCCATGTGCTGCTTGCACCCACATGGCCGAGCACATGTGGTTCCCGAGCACATGTGTTGCCCGCATCTCCCCTCTTTGGATGTGTACATTCATGCTTTCATGTCTAACTTTACTCTCTCTCTCTCTCTCTCTCTCTCTCTCTCTCTCTTTCTTTCTTTCTTTCCCCCCACTCCACAGCTTAAAAATCCTCCAAATGAAATCTATTTACTTAAAAAAGAAAGATTCCTGGGGACCTATTTCTAGCATGTGGCTGAGGGTTGTAAATGAATATATACGTGAACATCGGGACTCACAGAGATGGTCTTGGTGGCTGTTTGCAAAGTACTTTTGTGAATTTTATTTCCTTCGTAAATACAAACACTCTCTGTTCGACATGTTATCTGCTCAGCTCATCCCTCTCTATCTATCCCAGACCTGGCGACCCCCAGCTGTCTGGATCACCTAATCCTATCCCGGAAACGAGAAAAATGAACCTTCCTGAGCAGGCAAATACCTGGTCAGGGATATTTGAAGCCTGGCCCTTTAAGGCTCTGGGCACACGTGCAGGTGACATCACAAAATCCTCGACCTTTATCCGCCAGGGCTTGGCTTTCTGTGGGGAGGTGCCAGTGGGTCGCCTGGTTGCGGAAGGTGACGAGCGGGTGAGGGGGCACCCTGGGGGGAGGGAGGTTCCCGAAGGTTGGTGCCCCCGCCACCCGCCCAGGTGGTCGCTCTGAGCGCCTGAACCTCTGCGTCCTCCGCCTTGTGGGCGGCGGGGTTGCTCCATGGCGGTGGCCTGGGGTAGCGGTCCCTCACCCGGAGCGCACAGAGCGCTCCTGCCAAACGTTTTATCTTGTTTATAAACTGATTTTGAGGGACACAGAGTAATTTTTACTAAGTAGAACTTATTTAGGAAGATGCATAATGGGGGAACGCGGCCGGCCGGGTTCAATCCCGGCACCACACAGTGTCCCGGTACCAGCCTGGAGTGAGCCCAGAGTCCGGAGTAATCCCTGGGCAAAGCCCCCCAGACCCCACAAAAATATGGGTAGGTAGAGGAAGCACGTGGTCAAGGAGAAAAATGAATTTGAAGCGCTAAGTTCGTTCTGAAAGTTCCAGAAACAAGGGCAATAACGAAACAAATAAAAGTGGAAAAAAGTTTTAATTTTTTATGTGTTTTAGACCCCTACCTGGTGGCGCTCAGGACTCCCTCCCTGGGGATCCGAGGACCCTTTGGGGTGTCGGGATGTGAGGCCAGCGCCCTCCCTGCTGACCCATCGCTCGGGCCCCTCACAAAGCAGAAAGTGTCAGAGCTAGAGGGAGTCTCAGTCTCCCCCCAGAGCTGATGGGGCGTGTGAGGGATCATCAGCGTTAATTTAGTTTCGGGGCGACTCCCGCCACCTGGTCAGTCACAGGGGTGGGTGGATCATCCCAGCAGTGTCCCCAGGACATCCCGTTACTGGCCCCCTTTCATTCCTTTGGCTGCTTGTGGAGTAGGTAAAGCATGGGTTTCCCTCATCAAAGGGACCTGGGGGCGCATCCTTTTTCCTCGTGGGGGGTGTTGAGCCCCACCTGGCAGTGTTTAGGGGTCAAACCTGGGGTTGCTCAGGGTACCCCATATCTGGGTCAGCAGCCTGAAGGAAAAAACACCCTCTCCTCTGTCCTGTCATTCTTGGGGGATGGCCGGGCTGGATGGGGGGTGGGGCGCATCATATTCTTTATGTGCTTGGGGCTCAAACACATTTGGCAGAGCCTTTGATTTTCACTGGTTCTTGTTCATTCAGTGGGTTCTGGGAGTTCAGGGAGGTGGGGAGCTTCTCTTTCCTTTTTGTTTATTTATTTTGCATTTGGGGTCACACCCAGTGAGGCATTATGCTTACTCCTGGCTCTAAATTCAGCAAGCACTCCTAGTGGTGCTCGGAACCATAGGGATGCCCAGAATTAAACACAGGTTAGCCACCTTCAAAAGAAATGCTCATTTGTCTATGCTGTCATTCAAGTCCCCAAGGTGTGGAGCTTTAAGCCAGCTCAGGTTGCGGTCTGGTGGGGTGCATCAGGGTGGTGCTACAGTGGGTCTTGCAACCAAATATGCAATCTTAGCAGGAAGTAGCTTGGGCACTTCCAGAGTGTGCCCTAAACCCTCTAATAATGCAATTTAGGATCACTATTGGCCACCATAACTTTATTCATTTGAATGAATTAATTATTCAGTCTGTAGTAAGTACAACTGCAAGACTCAGTTACTTCTCCTGCCTTTGCACTCAGGTATCACTCCTGGCTGGGCTCAGGGCACCGTATGGGTTGCCAGGATTCAAACTTGGCTTGGCCGAGTGCAAGACAAGCACCTCACCTGCTATACTGTGTCTCCAATATCTTTCCACAGAAATTTCTCTTTTTTGCATTTTTAGGGTCACACCCAGCGATGCTCAGGGTTTACTCAGGCTTTGCATTCAAGAATCACTCCTGGCAGTGCTGGGGGACGATATTAGATTTTGAGAATCGAACCTGGGTTGGCCGCATGGAAGGCAAACTCCCTACCTGGTATACCATCATTCCGGCCCCAGAAATGTCTTTATTATTTAATATAGTGTACTTTTTTGACCAAAGCAGCATTCAATGCCCAGGGGTTATTTTTGGTTCTGAGTTCATGTATCATTTTTAGCAGTACTGGAGTGGGTGAGCCGATGTCCTGTTGCATATTGGGGTGGGAAACTCAACACACCCTCCTCCAAGAGGCCCCAGTAAGACAGCCAGATGCGGAGGCAGGAGACTGTGCTCTTCTCTTCCAGGAGCAGGGTTTTATAGTCTTTGGGTCTTTGCCATTGATGGGATTACTCAGCGCTGGGGGCAGTTGGTGGTTGTAACGCCTACATACTGGAAGTTAGGGGATCTGGGTGGAGTAGGACCATCCCTTTTCTCAGTCTCCTTCATTCGCCCTGTCTCCCTGAAGCTTCTCTTTTTCTTCCCTCACCACGACCCCAATCCATGCCTCCCCACGGGAAGCACAATAAAAAATGGTTTTCCAGACTTCCCCATCACCTGCATCCCACGAAGAAAAAGCAGCCCTTAAGGTGTGTTACTCATCTCCTTAGACCAGGAACTTAATTGACATATTTCGTTTTACTTCCTAATGATTAACATTTTGTATGGACACAGTAATAGATACTTTTAGGGTTGTGGGTGACTCTCCTGGGGACTTCTCACCACAGATTAGATTACAGTGCTCAGGCCGGATCAATCACTCCTAATCCCAGCAGTGTCCAATTCTAGTTATTACTTTTTGATACATGACAGAATTTGTCCATGACCAGGCTCATATAAATAAGCATTATAGTACTTTGTCCAGGCCCATTTCGATGCCAGGGTAGCTAGCTCACCACTTGCCCTGGGTCCATCTAGTCCCTCATTGGACCCTTCTTTTGGGGATCGAGGAAGTAAGGGCAACTGAGGTTTCAGTCAAAAGAGCAGATGTCCAGGAGGTAATATTATCTGGAGACCATCTACTCTCAAGCTCAGGCTTGTCTAGTGGGGGACGCGGAGCTTTGGTGAGTGCAGTGGGGGCTGTGCCTGGGCGCAGGTGTCGGGGGTGTGAGTGCGTGGTTCCGGGATCTCCTGCAGCAACAATCACCTTTGGCTCAGCCGTGGGGCAGTGGCGGGTGGGCACGGGGCTGAGCGCGGGGGCTGCAGAGCGTCGGGCTGGGCCGTCCTGACCCTCCCAGCATGGGAATGCGCTGGGCCCTGTCCTGGACGCTTTGGCCCCGACCTCACTGCTGCAAAACCTGCAGATTCACATAGCGGACCAGAGAAATAGCACAGCGGTTAGGGCGTTTGCTTTGCATCTGGCCCATCCAAGTTCGATCTCCGAGCTCCACCAGGACGGGTTCCTGAGCACAGAGTCAGAAGTTTCTCGTCCATATTGCTGGTGTTGCCTCCAAAGTTATAAAAGGACTGTTCCCTTTTGAGCGGCGGGGGGGGGGGGGAGGGTGGTGGGGGGGCAGCTCCCTAATGGCAAATGACACTGTAGCCCTCGGTCACTAGTCATTAGTAGCCTTGATGTCCAGGGCCATCCTGGGGCCGTGTTCCTAGTAGAGGTTGCGGTTTGCAAATGAAAATATACCTTTAGGCTATTTTTGATTGTATTTTGGGGACATCTGTGGCAGCTCCGGGCTTATCTTCAGTAGCAGCACTCTGCAATTGGTTACCGAGGAGGTTACCAGGGAGGTTGGGAGTGGTGAGGGTCTTCTTTGGGCTGAATCACTAAAGTTAATCAGATTAAGGAAGAGGGCCCAGGTTTTTGACAAGAGAAACTTCTTGGGGAGGGGGCCAATGTCCTCAGGGTCTGCTGATGGTCTTATAAGGTCTTTTTTTCTGTATCCACAAGGTGGATCAGTCCTAGAATTCGATGAAATTTTGTTAATCCAAGTTTCATTGTCAAGGGCCTTTCCCTATCTACCTGTCTACCTCAATGACAGAATTTGTTATGGTGCTTACCTGTCCCTTTTCAATGCCAGGGTAGCTCAGAGCTATCCTGGTTCCATCCAGGCTCTTGCTTTTGATGTGCTAGGAACATAGGCCAGCTGAGGCTTAAGTATCATAAATATGACAATGCCCAGGAGTATATAGTATCTGGAGACAATTAACTCTGAAGTCACAAAAGCATAATATTGTCTTCCTTTGTCTATGCAAGATCCTCCCAGCACAATCTTCTCTGCACTGGTCCTTGTCCAGGAGCAAAAAGGATATTTGTCTAAAGTAAACTGCAGAGGAAATAAAGGAAAGGGAAAGTCAAAATTTCACTTACGAATACAAAATCCAAATCTCTCTGAAGAATTTGACTTTACAATTCACAGGTTCTGTATAGGGGAAATGGGTGATTAATGCATAGAGGAAGTAGAAGCACCTGGAAATTAAAAATGAATGCTAGGAAATGGGAGTGATTCAGAAGCATTGGGATGGATGTTACTCAATAAGCCTAAGCTCCTTGTAGCAGAGGAGAAATGATGGATCAATGTTAAACCTAAATTGTTTAGAACTCTAATCCAACAAGGGAAAGGGCTGTGTTCTTTTAAGCAAGATAGTTTTGTTTTTTCAGGGATAAGGACATTTGCTCAGGGATCACCCTGGGTGTGCTAGGAGCACATTTATTTAGGGCCAGAGCCAGCGAGTAAGCACTTAACCATCCAAGCAATC
Organism: Sorex fumeus; assembly: GCF_029834395.1. Classification (NCBI taxonomy): domain Eukaryota; kingdom Metazoa; phylum Chordata; class Mammalia; order Eulipotyphla; family Soricidae; genus Sorex; species Sorex fumeus. Next base: position 3,721,109 of record NW_026606191.1, read on the forward strand.
GACCTAGGTACCCTGCATCCCTGCATCCCATATGGTCCGTACAAGAGTGATTCCTGAGTATACAGCTAGGAATAAACCCTGAGTCTGCCAGATGTGGCCTCCAAAGAAAAATCACACGAAGACACATATATATGTATGTACAGTTAAGAAAGATGCAAAATGGAGAAAGAAAATAGGGGTTCAGGAGAAACTGAGTTTCTGTAGCAGGGAAATATCAAGAATAGGGGATTTTAAGGAACAGAAATTTGACTCTTCACTCTAGAATTTGTCTTTGCACATCATTTTCCCCCTTTGGTAGAATTTTCCTTTTTTGTGTTATGTTTTTCACCACAGCCTACGGTGTTCAGAGTTCACTATTGTCTCTGAGCTCAGGGATCATTTGGCAAGAGTCAGGGCAGCATTGTGTGTCTAGATATCATTGGTTCAATGTTTGGTGACAACTGCAGGATCAGGGGACTTCTTACCCTCAAGCCCCTTAGTGTGTGACAGACCAGTCCAGCATTTGCCACTCTACTCCTTTATTCGAGTCCATCCCCCTTACAGCACAGATTCACCTGGGTGGCAAAAAGGTTCTCAGTGCCTAGACTCTGGCTCTTTAAGGCACCTTATGAAAACGGAAGTGATGTCATAAGTGATGCCATGGTTCATTATCCATCCCTGACAAAGGCACTGGGGCTCTTGCTCACTTGGAAAAGGACAAGTAAATTTGTGCCCCATCCTGGAAGGGGGACTCTGAAGGCGGATTTTGTGGCAGGACTCAAGCAGCCTCCTGTGAGCACCCCGCGGCTTCCCGTTTCCACAGTGACCGGAGGGGCCGAGCCAGCTTGGGGGGCTCTTTTGCACTGTTTTTTTCACTCTTCCACGGTATTCTGTCAGTTTCTGAGGTGTGGTGGAGTCTTTAGGGGGACATGGAGCTTTTGGGGTGCAGTGGGGGCTGTATCACGGTTCGCAGCTGTGAGTGCTTGATGCTGGAGAGCCTCTATGGTCACCATCGTCTCCACCTCTGGGATGGAGCAACAGCGGGCGAATGCGGGACTCAGCTGGAGGCTTGGCCATCCCAACCCTCTCAGCAGTTCCATATTTGAACCGCCGGCGCTAATCTTCTGTAGAATCTCCAGATTTGAGGGGCAGATCTGAAGCCCCTCCACCTAATGGCAGGAGACCTGTTGCTGGTCATCTTCATTGTCAGCTGTGATAGCCAGTGTCATGAAGGGGACGGGGGAGGGGACCTTCAGGTGCCAGGGGTTTTCCAATGAAAATGTACTTGGGGAGCTGTTTTTGCTTCTTTGTTATTTTTGTGGGGGAGGGGGCACATCCGGAGATGCTCAGGACTTACTCTAGCCTCTAATATCAGGTATTATCCCTGGCGCTGTTGGGGACCATATGGGATGCAGAGGATTGATCGTTTCATCTAGTCAAATGCCCAACTCACATTACTGCCTGTCCAAACTCAACACTGTTGTTTCTTTTTCCAGATCAGGAACCTCAACTCCCTCACGTCAGGCTGCAAAGCACCCTTCATCTCTCCCTGAGGTAAAGGAGTTTTAAATGTTTATTTTTTGAAAGAAGATTTTTTTTGGGTGGGGAGGGAGAGCTGTGTTCATGACTCTTGGTATTTTTGGAAGAAACTTACATAGAAAAGGGCGGAGCAAAAGTACGGCAGGTAGGGTGCTTGCCTTGCACACAGCCAACCCAAGTTCTGTATCTTGAATCCCACTGGTACCCAAACCTGCCGGGAGTGAAACCTGAGTGCAGAGCTAGGAATATTACCTGAGCAGTGCTGGTTCTGACTCAAAGAAGAAAAACATTAACACACACCCACACAGACACACCCACATGGACACAGAAAACGTGTGATCGCAGAAAAAGAGAATAATACTTCATGGAAAACCGTGGCAGAAATACCAAGTTATTTTTTTATAATTTTTATTAGTGAAACACCATGAGGTACAATTGTATACTTACAAATTTTTGGGTTTCATTTATACAGTGATCGAGTACCCATCCCTCCACCAGTGCCCATTCTCCGCCACAACTAATCCCAGTATCCCTCTCACGCCCCCATCCCCCATCCCACCCTGCCTCTGTAGAGCTCATTCCCTTTTGTCTCTCTCTCTCCTTTCGGGTGCTGTGGTTTGCAAAATAGGCATTGAGTGGCAATCATGTTCAGTCTATAGTCTATTTTCAGCATGCATCTCCCATCCTTGGCGGATCTTCCCAACACCCTTTGTTTGGTGCTCCCATCTCTATCTGAGTTGCCTTTATACCTAGAGTGTGCGGCTGGCCTCCATGCCATGGAATAAACCTTCTGGTATTTATCTTGGCTATTCTTGGGTGTTCGTCTGTTATTTTGTTAATTTATGTTCCCCAAATGAATGCAATCTTTCTATGTCTGTCCCTCTCTTTCTGACTCATTTTGCTTAGCATGATACTTTCCATGTAGTACCAATTGTATGTAAATTTCATGACTTCATCCTTTCTAACGGGCTGGAGCGATAGCACAGCGGTAGGGCGTTTGCCTTGCATGCAGCCACCCCAGCCAACCCAGGTTAGATTCCTCCGCCCCTCTTGGAGAGCCTGGAAAACTACCGAGAGTATCTTGCCCGCACAGCAAAGCCTGGCAAGCTACCCGTGACGTATTTGATATGCCAAACACAGTAACTACAAGTCACAATGGAGATATTCCTGGGCCCACTCGAGCAAATTAACAAATAACGGGAGGACCGTGATACTTCCTTTCTAACAGCTACATAGTACTCCATTGTGTAGATGTACCAAGGTTTCTTTAACCAGTCATTTGTTCTCAGACACTCAGGTATTTTCCAGATTCTAGGTCTTGTAAACAATGCTGCAATGAACAAGCAAGTGCAGATGTCACTTCGACTATATATATATATATATATATATATATATATATATATATATCACGATCACGACCACCCTGTTGTTCGTCGATTGCCTCGAGCAGGTGCCAGTAACGTCTTCTTCGTCCTAGCCCTGAGATTTTTTTTTTTTAAAGTGCCATATTCAAGGCTTTTTCAGGGTTAGGAGAATGAGACCCATCATTGTTACTGGTATTTGGCATATTGGGTATACCACGGGGAGTTTGCCAGACTCTGCCGTGTGGGCATGTTACATTTGGTAGCCTGCCAGTTTGACCAAATTAGGAATGAGATGATAAGATGTCGCGCGGCCGCGATATATATATATTGGTTTTTGGGTCACACCTGCCAATGCACAAGAGCTACTCCTGGCTCATTCACTCAGGAATTACTCCTGGCGGTGCTCAGGGGACCATATTGGATGCTGGGAATTGAACCCAGGTTGGTCGCGTGCAAGGCAAACACCCTACCTGCTGTGCTATTGCTCCAGCCCCTCAACTATAATTTTTTGCCTCTCTGGGCTATATTCTCAGGAGTGGTATTGCTGGGTCAAATGGGAGCTCAATTTCTAAATTTTTGAGAATCGTCCATACTGTTTTCAAAAAGGGCTGAAGCAGTCAGCATTCCCACCAGCAGTGAAGGAGAGTCCCTTTCTCCCCACGTCCGCGCCAACACCGGTTGCTTTGTTGTTTTGGATGTGGGCCAGTCTCTGTGGTGTGAAATGATTGAAATGAAATCTCATTGTTGTTTTGTTGCATCTCCTGGATGATTAATGATGTGGAGCATTTTCTCATATGCCTTTTAGCCATTCGGATTTCTTCTTTGAGAAAGTTTCTGTTCATTTTGTTGCCCCATTTTTTGATGGGGTTGGATGTTTTTTTCTTGTGGAGTTTAACCAGTACTTTGTATATCCTTGATATCAACCCCTTGTGGGATGTGTATTCGGCAAATATTCTTTCCCATTCTGTAGACTGTCTTTTACTTTGTCACTGTTTCTTTTGAGGTGCAGAAACTTCTTAGTTTAAGGTAGTCCCATTTGTCTATCTCTGTTTTCACTTGCTTGGCCAGTGCTGTGAAACCATTTGAAGATACCATTGCTTCAATGTCATGGAGGGTTTTGTCAACTTTGTCTTCAATGTACCTTATGGATTCCGGTCTGATGTTGAGGTCTTTAATCCATCTTGATCTTACTTTTGTACATGGTGTTAGGCAGAGATCTGAGCCCACTTTTTGCATGTAGCCATCCAGTTTTGCCAGCAAAATTTGTTAAAGATGCTTTCCTTGCTCAACTTCACTTTTCCTGGCCCTTATTAAAGATTAGATGATCATATGCTTGGGGGGGTGTCAGTATATTCAACCCTCTTCCATTGGTCTGCAGCTCTGCCTTTGCTCCAGTACCATGCTTTTTTAATTATAACTGCTTTGTAGTAGAGTTTGAAGTTAGGGATATTGATTCCTCCCATTTTTTTCCCCAAGAATTGTTTTAGATATCCGTGGGGGCTTATTGTTCCATATAAATTTTAGGAGTGTTTGCTCCATTTCTTTGAAGAATGTCATGGGTATTGTAATAGAGATCGGATTGAATTTGTACAGTGCTTTGGGAAGTATTGCCATTTTGGCAATATTAATTCTCCTGATCCATGAATAGAGGATATTTTTCCATTTCCTCGTGTCCTCTTTTATTTCCTGAAGTAGCATTTTGTAGTTTTCTTTGCACAGGTCCTTTACTTCCTTAGTTAAGTACTATATTGAACAATAGTGGAGAGAGTGGGCATCCTTGTCTCATCCCTGATCTTAGAGGAAAGGCTCTCAGTGAGGATGATGCTTGCTTTAGGCTTGTGGTAGATGGCTTTAACTATATTGAGGAAAATCCACTCTATCCCCATTTTGGTGAGGGTTTTCATCATGAACGGCTGATGAATCTTGTCAAATGCTTTCTCTACATCTATTGATATGATCATATGATTTTTATCTTTTCTTTTGTTGTTATGATAGATTATGTTGATTGATTTCCAACGTTAAACTATCCTTGCATCCCCGGGATGAATCCCACTTGGTCATGGTGTATGATCTTTTTGATGAGTTGTTGAATTCTATTTGCTAGTATTTTGTTGAGAATCTTCGCATCCTTGTTCATCAGTGATATCGGCCTGTAGTTTTCTTTTCTTATGCTGTCTTTGTTTCCTTTTGGTATGAGAGAGATATGGGTTTCATAGAAACTGTTTGGGAGAGTTTCTGTTTCTTCAATTTCCTGAAAACCTTGAGAAGAACTGGCAATAAATAGATCCTCTTTAAATGTTTAGAAAATGTCGCTAATGAATCCATCTGGACCTGGGCTTTTGTTTTGGGGAAGACTTTTGATTACAGTTTCAATTTCCTTGATGTTCATAGGTCTATTCAGGTACTCTAGATCTTCTTGATTTTGGTTTGGGAGATTATAGGAATCCAGACATTTATCCACTTCTTCTAGGTTCTCTTGTTTCGTGGCATACAGACTTTCAAAGTTGTCTCTGATGATCTTTTGAATTTATTTGGTTCCTGTTCTGATATACCCATTCTTATTTCTGATTAGATTTATTAGGGTTCTCTCTCTTTCTTTGTGAGTGTTGCTAGTGGTTTATCTATCTTGTTTATTTTCTGGAAGAACCAGCTCTTGGTTTCATTGATCTTTTGGATTGTTTCTTTGGTTTTCATGTCGTTGATTTCTGCTCTACGTTTTATGATCTCTTTCCTTCTGCCTGATTTGGGCTCATTCTGTTGATCTTGTATAAGATCTTGAACTGTGAAATCAAGTTGTTTATGTGCATCCTTTCTTCTGTTCTAAAAAAATGCTTTCAGAGCTATGAATTTTCCCCTTAATACAGCGTTAGCTGTATCCCATGAGTTCTGGTAGCTCATGTCTTCATTCTCATTTGTTTCCAAGTATCCTTTTTTTTGCTTTTTGGGTCACACCTGGCCATCCACAGGGGTTACTCCTGCCTCTGCACTCAGGAGTTTCTCCTGGCAGTGCTCAGGGGACCATATGGGATGCTGGGAGTCAAAACCAGGTCGGCCGCATCCAAGTTTAACACCCTATCCGCTGTGCTATCTCTCCAGCCACTCCCAGGTATCTTTTGATTTCGTCCGTGACTTCCTTCCTTACCCACTCATTGTTCAGCATTGAGTTGTTTAATTTCCAGGTGTTTGATTTGGTTCTCCGTGACTGTGTGTGATTCATTTCTATCCTCAGCTCATCGTGGATTTAAAAGATTGTTAATACTATTTCTATCTTCCTGATTCTATTGAGGTATGTTTTGTGGCCTAGCACATGGTCTGTTTTGGAAAATGCTCCGTGTGCACTGGAGAAGAATGTGTATTCTTTCTTTTTGGGGTGTAAAGCCCTGTAGAGTTCTATAAGCCCTTTCCCTTCTATTTCTTCTTTCAAAGCCAATGTTTCCATGCTGAGTTTTGTTCTTGTTGATGTATCCAGAGGTGATAAGGCAATGTTGAAGTCTTCAACTACTATTGTGTTTCTAGCAATGTCCTCCTTAAAATCGATTAGCAGTTGTTTTAAATATTTAGCTGTTCCCTCATTAGATGCATATACATTTAAGAGTGTGATTTCTTCCTGTTGTACGTATCTCTTGATGAAGAGAAAATAGCTTTTGCTGTCCTTTCTAATCTTTTTCAGCCTGAAATTAATGTTGTCGGATACTTGTATGATCACCCCAGCTTTTTGAGGGAGCTGTTTGCTTGCAGGATTGTATTCCATCCTTTCACTTTGAGTCTGTGTTTGCTCTGACTGTTGAGATGAGTTTCTTATAGGCAGCGGAATGTTGGGTTTTGTCTCTGAATCCATTTTGCCACTCTGTTTCTTTTAATTGGCGAATTTAGACTGTTGATATTGAGAGATATTATTGTTATGGGGCTTTGTGTCATCTTTCTGTAAGGGTCTGTTGTGCTTATAAGGTTTGTCTTGTCTTATAGTAGCCCCTTTACCCCTTCTTTTAGGTTTGGTTTTGAGTCTATGAATTTCCGGAGCTGCTATTTATCTAGAAAATAGTGTACCGTTCCTTCAATTTTGAGTAAGTTTTGCCAGATAGAGTATTCCTGGTGACGCATTTAAGTGAGTTTTTTCACTCTATCCCCCTATTGCCTTTGGACTTGGAGGGTTTCCTCTGATAGGTCTGCCGTGAATGTAAGGGGTGCTTCTTTGTATGCGATTTCCTTCTTTGACCTTGCTGCTTGCAGTATTGTGTCCCTATTGGCAGCATTCATCATTCTAACTATGATATGTCTTGTAGTGTTTTTGTTAAGGTCTCTTTTAGCTGGCACCCTTTGGGCTCCTTGAACCTGAATGGCTGCATTGTCGAGTTCTGGGAATTTTTCAGCAATGATTCGTTTAACCGTGGATTTTTCATTGGGATTGTTGCCCTGAGCTTCTGGTATTCCAATAATTCTAATGTAGTTCCTCTTGGAATTGTCTCCTAGGACTCTGATTCACTCTAGAGCTATTTTGAGGTCCCTTGCCATTGTTTGTTGTTGCCTGTTGGCTTGGTGCAGCTGATCTTCCAGCTCACTGATTCTGTCCTCAGAATCAGTAGGTTATTCTACTATTGAGGGAACAGACTGAGTTTTTTATTTAATCTACAGAATCTCTAATTCGTGACATTTCTGTGCGTAGCTTTCCAATTTCTACTCTCATTTATTCCTGTATTTTCTCAAGTCTTTCTTTCATGTCCTCCTTTAATTTACTGGATATCTGTCTGACTGTTTCATTGAGTTCTTTGAACATCTTCATGACTTCATATCTGAATTCTTTGTCAGAGAGGTCCCTTCGGTGTGTCGCACCTACAGAGGCTTCTGGACTCTTTTCATCGTCCTCCGCATGTGGTGGGAATTTGCGTTGTTTCTTCATGTTGGTGTGTAGGTATGGGTACTAGGTTTCTTGGTATGTCTAAAGTACCTGCAGCTGCTTAAGGGGCCGCCTGCCTAAAATCAGGCCACGCCCATTTCTAACAACGGCACGCCCACTTCAGAAGAGGCGATGCCCCCACCGGAACCGGTTGTGGGGGGGGAGTAAAGGAGTAAAGACTGGGTGGAGAAGAAGACCAGGACAGCTTGGAGGGTGAAGAGGAAGAGCAGAAAAACAAAGTTTTAAGGTCCTGCTATTTGACTATTGAAATCTTCTTCCCTCTTATTTTGCACATGATTTCTGTTTGTTTCTTGTGCTTCGAATTTGCCTTTTTCTTTCAGTATTTTTATTCATAATCTACAGTGCTCAGGTCTTAATTCCTGACAGTTCATATTAAGGTCCTTAGTAAATGCCCTGGCTATTTGAATTATTTTGCTGTACAACCGACTATTTGTGCGGTTTTCTAATATATTCTTGCACGACAGGAGCAAGTGTTGGCTGAGGCTCACGCAGATGTGCCGTTTTAGGATTAGAGTGAATCAGGACCCATAAGGGCTCAGGTCCAGTGGTAAAGAGCAGGGCTGTGTCTCTGACCCAACTGTGCCCAGAAGTGATCTTGGTTCCTGGGACAGAGTGCCCAGGCTCAGGTTCTGTCCACCCTGCAAGAGAGTGGCTGAACATTTGTCCACTCTATATCCCTGTGTCTTTTCCAGTGGAAAAGACACATTCCAGGCTATAGTTCTCAAGGGGTAGCACTTTTGCGAGCCTGCAGGGGGCGGGCGCTGGTTTTCAGGAGCCCTTGGGCTCAGAGTCAGCCCCTAGCTGGGCCTGTAGGGACTTTCCTGTGGTATCTAGGGAGGAATTTTAGAGTCAGATAAGGCTGTCGTTTCCACCCCTGCAGCCTGGGCCCTAGCTCCTATCCTGAAGTTCAGCACAGATGCCAGCAAAATTTGCATCCCCAGCGGAGACAGGAGCTTCTGCCACTGTCTCCTTGAGGTGGAATTTTGAGCCTCTACCCAAGGGTTTGGCTGGTCCGAGCTCAGGGGTGGGAGGAGGTGCTCCTCTCTGGTGCTCACTATTCTGACTTCTCCAGGTCTTTGCACGGAGTCTCCTGCTGCTCCTCAGAACAACAGTGGTGGGAGAAGATGGTGACACGGTCTCTGATAGACCGTCCCCAGGTAGGAGTCGAGGGACAGAATGACATGAGATAGTGCCAGGAGTGCCCGGGCTTCCTGGGCCATCTGTTTGGGGTTGTTTCTTTTTTTTTTCTTTTTGTGTCACACCCGGCGATGCACAGGGCTTACTCCTGGCTCTGCACTCAGGAATCACTCCTGGTGGTGCTCAGGGGACCATATGGGATGCTGGGAATTGAACCCGGGTCGGTCGCGTGCAAGGCAGAAGCCCTACCCGCTGTGCTATTGCTCCAGCCCCCAGGGCTATCTGTTCTGAGTTTCTTTTGGACGGATTCCAGGATGAGACTTCCGATCAGACCATCACATTCTGCTCTTCGAAGCTGCTATTGTGTATGTTTGTTTTGTTTTATTTGGCTTTGGGGCCGACCCAGTGGTGCATGAGGAGTACTGGAAGCTCAGTGCTCAATGATCATCCCTTACAGGTCTAGGTGACCAATGGGATGCTGGAGGTCGAAGGGTTTCATTTTAGGTTTTATGTTTTATTTGGGGTAGCACAGCAAAGGATTCTCACAATCATTCCATGTGCTGCACTCTGGCATTGCCAGACATGTCGATTTCTGGGCATGCACTTATCTGAAGGAGAAAGAGCCAAGGATCTCTGAGGCTAGTAGAGATGTTGGGGTCAAGAAACTTCTAACTTCTTTGAGAGGAATTTGGGGCGGCCCTGAGCAGTGAGTTCCTACAGGCACACATGTCCGTACACAGCTATGGCTAGTTGTCTATATGGACTGTCGAGTTCTCAGTCCTAGTGTTCATGAGCTGTGGGGTTACAGCAGTGGGCAGGCAGTGGTTTCTGCTGCACCCAGGGATGGTCTTTAGGATCGTACAAGTCTGTGTTCAGCTGATCCTCTCTACAGTGATCACTGGACCAGTGGTGCTCGAATTGGACCTGGGGTTACCAGGAAAGGCAGATACATCCAAGAGCCTTCTGTATAATGTCCTCCCACTTTAGCAGATCCAGCTGCCTTATGTGATTTCTGGGGCCCGTCAGCCATGCGTGGAGGTTGGTTCATTCAGAGGGGAGAGGCCCAGCGACAATATAGACCCTGGGTCCTGGCCTCACAGTAGTGGGAATGAGGCTAAGATAGACTCTGACTCCCACCCTCTCCGTGTGCTGACTCAGGACGCAGTGACCTTCCATGACTTGACTGTGAACTTCACCCCGGAGGAATGGTCATGCCTGGCGGCCTCTCAGCAGAAGCTCTACAGGGACGTGATGTTGGAGATCTACCAGCATCTTCAGGCTGTCGGTGAGAGCAGTGTGGGGCCAACCGTGTCTGGACAGACCCACTTGGGCTTCCTGGGGTTGGGCCGTGGCTGTGTGTACAAAAGTAGCTGTCATTGTGATGAGCTGGGATGTTGGACAGCCGTGTGGTAGCTGTTCCCTCCCTGTTTTTTTTTTAGGGTTCACCTGTGGATAATCAGGGCTTACTCTCAGCTCTGTCCTCAGGAATCACTCTGGTGGAGTAGCAGGACCCTGTGGGGTGATTCAGATCAACCTGTTTCTACTGTGTCCATGGGAAAATCCCTATCTGCCCAATTATCGCTCAGGTCCCTTTAAATAGTTGCAGCCATTGGTGAATCAATTTACCTTGTGTACTACATGAACTTTTTTGTGTTTAATTGATTTTGCTGTTGCCTTTGTTTGCAGGTACAGTCCACAGGTCTCCTGGCTCTGTGCTAAAGGATGACTCCTAAGAGTGCTCAGGAACCGGGGTAACGTGGACTGAAACCTCTTGGCAACTTAAAACATTGGTACCTCACCCCCAGTACTATTCAACCAGGCTCTCAAGTCAGAGGGTTTTTTTCTTTTTCTTTTTTTTTCCTTATGGATAGGGATTATTCCTGCCTTTGTATTCAGGATCCAAATCTGGCATTGTTCCAAGACCATATGGGCTGCCTGGGATCAAACCCACATGTGTGTGCAATGCTTCTGTCCTATGTGCTGTACTATCTCTCCTGCCACCGGGGCTTTAATATTTCGTCTCTCAACTCATAATTGCTGCCCTATTTCAGTGCTTGGATTTACTTCTAATGGTTTTTGTGAGACTTCAGCAGGACTCAGGGTTTCCTCCTGGACTCTGCACTCAGAGATCACTCCTGGATGGCATGAGGGATCTTAGGGGATGTCAGGTATCGCAACTGGGTTGGCTTTGAGAAACTCCTGCTGTGCTCTCTTTCTTGAAACATTTTTCAGCTTAAAAATAAGGGTCTCTTGCCACCTTTGGCCATTTCCAGATTTATTAAGCACTTAGTATTACTGAAATCCGTGATGAGTTCATGAGGGGCTCAGGAAACTCCATGTGGTGCTGGTCCAAGAGAGACAGTACAGGGAGGAAAGTGATTGTCTTGCAAGGAGCGCACGTGAGTTCAATCCCTGATCCCCAAGCACCATCAGCGGTGATTTCTGAATACAGAGTTAGGAGACACCCTAAGCATTGGCAGGTGAGGCCCGAAACAAGACAAAAACCAACAACATATTGTGCTGATCAACCTCTTGTTGGCCATACACAAGGCCAGGTCTAGAGTATTGTGGTATATTCAGGGTTCACCTATTTCACTCTTAAATTGAAACCTGGGTCTTACCTCTCGAATAACTACAAATATGTGGCATTTTGGAAATGGACATTCTGCTGATGCCTTTCAGATATTTGCCCAATTATATCAGGAAAACACGGGGATTTACCTGTCACCTTTTCCTTGTATCTTATCCATGCCTCTGCCTCTGTCAAGACAGGGCACTCTGGGATGAAGCCTGCGGTCATTTCCTGGCTGGAAGGAGGAGCCCTGAGGTCGGGGAGGAGAGGTGTGTGTGTGCAGGGGAATGTTTGAGGAACTTTGCTAGCTCAGGCCCTGTGCAGTGTATGGGTGACCTGAGCATGTATGAAACACACTACTGAGTCCGGTGGACTCCTGGATCCATGGGTCTGTGACACACTCATGAGGCTCTTCACTCCCCTGGACTCTCTGTCACAGAATGATCCTGTAATTTGCGTCCATGTCTTTGTTGTTATTTTTGCTCTCTGTCAGTCAATGAGATTCACCGTTCCTGATTCACCCCCTCCCCTATCTATGACTTACCTGATTGGATTCACAACCACGGTATCACTATACCTGTAAAAATATTTTTAGACCTTTTTGTTTAAATCCGAATAAGTGAGCACATAACAGAGCTAGTTTGGATCTGAACTATAGTACATGGAGGAGTGCCTTGCATTGCCTGAAGGTGACCTGTTCAATAACCAGCATCACATATGGTTCCTGAACGTTACCAGGTCTGCTCAAAAACAAAAACAAAACCTAGTGTAGTTTTGCCAAGATCCTCACAATTTTCCACTAACCGGATATTTTCCTTAGTGTGGGACTCTTTGGACTTTGAGAACTACAGAGATGTACTCTAAATTCGTGGCATCATTTTCCAACTTATTTTTTCTGACAAGTTCTTGAATTGCATATTGTGTTAAGTTCCAGAACTGAAACCGCGGCTTCAGGATTTGGCATTACAGCACTTTGATTTGGGAATGAGGTCAGCAAGTACGACTGCGTTGGTAAGATTCGCTAATTCAGAATAAATATTATTATGCCAGCGGGATAGCTCAGTGGACCAAGTATGTAATTGTTAAGGTGGAGGGCTCGACGTGGCAGGGAGGAATTCCAAAGCCTGATGCTTGGAGTAGAGGACCGTTAGCTTCACTAGGTACTGAAATCAACCATGTATAAAAATACTGTGAGTTTTCATTTGCTTGACATTGGTAGTTGTTTACAATGCTAATTTGTGGGTCCTAGAGATAGTGCAGTGAAAGATATACTTGCTTTGCACAGGGATGGATATTCCATGCCCAGCAGTCCTTATGGTCTCCATCAACCCACAGAACTGATACTAGACACTGCATGGTGTGCCCCTCCATCCACACAACCCCCAATAAATAGAAATTACAAAACAGAAAAAAACAAAAAATTCTTTGATCCTGAAAGCCATCACTTATGGCCGCTTTGTCTGTCTCAGCTGTGTGACGATGCAACGTTGCCGTCACTCCTGCATCACAGGTTCTGCAATGAGCATTAATCAAACCCACATGTGATGTATTTCATTTTGTCTTTAAAAGGGTGTGTCAGTTTTCTATAGGAGGAATTATTTCCAGTTTGCTCCTTTATTAAGTTGGAGGGAGCGGGAATTCACAGAATTTACTGACTCTGTGTCCATCAATTTTGTGTGCCCAACTTACAATAACGTGAAGTTATTCTATAATAAGAATTCATATGTCGGTAATCCATATGTCAAAATCTCAAGGCCGAACTAGGCTGCCACAATGAAGGAAGACAAAAATGATCGTCTGTACTTTCAATGCACGTACGCTAGCATCAGATACATCCATCGAGGACCTGATGGTACAAGCGCGGATAATCAAGTACAACATCATTGGTCTGACTGAGACAAGAAGGCACGAATCTCACCATGCCGTTTTCGACACTGGAGAAGAATTGTTCCTCGGAACATGCAATAAAAGAGGTGTCGGAGGCGTCGGTGTCCTTGTCAACACAAACTTTGCCAAGAGCATTGATTCATTCGAATGCCTAACAACCCGAATCGGACGTTTACATGTGAATAGATGTGGCTCACTGCCTGCAGTTTCTATCTTCGTTGTCTATGCACCAACATCTCATTATGATGAAAGAGAAATCGAAAAATTCTACATGGAGCTGGAGAAGTTCTAAAAAGAAGACCACACCTTCTACAAGATCATCGTGGGTGATTTTAATGCCAAGATAGAACCGAGAAGATCAGCTGAAGAACTTCACATCGGGACCAATGGCCTAGAATGGAACGAACAGGGTGAGAGACTGTCTGAGTTCATCATGTCGACCAAGACCATCCATGGTAACTCGCAGTTCCAGAAGGCAGAATCTAAACGTTGGACATGGGAGTCTCCTGGTGGACGATTCCACAATGAAATAGACCACATCATATTCAATCGAAGGTTTTGCATGAACGTTGTCACTATTGTCCCAAAATTTTGAACAGGATCGGACCACCGTGTCCTTCATGCAAAATTCTACTTAACAGAGTGGGGAGAAAGGGCTGCAAAGTTCAAAAAGAGAACTTCCAGAACAACCACCAACTGGGAACTCTTTGGCACTATTGCGGCAACATGGGAAGATGCCATTGTTGACAACATTGACGAGGAATACGATCCACTGGTTCAGCACCTACATGAATGTGCGAGGAACGCCAAGAGAGAGATAGCCACAAAAAAACGCCTGTCTTCGAAAACTCTTGAGCTAATTCGCCAGCGTGGTTTGGCGCATGCCTCAGGCAACCGCAAGCTAATGTCCGAGCTCGCAAAACAGTGCAGAGATGCGATCAAGGAAGACCTCAAAGAGAGAAGAGCAGAAGTACTGGTAGATGCGGCAGAAGCTGGGAAAAGTATTTGTTATGCCCTCCTGTCCTTCACCAACTACAAGACCAAGATGACTGCCCTACGACGTCCTGATGGATCCATCACAACTTCCAGAATGGCAATGGAGAAGATTATCCATGAATTCTACTCAAATCTCTTCGATAGCCGTGTCCACTTGCCGACATACCAAATTCCACAGGATGGATGTCATTCCCAACGTTCTCCCTTCCGAAATCCGACACACCATTTCGTCAGTAAAGAAACAAACAGCACCCGGCCCAGACAAGATCAGACCTAAACACCTGAAGAACCTGCCATCAGTACTCATCAATACACTGGCTCGGCTCTTTACTCGCTACCTGTCTGAATGCAAGGTTCCGTCCCAATGGAAAACCAGCAGGACCGTACTACTGATCAAGAAGGGAGACATCCATGACATTGGCAACTATCGCCCTATCTGCCTATTGTCTGTCATCTACAAGTTGTTCACTCGAGTCATCCTAACTAGGATTGAGAGAACACTAGATGAAGGCCAACCATGCGAGCAAGCCGGGTTCCGCAAAGGATTCAGCACCATCGACCATACCACACAATAACCAAACTCATTGAGGTTTCTCGGGAGTTCAAGATGCCACTCTGTTTAACGTTCAATGATTTAAAGAAGGCCTTTGATTCTGTTGAGACGGAAGCGGTCATTGAAGCCCTAGCCAATCAGGGCATTCAAGCCCAATACATCAGGATCCTCCGTGAGCTGTATTGCGGATTCACTACCAGGATCTCACCATTCTACAAAGAAATGATCGTTGATGTCAAGAGAGTGGGGTCCGGCAGGGTGATATAATTTCACCAAAACTCTTCAGTGCCAACCTCGAGAACATCATGCGACGACTGGAATGGGACGGAATGGGAGTGAAGATAGATGGTCGGCAATTAAACCACCTCCGCTTTGCTGATGTCATTGTTTTAATAACACCAAACATCAGCCAAGCGGCACAAATGCTGGCCGACTTTGACCGTGAGTGTGGAAATGTAGGACTACAGCTGAATCTTACGAAGACAGTGTTCATGAGAAACAGCTTCGTTCCTGATGCCCCATTCACTCTCAATGGAACGACCATCTCCGAATGCAACAACTATGTGTATCTAGGTCGAGAAGTCAACATGACAAATGACCTGGCACCCGAGCTGCGCAGGAGGAAGAGACCAGCTTGGAACGCCTTCAAGAACGTCGAAGAAATAGCTAAGAGGACAAAGAACCTCTGACTCCGGGCACATCTCTTTGGTTCCACTGTTCTTCCTGCATTAACATATGCCTCAGAGACCTGGACCCTACGCAAACAAGATGAGAACGCTATTCAGGTCTCCCAAAGAAGAATAGAAAGAGCTATGCTTGGAATATCACGTTTCACTCAAATGAGAGAAAGAATCCAGAGTTCTGACATCCGTCGACGATCAAGAATCAGGGACGCTGTCTCGTTTGTCAAGGTGTCAAAAATCAGATGGGCTGGTCACGTAATGAGATTTAAAGACGACCGCTGGACTAGAGCTGTTACTGACTGGATTCCACGGGATGTCAAAAGACTGTGTGGCCGCCAACCTACCAGATTGTCAGACTTCTCGTGAAGGTCATGAATGATCGGTTTGAGGCTCTTCATGTTCCCTGAGCGAACAGATGCCATTGGGCTACAGTAGCACGCGACAGGGACAAATGGAGACGTTACTGGCGCCCACTCGAGCAAATCGACGACTAACGGGAAGTTAAGTGATTAAGTGATGTCGGTAATTGCATTTGTATTGTGCATATGTGAGATAATACATGTGAAAGACTCAAGTTTTTGACATGAGACTCGGAGAATAAGTGTTAATTGGCATCCTTCTCTGCTGTTCTACAGAGAATCAGCCAGCCTGAGAGGAATGTCTCTGATCCTGCGCTCTGTGACAATGTTTTGAGTGAGCAGACCTGCCCTTCGTGCCTTGGGGACACCGAAACAGGCGGGATGTCTTCTGAGAGTGATCAGAATGGCGAGAGCGACCTCACTCTGAAGAAGCCCTCACCAGGAAAAAATTTCTTGGTGTGTGTTGTTTTCAGTTCACGGGCAGAAAACCCCCCAGTGGGGCAGCGTCTAGGGAGAGCAGCACTGTTTATAGGGGGACCCTCACAGCGACGTACCCTCAACCAAAGTCACCATCAGCAGAACACATCTAAGTGTAAGGAATGTGGGGGATCCTCTCCATGTTCTCAGCACCATGGTAAAGGCCCTCCCATTGATCGTCGATTTGCTCGAGCGGGCCCAGTAATGTCTCCATTGGAGACTTTGTTGTTACTGTGTCTGGCATATCGAATACTCTTGGTAGCTTGCCGGGCTCTCTGAGAGGGGCGGAGGAATCGAACTCGGGTCGGCCATGTTGGCCGCTTGTAAGGCGAACGCCCTACCTGCTGTGCTATCGCTCCAGCCCGTGGTATTCCCTTAGAAAATCACAGTGGACAGAATCCCCGGAAAAGTTGGCACCAACGACAAAGTGTGAGTCAAGGTTTACTCCATCGTGTCCATATGAATATAAATGCAGGAGCAAAACCTTATGCATGTGAACAATGTGGGAAGAACTTCATTAAACCATCGTATCTTTTTATGCATAGGAGAATTCATCCAGGAGAGAAACCACATAAATGCCAGACTTGTGGGAAGGCCTTTATTCAGACCTCACATCTTAATAGACATATGAAAACTCATAGTGGAGAGAAGCCTTATATATGTCAGGAGTGTGGCAAGGCCTTTACTCAATCCTCAAGCCTCAGTAGACATGCAAGTATACACACTGGAGAGAAACCGTATAGATGTAAAGAATGTGGAAAGGCCTTTTCTGGGGCTGCAAGACTTAGTGTACATAGGAGAGTTCACACTGGAGAGAAACCATATATATGTAAAGAATGTGGAAAGGCCTTTGCTGGAGCCTCAGGTCTTATTGTACATAGGAGAATTCACACTGGAGAGAAACCATATGTATGTAAGGAATGTGGAAAGGTTTTTGCTGGAGCCTCGAGACTTACTGCACGTAGGAAAAGTCACACTGGGGAGAAACCATATATTGTAAGGAATGTGGGAAGGCCTTTACTAGATCCTCAAAACTTAGTGTACATAGGAGAATTCACACAGGATAGAACCTGTATATATGTACGAAATGTGGAAAGGCCGTTTCTGGATGCTCAAGACATACTATACATAGGAAAATTCACACTGGCGGGAAACTGTATATGTAAGAAATGTGTGAAGGCCTTTCCAGTGGCCTCAATACTTAATGTACATAGGAGAATTCACACTGGAGAGCAACCTTATATATATAAGGAATATGGAAAGGCCTTTGCTGGAGCCTCAAGACTTAGTGTATATAGGAACATTCACACTGGAAAAAAGCCTTATATACGTGATAAATGTGGGAAGCCCTACCATTCTGAATACCTTGCTCAGCACAGTAAAATTCAGTGGAGGGAAATCTTATCAGTGTCAGACATGTGGGAAGGCCATCACTTGGTGCTATTCTCTTAGTCAGTATATCAGAATTCATATTGGAGAGAAACCGCATATATGTCAGGAATGTGGGAATGGCTTCATATTATCCTCACACATTAGTCAACATAGAAAAATTCATACTGGATGATTTGATCCCTTAATAATAGTCTCTAAGGTCAGAACAGAACAGCTCAGTAAAGCGAGTTTCCTTTGGACAAGATGGTCAAGGGTGCTACAAAAGTAAGGTTACGAAGTAAGCCTGCCTGCTTGTGACGGCCTTCTCATGTCAGTGAAAGGTACCTGCTAATTTTCACCCAGGCTGTAGCTATGTCAGTAAAGTAGTGCTGAGCTTGCTTTTTTTAATTAAACTTGTAAATAATGGGTCTTGGTGATGAAAATTAGGAGAAAGTTGACTGAATAAACAGGTATAAAATCACCCCCTGCTCAGAGCTGTCATGGCTAACCACTGTGTTATTGTTTGCTCTGCTTCTGGCTTGGCCAAGAGGTGCTGGTTAGTAGTAATTATGGCAGAAATCACCCAAGATGCTGATTTGAATCCTTTGAAAGTGGAAATAAGGCAAAGTTTCATTCTTCAGTCCTTTCTGTGTTAGGATTTGGGATGCTTGAGCACCCTGTGCCTCTGGTTTGGGAAATTCAGCGTGGATCATGCCAGCTTGTAGGGAACTTTCACCCGTGTTTTATTTCACTTGTTCTGGATAACCAGGCTTTAGGGGATGTGGTGCTTTTGATGGATGCTTGGGGGCTGTTCAGTGGCGCAGGTATATTGGGTGAGGGTGCGTTATCCTGAAAGCCCTTGCAGCCACAATCACATCCAGGTCCAAGATGGTACTGGTGGGTGGGCACATGGACTTTGGGCCTTGGTTTGAGGGACCTGCAGAAAGTGGAGGTCCTAGCCATCTCATACCTCCCTACTCAGGACAGCGTGTGGCCCTGTTTGGAGTCTTTGGACTGGATATAACACTAATCAAAATTCCAGATATGTCGCTGTCATTTTTATTGGCTCCCATGCTGGGATGGGGCCTTCCGGGTGTGTCTTTACAAGTGAGAGGTATTTGCCTCTGAAATTTGCTCTTTGGATTATATATATATATATATATATATATATATATATATATATTGCTTTTTCGGTCACACCCAGCGATGCACAGGGGTTACCCCTGGCTTATACACTCAGGAATTACTCCTGGAAGTGCTCAGGGGACATATCGTTGCTGGAAATCAAACCCGATTTGGTCGCGTGGAAGGAAAATGTCCTGTCCTCTCTGCTGTCACTCCAGCCCCTCTTTGGATTAACTTTAGTAGCTCTTTATATTCCGTGGAGTTGGAAGGGAAGAAAAGACATTCTTCGATGTTCAAGGCTTACTTCTGGCTCTGCAGCTCGGGAATTATTCTGGGGTGCTGCCAGGCTTCTATGGGATGGGAAGGTTTTACCTGGATCAGCAAGGCAAACATCCTACTCAATTTACGGTGAGTCTAACTCCAATATTGTTTTTTTTCCATATCAAGAATTTCTACTTCCTGGCGGTGTGGTGCCCCCAGCAGGTCAATCTGTGGCTGTGAAGCGAGTGTATCAGCAGACTGATGGCACCCTCAGACTTCCCGATACCCCAAAATTGCTGCTCTGCCTTTGGCCAGACTCCAAAAACTTGGGGCAAAGTTTACCAGGAAAGTAAACACTCAAAAGTTAGGTATGTGTGAGACACACCAAGAAACAATTTCTTGCTCAGCTATATATATGGAGGTAAGGCTTCTCTGGTTCCTGATCAAACTGCTTAAAGGACATTATCTCATAGACTCAGAGATAAATCTTGGAACCCAGCAGCCTTTGCATAGATGCACCCAGTCCCCACAATGGGCTACCAGTGTCAGACAATGGCAAGGGGGAAAGGGTGTGTCCCTCTGCCTGCTCCCCCTTTGACTTGACGGCTGCCATCTGCCATTGGACATCTGCCATTGGACAGTCAGGTTCGGGCCTGCTGTGACGAAACTCGCAGGGCCTCATGAGATGGGGGTGACATGGCTCTTTCCTCCCTGCCCCAATGAGACCCTGTGTCACTGCCCACCAATGGACTCTCTTGCTTGGGATCAAGCTACTTAACGGCCATGATCCCAGAGACTCAAAGCAAATTTCAGAGCCCAGCGACTTTTAGCAGAAATGCATCTGTTCCCCATAGTAGGTTACCGGTGCTGGGCCACCCCAGGTGGAAATAGGTTTCGTGCCGTGGCCTGTTACCCCTGGTGGCTCGGTGAATGCTATCTCCAATGGCCTCTGGACGGTTAGGTTTGGTCCCGCAGTGATGAGACATGCAGTACCTAAGGTGATGGTGGTGGAGCCGGTCCTTTTCTCCCCACCCCAAAGAGCCCCCGAGTTGCCTGGTGCCCATGAATGGCCTCTGTGGCTCATGATCAAGCTTCTTAATGGCCATGATCCCAGAGATTCAGAAACAAACCTAGAAACCCAGCAGCTTTTGGCCGAAATGCGTTGGGACCACGCAGTAGGTTACTGTCGCCAGATCACACAGGGAGAAAGGATGCTGTGCCTCCGCCTGCTCCCCTTGGCGGATCCATGGCCACCATCCTCAGAGGACATTGGAAAGTCAGGTTTGGGCCCACAGTGACAAGATACAATGGGCATCAAAGTATGGGTGTGGAGGTGACCCTTTCCTCCAGCCCCGAGACCCTAAGTTGCACCCACGAACCGCCTCTCTTCT
This sequence comes from Sorex fumeus, assembly GCF_029834395.1. Classification (NCBI taxonomy): domain Eukaryota; kingdom Metazoa; phylum Chordata; class Mammalia; order Eulipotyphla; family Soricidae; genus Sorex; species Sorex fumeus. The sequence continues at coordinate 3,741,718 of NW_026606191.1, forward strand.
GATAAAGCTGCTTAATGGCCATGATTCCATAGACTCAGGAACAACTATCAGAACCCAGCAGATTTTGGCAGAAATCCCTCCATATTGTTAAATTTTCAAAATTAAAAAATCATATGTTATTTATAACCTGCAATAGAAAATAAATTGTCTATTGTTGCCTTTATGGCAGATCTCAGTGCTTGGGTAAAATCCCAAATAGTAATGGTGGGTCTAGTGTCAAAATATTGAATGTGATCAAAGTAGAGAGAGAGAGTAATGTGGAAATCATCTGCCCCACAGGTAGGTGGAGGATGTGGAATGGGGGGTATACTGGGGTTTTTGGTGGTAAAAAAAACGGGCTCACTGAAGGGATGGGTGTTTCATTGTATGACCGAGATTTAATCCCGAAAGTTTTGTAACTGCTCTCACGGTGATTCAATAAATAAAATTATGAAAAAAGGGTGAAAAAGTAAGGTGTAGTTCATGCCCATTTCAATCAGCCTAATTAATGGCTGAATAAACAGCAATACTCCTAGGGGGAAAAGAATTTCTATTTCCACATGCCCAGTTGCAAAGAGTCCCTTTCTCTTCATCACTCCCTGACCACGATATCAGGGATACTGGTTCTTGGGGTGGCTACATCGGTAAACTTGTTTTTTTATGTTTTTTCTGAAAGGAAGATATGTGAGTATGGGGAAGCATCCTCCACCCAGATCCTCCATATTCCAGTAGGCAGGGGTCACACCCACAAACTGGCTCCCTGGTGCCGTGTAATGTGTAATCCCATCAACGGCCAAGACCCAGAAATTATAAAACCCAGATCCTGGAAGAGAACAGCGCAGAGTCTCCTGCCCCCATGCCTGGCTGTCCTCGCCGGGGCCCCTTGTAGTGGAGTGGGTTGAGTTTCCCTTCCCCCCCGACCAGGGCTCTGGCAGCCGAAGACCTCCAGAACCAGCCACCACCATGGTGAGACCACTCTCCGCACACCCGAAGGTACCGGCAGAGGAACAAAGGCATGTGGGGTCCAGGGCTGAGATCTCCAAGCCTGCTCAGATCGGGGCTGAGCATCCTCCACCCAGATCCTCCATATTCCAATAGGCAGGGGTCACACCCACCAACTGGCCCCCTGGCGCTGTGTAATCCCATCAACAGCCAAGACTCAGAGACTACAAAACCCAGATCCCAGAAGCGAATGCGGCTGAGCGACATTATTATTTCATGCTTCCTTTGGACAAACTGGCAGGCTACCAAATGTAACTTGCCCACATGGCAGAGTCTGGCAAGCTCCCCGTGGCGTACCCAATATGCCAAATACCAGTAACAATGATGGGTCTCATTCTCCTAACCCTGAAATAGCCTTGAATCTCAGGGCTAGGATGAAGAAAATGTCACTGGGGCCTGCTCGAGGTAATCGACGAACAAAAGGATGGTCGTGATCATGATCGGGGAAGGGGAACTTTGCTCAGGGGTCACTCCTAGTGTGCTGAGAAGAAATTCATTTTAGAATTGGCCAGAGCCATAGTACAGCGAGTACAGTGCTTGCCTTGCATGTGGTCAACCTAAGGGTACTCCAGTCCACAGCATCTTTGAGTTGCTCACTGGAAATTGAGTGTCTCCTTCTCATCCCTAGAACAGGTTATGTGGGAGTGTGGCATGAGGGACGAATGTCTATTGGTTCAGTCCAACCCAGTGTTGCTTTCTTTTGGTTCTACTGGGTCTGTGCTTAGGTATTACTCTGTCTGGTGCTCACAGGAGCAGTGTTCATTGGCTTTGTCCCTGGGGTGGCTGTGTGCAAGTCCATCAACTTTCAGTATAGTGCCATTGTAAGAGATCTGGCTTCCATACTGTGATTACTGGGGCCCATCACCCTAAAGTGTTGGTGGAGGCCAGTTTCTTCCTTCTGAAGTGGGGAGACGGGAGAGGCCCTGAGCTCCTCTACGGTGTTGCAGTATATCATCCTTTGGCCCTATTGTGTGGAGTGGGATGGCCTCCTCCCCTTGTGTGTGCTGGTTCAAGATGCAGTTACCTATGTCAACATGGCAGAGAGTTTTATCTCCACACTGTCACGGCTCACCATTGTGTCATTATTTGCTCTTACTCTGGCTTGGCCCAGAGGCCCTGGTTTGCGGGAATTATGGCAGAAATCAACCACAATGCTGCAGTGAATCTTTATGAAAGTGGATACGTTCATTCTTCAGAACTTCCTGTGTTATGTTTAGGGGAGCCGTGCCCCACAGGGCGTGGGCGTTACTGCTAGCTCTGAGCTCAGGGATCCATACCAGGTCAGGCACAGGTATCCTTACAGGGGCTCGGAATCGCGTTCAGCCATGTACAAGCAAGGAATTGATCTGCTGTATCATTTCTACATACCTTTTATCCATATTTTTGTTAAATGTACATATGCACTAAACATTAATATTCACAAAAAGTGAGTGACCCTGGCCAGGCTCTTTATAGGGTGAATTGGAGAATGTTGAAATGGGCTTTATTTGGTGCTCCCTTCTTTATCTGAGCTGCCTTTACCCCTAGCATGTGTAGCTGGCCTCCAAGCCATGGAATAAACCTCCTGGTACTTATATCGGCTGTTCTTGGGTGTTAGTCTCCTATTTTGTTACTTTATGTTTCCCAGATGAATGCAATCTTTCTATATCTGTCCCTTTCTTTCTGACTCATTTCGCTTAGCATGATACTTGCCATGCAGTACCACTTGTATGTAAATTTCATGACTTCATATTTTCTTAGAGCTACATGGTACTCTATTGTGTAAATGTACCAAAGTTTCTTTAACCAGTCATCTCTTCTCGGACACTCAGGTTTTTTTTCCAGATTCTACCTATTTTAAACAGTGCTTCAATGAACAAACAAGTGCAGATGTCACTTCGACTATACTTTTTTGCCTCTCTGGGATATATTCCCAGGAGTGTTATTGCTGGGCCATGGTCTGAAAAGATTGTTGATACTATTTCTATCTTCCCGATTCTATTGAAGTATGTTTTGTGTCCTAGCACATAGTCTGTTTTGGAAAATGTTCTGTGCACACTGGAGAAGAATGTATATTCTTTCTTTTTGGGTTGTAAGTCCTGTGTCGGTCTATAAGCCCTTTCTCTTCTATTTCTTCTTTCAAAGCCAATGTTTCTTTGCTGAGTTTTGTTTCTGTTGATCTATCCAGAGGTGATAAGGCGATGTTGAAGACTCCAGCTACTATTGTGTTGCTAGCAATGCCCTCCTTAAAATCTGTGAGCAGTTGTTTTAAATATTTAGTTGTTCTCTCATTATGTGTGTATGCATTTAAGAGTGTGATTTCTTCCTGTTGTACGTATCCCTTGATTAAGAGAAAATAGCCTTCGCTGTCCCTTCTAATCATTTTCAACCTGAAAATAGTGTTGTCGGATACTCGTATGGCCACCCCAGCTTTTTTGAGGGAGCTGTTTGCTTGCAGGATTGTTTTCCATCCTTTCACTTTGAGTCTGTGTTTGCTCTGACTGGTGAGTTGAGTTTCTTGTAGGCAGCAGAATGTTGGGTTCTGTCTCAGAATCCATTTTGCCACTCTTTGTCTCTTAATTGGTGAACTTAGAAGGTTGACATTGAGAGAGATTATTGTTATGGAGTTTTGCGTCATCTTTTTGTAGTGGTCTGTAGTGCTTGTAGGGTTTGTCTTGTCTTATGGTAGCCCCTTTGGCCCTTGTTTTAGGTCTGGTTTTGAGTCTGAAGTTCCTGAGCTGTTGTTTATCTAGAAAATAGTGTGCCGTTCCTTCGAGTTTGAGTGAGAGTTAAGCTGGATAGATTATTCTTTTTGAAGCATTCATTTCAGTGAGATTTTTCACTATACCCCACCTTTGCCTTCAGGCTTGGAGGGTTTCCTCTGATAGGTTTGCTGTGAAGCTAAGGGGTGCGCATTTGTGTGTGATTTCCTTCTTTGACCTTACTGCTTGCGGTATTGTGTCTCTATTGGCAGCATCGATCATTCTAACTACGATATGTCTTGGAGTGTTTTTGTTAGGGAATCTTTTATCCCAGATCCTCCAAATTCTAGTAGGCGGGGGTCACACCCACCAACTGGCCCCCTGGTGCCGTGTAATCCCATAAACGGCCAAGACTCAGAGACTATAAAAACCAGCTCCCTGAAGAGAAGAATGCAGTCTCCTGCCCCCGCACCTGACTGTCCTCGCTGCCAGGGCCCCTTGGGGGGGAGCGGGTTGAGCTTTCCTCCCTGCCCCGACCAGGGCTCCAGCAGCCAAAGATCTCCAGGACCAGCCACCACCATGCTGAGACCACTCTCCGCACACATGAAGGTACTGGCAGAGGGACAAAGTCACGCGGGTTCCGGGGCCGAGATCTCCAATCCTACTCGAATTTGGGCTGAGCATCCTCCACCCAGATCCTCCAAATTCCAGTAGGCGGGGGTCACACCCACCAACTGGCCCCCTGGCGCCGTGTAATCCCATCAATGGCCAAGACTCAGAAACTATAAAAACCAGCTCCCGGAACCGCATTTGCGGCTGCGTGACATCCTATTATGACATCTTATTATCTCATTCCTACTTTGGACAAACTGGCAGGCTACCGAATGTAGCCTGCCCACATGGCAGAGTCTGGCAAACGCCCCGTGGCGTCCCCAATATGCCAAATACCAGTAACAATGATGTGTCTCATTCTCCTAAAGACCCTTGAATATAATCTCAGGGCTAGGATGAAGGAGACGTTACTGGGGCCTGCTTGAAACAATCGACGATTAACAGGATGCTTTGTGATTTGTGTGATTGTGATCTTTTATCTGGTACTCTTCGGGCTCCTTGAATCTGAATGACTGCATTGTTGAGCTCTGGGAATTTTTCAGCAATGATTTGTTGAACCATGGCTTTTTCATTGGGATTGTTTCCCTGAGCTGCTGGTTCTCCAATGATTCTAATGTTGTTCCTCTTGGAATCATCTAAGACTCTGATTCGCTCTCGAGCTATTTTGAGGTCTCTTGCCATTGTTGTTGACAGTTAGCTTGGTGCAGCTGATCATCCAGCTCACTGATTCTGTCTTCTGCTGTGGTAATTCTACTGTTGAGGGCACAGACTGAGTTTTTTATTTCATGTACGGAAACTTTAATTTGTGACATTTCGGTGCCGTAGTTTTCTAATCTCTGCTCTCATTTCTTCCTGGATTTTCTCGATTGTCCGGTCCATTGTATCTTTCATGTCCTCCTTCAGTTTACTGGATATCTTTCTGACTGTTTCATTGAGTTCATTGAACATCTCTATGACTTCATATCTGAATTCTTTGTCAGAGAGTTCCCTTCGGTGAGTAGGACCTACTGAGGCTTCTGGACTCTTTCCATCGTCCTCCCCACGTGGTGAGCATTTGCGTTTTTTTCTTCATGTTGTTGTGTGGGTATGGGAACTGTGATGCTACACTAGATTTCTGGGTATGAGTAAACTACCTTCGGCTGTGTGAGCGTTGGCCCGCCTAAAATTAGGCCAGGCCCACTCCTACCAAAGCCCACTTCTGAAGAGGCCACACCCTCACGGGAATGTGGTGTGGGGGAGGTAAAGACTGGGTGGAGAAGAAGACGGGCACAGTGTTGCGGATGAAGAGGAAGAGGCAGAGGCTCAGAGCTGCTTTTGATGTAGGGTCCTAGAGGTTGCCTGGGGCTCTTATACGGAGAAAGCCAAGTCCCGAGTTCGAGTACTGGCGAATAAACTGACCTGGGTGGGGAAAAAGAATGACACAGCATTGGGGACGAAGAGGAAGAGGTTTATTTAAATTTTTTAAAAATGAAAATATGCCTTCCTTGTGGCAGATGAGATTCAATCCTAGGCTTTTCTGATGGTCCCCAGAACCTCGCGGGCTCCACCAAATCCCCATAAAAATTAAAAGTCCTCAGCAGTGGGGCTGGAGCTATAGCACAGCAGTTAGTGTGTTTTCCTTGCACCTGCCCGACCTGGCTTCAATTTTCAGTATCCCATATAGTCCCCTGAGCACCACCAGAAGTAATTCCTGAGTGCAGAACCAGGAGTAACCCCTATACATCTCTGTATACCCCAAAAGCAAAAAAAAAAATGAAAAAGGCACACGTTGATGCCCTTCTCCCTTTCTCGGCCTTCAGGTCCTAGATGACTGGGGTTACCCGGGGGCTGAGGGTTGAGGGGCCTGAAGTTCATGTGGAGACTTGGGATGCAGGGTGCAGGCACAGTGGGGTGCATGAGATGAGGCTGCAGCTGGACATGCATCACTCACCCTCTTGCTGGGGAACCTCCGTGGGTCAGGTTCCAAGAAGCACCAGGCGGACCCTTGGGATGTAAGCCCACGACTTGCCTTTTTGGAGAACGTTGGACTCCCCGCTCCCCCCACCCTACTCACTGGTGCCCCGACATGCCCGGGGTCTCCCCGTCTCCTGGGGTGCTTTGTATACCGTGTATGGGGGACAGTCAGGAGATCTAGGGGACCTGTGGGATCTTGGGGGCAGGGTGGGGCTTGAAGGGATGTGAAGGTGATTCGTGCCTCCTCCTCAACTCCCGTGGCTCACCCACATCTGGGGTGGGTGATGGGGAAACAGGACAGAATTTGGGACAACGCTGAATGTGGAGTAGAGGCCATACTCACTGGCACACCGGGGTCTCCTGGGGCTCTGAGATCACCAGGTAGCCCCCTAAGGCCCTAAAACATAAACGGGTTCATGATTACCCAAGCTCAGGGGAGCCCTCACTCATGAGCGTTCCAAGAGTGCAAAGGCCTGCAAGAACAAGGACTGAATCCTCTCTTTGTCCTCCCTGTTGGGGGCTCCCAGGGAGAATTGAGCCCCAGGAAAAGGGGCACAATTCGGTGGGAGATGTAAACGGAAGTCCCATTCTGGTACTCCTGCCGCCCTGCCCAGCTGAGACCCCACGGTGCTGGCGGGAGGGTCCCCACTTTCAACTCCCTGATCATATGGGATTCAGCCTCAGTTCAAGGATGCTGTAGCAGGGAGGGCATTTTCCTTGCCTGTGGCAACCTGGGTTTGATCCCCAGCATTCTGCATGATTTCCCAGCACTGGTAAGAGTAATAATCCCTGATTGCAGAGCCAGAAAAAGCCCTAAGCACATCCACACCCAGTGTGGCCCTAGGACAGAACATGGCCGGGAGAGAAAAAGGGAATGATGTGGGTTCATGGGAAATGTGGAGAGAGCAGGCTCGGAAGAGCAAGCAAGCCGTGTGACCTGTTCTTTTTTTATTTTTGGCCTTGGCATATCTTCTCCTTTTATTACTATGATTATTATTCAAATTCCTATTTGGTTTTAGTATTATTCCTGGATACAGGTGATTCCTCCTGACTTGGTGCTAAAGGGTTGACCTTGGTAGGATCTGGATTTTTTTTCTTTTTGGGTCACACCCGGCGATGCTCATGGGTTACGCCTAGCTCTGCATTCAGGAATCACTCCTGGCAGTGGCCAGGGGACCATATGGGATACTGAAAATTGAAGTGGAGTCAGCCGTGTGCAAGGCAAACGCCCTACCCGCTGTGCTATCGCTCCAGCCCCAAGGGTTGCCCTTGGTAGGACTCAGTCGACCATGTGGTACCAGGAGCCGTACCTGGGGCTCTCACATGCAAAATATGCTGCAGCCCTTTAAGCATCTCCTCAGATCCAAGCTTTTATCTTATTATTACTTGGTTTGGAGCCACATGCAGCGGTGCTCAGAGAATTCCTCTGATTCTGTGCTTGGAAATCACTACTGGCAAGGCTCAAGGATCCTTTGGGGTGCTAGGGATGGTGCCCTACCCTCTAACCTTTCTCTCTGATCCTCAAGGCAGAACTTTTGGGACGGAGTAATAGCACAGAAGGTAGGGTGTTTGCCTTGCATGCAGCCAACCCAGATTAAATTCCCAGCATCCCATAATGGTCCCTCGAGCACTGTAAGGAGTAATTCCTGAGCTCGAAGCCAGGAGTAACTCCTGTGCATTGCTGCATGTGATCCAAAAAGCAGAAAACAACATTACTAAAAAATTAAAGTGGGAGAGCGCTAAGGGGCTGGAAACCACCAAACTCCTTGGCAAAGCTGTTTTTTCGATGTTTTCTCCTTTGCTTCCCTCCCAAGCACCCAAGTGGAGGAGAGGGGGTGACCATGATGCTTTCTGTTGAGAATGCAACAGCAGTGCTCAAGAAATCGACTGGGGTCCCCACTGGCAATCCCTGGTCAATTTGGTGGCAGTTCATTGCAAGGTCTCCAGGATGAGGTATTGGAGGTCACCTGGATCACCCTGGGCCGACACCCGAAAGGGCCTTTAGAGGACCTGTCCATCACTGGGGGATCGAGTCTCTGTGTAGAACTGCGGATTGAACCCACATATACCAAGCTTGCAACCTCACTCCTGTATCATCTCCCAGTCCCTGCAATGACACACGTAGAGAGGAGAAAAATGCAGGCCCAGTGACATGCAGCAGCTTCCCTGAGGTTACACAGCACGAAGAAGTATCTTTGCTCTGGGGATCCTCAGGGCAGCAAGAAGCAGGAAGGATGGACACGAACCCCAACCACCACCCCGCCCTGTCCCCAGGTCCGAGAGGAATTCTCCCACAAGGAGGCTCTGTGCAGGGCGTCCAAGCCGGGATCCCCCTGTTGTCAGAGGGTGGTTGTGCTCACTACCTCATCCAAAACGGTGCCCTACATGCTCATCCCCCTGGAGACCGGTCAGGTAGATGTGGAGGTGAAGGTCGTGAGCATCGAAACCTGGGACCATGTGAGGAAGACCAACCTGGTCCAGGTAATGAACCAGAGCAGAGATGGGGGGAGTAGTGGAGGGACCCTCCCCAGGCTACTGGCTAGTCTCCAGGTGGGACAATTGGGACCTGGGCCTTGGGTCAAGTAACAGGCCCCTGGATGGGAGTGAGAGGGCGCACCAGGGCACACAGTCCAGCACAACCCTCATGCAGCACCAGACTCTGCATTCTCTTACAGTTTCCTGTGAGACTTCCAGAACCTATTTATGAGTGGGAGCATGTGAAAGTCAAATAGGTCCACCAAATACTATTGCGCCCCAAGCAAATAAAGAATCATCCCCTGAATCCCCCATGGGGCAGGAGGCTAGTACACCAAGAGGACATTTTCCTTGTATGCTGCTGACCAGGATTGAAGCCAGCATCCTATAGGATACGCTGAGTGCAGAGCCAGGTATTAGCCATGAACAATTTTTTTTTAAAAGGAAAAGAAGAGGGGCTGGAGCAAGCGGGTAGGGTGCTTGTCTTGCATGTGGCTGCCCAGGTTCAATTCCCAGCATCCTATATGGTCCCCTGAGCACAGACATTGGTAATTCCTGAGTGCAGTGCCAGGAGTAACCCCTATGCATCACCACGTGTGACCCAAAAAGCAAAAAATAAATAAAAATGAAGAGCACTTGTCACTTTACTAATATTAGAGGGGGGGAAAGCCTGACACTCTTTGCTTTTGGAAGCAGTAAAAATCCCAATAATCTAGTAGTCACTAGGATGCTATACATCATTTAGGTTTTTGAAAAGGCTAAATAAGGCCTTTTCATCAGGAAAGTTTGCTAACTGTGAGCTCAGTATACACCTCCATTCTAGGATGGGCACATATGCTGGGTTGTTTTCTTTCAATAATATTTATTTGGAACCACACCTGACACTTCCTAGTGTCTGGTGGTGCTCAGGCAACCATTTGGGATGCTAGGGATGGAACTCAAGTTGACCAAGTTCACTGCAAGTGCTAATTCACTGTACTCATCACTCCTGGTCCATACTCTGGTTTGAAAATGTATTTCTGAAGCCTCCCCATTGAACTTTCCTTGCCGGTGACTTTCCATTTTTCGTGTGTTGTCAGGGGTAGAGCATTAACGCATAAAGTGCTCTCAGATGTCCTTAGCAGCCTTTCTTTCCTTTCAGTTTCTGTCCAGCACTCAGGTGGCTGCTCTCTGTCTGGGTTGTTCCAGTTCTTCTCCAGGGCTGGCTGCCCAGTCACTACTTTCACCCCCATCTTGCTTTGTTACTTCGCTGAGAAACTCACTGTCCTGTGCCTCACCCACTTCCTACCTGCCTGTTTTACCCGGATCAACCCTTTTTTAGTTTTCCTGATGGCCTTGTGTGTGAAAGCATTGACTCCACACTTGACTGACCAGTAAAGCATCAGGGGACTTATTCTTACCGAGCTCCCAATCCAGCAGTTGCCTCTCCACTCTCTTATGCAAGTCCATCCCCCTCCCACCACTGATTCACCTGGGTGGGGATAATGGTTATCTGGTGTCTGGCCCTTTAAGGCTACTTGCAGGACCGGAAGTGACATCACAGCGGGGCCTTCCTGGTGCTTCTCTTCCTGGAAACAGTGTCAGAGAGTCCTTGTTCACCTGGGTGAAGGTCAAAGTGGGGCCCAGCGAGAAAGCGGGACTCTGAAGGCCGATTTTGCCTTGCTGCAGGTCGGGGGTGGCCTCCTGTGAGTGCCTTGCACCTCCCCGTTTCCACGCTGTGAGCCGCGGGACTGCGCCAGCTCAAGGGGCCTCTCGCGCTTGTATTTCTTATGTTCCCCGATATCCAGTGGTTCCTGAGGTATGATGGATTCTTTTGGGGGGCGCGGAACTTTGGGAGGTTCGTCGGGGGATGTAGTGGTGATGTCGGTGGGCCCCACGGGTGACTTGTGTGAAGTGGGGAGGAGAAAGACAGTCACTTTCTCCCCACCCGCCTCTGTCTCACGGGACCCTGGGTAGGCTAGGACCAGTAAAGTCTGCAGTGAGCAGCTGCTCGGCACGGGCCTAAGCCCCGCCAGCCCCACAAGGTGGCCGTCAACCACATGTAAAGTCCGCTTGATCTTCTCCGCATGGGAGTTAATCACCGCCACCCGATTGCTCGGGGTGCCACGGACTCAAGTTGGGGCGAGAATTCGCTCTTTGCAGGAAAGGAGAGACCAGTCCCACACCTTACCCGAGGTTTCTGGGGTTCTTGTCTCACTCGCAGAAAAGAATTTCAGGAGTAGACGAGCAGTGAAGTAACAGGTTTTATTTGGAGGCTTTTGGAGAGGGAGAGAAAGGGATAAGCAGATAGTAAGAGAGAGAGAGTAACGCTGTTGGGATCGGGAGTTCCCTAGCCCTGGGAGGCACGGAGAGACCAGATAGACACAATTCCTGCAGGAGTAAAAACGGGGTTTATTTAGACCAGCATGCTGGGGCTCCACAGCACACCCCAGAGAGAGCAGTGGCTGAGAGCCGCGATCTTCTTCAAAGGGGATCTTATATAGGCCTTCACTGGCCGTTACAGCAAGGCCCACACATGTCATAGCCAATAGATTTGTAACAACATTTACTTTCTTAACCAATCCATTTAAAAGTACCTCACTCCCTAGCCTATAGATTCAAAGATCAGCATTTACGTACATAGATTGTCAGCACAAGCAAGGTTATAGCTGGAATCATTAAGCCTTAGGTAATCTCCCTTGACCATCCACATTTTGAGTAACCCAAGTCTGCAGGGTGCTTTATTGAGACAATACATTCCAGGAAAGGGCAATTTCCCCCAACCACCTCCATCCTGAGTTATCCTTTACCCAAATCTGCAGGGTGCTTTACTGAGACAATACATTTCAGGGACAGTAAATACACCTGAATCCTGTCACACTTGATTTAGAAATAAGTTATGCCCTGTTCACTTTCCAAGTCCCCTCTCCCCCAGGGGCAAAGCAGTCAAGCAGTTTTACAGAAAGCAATGTTGCAAGTTAGCTGAAGCATGCAAAAAATTTGATGCCCTAATATGAATTCTTTCAACGCGTCCAGAGGGAACGCGGGCTTCTCCGAGGGTGGAGAGACCCCCAAGTGGGCTCTCGAGCTGGCTCTTATAGATCCTTCTGACTCAGAATGTTCTGGAATCTCCTTGGGGCTGGGTCACTGGAGTTAACCGGATTGAGAGGGGGTTTGAGAATCATCTGACTTGGAGTGTCCTGTAATCTCCTTGGGGCTGGGTCGCTGGAGTTATCCGGATTGAAAGGGGGTTTTCGGGAAGGAGGAATTTCATGGGGAAAAGGCCCATATCTTCAGGGTCTGGGGGTGGTCTTATCAAGTCTTTATTCTCTGTGTCCACAGGGTAGGTTGGTCCTAGAATTCTTCTTCTATGAGACTTTGTTTCATTGCAGAGAGCCTTTCCCTATCTACCTGCCTACATCAAATCCCCCCTAGAGATTTCACCACCTTAAATCTTTAAGGGAAAATGGCAGAAGGTCCATCTTCTGGAGCTGCTTCATGCTGACAATGGGGTGCTGGCCCTGCCTACACAAGGGGTGAAATCTCATACTATCTCAGCTTTTAGTGGCCCTCAGCAATGAATTGGTTCGGTTTCTGGAGTTATCTGAAAAAGAAGATTGGATCTATTAGACTGAGCGATATCACTTGAGATGATTAGACCCTAGAGTAGAATGCCGCCTCTGATCTAGCAAGGGCAGAATGGTCTATGGCTTTAGATAACATTCTGTCTGGGATGGTGAGACAGAAATTAAAACAGCAGAACCCGAAGCAGCATAATCCTATACTTATGCCTATGATCATAAGGATGGAAAGTAATAATTTCTCCACCCATGTCCACCCTCCTCCAAACCATGAAGTGATCCGGTCCCAGAAACTTGGAGAGGAGTCCTCAAGAGACTGTACCTGTGCTTTCATTTCATCCAGAAAGTTAGATATGTTAGCATTATAGTCTGGGATATACACACAACACTCAGTTTTTATGACCGCACAAGTTCCTCCCTGAGCAGCAGTGAGTATATCTAGGGCCATCTGGTTTTGGAGAACTGCCCTTCTCATTTGAGACATTTCTGAGTTACTGAGGGAGAGACTATTGTGGGTATCATTTAATGATTTTTTCACGTACTTCGTCAGGGTCTCTATATGTTGAGCAATGTCTTCTATTCCAATTTGTGGGGCAAAGAAAAAACCCAAATGATCATACCAGTGGAAAGCTGACCTAGTCCAGCGGTGGACCATATGTCGGTAGTTAGCTGGTTTGTGTGGATGAAGTGTCTGCACATATCTGCCTTGCATCCAGGTGAAGCCTAAAGTACATCGGCCACTCCAGCCGGGAGGAAGCCAGGGCCTTAAATTCTGTCCACATAACCAGTGAGACCCATTTGGTGCAAACCATCTAATCCCTGGACTCCTTGTCCAATCTGTTGCAAACCAATCAGTAGGTTGTAGGATTTGAACCTGCTCACACATGAAAGGTTGGAGCCACCCCATATCTAGGGAACGGGTGTAGTATTTAGAAGCCCGTGGCCGATTTTGTTCCCAGCATAATGGGGCCTTTTTACTTAGAGCCCATGTTGAGGGAGTCATCCACGTATGTTGATCCCAGACCTGGTATAGTCCTTCTTTGGTATGTCTAACTCTCTTAGAAGGTGCCACGTGTCTTGATATATTTGATGGCTGTTTGGCATAAGCATTGGCCTCTCTTTGAGTCTGGTTAATGGAGAAGGACATGTTGTGTCCTGGCTCTCTTATGGATATAAAAACACCAGGCCATTTGCTTACATTGGATCTGGTGATAGGGATATCTGAAGAAAGAAACAGTATCTTATATGAGTTAATAAAATCCTGGAGAGAAGCCCAGTCTGTCCCTTTAAATGGGGACACCCACCACGGTAACCCCGAGGTGCTGGATGAAGGCATGAGGCCACATACCCAGCATGCACTCTGATTTCTTTCCTTTGCATACTGGTGGGTCCACCGTAAGAACAGGTTAGGCCCTGCTTCTATTAGCTGCATTTCAATTATGGCTATTAAGAGCAATTTCAAAGACACATGGTACTTGGCTTTTGATAGGAGCACTCTCTCTCGAAGTGTCCTCTCTAGTTCTTCTTGAAGAGGAGCTTTAGGTCTTCAATAGGCTCATAGGAATAGGTCACTTCTTCCTCTGCCCGGGTTTCATCGCTGTGTGATGTAGATGAAACTGGTTTTATCCTGGAAAGATGAACCCAACTAGAAATTCCGTTAAGTTTTACAGCCATAGGAGTGCGTAGGATAACCTGGTAAGGTCCCTGCCACTTAGGCAGCAGGTGATCTGAAGGGGACCCAGCGTTCCAGGTTTTTAGCAAGACCCAGCTACCGGGCTGAATTTTACTTGGAGGTAATTCTTTATTTGGGTGGGGTAGAACAGGATTCCCATATTCCTGAATCGCCTGTTGTACTCGTCCCAGGTTAACAACATATTTGGTCAGGTCTAGACTTTTTGAGTCCAGTAAGAGATCTGTAGTTAAAAAGGGTCTGCCATAGAGCAATTCAAAGGGACTGAGTTGAAGTTTTGTTCTTGGAGCCATTCGGTGTCTGAGGAGGGCTATTGGCAAGAGGGACAGCGAGGACTCAGATGTTTCTTTACACAATTTCCCTAAAATCTTCTTGAAGGTGTGGTTGAATTTCTCCACCTTCCCTGATGATTGAGGATGCCAGGCTGCATGAAGTTTATACTTAATCTTTAGAGCAGAGGCTAGATCCTGGGTGACCTTAGAAACAAAGGACAGTCCATTGTCACTCTGTAATGACCTAGGCAGGCCGAATCTAGGGATTATTTCCTTAAGTAATGCCTTAGATACTTCTCTGGCTGTGGTAGTGCGTGTTAAGAAGGCCTCTGCCCATCCAGTGAAGGTGTAAATGAAGACCAGCAAATACCGGTACCCTGAGCATTTAGGCATCTGTGTGAAGTCAAGCTGCCAATCTTCCCCTGGATAAGTTCCTCGATGCTGAACAGGTGGTGTCAGAAGGGGAGGCCTGGGATTCCCACCAGGCTCGTTAACAGCACACAAAGCACAATTTTGAGTCACTTCTCTTACTGTCTTATTTAGTCCTTTTCCTTGGAAAATGATTTTCACCAGTGTTGTTAGAGCATCTCTTCCCATGTGGGAAGCTTCATGTAGCCCTTTAATGACCTTCCACTGCATTGGCCCTGGAATCAACAATTTTCCTTGTTTGGTAAACCATCCATCTACTTCCTTTTGGAAACCTCGTTCTAGTGCCCATTTTTCCTCTTCTGCTGTATATTCTGTCTTAGAGGGAATGTCTTCAGAATGGGGTATCAGTCCCATGATGGAACAAGAATCAAGGGCTGTCTTTCTAGCTACAGTGTCTGCATGGTGATTTCCTCTAATAATCTCAGTGTCTCCTTTTTGATGTCCTTTGCAGTGCATAACAGCGATCTCTTTAGGGGCATGCACAGCTTCCAGTAGTCTTAGAATTTCTTCCCCATGTTTTATTGGACAATTTTTAGCAGTTAAAAATCCTCGTTCCTTCCAGATCGCAGCATGTGCGTGCAAGACTATTTAGAGTCAGTGTAGATGTTCACTCTCAGTACCTCAGCCAGCTGGCAGGCTCGGGTGAGAGCAATTAATTCTGCCTTCTGAGCTGATGTTCCCCCTGGTAAGGCCTCAGCTTCCACTACCCTAGTTAGGCTAACAATGGCGTATTCAGCTTTTCGAGTCCCTTCAGGTACTAGGCTGTTTCCATCAGTAAACCAGGTTTCATCTGGATTGTCCAGGGGTGTCTCCTTTAAATCAGTTCTGCTGGAATAGACTTGCTCAATCACCTCTACACATCTATGGTCTAAGGTCTCACAGGTCTCCTCAGGGAGGGGAATAAAGTTTGCCGGGTTCAGGGTCTGACAAGTTCTGTGGGTCACTTCTGGAGAATCTAAGAGTAAGGCCTGGTATTTCGCTAGCCTTCCACCCGTTAGCTATTGATGGCCTTTTATTTCTAGCACGCTCTAGACCTGATGAGGAGTCATAACTTCTAGCGGTTGTCCAAGAGTGAGCTTAATGGACTCCTCTACCATAAGGGCAGTTGCTGCTACTGCTCGCAGACATCCGGGCCAACCCTGGGCCACGCTATCAAGCTGTTTAGATAAGTAGGCAACAGGTCTAGGAGTCTCTCCCAACTTTTGAAGTAGCAACCCCAGGGCTGTTCCCTGTTTTTCAGCTACGTACAAAGTAAAAGGCTTTTCCAGATCAGGTATTGCTAGGACTGGGGCTGCGACCAGCTGGTCTTTTAGGTTCTGAAATGCTGATTGGCAACTCTTATTCCAGTTTAGAGGCTCAAAATCTGTTCCCTTTAGAGCCTCATAAAGAGGTTTAGCTATGATTCCATAATTGGGGATCCACAGTCTACAGAATCCTGTCATGCCCAAGAAGCCTCTCAACTGTTTCTTAGTTTGTGGTTCCGCAAGCTTTAAAATGATATCCTTCTGGTCACTAGATAGTGTTCGGCCTTCAGGTGTGAGCACATATCCTAGATACTTAACTTTTTGCTTGACAATCTGCGCCTTAGAGGGGGAGACCTTATATCCTCTTTCCCCCAAGAAGTTTAATACTTGGATTGTATGGCTAATGGAGGCTTCCCTTGTTGGACTGCAAATAAGAATATCATCCACATACTGTATGACAGCTCCATCCTTTAGCTGTAACTCTCTGAGTTCTTTACCCAGTGCATTCCCCAAAATGTGGGGGCTGTCTCTAAAGCCTTGAGGAAGAACAGGCCAGGTATATTGCTGTGTTTCGTTAGAATTAGGGTCAGTCCATTCGAAGGCAAAGAGGAACTGAGAATCAGGATGCAGGGGAATGCAAAAGAATGCATCTTTTAGATCCAGTACTGTGAACCAGGCAGAGTTACCAGGGACCTAATTTAGGATGTTATATGGATTGGGCACAATAGGGTGGATTGGAACCACTGCTTCGTTAACAGCTCTGAGGTCCTGTACTAGTCTGTATTCACCATTTGACGTCTTTACGGAAAGGATTGGAGTATCACAAGGTGACTGGCAAGGCACTATCAGTCCATATTTTAAGAACTTCTCTACCAGCAGCTGTAGCCCTTTTCTGGCTTCAGGTTTAATTGAATATTGACACTTATGTGGGTAACCTGCATTTTCCTTGAGGCTAATCTTTACTGGAGATGCTCTTAAGGCTCTTCCAGGCATTCCTTGATCCCATACCACAGGGTTTACAGCACTTCTAATCTCAAGGGGAATGCCTGGGAGGTCTGTGTCAGAGTTATCCAATAAAATCGCTATAAAGATCCTTTCCCTCGAGGGGAAGAGCTGAAGGGTGCTTCCTAAAACCTGCATTATGTCTCTTCCTAATAGGGGGGTTGGGCACTCTGGGACAATTAGGAAGGCATGAGTAAAGACAATATCTCCATAGCTGCAGCTCAATGGTTGAGTAAATACCCTTTTCACAGGGACACCTCCTACCCCTATTATTACACAGGAGTTGGCCGAGAGTGGTCCTGGAGATTGGCAAAGGACAGAGTAGGTGGCTCCTGTATCGACCAAAAAGTCGATATCCCTACCTGCTACGTCAAAGGTAACCCGAGGCTCAGCTTTTGTTATCACCAAGTTGGAGTCAGGAGCCAGTGATGACCTCGGGCTTCTTCAGTCTTCCTGCACTGGGGCCTCTAGAGCAGGAGCTGGCCGCAGCCCTTTCTGGAGCTGAGGACAATTCCTTTTCCAGTGGCCCTCCTGCTTGCAGTTATGGCACGGCCCGTGCGGTGGTTGTAGATCTGGACATTGCCATTTCTGATGTCCCACTTTTCCACAGTTGAGGCACTCCCCTTCGGACGGGCTCATCTAGGATCTTCCAGCTGAGGACCTGCCTCTAGGGTTACTTTGAGGTCTCAGGACTTTATCGATAGCAACTGCTATCAGCTGAGCCTGATCTCGTCGTTTTAACCGATCTCTCTGGACTTTCTCGGCCTTCTCTACCTGTTCTCGATTGTTATATACGCTGGAAGCGATTTCAAGAAGCTGACTTAGAGTGGTCGGGGGTCCCATGGCTGACTTTTGAAGCTTCCTCCTTATGTCAGGGGCACACTGACTTATAAAGTAAGAGGCTATCAGGACTTTTCCTGTCTCATATTGGGGATCTATGTTCGTATACTTTCTCATTGTTTCTATCAGCCTCCCCTGGAATTGGTAGGGATTTTCATTTCTCTCCTGCATAATTGCCTTTACCTTGTCATAGTTCACAGCCTTAACGACACACTTCTTCATGCCGGATATTAGATAGTTAATCATGTGGTCTCGCCTTTTCTTGCCTCCCCTAGTTTGATAATCCCATTCTGGGTCTGTTAAGGGAACTGCTGTTAAACCCACAGGGTAATCAGGGTCATTAGCCCGGAGCTCATCTGCATAGGCCTGTGCAGCTGTTATAATCTGTCCCTTTTCATCTGGGGTGCAACAATTGGATAGAATTACTTGTATGTCATCCCAGGTGAGCTCATAAGAATAAATCAGGGCCTGAAATTCCTCTGTGAACTTTGAAGGATCTTCCCAAAATCTCCCCAGCTGTTGTTTGCATCGGTGAAGGTCACTCATTGAGAAAGGCACATGAACCTTCACTATGCCTGCTTCTCCGTTAGGCACTTCCCTTAGGGGAAACATTTGGGCCAGCCTAACAGGACTGGGGTCAGGTTTGGGATGATAGCAAGCACCGCTCCAGGTGCACCCTGCTGGACTTGCTTCTGACAGGGAGGGGCATGCCTGAGTTGCATGAGCTGCTTTGGGCTGGCAGCAAGCTCCTTTGCTAGCACACTCCTCTGCACTAGCCCCTTCATCTGAAGGGGGGCTACTCTCCTGAACTGTTCTATGATCACGGCGAGCTAACCCGCTAGCACTTTTCTCTAAACCTTTCTTTTCTTGTGTGGATTGCTCCTGGGCTGCCAGACCAGGAAACCTGGAACTAGACCACATTGGTGGTGATTCCGGTGAGGGAGGTAACTCATTAGAGGCCGCCCCAGCCAGACCAGCAGGCAGAGGTGGAAATGGAGATAGAGGCACAGTTGAGAATGGAGGTGGGGGCGCCTTTGGGGCAGTTCCTGGGGAGTTCAACATTAGAATATCATCTATAGAGTCTGATTCTGGCTCTCTTACTTCTGAAACATGCACGTAGCAGATGCGACAGCTTTCCCTTTTCTCTGAATCCTCATATAGTGCCATGAAGGCCTGGATATAAGGAATTTCATCTCACTTCTTTTCCTTTTTGCAGAAACGATCTAACTGTGAAATGGTCTGGTAATGCAAACTGCCATTTACTGACCATGTTTTCCCATGCTCTAGCTTATATTCAGGCCATGTGATGTTACAGAGGTTGACAAGACGTTCCTTATTTAAACTACCTAAATGGAAGCTCTTCCAATGTCTTAATAAGCAACCCAGAGGGGAATCTTTAGGTATTGAAGTTGAGTTGCCCATGTCTCTGATTACCAGCAACGACCTATGGAACAGAAAAACCTAAGACAGAATGGTTCTCAAGCAGAACTTTTCCCAGGTCTATCCCAAGGGAACTCTAACCCCTCGTGGATAGGCCTCCACTTTGGCTTCTCCCAAGGGGACTCTAACCCCTCGTGGATAGGCCTCCACTTTGGCTTCTCCCAAGGGGACTCTAACCCCGCGTGGATAGGCCTTCACTCAGAGGCTCATTGGATTTGGACCGTGTCCACCAATGGCCTCTGCTTCCACCGCAGGCGTCCCTGGGCGGGCCTGGCATCGGGCAGAGCCACAGCTGTGTGCCCGAGCCTAACCTAGTGCTGTGGTCTTAAAACTCTGCTCCTTGAAAAAGTTCTGCCTTTTCTTAGCTTGTTACATCTTCCCTGCTTCTTGCTGGTTCTCTGCTTTTCTCAGGCTTCTTACCTGCCTGTTACCCTTTTTTTTTCTTTCTGCCTTACCTCTGGACTGCCTTCATTAGCATTTCAAATGACCTCTAGCTGATTTTCTAGTTAGGCTGGGGAAAAGGATTTTCTAGTTAGACTGGAGAGATTTTCAGTCTGGAAATTGATCTGCTTTAGTTTCCCAGAATCTTCACACTATTGGGCTTTCCTCCCATTCCTCCCATAGTGGACGGTGACGCAAGACAGACAAAGGAGGGGTGCCTCTTTGCAGAGACCATTCAGATGCATGCCTGGCCTTTGGAGAATTTAGCCTTAGTGGTTCAGCATTGTGACTTGCGACCGGCATCTATGCCAGTGCCACCATTGACCGTATGTTCTCCGTGGAATCGCAAGCAGCCCACTCGAGCTCCGTGACTTTAGAGGGACTTTAAGAGTGCCAGGTCGTGGAGCTACAAAATCACGCCTGATAGGAGGACCTATCAGGGTGCTCATGCACACACACATTCACACAGAGGTTATCACATTCCTCCCCCTTCCCCACTAGAGATTTCCAAGGGAGCATACTTCCACAACAGATTTTCCACAGATTACCTCCTTCCTCGTGGATTTCTTCACTGCATCTGTCCCTTCGTAGTCGCCATCTGATGTCTGTGAGCCCCACGGGTGACTTATGTGAAGTGGGGAGGAGAAAGACAGTCACTTTCTCCCCACCCGCCTCTGTCTCACGGGACCCTGGGTAGGCTAGGACCGGTAAAGTCTGCAGTGAGCAGCTGCTCGGCACGGGCCTAAGCCCTGCCAGCCCCACAAGGTGGCCGTCAACCACACGTGAAGTCCGCTTGATCTTCTCCGCACGGGAGTTAATCACCGCCACCCGATTGCTCGGGGTGCCACGGACTCAAGTTGGGGCGAGAATTCGCTCTTTGCAGGAAAGGAGAGACCAGTCCCAAGCCTTACCCGAGGTTTCTGGGGTTCTTGTCTCGCTCGCAGAAAAGAATTTCAGGAGTAGACGAGCAGTGAAGTAACAGATTTTATTTGGAGGCTTTTGGAGAGGGAGAGAAAGGGATAAGCAGATAGTAAGAGAGAGAGAGAGTAACGCATCAGAGGGAACGCGGGCTTCTCCGAGGGTGGAGAGACCCCCAAGTGGGCTCTCGAGCTGGCTCTTATAGATCCTTCTGACTCAGAATGTTCTGGAATCTCCTTGGGGCTGGGTCACTGGAGTTAACCGGATTGAGAGGGGGTTCGAGAATCATCTGACTTGGAGTGTCCTGGAATCTCCTTGGGGCTGGGTCGCTGGAGTTAACCGGATTGAAAGGGGGTTTTCGGGAAGGAGGAATTTCATGGGGAGGAGGCCCATATCTTCAGGGTCTGGGGGTGGTCTTATCAAGTCTTTATTCTCTGTGTCCACAGGGTAGGTTGGTCCTAGAATTCTTCTTCTATGAGACTTTGTTTCATTGCAGAGAGCCTTTCCCTATCTACCTGCCTACATCATCCCCATCTCCCCCAAAGTCTGAGACCCTGTTGCTGTCCAACTTTTTTATTCCTGCCCTCCAGCGTCAGGCAGGGGTAGTGGATCTGCAGTTGGCCGGGGTTTCCCAGTGACACTTTCCTTTTGGGGCTATTTTTGGCGTGAAGAATGGGGGACTCTGCATTCCCAAAGATACCCTGAGGGTTTTCTCTGGCTCTGCCCTCAGATTTTATTCCTGGCAGTGCTCTGGGGCCCTGGGGATGCAGAGGATTTATTAGTGTCAGCAACACAAGCATCCTAACAGGTTTACTGTATGTTGAAATAGGAATATCTGCTTCCTCACATCAAGTTGCAAAGTCCTGCCTTGACCGCTGTCTATCGAGGTGAGTACTGGGGGTAAAAGGTGTGTGTGTGTGTGTGTGTGTGTGTGTGTGTGTGTGTGTGTGTACACTTGTGGGTTCGTGTCTTTGTGTATTGCTGGTAAAACTGTATGTCTGTAGACACTTTTTAAAAAAAATATTTACTTTTTGTGTCACACCTGGCGATGCAAGGGGTTACTCCTGGTTCACCTCTGAACAATTACTTCTGTGGTCGTCATGGGACCATATGGGATGCTGGGAATCGAACCCAAGTCAACCACTTGCAAAGCAAACTATCCTACCCACTGTTCTACCATTCAAGCCCTTGTTTGTTTGTTGTTGTTTGTTTGTTTGTTTTTGTTTTAGAAAAGAGGAGCTTTCCCAGGCAATCATAGTCCAGAATGTGACTCTATCACGGGGGGGGGGGGGGGGGGGCAGCCCCACTGGTGGCCGGAACGGGGCGCTGATGCACGTGATTTCCTGGCCTCAGTCTTTCCTGACTTGGCCTGTGAGAACCTGCTGTGGGATCCGGGAGGAGTCTCCAGACCAAGGCAGGGCCAACTTTTCTCTCTTGTAGCCAAGCCCAGAACTTGTGTCGTGAAAGGCACCACAGATGCCAACCCATTTGGCTTCTGCTGGGGAGAAAGAAACATCTGACAAGTGTCCCCCAGGGGGGTCTGTGAGCCAGTGCCCCAGGGTGTGGCTGGTCAGAACTTGGGGATTTTGCTCCTGTCCAGTGCTCACAATTCTGACTTCTCCTCCAGTTCTCTGATCCTCGGGAAAACTAGAGCAGGAGAAGATGGTGAAATGCCATCAAACACACCGACCCCAGGTAGGAGTGACAAGATGAGGTGAAGCAGTGACAGGAGCGTCAGGCTTACTGGGCTTTCTGTCTCTGACTTGCTTCAGGAAAGTTCCTGCCGCCTTGTGAGGGCACCTAACTCTGCAGTATGAGGCCACGTTTGTGTCAGTTTTGTTGTATTTGGCTTTTGGACCACAACAGCTCAAAGATTACTGGTGCTCAAGGATGGCTCCTGACATGTCTCAGGGACCATTTGGGGTGCTGGACATCAAAGGCTGGTGTCTGGGTATTTTGTTTTGTTTTTGGAGCAACACACAGTGATTCTGGGGATTATACTCTTGGCTATACACTCTGCCATTGTACCTGGCACTGCTTAGGGGACCCTATGAGATGGTGGTGATCACCAGCACCACCCACTGTCGTGTTACACAGTCATGCTGCTTTGTTTCTTTTCGTATTTATTTTTGTGCCACAGGGGAGATGCTCAGGGCTTCCTCTTGGCTCTGTGCCTGATGTGCATCATGGGTCCCCAGCTGTGCTGGACCTGTTTGTGCCCTTGCAGCTCAAGTGACTGTGGGATACAAGGGGTGTATGTTTAGTGTTTTGAGCTGAAAGCAGGGTCACTCATTTGGGTCCCACTGATTGTGTGCTCAGAGAGTAAACTCTGCGGTGCTCATAGGAGCAGTGCTGGAATTCCCTGGCATCAGGAGCAAGTCTGCCACCTTCAGGAACCTTCTAGTAGAGCATCCTCACATTTTCATAGATGCAGCTGTCTTAGAAGTTGGGACCCATCTGCCAGAGTTCGGGTGGAGGCTGGTTCCTCCCGAGTGGACAGACACTGAGCCCCTCTAGGGCCCTGGGGTCCTGGCCTCACAGCCCAGGGAGCAGGGTGGTGACAGACCCTGACTTCTGCCCCGTTTGTATGCTGGTTTAGGACACGGTGACCTTCCACGACGTGGCTGTGATCTTCACCCCAGGGGAGTGGACGTGCTTGAATGCCTCTCAAAGAAAACTCTACAAGGACGTGATGCTGGAGACCTACCAGAACCTGTGGGCCATTGGTGAGAGCAGTGCGGGGCCAACCTTGTCTGGGCAGGCCCGTGTTGGCTCCCTATGCCGGGCTGTGACTGTATGTCCAACAGTAGCTGTGACTGTCCTAGCGAAGGCAGACATGCAGTAGCTGTTTATCTAGCTCCTTCCCTGGTTTTCTTGTTGGTGCTCACCTAGCGATGCTCGGAGCTTACTCTAAGCTATGTCCATAGGAATCACTCTCTGTGGGTTTGCATGAGTCTGGAGTGCTGGGGTTCAACTCAGGTTAGCCCCGTGCATGGCAAGCTCCCCACGTGTTGTACCATCGCTCAAGTCTCTCTAAAAACTTCCTGGTTCCTGCCAGTGCTGAGTTCTCTGATCACTTCTTGTACTACATATAATTTCTAGTATTTGTTTTAGTTTTGCTTTTATTTCAGGCACAACCTGAATCCTCTTGTCTCTGTGCTGAGGGATCACTCCCGGGGGTGCTCAGGGGCCATGGGATTCTGAGGATTGAACACACTTGGCAGCTTAAAAGGTTGCTGTCTTAATCCCGGTACTATTGCATCAGGCCTACAACTTCAGTTAATTTATTTTTATATGTATTCTTTTTCTTTAATTTTTTACAATTTTTATTATTGAAACACCATGAGAAACAGTTGTAGACTTAAAAATTTTGTGCTTAGCTTTCAGTTATACAGTGATAAAGTACCCATCCCTCCACCAGTGCCCTTTCTCCACCACCACTAATCCCAGTGTTCCTCCCACCCCCCACCCCCCTGTCCACCCTGCCTCTGTGGCAGGGCATTCCCTTTTATTTTGTTTTGATTTGGTTTGGGTTTATACTTACAAATACATAGGGGTTATTTCTGACTGAGTATTCAGTTATTCATCCTGGTTGTGGTCCGGGACATTGTGTGCTGCTGGGGATCAATCCTGTACGTGTGTGCAGTGTCCGTGTCCTGCCTGCTGTAATATCGATCCCAACATAGCTCATTTATTTCTTAGGGCCTCAGCCCATCTGATATTGCTCCATTTCAGTGCTCGTGGTCATTTCCAGTGGTTCTTGGTTCATCAGGAGTCAGGATTTGCCTCTGGATTATGCAGTCACGGTTCACATCTGATGGCTTGAGAGACCCTACTGAATGTCAGGATCAAACTTTAATTGACCTTGAGGAAGGCCCGTTCCTGACATACTGTGCCGTCTTTCTGCATCCTTTTATGTTTATTTTTAAAACCAATTTGGTGCTTTCGTCGTCTTTGGCCATTTTTGGATTTGTTAAGCTTTGGGGCTTGCTGCACTGAGGCATCAGTTCACGCAGGCTCAGTACATTGCATGTGATGCCAAGACTAGAGTGAGAGTACAGCGGGCACATTGCTTGTCTTGCAAGTTCTGGACATGCGTTCTATTATTACCATCCCATGTGGTCCTCAAGCAACATCAAAGGTGATTTCTGAGTACTCAGTCAGGGAGAAGCCTTGAACATCCCCAGCTGAGGATCCCAAACTGGAGAAAAAAATACTACGTGCTGTGCTGTGATCAAACCCCTGTTGGCCCTTTAAGACCCGGGCTATACTATTTGTGGTGTTTTCTGGGGCCCCATATTTCACTCTTAAATTAAGTCCTGAATCTTAGCTCTTGGATAACTCCAAATCTGGAGCATTTTAGAAGTGCAGATTCTGTTCATGCCTTTCCAGTAATTGACTCCATTTTATATGGACACATGGGGTTTCCTTGTCACGTTTTCCTTGTCACTATTCCATGCTCTATCTCTGTGACTTTCAGGGTATTCTGGGGTGAAGCCTGCGGTGATCTCCTGGCTGGAAGGAGGGACCCTGAGGCCGGGGAGGAGAGGCATGCGTGCAGGTGAGTGTCTGAGAACCCTCCCTGGCTCAGGACCGGGGCAGTGTGTGGGTGCCCTGAGCACATGTGAAATGCGCTGCTGACCCTGATATCCTTGGGTTCCTGGATCCAGGCATCTGTGCTACATTCACGCTGCCCTTCGCTCCCAAGAATTGTGGTGTAATAATCTTGTGTTTTACTTTCTTGGCTTTGACATTATTTTTCCTCTTCTGGCAGTCCATGAAATTCTCACTCCTTGGTCCTCCTGTCTTTCCCTTACCAGCTGTCTGTACAGCCTATAATACCACTGTATCTTCAATAATTTTTTTTTTGCGTTTTTATGCTTAGTTAATAAGTGAGGCCATAATTAAGCTATTTGGCTCTGAGTGATAGTAATGCAGGAAATGTGCTGTCCTGCACACTGTCCACCTGGATCAATAACCAGCATCCCATATAGTTTCCTGAGCATCACTGCGTATGTTCACCAAACTAAAAAGAAAAAAATACATCTTGTGGGATTGCCAACCTTTTCACAGCAATCCTCCCCGGGATCTTCCCTGTTCTGTGGGATACTTTGGACTGTGAGGACCATAGAGATTTCCTCAAGCTGTACTGCCTGATTAAGTATGTTTCATTCGAAGACTTCTTACATTGTGTATTGTGTTTGATTTCAGAACTCAAAGCACGGCTTCAGGATTTGGGAACTCAGTCAGCGAGTATGAGTGATATGGTAAGATTTGCAAGTTTGGAATCAATATTATAATACTAAGGGAAAATGTCAGTGGACCAGCATGTTATTTTTAAAGTGTGGGGCCAGGAATGGCCAGGAACAGATTCATAGTGTGATGTTTGAGGTCCAGGACCCTTATCTTGACTGGGTGCTGACATCTCTGCTCAAATCCTAAACAAAATTGTATTGTGTTTCATGTAAATGCTGTGATTTTTCATTTGATTTAACAAATTAATGGCCTGGCATTCATCAATTTCCCATGTGTTTCTTACAGAAACATTAGGTTAGTCCATGGTAATGCCATCCACCGGTCGGGAATTGCATTGTTTTGGTGCAAATGTTAGAAACCAATCTGCAGGTATCAATTTCAGTTAACATGGAGAATCTTAAGGCATAGAATGATAATTGGAATCCTCTGCTGTTCTACAGGAAAGCAGCCAGCCCGAGTGGAATGTCTCTGACCCTTCACACTGTGAAAAAGTCTCTAGTGTGTATTTATGCCCTCAGCCACACGGGGATGCCAAGGCAGGCAGGATGGCCTCTGAGGGTGATCAGAATGGAGAGAGCAACCTCACTCTGAAGAATCCCTCCCCTGGGAAAAGGTTCACACAGTCAGCTATTCTCAGTCTACAAACCCCAACATTGGGGCAGACCCTTGAATGTGGGAGAGGAGCACTGTTTAGAGTGAGTCTTTCACACCGAAAGGCCCACAAGCAAAGTCACCATGGATTGACCCTGTCCAAGAGTAAGGAATGTGGGGGAGCTTCCCCATGTTCCCAGGACTGTGATGTTCCCTTAGAAACCCACAGTGGACAGAATTCCCAGGAGTGTCAGCAGCAAGGGACTGGTTTGAATCCGGCATCACCCCAATGGGATAACATGAATATCCCCACTGGAGGGAAACCACATACATGTAAGGACTGTGTGAAGGCCTTCACTGGACCCTCAGACCTCTTAAAACATCGGAGAATTCATACTGGACAGAAAGCATATTCGTGTGAGCAATATGGGAAGGTATTTGGTTACTCTTCATACCTTTCTAGACACAGGAAAATTCATACTGGAGAGAAACCACATAAATATAAGGCACATGGAAAGGCCTTCACTCGATCCTCAACCCTTACTGGGCATATGAAAAGTCATACTGAAGAGGGGCCTCATATATGTAACGGATGCGGGAAGGCCTTTAGTTATTCCTAACACCTTATTCGGCATATAAGAGTTCACAAAAGATAGAAGCTTTTTGGATGTAAGGTATGTGGGAAGGCCTTTTATTATCCCTCAAAACTTACTTGTCATATGAGAAAACACACTGGAGAGAAGCCTTATTGATGTAAGGTGTGTGGAAAGGCCTTTGTTGTGTCCTCAAGCCTTACTCGGCATATGAGAATTCACAATGGAGAGAAGCCTTATGGATGTAAGATATGTAGAAAGGCCTTTGTTGTATACTCAAGACTTACCTGCCATATGAAAATTCACACTGGATAGAGACCTTTTGTTTGTAAGGAATGTGGGAAGACCTTTGTTTATTCCTCAAGCCTTACTCATCATATTCACATTGGAGAGAAACCTTTTGAATGTAAGGTATGTGGGAAGGTCTTTCTTTTTCCTTCAAAACTTACTTGTCATATGAGAAAACACACAGGAGAGAAGCCTTATGGATGTAAGGTATGTGGAAAGGCATTTGTTGAATCCGCAAGCCTTACTCGGCATATGAGCATTCACACTGGAGAGAGACCTTATGTTTGTAAGGAGTGTGGGAAGGCCTTCCGTCAGGCCTCCGGCATATATGTACATAGGGCAGTTCACACTGGGGTGAAGTCTTATATATGTCAAGAATGTGGGAAGGCCTTTGTGTTTGCTTCTGGTCTTAGGAAACATCATAAAATTCATATTAGATAACTCAATGCCGTAATAACAATTTTTAATGTCAAAACAGGCCCCTTTGGTAAAGTCTGTTTTCTTTGTACCATGGGATGCTGTGCTACAAAAGTGCAGCCAGGAAGGAAATAATCCGTTAGTGTGTAACAAACTTTCTGTGTTGTCAGTCTACACGGGAAAGTCTATGCCACGGTTCCACAATTTAAACTTGATGTGTAAACATGTACTTTTTTGGATTTTCTGGTGAAAGCCAGGAGGAATGTGAATTAAAAGGCAAAAAATATCCCCTTCGCTCAGGGCTGTCAAGACTCACTCCTGTCTTATTCTTTGTTGTGATTATGTCTAGACTTTTTTTTTTTTTGCTTTTTGGTTCATACCCAGTGATGCTCAGGGGTTACTCCTGCCTCCACAATCAGTAATTACTCCTTGTGGTGCCTGTGGACCATATGGGATGGTAGGGAATGAAACTGGGTTGGTGCCATGCAAGGAAAAAGTCCTCCCCCTGGATTATTGCTCCAGCCCCTGTGACTTGGTTTTGAGGCCCTTGTTTGGGGGATAATGGAAGAGAAACAGCCACACCTTCGTTCTTCAGGGCCTGCTCATACCTGTTCTTTATAGCCACAGCCAGCTGAGTCCTACTCGTCTCTCTCAGTTCAGTCATCCATACCTGGGGGACTCAGGATCATTATGGGGTACCGTGGTTGGAGTCCAGGTGGGCTATGTATGACCAGCTCCTTCCCCCATGCCATCTCTTGCTCCCATGTGTTCAGGTACTGGTTAGTGTTGTGTAAGTATAAAGGATACATGTTTCAGAAAGTGTTGTCTTAGTTAAATGGCCCTGGCAAGGTTGTTTAATGGAGTGCCATGAATACAGTTTGTTTTTAAATTTTAAACTTTGTTTTTCCCTTATTTTTGGGTCATATCCGGAAATACTCAGAGATTGCAGGGGGCCCCGGTAACCACTCTCCGTCCTGCGAAGGTGGTCCTAGGATCCGTAGGTGCAGGGAAGGACCGACCAAATGAACACAAGACACAAGAGACAGAGTACAGTTTAGAAACAGAAAAAGGGACAGCACTTTATTGAGGGATACAGGCTGTTTATATAGGGTCCGGCAGCTCAGTCAGGAGCAGAAGTAAAAGGTAAAAGGTAAAGGCCCTCCCGTTGATCGTCGATTTACTCGAGCGGGCCCAGTAACGTCTCCATTGGAGACTTTGTTGTTACTGTGTCTGGCATATCGAATACTCTCGGTAGCTTGCCGGGCTCTCTGAGAGGGGCGGAGGAATCGGACTCGGGTCGGCCATGTTGGCCACTTGTAGGGTGAACGCCCTACCCACTGTGCTATAGCTCCAGCAGAAGTAGTATAACCATATATGGTAAGGTCAGCAACAAGAGCTTTACCTAACATTCAAGGTAAACATTTACACATCAAAGGGTCTTGTGGCAGAAGGTGAGTCCTGAGCTTTACATTTGTATATCAAAGGACCTTATGGCAGTAGGTGTTTCCTGAGCTTTACATTTGTATATCAAAGGGTCTTAGGGAGTAGATGTATCCTGGAGGTTACTATAGATAAGGCCAAATAAGCTGTCACTCTGATGTTGCTTGCTATAGATCAGGCACTCACTGAGATCAGGAAGTCCTGGGAAACTGTCACCAATGTCTGTCCCAAACAGTTCTTAGCATGGGAACCATGGCCAGGGTCTATGAGAGGGCTCTTGGCTTCCCACAAGAGATTACTCCTGGTGGTACTCCAGGAACCCTGTTAAACCTGGTGCAAAGCAAATGTCCTGTCTGTTGTACCTCCTCTTTGAACCCTATTGGAAACAATTTAAATGAACATTCCTGTGTTTAAAAAGACAGGAAAGGATGGAAGGGGCCCCTTGAATCAAATGACGGGAATATGGTTCAGCTCCCCACATCCCAGCAGGCTGTTCCATTTACCTATGGTTACTTACAAGGTTGGTCACGTTCCTGGACCCCCCCCAAGTTCAATAATATTACAGAAAAAATTAATTGTATTTAGAATTAGCAAATTCCCCTCAATGTAGTAGTCACCAGAATGATAGAAAGGATTCAGATCTGCTTAAAGGACAAAAAAGGCTACAAGGTGACTGAAATCACTTGCTGCCCATTAGCCCCATTTTTAGGGTCGGAATATATGATTTTTGTGCAGCCTGGCAGTTCTCAGGACCTACTCCTGGCTTTGCACTTCGAGGTGCTCAGGGGACCATTTGAAATTTGGAATTCTGAGGGTTGAACACTGTACTAACCTCTTGCCCCATGGTCTGGATTTAAAATTGTGCTTCTGAAACGGTTTTCCTTGTAGGCAAGAGTGCCCTGGTTTGGTGTTTTCAAGGGGTAGTGAGTTGACCAGACAGTTTTCTCTGATGTTTTTACCAGCCTCTGCTCCTCTTCCAGTGTCTGTCCAGCTCTCTGGGCTGCTGCTAGGTCAGTTCCTCTCTGCATCTCCAGGGCTGGCTCTGCAGTCACTGCTTTCAGCCCATCTTGATTATTTTCCCAATATACTCAGCATCCGGTGAATTGTACCAACCTTCCTGTTTTACCTTGAATCACCGCAGCTGAATTATTTCTGATGGACTGTGTGTGAGAGCATTGGGTCATTGTTTGACTGACCAGTACAGGATCAGAGGCCTTCTTATCCCCAGCCCCCAACTGTCTGACCCACCACTCTTCACAGCCAACTCTCTACACCTTTATCCAGTCCATCTCCTTTGAAGCACAGATTAACCTGGGTGCGCGAAAAGGGTCTGTGCATCTGGAACATGGCCCTTTAAGGCTCAGGTTCAGGAAGAAGTAGAAGGGGCATCCCAGGCCAGAGACCTTCAGGTATTTTTTCTCTTCCCATTGTGGTTGCCTGATTAGGCCACCATTGGTCTGGTGGTATAGGAGGAAATGGCGGCCTTTCGTGGAAGGGGGGCTGTGAAGATCTATTTTTTTTTTGTCAGAATGAGAGTGGCGGTCTGTGAGCGCCCAGTGCCTCTCATTCTCTGCCCTGTAAGCGCCAGGGTCGTTCCAGCTTGGGGGGGGGGGGCTTTTGTGCTTGTTTTTCTCTCATTTCTTATATCAACCATTTCCTGAGGCATGAGGGATGCTTTACGGGAACCCAGAGGCTTTAGGGGTTGCAGAGTTTGCAGTGTGTGGGTGATAGTGGGGGTCCCCTTTGGCCACCATCACCTCCAGATCCATGAATGGTCAGCAGCAGGTGGGCGTGGGGCTGAGCACAGAGGCTAAACTTGGGGCATGCGGGACATGCAGAGGGCAGGGCTTGGCGGTCCCGACCTTACAGCATGGGACTTTGCTCTGCCCTGTTCCAGAGAATTTGGCCCTGGCATCACTCACTCATGTAGAACCTTCAGTTTCACTTCAAACGGCAGGAACCCAGCCCCCCTTTTGTTTTCTGGCCTTTGACTGTCATGATATGGCAGGGCCACTTGGTGGTTTGATCCCTGCTGGAGGCTGGGATTTGCAAATGACACTTTTTCAGTATGATTGTTTTGTTTTGGCTTGTGTACCACATTCAGAGTTGCTCAGAGTCTATTTTTTTTCTTTTTGGGTCACACCTGGCAATGAAAAGGTGTTACTCCTGTCTCTGCACTCAGGAGTTACTCCTCACAGTGCTCACGGGACCCTATGGGATGCTGGGAATCAAACCAGGTAGTCCGCATGCAAGACAAACATCCTTCCTGCTGTGTTATCTCTCTAGCCCAACTCAGGGTTTGGAAACTGCCTCCTGGGTTTTCCTGGTAGATGATTGTTCACTGCTCACTTGTTGGCAGTCATAGAACGTTGACTGGACAGTGTTCTCTGATGTTCTTACAAGCCTTTGCTCCTGTTCCAGTGTCTCTCCAGCTCTCTGGGCTGATACTAGGGCAATTTCTCTCTGCTCTTGTCCTGGCTTCAAGTCACTGCTTTCACCCTACCTTGATTGATGATTTCCTGGAGAAGGTCATTGTTCCGTGCCCTACTTGCTCCCTCTCTGTCTCTTTGACTTTGAATGAACCACCTTTGCTTTTTTCCTTATGGACTGTGAGTGAGAGCATTGGCTCATGTCTGCCCAGTAGGACTTCTTACCTGTCACTAGCCCTCCACTGTGTGACCTGCCAGTACAGCAGCTGCCTCTCCACCCCTTAATGTGAGCCCATCCCCCTGTTGCTGCAGATTCACCTTGGTGGGCATAATAGTTCTCTCCACATCTGCAGTCTGGCTCTTTAAGGCTGCTTGCGGAAACAGAAGTGACATCACAAGAAGCACTTCCTGGTGCTTCTATTCCTGGAGACTGGGTCAATTTTATTGTTCATGTGGGTAAAGGACAGAGTAGGGCTCTGTGAGAAAGTGGGGCTTTAAAGGCCAACTTTGTGGCAGAATGGGGACTATCTCCCATGAGCGTCTGGCAGTTCCCCGTGTCCACACTGAGCTGCGGGTCCTCGGCAGCTTGGGGGGGCACTTTTGCACCTGTTTTTCACTTGTTCCCTGATATCATGTGGTTCCTGAGGTGCGGTGGATCTTTGACGAGGTCAAGGGAGGAGGATGTGAGTGAGTGATCCCTGGGGGCTCCTGTGGCCACAATCGCCTCCAGCTCTGCAATGGAGCAGTGATCGGTGGCTACGGGGCTGAGCAAGGGGGCTGTGGACCTTGGGAGTGAGGGTCCTGCCGAGGGCAGGGGCTTGGCCGTTCTGACCTCCAGCTGGCCTACGTTGGGACCTTGGCCCCAGATTCGCTGCAGTAAAATCTCCAGATTCAGTTTGGGCAGAGTCACAGCTCCCGCAATTCCAAGAGACCCTGTTACTGTCCGGCTTTTTCACTGGCTTCCCTGGTATGATGGGGCGATCCGGAGCAGTGGATCCACAGGTGACAGGGGTTTTAGTTTCCTTTTGGGGCTATTTTTGGTGTGGAGAATGGGTGGCTCTGCATGCACTAAGATACCCTGAGGGCTTACTCTGGCTCCTGGCTCAAGTATTTTTCCTGGAGTCTCTGGGGGACATGGGGGATGCGTAGGGATGCAGAGGATTGACTGTTGTCAACAAGGCAAGCATCTCACTAGCTTTACTCTCTGCCAGAACAGGAATTTCTGCTTCTTCACATCAAGTTGAAAAAGCCCTGTCTAGACCCCTGTTTATTGAGGTGAGTAATGGGGGTAAGGGGTGTGTGTGTGTGTGTGTGTGTGTGTGTGTAAAGTGGGTTTTTTTTTTTAAGAGGAGAAGTGCTGGACCAGTGATAGAGCCACATTCTGGGGTATGGTTGTGGGGGCAGCCCTGCTGCCAACCTTCAGGGGGCGCTGATGCACGTGATCTGGCCTCTGAGTCAGCCTCTGTCTGTGCCTGTGAGAGCCTTTTGTAGGACCCAGGGAGGAGTCCTCAGGCCAAGATAAGGCTGAGTTTTCCCCTTTGTAACCATGCCCAGAGCTTGTGTTGCGGAAGGCAGCACAGATGCCAACCCATTTTGCTTCTTCTTGGGAGACAGAAGCATTAAGCAGTGTCCCCCAGGTGGGTCTGTGAGCCAGTGCCCAAGGGTGTGGCTGGCCATGGCTGGGGATTGTGCTCCTCTCCAGTGCTCACTGCTCTAACTCCTCTTTCATGTCTCTGATCCTTGGGAAAATCAGAGGCAGGAGAAGTTGGTGACATGCCATCGGATACCCATCCCTAGGTGGGAGGAGAGTGACAAGGTGATGCAGTGACAGAAGTGCTCGGTCTTCTTGGGCCAAATTTCTCTGAGTTGTTTCAGGAAGGATCCTGCTTTGTGCCTCCTTGTCAGAGGACCCGATACTTTCTTTATGGAGGCTATGTTTATTTCAGTTGTGTTGTATTTGGCTTTTCAACCACACCCAGCTTAAAGAGTACTGAAGGATGACTCCTGACATATCTCAGGAACCATATGGGGTGCTGAGGGTGGAACACTTGCATCTGGATATTTTGTTTTATTTGGAGGGCTGCACCCAGTGATTCTGGGGATTATTCTTGGCCCTGCACTCTGGCATTGCACCTGGCAGTGCTTGGGGGACCATATGGGAAGATTGGGTTCACAGCCCGATCTTCTGTTCTGTTACTCCATCCTGCTGCTTTATTTTCTTTCCTGTTTATTTTTGTGCCACATTGGAGGTGCCCAGGCCTTCTTGGCTCTGTGCTCTAGATTCCGACCTCATGCACATCATCGGTCCCCTAGGGTGTGCTGGCCCCGTTTTTGCCCTAGCAGCTATGGTGGCTTGTATCCCAGGACATGTGTTTCCCCTATTTTGTCCTCTCTGCTCTGGAGCTACTTGCTTGGTCAGTCACACAGTCCCGCATTCACCTGCTTTTCTGTTTGCAGTTATGGGAATACGCCGTCTTTTTGGGTCACACCTAGAAATGCTCAGAGATTACTCCTGGTGGTGCTCTGGGACCCTGTTAAAGGTACTGCAAGGATGGTGTGGATGATGGGATGAGGGATGCTGGGACTTGTGGTGGAGGATGGGCGCTGGTGGAGGGATGGTTCCTTGATCATTGTATAACTGAAATACAACCACAATAATTTGTAAGTCTATAACTGTACCTCATGGTGTTTCACTAATAAAAAAATTAAAAAAAATAAAAAAAGAAATCCACTAACTTTTTCATTAGACCATCAAAATAAACATTAGCAAACTCAATGCTGTTAATAAGGAATAAAGAAAGTTTTTATCCTCTGCAAAAAAAAAAAGAGAATGCTTAATGACAAAACCTGGTTTGAGCTGGTTTTATATATTTCCTGCACAAAATATTTAACTGTTTTAACTAAAGAGCTATTTTCTTTCTTTGAATTTTCATTGGATTAGCCAAATAAGTATGGTGGATTAAACAAAGCATTTGTGTATTGGGATTTGGAATTGTGTTTGCTGATGAAGTAAACTTTCATATGCTTATTTGCACAGAACTTTCTTGAGTAAAAACTTTTACTGATGTTTTTCAACATCTTAAACTCCTACTTATGATATGTGCCTGTGATGGTTTGTCTTTATGCTCCTGTAGACATTTACCGTTGCTCCAGGATTCACTTTTTCCTCTGTGTCTAAGTCCTGCCCTGCTCTCAAAGTCCTTATCAAATTCTCCTTCAGAGGGAAAAATCTCCTGATTGCCCCACTTGAGAATATTCTATCACCAACCTAATCTCTTCAAATTCTTACAACTGAACATTCCCTTATGGCAGTTACTATTTCTAGCTGGTCTGGGCATAAATAAATATGATTTTCATTATTCCTGTAAACCCTCTTAAGGTAGCACATGCAAGTGTTCTTTGATAAAAACTATTTTGATGACAAGCATGGAATTTGTAAAGAACATTGTAGATTTATGTCATGTCAGTACATAAGTTTTTAAAAAAGTTGTCTGGGGCAAGAGGCATTAAAATGATTCAAACAAAAATTTTAAATAATTTTTGTAATTAAATAACCTTTAATAACTTGTTATTGTTATGATTATGTAGATATAATTTATTAAGAACTAATCTGTATGGTCACACCTAAACTTTCTCATTCTCAGCATTCAACCTTCTCGGGGGTATATTATTATTATAAAAAATGTTTTCATGTTGTAAAATATGGAATATCTTTCCTGTCTTTTACTCATAAGACATCTTTTCTGCTTTGATTGTGAAAATAAAGTATTGTCCTATTCAAAAATAAATAAATAAATAAAGGAAATGCAAGCGAAATGTCTTCCCTGCTGTCCTGTCTCTTTGGCCCCCATTCGAAACAGTTTAAATGAATATTACTGTCCGTAGAAGGACGTTTGAAAGGATGGAAGTGGTTCCTTGATTCAAATGTCTGACAAATGTTGGGACTATGGGTCATTTCCCCACATGCCAGCACTCCCCAGGCTCCCCACATCCCAGCAGGCACTTCCATTTTCCTGTGATTACTCACAAGGTTGGTCAAGTTCCTGGATCCCACCTGTCAGTTCAATATTATCAGAAAAATAAAATAATAATTCTCTTTGGAATTAGCAAAGTTCCATTCAATCTCGTAGTCACCCCAATGATAAAAAAGGATTCAGATCTGTTTAAAGGCCATCAAAGGCTCCAAAGTGACCAGAATGGTTTGCTGCCTATTATCCTCCATTCTTAGGGTCGGAATATACTCTAGGTTTTTATGTGTACATACATGTACATAGATATAAATTTCATATATATGTAATTTATATGTTATACATTATGTATAATACAAATACTCCATATATTATATATATGTCAAAAAAACTGTCCTCCCGTTGTTCATCTATTTTGCTCGAGCGGGCCCAGTAATGTCTCCATTTTGAGACTTCTTGCTACTGTGATTGGCATATGGAATAGGCCACGGGTAGCTTTTCAGGCTTTGCTGTGCAGATGAAATACTCTGGGTAGCTTGACTAGCTCTCCGATAGGGGTGTAAGAATCGAACTTGGGTACACTATGTTGGCCGCTTGAAACGCAAACGCCCTACCCACTGTGCTTTCACTCTCTCTCTCCCTCTCTCTCTCTCTCTCTCTCTCTCTTTCTATATATATATATATATATATATATATATATATATATGACAGACTGCTGAGTTCATCATGTCAACCAAGACCTTCCATGGTAACTCAATTCCAAAAGGCTGAATCTAAACGTTGGACATGGGAGTCTCCCGGTGGACAGTTCCACAATGAAATAGACCACTTCATATTCAATCGGTGGTTTTGCCTAACCGATGTTGCTGTTTTCCCAAAATTCCAAATGGTATTGGACCACCGTCTCCTTCGTGCAAAATTCTACCTCACAGAACGCGGAGAACAGAATGCAAAGTTTAAGAAGAGAACGCCCAAAACGACCACCAACTGGGAGCTCTTTGGCTCTGTTGCAGCAACATGGTAAGATACCATCATTGAAAACATTGATTAGGAATACAATCGAATGATTCAGCACCTCCATGATTGAACGAGGAATGCCAAGAGAGAGATAACCACAAAAAACCGCCGTTCTTCGAACACTCTTGAACTTATTCGCCAACATGGCTTGGCACATGCCTCAGGCAACCACAAGCAAATGTCCGAGGTGGCAAAAAATTGCAGAGAAGTCATCAAGGATGACCTCAAA
This sequence comes from Sorex fumeus, assembly GCF_029834395.1. Taxonomy (NCBI): domain Eukaryota; kingdom Metazoa; phylum Chordata; class Mammalia; order Eulipotyphla; family Soricidae; genus Sorex; species Sorex fumeus. The sequence goes on from NW_026606191.1 coordinate 3,778,484, forward strand.
GACAGGACATCAGCGGTGCTGGTAGATGCAGCAGAAGCCAGGAAAAGCATTTGTAATGCCGCCTGTCCTTCACCAAATACAAGACCAAGATGACTGCCCTGTGACATTCTGATGGATCTATCACATATTCCAGAAGGGCAGTGGAGAAGATTATTCATGATTTCTACTCAGATCTTTTTAATAACCACGTCCACTTGTCCACATATCACATCCCACATGAGGGATATATCGTTCCCAATGTTCTCCCTTCCGAAATTCAACATGCCATCTCATTGGTAAAGAAACAAAGAGCACCTGGCCCAGACAAGATCAGACCTGAACACCTGAAGAACTTACCATCAGTAGTCATCAATACACTGTCTCGGCTCTTCACACGCTACCTGTCTGAATGCAAGGTTCCATCGCAATGGAAAACCAGTGAGACTGTACTACTATACAAGACGGGAGACATCCACGACATTGGCAATTATCGCCCAATCTGCCTATTGTCTGTCATCTACAAACTGTTCACTCGAGTCATCCTGAATAGGATTAGCAGAACACTAGATAAAGGACAACCATGTGAACAAGCCAGGTTCAGAAAAGTATTCAGTACCATCGACCATATCCACAGGATTACTAAGCTCATTGAAGTTTCTCAGGAGTTCAAGATGTCGCTCTGTCTAACGTTCATTGATTTAAAGAAGGTCTTTGATTCTGTTGATACGGAAGCAGTCATAGAAGCCCTAGCCAATCAGGGCGTACAAACTCAAGAACTGGTTTGTTGGCCCTAGTAATAGTGTAGTGGGAAGTGCACTGCTTTGACCAGGGATGTAAACCAAGTTCTATACCTAACACCCAGTATGGTCCTCACAGCCCCACTTGGAGTGATCTATGAGTACTGTTTCATGTGACACTGCCCCAACAAATAAGCACAAATAAAAAATACCCCAAACCTCATTGATCCTGACATTAATTCAATTAGATTCTATGTTTTCAATGGTCCCTGTGTTCTCAGCTTTGTGGAATGCAGCCTTGCCTTCATACATTCATCCCAAGCTCCATACTGAGCTACGACGAAACCCAGACTCGGGTGTATTTTTATTTGCTTGAAACTGGTGATTCCTTTTTCTGTATAGAAATTATTTCCACTTAATGTGTTCTTCTTTGAGTTGAGAAAAAAATGGACACACGTTAATGACAACACTTCTCTCAATTTTGCATCAACTTCTTGCAAACATATTTGGTCATTCCAGGAAAAGCCATATATGTGTCGATAATTGTATTTGCATGTTGGAAATGTTAGCCATCAAACCTGCAGGATTCGACATTTTTGTTGACATCGAGACTCTCAAGAAATCAAGACGTAATTGGAATCCTCTTCTGCTGTTCTCCAGGGAAGCAATCAGCCTCAGTGGAATGCCTCTGATCCTGGGCACTGTGACACGATCAAGTGAGCAGTGGTGCCTGCATCACCGTGGGGATTCTAAGACAGGCAGGAAGTCTTCAGATGGGACAAGTCCCAGGGATGTTAGCAGCACGACACAATTTGAGTCAGCCGCCACACAAGTGTGATCATCTGAATATCCACACATGAGAGAAACTGTAGACATGTAAAGAATGCGGGGAGCCTTAGATCGATCTTCATACCGGATTATACATAGGAGAATTCATACAGGAGAGAAACACTATTCATCCAAGGAATATGGGGAAACCTCAATAATTAGTATGCATAGGAAAATTCATTTAGAGAAACCTTATTCATGTGAGGATAAGGAATGTATGAAGACCTTTATTTCCTTCACAGGGGGTTCTGTGCATAGGAAAATTCATGCAGGAGAGAAACCTTACTCATGTAAGGACTGTGGGAAGACCTTTACTTTGTACTCAGAAGTTACTAAGCACACTGAAGAGAATCCTTATATATGTAAGGACTGTTGGAAGGCATTCACTTACCTCTCACTCCTTATTACCTATAAGAACATTCATACTGGAAAGAAACCTTGTGTATGTAAGGCAAGCAGGAAAGCCTACATTATGTCCTCAAGCCTTAGTAATCACAGATATATTCATATGGCAGACAGTTTACATATGGAAGGACTGTGGGAAGGTCTTAATTCAAAGTTAAGACCTTAATTCAAAGGTCTTAGGAATTTAGGTCTTAGGTCTTAATTCAAAGTTTAATAAGATGTCTTATTAAACAGAAAATTTCATACCAGAGAGAAACCCCATACATGTTCAAAAGTCTTTTGCTCTGAATTCAAGCCTTAGAATGCACATGGGATGAGTTGACCCCAAAGGACTATCCCCAAGTTCATAACAATCCCCCTAGGGAAGACAAGTTTTATTTAGACCAGGAGGGTTAGGGTGGCTACAAAACTGCAGCCAAGAAGCTAAGAATCCAGCATGACAAGCTTCCCGTGACATCCTATAAGGGAAAGGTACTCAGTGATTATCACCAGGGCTATAGTTATGCCAGTGTCCCCGCATTTGAACTTCACATGTATGTTAACTTGTAAATAACATTCTTGGTGATGGAAGCCAGGAGGAAGGTGACTAAATAAGTACAAAATATAAATGGAAAAACCTCTTGAAGTAACAAAGCTTTTAAAAATTAAAGAGACAGTCTAACCAACCCTACAACCAGATATAACTACGTTCACATGAATTTGTTGTCTCCACCTATTGATATTAATATTGCAAATTTGTTATCTCATAAATTTTATTTATTGGTTTGGTCTTTTGTGTCACGTCTGGCGATGCAAAGAGCCTAGTGGTGCTTGGGGGACCATATGGGATGCTGGGAATTGAAGTCGGGTCGGCCGCATGCAAGGCAATTGCCTTACCCACTGAACTTTCGTTCCAGCCCTGTCCCATCAATTTTAATATAGAATTGTATCAACAATTGGTGTTTTCTTTTTCTTTGGTAAATGAAGTAAATAACCACCCCTCATTCTGGACCGTCAAGGTCCTCCGCTGGACCATTTTTTGCTCTGATCCTGGCATGGCCCTGTTTTCTGCGGTGTTTTGGCAGAGACCAACCACAATACTGCAGGGAATCGTTTTCAATAAAAAAAGGTGCTGGAGAGATAGCACAGCAGGTGGGGTGTTTGCCTTGCACACGGCCGACCCATCTCAGCTTTCCCCCATCTCAGAAGACAATTCCATTCAGCTGTGCTTACTGACAGTACAGGGTGGTCACATTCCTGGATCACACTTTTTTTTTCTCATTTCAGTACTATTAGAGATAAGGAAACCAGAAACATTTACTTTTGGAACACTAAAATCTCAACAATCTAGTGGCCACTCGAATGCTAAAATCAACTTAGATAGCAAGGCTATAAAATGATCAGTAAGATTTGCTAACTCTGAACTCTGTGTATAACGCCATTCTGGGATTGGTCCTTATGCTAGGTTTTATCTTTTTAGATAATATTTTTATTTGGGGGTCACACCTGGCACTTCTTAGGGTCACTCTTTCACTCTTAGTCAAAATTTGGGTCCCAGGGATGGAGACCAAGTTGACCAAGTCCTATGCAATGTACTGTTCCCACCTGATACATATTTTGCGTTTGAAATGTGTGTTTCTGAAGCCTCCTCGTGGAACATTCCTTGTCGGCAGGTGTCCACTGTTTGTGTGTTGTCAGAGGGTAGAGCGTTGAATCTATAGTTTTCTCTATACTCTTATTCCAGTTTCTCTCCAACTCTCTGCTGGCTGCTCTCAGGGTTATCTGTTCCTCTCTAGGGCTGGTTTTGGAGTCACTGTTTTCACTCCCATCTGGATTATTACTTCCCTGAAAAAGTCACTGTCCCCACCTGCTACCTACCTGCCAGTTAGTGAAACAAACCTGCTTCATTTTTCTTGATGGACAGGTGCGTGAGTGCATTGGTTCGATGTTTGACTGACCAGTGCACGCTCAGTGCAGTTCTTACTCCCCAGAGTCCCATGGTGTGACTGGCCTCCCCAGCAGTTGCCACCCCCTCCTTTTGTAAGCCCTACCCCTTCAGTACAGGATACCCTGGGCGTCCAGAAAGGATCTCTCCGCAACTGGAGCCTGGCCTTTTAAAGCTGGGGTGGAAATGAAAGTGACGTCAGAGAGGGTCTTCTGGGTTCCTGTTTTCTTGCTGAGGGAGATGGTTCAGTCAGTCCCCACTATTGTTACATGGGTGAAGGATGGTCTGGGACTGGCTGGAAGCGGTTCCTGAAGGCCGATTTTGGGGCAGGACAGGGGCTACTCTCCGTCTCTGCACTGTGAGTGACGCACTAGTGTGGGGGACGCCTTTGCGCTGGTTTCTCACTTGTTCCCTGACATCCAGTTGTTCCTGAGGCATGACGGAGGCATTAGGGGGATGCGGTGTTTTGGGGGGCACGGTGGGGGATTTACTGGGGCACAGGTGTTGCGGGTGTGAGCATGTGGTCCCGGGGGCGGGGGGAGGGTTGTTGAGGCCACGATGGCCTCTATCTCCGTATTGGGGCAGCGGCCGGTGTTCGGGGGGTGGCGGAAGGCTGTATGAGTTTGGGGCTGAGCACGGGGGTGCGGGACCTGCACAGGGCGGGGGGCTTGGTTGTCCCGACCCTCCCGACAGTCCCATGTTGAAGACTTTACCCCTTATCTCGTAGCTGTAGAACCTCCAGATTTGAAGGGCAGAGCTGCAGCCCCCTTTTTCCCCCGATGGCAAGGGTCCCCTTGCTGTTCATCATTTTCATTGCCGCCGTGTTGGTCCATGACATTCGGGAGCAGTGGACCTGCAGGTGGCTGTGGTTTGCCAGTGAACATGTTCTCTTGGGGCTATTTTTAGTTTGGGGGTTCTTTGGTGTGTTGGGGGGAGGGAGCATCCCCGGAGATGCTCAGGGCTTCCTCTGGCTCTAGGCTCAGGTATGATTCCTGCTGGTGTTACTGCGGCACATAGGTATGCGGAGAATTTACCGGGTCAAGGCAAGTGTCCTACAGACTTCATTGTCTGTCCCACCAAAATACTGGTGTTTTTTTTTCAGATCACGAGTGTCATCTCCCTCATGTCAAGTTGCAAAGCACCCTCCACTCGTCATCTCTTCCTGAGTGGGTGACCTGTGGCTATTGGGAAAAATACTGAGGGTAAAGATTTTTTTTTAATTTTTACTTTTTTTTGAAGGAAGATATTTATGTGTGTGGGGGGGCTTTGTATAGGACTCCTGGTATTTTTGGAAGAAATTTATGTAGGAAGGGGCGGAGCAAAAGTACAGCATATACTTGCCTTGCACACAGTCAACTTGGGTTCCGTCCCCTTCATCCTAATGATCCCCAAAGCTTCCAGAAGTGAAACCCTGAGTGCAGAGTTAGGAATACCCCCTGAGCAATGCTTGTTCTGGCTCAAAGGAAAAACACACACACACACACACACACATACACACTTGTACACACAGGAAACTTGTGATTGCAAGAAAGGAGAATAATAAAGATTCTAGGAAACTCTGGAAATACCATAAAACAGAGTTTTAAGAACCCACTCTTTTACTATTTAAATGTTCCTCTCTAGTTTGTCTTTGCACGTGATTTTTTGTTTGTTTGTTTGCTTTGCTTCCTTAGAGTTGTCCTGTTGTTGCTGTAGTTTTGACCACTCCTTGTAGGGATCTACCCTTACTTCCGGCTCAGTTCATGGATCACTGCAGCCAGGGTCCAGGGTGGCCAAGTATCGTACTTGGGTCAGCTGAGTGTAAGGCCACTCCACCCCCAAAATCGAATATTTACATTATAAGTAGCCTTGAGAACTTCTAAATGTCAGGCACAGTTCATAGTAAATAAATGCCTTGGTTATTTGGATTTATTTTCTATAAACCTGGGTAATTGTACCATTTTCAAATATATTCCTGCACAACAGGAGCGAGCATAGGATGAGACTCACGCAGATGTGCTGATGCAGGATTAGAGTAAATCAGGACTCAGATGTGCCCAGGTCCAGTGAAACAGAGCACGGCTGTGCCTCAGGATCATCTGGACCCAGAAGTGACCTTGTTCCCATGGACAGAGTGCACAGGCACATGTCCTTGTCCACCCTGCTAGAGAGTGGCTGAAGGTTTGTCTACCCTAAGTCTCAGTCTTTCCCCATGGCAGAGCCACATTCCAGGCTGTGGTTCCCAGGGTCAGCACTGCTGCCTGCCTGCAGGGCGTGCTGGTACTCAGGAACTCCTGAGGCACCTGTCTGGGCCTCTAGGGAATTTTCTGTGCTCCATGGAGGAATCTGAGGGTCATAGAAGGCTGCCATTTCCACTGCTTTCACCCCATCCTGATTACTTCCTCACACAACTCAATGTCTGCTGCATGCACCAACCTGCCTGTTTGACCTTGAATCAACCCACATGTGTTTTTCCTGATGGACTGTGTGTGAGAGTATTGTTTCAATGTTTGACTGACCAGTGCAGTATCAGGACTCCTCTCCTTATCCCCAGGCCCCCTCCGTATGAGCAAACACTCTAGCAGCTGCCTCTCCACTCCTTTATCCAGTCCATCCCGCTTGCAGCACGAATTCACCTGGGAAGGCAAAGAGGGTCTCTGCATCTGGACTATGCCCCTTTAAGGCTCCTGGCAGAAGCAGAAATGATGTCATAGACGGACCCTTCAGAAATCCTTCCTGTGCTAGTTGTGGTTGCCTGGCTCTGGCCGCCATTTGGTCTCCTGGGTAGAGGAGGAAATGGCGCCTGGCATGACAGGGAAACTGTGAGGCCGATTTTGTGGCAGAACGCAAGTGGCCTCTGGTGAGCGCCCCACGTCTTGGCACTGTGAGTGGTGGGGCTGCAACAAGTTGGGGGGTGCTTTCACGCTTGTTTTCCACTGTTCAGGATGTCCAGGCAGTTCCTGTTGTGAGGTAAGGTGAAAGATTTCAGGGGACCCAGAGGCTTTGGATGGTGCAGTGGGGGCTGTGCCAGGCGCAGGGGTCGCAGGTGTGAACAAGTGATCCTCGGGGTTCCCCTTGGCCAGGATCTCCTCCAGCAGCTTGGAACGGTCAAAGGCTGGTGGGTCTGGGGCTGCAGGACCTGCAGAGGGTGGGGCTTAGCCCTCCTGAACCTGCCAGCACCGGACTGTTCTTGGCCCTGTCTGGAGCCTTTGGCCATGGAATCCTTAGTGTGGCACCTTCAGATTCACTTAGAAGGGCAGAGCCCCAGCCCCACTGCAGCAGAAGACCCAGTTGTCCTCTGTCCTTTGTTTGACTGCCCTAATGGGGTGAGGCCACCCAGTGTCTTTGTCCTTACAGGTGCATGAGGTTTGCAAATGAAACGTTTTCATTATTATTATTTCTGTTCGGCTCATGTACCACATCTGGAGGTGGTCAGGGTTTACTTTCGCCTCTGTAGTCGGGAGTTCCTGCTCCTGGTACTCGGGGACTATAAGGGATGGCGGGCATTGATCTCGGTTGGCTGCATGCAAGGCAAGTTCCTTACCCACTTACTGTCTCTGGTCCCAGCTTTTGTGGTTTTTTCCCCTAGGTCAAGAATTTCTCCATCTTAAGGTCCACTTGCAAAGTACCCCACACATGTAATCTTTCCATGACCAGACAACCCCCAGCTGTTGTGAGTACTGGGGGTAAAGTTTCGTTTTCCTTTTTTAAGAAAAATAGTTGATTTCTGGGAAGGGGGTGTTGTTGGGGAAGCTTTGTTCAGGGTGACTCCTGATGTGTTTAATTCACTTAGAAAGGGCCAGAGCAATAGTACAAAAAGTAGGGTACTTTTCTTGCAAGCAGCCAACCCAGGTCTTTCTATGTGTCCTTGAGTTAATTCCTCCAAAGATTGTCTCTGTTGAAACGCTTGACCTCTGTCAATGGTCAATCACAATACGTGCAGTTCTGTACCTCAGATGCCCTCAGATGTTCTCTAAGTATGCTATTTGGTTCTGAATTAAAGGGTGACTATGCACTATCCATTGGACATCAGTTGATTTGGTCCCTGTGTCTTTGTTTCTTTGGAGTGAAAAACACCCAACATGTTACCATGTGACCTACAAACTTACTATTCTTTACATCGACCTGGTGTGGGCGCCTCAGAATTCACACTTGAGTAATTTTCATTGTTGTTGTTTTGTGTCATTAGCGTTGCCTTTTGAAGTTGATTTTGAAGTTGTTTTTGGTAAACACCCTTCATTGTCCTTGGTTTATTCCTGCCTATGAACTCAGGGATCATTTCCTATAAGGGTCAGGGTCCATATATGTTCTATCATATTGAACCATGGTCAGCCAAGTGCAAGGTGAATGTCTTACCCGCAGTATTACCATTCCAGGCCCCAAGATATAATATTCATGGTTTAAAAGTAGACTCACTCTAGAAATTCCATTTCTTAGACACACGTAACATCATGGTTCATAGTAAACACCCTGGTTATTTGGATAGTTTTGTCATACAACACACTGTTTACATGGTTTTCAGATTGATTCTTGCAAAATAAGAGCAAGTGCTGGATGAGGCTCATATGATGATTGGTGGATTAGAGTAAATCACGATCAGAATAGGTCCAGGTCCAAAAGGTCAGAGCTGGGACATTCTGGGGCCTACAGGAGCCCAGAAGTAACCTTGGTCCCTGGAAGTGAGTGCCTAGGCCCATGTCCTATCCACTCTGCAAGAGGGCAGCTTAAGGTTTGTCCACCCTGAGTCCCTGTGGCTGCTCCCACAGCAGAGCCAATAACCATGCTGTGGTCACTGGGGCATGCAGGGGCTGCTTCTGCGCGGGAGCTCCTGGCCTCAGAGTTAGTCTCTGGCCTTAGGGACTTTCCTGTGTTGTTCCCATGGTAGAGTCCCGGGGCTCGGGCAGCGCTGCAGTTTCCTCCCCTGCAGACCTCAACTGCTCTTGTCCAGGCAGCCGGGTCACAACCCACTTCTCTGTCCCCTGAAAGATAGGAACATCAGGCAGTGTCTCCCCGTGGATTGTTCTGTGAGCCAGTGTCCAAATATCTGGCTGGTCACTACCTTTCTGGCTCCAATGTAGGAACTTCTGGTCAGGTGGGGGCCATGGCTGGTTGTGCTCCTCTCTGGTGCCCACAACTCAGGGCCTTGTAGAGAGCCTCCTATTGGTCCACAGGAAAAACAGGCAGGAGATGGTGATCTGGCCTCTGCCACACCATCTTCAGGCAGTAGAGTGAGAAGATGACGCAGTGCAGTGACATGTAGCACAAGCTTCCCAGGCCGATAGACTCTGATTGTTTCAAGAAGGCGATGGGTGATCCGGCTCGTGGCCTGATTGATCATCTCTCTGTTTGAAGCCACTGTTCTGTTTTTTCTCTGTTGATTTAAAGGACCACATTAATGGTGCTCAAGGGTCACTCCTGACAGGACTGGGGGACTGAACATATGGAGTACCAGGGGTCCAACACCATTAGACTTATTTGTTTGTTTTTCTTAAAGATATTGAAGGGGAGGGGCCATACCCAGTGATTCTCAGGTTATTTCTGGTTCTGTACTAAGGATTTCCATCTGCCAGTGCTCGAGGAACCATAAGGGACGGCAGCATTTTCTATATCTATTGATATTGCAAGTTTGTTTGCTCATCAATTTTAATCCTAAAATTTTATTAGCAGTTGGGGATTTTTCTCTTTAGTAAATTAAATACATGCATGCATACATACATAACAACCCCTCACTCTGGACTGCCAAGGTTCACCTTTGTCTCAGTCGTTGCTCTGATTCTGGCTTGGCCCAGAGGCCCTATTTTGGAGGGGTTATGGCAGACATCAACCATAATGTTGCCGAGAATCATTGTAAATCAACAATCAGGCAATTATTCATTCTTCCCACTTTTCTGTCTTATGCCTGAGGTAGCTGTGGTCAGGCCCTACACCATAGTATGGGATAGGATTGCCTCACTCCTGTCCCCTGTGTATGTTGGTTCAGGACTTGGTGACCTTCCCCGATGTGGCTGTGAGGTTCACCCTGGAGGAATGGACGGTAGTCAGTATGCTAAATGTGTATGTTACAAGTGAGCCCCAATTTGCTGGAGTATCTCCCCAGTTGTGGGTCTTATTTATTATGAGTCCAACTTAATTTTTTTGCTTTGTTTCATTTTTTGGTCCAGCTGGTGATGCACATGGTGACTACAGGTTCTGCACTCAGGAATCACTGCTGGTTACATACTTGACATCCACTATGGTCCCCAGGCATGGCCACGAGTATTTCCTCAGCCCAGCGCCATGAATAAACCCTATACATTGCTGTGTGTGACTCAAAACAAACCAAATAATTTTACTTCTCTTTCCACACTTTTATCGCATGTTCCGAGGAACAATTCTTCTCTAGTGTTGAAAATGGCGTGATGAGATTGGTGCCTTCTTGTCTCGGTCAGACTAATGATGTTCTACTTGATCTTTCGCGCTTGTACCATCAGGTCCTTGATGGATGTATCTGTTGCTAGCACAAGTGCATTGAAAGTACAGACAATCATTTTTGTCTTCCTTCGGTGTGGCAGCCTAGTTCGGCCTTGAGATTTTATCGTCCTCTCCTTTCTCATCCATCGCAATGCTGCCATATTGGTGATGCCTTCAGAGTCACGGGAATGAGACCCTTTGTAATTACTGTGTTTGCCATATCAAATACACAACGGATAGCTTGTGAGGCTCTGATGTGCGGGCGGAATACTCTCGGTAGCTTGCCAGGCTCTCTGAGAGGGATAGAGGCTTTTGGGGCAGCCTCTAATTGCCCTTGTAGGTGTTCCCATGGTTCAAACCATATTTGAACCTTATCAAATATGGTACGGCAATTCTGGAAGATGGGCATTTAGTGTCTTATGATGTGTCGCGCAGCCGCGCGATCCGGAAAGCGGCCTGGATCGTGGCGGTGGCTGGTTAGTGGAGGTAGTGCAGATAGTGGAGGTCTGCCAGTGAGATATTTATCTGGCAACACTAGGGGTAGAGTGGGTCTTCTGTGCGCAATCCAATCCCTGGGTCTCTGGTGGTTGGTGGAAACAGACAGGGCAGGGTAGGGTGGGGATCCTGATTTTAATCCCTTCATCACATGTGGTTGGTGGGAGCAAGCAGAGAATCTCTGTCCCCGGGTCCATTGAGCCTGGAGTCCAAGGTCTCAGAGTTCCGCTTATCTTGTTCTGTAGGGGCTGTACCGGTTTTGCCTGACCAATGTGGCTGTTGTCCCAAAATTCCAAACAGGATCTGACCACCGCCTCCTGAGTGCAAAATTCTAATTCACAGAGCAGGGAGAAAGGGCTGCAGAGTTTAAGAAGAGAACTCCCAGAATGATAACCAACTGGGAGCTCTTTGGCACTATTGCGGCAACATGAGAAGATGTCATTGTTGACAATATTGACAAGGAATACGATCACTGGTTCAGCACCTCCATGATTGTGCGAGGAACACCAAGAGAGAGATAGCCACAAATAAATGCCTGTCTTTGAAAACTCTTGAGCTAATTCGCCAACATGGTTTAGCGCATGCCTCAGGCAACTGGAAGCGAATGTCCAAGCTCGCAAAGCAGTGCAGAGATGCGATCAAGGATGACCTCAAAGAGAGATGAGCAGAAGTGCTGGTAGATGCAGCAGAAGCCGGGAAAAGTATTCATAACGCCTGCCTGTCCTTCAGCAACTACAAGACCAAGATGACTGCCCTACGACGTCCTGATGGATATTTCACATATTCCAGAAGGGCAATGGAGAAGGTTATCCATAACTTCTACTCAAATCTCTTTGATAGCCATGTCCACCTGCCGACATACCAAATTTCACAGGATGAATATGTCGATCCCAATGTTCTCCCTTCCGAAATCCGACACGCCATTTTGTCAATAAAGAAACGAACAGCACCTCTCCCAGACAAGGTCAGACCTGAACACCTGAAGAACCTGCCATCATTATTCATTAGTACACTGGCTTTGCTCTTCACACGCTACCTGTGTGAATGCAAGGTTCCGTCCCAATGGAAAACCAGCAGGACTGTACTACTGTACAAGAAGGGAGACATTCATGACATTGGCAACTACAGCCTGATCTGCCTGTTGTCTGTCATCTACAAGTTGTTCACTCGGGTCATCCTGAATAGGATTGGCAGAACACTAGATGACGAACAACCATGCAAGCAAGCCGGGTTCTGTACAGGATTCAACACCATTGACCATATCCAAATGATAACCAAGCTCATTGAGGTTTTCCGGGAGTTCAAGATGCCGCTCTGTCTAAGGTTCATTGATTTAAAGAAGGCCCTTGATTCTGTTGAGATGGAAGCAGCCAATCCCTAGCCAATCAGGGCATTGAAACTCAATACATCAAGATCCTATGTGAGCTGTATTACGGATTCACTACCAGGATCTCACCATTCTACAAAGAAGTAATCATTGTTGTCAAGAGAGAGGTTTGGCAGGGTGATACCATTTCACTGAAACTCTTCAGTGCCACCCTCAAGAACATCATGCGACTCGAATGGGAAGGAGTAGGAATGAAGATAGATGGTCGGTAACTAGACTACCTCCACTTTGCTGATGATATTGTTTAAGTAACACCAAACATTAGCCAAGTGGCAAAAATGCTGGTCAACTTTGACTGTGAGTGTGGAAAGGTCAGACTACAGCTGAATCTTATGAAGACAGTGTTTATGAGAAACAGTCTCATTCCGGATGCCCCATTCGCTCTAAACAGAACATCCATCTTCGAATGCAACAGCTATGTGTACCTAGGTCAAGAAGTCAACATGACAAATGACCTGGTCCCCGAGCTGCACAGGAGGAAGAGAGCGGCTTGGAACGCCTTCAAGTGCGTCGAAGAAATAGCTAAGAGTACGAAGATCCTCTGGCTCCGGGCACATCTCTTTGATACCACTGTTCTTCATGCATTAACATACACCTCAGAGACCTGGGTCCTACGCAAACAGGATGAGAACGCTATTGGGGTATCCCAAAGAGGAATTGAAAGATCTATGCTTGGAATATCACGTTTCACTCAAATGAGAGAAAGAATCCGGAGTTCCGACCTCTGTAGATGATCAAGAATCAGGGATGCTGTCTCGTTTGCCAAGGTGTCAAAATCAGATGTGCTGGTCACGTAATGAGATTTAGAGACGACTGCTGGACTAGAGCTGTTACCTACTGGATTCCACAGGATGTCAAAAGACCGCGTGGCCGCCCATCTACCAGATGGTCAGACTTCTTCATCAAGATCATGAATGATAGATTTGAGGCTCTTCGTGTTCTTAGAGCGAACAGACACCATTGGTCTACACTAGCACCTGACCCACTATGAAATATTCTTTCGCTTTTATGTTAGAAAGTCATTGAGTGAGCCCATAATAAAGCTAGTTTGTGCTGAAATTATAGTATAGTGGGGAGGGTGCTTGCCTTGCACTGGGTATGATTAGCAGTATGCTATATGAAACCAGATATCCCTGGATCTAGTCAAATAGAAAAGCCAAAAGGCTAGTGTGTGATTGCCACGCTCCTCCCAGCGATATTCCGAATGGATCTCCCCTTTACTCTGGGCCTGTTTGGACTGTGAGAACCACAGAGATGTCATCCACCTGCTCGTTCTGTTCACCCAGGTGTCATTCGAATAATTCTTCCCTGACTTGCTGTGATTTATTTCAGAACCCAAACCACAGCTTCAGGATTTGGCATAGCTGCAATCTGACTTGGGAATAGGGTCACTGAATATGTGTGAGCTGGGAAGATTCACACATTCAAAAATGAATATCATTATACAGAGTGGGATAGCTCAGTGGAGCAAACATGTGACTTGAGAGGTGTGGGGTCCGGGCTCTCTCCCTGCCATTACATCTCTGATCTCTGGACACTGCAAGGAGGAAACCCAGAGTCTTACCCTGGGAATAAAAGACACTTATCCTTACTGGGTACTGAAACTGAAAAAAAATCTATTATTTTTCATATCAATAAAGTACTTTAATTTTTTTCTTCTATTGAAAGCAATCACAAGTGGTACCTAGCATGGTACCAATCTAGTTGTTACTTTTGGATCATGACAAAATTTGTCCATGACCATGCTCTTAACTTATATGGTTCTTTGGTCTAGCCCATTTTGATGCCAGGGTACCTCACAGCTAGCCCTGGGTCCATCCAGTCCCTCATTGTGACACTGCTTTTGGGGTGCTAGGAGGCTTAGAATAAGAAAGCAGATGCCCAGGTATGAAGCATTATTTGGAGTCAATTAACTCCCAAGTTACAGAGTATTAACTATCTTCCTATGTGTATACAAAAAGGACATTGCTCTAAATTAACTATGCAAAGGACATAAGGAGAAAAGAAAAGAGGTTTTTTCACTCATATTTCTGAGGATTCAGACCTTACAAATTAACAGAGTCTGATTAGGAGAAAAAGGTGACAGGCCAGTTGGAAAGAAAATCACAGAGAAGGAAGTTACAGAGAAACACAGAAGAATGGGAGTACCTCAGGAGCACTGTGGTAAACCTAAGCTCCCTGTGGCAAGGGAGGAAGGACGTACCAATGTTAAACCTAAAATGTTTAGAACTATATTTCCATCAGAATAGTGTAGTAGTTGGGCTGGAGAGATATCACAGTTGGTTGGGCGTTTGCCTTGCACGTGGCCCTTGAGGCTCCTCCAAGTTCGATTCCTCCGCCCCTCTCGGAGAGCCTGGGAAGCTACTGAGAGTATCTCGCCTTCACGGCAAAGCGTGGCAAGCTCCCCATGGTGTATTAGATATGCCAAGCACAGTAACAACAAGTCGCACGATGGGGACATTATTGTGCCTGCTTGAGAAAAATCTATGAACAATGGGAGGACAGTGTTGTAGTGGGAAGATAGTGGAAGTTGAAGATAGGGGAGGTTGTGCTGCGTCCAGCCTTCTACACCATCCCAGACCTGACTCTCGGAACCAGAGAGAAGATCGCCAGCACTAGCAGGTCCTTTGAAGGCCCTTCACAGACATCCCAGGGACTTCAAATGTTGGGTCCCCACACCATCAAATCTCAAATGAACTCCAAAATTTGGAGTGTTTGTTCACACCAGCTTGCAGGCTGTTCTGCTAGGCAAAGCAGCAGCCTCCCAAGAGAAGCACAGTCGGTTGGTTAGAAAAAAGCACATCCTGATGCCCCTATCCTTTTCATAAGCAGCCACAAAATTAAATTCACCAGACCCACATCCTGGTACCCCGTAAATTTATATAAGCATAGTGAGGCAAGCATAGTTACTGAAACAAAGAAAAGCGAATACACAAAAAAATCAGCTATTGATGTTTACCATCTCACTTTGGGGGGACCCTAACCTATTGTGCCTATTTGCACTCTGTGACGTTCTGGCACTCTAGTGGAATGGTTACAAGAAGTTGAGTATGTTTATGGAATAACTCCGCTGAAAAATAAACTTGTAAACTAAATAAATTTCATATTCTTACTGTAACAAGCAACAAATCATCATAGCCAAGCAATAGATCAATAGATCAACATGTCTGAAAAGGAGGCTTTCTCCTGCACAACTACTGTACAGTTATTCTTGCTCACTGGTTCAAATTTTGAAGAATTATAGCTTAATAAATCATCAAGTACTAAAATATCAAAAGACTATTTAGCTGCTCAGCAGTTAAGGGACTTTCTGTTCATATGCCTGATCCATTTAGAATCACTTCTATGTAGACTTTGAGCACTGTCTGAAGAGTTGCTGCATATAGCTCTCGAGGAATAACTTAAGAGGTCCCTTTGCTCTGAACACAAATACAGACACAGGAATTTTTGCGTACACAAACGTCTTCCCAGTCATCACCAGTCCCTGAGTCCCCTTCTGGGCTACCCCTGACCCCTTTCTGAGCCATGTGTTTCACTTAGTTTCCAGCTCTCTTCAATCATTGTGAAAATAAACAGTTGAAGCTACTCAAGACCTGGACTTTCAGTGCGGTACAAATGAACCTGGGGACTCAGAGAGATGGTCTGCGTGGCTGTTCGCAAAGTATCTTTGTGAATTTTAGTACCTTCGTCAAAACAAAGACTTCTGATCGACATGCAATTTGTCCAGTCCGTCACTCTCCATCTATTCCAGACCTAGCAAACATCAGATGTCCCGATCACTTGATCCTATTCCAGAGACGGGCAAAAATAAACCTTTCTGACCAGGAAAGTACCTTGTCAGGAATATTTGAAGCCTGGCCCTTTAAGGCTTTGGGCGCAGGCTGATGACATCACATAATCGGGACCCTCTTTACCTGCGCATCTTGGAAGTTGGGGCGGAAGTGCCGGCGGGCCGGCTTAGGTGTGGAAGGTGTGGAAGGTGAGGAGCGGGTGAGGGGGCACCCAGGGGGGCTGGGGGGTCGGGGAAGGTCGGTTTCCCGCCAGCTGCCCGAGGGGTTGCTCTGAGCGCCTGAACCTCCGCGGTCTCCGCCTTGTGGGCGGCGGGGTCGCTCCGGGGCGGTGGCCCGGGGTGGCGGCCCCTCACCCGGGACGCACCGAGCTCTGCTGCCGAAAACTTTGTTTATAAATTGATTTTGAGGGAGAAATGCTCCTTGTTTCTGAGGAGAACTTACTTAGAACGATGCATAAGGGGGGAACGCGGCCGGCTGGGTTCGATCCCGGCACCCCACAGCGTCCCAGGACCAGCCTGGAGTGAGCCCAGAGCCGGGGGCCAGTGATGGGGTGGGAGGGGGGACGGGCAGGGCACATTTATGTGCTGATGGCTCAAAAGCATTTGGCAGAGCCTTTTTTGTTTGTTTGTTTGCTTTTTGAGTCACACCCGGCAATGCACAGGGGTTTCTCCTGGCTGTGCGCTCAGGAATTACCCCTGGTGGTGCTCGGGCGACCATACTGGTTGCTGGGAATCCGGGTTGGCCGCGTGCAAGGCAAACACCCTACCTTCTGTGCTATTGCTTTAGCCCCCCCCTTGCCAGAGCCTTTGATAATTCACTTGTTCCTTGTGCATTCAGTGGGTTCTGGGAGTACAGGGAGGTGGGAATCTTCTTATTTTGCTCTTTGGGTCACAACCAGCGATGCACGTGGGTTACTCCTGGCTCTCCATTCAGCAAGCACTCCTGGTGGTACCAGGAACCGTACGGGATGCCCAGAATTTGCTGCCCTTGAAACAAATGCTCTTTTGTCTATGCTGTCACTCAGGCCCCAGCGTGCAGAGATTTAAGACAACTCAGGGCTGGGAGGAGCGGGATCGGCAGGGGGTGCCTCAGGGCTGTGCTATGCCACAGCGGGCCTTGCAGGCAAGTGTGCAATCTTAGCAGGAAGTAGCTCGGAGACTTCTAGAATATGCTCTAAACCCTCTAGTAATGTAATTTAGAATCAGTATTGGCCACACGCCTTTATTCATTTAAATGAACTAATTATTTAGAATGGAGGAGTAGAACTGCGAGACTCAGTTACTTCTCCTGCCTCTGCCTTCAGGGATCACTCCTGCTGGGTTCAGGGAACCTTATTGCGATGCCAGGATTCAAACTTCGTTTGGCCGAGTGCAAGACAAGCACCTCACCTACTGTACTACCCTCTCCAATCCCTTTACAAAGAAATGTTTTTATAATTTATTTTATTGTACTTTTTTGGGCCACAGCACGACTCGTTGCTCAGAGCTTACTCTTGGTTCTCAACTCAGGCATCATTTTTAAAAGTGCTGGGGTGGGTGAGCATATGCACTGTTGCATATTGACCCCGGTTTAGCTGCTTGAAAGAAAAGCACCCTGTCATCTTACTATCTTTGCTAACCCTGTTTGATTATATTTCCTCAGAAAAAAGAATTTCTGCCTCACTTGTCATGATTCCAAGCATCCCTCACTGTTCACCTCTCCCAGACCAGGGGTGTACCCTGCTGTTGAACTGAGTACTTGCAGAAAGGGATTTTCCAGGGACCAGCTGCAATAGGTTTTAAATGTCTCACTCTTAGGGGCCGGTCAGTAGCATAGTCAGGAGGGCGTTTGTCTTTCTTGCAGTGACCAAGCTTATCCTCGACTCGCCAGAGGGTCCCCTGAGCATCACTAGTTATGGCCGCAACCCTCCCACTCCAGAATTTGTCTTGACACGCGAGCATTCTTTGAAATTCTTTTTCTGGTGTTGGGGTTTTTGTCCTGTCTTCCCCCCCGCTGTTTGCTACAAACTTGGAGATAGTCAGAGTCTGTCCCCCGATCTTTGTGTGTCTGGGATACAGGGGGAGCCATGCCATGTCCCCCAAAGGTAAAGCAGGTGCTTTGCCCGCTGAGCTCCTCTCCCTGGGTCTATCTCACTACTTGGGGAGCAGATGAGGTGAAATTTGGGACCATACCTGGCAGTGCTTGAGGTCTGTGCCCTGCCAGGGGACTAGTGGATAAGGGGTACCAGGGAAGGCCCTCTGGGCTTTCAGTTGGCCAGGTCTACTTCATTCTGCTGTGTTTCCTCATGCCCCTCTTTTCATACCTTAATTGGAAATTCTTAGATATGAACATTCTTGAGTCCTTTGAACAAGAGGCTGTTAGGAGGAAAGGAAGCAGTTGGAGGCTCTGAGCGAAATTATAGACTTTAAAATTTCATTTGTGATAAGTGCAATTTTTCTTTTTTTTCCCACTTTTTGGGTCACACTGGCAATGCTCAGGGATTACTTCTGGCTCTGCACTCAACCTTTGCAGTCAGGAATCACTCTGGCGGGGCTCAGGGAACCATATGGGATGCCAGGGACCAAACCCAGGTCAGCCGTGTGCAACTCAAATGCCCTGCCCGCTGTACTGTCACTCTAGCCCCAAGTGTAATTTTTCATCCCCTTTTTCTTTTATAAAATCACGTACCCATAGGAGTAAAATCATATAGTCTGAAAACCTGACCGGTATGCTCTGAGCACTTCTGAGTGCGGTCCCAAAACAAAACAAAAAACCCATAGGACTGACCCTTGCAAATATATTACTTGATTTCACACCTTTGCTGTTGACAGATAAATTGCTCATTGTCTTTATTTGGGCAGGAGGGGGATTGGCTGTGCAGGCTTTTGCTCTGGGATCACTCCTTGGTGATGCAGGGTATGAAGTTGAGTCTGCCGCATACATGACAAGTGCCCTGCCATAAACTGTGTTCTCTTTCTGACCCCTGCACACCTTTGAAATTGCAGTTTGTTCTTCTGGCTCAGCTGTGCACCGGGAGGCCTCAGGTGCCAGCAGCCCTGCCTGGACGTCTACTAGCTGGGCCTCATCCCTGTTTCATGTCTGTATCCTTCTCATAAGGTTCACAGTACTTACATAGACTTTGAATTCCTAGGGTCAGTGATAGGCCAGGAGTGCAGGCCCTGGCCTTGCAAGCAGCCTGTCACACGGTACAATCTCCTACACAACACAGGATTTCTCAGGTACCACCTGGGTGAGCCCAAAGATCTGCCACCTGTGGCTCCAAAACCCAACTCTGACCTGCATTCTCCAAAACTGGCTGATGGAGGTTGACTCATAAACAAAAACTTTTTTTTCTGGCCATACCCTGTGGTTGCTGCTTTTGATACCCAGTGTGGTGCCAGGGACTGAACACAGGTCAGCTGTATACAAGGCCTATTCCCTACCAGACTATAGTTCTGACACCTAAATTTAGTTTTGGTTGGCCACGCCTAGTGGAGTTTACCCCTGGCTCTGTTGTCATTGATCGCTCTAGGTTTGGGGATCTGTGGGGTGATGGGGATTCAACCCTTGTCAGCTTTGTGCCAGACAAGCACCTCCTGATCTGTGCTATCTCTGTAGCCATCATAAAAATGCTTTTATGCTGGGAAAAGTCCAGAAAGTTGTGTTCTTTTTTCCGATTAACTACACAATTCACTTTTTACTTGTGTGTTTTTGTTTTGGGGCCACAGCCAGCAGTGCTCTGGGTACTGGACTAACCTGACTCTGCATTCAGGAGTCACTCCAGGTGGGCTTGGGGGATCCTATGGGATGTTTGGGATTAAACCAGAGTCAGCTGCCTTCAAGGCAAGTGCCCTCCCCAATATGCTGTTGCTCTGGCCCGGGGCCTAATTCTTCTCTGTTGCACTATATGTTTAGATATCAAAACATTTTCAGTTCAAGTGGAACTACGGCCCGTGAGATTAGGAGAGCAGGTCAGGTGCTTGCCTTGCCCTCCCTGAGAGCAATTTCAGACTCCAAAGCAGAAACTTCTGGTCAGGAATCTGGGGTTTGTGCAACACTCTCATGCTCACAGACCTTTGCGTGGAGCTTCCTGCTGATTATCGGGAATTATAGGTGGGAGAAGATGATGTTTTCCTGTCTGACACACCGTCCACAGGGAGAAGGAAAGTGATAAGATTATATGATGCAGTGACAGGAGTGCATAGGCCTTCAGAGCTGACTGTCTCTAGAGTTTTTTCAGGAGGGAGCACTGGATCTACTGTTTTTGAGGCTGCTTTTGTCCTTGTTTATTTGTTTTCTTGTATTTGGGTTTGAATCATACTCCACTGAGGAGTACTCCAAGCTCACTGCTCAAGTTATACTTCTGCCAGGACTCGTACTCTGGTGCCGCAGATCCAAGACTGACTTCTTTGACTTTGTTCTATTTGGGAAGGTTGGGGACCACACCTAGTGATTCTTGGGATTTCTCCTTGCTCTGTGCTCCAGCATTGCCCCTGACAGTGCTTGGGGGACCATGTGGAACGCCAGGATCACCCAACCCTATCCACTCTTCATTCAGATTTATTTTTGTGCCACGGTGGAGGTGCTTAGGACTTCCTCTTTCTCTCTGCTCTGGATTCACCCCTAAAGGGCATAAGAGCACCCAGGCCACATGGCCCCATATGTGCCCTATCAGCTACAGTGACTCAGGAACCCGGACATGCGTTTCTTCTGTTTTGTCCTTCCCGCTCTGGAGAGCCTCACCTGCTCAGCACCGCAGTCTCATGTTCACTCGCTGCTTTGTGTGCCGTTTTGGGCATGTGCCAGTACCAGGGAGATGGAGCAGAGGATCTTTGGGGATGGCAGAAATGTTGGGGGTCAGGTCACTTTTGCCTGCTTTGAGAGGAATTTGGGGCAGCCCTGAACTTGGGTTCAGAGTCCTCTAGGCACAAATGTCCACACACAACTCCGAGTTGCTCACTGGACATTGAGTGTCCCCCTCTCATCCCTAGTCATTATGGGCCCTCGGGGTCGAGTTTTTTGTGTTCAGTATTTTGGTCCAAGCCCATCATTGCTTCTTTAATTTTTTTTAAATTTTACATTATTTTTATAAAGTAATTCACAATATTTGATTACATTTAATATTCGAGCCCCAATCCCACCACCATTACACCTTCCCACCACGATATTTTGGATGTTTCCATCCTGTACCCCAACCCCTGCTCCAAAGCAGAACTGAAATAATTTATTTTGTATTTTTTCTTTTGAATAAACCACTGAAAATGCTCCAAAAACTTTTGTTAGAGGAGAGTGTGTAAAGATTGTTGCACTTCACCCAGAGGCCATTAAGCCTTTTTATAAGCGATTACTAGGGAACCGAGCCAGCAATCCCAGGCTGATCTTGCCTTGTTTTGTTTTGGAGGGTGCTGATGGGGACGGGCCATACCCAGTGATTCTCGGGTTACTCCTGATTGTACACCCTTGCATTGCACCTGGCCGGACCTGGGAGGACATATGCGACGTTGGGGATTACCAACCCTACCCACTGTCCTGTTACTCCAGCCTGCTGTTTTGTTTTCTTTCGTATTTTTTGTGCTGTAGTGGAGTGCTTAGGATGTCCTCTTGGCTCTGTGCTGCAGATTCACCCCTGACAGGCATCAGGACCACCAGGGTGTGGTAGCCTTGTACGCACCCTGGCAGGTGCCATGATTCAGACACAAGTGACATGTTTCCGAGATTTTTTCCTTGATCTGGGGTGCCTTGCCTATTCAGTGACACAGGCTGTGCGTGGATATTCTGTTCATGCCCTTTCAGTAATTTGACCCATTATGTCAGGGACACACGGGGTTCTCTTGTTACCTTTTTCTTGTCACCAATCCATGTCTCTGTCTCTGGGAGAAGAGCATTCCAGGTTGAAGCCTGCGGCCATCTCCTGGCGGGAAGGAGGAGCCCTGAGGACTGACAGTTGAGGAAGAATAACACCAGAGTCGAGAGAAAATCAAAAGGTCATTTCATGATGGACTGTCCAAGGTAGTGAAAGGCAAGAGAGCACGGCACAGATGACTGGATCCAGGTGCCCGAGGCCCCAGGGGTCAGCAGCACATTTCACATGAGCTCAGGGCACCCACACACTGCCCAGCGCCCGAGACAGTGAGGGTCCCTGACATTCACCTGCACACACGGCTCTTCTTCCTGGCCTCTGGGGAGTCCGTCATGGAATGACCCTGTGATTTGCTTTCTTAACACTGTCATTATTCTACCTTAAAAAAAAAACTTAAAAATGAAATAGGGGCTGTAGAGATAGCACAGCGTATAGGGCGTTTGTCTTGCATGTGGCCGACTCAGGTTTGATTCCCAGCATCCCATATGGTCCCCTAAGCACCGCCAGGAGTAACTCCTGACTGCATGAACCAGGAGTAACACCTGGGCATTCCAGGTGTGACCCAAAAAGCAAAAAAAAAAAAAAAATTAAAAAAGAGCACTTCTCACTTCACTAATATTAGAGGGGGGGAAAATCCTGAAACTTTTTGTTTTGGGAAGTAGTAAAAATCCCAATAATCTAGTACTCATATGATACTATAAATCATTTACGTTGTTGAAAAGGCTAAGTAAGGCCTTTTTACCAGGACAGTTTGCTAACTGTAAGCTTAGTATATACCTGCATTCTAGGATGGGTCCTTATGCTTTTTCAGTAATATTTTTGATTTTGGAAGCACGCATGACACTTCTGGTGGTGCTCAGGCAACCATTTGGGGTGCCAGGGATGGAACTCAAGTTGACCAAGTTCAGTGCAAGTGTTAACTCTCTGTACTGGTCACGACTGGTCCATACTCTGGGTTTGAAATGTATTTCTGAAGCCCCCCATTGAACTTTCCTTGCCAGTGACTTTCCATTGCTCGTGTGCTGTCAGAGGTAGAGCATTAACACAGAAAGTGCTCTCAGATGTCCTTCGCAGACTTTCTTCCTCTTCGAGGTTCTGTCCAGTTCTCAGGTGGCTGCTCTCTGTCTGCGTTGTGCCAGTTCCTCTTCAGGGCTCGCTTTTACCCCCATCTTGATTTGTTACTTTCCTGGTAAACTCACTGTCCTGTGCCCCACCCACTCCCTACCTGCCTGTTTTACCCGGATCAACCCTGTTTTAGTTTTCCTGATGGCCTTGTGTGTGAGAACATTGACTCTACACTTGACTGACCAATAAAGCATCAGGGGACTTCTTACCCGAGCTCCCACGCTGACCAACTACTCCAGCAGCTGCCTCTCCACACTCCCTTATGCAAATCCATCCCCCTCAAGCCACTGATTCACCTGGGTGGGGATAATGGTTCTCTGCACATCTGGAGTTTGGCCCTTTAAGGCTGCTTGCAGCACCGGAAGTGACATCACAGTGAGGCCTTCCTGGTGCTTCTCTTCCTGGAAACGGGGTCAGAGAGTCCTTGTTCATGTGGGTGAACTACAAAGTGTGGTCCCAGTGAGGAAGGGGACTTTGAAGGCTGATTTTGTCTTGTTGAAGGACGGGGGTTGCCTCCCTGACCGCCCCGTGCCTCCCCATCTTCACGCTGTGAGTCACGGGACCACGCCTGCTCAAGGGGCCTCTCGTGCTTGTTTTTCTTGTGTTCCCCGATATCCAGTGGTTCAATGGTATGATGGAGTCTTTTGGGGTGCGCGGAGATTTGAGAGGTTTGTGGGGGCTCTAGTGGGATGTGGGGGTGCCGGGTGTGAGTGCGTGACCCAGGGGGGCCGCTGCAACCACGATCACCTTAAGCTCCGCATTGGGGCAGCCGCAGGTGGACGCGAGGTTGAGTGCAGGGGCTGCGGGCTTTGGGGTGCAGGACCTGCAGAGGATGGGGTCTTGGCCATCCCGACCCGCCCGGCTAAGCCATGTTGGGACCTTGCCCAAATTTCGCTGCTGTAGAGTCTCCAGATTCACTTTGAAGTGCAGAGCCTCCCCCCCTCCCAGGTTGTGGCTGGTCATAACTTGGGGATTTTGCTCCTGTCCAGTGCTCACAATTCTGACTTATCCTCCAGGTCTCTGATCCTCTGGAAAAACAGGCAGGAGAAGATGGTGAGGTGCCATCGGACACACCGACGCCAGGTAGGAGTGACAAAATGAGGTGATGCAGTGAGAGGAGCGTCAGGCTTCCCGAGCTGTCTGTCTCTGATTGCTAAGGAAGGATCCTGCTGACTTGTGAGAGCACCTGGCTCTGCAGTATGAGGCCACATTTGTGTCAGTTTCGTTGTATTTGGCTTTTGGACCACAACAGCTCAAAGATTACTAGTGCTCAAGGATGACTCCTGACATGTCTTAAGGACCATATGAGGTTCTGGGCATCAAAGGCTGGTGTCTGGGTATTTTGTTTTGTTTTCAGAGCCACATGCAGTGATTCTGGGGGATTATACTCTTGGCTCTGCACTCTGGCATTGTACCTGGCACTGCTTAGGGGACCCTATGGGACGGCGGGTAACACCAGCCCTACCCACTATCCCCACCCCACTGTCCTGTTACACAGTCATGCTGCTTTGTTTCTTTTCGTATTTTATTTGTGTGCCACAGGGGAGATGCTCAGGGTTTCCTCTTGGCTCTGTGCTCCGGTTATCCACCTGATGTGTATCATGGGTCCCCGGGTGTACTGGCCCTGTTTATGCTCTGGCAGCTAGAGTAACTCAGGCCCCAGGATATGTGTTTCCACTATTTTGTCCTTCTCGCTCTGGAGAGCTTCTCCTGCTCTATCACACAGTCCAGCATTCATTGGCTGCTCTGTTTGCAGTTTTGGGCATGTGCTGGTCCAAGGGAGACAGAGAAAAGGATCACTGGGGCCAACAGAGCTGTTGGGCTTAAGACACTTTGAGAGGCATTTGGGGTGTCCCTGAACCACGATAGGATTCCTACAGGCTCATATGTGCATGCACAGCTTTCAGTCGGTAGCTGGACATTGAGTGTCCCCTTCTCCCTAGAGCATGGACTGTGGGATGCAGGGGGCGTATGTTTAGTGTTTTGAGCTGAAAGCAGAGTCACTCATTTGGTTACAATGATTGTGTGCTCAGTTTTTACTCTCGGCAGTGCTCATAGGAGCAGTGGTTGAATTCCCTGGGGTCAGGAGCAAGTCTGCCACCTTCAGGAACCTTCTAGTAGAGCATCCTCATATTTTCATCGATGCAGCTGTCTTAGAGAGAAGTTGGGACCCGTCTGCCAGGAGTTCAGGTGGAAGCTGGTTCCTCCCGAGGGGACAGACCCTGAGCCCCTCTAGGGCTCTGGGGTCCTGGCTTCACAGCCCAGGGAACAGCGTGGGGACAGATCCTGACTCCTGCCCCTCTTTGTATGTCGGCTCAGGACACGGTGACCTTCCCCGACATGGCCGTGAGCTTCACCCCAGAGGAGTGGACATGCCTGGATACCTCTCAGAGAAAGCTCTACAGGGACGTGATGCTGGAGACCTACCAGCACCTGTCGGCCATTGGTGAGAGCAGTGCGGGGCCAACCTTGTCTGGACAGACCCGTGTGGGCTCCATGTGCCAGGCTGTGACTGTGTGTCCAACAGTAGCTGTGAATGTCCTGGTGAGGACAGCCATGCAGTAGCTGTTCCTCTAGTTCTTTTTCTGGTTATTTTGTTGGTGCTCCCCTGTCGATGTTCAGGGCTTACTTTAAGCTCTCTCCATAGGAATCACTCTCTGTGGGTTTGCGTGAGTTTGCAGTGTTAGGGATCGACCCAGGTTCGCCCCGTGCTTGGCAAGCTCCCCATGCGCTAAACCATCACTTAGGTCCCTCTAAATAGTTCCTAGTTCCTGTAATTGCTGAGTTATCTGATTACTTCTTATACTACACATAATTTTTATGAATTTTGGTTTTGCTTTTATTTCGGTAACAATATTGACTATTCTTGAATATTTTAGTCTCTGTGCTGAGGGATCACTCCTGCGGGTGCTCAGGGACCATCGGGTGCTGAGGATTGAACACGCTTGGCAGCTAAAAAAGTTGCTGTCTTAATCCTGGTACTATTGCTCCAGGCCCACTGCTGGAGTAATAGCACAGCAGTAGGGCATTTGCCTTGCATGCAGCCAACATGGCCGGTCCAAGTTCGATTCCTCTGCCCCTCTTGGAGAGCTCGGCAAGCTACCGAGTGTATCTCGCCCGCAAGGCAGAGCCTGGCAAGCTACCCGTGACATATTCAATATGCCAAACACAGTAACAACAAAGTCTCCAATGGAGACGTTACTGGGCCCACTCGAGCAAATCGATGAACAACAGGACAGCGAGAGATTTTATTTTATTTTTTAAAAATTTTTATTAGGGAAAACCCTATCGTAAATTTGTATACTTACACATTTTTGTGCTTGGGTTTCAGGTATACAGTGATCGAGTACCCATCCCTCCACCAGTACCCATTCTTCACCACCACTAATTCCAGTATCCCTCCCACCCCACATCCCTCCTGTCCACCCTGCCTCTGTGGCAGGGCATTCCCTTTCATTACGTTTTGATTTGGTTTTGGGGTTACACTTACACATAGGTAGAGGTGATTTCTGGCTGAGTATTCAGTTTTTCATCCTGGTTGTGGTCCGGGACATTGTGTGTTGCTGGGGATCAATTCTGTATGTGTCTGAAATGTTAGTGTCCTGCCTGCTGTAATATTGCTCCCAACATAGTTCATTTATTTCTTAGGGTCTCACCCCATTAGATGTTGCTCTGTTTCAGTGCTCGTGGTCACTTACAGTGGTTCTCGGTTCATCAGGACTCTGGGTTTGCCTTTGAACTATAGTCAGGGATCAAGCTGATGGCTTGAGAGACTCTACTGAAAGTCAGGATCGAACTTTTATTGACCTTGAGCAAGGCCAGTGCCTGACCTTCTGTGCTGTCAGTCTGCATCCTTTTATGTTGATTTTTATAACTAATTTGGGGTCTTTGGATTTGTTAAGCTTTGGGGTTTACAGCACTCAGGTATTGGTTCACACAGGCTCATTACATTGCAGGTGATGCCGATCCTAGAGTGATAGTATAGCGGTCATGGTGCTAGTCTTGCAAGATCTGGACATGTTTTCTATCCTTACCATCCCATGTGATGCTCAAGCACCACCAAAGGTGAATTCTGGGTACACAGTCAGAGAGAAGCCTTGAGCATCCCCAGGTGAGGATCCCAAACTATAAAAAAAAATACTACGTACTGTGCTGTGATCAAAGCCCCGTTGGAAAAACAAACCACCTGTTTGCCATTTGCAATGCCAGGGATAAACTATTTGTGGTGTTTTCTGGTGCCCCATATTCTCTTAAATTAACACCTGAATCTTAGCTGTTGGATAACTCCAAATCTGGAGCATTTTAGAAGTACAGATTCTGTTCATGCCTTTCCAGTAATTGACTCCATTTTTATAGGGAGACATGGGGTTTGCTTGTCACATTTTCTGTATCACTAATCCATGCTCCATCTCTGTGAGGTTCAGGGCATTCTGGGGTCAAGCCTGCATTGATCTCCTGGCTGGAAGGAGGAACCCTGAGGCCGGGGAGGAGAGTGATGCGTGCAGGTGAGTGTCTGAGAACCCTCCCTGGCTCAGGCCCTGGGCAGTGTATGGCTGCCCTGAGCACATGTATAACGCACTGCTGACCCCGATATCCTTAGGTTCTTGGATCTTGGCATCTGTGCTCTATTCACGCTGCCCTTCGCTCCCACGGATTGTCTGTCATGGAATAATCTTGCGCTTTAATTTCTTGGCTTTGACATTATTTTTCCTCTTCTGCCAGTCCATGAAATTCTCACTCCTTGGTCCCCCTGTCTTTTCCTTCCCAGCCTGTCTGTACAGCCAATAATGTCGCTGTACCTTCAAAAAAATTTTGCCTCTTTTGTTTAGTTAATAAGTGAGGCCATAATAGCTATTTTGGCTCTGAGTGATAGTAATGCATGAAATGTGCTTGTCCTGCACACTGACCACCTATTTCAATAACCAGCATCCCATATAGTTCCCTGAGCATAACTGTGTATGTTCAACAAAGAAGAAAAAAATGTCTTGTAGGATTGCCAAGCTTTTCACAGCAATGCTCCCCAGAGAACTTCCCATTTCTGTGGGATACTTTCAACTGTGAGGACCATAGAGATTTCCTCAAGGTCTTCTGCCTGGTTAAGGATGTTTCCTTCGAAGAATTCTTACATTGTGTATTGTGTTTGGTTTCAGAACTGAAAGCATGGCTTCAGGATTTGGGAACTCAGTCACCGAGTATGAGTGAGCTGGTAAGATTTGCAAGTTTGGAATCAATATTCCTATAGTACTAACGGAAAATGTCAGTGAACCAGCATGTTATATTTAAAGTGCAGGTCCGAGAATGTCCGGAAGGAAATTCAGAGTATGATGCTTGAGGTCGAGGACCCTTATCTTCACTGGGTGCTGACAACTCTGCTCAAAACCTAAAGAAAATTGTAATATGTTACATGTAAATGCCATGGTTTTTCATTTGATCGAAAGTATCTAAAAATGGTAATTGTGAAAACATCTGGTCTTTTAACTGGTACATCCACATTGCTCCATGTGTTTCCCAGAGACCTACCGGGAATAATCCCTGAACACTACATGGTGTACCATACCCCAAATGAAAAAAAAATACAGAACAGAAAAAGTCATTGAAACTGAAAAGAATCGGCCTGTGGTGAGATGTTTTCAATGCCCCCTCTGGTCAGTCTCAACAGTGTGGGATGCAGCATTTCTTCACAAATGCTTTCCAGACTCTACTCCATAGTGAGTTAGAACTGAAACCAGAGTTTAGTGTGTTTTATTTTTCTCTTGAATCTGGTGCATCAGTTTTCTGTGGAGGGAGTTATTCCTGCCTGTTCATTGAGATGAAAAAAAATATTTAACAAATTAATGGCCTCTCATTCATCAATTTTCCATGTGTATATTACAGAAATATTAGGTTAGTTCATGGTAATGCCATCCCCCTGTCGGGAATTGCATTGGTGTGGTGCAAATGTTAGAAACCAATCTGCAGGTATAAATTTGCTTTAACATGGAGACTCTTAAGGCATAGAATGATAATTGGAATCCTCTTCTGTTCTACAGGGAAGCAGTCAGCCCGAGTGGAATGTCTCTGACCCTTCACACTGTGAAAAAGTCTCGAGTGTGCATTTGTGCACTCAGCCACATGGGGATGCCAATGCAGGCAGAATGGCCTCTGAGGGTGATCAGAATGGAGAGAGCAACCTCACTCTGAAGAATCCCTCCCCTGGGAAAAGGTTCACAGAGTCTGTTGTTCTCGGTCCACGGACACAAACCCCAGCATTGGGGCAATCCCTAGAGTGTGATAGAAGAGCACTGTTTATAGTGAGTCCTTCACACCAAAAGACCCACAAGCACAGTCACCATCGATTAATGCTGTCCAAGAGTAAGGAATGTGGGGGAGCTTCCCAGTGTTCCCAGGACCATGATGTTCCCTTAGAAACCCACAGTGGAGAGAATCCCCAGGAGTGTCGGCAGCAAGGGCATGGTTTGAATCCAGGGTCACCCCTTTGTGATGACATGAACATCCACACTGGAGGAAAACCACATACATATAAGGACTGTGCTAAGTCCTTCAGTAGACCCTATACCTCTTAAAACATTGTAGAATTCATACTGGAGAGAAAGCATATTTGTGTGAGCAATGTGGGAAGCTCTTTGCTTACTATTCACACTTTTCTAGACACAGGAAAATTCATACTGGAGAGAAACGTCATAAATATAAGGCACGTGCCAAGGCCTTCACTCGATCCTCAAACCTTACTGGGCTTATGAAAACTCCTACTGAAGAGAGGCCTTATATATGTAAGGAATGCGGGAAAGCCTTTTCTTATTCCTCAAACCTTACTCGCCATATAAGAATTCACAAAGGAAAGAAGCCTTATGGATGTAAGGAATGTGGGAAGGCCTTTTGTTATCCCTCAAAACTTACTTGTCATATGAGAAAACACCCTGGAGAGAGACCTTTAGATTGTAAGGAGTGTGGGAAGAACTTTGTTAAATCCTCAGTCCTTTACTCGGCATTTGAGAATTCACACTGGGGAGAAGACTTATGGCTGTAAGATATGTGGAAAGACCTTTGTTGTATCATCAAGATTTACCTGCCATATGAGAATTCACACTGCAGAGAGACCTTATGTTTGTAAGGAATGTGGGAAGGCCATTCTTTATCCCTCAGGCCTTACTTATCATGTGAGAATTCACACTGGAGAGAAGCCGTATGGATGTAAGGTATGTGGAAAGACCTTTGTTGTATCATCAAAACTTACCCGCCATATGAGAAATCACACTGCAGAGAGACCATATGTTTGTAAGGAATGTGGGAAGGCCTTTGTTGAATCCTCAAGCCTTACTTGGCATATGAAAAAGCACACTGGAGAGAGACCTTATGTTTGTAAGCAGTGTGGGAAGGGCTTTGTTTGTTCCTCAACCCTTACTGGGCATGTGAGAATTCACACTGGAGAGAAACATTTTGTTTGTAAGGAATGTGGAAAGGCCTTCCATCAGGCCTCCAGTCTATATGTACATAGGGCAGTTCACACAGGTGTGAAATCTTATATATGTCAAGAATGTGGGCAGGGCTTTCTGTTTCTTTCTGGTCTTAACAGACATGAGAAAATTCATACTCCATATCTCAATGCCCTAATAACAATTTTTAATGTCAAAACAGCCCCCTTTGATAAAGTCTGTTTTCTTTGTACCATGGGATGCTGTGCTACAAAAGTGCAGCTAGGAAGGAAATATTCCTTTAGTGTGTAACAAACCCTTTGTGATGTCAGTTTATAAGGGAAAGTCTATGCCAGGGTTTCGGCATTTAAACTTTATGTGTATATTAACATGTACTTTTTAGATTTTCTGGTGAAAGTCAGGAGGAATGTGAATGAAAAGGCAAATAAAATCCCCTGTGCTCAGGGATGTCAAGGCTCAGCACTCTCATTCTCTGCAGTTACTCTGGCTTGACTTTCTTTTTGCTTTTTGATTCATGCCCAGCGATGCTCAGGGGTTACTCCTGCCTCTACAATCAGTAATTACTCCTGGTGGTTTCTTGGTACCATATTTTATGGCAGGGATTGAAACTTGACTGTCCCCATGCAAGGAAAAAGCCCTCCCCCTGACTATAGCTCCAGCCCCTGTGACTTGGCTTTGAGGCCCTTGCTTTGGGGATTATAGCAGAGAAACAGCCACACCTTCGTTCATTCTTCAGGGCCTCCTGATTCATGTTCTTTGGAGCCAGAACCAGCTGAGTCATATTCCTCGCTCTCATCTCAGTCATTACTACCTGGGGGACTCAGGATCATTATGGGGTACTGTCATTGGATTCCAAGTGGGCTGCGTATGACCAGCTCCTTCCCCCATGCCATCTCTGCCTCCCATGTATTGAGGTACTGGTTAGCATTGTGTAAGTATAAAGGATAAATGTTTCAGAAAGTGTTGTCTTAGTTAAGTGGCCCTGGCAAGGTTGTTTAATGGAGTGCCGTGAAGACAGTTTGTTTTTAAATTTTAAACTTTGTTTTTCCCGTCTTTTTGGGTCACTTTCTGAAATACTCAGAGATCACTCATGGTGATACTCCGGGAACACTGTTATACCTGGTGCAAGGAAAATGTCCTGTCTGTTGTACCTACTCTTTGGCCCCTATTGAAACAGTTTAAATGAACATTCCTGTGTTTATAAACACATGGAAAGATGGAAGTGGCCCCTTGAACCAAATGTGAGACAAATGCTGGGAATATGGGTCAGCTCCCCACATGCCAGCAGGCCGTTCCATTTACCTATGATTACTCACAATGTTGGTCAAGTTCCTGGATCCTCCCCCAAGTTCAGTAATACTACAGAAGAAAGTAAGTGTTGTATTTCACTTAATCACTTAATCACTTAACTTCCCGTTAGTCGTCGATTTGCTCGAGCGGGCGCCAGTAACGTCTCCATTTGTCCCTGTCGCGTGCTAGTGTAGCCCAATGGCATCTCTTCGCTCCGGGAACATGGAGGGCCTCAAACCGATCGTTCATGACCTTGACAAAGAAGTCTGACCATCTGGTAGGTGGGCGGCCACGCGGTCTCTTGACATCCCGTGGAATCCAATCAGTAACAGCTCTAGTCCAACGGTCGTCTTTAAATCTCATTACGTGACCAGCCCATCTGATTTTCGACACCTTGGCAAATGAGACAGCGTCCCTGATCCTTGATCGTCGACGGATGTCAGAACTCCGGATTCGTTCTCTCATTTGAGTGAAACGTGATATTCCAAGCATAGCTCTTTCTATTCTTCTTTGGGAGACCTGAATGGCGTTCTCATCTTGTTTGCGTAGGGCCCAGGTCTCTGAGGCATATGTCAATGCAGGAAGAACAGTGGAATCAAAGAGATGTGCCCGGAGCCGGAGGTTCTTCGTCCTCTTAGCTATTTCTTCGACGTTCTTGAAGGCGTTCCAAGCCGCTCTCTTCCTCCTGCGCAGCTCGGGTGCCAGGTCATTTGTCATTTTGACCTCTCGACCTAGGTACACATAGCTGTTGCATTTGGAGATGGTCGTTCCATTGAGAGCGAATGGGGCGTCAGGAACAAGGCTGTTTCTCATAAACATTGTCTTCGTAAGATTCAGCTGTAGTCCGACCTTTCCACACTCACGGTCAAAGTCGGCCAGCATTTGTGCTGCTTGGCTGATGTTTGGTGTTATTAAAACAATGTCATCAGCAAAGCGGAGGTGGTTTAGTTGCCGACCATCTATCTTCACTCCCATTCCTTCCCATTCCAGTCGTCGCATGATGTTCTCGAGGGTGGCACTGAAGAGTTTTGGTGAAATGGTATCACCCTGCCGCACCCCTCTCTTGACATCAACGATCACTTCTTTGTAGAATGGTGAGATCCTGGTAGTGAATCCGCAATACAGCTCACGGAGGATCCTGATGTATTGGGCTTGAATGCCCTGATTGGCTAGGGCTTCAATGACCGCTTCCGTCTCAACAGAATCAAAGGCCTTCTTTAAATCAATGAACGTTAAGCAGAGCGGCATCTTGAACTCCCGAGAAACCTCAATGTTGTATTTAGAATTAGCAAAGTCCCCTCAATGTAGTAGTCACCAGAATGATTAAAAGGATTCAGATCTGCTTAAAGGGCAAAAAAGGCTCCAAGGTGACCGAAATCGCTTGCTGCCCATTAGCCTCCATTTTTAGGGTCAGAATATATGATGTTGTTCGTGCAAATGGGCAGTGTTTAGGGCCTACTCCTGGCTTTACACGTCCATGGGCCTAGGAGACCATTTGAAATTCTAAGGGTTGAACCCAGATTGACCACATGCGAGGCAAGTGCCGCAAGCGCCCAAGCCACTGTACTACCCTCCTGCCCCATACTGTGGATTTAAAATATGCTTCTGAAATTGTTTTACTTGTAGACAAGGTCCACTGGTTTGGTGTTTTCAAGCGGAAGTGTGTTTACCAGACAGTGTTCTCTGATATTCTTACCAGCCGCTCGTCCTTTTCCAGTGTCTGTCCAGCTCTCTGGGCTGTTGCTACGCCAGTTCCTCTCTGCATCTCCAGGGCTGGCCTTGCAGTCACTACTTTCACCCCATCTTAATTACTTCCCCAAGAAACTCCGCATCCGGTGAATTGTATTAACCTTCCTGTTTTACCTTGAATCATCCCAGCTGCATTGTTCCTGATGGACTGTGTGTGAGAGCATTGGGTCATTGTTTGACTGATCAGTACAGGATCAGGGGTCTTCTTATCCCCACCCTCCCACTGTGTGACCCACCACTCTCCACATCCACCTCTGCACACCTTTATCCAGTCCATGCCCTTGAAGCACAGATTCGTCTGGGTGGGCAAAAAGGGTCTTTGCATCTGGAACAGGGCCCTTTAAGGCTCAGGTTCCGGCAGTAGTGGAAGTGATGGCCCAGGCCAGGGACCTTCAGATGTTTTCTCTCTTCCCATTTTGGTTGCCTGATCAGGCCACCATTGGTCTGGTGGTAGAGGAGGAAATGGCGGCCCTTCGTGGAAGGGGACTGTGAAGACCTATTTTTTGTCAGGACGCGTGTGGCGGTTTGTGAGTGCCCAGTGCCTCCCGTTCTCTGCACTGTGAGTGCCAGGGCCCCTCCAGCTGGGGAGTTCCTTTTGTGTTTATTTTTCTCTCATTTCTGATATCAGCCATTTCCTGAGGTGTGAGGGATGCTTTAGGGGATCCCAGAGGTTTTAGAGGGTGCAGGTGTTGCGGTGTGTATGGGTGATCGTGGAGGTCCCCTTTCGCTACCATCACCTCCAGCTCCATGAATAGGCAGCAGCAGGTGGGTGTGAGGCTGAGCGCAGGGGCTGAGCTTGGGGCCTGCGGGACCTGCAGAGGGCAGGGCTTGGCTGTCCCGACCCTCCCAGCATGGGACTTTGCTCTGCCCTGTTTCAGAGCACTGGCCCTGGCATCACTCACTCGTGTAGAACCTTCAGATTCACTTCAAAGGGCAGGGTCCTAGTCCCGCTGTTGTTGTCCATCCTTTGACTGTTGTGAAATGGCAGGACCACATGATGGCTTGATCCCTGCCAGAGGCTGGGTTTTGCAAATGACACTTTTTCAGTATCATTATTTTGATTTGGCTTGTGTACCACATCCAGAGTTGCTCAGTGTCTACTTTTTTGTTTTTTTTTTGCTTTTTGGGTCACACCTGGCAATAAAAAGGGATTACTTCTGTCTCTGAAGTCAGGAGTTCCTCCTGGCAGTGCTCACGGGACCCTATGGGTTGCTGGGAATCAAACCTAGGCAGGCCACATGCAAGGCAAACATCCTACCTGCTGTGTTATCTCTCCCGCCCCACTCAGGGTTCGGAAACTGCCTCCTGGGTTTTCCTTGTAGATGAGTATTCACTGCTTGCGTGTTGGCAATCATAGACCATTGGCTGGACAGTGTTCTCTGATGTTCTTACGAGCCTTTGCTCCTGTTCCGCCATTTCTCAAGCACTCTGGGCTGCTGCTAGGCTAGCTTCTCTCTGCTCTTGTGATGGCTTCAAGTCACTGCTTTCTCCCCACCTTGATGGATGATTTCCCGGAGAAACTTATTGTCCCATGCCCCACCTGCTCCCTGTCTGCCTCTTTTGTTTTGAATAAACCCCCTCTGCTTTTTTCCTGATGGACTGTGTGTGAGAGCATTGGCTCATGTTTGCCCAGGAGGACTTCTTACCTGTCACTAGCCCTCCACTGTGTGATCGGCCAGTACAGCAGCTGCCTCTCCACCCCTTTATGTGAGCCCACCCTCCTTGAGCCACAGATTCACGTGGTTGGGCATAATGGTTCTCTTCACATCTGGAGGCTGGCTCTTTAAGA
Organism: Sorex fumeus; assembly: GCF_029834395.1. Lineage (NCBI taxonomy): Eukaryota > Metazoa > Chordata > Mammalia > Eulipotyphla > Soricidae > Sorex > Sorex fumeus. The sequence continues at coordinate 3,813,684 of NW_026606191.1, forward strand.
CTGCTTGTGGAAACAGAAGTGATATCACAATGGGTGCTTCCTGGTGCTTCTATTCCTGGGAACTGGTCAGTGTCACTGTTCACGTGGGTATAGGTCAGAGTAGGGCCCCTGTGAGGAAGTGGGACTCTGAAGGCCAACTTTGTGGCAGAATGGGGACAATCTCCCATGAGCGCCTGGCAGTTCCCCATCTCCACACTGAGCTGCGGGTCCTCGCCAGCTTGGGGGACACTTTTGCACTTGTTTTTTCACTTGTTCCCTGAAACTAGGTGGTTTCTGAGGTGCGCTGGATCTTAGACGGGGTCAAGGGAGGAGGATGTGAGTGAGTGATCCTGGGGGGCTCCTGCGGCCACAATCACCTCCAGCTCTGCGATGGAGGAGCGGCGGCTGGGTACGGGACTGAGTAAAGGGGCTGTGGGCCTTGGGAGTGAGGGACCTGCCAAGGGCAGGGGCTTGGCCATCCTGACCTCCAGCTGGCCTACATTGGGACCTTGGCCCCTGTCTCGCTGCTGTAAAATCTCCAGATTTACTTTATGCAGAGTCGCAGCTCTCGCAATGCCAAGGGACCCTGTTACCGTCCGGCTTTTTCACTGACTTCCCTGGTATGATGGGGCCATCAGGAAATGTGGGTCCGCAGGTGACAGGGATTTTAGTTTCCTTTTGGGGCTATTTTTGGTGTGGGGAATGGGGGACTCTGCATGCCCAAAGATACCCTGAGGGCTTACTCTGGCTCCTGGATCAAGTGTTTTTCCTGTAGTGCTCTGTGGGCCATAGGGATTCATAGGGATGCAGGGGATTGACTGGTGTCAACAGCGCAAGAATCTTATTAGTTTTAGAATAATTTCTGTCGGAACAGGAATTTCTCCTTCTTTACATCAAGTTGCAAAGCCCTGTCTAGACCCTTGTTTTTTGAGGTGAGTACTGGGGGTACAGGGTGTGTGTGAGTGTGTATGTGTGTGTGTAGAAAGTGGGTTTTTTTTAAGAGGAGAAGGGCTGTCTCCGTGATAGAGCCACTATTCTGGGCTATGGTTGTGTGGGGCAGCCCTGCTGCCAGCCTGTAGGCGGCCCTGATACACATGATCTGGCCTCCGAGTCAGCCCCTCGCTGTACCTGTGAGAGCCTTCTGTGTGCCCCAGCGAGGAATCCTCAGGCCAAGCCAGGGCTGAATTTTCTCCTTTGTAACCAAGCCCAGAGCTTGTGTCGTGAAAGGCAAGACAGATGCCAACCCATTTTGCTTATACTGGGGAGACAGAAGCATTAGGCATTGTTGCCCAGGAGAGTCTGAGAGCCAGTGCCCGAGGGCTGTTCAGGGCTGGGGGTTGTGCTCCTCTCCAGTGCTCACTGCTCTGACTCCTCCTCCAGGTCTCTGATCCTCGGGAAAATCAGAGTCAGGAGAAGATGGTGACATGCCATCGGACACCCCATCCCTAGGTAGGAGGAGAATGAGAAGAGAAGTTGATGCAGTGACAGGAGTGCTCAGTCTTCTTGGGCCAAATGTCTCTGAGTTGTTTCAGGAAGGATCCTGTATTGTGCCTCCTTGTCGGAGCGCCCGATACTTTCTTTATGAGGCTATGTTTATTTCAGTTATGTGACCCCCAACCCCCCTCTCCAATAAAGAACCCAGTGTCAGTTGCCCAGAGTCAGTATGGTGGGTGGGGAGGGGACGAAGATCATGTTTCCTTATGTTCCTTCAAACTCCACTAGGAATAGCAAATTCTGAACACTAAGAAGTCAGAGACTCTGTGGGGTCAGTCATTATGTGGGGTGGTCTCTGGACAGCGGCAAACATCTGGTTGGGGTGGGACACACAGAGAAATGCTCAGGGGTTGGTCCCGCCAATTGTTAAATATTCCTGTCGGTCGCTGGTGTCTATATGGGGTCCAGAGTTCCAAACTGATGCAAGGCCTTCCCCACTGTTATCCCACTATGATCCCAGGCTGCGTGCTTGGTTCTTAATGACCCCCAGCTGGAAATCTTTAGGTTGGGGAACTCGGGCAATGACAGTTCCGCCTTAAAGCCACAAGATGGCGATGTGGGGGCGTTTCCGTCCCTCCCTAGGCCTGTTTCTGTAAGAATTTTCCACCCTGGGTTTGCTTCAATGTTAGGTGTGGGGTAATTAAGAATTAAGCATGCAGCCTGGGGCGTGGAGCAGTTACAGAGCCCTTAGGGCACTTGCCTTGCATTCTGCAGACTTGGGTACCTTCGCCGGTATCCTATAAGATCCCTTAATTGTGCCAAGAGTCATTCCTGAGTACAGAGCTAATAGTCACCCCTGAGCATCGTTAACTGTGACCCCCAAAACATAAAAAAGGAAAGAAATCAGAGTAGCATCGATCTGATGATTCAGCAACCTTAGTGGAGTACCGAGATGAATCTTGATTCCACAACTCGCATTATCACAGAATGGGGGAGAACACCGTCAGAAATTTGGGGTGTCAGGTTGTGGGGTGTACAATCAAAAGAAACGTTTATGAAGTAGTTCAGCCAGAGAATAAACAGAGGGGGTTTAGAACTTGTCTTACTCAGAGAGAGAACATAACATTTTTATTTATTTATTTATTTATTTATTTTTTGCTTTTTGGGTCACACCCGGCGATGCACAGGGTTTACTCCTGGCTCTGCACTCAGGAGTACTCCTGACGGTGCTCAGGGGACCATATGGGATGCTGGGAATTGAACCTGGGTCGGCCGCGTGCAAGGCAAACGACCTACCTGCTTTGCTATCTCTCTAGCCCTTTATTTAAATTTTAAAAAATGAAAACTTGCCTTACTTGTGGCAGATGAGGTCCAACCCTAGGCATTTCTAATGGTCCCCAGAACCTCTCGGGCCCACACCAAACCCCCATAAAAAATTAAAAATCCTCAGCAGTGGGGCTGGAGCGATGGCATAGCGGTTAGGACGTTTGCCTTGCACCTGGCTGACCCGGGTTCAATTCCCAGCAGCACATACGGTCCACTGAGCACCGCCAGAAGTAATTCCTGAGTGCAGAGCCAGCAGTAACCCCTGTACATCGCTGCATATGATCCAAAAAGAAAAAAAAATCCTCAGCAGATTTGGCATATTTAGAATTTCCAGGGAAGGAGATTGGCTGCCGAGGCTCATTATTACCATTTTAAATAAAAGTTTTTCCTAACCCACCCCAAGTTCCTCTGATGGCAGGTACCTTCACCCCAAACGTCTGGAGATGTTGGAGTTGAATCTGGCTTCTGCCGTTCTCGTTATGGAAAAGAGTACTTGGGGTTTTCCATTTGTATATGAATCCCAAAGTTCTCCTAGGAGGGAGGAAGACACGCTGTCGGACATGTGGGGTGCTGACGTGTGGGATGATGAGGCTGGAGACCTGTAAGAACAGGTCGGTTTGAAGAGATGGTACTGCGGGAAGGCACAGTCGTCTTCTGTGTTCACCCTGGGTTCCGTCTCAGGCACCATATAGGCTCACCTGAGCTGCCCAGAAAAAGTTTGCAGCCGTGTACCGCCCACACCCTAAAGTAAGCCAGAGCCACTAACTTGGCCAGTAAGCTCTGGAGGCTATGGATACAGCTCCTCTGTGCAGAAATAGTTTTTTCCTGCAGAAATTCTGAGGGTCCTGGGGAGCTATAGCGGGTTCTAGAGGCAGATCAGGATCAGGGATGACATTTCTTAGAGAAACGTCCCAGGGGAGGGACGGAGACGCCCCACAGCGCCCTCTCGCGGTGCATTGACGGAAGAGCTGTGCACCTTTCCCTGCCAAAAGATTTCCAGCCCTTGGGTTCGCTTTCATGTTACCCTGCGGGTCACTAGGATCCAGCAGGCCGCCTCACGCCGTGCAGCGGTAGCCGAGTATCCAGGGCGCTTGCTTCGCATGGGGCGACCCGGGTGTCAGGACTGAAGCCAGCAGCATGGCAAGTGCTTTGCCTGCAGTAGAATCTCTCCCTCTAAGCCCCCTTTTGCTAAGGGTTCCTTCCTGTCCTGGTCATCCGCACAACTTCACGGCTTTCCATGGAGGAAGGTGGTGGAAGCAAGACTCAGCTCAGCAACCCCAAATTTGACGTGAAGGAATCCTCTGTGAAAGGCTTTTGTTTGTGTTTCGGGACCGCACCGGCGATATTCAGGATCATCCCTAACCCTGCATTGAGGAATCACTCCTGATGGTGCTCAGGGGAACGTTTGGGGTGCAGGGATAGAGCCCGGATCGCAAATACAAGGCAAGTGCCCTCCTGGTTCAGTGTTCAGTTTTCGATCCATGGCCCTAGGTTGTGTGCTTGATCCTTAATGACCCCTTACTTAACATTCACACAAAGAGAAGGGCTGGAATTCTTAAGCGTAGGAAAGTCGGGCTACGGCATTTCTGCCGAAACGCCACGAGATGGCGCTGTGGGGAGTTTCCGGCCCTTCCAGGCCCGTATCTCTAAGCATTTTTTACTCTTAGAAAATTTGGGTTGCCCATAACAACCCAAATTGGGGGTTGGGTTGTTTTGGTAGCCTATAACAGGAAACATTCAAAGGGCTCGATCATCACAGGCATTGTAATGGGGGTTCAAAACTTTTCTTGCTCAGAGCTAAGAGAAAAACAAATGTAAGAAAATAACGTTGCCTTGCTCATTCCAGGCCAGGTTTAATTGTCTGCTCCCCTTAAGGTTCATAAACAAAACTAGGTCAACCCACTGACCCCCCGAGGAGGTTTAGCAATGTATCCCACAAAGATCTGAAGGCTGGAATCGAACCCAGCTTACTGAAGTGAAAGACAAGCACCCACAGGCTCTCCTACCGCTGCAGCTGTGGAAGCGGCTTGCTTGATCCTTAATTGCCCCATACTAAACACTTCACATAGGCACCCTTCACTATGAGAGGAACGGGAGGAAAACAGACTAGTAAGAAGGTTCTGGAAAATGGAGGGCAAGAGACCAAATCCTAGGCAGAAAATCCTTTCCCCACCCAGTTTAGTCTAAACTGAAGATCAACTAAAGATCAATTCAAATGCTAATGGAGACAGCCAGCAGGCTTAGCTCTAGGCAATTCAAGGCAAAAAAAAAAAAAACCTGTAAAAGGCAGGTAAGAAGTTTGAGGAAGAAAGCCAGCCAGCTGGAAACAATGGAACCTGTAGCAAGCTAAGAACAAACAGCTTTTTCTCTTCTCTCCTCAAAGTAGCAAGGTTTCTCAGAAGCCCACGGCACTCTAAATACAGCTCCACACGCCAGCCGTGGTAGTGTGGACTATTGGGCAGATCACTGATGGAGATGTCCTTACTTGTGATTTTCTGAACCAGGATAGGCCAGCGTGCAGTTGTGGTCATGTCCACGCTGGAACTCAGAACCACAGCAATTCAGGCAGATGAGGACAAAGCCCCTTGGGAGAAATCACCAGGAGAAAAGTTTGCCAAGAAATCATCCTATTTTAGGTTTTTTCCTTCGTTCTCATAGGTTATTGCTGACACTTAGGAGACACGGGAAATTCTACATCGATTCCCAAATATTCTACTTTGGGTTGCTTATTGAAATATAGCAAGAAGCTCCAGCTAGATAGTTTAAATAAGGAGTGTCTTGTTGGCCTCTGTAACACCACGTGGCCTGAGTATTGTGAGGGAGAGGCCCAAAATGGACCACCACCAGATTTAATTTAGCTTCATTTTACAGGAACCAGCATTGCAGAATAACTGGTTTTTCTGCCCCTGAGCAAGGAATTCAGATACAGGTACTCGAAGGGTGGGGGTCAGACTAATGTAGGCAGGTAGATAGGGAAAAGCTCTCTGCAATGAAACAAAGTCTCATAGAAGAATTCTAGGACCAACCCACCCTGTGGAGACAGAGAATAAGGACTTGATAAGACCATCCCCAGACCCTGAAGATATGGGCCTCCTCCCCATGAAATTCCTCCTTTCCGAGAACCCCCCTTTCAATCCGGTTGACTCCAGCGACCCAGCCCCAAGGAGATTCCAGGACATTTCAAGTCAGATGATTCTCGAACGCCCTTTCAATCCGGTTAACTCCAGCGACCCAGCCCCAAGGAGATTCCAGGACATTCCAAGTCAGATGATTCTCGAACCCCCTTTCAATCCGGTTGACTCCAGCGACTCAGCCCCAAGGAGATTCCAGGACATTCTGAGTCAGAAGGATCTATAAGAACCAGCTCGAGAGCCCACTTGGCGCTCTCTCCACCCTCGGAGAAGCCCGCGTTCCCTCTGGACGCGTTACTCTCTCTCTCTTCCTCTCCATTCCCCCGCTTATCTGCTCATCCCTTCCTCTCCCTCTCCAAAAGCCTCCAAATAAAACCTGTTACTTCACTGCTCGTCTACTCCTGAAATTCTTTTCTGCGAGCGAGACAAGAACCCCAGAAACCTCGGGTAAGGCTTGGGACTGGTCCCTCCTTTCCTGCAAAGAGCGAATTCTCGCCCCAGCTTGAGTCCGTGGCTCCCCGAGCAATCGGGTGGCGGGGATTAACTCCCGTGCCGAGAAGATCAAGCGGACTTCAGGTGTGGCTTGACGGCCACCTTGTGGGGCTGGCGGGGCTCAGGCCCATGCCGAGCAGGTACTCACTGCAGACTTTACCGGTCCTAGCCTACCCAGGGTCCCGGGTGGCAGAGGCGGGTGAGGAGAAAGTGGCTGTCTTTCTCCTCCCCACTTCACATAAGTCACCCGTGGGGCCCACCGACATCAAGACCAGATAACAGGATGTCTCTCACAAGACCCATGTTGCAAGACCCAGGACTGCCCTAAAAAACAGGACGTTCCTAAGCACTGACGCACACTCTTGGCTTGTAGTCACAGGCCCCTGGTTCTTTCTTTGGGTCTCCATACAGTCCCACCATCATGCAGGAGTGGGTCCTGAGTGCAGCACCAGAAGAATCTCTGAGCATTACTGAACTTGTGGCCCCCAAACCGTGAATGAACCAAATAAAAACAAAACAGCCTCAGTCCCTTATTGGAGGATTCTCTTGCCCCAACATGGGGCTTTCTGAGCTGTATCTTGCTGTATTCACACTGCCTCTTCATTGTAGAAGAGGTTTGGGCACTCTCAGAACATGGGGTGATGGGGTGTCGGTTGCCCATAATAGGAAATATTTCTAAATAGCTTGGTCACAGACATACTAAAGGGGCTTCAGACGGGTTCTAGCTCAGAGTGAAAAGAACAAAAAAAAAAAAGGAGAATAACTTTGCCTTGCTCGTTCCACATCAGGTTCAATCCTCTGCTCCCCTCGTGGTACAGAAACAAAGCTGGAGCAACGCACTCGACCCCTGAGGAGATTCAGCTATGTACCTCCCAAGATCTGAAGGCTGGAATTGAACCCAAGTTACCAATGAAAGAAAGCAAGAAAGCGGCTTGCTTGGTCCTTAATTACCCCATTTTTAAAACTAAAACCAACCCAAGGGTGGAAAATTCTTAGAGAACGGGCCTGGGGAGGGAAGGAAACGCCCACAGCGCCATCTCGTGGCGTTTCTCGGAACTGCCGCGGCCCGATGTTCCCACACTTAAGATTTCCAGCCCTTTTATTAGTTCAGAGGTTAGGCATAGGGTCATTAAGGATCACTCAAGCCGCTTATTCGCTGCAGCGGGAGCAGAGCGGTTAGTGCTCTTGGCTTGCAGTCACAGGCCCCTGGTTCTTTCTTTGCTCTTCGTACAGTCCCACCATCATGCAGGAGTGGGTCCTGGGTGCAGAGCCAGGAGGACCCCTGAACATTGCTGGGTTTGTGGCCCCCAAACCATGTAAAGTAAAGTAAAGTAAAGTAAAGGCCCTCCCGTTGATCATCGATTTGCTCAAGCGGGCCCAGTAACGTCTCCATTGGAGACTTTGTTGTTACTGTGTCTGGCATATGGAATACTCTCGGTAGCTTGCCGGGCTCTCCGAGAGGGGTGGAGGAATCGAACTCGGGTCGGCCATGTTGGCTGCATGCAAGGCAGGCGCACTACCCGCTGTGCTATCGCTCCAGCTGGCTGCGACATCTGTCACCCCATTGATCGCCAGGGTTGATTCGGCTGATCTGGCTGGCTAGGCGGGTGTCCCCTTCCTCCCTCACCGCTCCATGTGCGTCCCTCCCGTAGCTGCGCGCTCGGTCGAAGAGGATGGTCTTCCCCGATAGAGACGGACCCCAAACCATGAACAAACCAAATAAAACAGCCTCAGTCTTTTGATGGCGGATTCCCCCACCCCAACTTGGTGGGTTCTGAGCTGTATCTTGCTGTATCCCTGACCCCTCTTCTTTGTAGAAGAGGGTTGGGCCACCCTCAGAATGTGAGGTGATGGCACGTGGGATTTTTTTTTAAGTTACCTTATTTTATTTATTTATTTTTTTGGAATTTCTGTATATTTTTTTTCTTTTTTTATTAGTGAAAAACCATGAGGTACAGTTATAGGCTTACACATTTTGTGCTTGGGTTTCAGTTATACAATGATCAAGTGCTCATCCCTCCACCAGTGCCCGTCATCCATCCCCATGGGTCCCAGCATCCCCCCCCACCCTCATCCCCCCCACCCCGTCCCATCCTGCCTCTGTGGCAGGGTATTCCCCCTTGTTCTCTCTCTCTTCTTTTGGGTACTGTGTTTTGCAAGAGAGGCTTTGAGTGGCAATCATGTTTGATCTATCGACTACTTTTAGCATGCTTCTCCCACCCTGGGAGGACCCTCACAACACCTTTCATTTGGTACTCTCTTCTCTATCTGAGCTTCCTTTTCACCTAGAGCCTGTGGCTGGCCTTCCATTCATGGAGCAAAATTCCTGGTACTAATCTCAGCCATTCCTGGGTGTTACTCTCCCTTTTTGTTGCTTTATGTTCCCCAGATGAATGCAATCTTTCTGTGTCTATCCCGCTCTTTCTGACTCATTTCGCTTAACATGATACTTTCCATGTAGTACCACTTGTATGTAAATTTCATAACTTCATCTTTTCTAACAGCTACATAGTACTCCATTGTGTAAATGTACCAAAGTTTCTTTAACCAGTCATCTGTTCTTGGGCACTCAGGTTTTTTTCAGATTCTGGCTATTGTAAAGAGTGCTGCAATGAACAAACAATTTCAGATGTCACTTCGACTATACCTTTTTGCCTCTCTGGGATATATTCCCAGGAGTGCTATAGCTGGGTCAAATGGCAGATCAAATTCTAATTTTTTGAGAGTCGTCCATACTGTTTTCCAAAAGGGTTGGATCAGCCGGCATTCCCACCAGCAGTGAAGGAGGGTCCCTTTCTCGCCACATCTGCACCAGCACCGGTTGCTTTTGTTCTTGTGGATGTGGGCCAGTCTCTGTGGTGTGAAATGATATCTCATTGTTGTTTTGATCTGCATCTCTCTGATGATTAGTGATGTAGAGCATTTTCTCATGTGCCTTTTTGCCATTCGAATTTCTTCTTTGCGAAAGTTTCTGTTCATTTCCTCACCCCATTTTTTGATGGGGTTGGGTGATTTCTTCTTGTGGAGTTTAACCAGTACCTTGTATATCCTTGATATCAACCCCTTGTCGGATGTGTACTTGGTGAATATCCTTTCCCATTCTGTAGGCTGTCTTTGTATTTTGGTCAATGTTTCTTTTGAGGTGCAGAAGCTTCTTAGTTTAAGATAGTCCCATTTGTCTATCTCTGTTTTCACTTGCTCGGCCAGTGGCGTGACATCTTTGAAGATACCATTAGCTTCAATATCATGGAGAGTTTTGCCGACTTTGTCTTCAATAAACATTATGGATTCTGGTCTGATGTTGAGGTCATAAATCCATTTTGATCTTACTTTTGTGCGTGGTGTTAGGCAGAGATCTGAGCCCACTTTTTTGCATGTAGCCGTCCAATTTTGCCAGCATAGTTTGTTGAAGAGGCTTTCCCTGCTCCATTTCACTTTTCTTGCCCCCTTATCAAAAATTAGATGATTATATGTTTGGGAGGAAATGTCAGTGTATTCAACTCTGTTCCCTTGGTCTGCAGCTCTGCTTTTGTTCCAGTACCATGCTGTTTTAATTATTACTGCCTTGTAGTAGAGTTTGAAGTTAGGGAGGTTGATTCCTCCCATTTTCTTTTTCCCAAGAATCATTTTAGCTATCCGTGGGGGCTTATTGTTCCATATAAATTTTAGGAGTGTTTGCTCCATTTCTTTGAAGAATGTCATGGGTATTGTAATAGAGGTCATATTGAATTTGTACAGTGCTTTGGGAAGTATTGCCATTTTGACAATATTCTCCTGATCCATAAATAGAGGATATTTTTCCATTTCCTCGTGTCCTCTTTTATTTCCTGAAGTAGCGTTTTGTAGTTTTCTTTGTACAGGTCCTTTACTTCCTTAGTTAAGCTGATTCCTAGATACTTGATTTTCTGGGGCACAATTGTGAATGGGATTGTTTTCTTGATGTCACTTGCTTCTCTTTCACTATTTGCGTATAGGAATTCCATGGATTTTGGGTATTGATTTTATAGCCTGCCACTTTACTATACAAGCCTATTGTTTCTAGGAGTTTCTTGGTAGAGGTTTTAGGGTTCTCTAAGTATAGTATCATGTCATCTGCGAATAGTGAGAGCTTAATTTCTTCTTTCCCTATCTGGATGCCCTTAATATCTTTTTCTTGCCTAATCGCTATTGCAAGTACTTCCAGTACTATATTGAACAGTAGTGGAGAGAGTGGGCATCCTTGTCTCGTCCCTGACCTTAGGGGGAAGGGTCTCAGTTTTTCCTCATTGAGGATGATGTTTGCTGTAGGTTTGTGGTAGATGGCTTTAACTATATTGAGGAAAGTCCCCTCTATCCCCATTTTGGCAAGGGTTTTCATCATGAATGGGTGCTGGATCTTGTCAAAAGCTTTCTCTGCGTCTATTGATATGATCATATGATTTTTATCTTTTCTTTTGTTGATATGATGGATTATGTTGATTGATTTCCGAATGTTGAACCATCCTTGCATCCCTGGGATGAATCCCACTTGGTCATGATGTATGATCTTTTTGATGAGTTGTTGTATTCTATTGGCTAGTATTTTGTTGAGAATCTTCGCATTCGTGTTCATCAGGGATATTGGCCTGTAGTTTTCTTTTCTTGTGGTGTCTTTGTTTCCTTTTGGTATTAGAGAGATATGGGCTTCATAGTAGCTTTTTGGGAGAGTTTCTGTTTTTTCAATTTCCTGGAAAAGCTTGAGAAGAATTGGCAATAGGTCCTCTTTAAATGTTTGGAAAAATTCGCTAGTAAATCCGTCTGGGCGTGGGCTTTTGTTTTTGGGAAGACTTTTGATTACAGTTTCAATTTCCTTGATGTGAATAGGTCTATTCAGGTACTCTATATCTTCTTGATTCAGCTTTGGGAGATGGTAGAAATCCAGGAATTTATCCATTTCTTCCAGGTTCTCGTGTTTCGTGGCATACAGACTTTCAAAGTAGTCTCTGATGATCTCTTGAATTTCTTTAGTTTCTGTTGTGATATCCCCATTCTTATTTCTGATTCGATTTATTAGGGTTCTCTCTCTCTGCTTCTTTGTGAGTGTTGCTAGTGGTTTATCTATCTTATTTATTTTCTCGAAGAACCAGCTCTTGGTTTCATTGATCTTTCGGATTGTTTCTTTGTTTTCCATGTCGTTGATTTCTGCTCTAAGTTTTATGATCTCTTTCCTTCTGCCTGATTTAGGTTCTTTCTGTTGATCCTTTTCTAAGGTCTTGAGCTATGAGGTCAAATTGTTTATGTGCATCGTTTCTATCAACTTAATATAGGCTTGCAGAGCTATAAATTTTCCCCTTAATACAGCTTTCGCTGCATCCCATAAGTTCTGGTAGTTTGTGTCTTCATTCTCATTTGTTTCCAGGTATCTTTTGATTTCATCCTTGACTTCGTTCCGGACCCACTCATTGTTCAGCATCGAGTTGTTTAATTTCCAGGTGTTTGATTTGGTTCTCCGTGTCTGTGTGTGATTCACTTCTATCCTCAGTGCATCATGGTCTGAAAAGATGGCTGATACTATTTCTATCTTCTTGATTCTGTTGAGGTATGTTTTGTGTCCTAGCACATGGTCTATTTTGGAAAATGTTCCGTGGGCGCTGGAGAAGAATGTGTATTCTTTCTTTTTGGGGTGTAAAGCCCTGTATAAGTCCATAAGCCCTTTCTCTTCTATTACTTCTTTCAAAGCCAATAATTCCTTGCTGGGTTTTGTTCCTGTTGATCTATCCAGAGATGAAAAGGCGATGTTAAGGTCTCCAAGTACTATTGTGTTGATAGTGATGTCCTCCTTAAAATCTGTTAGCAGTTGTTTTAAATATTTAGCTGTTCCCTCATTAGGTGCGTATACATTTAAGAGTGTGATTTCTTCCTGTTGTACGTATCCCTTGATGAAGAGATAATAGCCTTCACTGTCCCTTCTAATCTTTTTCAAGGTGAAATTAATGTTGTCGGATACTAGTATGGCCACCCCAGCTTTTTTGAGGGAGTTGTTTGCTTGCAGGATTGTTTTCCATCCTTTGACTTTCAGTCTGTGTTTGCTCTGGCTGTTGAGGTGAGTTTCTTGTAGGCAGCAGAATGTTGAGTTCTGTCTCTGTATCCATTTTGCCACTCTGTGTCTCTTAACTGGTGAATTTAGACCGTTGACATTGAGAGAGAGAATGGTTATGGGGTTTTGTGTCATGTTTCTGTGCGGGTGTGTTGTGGTTGTAGGGTTTGTCTTTTCTTATAGTAGCCCCTTTAGGCCTTGCTTTAGGTTTGGTTTTGAGTCTATGAAGTTCCTGAGCTGCTGTTTATCTATAAAATAGTGTACTGTTCCTTCGATTTTGAGGGAGAGTTTAGCCGGGTAGAGTATTCTTGGGGAAGCATTCATTTCCGTGAGTTTTTTGACTATATCTCGCCACTGCCTTTGGGCTTGTAGGGTTTCCTCTGATAGGTCTGCTGTGAATCTAAGGGATGCTCCTTTGTATGTGATTTCCTTCTTTGCTCTTGCTGCTTGCAGCATTGTGTCTCTATCGGCAGTATCGATCATTCTAAGTATGATATGTCTTGGAGTGTTTTTGTTGGGGTCTCTTTTAGCTGGCACCCTTCGGGCTCCTTGAACCTGAATGGCTGCATTGTGCAGCTCTGGGAAGTTTTCAGCAATGATTTGTTTGACGGTGTTTTTTTTTGTTGGGATTGTTTCCCTGAGGTTCAGGTAGTCCCATGATTCTAATATTGTTCCTCTTGGAGTCATCTGCTAGGACTCTGATTCTCTGTAGAGCCATTTTGAGGTCCCTTGCCACTGTTTGTTGTTGCGTGTTGGCTTGTTGCAGCTGATCTTCCAGGTCACTGATACTCTCTTCAGCTGTGGTCATTCTATTTTTAAGAGAAGAAACTGAATTTCTCATTTCATCTATGGAATCTTTTAATCGTGACATTTCTGCCCTCATTTCTTCGCGTAATTTGTCGATTTTTTCTGTGGTGTTACTGGCTGTCTGTCTGACTGTTTCATTGAGTTGATTGAACATCTTGATGACTTCGTACCTGAATTCTATGTCAGAGAGTTCCCTTAGGTGAGCTGTATTGTTGGAATGGTCTAGATTGTTTTCGTTGTTCTCCCCTTGTGTTGGAGATTTTCTTTGTTTCTTCATATTGCTGAGTAGGTTGGGTTACTATATTCCCTGGGGACTAGGTTCCTTAGCGTGGGAAAACAACCTGCGGCCAGAAATTAAGCCACGCCCACTTTTGAGGCCACGCCCATTTTGAGGAGAACCCTGGGTTTGGGATGAGATGGGCACCACAGTCAGGTCAGGAGTGAAGAGGGCAGGGCAGACGCTCAAAACTGCTTCTCTTCAGGCATCTCGGGGGACACCTGGGGTCCTGCAGGGAAAGATGGAGGTCCCAGGGTCGCGAGCCGGCAGCTGTTCTGACCTGGAATTAAGATGAGATGGGCGCCGCTGTCAGGTCAGGAGTGAAGAGGGCAGGGCAGACGCTCAAAACTGCTTCTCTTCAGGCATCTTGGGGGACACCTGGGGTCCTGGAATTAAGATGAGATGGGCGCCGCCGTCAGGTCAGGAGCCTGGCACGTGGGATTGAGTATAACTGGAAACCTTTCTGAAGAGCTGGGCCACAGGCAGAGCAAAGTGGGCTCAGAACTTTTCTTGTCAAAGTGAACAGAACAACAACAAAATAATCTCACCCTTCCTGTAGCCGACCAGGTACTTAATGGTCCCCAGAACTTGGTGCGCTCACACCAAAGCAGGCCCCCCAAAAGAATTCTTGGAGCCAGAGTTATAGTACAGTGGGTGAGGTGTTTGCCTTGCATGGACCCGACCCGGGTCCAATCCCCAACATCCCATATGGTCCCCCAAGTACTGCCAGGAGTAATTTCTGAGTGAAGAGCCTGGAGTAAACCCCTGAGCATTGCTGGGTGTGACCCAAAAAGCAAAGAAAAAATTGCTTGGAAGAAGTGATTCATTTAGAATTTCCAGGGAAGGAGATTGCCTGGTCTTAGGCTTATTATTCCTGTGTTAATTAAAATTCTCCTTAACCTAAATCCAGTCTGTCTGTTGACTGTTTCCTTCACCCCAGACATCTGGAGATGCTGGAGTTGAATCTGGGCCCTGCCACCCTCCTCCACGGAGAACAGAAGACATGTGACTTCTCATTTGTATAGGAACCCCAAAACTCAGGACGGAAGATGGCACCCTCAGCAATGTGGGGTGCTGTGATGTGGGTACCTGGGGTCTGGAGATCTTTAGAACCGAGTTGGTTGGAGACATCGTACTGCGGGAAGGCACAGCCTCTCCTGTGTCATCCTGTTTCTTCTCGGGCAGCTGGCTCTGGAGCAGTGTCTGGGTGGGCCTCCACAAAGAGAGTGAGTGGGGTGGGCCCCAGGCAGCATGGACACCCGGACACAGTTCACCAGTTTATTCTCTGACACAAGGCCCAGTAGGGATTGGGCAGGGCCGGAAGATGCTGGGTTCTCTCATTCCCTCCAGAACTTGGCGGGTGTAAGCGAATTGAATTCACCAGAGGCGGCCTCCTGTTGACACACGGATCCCCGAGAATGAAGGCAGTACCACTGAGGTCCTGGGTCATCCCCCACCCCCACTCCACCCCACTCCACTCCACCTCCTGATCTGGCTACATGATTCAGGGGAGGGGGTTGGAGGCAGGGGTGGGGCAGCGTCTGGAGTTGGGCTGAGATGGAGGGGCACACAGCTCCTCCGGGGGCTGCACTTCCTTCTGGAGTCCAATTTTGGTTCCCACAATCTGGGACCCCCCCCCATCTGCCCGGCTCCTGCAAATGTCTCAGGAAGCCAACGAGCAGTCTACCTTGAACAGGAGGGAATCGAGTGGTCAACAAGGATGTCCGGAAGCACAAGATTTGGGGGGGGGGGGGATAGGACGGGAGGCAGATTTGAGTTGTCTGTATCAGTTCCCAGCTGGAAGTCCTTTGTATGGGGTGCAGGGGTGCTAAACTTCCAGCTAAACTTCCGCTGAGTCCCCAAGTGAGGAGGGGAGAGGTTTGGGGTCCCCCCAGGGGCTGAAGAAGGAAGGAGATTCCTCTTGTCTGACCTTGAGGCAGTTGCAGGAGAAGATAAATAGGGCTGTTCGAGGCCTCAGCACCATTAACGCCCCCCGGGGGGGAGGGGTTGTCCTGTCTATGCCCTCCTCCTGCGACCCCGGAGACTGTCAGCTACTGAAGCAGACGGGTCCCAGCTGGAAGCCGAACTTCTGGTCCGGCTGTCCAGAGCTGGAGGCCGCCACATCCATAAGCTGCAGGACCCGTCCCTGGGGACGCTGAATTCCAGCAGGGTCCAAGCCTGGCCCTTCCGGAACTGCAGGGGTGTGGACAGGGCGGGCCAGGGGCAAGGCGCCTGGGCGCTGGGGCTCTCCTGTGCGTTCCCACAATCGGTTCCAGGGACCCAGCAGCCGTCCTGGGGGCCTGGAGCGCGGCCGTAGCCATCTGGTTGGGGCCCAGATCCTGGCCCACAGCCCACCAAGTGCAGCACGCGGTCCTGGCCCCCCGCGGCCGCGTCCAGCCAGGCAGCCAAGTTCTGGCACAGGCAGGGGAAGGTCTGTGGGGCGCTGGGCTCAGAGGGGCAGGAAGGTCAGCTGCACGCTGCTCACCGGGCGCCGTCTACGTCCACATAGGAGAATGGCAGGTGCCCGGGCAGGAGTTGGGGGACAGCGGGCTGCCAGGGGCAGAGGACCAGATGGGATGCTGGAAATTAAATTTGGGTCGGCCGCATGCAAGGCAAATGCTGTGCTGGCTCTGCTATTGCTCTAGCCCCTTCATTATTTTTTTGGTTTGGCTTGTGTACCATATCTGGAGATGCTCAGGGTTTACTTTTGGCTCTGCAGTTGGGAATTCCTGTTGATGGTACTGGGGGATCATATGGGATGCCAGGGATTGATCTGGGGTGGCAATGTGCAAGTCAAATTCCCTTACCCGCTTTACTGTCTCTCGTCCCAACTTTTATGTCTTTTTTTCTAGGCCAAGAATTTCTGCTTCCTAAGGGCCAGTTGCAAAGCACTATGAGCACTGTTTCATGTAACACTGTCCCCACATATAAACATAAACAAAAAAAATCCTCATTGACCCTGACATTGATTCAACTAGGTTAGATGATTTCAATGGCCCCTGCATTCTCAACTTTGTTGGGACTCAGCCTTGTCTTCATACATGCATCCCCAGCTCCATACTGAACTACAACCCAACCCAGACTTGGGTGTACTTTTATTTGCTTGATACTGGTGCTTCCTTTTTATGTAAAGAAATTATTTCCGCTTAATTGTTCTTCATTAAGTTGAGAAAAAAAATGGACACACGTTAATGACAACACTTCTGTCAATTTTGCATGAACTTCTTGCAAAAATATTTCGTCATTCCAGGAAAAGCCATATATGTGTCGATCACTGTATTTGCATGGTGGAAATGTTAGACATCAAGCCTGCAGGGTTCAACTTCTTTTTTTGACATGGAGACTCAAGAAATCAAGAAATAATTGGAATCCTTCTCTGCTGTTCTCCAGGGAAGCAACCAGCCTCAGTGGAATGTCTCTGATCCTGTGCACTGTGACAGTCTCGAGTGAGCAGTGGTGCCTACATCACTGTGGGGATTCTGAGACAGGCAGGAAGTCTTCAGATGGGAAAAGTCCCAGGGCTGTTAGCAGCACTGATGAAATTTGAGTGAGCCACCACACAAGTGTGATCATCTGAATATCCACACAGGAGAGAAACTGTAGACATGTAAAGAATGTGGGAAGACTTAGATCAATCCTCATGCCTGATTATACATAGGAGAATTCGTACAAGAGAGAAACGCTATTCATCCAAGGAATATGGGAAGACTTACTATGCATAGGAAAATTCATTTAGAGAAACCTTATTCATGTAAGGATAAGGAATGTATGAAGACCTTTATTTCCTTCTCAGTGGTTTCTGTGCATAGAAAATTTATGCAGGAGAGAAACCTTACTCATGTACGGACTGTGGGAAGACCAATACTTTGTACTCAGAACTTACTAAGCACAGGAAAACACACACTGAAGAGAATCCGTATATATGTAAGGACTGTTGGAAGGCATTCACTTACATCTCACTCCTTATTATGTATATAAGAATATTCATACTGGAAAGAAACCTTATGTATGTAAGGCAAGCAGGAAGGCCTACGTTATGTCCTCAAGCCTTAGTGATCACAGAAAAAATTCATATGGCAGACAGCTTATATATGGAAGGACTGTGGGAACGCCTTCATTCAAAGTTGATGTCTTACTAAACAGAAAATTTAATACCAGAGAGAAACCCCATGCATGTTAAAAAGGCTTTTGCTCTACATTCAAGCCTTAGTTTGTATAGGAAAATTCATAGTGGAGAGAATTCTTTCTTATGTCAGGAATGTGTGAAGGCCTTCACTCAACCCTCAACTCTTATGATCCATAGGAAAATACATACTGGAGGAAAAACTCATGTTTGTAAATTTTGGAAGGCCTTTGTGTGCCTCTCTAGCCTTTGCAGTCATTGTAAAATGCACATGGGATGAGTTGACCCCGAAGAACTATCCCCAAGTTCAGAACAATCCCCCTATGGAAGACAAGTTTTATTTGGAGCAGGAGGGTTAGGGGGGCTATAAAAGTGCAGCCAAGAAGCTAAGAATCCAGCATGACAAGCTTCCCGTGACATCATCCTATAAGGGAAAGGTACTCGGTGATTATCACCAGGGCTATAGTTAAGCCAGTGTCCTGGCATTTGAACTTCACATGTATGTTAATTTGTAAATAACAGTCTTGGTGATGGAAGCCAGGAGGAAAATGACTAAATAAGTACCAAATATAAAAGGAACGACCTCTTGAATCAACAAAAGCTTTTAAAAATTAATGAGACACCATTCTTGCCTCCCCAGCAGTTGCCTCCCCCTCCTTTATATGAGCCCTGCCTCGTGCAGCACAGGATACCCTGGGTGTCCCACAAGGATCTCTCCGCACCTGGAGCCTGGCCCTTTAAGGGTGTGGGTGGAAACAAGTGACGTCACAGACAGGACCTTCCGGGTACCTGTGTTCTTGCTGACAGAGATGGTTCAGTCAGTCCCACTATTGTTATGTGGGTGAAGGACGGCCTGGAACTGGTTGGAAGCTGATCTCGAATGCCGAGTTTGGAGCAGGATGGGGGTGACTCTCCGTCTTCCCACTGTGAGTGACGCGCTAGTGTGGGGGACGGTTTCACACTGGTTTCTCACTTGTTCCCCGACATCCAGGTGTTCCTGAGACGTGTTGGAGGCTTTAGGGGGACGCGGCGGTTTGGGGGTCCTGCTGTGCGCTGTACTGGGGCGCAATGTTGTGGGTGTGAGTATGTGGTCCTGGGGGGCCGCTGAGGCCACGATGGCCTCTAGCTCCGTGATGGGGCAGCGGTGGGTGGGCGGGTGGGGGGAGGGACTGAGCTTGAGGTTGAGTACAGGGGTGTGGGAACTGCACAGGCCGGGGGACTTTTCTGTCCTGACCCTCCCGACAGTCCCATGTTGAAGTTTTGGCCCTAATCTCATAGCTTTAGAACCTCCAGATTTGAAGGGCAGAGCCACAGCCTCCCCTTATCCCCCGATGGCAAGGGTCCCCTTGCTGTTCGTCATTTTCATTGCTGCCCTATTGGTCCGTGACATTTGGGGGCAGTGGACCTGTAGGTGGCTGGGGTTTGCCAGTGAACATGTTCTCTTGGGGCTGTTTTTGGTTTGAGGGTTCTTTGGGGGAATTGGGGGGAGGGGACATCCCCAGAGATGCTCAGGGCTTCCTCTGGCTCTGGAATTTGGTATGATTCCTGCTGGTGTTGCTGCGGCACATAGGTACGCGGAGAATTTACCGGGTCAAGGCAAGTGCCCTACAGACTTCATTGTCTGTCCAACCACAATATTGGTGTTTTTTTTTTCAGATCACGAGTTTCATCTCCCTCATGTCAAGTTGCAAAACACTCTCCACTCTTCATCTCTTCGTGAGCGGGTGACCCGTGGCTATTGGGATAAATACTGAGGGTGAATATTTTTGTTGTTGTTTTTTGAATTTTTTTACTTTGTTTGAAGGAAGATACTTGTTTACTTGTGTGTGGGGGGCACTTTCTACAGGACGCCTGGTATTTTTGGAAGAAATTTATGTAGGAAGGGGCACAGCGAAAGTACAGCAAATACTTGCCTTGCACACAGTCAACTTGGGTTCCGTCCCCTTCATCCTAGTGATCCCCATAGCTTACAGGTGTGAAACTCTGAGTGCAGAGTTAGGAATACCCCCTGAGCAATGCTTGTTCTGGCTCAAAGAAAAAACACACACACATACACACTTGTACACACAGGAAACGTGTGATTGTAAGAAAAGAGAATAATAAGGATTCTGGGAAACTGAGGAAATGCCAGAAAACAGAGATTTCAGAACCCACTCTTTTACTATTTAAATGTTCCTCACTAGTTTGTCTTTGCACATGATTTTTTGTTTGTTTGTTTGCTTTACTTCCTTAGAGTTGTCCTTTTGTTGCTGTAGTTTTGGCCATTCCCTGTAGTGCTTTGCCCTTACGTCTGACTCAGCTCAGGGATCACTGAAGCTAGGGCCCAGGTTGGCCAAGTATCATACTTGGGTCAGCTGGGTGTAAGACCACTCCACCCCCAAAATAGAATATTTAGAGTATGAGTAGTCTTGAGAACTTCCAAATGTAAGGCACAGTTCATATTATGGTTCTTAGTTAATAAATGCCTTGGTTATTTGGATTTATTTTCTATAAACCTGGTGATTGCACCATTTTCAAATATATTCCTGCACAACAGGAGTGAACATAGGATGAGACTCACGCAGATGTGCTGATGCAGGATTAGAGTAAATCAGGACTCAGATGGGCCCAGGTCCAGTGAGACAGAGCACGGCTGTGCCTCAGGCTCATCTGGACCCAGAAGTGACCTTGTTCCCATGGACAGAGTGCATAGGCTCATGTCCTTGTCCACCCTGCAAGACAGTGTGTGAAGGTTTGTCTACCCTATGTCCCAGTGGATTTTCCCATTGCAGAACCACATTCCAGGCTGTAGTTCCCAGGGGCAGCACTGCTGCCTGCCTGCAGGGGTGCTGGTACTCAGGAACTCCTGGGGCCTCTGGATGGGCCTCTAGGGAATTTTTTGTGCTGCATCGAGGAATCTGAGGATCATAGAAGGCTGGGATTTCCACTACTTTCACCCCATCTTGATGACTTCCTCACGCAACTCAATGTCAGGTGCCTTGTACCAACCTGCCTGTTTGATCTTGAATCAACCCACATGTGTTTTTCCTGATGGACTGTGTGTGAGAGCATTGTTTCAATGTTTGACTGACCAGTGCAGTATCAGGAGTCCTCTCCTTATCCCCAGCCCCAACTGTATGAGCAAACACTCTAGCGGCTACCTCTCCGCTCCTTTATCCTTTCCATCCCCCTTGTAGCACGGATTCACCTGGGTGGGCAAAGAGGGTCTCTGCATCTGGACCATGGCCCTTTAAGGATCCTGGCGAAAGCAGAAATGATGTCATAGACGGACCCTTAAGAAATCCTTTCTGTGCTAGTTGTGGTTGCCTGGCTCTGGCTGCCATTGATCTCGTGGGTAGAGGAGGAACTGGCGCCTGGCATGACAGGGTAACTGTGAGGCCGATTTTGTGGCAGAACGCAAGTGGCCTCAGGTGAGCGCCCCACGTCTTGGCACTTTGAGTGGTGGGTCTGTGCCTGCTTGGGGGGCGCTTTCGGGCTTGTTTTCCACTGTTCAGTATGTCTAGGCAGTTCTTGAGGTGAGGTAAGGCAAAAGCTTTCAGGGGACCCAGAGGCTTTGCGTGGTACACTGGTAGCTGTGCCAGGCGCAGGGGTCGCAGGTGTGAACAAGTGATCCTGGGGGGTCCCCTTGGCCAGGATCTCCTCCAGCTCCTGGAAGGGTCATTAGCAAGTGGACCTGGGGCTGTGGGACCTACAGAGGGTGGGGCTTAGCTCTCCTGAACCTGCCAGCACCGGAATGTGCTTGGCCCTGTCCGGAGCCTTTGGCCCTGGCAATCTTAGTGTGGCACCTTCAGATTCACTTCGAAGGGCAGGGCCCCAGCCCCACTGCAGCAGGAGACCCAGTTGCCCTCTGTCTTTTGTTTGACTGCCCTGATGGGGTGGGGCCACCCAGTGTCTCTGTCCTTACAGGTGGATGAGGTTTGCAAATGAAACTTTTTCATTATTATTATTTCTGTTCGGCTCATGTACCACATCTGGCGGTGGTCAGGGTTTACTTTTGGCTCTGTAGTCGCGAATTCCTGCTTCTGGTACTTGGGGACCAAAAGGGATGGCGGGCATTGATCTCGGTTGGCTGCATGCAAGGCAAGTCCCCTACCCATTTACTGTCTCTGGTTCCAGCTTTTGTGTTTTTTTCCCCTAGGTCAAGAATTTATCCATCTTAAGGTCCAGTTGCAAAGCACCCCACACATGTAATCCTTCCCTGACCAGACGACCCCCAGCTGTCGTGAGTACTGGGGATAAAGTTTTGTTTTCCTATTTTAAGAAAAATAGTTGATTTCCAGGGAGGGGGTGTTGTTGGGGAAGCTTTGTTCAGGGTGACTCCTGATGTGTATAATTCACTTAGAAAGGGCCAGAGCAATAGTACAGCAAGTAGGGTACTTTTCTTGCAAGCAGCCAACCCAGGTCTTTCTATGTCCAGTAATCCATATAGTCCCTGAGCCCCACTAGGACTGAACCCTGATCCCAGAGCTGCAATAATCCCTGAGCACTGCCAGTTGTGGTCTAAAAGTGAAACATGTGTATGCACACACACATATATACACAAAGAGGATGTGAGAGCAATGACAGAGAGGAGTAGTATTCATGAGAAAACATGAATTTCTGCAGAATAGAAAAATACAGATAAGGTGGCTTAATGATCTCTTTTAAATGTTTCACTCTAGAATTTGTCTGTACCCTAAGGGTTTTAGGCTTGATCAGTAAATTTCCACTTTTGCTACCCCCAGAGAAGGTTATAGTGCTCTTATGAGCACTCCTAATCTATCCTTAAATCATAAAGTCAAACCTTCTGGTGACTCTGGACTTTGTATCTGTAGTCACTTATTTGCATTTCTCTTTCTGCTCTAATCTGTATAATCAATAATCTATCACTATAGAGCAATGTTCTTTGCTTCAAAACAGAAAAACCATTCATGCTAAGCTCTTAATATTTGTGAGTTGGAGCGATAGCACAGCGGGTAGGGCGTCTGCCTTGCACGCGGCCAACATGGCCGACCCGAGTTCGATTCCTCCACCCCTCTCGGAGAGCCCGGCAAGCTACCGAGAGTATTGGATATGCCAGACACAGTAACAACAAAGTCTCCAATGGAGACGTTACTGGGCCCGCTCGAGCAAATCGATGATCAACGGGAGGGCCTTTACCTTTATGCACTACCCATTGACCATCAGTTGTTTTGGTCCCTGTGTCTTTCTTTCTTTGGAGAGAAGAACACCCAACGTGTTACCATGTGACCTACCAACTCACTATTTTTTACGTCTGGTGACCTGGTGTGGGCGCCTCAGAATTCACACTTGATTAATTTTCATTGTTGTTGTTTTGTTTCATTAGAGTAACCTTTTGAAGTTGAAGTATTTTTGTTAAATACCCTTCATTGTCCTTGGCTTATTCCTGCCTCTGAACTCAGCGGTCATTTCCTATAAAAGTCAGGGGCCCATATATATTCTATTATATTGAACCTGGGTCAGCCAAGTGCAAGGTGAGTGTCTTACCCGCTGTATTACCACTCCAGGCCCCAAGATATAATATTCATGGTTTAAAAGTAGACTCACTCTAGAAATTCCATTTGTTAGACCCACGAAACATCATGGTTATAGTAAACACCCTGGTTATTTGGAGAGTTTTGCGATACAACACACTATTTACATGGTTTTCAGAGTGATTCTTGCAAAAATAGGAGCAAGAGCTGGATGAGGCTCATGTGCTGATTGGGGGATTAGAGTAAATCATGACCAGGATGGGTCCAGGTCCAGAGGGTCAGAGCTGGGAGATTCGGGGGCCTACAGGTGCCCAGGAGTAACCTTGGTGTCTGGAAGCGAGTGCCTAGGCCCATGTTCCATCCACTCTGCAAGAGGGCAGCTGAAGTTTTGTTCACCCTGATTCCCTGTGGCTGCTCCCACAGAAGAGCCAATAATGGTGCCTTGGTTACTGGGGCATGCAGTGGCTGCTTCTGTGCGGGAGCTCCTGGCCTCAGAGTTAGTCTCTGGCCTTAGGGACCTTCCTGTGTGGTTCCCAGGGTAGAGTCCCGGGGCTCGGGCAGCGATGCAGTTTCCTCCCCTGTAGACCTCAACTGCTCTTGTCCAGACAGGCAGCCGGGTCACAACCCACTTCTCTGTCCCCTGAGAGACAGGAACATATGCCATTGTCTCCCCATGGATGGTTCTGTGAGCCAGTGTCCAAACATCCAGCTGTTCACTACCTTTCTGACTCCAATGCAGAGACTTCTGACCCTCTGTACCTGGACCCATCCTGGTCGTGATTTACTCTAATCCCCCAATCAGCACATGGTTAGGAGGGGGCCATGGCTGGTTGTGCTCCTCTCTGGTGCCCACGGCTCAGGTCCTTGCACGGAGCCTCCTGTTGGTCCACAGGAAAAACAGGTAGGAGATGAAGAGATGGCCTCTGCCACACCATCTTCAGGCAGGAGAGTGAGAAGATGACGCAGTGCAGTGACATGTAGCACAAGCTTCTCACTCCGATAGACTTTGATTGTTTCAGGAAGGAGACGGGGGATCCGGCTCCTGCCTGATTGATCAGGTCTCTGTTTGAAGCCACTGTTCTGTTTTTTTGTTGTTGATTTGAATGGGCCACATTAATGGTGCTCAAGGATCACTCCTGACAGGACTGGGGGACTGACCATATGGAGTACCAGGGATCCAACGCCATTAGACTTATTTGATTCTTTTTTCTTTTGAAAGATGTTGAAGGGGAGGGGCCATACCCAGTGATTCTCAGGTTATTTTTGGTTCTGTACGAAGGATTTCCATCTGCCAGTGCTTGAGGAACCATAAGGGATGGCAGCGTTTTCTACCTCTATTGATATTGCAAGTTTGTTTGCTCATCAATTTTAATCCTAAAATTTTATTAGCAGTTGGGGATTTTTCTCTTTAGTAAATTAAATATATAGATACATACATATCACAAGAAGGAAATCCAGAGACTTACCCTGGGAGTAAAAGACACTTATCCTTACTGGGTATTGAAACTGAAAGAAATTATATTATTTTTTTCATATCAATAAAGTACTTTAATTTTTTTCTTCTATTGAAAGCAAAAACAAGTGGTAATTGTTTCAAAGAACTGGTTTGTCAGTTCATGTTGTGTATTCAAAAAATGAATGAATATGAACCCCCCGCTCTCCTCTCTCTCTCTTCTATCCTCCCCGCCCCCCGTCGCCCCCTGAATTTGATGGTCTTGGGCTGCTTCCCCCACCATTGGCCAGCTGGTGGCCATGGGTGGATGACGGAGGCAATGAGGGCCAGGCTGGTTGGTATCAATTTCAGTTTCTTCCAATCTCGTCGCAGTTCTCCTCTGATTCTCCTTCATTCCTCCTGGATTTTCCCTCTCGGATTATCTCTTGATTTTTTCCCTTGCTGACTCTTACAGCCTTAGTTATCTCCCAAATCATGAGAGAGTTGGGGTAGCAATTACACATAGGCGAGGTCATACAATCAATGGATGTATGGTCCCTCTCTCAGAGGAAGCTTCTTCTAGGACAAACTCTTTCAGCAAAAAGATTCACCTAAAGGTGAAATGCCATCTATGGGTGCGTTTTTCCTTCCCTTAGTCCAGGAACCATATAAACATTAATCTTAATTCTACTCCTTAATAAAATTAGGCATTTTGTATGGACACAGTAATAGATACATTAAGCTGGGGACATCTTACTATAGATCTCAGATACAGTGTTCAGGCCAGATTAGTCTTTCTTAACCCTAGCATGGTACCAATCTAGTTGTTACTTTTGGATCATGACAGAATTTGTCCATGACCATGCTCTTAGCTTTTATGGCGCTTTGGTCTAGCCCATTTTGATGCCAGGGTACCTCACAGCTAGCCCTGGTCCATACAGTCCCTCATTGTGACACTGCCTTTGGGGTGCTAGGCGGCTTAGATTAAGAAATCAGATGCCCAGATATGAAGCATTATTTGGAGTCAATTAACTCCCAAGTTACAGAGTATTAACTATCTTCCTATGTGTATACGAAAAGGACATTGCTCTAAATTAACTATGTCAAGTACAAAAGGAGAAGAGAAAAGCAGTTTTTCACTCAGATTTCTGAGGATTCAGGCCTTACAAATTAACAGAGTCTGATTAGGAGAAAAAGGTGACAGGCAATTTGGGAAAGGAAATCGCAGAGAAGGAAGTTACAGAGAAACACAGAAGAATGGGAGTGCCTCAGGAGCACTGTCGTAAACCTAAGATCCCTGTGGAAAGGGGGGAAGGATATATCAATGTTAAACCTAAAGTGTTTATTCCAATAAGCAGAGGAATGGGAGTGCCTCGGTAGCATTGTGATGGGTGTAATCCAATAAACCTTAAACTCCCTGTGACAAGGGAGAATAGACATACCAGTGTTAAACCTAAAATGTTTAGAACTATATTTCCAACAGAATAGTGTAGTAGTTGGGCTGGAGCGATAGCACAGTGGGTTGGACATTTGCCTTGCACGTGGCCCTTGAGGCTGCCCTGAGTTCGATTCGTCTGCCCCTCTCGGAGAGCCTGGCAAGCTACCGAGAGTATCTCGCCCCCACGGCAAAGCCTGGCAAGCTCCACGTGGCGTATTAGATATGCCAAAGACAGTAACAACAAGTCGCACGATGGAGACATTATTGGGCCTGCTTGAGCAAATCGATGAACAATGGGAGGACAGTGTGGTAGTGGGAAGATAGGGGAAGTTGAGGATAGGGGAGATTGTGCTGTGTCCAGCCTTCTACACCATCCCAGAGCTGACTCTCAGAACCAGAGAGAAGATCGCCCGCACTAACAGGTCCTTTGAAGGCCCTCCACAGACATCCCAGGGACTTAAAATGTTGGGTCCCCATACCATCAAATCTCAAATGAACTCCAAAATTTGGAGTGTTTGTTCACACCAGCTTGCGGGCTGTTTTGCTAGGCAAAGCAGAAGCCTCCCAAGAGAAGCACAGCCTGTTGGTTAGAAAAACGCCCATCCTGATGCACCTGTCCTTTTCATAATTACCCACAAAATTAAATTCACCAGACCCACATCCTGGTACCCCATAAATTTATATAAGCATAGTGAGGCAAGCATAGTTACCGAAACAAAGAAAAGCAAATACACAAAGAAATCAGCTACTGATATTTACCATCTCACTTTGGGGGGACCCTAACCTATTGTGCCTATTTGCACTCTGTGACTATCTGGCACTCTAGTGTAATGGTTACAAGAAATTGAGTATGTTTATGGAATAACTCTGCTAAAACGTAAACTTGTAAACTAAATTAATTTCTTACTGTAACAAGCACCAAATCATCATAGCCAAACAATAGATCAATAGATCAACATGTCTGAAAAAAAAGGCTTTCTCCTGTACAACTACTGTACAGTTATTCTTGCTCACTGTTTCAAATTTTGAAGAATTATAGCTTAATAAATCATCAAGTACTAAAATATTAAACGACTATTTAGCTGCACAGCAGTTAAGGGACTTTCTGTTCATTTGCCTGATCCATTTAGAATCACTGCTATGTAGAGTTTGAGCACTGTTTGAAGAGTTGCTGCGTATAGCTCTCAAGGAATAACTGGAGAGCACCCTTTGCTCTGAACACGCACAGATACAGACACAGGAATTTTTGTGTACACAAATGTCTTCCCAGTCATCACCAGTCCCTGACTCCCCTTCTGGGCTACCTCTGACTCTGAGGCACGTGATTCACTTAGTTTCCAGATCTCTCCTATCATTGTGAAAATAAACAGTTGAAGCTACTCAAGACCTGGACTTTCAGTGTGATATAAATGAATGTGGAGACTCAGAGGGGTCTGGGTGGCTGTTTGCAAAGTATGTGAATTTTAGTTCCTTCGTCAAAACAAAGACTTCTGATCGACATGCTAACTGTCTAGTCCGTCACTCTCCATCTATCCCAGACCTGGCAAACATCAGATGTCCCGATCACTTGATCCTAACCCAGAAACAGCGAAAAACGAACCTTTCTGACCAGGCAAGTACCTGGTCAGGAATATTTGAAGCCTGGCCCTTTAAGGCTCTGGGCGCACTGCCAATGACGTCACAGCATCGGCTCCTGTTTCCCTGCGAGTTTTGGAAGTTGGGGCGGAAGTGCTGGCGGGCGGGCTTCGGTGCGGAAGGTGAGGAGCTGGTGAGGGGGCACCCAGGGGGGTAGGGGGGGCCGGGAAGGTCGGTTTCCCAGGGAGCCCCCGAGTGGTCGCTCTGAGCGCCTGAACTTCCGCGTTCTCCGTCTTGTGGGCGGCGGGGTCGCTCCGTGGCAGTGGCCCGGGGTGCTGGCCCCTCACCCAGGTCGCACCGAGAGCTGCTGCCGAAAGCAGCCGCTTTTAAATCGTATTTAAAATTGATTTTGAGGGAAACAAGGTCGTTTTTACTGAGGAGAACTTAGAAAGATGCATAAGTGGGGAACTCGGCCGCCCGGGTTCGATCCCGGCACCAGCCTGGAGTGAGCCCAGAGCCGGGGGCCAGTGATGGGGTGGGTGGGGGGAGGGGCAGGACACATTTTTGTGCTTGGGGCTCAAAAGCATTTGGCAGAGCCTTTGATCTTCACTTGTTCCTTGTGCATTCAGTGGGTTCTGGGAATACAGGGAGTTGGGAGCTTCTCTTTACTTTTTCTTTTTTTTAAATTTTGCTTTTTGGGTCACACCCAGCGATGCACTGGATTCCTCCTGGCTCTCTATTCAGCAAGCACTCCTAGTGGTGCCAGTAACCATGAGGGATGCCCAGAATTGAACCCAGGTTGGCTGCCTTCAAAACAAATGCTCTTTTTTCTATGCTTTCACTCAGCCCCAAAATGTAGAGCTTTAATACAACTCAGTGTTGGGGGGTGGGTCCAGAGGGTGCATCAGGGTTGTGCCATGCCACAGTGGGTCTTGCAGCAGTGTCTGTCTCCTGCAAACCTTTGAAATTGCAGTTTGTACTTCTGGCTCAGCTGTGCACCGGGAGGCCTCAGGTGCCAGCAGCCCTGCCAGTACCTCTACCAGCTGGGCCTCATCCCTGTTTCCTGCCTGTATCCTTCTCATAAGGTTCACAGTACTTATGGAGACTTTGAATTCTTGGGGTCAGTGATAGGCCAGGAGTGCAGGCCCTGGCCTTGCAAGCAGCCTGTCACACGGTACAATCTCCTGCACAACGCAGGATTCCTCAGGCACCACCTGGGTGAGCCCAAAGATCTGCCACCTGTGGCTCCAAAACCCAAGTCTGACCTGCATTCTCCAAAACTGGCTGGTGGATGTTGACTCATGAACAAAAACTGTTTTTTCTGGTCATAACCTGTGGTTGCTGCTTTTGGTGCCCAGTGTGGTGGCAGGGACTGAACCCAGGTCAGCTGTTTACAAGGCCTATACCCTACCAGACTGTAGCTCTGGCACCTAAATTTATTTCTGGTTGGCCACACCCGGCGGATTTTACCCCTGGCTGTTGTCATTGATCGCTCTAGGTTTGGGGATCCTGTGGGGTGATGGGGACTGAACCCTTGTCAGCTGTGTGCCAGACAAGCGCCTTGTGATCTGTGCTATCTCTGTAGCCATCATAAAAATACTTTTATGCTGGGTAAAGTCCAGAAAGTTGTGTTATTTATTCCGATTAATTACACAATACACTTTTAATTTCTGTGTTTTTGTTTTGGGGCCACAGCCAGCAGTACTCTGGGTACTGGAGTAACCTGACTCTGCACTCAGGAGTCACTCCAGGTGGTCTTGGGGGATCCTATGGGATCTGGGGGATTAAACCAGAGTCAGCTGTGTTCAAGGCAAGTGCCCTCCCCAATATGCTGTTACTCTGGGCCTAATTCTTCTGTGTTGCACTATAAAATGTTTAGGTATCAACATTTTCAGTTCAAGTAGATCTACGACTCCTGAGATTGGAGAGCATGTCAGCTGCTTGCCCTGCCCTCCCTGAGAGCAATTTCAGACTCCAAAGCAGAAACATCTGGTCAGGACTCTGGGGTTTGTGCACCTCTCTCATGCTCACAGATATTTGCTTCCTGCTTTCTTCTGATTCCTGCTTCCTGCTGATTGGAGCTTCGTGCTGATTCTCGGGAATTATCGGTAGGAAAAGATGATGTTGCACTGTCGGAGACACCGTCCACACGGAGGAGGAAAGAGACAAATGATATGAGGCAGTTACAGGAGTGCCTAGGCCTTCAGGGCTGACTGTCAGGAGTTGTTTCAGGAGGGAGCACTGGCTCTACTGTTTTTGAGGCTGCTTTTGTCCTTGTTTATTTGTTTTGTTGTATTTGGTTTGGATCATACTCCACTGAGGAGTACTCCCAGCTCAGTGCTCAAAATTCACCCCTGTCAGGTCTCCTACTCTGTGTGGTGCCACAGATCCAAGACTGAATTATTTGTCTTTGTTCTTCTTGGGTAGGCTGGAGACCACACCTAGTGATTCTTTGGGTTTCTCCTTGCTCTGCGCTCCAGCATTGCCCCTGGAAGTGCTTGGGGGACCATATGGGATGCCAGGGTCACCAGCCCTATCCGCTCTTCTTTCAGATTTATTTTTGTGCCATATTGGAGGTGCTCAGGGCTTCTTCTTGCTCTCTGCTCTGGATTCATCCCTAACGGGCATCAGAGCCCCCGGGCTACATGGCCCCATATGTGCCCTGTCAGCTACAATGACTCGGGACCCAGGACCTGCGTTTCCTCTGTTTTGTGCTTCGTGCTCTGCAGAGCCTCACCTGCTCAGTCACACATTCTCACGTTCACTCACTGCTTTGTGTGCAGTCTGGGCATGCGCCTGTACTAGGGAGATGGAGCAGAGGATCTTTGGGTCTGGCAGAAGTGTTGGGAGTCAGGTCACTTTTGCCTGCTTTGAGAGGAATTTGGGGCAGCCCTGAACTTGAGTTCAGAGTCCTCTAGGTACAAATGTCCACACAGAACTTTGAGTTGCTTGCTGGGCATTGAGTGTCCCCTTCTCATCCCTAGTGATTATGGATTTTTGTGTTTAATGTTTTGGTTCAAGCCCATCATTGCTTTTTTTAAAAAAAAATTAAGTTTTACATTATTTTTATAAAGTAGTTCACAATATTTGATTCCATTTAATATTCGAGCCCCAATCCCACCACCATTACACCTTCCCACCACCATATTTTGGTTGTTTCCATCCTGTACCCCAACCCCTGCCCCAAAGCAGATCTGAAATAATTTATTTTGTATTGTTTCTTATGAATAAACCACTGAAAATGCACGAAAAAACTTTGGTTAGGGAAGAGTGTGTAAAGATTGTTGTACTTCACCCAGAGGCCATTAAGCTTTTTTTAAAGCGATTACTAATATGTTTTTAAGGCTTGAGTCTTGTGTGCTTATCTCTCTCTCTCTCTCTCTCTCTCTATATATATATATATATATATACACACACACACATGTATATATCTGTAAAAATATATTTCCCTCTAAGATTGGTTGCCTTCTACTTTAAAACCACTTCATATGTGGTATGCTACTCTTGGAGAGTGAGTGGTGTGAGGAATGAGATGTTGTGTTCACGGCTGCACAATCCAGGGTTAGGTTTACTCGTGGGAGGCCTTCATTTCCCAGACCTTACTAGGCATAAGAGAAAGCATACTGGGAGAAACTTTTGTTCTCTGGCCCTACTCCTGGCTCTGAGTTCAGGCATCCATACCTGGGGGACTTTTGATCATTATGAGGTACTGTGTTTAGTATCCAGGTCGGCCGTGTGTGAATAGCTCCTTATCCCCTGTATCATCTCTGTTATTGTTATGTTTGTGTATTCATAAAGGATAAATATTTTCCAAAGTGTCATCTTTGGAAAATGGCCCTGGCAAGGTTTCTTAATGGGGTAGAATGGGGAATAATATATTTTTTATTTAATTTTTTTTTGTCTATTTGAATCCTACCTGATAATGTACAGGGGTTCCTCCTGGCTCCGCACCCAGGTATTATTTCTGTTGGTGCTCCAGGAGACTCTGTAGGATCACGGAGATTGAACCCAGGTCGGCTGTGTGCAAGCAATACCCTTCCCCAATGTACAATTGCTCTAGTGTCAATTGGGGACAGTTTAGATGAACTTTACTGTGGATAGAATGTCATTTGAAAGGATGGAAGGGGATCTATGATGAAATCTTTTACAAGCGGGAATATGGGTCAGCTACCAAGCTCCCCACATACCAGCAGGCCATTCCATTTACCTGTGATTACTCAAAAGGTTGGTCACATTCCTGGATCCCACCCATGTCACTTCACTAATCTTAGAAGAAAAAGAGGAAACATTTATGTTTGGATGCAGCAAAATTCCATCCATCTATTAGATGGTGCTCAGGGGACCATTTGGAATTCTGGACACTGAACCCAGATTGACTGCGTGCAAGGCAAGCACCCAACCCACTCGCCTGATCCTCTCAATTTGACATCATGCTTCTGAAACTGCCTCCTGGGGTTTTCCTTGTAGCTGAGAGTCCACTGTTTGTGTGTTGTCAAGGGGTAGAGCGTTGGCCAGAGTGTGCCCTCTGATATTCTTACCAGCCTTTGCTCCTGTTCCAGTGTCTCCAGCTCTCTGAGTTTCTACGAGGTCAGTTCGTCTCTGAATCCCGAAGGCTGGCTTCAGAGTCGTTGCTTTCAGCCCCATCTTGATTAATTACTTCCCCAAGATACTCATTGTCTCATACCTCCCCAGCTACCTACCTGAAGAGTTTGATTTCTTTTGACATGACATTTCTTGACATTTCTTTTCTCATGGCATAGAGTATTAATTGGAATCCTTCTCTGGTGTTCTACGTGGAAGCAGCCAGCCCTGGTGAAATGTCTCTTTCTGCACAATGTGATAAAGGCTCAAGTGAGCAATTTTGCCCTCATCCCCACGGGGGTGCTCAGACAGGTCCATTGTCTTCTGAGGGTGATGAAAATGGCGAGAGTATGCTCACTCTGACAAAGCTTCCCCCTGGGAAAAGATCTTGGATGTTCAGCTCAGTCAGCGGACACAACCCCTCCATAGTGGGGCAGCCCCTGGTCTGTGGGAGAGAAACACTGTTTATAGTGTGTCTCTCACACTGACAGGCCTACAGGCAGTCATTGTGAACTGAACCTGTCCACGTTTAAGGAATGTGGGGGAGCCTTCACATGTACTCAGCACCATCACATTCCCTTAGAAACCCACAGTGCTCAGAATTCCCAGGAATGTCAGCACCGAGGACAAACTCTTGAGTCCAGCATCACCCCGGAGGGACTATGTGAATATCCGCATAGAAGAGAAACCGCTTAAGTGTAAGGACTGTGGGAAGGCCTTCGATGGATCCTCATACCTTGTACACAGGAGATTTTATACTGGAGAGTCCATATGCATGTAAGGCCTTTATCTGACTCATATACCTTAGTGTACACAGGAAAAGTCACACTGGAGAGAAACCATATGCTTGTATTGAGTGGGAAGTCTATGCTTTTCCCACAAGCCTGAGTGCACAGGAAAACTCACACTGGAGAAATAACTTACATGCGTGAGCAATGTGGGAAGGCCTTTGCTTATAGTCTAGTTTTCACAAAATTTGTATCGGAGTAAACCCTTATATATGTGAGGTAGGTGGGAATACCTTTCATTTCTTCTCAGGTTCTTTCTGAGCATAGGAAAGTTTATACAGGAATGAAATTCATGTCCCGACTTTGGGATGGTCTTCACTTTTTTTTCCTTTTTGGGTCATTCCTGGCTCTTCACTCAGGAGTTACTCCTGTCGGTGCTCAGGGGACCATATGAGATGTTGGGAATAGAACACGGGTCCGCTGCATGCAAGGCAAATGCCCTCCCCACTGTGCTATCGCTCCAGCCCGTGTCTTCACTTTCTACTCAAACTTTTTTGTGCACAAGAAAACCCACACTGCAGTGAATCCATATATATGTAAGGAGTGTGGCAAGGCCTTTGCTTATTCTGCAAGCCTCTTGAGGCACAGAAAATATTGTACTGGAGATAAACCTTATATTTGTAAAGATTTTAGCAATGCCTTCACTTCCCCTTAACTCCTTATTAAACAAAGGAAAATTCATACTCGAAAAAAATATATATTAGGGTGTGGGGAGCTTTGCTTTGCATAAAAACATTTATCCTGGATTGAGACCTTACATATGTAATGTCTGTAGGATGGTTTTCAATCAATTACCATAACTTTCTGAATGGGAAAATTCACATTGGCGAGAAACCTCATAAGTGTAAGGAATGCGGGAAGGTCTTCAGTTTGTCCTCAGCCCTTACTACGCATATGAAAATTCATTTTAGAGTGAAACCTTATATATGCCAGGAGTGCAGAAAGGAAAGGCCTTTACTGGATCTGCAGGCCTTACTATGTGTAGGAGAATTCACACTGGGAAGAAACTATACACACAGACATACGTAAAAACATGGAAAGTCCATCATTTAAAGGCACCTGCAGACTTCAAAGGCATAAGAGAATTAATACTGGAAAAAATCCTGTGGGTAAGGAATATAGGAAGGCTTTCATGTTCCCCTCAAGCCTTAGTAAATATAAAAGTTATGTTCAATCAATCAGTTCCCTATTAACAATGGCCAGGTTCAGAACATGGCCCTTAGGTAAAACAGTTTTAGTTTCGACAAGTGGGTGGTAGATCGCTACAAAAGTACAGTCCGGAAGGAAATAATCCTGGTGCATGTGAAAGCTTCCTGTGACATTAGTACCATAAGGGAAAGGTACTTGCTGATTATCACCTGGACCATGGCTATGACAATGTCCTGGCATTTGGATTTCACATTCTGTTAACTGGTAAGTAATGAGTCTTAGTGATAAATCAAGATGGAAGGAATTAAATAAAATGTAAATAGGTGGGGGCTATAGGATGGGAGATGCATGCTGAGAGTAGACTCTAGACCAAACATGATTGCCACTCAATGCCTCTTTTGCAAACCACAGCACCCAGAATGAGAGAGAGAAAAAAAGGGAATGCTCTGCCACAGAGGTAGGGTGGGATGGGGCTTTGGGGGGTGGGAGGGATACTGGGATTAGTGGTGGTCGAGAATGGGCACTGGTGGGAGGATGGGTACTCGAACATCATATAACTGAAACCCAGGCACAAAAATTTGTAAGTCTACAACTGTACTTCATGGTGTTTCACTAATAAAAATTTTAAAAAATAGGTGGGGGCTGGAGTAATAGCACAGTGGTAGGGCGTTTGCCTTTCACGTGGCCGACCCGGGTTCAATTCCCAGCATCCAATATGGTACCCTGAGCACCAGCAAGGGTAATTCCTGAGTGCAGAGCCAGGAGTAACCCCTGTGCATCGCCAGGTGTGACCCAAAAAGCAAGGAAAAAATAAATAGGTACAAAAATTGCATTTTGCTGAGTATTGTCAAGGCTCACCATGGTTTCATTTGTTGCTGTGACTCTGGCTTGGCTCAGAGGGCCTGGTTTGTGGGGGATCATGGCAGATATTAACCACGATCCTGCGGAGAACTTTTTGACCTCAGATAGACAGCCAAACCTTCATTCTTCAGGCCATTCTGTGTTATATTCGGGGAGCCACATCCCACTGTGCTGTCCATATTTGGTATCCAGGTCAGCCGCGTGCAAGGAAGCACTTTACTTGCTGTAGCATATCTGTACTCCTTGTATTCAGGTTTCCATTGGATTTACACAAACATTGAGGATAAATGTTTTGAGATTTTTACTTTGGAAGCAGTAAAATCCTAACAATCTAATATTCACCAGAATTGTAAACACAATGTAGATATGTGCAAAAGGCCAAGCGAGGCTGCAGAGTGACCAGTGTGGTTTGCTGCCTGTTAGCCCCTCCTTTCTGGGGGTTGTTCTATATTCTGTGTTTTATATACTTTTGTTTTGGGGGAAACCTGACAGTTCTTAAGAGTTTCTGCTGATGGTTCTCATGCCACCATTGGGGAATGTCTGGGACTGAATTCAGGTTGACCAATTTCAAGGCAGGGGCCCAACCTACTGCACTACCCTTCTGGCCACGTACTTTTTTTTTTTTTCGGTCATACCCGGTGATGCATAGGGGTTACTCCTGGTTTTGCAATCAGGAATTACTCCTGTTGGTGCTCAGGGGACCATATGGGATGCTGGGAATTGAACCCAAGTCAGCTGCATGCAAAGCAAATGCCCAGCCTATTATGCTATCTCACTTCAGCCCCTGGCTTGGTTTGAAATCTTGTTTCTGAAACTGCCTCCTAGAGTTTTCCTTGTAGGCAAGTGTCCACTACTCTTGTGTTGTTAAGGGATAGAAGCCTTTGCTCCTGTTCCAGTGTCTCTCTGGCTCTCAGGGTTGTTACTAGATCAGTTTGTCTCTGCATCTCCAGGGCTGGCTACAGAGTCACTGCTAATATAGGACTGGGGGACTTCTCCTTCCAGACTCCCACTTTGTGACCGATTACTCTAACCAGCACCTCTCCACTACTTTATGTGATCCCATTCCACTTGCAGTACACTTTTTGTTTTCATTTTGGGTCACACCCAGCAATGCTCAGGGGTTACTCCTGGTTCTGCACTCAGGAATTACTCCTGGCAGTGCTTGGGGGACTATAAAGGATGCCGGGGATTGAACCTGGGTCAGCTGCATGCAAGACAAATGTCCTTTCCACTGTGCAATCGCTCTGGCCCAGCCAGCAGTACACATTTACCTGCATTGTTCTAGTGCTTTCCTGTGCACCTGGTGTCTGGCCCTTTAAGGCTGCTTGCAGAAGTGGAAGTGACATCACAGTAGGGCTTTTAGGGTGCTTGCTTCAGACACTTAATCAGGTCTCCATTTGTCATGGGGATGAAAGGAGCAGTGACTGTCCTGCGTTGAAGGGGATCTGTGAGGGCTTCTTTTGTGGCAGGACACAAGTGCCTCCTGTTAGAGCCTCATGCCTCCCCATCTCGTCACTGTGAATGGAGGGGCAACACCAGCTAGGGTGGCACTTTCGCGCTTCTCTTCCAGTCATTTCTATGGCGTGGTGGTGACTTTTTGGGGACACGGAGCTTTGATGAGTATAGTGGGGGCTGTACCATTGCACACGGATGGAGGGTGTGAATGCGTGATCCTGGGGGTCCACTGTGGCCACAGTCACCTCCAGCTCTGGAAATGGGCAGTGGCAAGTGGGCGTGGTTATGAGCGTGGTGGTTACAGAGAGGGGAGGGGAAGGGTCGGCGGTCCCGAACCTCCCAACACTGGGCTTCGCTGGGTCCTGTCCTGGATCCTTTGGCCCGACATCATTGCTCTAGAACCTCCAGATTTACTTAGAGGACTGGAGCGATAGCACCACGATTATGGCGTTTGCTTTGCATGTGGCCCACCCAAATCCGATCTCCAAGCTCCACCAGGACGGATTCCTGAGCACAGAGACAGAAGTTTCTCCTTCGTATCCCAGGTGGAGCCTCAAAAAAAATAAAAGGTCTGTTCATTTTTGAGGGACAGAGTATCAGCTCCACAAAGGCAAAGGACCCTGTAGGCCTGCGTTACTGTTCAGTAGTAGCCTTGATGTCCAGGGCCATCCTGGGGACGCAGGCCTAGGGATGGTTGTGGCTTGCAAATAAAAATTTGCTTTTGGGCTATTTTTGGTTGTATTTTGGGCAGATCTGTGGAAGATCGAGTCTTACTCCAGGAACAGCACTGTGAAATTATTGCCGTTGGTACTTTAGGGTTAATATATTTCATATGTTTATTTAATACATTTTATATATTTAATATAAATGAAATGATATATTTAAAATGTTTAATATAGGTAAAATATACATTCTCCATCTCTCTTGGAGAGCCTGGCAAGCTACTGGGAGTATCCTACCTGCACGACAGAGCCTGGCAAGCTCTCCGTGGCATATTTGATATGCCAAAAACAGTAACAATAATGGGTCTCATTCCACTGTCCCTGAAAGAGCCTCCAATATGGCAACGTTGGGAAGGATGAGTAAGGAGAGGCTGCTAAGATCTCAAGGTTGGGACCAATGTAGACGTTACTGGCACCCACTGGAGCAAATGGATGAACAACGGGATGACAGTGCTACAGTGATACAGTGCTGTAGGGGTCATATGAGATTCCGAGGATTGAGTTGGTTCAGCAAGGAAAGTGCCCCTCCCAGGTTACTTCCTCTCTGAATCCACATTGTTTTTTCTAACATTTAGAATTTCTGTACCCTAAAATCAAGCTGGGCTGCACCCCGACTCTTCATTTCTCCCTGATCAGGCTACCCCCGACTGTTATGCTGAGGTACTGAGAGTTGTTTTCAATTAATGTAGCCTGCGCGGAGTGCATTTGATGTCCATGATTCATCTCCCCACCCTGGCCGAAGAAGGGTGACAGAGGATCGAAGAAGGAAACAGGGCCAGGCTGTTGTGATGTTAGATTTTAACCCAAAGTGTTTTAGGCTTCATCTGTGAATTGCCAGTTTTCCTCCTCCCAGAGAAGCTTATCTATCCTTGCTAACATCCCTAATTTAGTTCAAGTTTATCTTTAACCTTTTCTTTGTATTTTACCTCTCATTGTCTCAGTTCCCCATGTCACTCTTGATTACTGATAAGCCATAACTTTCTGGTAATTCTCAACTTTGTACTGATTTGTATTTGAAGTGCTGTGTATTTGCATCTGCTTTTCTATTTCCCCTGTAGCTGTTTTATATTTTACTTTAGATCAGTGTTCTTAGGTTCAACACAGAAAGACCATAAATCCAAGGTTTTGGGAATTGATTTACTCTGAAACATATCTACTCCTGGGCATAATTGCTTGGTCGTAATTACTTGACTTAGGCTTCAGTTGCTGTAGTTCCTAATGCCCCAAGACGGGGTCCTGTCGTGGGACTTGGATGGACCGGGAGCAAGTGGCAAAACTCCCCTGACATCCAAATGAGACATTCTACAAAGCAGAAATGCATGGTCTTACTGCAAACTGTTACAGCTTAAAAGATAGACCCCCATGGGGAAGGACAAGCTGAACTGCCCTGAAGACTTAGTCTGGCTCTTTAAGGCTGCTTGCAGGACCTAAAGTGACATTACAGGGTAATGTTTCTCTGCACATCTGGTGTCTGGCCCTTTAAGGCTTCTTGCAGGACCGGAAGTGACATCATAGTGGGGGTTCTTCCTAGTGCTTCTCTTCCTGGAAACGGGTCAGAGAGTTATTGTTCACGTTGGTAAAGGACGGAGTAGAGCCCCAGCGAGGAAGCAGGACTCTGAAGGCCGATTTTGTCTTGCTGCAGGTCGGGGGTGGCCTCCCGTGAGCGCCCCGCGCCTCCCCGTCTCCACACTGAGCCGCAGTACTGCGCCAGCTCAGGGGTTGCTCTCGCATTTGTTTTTCTTGTTTCCCGATATCCAGTGGTTCCTAAGGTATGATGGGGTCTTTTGGGGGGCACGGAGCTTTGGGAGGTACATAGGGGGCTCTAGTGGGATACGGGGGTCGTTGTGGCCACGGTCGCCTTCAGCTCCGCATCGTGGCAGCCGCGGGTGAGTGCGGGGTTGAGCGCGGGAGCTGCGGGCCTTGGGGTGCAGGACCTGCCTAGGGTGGGGCCTTAGCCTTCCCGAACCTCCCAGCTGATCCATGTTGGGACCTTGCCCAAGTTTCGCTGCTGTAGAATCTCCAGATTCACTTTGAGGGGCAGAGCCTTGCCCTCCCCTTCCCCCAAAAGGCTTGAGACCCTGTTGCTGTCCAGCTTTTTCGCTGGCTGCCCTCGTGTGTCAGGCCAGGGCGGTGGATCTGCAGGTCGCTGGGGTTTGCCAATGATACTTTACTTTTGGAGCAATTTCTGATGTGGGGAATGGGGGGAGGGGGAACTCTGCATTCCCGGAGGTACCCTGACGGCTTGTTCTGGCTCTGGCCTCATATTATTCCTGGAATTGCTCTGGGGTCCTTGGGATGAAGAGGATTGATGAGTGTCAGCAACGCAAGCATCCTAACAGGTTTACTGTACGTTGGAATAGGAATATCTGCTTCCTCACATCAAGTTGCAAAGCCCTGCCCAGACCGCTGGCTTTTGAGGTGAGTAGGGGGGGGCGGGGTAAAGGTTGTGCGTGTGCGCGCTTGTGTGTTCATGTGTTTGTGTACTGCTGGTAAAAGTGTATGTCTGTAGAAAGTTTTTTATTTTTTTGCTCTTTGGGTCTCACCCAGCCGATGCTCAGTGGTTACTTCTGGTTATGTACTCAGGAAGCACTCCTGGCGGTGCTTGGGGGACCGTGTGGGATGCTGGGGATTGAATCCGGGTTGGCCGTGTGCAAGGCAAACACCCTACCCACTGTGCTATTGCTCCAGCCCCTGCAGAAAGTTTTTAAAAAAATTTATTTATTTGATTTTTGGTTGACACCCGGCGATGCAAGGGGTTACTCCTGGTTCTGCTCTCAGGAATTACTCCTGAGGTGCTGAGGGGACCATATGGCATCTTGGGAATTGAACCCAAGTCGACCACTTGCAAAGCAAACTGTCCTACCCACTGTTCCACCACTCCAGCCCGTTTTTTTTTTTTTTTTAAAGAAGAGAGGGGCTTCCCCAGGCAATCATAGCCCAGAATGTAGCTCTCTCACGGGGCCAGACGGGTACGCTGATGCATGGGATTTCCTGGCCTCAGAGTCCTTCCTGGCTGGGCCTCTGAAAACCTTCTGTGGGATGCAGGAGGGGTCCCCAGACCAAGGCAGGGCCGACTTTTGTCTCTTGTAGTCAAGCCAGAACTTTTGTCACAAAAGGCAGCACAGATTCCAATCCATTTTTCTTCTCCTGGGGAGAAAGAAACATCTAGCAGTGTCCCCCAGACGGGTCTGTGAGTCAATGCCTGAGGGTGTGGCTGGTCATAACTTGGGGATTTTGCTCCTGTCCAGTGCTCACTATTCTGACTACTCCTCCAGGTCTCTGATCCTCTGGAAAAACAGGCAGGAGAAGATGGTGAGGTGCCATCGGACACACCGATGCCAGGTAGGAGTGACAAAATGAGGTGATGCAGTGAGAGGAGCGTCAGGCTTCCTGAGCTGTCTGTCTCTGATTGCTAAGGAAGGATCCTGCCGCCTTGTGAGAGCACCTGGCTCTCTAGTATGAGGCCCTGTTTGTGTCAGTTTCGTTGTATTTGGCTTTAGGACCACAACAGCTCAAAGATTACTGGTGCTCAAGGATGACTCCTGACATGTCCCAGGGACCATATGGGGTTCTGGGCATCAAAGGCTGATGTCTGCATATTTTGTTTTATTTTGGGAGCCACACACAGTGATTCTGGGGATTATACTCTTGGCTCTGCACTCTGGCATTGCACCTGGCAGTGCTAAGAGGATCCAATGGGATGGTGGGGATCACCAGCCCTACCCACTGTCCTGTTACACAGTCATGCTGCTTTGTTTCTTTTCGTATTTATTTTTGTGCCACAGGGGAGATGCTCAGGGCTTCCTCTTAGCTCTATGCTCCGGATTTCTACCTGATGTGCATCATGGGTTCCTGGGTGCGCTGGCCCTGTTTGTGCCCTGGCAGGTACAGTAACTCAGGCCTCAGGATATGTTTCCACTATTTTGTCCTTGTCGCTCTGGAGAGCTTCTTCTGGTCTATCACACAGTCCAGCATTCATTGGCTGCTCTGTTTGCAGTTCTGTGCATATGCTGGTCCCAGGGAGACAGAGCAAAGGATCTCCAGTGCTGTCAGAGGTGTTGGGCTTAAGACACTTTGACAGGCATTTCGGGTGGCCTGAACCATGATCAGAGTCCTACAGGCTCATATGGGCATGCACAGCTTTCAGTCAGTGACTGTACATTGAATGTCCCCTTTTCCCGAGAGCATGGGCTATGTGATGCAGGGAGTGTATGTTTAGTGTTTTTAGCTGAAAACAGGGTCACTCATTTGGGTCCTAATGATTGTGTGCTCAGTTGTTACTCTCTGCAGTGCTCATAGGAGCAGTGGTGAAATTCCCTGAGGTCAGAAGCAAGTCTGCCACCTTCAGGAACCTTCTAGTAGACCACCCTCACATTTTCATAGATGCAGCTGTCGTAGAGAGAAGTTGGGACCTTTCTGCCAGGAGTTCAGGTGGATGCTGGTTTCTCCCGAGGGGACACACCTTAGACCCTCTAGGGCCCTGGAGTCCTGCCTTCACAGCCCAGGAAACAGGGTGGGGACAGACCCTGACTCCTGCCCCCTTCCTTTGTATGCTGGCTCAGGACACGGTGACCTTCCCCGACGTGGCCGTGAGCTTCACCCCAGAGGAGTGGACATGCTTGGATGCCTCTCAAAGAAATCTCTACAAGGATGTGATGCTGGAGACCTACCAGCACCTGTTGGCCATTGTTGAGAGCAGTGCTGGGCCAACCTTGCATGGACAGACGCATGTGGGCTCCCTGTGCTGGGCCGTGATTGTGTGTGCAACAGTAGCTCTGACTGTCCTGGTGAGGACAGCGATTCAGTAGCTGTTTCTCTAGTTTCTTCCCTGGTTTTCTTGTTGGTGCTCACCTGGCGATGCTCGGGGCTTACTCTAAGCTCTGTGCCTAGGAATCATTCTCTGTGGGTTTGCACGAATC
The DNA here is from genome assembly GCF_029834395.1 of Sorex fumeus. Taxonomy (NCBI): domain Eukaryota; kingdom Metazoa; phylum Chordata; class Mammalia; order Eulipotyphla; family Soricidae; genus Sorex; species Sorex fumeus. The sequence goes on from NW_026606191.1 coordinate 3,855,702, forward strand.
TGGAGTGTCGGGGATCGATCCAGATTAGCCCAGTGCATGGCAATCTCCCCATGTGCTAAAACATCACTTAGGTCCCTCTAAATAGTTCCTGGTTTCTCCCATTGCTGAGTTCTCTGATGACTTCTTGTACTACACATAATTTCTATGTATTTGTTTTGATTTTGCTTTTATTTGGGGCACAACTTGAATATTCTTGTCTCTGTGATGAGGGATCATTCCTGGGAGTGCTCAGGGGCCATGGGGTGCTGAGGATTGAACATGCTTGGCAGCTTAAAAGGTTGCTGTCTTAATCCTGGTACTATTGCACCAGGCCCACAACTTCAGTATATTCATTTTTATTTTTTCTTTTTATTTTTTTTAAGTTTTATTAGTGAAACACCATGAGGTACAGTTGTAGACTTACAAATTTTTGTGCTTGGGTTTCAGTTATACAGTGATTGAGTGCCCGTCCCTCCACCAGTGCCCATTCTCCACCACCACTAATCCCAGTATCCCTCCCACCCCTCATCCCCCCAGCCCACCCTGCCTCTGTGGCAGGGCATTCCCTTTTATTTTGTTTTGATTTTGTTTTGGGGTTATACTTACAAATACTTAGGGATTATTTTTGGCTGAGATAGCACAGCGGTAGGGCGTTTGCCTTGCACACAGCCAACATGGCCGACCCGAGTTCGATTCCTCCGCCCCTCTCGGAGAGCCCGGCAAGCTACCGAGAGTATCTCGCCCACATGGCAGAGCCTGTCAAGCTACCCATGATGTATTCGATATGCCAAACACAGTAACAACAAAGTCTCCAATGGAGACGTGACTGGGCCCGCTCAAGCAAATCGATGAAAATTGTTATTCATCATGGTTGTGGTCCGGGACATTGTGTGCTGTTGGAGATCAATTCTGTATGTGTTTGCAGTTTTAGTCCTGCCTTCTGTAATATCACTTCCAACACAGTTCATTTATTTCTTAGGGTCTCACCCCATAAGATGCTGCTCTATTTCAGTGCTTTCCGTGACTTCAGGTGGTACTCGGTTCATAAGGACTCAGGTTGCCTCTGGACTATACAGTCAGGGATCACAGCTGATGGCTTGACAGACCCTACTGAATGTCAGAATCAAACTTTAATTGACCTTGAGCAAGGCCAGTGCCTGACATTCTGTGCTGTCTGTCTGGATCCTTTTACGTTTATTTTTAAAACCAGCTGGGGGCTTTGATCATCTTTGGCCATCTTTGGATTTGTTAAGCTTTGGGGTTTACTGCACTATGGCATCAGTTCACACAGGCTTAGTACATTGCCTAGAGTGACAGTACAGCGGACACGGTGCTTGTCTTGCAAGTTGAGGACATGCTTTCTATCCTCAACATCCCATGTGATCCTCAGGAACCACCAAAGGTGATTTATGAGTACACAGTCAGTTTGAAGCCTTGAGCATCCCCAGGTGAGGTTCCCGAACTAGAGAAACAAATACTACGTACTCTGCTGTGATCAAATCCTTGTTGGCCCTTTAAGACCCGGGCTATACTGTTTGTGTTGTTTTCTGGGGCCCCATATTTCACTCTTAAATTAAGACCTGAATCTTAGCTCTTGAATAACTCAAATTCTGGAGCATTTTAGAAATGCAGATTCTGTTCATGCCTTTCCAGTAGTTGACTCCATTTTTATATGGACACATGGGGTTTTCTTGTCACGTTTCCCTTGTCACTAATCCATGCTCCATCTCTGTGAGGTTCAGGGCATTCTGGGGTGAAGCCTGCGCTGATCTCCTTGCTGGAAGGAGGAACCCTGAGGCCGGTAAGGAGAGGCATGTGTGCAGGTGAATGTCTGAGAACCCTCTCTGGCTCAGGCCCTGGGCAGTGTGTGGTTGCCCTGCGCACGTGTGAAACTCCCTGCTAACCCTGATACACTTGGGTTCCTGGATCCAGGCATCTGTGCTGCATTCACGCTGCCCTTCGCTCCCATGGATAGTCTATCATGGAATAATCTTGCACTTTACTTTCTGCGCTTTGACATTATTTTTCCTCCTCTGCCAGTCCATGAAATTATCTCTCCTTGATCTCCCTGTCTTTTCCTTACCAGCCTCTCTGTACAGCATATAAATGTCGCTGTACCTTCAAAAATTTTTTGCCTTTTTTATTTAATTAATAATTGAGGTCATAATAAAGTTATTTTGTTCTAAGTGATAGTAATGCAGGAAATGTGCTCGTCCTGCACACTGTCCACCTGGTTCAATAACCAGCATCCCACATAGTTCCCTGAGCATCACTGCGTATGTTCAACAAACAAAAACCCAAAATATGTCTTTTAGGTTTGCCAAGCTTTTCACAGCAATCCTCCCCAGGGACCTTCCCTTTTCTGTGGGATGCTTTGGACTGTGAGGACCATAGAGATGTCCTCAAACTGTACTGCCTGCTTAAGGATGTTACATCCAAAGAATTCTTACATTGTGTATTGTGTTTGGTTTCAGAACTCAAAGCATGTCTTCAGGATTTTGGAACTCAGTCACTGAGTATGAGAGAGCCGGTAAGATTTGCAAGTTTGGAATCAATATTATTACACTAAGTGAAAATGTCAGTGGACCAGCATGTTATTTTTAAAGTGCAGGGCCGGAAATGGCCGGAAGGAAATTCAGAGTATGATGCTTGAGGTCGAGGACCCTTAGCTTCACTGGGTGCTGACATCTCTGCTCAAAACCTAAAGTAAATTGTAATATGTTTCATGTAAATGCCGTGTTTTTTCATTTGATTGAAAGTATCTACAAACGGTACTTGTGAAAAAAACTTGTCTTTAAACTGGTCCATCCATATTGCTCCATGTGTTTCCCAGAGACCTACCGGGAATAATCCCTGAGCATTGCATGGTCTACCCCCGCCCCCTAATGAAAACTAAATACATAACAGAAAAAGTCATTGATCCTGAAAAGAATTTTGACTTTGGTGAGATATTTTCAATAGCGCTTGTGGTCAGTCTCAGCAGTGTGAAGCAGCATTTCTTCACAAATGCATCCAGGGCTCTACTCCACATTGAGCTAGAACTGAACCCAGAGTTTAGTGTGTTTTATTTTTCTCTTGAATCTGGTGCATCAATTTTCTGTGGAGGGAGTTATTTGTACTTGTTTATTGAGTTGAAAAAAACATTTTACAAATTAACGGCTCCTCATTCATCAATTTTTCATACGTGTCTTACAGAAACATTAGGTTAGTCCATGGTAATGCCATCCACTTGTCGGGAATTGCATTGATGTCTTGCAAATGTTAGAAATCAATCTGCAGGTATCAATTTCATTTGGCATGGAGACTATAAGGCATAGAACGATAATTGGAGTCCTCTGCTGTTCTACAGGGAAGCAGCCAGCCCGAGTGGAATGTCTCTGACCCTTCACACTGTGAAAAAGTCTCGAGTGTGCATTTTTGCCTTCACCCATACGGGGATTCCAAGACATGCAAGATGGCCTCTGAGGGTGATCAGAATGGAGAGAGCAACCTCACTCTGAAGAATTCCTCCCCTGGGAAAAGGTTCACACAGTCTGTTCTTCTCGGTCCACAGACACAAACCCCAACATTGGGGCAATCCCTAGAATGTGGGAGAGGAGCACTGTTTATAGTGAGTCCTTCACAACAAAAGGTCCACAAGCAAAGTCACCATGGATTGACTCTGTTCAAGAGTAAGGAATGTGGGGGAGCTTCCCCGTGTTCCCAGGACCGTGATGTTCCCTTAAAACCCCACAATGGACAGAATCCCCAGGAGTGTCAGCAGCAGGGGCATGGTTTGAATCCAGCGTCACCCCTTTGTGATGACATGAACATCCACACTGGAGGGAAACCACATACATGTAAGGACTGTGTGATGTCCTTCATTCAATCCTCAGACCTCTTAAAACATAGGAGAATCCATGCTGGAGAGAAAGCATATGTGTGTCAGCAATGTGGGAAGGTCTTTGCTTGCTCCTCACACCTTTCTATGGGAAAAATCATACTGGAGAGAAACCTCATAAATATAAGGCACGTGGAAAGGCCTTCACTCGATCATCAACCCTTAGAGGGCATATGAAATCTCATACTGAAGAGAGACCTCATATATGTAAGGATTGCGGGAAGGCCTATATTTATTCCTCAGAACTTACTCGGCATATGAGGATTCACAATGGAGAGAAGCCTTATGGATATAAGGTATGTGGTAAAGCATTTGTTGATTCCTCAAGACTTACCTGTCATATGAGAATTCACACTGGAAAGAGACCTTATGTTTGTAAGGAATGTGGGAAGGCCTTTGTTGAATCCTCAGGCCTTACTCGACATGTGAGAATTCACACTGGAGAGAGACCTTTTGTTTGTAATGAGTGTGGGAAGGCCTTTGTTTCTTTCTATAACCTTACTGGTCATGTGAAAATTCATACTGGAGAGAAACCTTTTGTTTGTAAGGAATGTGCGAAGGCCTTCCGTCTGCCTTCAGGCCTTACTGTACATAGGGCAGTTCACACTGGAGTGAAATCTTATATATGTCAAGAATGTGGGAAGGCCTTTGTGCTTCTTTTTCGTCTTAGGAGACATCATAAAATTCATATTAGATAACTCAATCCCCTGATATCAATGTTCAATGTCAAAACAGGCCCCTTTGTTAAAGCCTATTGTGTTTGGACCATGGGATGCTGTGCTACAAAAGTGCAGTCAGGAAGGAAATAATCCTGGAAGTGTGTAATAAAGTTTCTGTGATGTCAGTCTATAAGGGAAAGTATATGCAGCATTTGAACTTCATGTGTATGTTAACATGTAACTTTCGGATCTTCTGGTGAAAGCTGGAGGAATGTGAATTGAAAGGCAAAAAAAATCCCCTTTGCTCAGGGCTGTCAAGGCTCACCACTTTCTCATTCTTTGCTGTGAGTCTGGCCTGACTTTTTTTTTTTGCTTTTTGGATCACACCCAGCTATGCTCAGGGGTTACTCCTGCCTCTACAATCAGTAATTACTCCTGGCGGTTTCTCGGTACCATATGGGATGGCAGGGATTAAAACTGGGCCGGCCCTTGCAAGGGAAAAGCCCTCCCCATGGACTATTGCTCCAGGCCCTGTAGCTTGACTTTGAGGCCCTGGGTTCGGTGGATCATGGCAGAGAAACAGCTGCGCCTTCGTTCTTTGGGGCCTCCTGATTCATGTTCTTCGGAGCCACACCCAGCTGAGCCCTACTCCCTGCTCTCAGCTCAGGCAGCCATACCTGGGGGACTCCAACATTATGGGGTACTTGGCTGGAATCAAGGTGGGCCGTTTGTGACCAGCTCCTTCCCCCATGTCATCTCTGCCTCCCTTGTGTTCAGGTACTGGTTAGCATTGTGTAAGTGTAAAGGATAAATATTTTTTAAATGCCATCTTAGGAAAATTGCCCTGTCAAGGCTCTTTAATGGAGTGCAATGAAGAGAGTTATTTATTTATTTGTTTTGCTTTTTGGGTCACACCCGGCAATACACCTGGGTTTATTCCTGGTTCTGAACTCAGGAATTACTCCTGGCAGTGCTCAGAGGACCATATGGGATACTAGGAATCGAACCTGGGTTGGCCGCATGCAAAGAAAATGCCCTATCCGCTGTGCTATTGCTCCAATCCTGTTTTTTTTATTAATTTTAAACTTTGTTTTTCCCGTATTTTTGGGTTGTGCCCTGAAATACTCAGGAATTATTTATGGCGGTGCTCCAGTGTCTTGTTAAACCTGGTGCAAGACAAATGTCCTATCAGCTATACCTACTCTTTGGCCCCTATTGGAAACAGTTTAAATGAACTTTACTGTGTGCAGAAAGACATATGAGCGGATGGAAGGGGCCCTTGAATCAAATGCCTGAGATGTGCTGGGAATACGGGTCAGCTCCCCACATCCTAGCAGGGCATTCCATTTACCTGTGATTACTCACAAGGTTGGACACATTCCTGGATCCCCCCATCAGTTCAATAATATTACAGAAAAAAAGTAAATGTTGTATTTGGAATTAGCAAAGTCCCATCAATGTAGTAGTCACCAGAATGATAAAAAGGATTCAGCTCTGCTTAAAGGACAAAAAAAGGCTCCAAGGTGACCAAATTGGCTTGCTGCCCATAGCCTCCATTTTTAGGGTCAGAATATATGATGTTGTTGTTGGTGCAACCTGACAGTGCTCAGGTCCTACTCCCGGCTTTGCACTTCGATGTTGCTGAGGGGACCATTTGGAATTCTGAGGGTTGAACCCAGATTGACCACGTGCAAGGCAAGCGCCCAAGACACTGTACTACCCTCTTGCCCCATACTCTGTAGTTGAAATTTTGCTTTTGAAACTGCCTCCTGCGGTTTTCCTTGTAGGCAAGAGTCTACTTGTTCAGTGTTTTCAAGGGGTAGTGCATTGACCAGACAGTGCTCTCTGATGTTCTTATCAGCCTCTGCTCCTGTTCTGCATAAAAATGACGGGCAAAAGGACGGCAGCGTTCTATCTCTCCCGCCGCCCGCTTTTGCCAGTCTCAACTCGTTTTTACCACTCCAGGGAGGTCGATGGCAATGGTCAGGCGGAGGAAGGAAACGAGGGCCAAGCTCGTTGGTCTTAGTAGCAATTTATTACATGGAAGAGATGTATGTCTTGGAGTCCTTAAGAGTTCTCAAGCACACGCTCTCCCTGAGAGATCCCCAAAAATCCCATTATATAGATCATGGTACCTCTAAAGGGCACAATATAGTGATGTTATCAAAAGGAGTTACAGAAAGAACATTGAGGAGGCAAACCATACATTGTTTCTTTACATCAGCAGGCCAGTAATCTTGCCTCACCTTTTATAAGCTACAAGCACTTGGATTAACACATCAAAGAACAGTCTGCTAGAGCTTGGAATCTATATCTCCAAGATCTGCCTGCCTGGAGCCAGGCATCTGCATCCCCTAGATCAGGCCTGGCTTAGAACCTGGGATCTGCATATCTAAGACCAGCTAGGTTCCTGTGAGATAAGGGAAACTGCCTGTTACAATATACTGAATTTACTGAAGCAGTTTGAAGGGGAGAAATATTCAGTCTCATCCAAGCTAGTCAGGACCCATGGGAAAGCTGCTTCTAGGACAGATTCTCATTTAGCAGATCAACCTACCCTAGAACAGATTTCCCTGGATCTGTTTCTCCTCTCCTTGTCCAACCAACATATAAGCATACATAATATAAATCATTTTTATGAACATAGTAAGAAATAATTTAAGTTCACAGAATTGCTGTCTTAGGGCCATCTTGATCTCGGACTGCAGTGCTCAGGCCAGATATCTTTCCTATTCTTAGCAGCAGGGTCCTAGTCTGATCGTTACTTTTGGATCATGACAGCATTTGCCTATGATCAAACTCTTAACCTATATTTAAGAATCGTGGCACCTTGGCCGGGCCCATCATGATGCCAGGGTAGCACAATACTTACCGGCTTGTCCTGGTTCCTTCCAGTCCCACGTCAGGACCCTGCCCTTGGGGTGCTAGGAAGTGAGGACAACTGAGGCTTAAATTGAGAAAGCAGATGCCCAGGAGCGAATAATATTCAAGGCCAATTAAATCCTAAGTTATAATGCGTAATATTAATTATCTTCCTGTATCTATACAAAAGGGACATTGCATTAAAATAATCAAAAGACATAAGGAGAGGAGAAAGGCAATATTAACTTACAGTACAAGTTCAGTGTCGTAGAAGGATGAGACCTTACAAATTGGTTGGGGAAGAGAGCAAAAAGAAGTAGTTACAGACAAAGTAATGGGAGTGAATCCGGAGCACTGTGGTGGGTGCAACCTGCTAAACCTAAGATCCTTGTACTCCAACACTATTCCAGTGTCTGTCCAACTCTCTGGGCTCCTGCTAGGCCAGTTGCTCTCTGCATCTCCAGTACTGGATTTGCAGTCACTGCTTTCACCCTATCTTGATTACTTCCACAAGAAACTCAGCATCAGGTGAATTGTACCAACCTTCCTGTTTTACCTCGAATCAACCCAGCTGCGTTTTTCCTGATGGACTGTGTGAGAGCATTGGGTCATTGTTTGACTGACCAGTACAGCAACAGGGGTCTCCATATCCACAGCCCCCCCATTGTGTGACCCACCACTCTCCACAGCTACCTCTGCACACTTTTATCCAGTCCATCCCCCTTGAAGCACACATTCACCTGGGTGGGCAAAAAGGGTCTCTGCCTCTGGACCATGGCTCTTTAAGGCTCAGGTTCCCGACAGATGTGGAAGTGGCATCCCAGGCCTGGGTCCTTCAGATATTTTTTCTATTCCAGTTGTGCTTGTCTGGCTCAGGCCACCATTGGTCTTGTGGTAGAGGAGGAAACGGTGGCCTTTCCTGGAAGAGGGACTGTGAAGACCTATTTTTTGTCTGGGCGCAAGTGGCAGCGCGCGGACACCCAGTGCCTCCCGTTCTCCGCAGTGTGAGTGCCGGGGCCGCTCCAGCTTGGGGGGCCCTTTTGTGCTTGTTTTTCTCTCATTTATGATATCAGCGATTTCCTGAGGCATAAGGGATGCTTTAGGGGAACCCATAGGCTTTAGGGGGTGCAGGTGTTGCGGAGTGTGTGGGTGATAGTGGGGGGTCCCCTTTGGCCATGATCACCTCAAGCTCCATGAGCTTGGGGGTGAGCTTGGGGCCTGCAGGACCTTCAGAGGGCCGGGCTTGGCTGTCCCGACCCTCCCAGCATTGGACTTCGCTCTACCCTGTTCCGGAGCATTTCGCCCTGGCATCACTCATGTAGAACCTTCAGATTCACTTCAAACTGCAGGGCCCCAGCTCCCCTGTAGTAGCAGACCCAGTTGTTATCTGTCCTTTGTCGTGATATGCAGGGTCACATGGTGGTTTGGTCCCTGCTGGAAGCTGGGTTTTGCAAATGACACTTTTTCAGTATCATTGTTTCGGTTTGGCTTGTGAACCACATCCAGAGATGCTCAGGGTCTACTTTTTTTTTTCTTTTTTGGTCACACTCAGCGATGCAATGGGGATACTCCTGTCTCTGCCCTCAGGAGTTACTCCTGGCAGTGCTCAAGGGACCATATAGGATGCTGGGAATTGAACCCAGGTAGGCCGTATGCAAAACAAACATCCTACCCACTGTGTTCTCTCTCCAGCCCCACTCAGGGTTCGGAAACTTCCTCCTGGGTTTTCCTTGTAGCTTAGTGTTCATTGCTTGTATGTTGGCAATCATAGAGCGTTGACTGGACAGTGTTCTCTGATGTTCTTACAAGCTTTTGCTCCTGTTCCAGGGTCTCTTCAGCACTCTGGGCTGCTGCTAGGCCAGTTCCTTTCTGCTCTGGTGCTGGCTTCGAGTCTTTGCTTTCTCCTCACCTTGAAGGATGATTTCCCGGAGAAACACATTCTCCCATGCCCCATCTGCTGCCTATCTGCCTGTTTTACTTTGAATGACCCCCCTTTGCGATTTTCCTGATGGACTGTGTGTGAGAGCATTGGCTCATTGTTTGCCTGTACAAGACCAGAGCCCTTTTTACCCCTCGCTAGCCCTCCACTGTGTGATCGGCCAGTACAGCAGCTGCCTCTCCACTGTTTCATGTGAGCCCATCCCCCTGGTGTGACAGATTCACCTTGTTGGGCATAATGGTTCTCTCCACATCTGGAGTCTGGCTCTTTAAGGCTGCTTGCGGAAACAGAAGTGACATCACAGGGGGCACTTCCTGGTGCTTCTATTCCTGGAATTTGTGTCAGTGTTATTGTTCACGTGGGTAAAGGACAGATTAGGGCCCCTGTGAGGAAGTAGGACTCTGAAGACCAACTTTGTGGCTGAACGGGAGTGATCTCCCGTGAGCGCCTGGTGCGTCCCCATGTCCACACTGAACTGTGGGTCGTCCTCAGCTTGGGGGGCACATTTGCACTTGTTTTTCACTTGTTCCCTGATATCAGGCGATTCCTGAGGTGCAGCGGATCTTTGAAGTGGTGCAGCGGAGGAGGATGTGAGTAAGTGATCCTAGGCCACGATTGCCTACAGCTCTGCGATGGGGCAGCGGCGGGTGGGTATGGGGCTGAGCAAGGGGGCTGTGGGCCTTGGGGCTGAGAGACCTGCCAAGGGCAGGGACTTGTCCGTTGTGACCTCCAGCTGGCCTACGTTGGGACCTTGGCCCCAGACTCGTTGCTGTAAAACCTCCAGATTCACTTTGGGCAGAGTCACAGCTCCTGCAATGCCAAGAGACCCCTGTTACCATTTGGCTTTTTCAATGGCTTCCCTGGTATAATGGGGCCATACGGAGCAGTGGATCCGCAGGAGACAGGGGTTTTAATTTCCTTTTGGGGCTGTTTTTGGTGTGGGGAATGGGGGGGCTCTGCATGTCCGAAGATACCCTGAGGGCTTACTCTGGCTACTGGCTCAAGCATTTTTCCTGGAGTGCTCTGGGTGCCAAAGGGATGCATAGGGATGCAGAGGATTGACTGGTGTCAACAAGGCAAGCATCTTACTAGTTTTATTGTGTGTCAGATCAGGAATTTCTGCTTCCTCACATCAAGTTGCAAAGCCCTGTTTAGACCACTGTCTATTGAGGTGAGTACTGGGGGTAAAGGGTGTGTGTGTGTATGTGTGTGTGTGTGTGTATGTGCAGAAATTGTTTTTTTAATTTATTTAATTTATTTTATATTTTTATTAGAGCTACAATTACAGACTTACAAACTTTCCTGCATGCATTTCAGTCATACAATGATTGAGTACCCATCCCTCCACCAGTGCCCATTATCCACCTCCAATGGTCCCAGAGGCAGTGTGGGGTGGGGGCATGGGAAGAAAGTGTTTTTTTTTTTTTAAGAGGAGAAGGGCTGTGGCGTGACACAGTCACATTCTGGGCCATGGTTGTGGGGGGCAGCCCTGCTGCCAGCCTGCAGGGGGCGCTGATGCACGTGATCTGGCCTCCGAGTCAGCGCCTGGCTGTGCCTGTGAGAGCCTTCTGTGGGACCCGGGGAGGAGTCCTCAGGCCAAGGCAGGGCTGAGTCTTCTCCCTTGTAACCAAGCCCAGAGCTTGTGTTGTAAAAGGCAGCACAGATGCTAATCCATTTTTCTTCTCCTGGGGCGACAGAAGCATTAGGCATTGATCCCCAGGCGGGTCTGTGAGCCAGTGCCCAACGGTGTGGCTTGGCAGGGCTAGTGGTTGTGCTCTTCTCCAGTGCTCACTGCTCTGACTCCTCCTCCAGGTCTCTGATCCTTGGGAAAATCAGAGGCAGGATAAGACAGTGACATGCCATTGGACACCCCATCCCTAGGTAGGAGGGCCATGGAAGAGACCTCAAGCTTTCCCCCATCTCAGCAGGCAATTCCATTCAGCTGTGCTTACTGACAGGACAGGGTGGTCTTATTCCTGGATCACACTCCTTTCTCATTTCAGTACTATTAGAGATAAGTAAACCAGAAACATTTACTTTTGCTTTTTTTTTTGGGTGGGGGGTCACACCTGGCGATGCACAGTGTTTACTCCTGGCTCTGCACTCAGGAATTACCCCTTGTTGTGCTCAGTCGACCATATAGGATGCTGGGAATCGAACCTGGGTTGGCTGCATGCAGGGCAAACACACTACCCACTGTGCTATCACTCCAGCCACAGAAGCATTTACTTTTGGAAGCACTAAAATACCAACAATCTAGTTGCCACTCGAATGCTAAAAGCCACTTAGATAGCAAGGCTATAAAATGATCGGTAAGAATTGCCTACTCTGAACTCTGTGTATACCTCCATTCTGGGATTGGTCCTTATGCTAGGTTTTATTGTTTTAGATAATATTTTTATTCAGGGACCACCTGGAACTTCTTAGGGGTTACTCTTAGTCAACATTTGGGATGCCAGGGATGGAGATTGAGTTGACCAATTCCAGTGCAATGTACTGTTCCCACCTGATCCATACTTTGCGTTTGAAAATGTGTGTTCCTGAAGCCTCCCCGTGGAACATTCCTTGTAGGTAGGTGTCCAGTGCTTGTGTGTTGTCAGAGGGTAGAGCGTTGAACCTATCGTGTTCTAGATACTCTTAGCAGCCTTTTTCTCCTGTTCCAGTTTCTCTCCAACTCTCTAGTGGCTGCTCACAGGGTTGTTCTGTTCCTCTCCTGGGCTGGCTTCGGAGTCACTGTTTTTACTGCCATCTGGATTATTACTTCCCTGAGAAACTCACTGTCCCCACCTGCTACCTATGTGGCAGTTAGTGAAACAACATGCTTCATTTTTCTTGATGGACACGTGTATGAGTGCATTGGCTCGATGTTTGACTGACCCATGCAGGCTCAGGCCACTGCTTACTCCCCGGGGTCCCATGGTGTGACTGGCCTCCCCAGAAGTTGGCTCCCCCTCCTTTTTGTGAGCCCTGCCCCTTGCAGCACAGGATCCCCTGGGTGTCCCGAAAGGATCTCTCTGCACCTGGAGCCTGGCCCTTTAAGGCTGCGGGTGGAAACGGAAGTGATGTCAAAGAGAGGATTTTACGGGTACCTATTTTGTTGCTGACAGAGATAGTTCAGTAGGTCCCACTATTGTTACACGTGGGTGAAGGATGGCCTGGAACTGACTGGAAGTGGTTCTTGAAGGCCGATTTTGGAGCAGGACGGGGGCGACTCTCAGTCTCTGCACTGTGAGTGACGCGCTAGCGTGGGGTACCCTTTTGCGATGCTTCTCACTTGTTCCCCGACATCTAGGTGTTCCTGAGGCTTGGCGGGGCTTTAGGGGGACGCGGAGCTATGGGGAGCACGGTAGGGGCTATACTGGGGAGCAATGTTGCGGGTGTGAGCATGTGGTCCCGGGGGGCCGCTGAGGCCAGGATGGCCTCCAGCTCCGTGATGGGGCATCGGCGGGTGGGCGGGTTGCGGGAGGGGCTGAGCTTGGGGCTGAGCACGGGGGGGGGGGGGGGTGCTGGACCTGCACACGGCAGGGGGCTTGGATGTCCCAACCCTCCCAGCAGTCCCATGTTGAAGTTTTGGCCCTAATGTCATAGCTGTAGAACCTCCAGATTTGAAGGGCAGAGCCGCAGCCCCCCCTCATCCCCCGATGGCAAGGGTCCCCTTGCTGTTCATCATTTTCCTTGCGCCCTTCTTGGTCCGTGACATTTGGGGGCAGTGACCCTGCAGGTGGCTGGAGTTTGCCAGTGAACATGTTCTCTTGGGGCTATTTTTTGTTTGGGGTTCTTTGGGGGGTGGTTGGGGGCGGGGGCATCCCCGGAAATGCTCAGGGCTTCCTCTGGCTCTGGGCTCAGATATGATTCCTGCTGGTGTTGCTGCGGGACATAGGTATGCGGAGAATTTACCAGGTCAGGGCAAGTGCCCTACAGCCTTCATTGTCTGACCAACCACAACATTGTTTTTTTTTTTTTTTTTCCAGATCACGAGTTTCATCTCCCTCATGTCAAGTTGCAAATCATCCTCCACCCTTCATCTCTTCCTGAGCGGGTGACACGTCGCTATTGGGATAAATACTGAGGGTAAAGATTTTGTTGTTTTTTTTTTTTTTAATTTTTTCCCTTTTTTTGAAGGAAGATACTTGTTTATTTGTGTGTGTGTGTGTGTGTGTGTGTGTGTGTGTGTGAGGGATTTTGTACAGGACTCCTGGTATTTTTGGAAGAAATTTATGTAGGAAGGGGTGGAGCAAAAGTACAGCAAATACTTGCCTTGCTCAAAGTCAAGTTGGGTTCGGTCCCCTGCATACGAGTGATCCCCAAAGCTTCCAGAAGTGAAACCCTGAGTGCAGAGTTAGGAATACCCCCTGAGCAATGCTTGTTCTGGCTCAAAGAAACACACACACACACACACACGTACACACTTGTACACACAGGAAACGTGTGATTGCAAGAAAAGAGAATAATAAGGATTCTGGAAAACTGTGGCAATGCCAGAAAACAGAGTTTTCAGAACCCACTATTTTACTATTTAAATGTTCATCACTAGTTTGTCTTTGTACATAATTTTTTGTTTGTTTGTTTGCTTTGCTTCCTTAGAGTCGTCCTGTTGTTGCTGTAGTTTTGACCACTCCTTGTAGGATCTGCCATTACTTCTGACTCAGCTCAGGGATCACTACACCAAGCCCCAGGGTGGCCAAGTATCATACTTGGGTCAGCTGAGTGTAAGACCACTCCATCCCCAAAAGAGAATATTTACAGTATAAGTAGTCTTGAGAAGTTCCAAATGTCAGGCACAGTTCATATTATGGTTCTTAGTAAACAAATGCCTTGGTTATTTGGATTTATTTTCTATAAACCTGGGTGATTGTACCATTTTCAAATATATTCCTGCACAACAGGAGTGAGCATAGGATGAGACTCACGCAGATGTGCTGATGCAGGATTAGAGTAAATCAGGACTCAGATGGGCCCAGGTCCAGTGAGACAGAGCACGGCTGTGCCTCAGGCTCATCTGGACCCAGAAGTGACCTTGTTCCCATGGACAGAGTGCACAGGCGCATGTCCTTGTCCACCCTGCAAGACAGTGGGTGAAGGTTTGTCTACCCTAAGTCCCAGTCTTTCCCCATGGCAGAGCCACATTCCAGGCTGTAGTTCCCAGGGACAGCACTGCTGCCTGCCTGCAGGGGGTGCTGGTACTCAGGAACTCCTAAGGCCCCTGGATGTGTCTCTAGGGAATTTTTTGTGCTCCATGAAGGAATCTGAGGATCATAAAAGGCTGCCATTTCCAGTTCTTTCACCCCATTTTGATTACTTCCTCACGTAACTCAATGTCAGGTGCCTTGTTCCAGCCTGCCTGTTTGATCTTGAATCAACCCACTTGTGTTTTTCCTGACGGACTGTGTGTGAGAGCATTGTTTCAATGATTGACTGACCAGTGCATTATCAGGAGGCCTCCCCTTATCCCCAGGCCCCCACTGTGTGAGCAAACACTCTAGCAGCTGCCTCTCCACTCCTTTATCCATTCCATCCCCCTTGCAGCACGGATTCACCTGGGTGGGCAAAGAGGGTCTCTGCATCTGGACCATGGCCCTTTAAGGCTCCTGGTGGAAGCAGAAATGATGTCATAGATGGGCCCTTCTGAAATCCTTTCTGTGCTAGTTGTGGTTGCCTGGCTCTGGCCGCCATTGGTCTCCTGGCTAGAGGAGGAACTGGCGCCTGGCATGACAGGGAAACTGTGAGGCCGATTTTCTGGCAGAACGCAAGTGGCCTCAGGTGAGCGCCCCGCATCTTGGCACTTTGAGTGGTGGGGCTGCACCAACTTGGGGGGGGGGTGCTTTTGTGCTTGTTTTGCACTGTTCAGGATGTCCAGGTGGTTCCTGAGGTGAGGTAAGGCGAAAGCGTTCAGGGGACCCAGAGGCTTTGGGTGGTGCAGTGGGGGCTGTGCCAGGCGCAGGGGTTGCAGGTGTGAACAAGTGATCCTGGGGGGTCCCCTTGGCCAGGATCTCCTCCAGCTCCTGGAAGGGTCAGAGGCCAGTGGGCCTGGGACTGCGGGACCTGCAGAGAGCGGGGCTTAGCACTCCCGAACCTGCCAACATTGGACTGTGCTTGGCCCTGTCCGGAGCCTTTGGCCCTGGCATCCTTAGTGTGGCACCTTCAGATTCACTTAGAAGGGCAGGGTCCCAGCCCCATTGCAGCAGGAGACCCAGTTTTCCTTTGTTGGACTGTCCTGATGGGGTGGAACCACCCATTGTCTCTGTCCTTGCAGGTGAGTGGGGTTTGCAAATGAAACTTTTTTCATTATCATCATTTTGGTTTGGCTCTTGTACCACATCTGGAGGTGGTCAGGGTTTACTTTCAGCTCTGCAGTCGGGAATTTCTGACCGTGGTACTATGGGACCATAAGGTATGCCGGGAATTGATCTCGGTTGACTGCATGAAAGGCAAGTTCCCTACCCACTTTACTGTCTCTGGTCCCAGCTTTTATATTTTTTCCCTAGGTCAAGAATTTCTCCATCCTAGGGTCCAGTTGCAAAGCACCCCACACATGTAATCTCTCCCTGACCAGATGACCCCCAGCTGTTGTTAGTACTGGGGGTCAAGTTTTGTTTTCCTTTTTTAAGAGAAATAGTTGATTCCCGGTGTGGGCGTTTTTGGGGAAGCTTAGTTCAGGGTCATTCCTGATGCGGTGAATATATTTAACTTAGAAAGGGCCAGAACAATAGTACAACAAGTAGGGTACTTGCCTTCCAAGCAGCCAACCCAGGTCTTTCTATGTCTAGTAATCCATATAGTCCCTGAGCCCCACTAGGACTGAACCCAGATCCCAGAGCTACAATAATCCCTGAGCATTGCTAGTTGGGGTCTAAAATTGAAACATGTGCATGAACACACCCACATACACACAGAAAGGCTATGAAAGCAATTAGAGAGAGGAGTAGTATTCACGAGAAAACATGAATATCTGCAGCATAGGAAAAAAACAGATCTACTTAAGGATCTACTTTAAATGTTTCACTCTAGAATTTGTCTTTACCCTAAGTGTTTTAGGCTTGATCAGTAAATTTCCACTTTTGCTCCCCCCAGAGAAGGTTATAGTGCTCTTATGAGCACTCCTAATCTATCCTTAAATCATAAAGTCAAACCTTCTGGTGACTCTGGACTTTGCATCTGTAGTCACTTATTTGCACTTCTCTTTCCTCTGTAACCTATATAATCAATAATCCATCGCTATAGAGCAATGTTCTTTGCTTCAAAAAGGAAAATACGTTCATGCTAAGCTCTTAATATTTATGAGTTAGTTGACTCTAAAATATATTTAGTCCTGGCCATCCGTCATAATTACTTGACTCAGCATTCAGTTGCTATAGTCTCTAACCCCAGAAAGCTGGATCCCAGCCAGCTTTTAACCTTCCCTCCTGGACCCCAGAGAAGTAAGTGTTGGAATGTTTCTCTACTGTGTGTATCGATAATTTCCAATATTAATAAGAAGTAAACTTAATTGTTTAATATGTACGAGCAGGGAAAGAGAAAAGCAACACAGATGCATATAGCCCCTGAGTGAATTTCTTAGTATAGTCTCAGGCAGAACGTCTTCTTGACTTAATTCCCCCACAAAAAATTGTCTCTGTTGAAACGCTTTACCTCTGTAAATGGTAAATCACAATACATGCAGTTCTGTGCCTCAAAACTCCTCAGATATTCTATAAGTATGCTATTTGGTTCTGAATTAAAGGTTGACTATGCACTATCCATTGGCCATCAGTTGCTGTGTTCCCTGTGTCTGTATTTCTTTGGAGAGACAGAACACTAAACGTGTTACCATGTGACCTACCAACTCACTATGCTTCACATCTGGCGACCTGTTGTGTATGCCTCAGAATTCACACTTGGGGTATTTTTTGTTGTTCTCTTGTTTCATTAGAGTTATCTTTTGAAGTTGCAGTGTTTTTGGTAATCACCCTTCATTGTCCGTGGCTTATTCCTGCCTCTAAACTCAGGGATCGTTTCCTACAAGGGTCAGAGGCCCATATATGTTCTAGATTATTGAACCTGGGTAAGCCAAGTGTAAGGTGAATGTCTTACCGATTGTATTACCACTCCAGGCCCCAAGATATTATATTCATGGTTTCAAAGTGGACTCACTCTAGAAACTCCAGTTGTTAGATACATGTAATAGTTCGTAGTAAACATCCTGGTTATTTGGATACTTTTGTGATACAACACACTGTTTACATGGTTTTCAGAGTGATTCTTGCAAAAATTGGAGCATGTGCTGGATGAGGCTCATGTGCTGATTGGGGGATTAGAGTAAATCACGACCAGGATGGGTCCAGGTCCAGAGGGTCAGAGCTGGGACATTCTGGGGCCTATAGGCGCTCAGAAGTAACCTTGGTCCCTGGAAACGAGTGCCTAGGCCCATGTTCCATCCACTCTGGAAGAGGGCAGCTGAAGTTTTGTCCACCCTGAGTCCCTGTGGCTGCTCCCACAGCAGAACCAATAACGGTGCCGTGGTCACTGGGGCATGCAGGGGCTGCTTCTGTGTGGGAGCTCCTGGCCTCATAGTTATTCTCTGGCCTTTGGGGCCTTCCTTTGTGGTTCCAAGGGCAGAGTCCTGGGGCTCGGGTAGCACTGAGTTTTCCTCCCTGTAGGCCTCAACCGCTCCTGTCCTGACAGTAGCTGGGTCAAAACCCACTTCTCTGTCCCTTGAGAGACAGGAACATCTGTTAGTGTCTCCCCTTGCATGGTTCTGTGAGCCAGTGTCCAAACATCCGGCTGCTCACTACCTTTTTGGCTCCAATGCAGGGACTTCTTGTCAGGTGGGTGCCAGGGCTGGTTGTGCTCCTCTCTGGTCCAACGACAAAGGTCCTTGCACGGAGCCTCCTGTTGTTCCACAGGAAAAACAGGCAGGAGATGGAGAGATGGCCTCTGCCACACCATCTTCAGGCAGGAGAGTGAGAAGATGACGCAGTGCAGTGACATGTAGCACAAACTTCCCAGGCCGATAGATTCTGATTGTTTCAGGAAGGAGATGTGGGATCCGGCTCCTGGCATGATGGATCAGCTCTCTGTTTGAGGCCACTGTTATATTTATTTTGTTGATTTGAATGGGTCACAGTAATGGTACTCAAGGATCATTCCTCTCAGGACTGGGGAAATCAACCGTATAGGGTGCCAGGGGTCCAACGCTGATTAGACTTATTTGTTTGTTTATTTGTTTGTTTTTGATAGATGTTGAAGGGGAGGGGCTAAACCCAGTGATTCTCAGGTTATTTCTGGTTCTGTACGAAGGATTTCCAGCTGCCAGTTTTTGAGGAAGTATAAGGGATGGCGGTATTGTCAGCCCTAATCGCTGTCCAAAGACCCACATTCCTGTTACTTCATCCTGCTGCTTTGTTTCCTTTCATGTTTATTTCTGTGCTACAGTGGAGGTACTCAGGGCTTCCTCTTGACTCTGTGCTCCAGATTCACCCCTGACAGGCATCAGGGGAACCCAGGTATGCTACTTCTGTATGTACCCTGATGGCTACAGATGTCTCAGGCCCCAGGCCATGTGTTTGTCCTATTTTTTCCTTCCTGCTCTGAGAGCCTTACCTGCTCAGTTACACAGTCTCATGTTCAGAGAATGCTGTATGTGCAGTTCTCTGCATATGCCTGTTCCAGGGATTTGGAGCAGAGAACCTTAGGATCGAATCACTTTTACCATCTTTGAGATGAATTTGGGGCATCACTTATATATGTCAGGACTTTGGGAATTCGTTCACTTACTCCTCCTTATTACACATAATAATATTCATAATGGAAATAATACATGTATCAGCAATGTGGAAAGGCCTGCATTATTCCCTCAAGCCTTAGAATCACAGGGAAATTGGTTTTGGAGACAGATTTTCTCTCTCTATATATATATATACATATAGCGATAGCACAGCGGTAGGGCGTTTACCTTGCACGCAGCCAACATGGCTGCATCTTCCAGCCAGATCTTCCACCTAAATTCCAGTAGGCGGGGGTCGCACCCACCACCTGGCCCCCTGGCGCCGTGTAATCCCATCAGCGGCCAAGACTCAGAGACTATAAAATCCAGGTCCCGGACGAGAACAGTGCAGTCTTCTGCCCCCGCGCCTGGGTGTTCCTTCCCGGGGCCCCTTGGAGGGGAGCGGGTTGAGCTTTCCTCCCCACCCCAACCAGGGCTCCGGCAGCCGAAGACCTGCAGGACCAGCCACCACCATGCTGAGACCACTCTCCGCACACATGAAGGTACTGTCAGAGGGACAAAGCCACGCGGGTTCCGGGGCTGAGACCTCCAAGCCTACTCGGATTGGAGTTGAGCATCTTCCACCCAGATCCTCCAAATTCCAGTAGCCGGGGGTCACACTCACCACCTGGCCCCCTAGCGCCGTGTAATCCCATCAGCGGCCAAGACTCAGAGACTATAAAATCCAGATCCAGGAACCGCGCGGCCGCGACATCTTATCAGAACTTTTTTATGACATCTTATTGTCTCATTCCTACTTTGGACAAACTTGCAGGCTATTGAATGTAGCCTGCCCACAGGGCAGAGTCTGGCAAACTCCCCGTGGCATACCAAATATGCCAAATACCAGTAACAATGATGGGTCTCATTCTCCTAAAGAGCCTTGAATATAATCTCAGGGCTAGGATGAAAGAGACGTTACTGGGGCCTGCTCGAGGCAATCGACGAATAACAGGATGATGAAATGAAAAAATTCAGGATAAATAATGGGCTTTTTCAGCATAAAATAAGTAAAAAAAGTGATTTAAGGACCCACTGTTCAATCCTTTAAGTATTTCACTGTAGAATTTGTCTTTGCACATGAATTTATTTTTGATTTTGTTTTCTTCGTTAGTTACTGTTTGTTGTTGCAGTTTTGGGAGCTGCACCATGCAATATTCATGGCTAACTCCTGGCTCTGAGTTCAGTGACCATTTCTCCCAAGGGTCAGGAGCTCATCTGCAGTGCTCCGGTATTGAACCTGGGTCAGCGAAGTGCAAAGCTAGCACCTTCTCTACTATATCGCCACCTTGGCTCCGAAGTATAATATTCATCTTTTGAAAGTAAAATCACAGGGCTGGAGTGATAGCACAGTAGGTAGGGCGTTTGCCTTGCATGTGGCCGACCCAGGTTTGATTCCCAGCATCCCATATGGTCCCCTGAGCATTGCCAGGAGTAATTCCTGAGTGCAGAGCCAGGACTAACCCCTGTGCATCACCAGGTATGTCCCCCCCAAAAAAGTAGAGTTACTCCAGATGCTCGGACTGGGAGACACAGTTAACATCCCGGTGTATAGTAAACACCCTAAATATTAGAAAATTTTCCTGTACAGCAAACCTTTTGCACTGTTTTCAGGTATATTCCTGCACATCAAGAGCGAGTACTAGATGCAGGTTCATGCAGATGTGTCTGTGTAGTTTAGGGCATTCCTTGGTGAAAACTGTTGTAACCTGGCTTTAAGGAGTAGCCCTGAGGCCTAAGGAAGAGAGATATATGTGCAGGTGAGTTCTGTAAGTTCACAGCATAAGTAAGTCAGCTAGACTGGCAGTTGTGTGGTGCTTCTCGTCCACCACATGCTTTCAGTGGCCATGAGCTGCTACTCCCACCCCGACCGGCAGCCACCTCCAACAAATGCGTTAAGGAGGGAAAGGGCCGCCAGGATGGTTGGTGATCAGTTGCCATTTTTCAATCCTCCACACAGAGCTGTTCCAGTTCAGCTTTAGCGGTTGGTGTCTTACCCCCAGTACAAGAGCACCATGCTGTCAAGTTCAAGAATTTTGTTCTGTTTTCTTTTGATTTGGTTTCGGGATTGCACGTGGCAATGCTCAGGCTTTATTCCTGGATTTATTTCTGACTATGAACTGTAGCACTATCCTCTCATTGTTCATTGATTTGCTGAAGTGGGCTCCAGTAATGTCTACATTGTAAGACTCGTTGTTACTGTTTTCGGCATATCGAATATGCCAGGGGGAGCTTGCCAGGCTCTGTCGTGTGGGCAGGATACTCTTGGTAGCTTGTCGGGCTCTCCACGAGGGGTGGAGGAATCCACCCAGGGTTGGCCGCGTGCAAGGCAAACAACCTATCTGCCCCCCAACCAAAAAAAAAAAAACTGTCTTTTCTAAAAGTGAAAGGGCCTCATTGGTTTAAAACAGTAACACATAGATAATCCCGTATGAGAAGCCTTCGGGGGAAGCAGGTACACGAGATCCCAACAGGATGCCATGAGGACATAAGCTGAGGACTCACCTGGTGGAAAACTCCCGGGAGTGGTTCTGACCTAAGTCATCAATAATCTTTTTTTTTTCTTTTTTTATGTAGGAGTACTGCTATTTATTCAGCCACTGATTAGCTGATTGAATTGGGCATGAGCTCCACCTTACTTTTTTTTTTCATAGTTTTATGTACTTATTTTTCTTCTTATATTTATTTGGGCTGGAGCAGTAGCACAGCGGGTAGGGCATTTGCCTTGCACACAGCCAACATGGCCGACCTGAGTTTGATTCCTCCACCCCTCTCAGAGAGCCTGGCAAGCTACCGAGAGTATCTCGCCCCTTGGCAAAGCCTGGCAAGCTACCCGTGACGTATTCAATATGCCAAAGACAGTAACAACAAGTCTCATGATGGAGATGTTACTGGGCCCGCTCGAGCAAATTGATGAATAACGGGAGGACCGTGATACCGTGATATTTATTTATTGAGTCACTGTGGGAGAAGTTACTAAGCTTTCAGGTTTAAGTCTCAGTCATACAATGATCAAACACCTCTACCTTTACTAGTACTCATTTTCCCCACCAAGAACCCCAATATACCTTCCTCCCACCATACCCAATGCCTGTGAGGCAGAGGTCCGGATGCATTTCTCCCACAGGCCACTGGTTTTCAAGATCTGTGTCTGAGTCTCTGGGATCATGGCTTGTTCCATTCTTCATTAGTCATGTGTTCATGAGATTCAGGGTCCTTTGTACCCCTTTTCCTTACCAGCCTGGCTGCACAGCCTGTATTTTGGGGGTGCCCTTTTCAGGAGCAGCAGAACCACCTTGCAACCCTCCCTGTCTGTCACTAAGCATGTCTTTGACCTCAGATCATTTGCATGTTTTTTTGAGTATACGAAGACATTTTGTTTTGTTTCGGTTTGGGGTCTGATGTTGCCAAGGGGTTTATTCCAGGCGGTCCTCAGGGGTTCCTTTGGGCAGTGCTCAGAATCCTGCCCCTGTCAGCCTTATGCAAGGCAGATGCCCTACCTGCTATTCTCTGTCTGACTCACTCTGAAATATTCTTTCACTTTTATGTTAAAAAGTCATTGAGTAAGCCCATAATAAAGCTAGTTTGTGCTGAATTCATAGTATAGTGGGGAGGTTGCTTGCTTGCACTGGGTTTGAGTTGCAGTATCCCATAGGATCCTCAAATATCCCTGGGTCTAGTCAAATAGAAAAACCAAAAGGCTAGTGTGTGATTGCCAGGCTCCTCCCAGCGATACTCACAAAAGATCTTCCCTTTTGCTCTGGGCCTGTTTGGACTGTGAGAACCACAGGGATGTCATCCACCTGCTCAACCTGTTCACCCAGGGTCATTCGACTAATTCTTACCTGACTTGCTGTGATTTATTTCAGAACTCAAACCACAGCTTCAGGATTTGGCATAGCTGCAATCTGACTTGGGAATAGGGTCACTGAGTATGCGTGAGCTGGTAAGATTCACACATTCAAAAATGAATATCATTATACCCATTGGGATAGCTCAGTCGAGCAAGCATGTAACTTGAAAGGTGGGGGTCCGCGCTCTCTCCCTGTCATTACATTTGTGATCTCTGGACACTGCAAGGAGAAAATCCAGAGTCTTATCCTGGGAGTAAAAGGCACTTAGCCTTATTGGGTACTGAAAATGAAAAAAATTCGATTATTTTTCATATCAATAAAGTACCTTAATTTTTTCTTCTCTTGAAAGCAAATACAAGTGGTAATTGTTTCAAAGAACTGGTTTGTCAGTTCATGTTGTGTATTCAAAAATGAATATGAAGCCCTCTCTCTCTCCTCTCTCTCTTCTCCCCCCCCCACCCCGATGCCGCCTGAATTTGATGGTCTCAGACTGCTTCCTCAACCTTTGGCCAGCCGACGGCCATGGGTGGATGATGAAGGGAATGAGGGCCAGGCTGGTTGGTATTAATTTGCAGTTTCTTCCAATCTCGTTTCAGTTCTCCTCTGATTCTCCTTCCATGAATCTCCTTCATTCTTCTTGGACATTCCCTCTCGGATTCTCTCTTGATTTTTTTCCCTTGCAGACTCTTACAGCCTTAGTTATCTCCCAAATCATGAGGGAGTTGGAGTAGCAATTACACATAGGCGAGGTCATACAATCAATGGATGTATGGTCCCTCTGTAGGGGGAAGCTTCTTCTAGGACAAATAGTGAGGCAAGCATAGTTACCGAAGCAAAGAAAAGTAAATACACAAAGAAATCAGCTATTAATGTTTACCATCTCACTTTGGGGGAACCCTAACCTATTGTTCCTATTTGCCCTCTGTGGATCTGGCACCCTAGTGGAATGGTTATAAGAAATTGAGTATGTTTATGGAATAACTCCGCTAAGAAGTAAACTTGTAAACTAAATAATTTTCATATTCTCACTGTAACAAACACCAAATCATCATAGCCAAACAATAGATCAATCGATCAACACGTCTGAAAAACACGCTTTCTCCTGAACAACTGCTTTACAGTTATTCTTGCCCACTGGTTCAAATTTTGAAGACTTATAGCTTAATAAATCACCAAGTACTAAAAAATTGAAAGATTATTTAGCTGCACAACAGTTAAGTGACTTTCCGTTCATTTGTCTGAGTCATGTAGAATCACGGCTATGTAGACCTTGAGCACTGTTTTAAGAGTTGTTGTGCATAGCTCTCAAGGAATAAGTGGAGAGCACAATTTGCTCTGAACACACACAAAAAGAGACACAGGAATTTTTGCTTACACACATATCTTCCCAGTCATCACCAATCCCTGAGTCCCCTTCTGGGTTACCCCTGACCCCTTTCTGATCCACGTGATTCACTTAGTTTCTAGCTCTCTTCTATCATTGTGAAAATAAACAGTTGAAGCTACTCAAGACCTGGACTTTCAGTGCAATACAAATGAACTTGGGGATCAGAGAGATGGTCTGGGTGGCTGTTCGCAACGTATCTTTGTGAATTTTAGTTCCTTCGTCAAAACAAAGATTTCTAATGAACATGCTATCTGTTCAGTCGATCACTCTCCATTTATCCCAGACCTGGCAAATAGCAGATGTCCTGATCACCTGATCCTATCCCAGAAAAGGGGAAACATGAACCAGGCAAGTACCTGGTCAGGAATATTTGAAGCCTGGCCCTTTAGGGCTCTTGGCCAACGTGCCGATGACGTCATGGAATCAGGATCCAATTTCCCAGTGCGTCCCAGCGGTTGGGGCCAAAGTGCTGGTGTGCCATCTGTCGCTGTGGAAGGTGAGGAGCGGGTGAGGGGGCACCCAGGGGGCAGGGGGGTCTGGGAAGGTGGGTTTCCCGCTGGCCGCCGGAGTGGTCGCTCTGAGCGCCTGAACGTCAGCGGTCTCCGCCTTGTGGGCGCGGGGTCGCTCCGTGGCGGTGGCCCGGGGTGGCGGACCCTCACCCGGAACCACGGAGCGCTCCTGCCAAAAGTTTTATCTTGCATATAAATTGATTTTGAGGGAAACAAGGTTGTTGTTACTAAAGGAGAATTTATTTAGAAAGATGCGTAAGGAGGGGACCGCGGCCGACCGGGTTCGATCACGGCCACCCACAGCGTCCCGGTACCAGCCTGGAGTGAGCCCAGAGCCGGGGGCCAGTGAAGGGGTGGTTGGGGGGAGGCGCAGGGCACATTTTTGTCCTTGGGGCTCAAAAGCATTTGGCAGAGCCTTTGCTTTTCACTTCTTCCTTGTGCATTTAGTGGGTTCTGTGAGTATAGGGAGGTGGGAACTTCTCTTTACTTTTTCTTTCTTTTTTTAAATTTTGCTTTTTGGGTCACACCCAGCGATGCACATGGGTTCCTCCTGGCTCTCCGTTCAGCAAGCACTCATAGTGGTGCGAGGAACCACGAGGGATGCCCAGAATTAAACCCAGGTTGGCTGCCTTCAAAACAAATGCTCAATTGTCTATGCTATCACTCAGCCCCCAAGATGTAGAGCTTTAATACATCTCAGTGTTGAGGGGTGGGTCCAGAGTGGTGCATCAGGTTGTGCCATGTCGTAGTGGGTCTTGCAGCCAAATGTGCAATCTCAGCAGGAAGTAGCTCGGAGACTTCTAGAGTGTGCCCTAAACCCTCTAGTAATGCAATTTAGGATCAGTGTTGGCCATAACCCTTTATTCATTTAAATGAATTAATCATTTAATCTGGAGGAGTAAAACTGCAAGACTCAGTTACTTCTCCTCCCTCTGCACTCAAGGATCATTTCTGGCTGGGCTCAGGGAACCATATGGGATGCCAGGATTCAAACTTGGTTTGGCCGATTGGAAGACAGGCACCTCACCTGCTATACGATCTCTCCAATTCCTTTATGATCTTTTTTATTGTAGTTTTTGGGCCACAGTACCACTCAGGGCTCAGGGGTTACTCTTGTTTCTGAGCTCAGGCATCATTTTTAAAAGTGCTAGGGTGGCAGGAATGGCTGAGATTAGTACCAGGAATTTTGCTCCATGAATGGAAGGCCAGCCACACGTTCTAGGTGAAAAGGAAGCTCAGATAGAGAAGAGAGCACCAAATTAAGGGTGTTGTGAGGACCCTCCCAGGGTGGGAGAAGCATGCTAAAAGTAATCTATAGACCAAACATGATTGCCACTCAATGCCTCTCTTGCAAAACACAGTACCCAAAAGAAGAGAGAGAGAACAAGGGGGAATACCCTGCCACAGAGGCAGGATAGGACGGGGGGGATGGGGGTTGGGGGGGATGCTGGGACCCGTGGTGATGGATGACGGGCACTGGTGGAGGGATGGGCACTTGATCATTGTATAACTGAAACCCAAGCACAAAATTTGTAAGCCTATAACTGTACATCAAGGTGTTTCACTAATAAAAAAAAAAGTGCTGGGGTGGGTGAGCGTATGCATTGTTACATATTGACCCCAGCTTAGCTGCTTGAAAGAAAAGCACCTATCAACTTACTATCTTTTTTAACCCTATATGATTATATTTCCTCAGAAAAAAGAATTCCTGCCTCACCTGTCAAGATTCCAAGCATCCCTCACCGTCCATCTCTCCCAGACCAGGGTTGTACCTTGCTGTTGAAGTGAGTACTTGCAGAAAGGGGTTTTCCGGGAACCAGCTGCAATAGGTTTTAAATGTCTCACTCTTAGGGCCTGGTCAGTAGTATAGTCAGGAGGGCATTTGTCTTTCTTGCAGTGACCAAGGTTATCCCCGACACACCACAGGGTCCACTGACCATCAGTACGTATGACCGCAACCCTCCCACTCCAGAATTTGCTTTGACACACAAGCATTCTTTGAACTTCTTTTTGGGTGTTGGGGTATTTCTCCTGTCTTTCCCCCCCCCCTCAAACCCCATTTGCTACAAACTTGGAGATAGTCAGAGACTCTCCCCCCTCAGTGTCCGTGTGTCTGGGATGCAGGGGGAGCCATGCCATGTCCCCCAAAAGTAAAGCATGTGCTCAGCCCTCTGAGCTCCTCTCTCTGGGTCTATCTCACTGCTTGGGGAGCAGAGGAGATGAGATTTGGGACCACACCTGGCATTGCTTGAGGTCCGTGCCCTGCTCAGGGGACTAGTTGGTAAGGGGTACCAGGGAAGGCCCTCTGCCTTTTAGTTGGCCAGTATCTGCTTCAGTCTGGTGTATTTTCTCCTACTCCTCTATTTATACCTTAATTGGAAGTTCTTAGATATGAACATTCTTGAGTCCTTTGAACAAGAGGCTGTTAGGAGAAAAGGAAGGACTTGGAGGCTCTGAGCGAAATTATGGACTTTGAACTTTTTGGGATAAGTGCATTTTTTCTCCGCATTTTTGGCAATGCTCAGGGCTTATTCCTGGCTCTGCACTCAGCCTCTGTACTCAGGAATCACTCCTGGCAATGATTGGGGAACCATATGGGATGCCAGGGACCAAACCCAGGTCAGCTGTGTGCAAGTCAATCGCCCTGCCCACTGTACTGTCACTCTGGCCCCAAGTGTAATTTTTATCCCCTTTTTCTTTTATAAAAGCATGTACCCATAGGAGTACATCCATGCGGCCAACTCGGGTTCAATTCCCAGCATCCCATATGGCCCCCTAAGCACCGCCAGGAGTAACTCCTGACTGCATGAACCAGGAATAACCCATGTGCATTGCCAGGTGTGACCCAAAAATTAAAAAAAAAGTATAGAAGAGCACTTCTCGCTTCACTAATATTAGAGGGGGAGAAAAGCCTGAAACTTTTTTGTTTTGAGAAGTAGTACAAATCCCAATAATCTAGTAGTCATGTGATACTATAAATCATTTAGGTTGTTGAAAAGGCCTTTTTACCAGTAAAGTTTGCTAACTGTAAGCTCAGTATATACCTCCATTCTAGGATGTGTCTTTATACTCTTTCAGTAATATTTTTTATTTTGGAAGCACACCTGACACTTCTGGTGGTGATACGGCAACCATTTAGGATGCCAGGGATGGAACTCAAGTAGACCAAGTTCAGGGCAAGTGCTAACCCACTGTACTCCTGGTCCATACTCTGGGTTTGAAAATGTATTTCTGAAGCTTCCCCATCGAATGTTCCTTGCCAGTGACTTTCCATTGCTCCTGTGTTGTCAGAGGTAGAGCATTAATGCGTAAAGTGCTCTCAGATGTCCTTAGCAGCCTTTCTTCCTGTTCTAGTATCTTCCACCTCTCAGGTGGCTGCTCTCTGTCTGGGTTGTTCCAGTTCCTCTCCAGCGCTGGCTTCACAGTCACTGCTTCAACCCCATCTTGATTTGTTACTTCCCTGAGAAACTCACTGTCCTGTGCCCCACCCACTCCCTACTTGCCTGTTTTACCTGGATCAACCCTGTTGCAGTTTTCCTGATGGCCTTGTGTATGAGAGCATTGACTCCACACTTGACTGACCGGTAAAGCATCAGGGGACTTCTTACTCGAGCTCCCACGCTGACCAGCTACTCCAGCAGCTGCCTCTCCACCCCTTTATGGGAATCCATCCCGCTCCCGCCACTGATTCACGTGGTTGGGGAAAAAGGTTTTCTGCTCATCTCCAGTCTGGCGCTTTAAGGCTGCTTGCAGCACCGGGAGTGACATCACAGTGGGGCCTTCCTGGTGCTTATCTTCCTGGAAACTGGGTCAGAGTCCTTATTCATGTGAGTAAAGGACAAAGTGGGGCCCCAGCGAGGAAGCGGGACTCTGAAGGCTGATTTTGTCTCGCTCCAGGATGGGGGTGGCCTCCGGGGAGTGGCTGTGCCTCCCCAAGTCCACAGTGTGAGCCTGCGGAACCGCGCCAGCTCTAGGGGCCTCTTGCGCTTGTTTTTCTTGTGTTCCCCGATATCCAGGTGGTTCCTGAGGTATGATGGAGTCTTTTGGGGGACGTGGAGCTTTGGGAGTTTCGTCGGGGGCTGTAGTGGGTTGCAGGGGTCATGGGTGTGAGTGCGTGATCCAGGGGGGCCACTGTGGCCACAGTCACCTTCAGCTCCTCGTTGGAGCAGCCGCGGGTTGGCGCGGGGCTGAGCGCGGGGGCTGCGGGCCTTGGGGTGCAGGACCTGCCGAGGACAGTGTCTTGTGCCTCCGGACACTCCGAGCTGACCCATGTTAGGTCCTTGCTCCAGTTTTGCTGCTGCAGTATCTCCAGATTCACTTTGAGGGGCACAGCCGCAGCCCCCATCCCATAAAGGCTTGAGACCCTGTTGCCATCCAGCTTTTTCATCGGCTACAGTCGTGGGTCAGGCCAGGACGGTGGATCTGCAGGTGGCGGGGGTTTGCCAATGATAATTTCCTTTTGGGGCTACTTTTGGCGTGGGGAATGGGGTTTCTGCATTCCCAGAGATACCCTTAGGATTTTCTCTGGCTCTGGCCTCAGATATTATTCCTGGCAGTGCTCTGGGGCGCGTGGGGATGCAGAGGATTGATTCGTGTCAGCAACGCAAGCATCCTAACAGGTTTACTGTATGTTGGAATAGGAATAGCTGCCTCCTCACATCAAGTTGCAAAGTCCTGCCCAGATCCCTGGCTATCGAGGTGAGTACTGGGGGTAAAGGGTGTGTGTGTTCGTGTGTTTGTGTTCTGCTGGTAAAAGTGTATGTCTGTACAAAGTATTAATTTTTTTTTTTTTTTGCTTTTTGGGTCTCACCCAGCCGATGCTCAGGGGTTACTACTGGCTCTATACTCAGGAAGCACTCCTGGCAGAGCTTGGGGGACCGTGTGGGATGCTGGGAATTGAATCCGGGTTGGCCGCTTGCAAGGCAAACACCCTACCCACTGTGCTATTGCTACAGCCCCTGTAGAAAGTTTTTTAAAAAAAATTTATTTATTTGCTTTTTGGTTCATACCCGGTGATGCAAGGGGTTACTCCTGGTTCTGTCTCAAGAATTACTCCTGTGGTGCTCAGGGGAAGCTATGGGATGCTGGGAAAAGCAAAGCAAACTGCCCTACCCACTGTTCGACCACTCCAGCTCCTGTTTTTTCGTTTTTTTAAAGAAGACAGGGGCTCCCCCATACAATCATAGCCCAAATGGTGACTCTCTCACGGGGCCAGAAGAGGGCGCTGATGCATGGGATTTCCTGGCCTCAGAGTCCTTCCTGGCTGGGCCTGTGAGAACCTTCTATGGGATCCGCGAGGAGTCCCCAGACCAAGGCAGGGCCGACTTCTCTCACTTGTAGCCAAGCCCAGAACTTGTGTCGCAAAAGGCAGCACAGATGCCAACCCATTTTGCTTCTCCTGGGGAGACAGAAGCATTAGGCAGTGTCCCCCAAGCAGGTCTGAATCAGTGCCCGAGGGTGTGGCTGGTCAGAACTTGGTGATTTTGCTCCTGTCCAGTGCTCACAATTCTGACTTCTCCTCCAGGTCTCTGATCCTCAGGAAAAACAGAGGCAGGAGAAGATGGTGAGGTGCCATCGGACACACCGACGCCAGGTAGGAGTGACAAAATGAGGTGATGCAGTGACAGGAGCGTCAGGCTTCCAGGGCTTCTGTCTCTGACTTACTTCAGGAAAAATCCTGCCGCCTTGTTGAAGCGCCCGGCTCTCTACTGTCTGAGGCCACGTGTGTTAGTTTCATTGTATTTGCCTTTTGGATCACAACAGCTCAAAGATTACTGGTGCTCAGGGATGAGTCCTGACATGTCTCAGGGACCATATGGGGTGCTGGGCATCAAAGGCTGGTGTCTGGGTATTTTGTTTTGTTTTCAGAGCCACACACAGTTATTCTGGGGATTATACTCTTGGCTCTGCACTCTGGCATTGTACCTGGCACTGCTTAGGGGACCCTATGGAATGGTGGGGATCACCAGCACTACCCACTATCCCCATCCCACTGTCCTGTTACACAGTCATGCTGCTTTGTTTCTTTTCATATTTATTTTTGTGCCACAGGGGAATGCTCAGGGCTTCCTCTTGGCTCTGTGCCTGATGTGCATCATGGGTCCTCGGGTGCGCTGACCCTGTTAGTGCCCTGGCAGCTACAGTAACTCGGGCCCCAGGATATGTGTTTCCACTATTTTGTCCTTCTAGCTCTGGAGAGCTTCTCCTGCTCTATCACACAGTTCAGCATTCATTGGCTCCTCGGTTTGCGGTTCTGGCAGGTGATGGTCCCAGGGAGACAGAGCAAAGGATCTCTGGGGCCATCAGAGCTGTTGGGCTTAAGACACTTTGAGAGGCATTTGGAGTGGCCCTGAACCATGATCAGAGTTCAACAGGCACATATGTACATGCACAGCTTTCAGTCCGTGGCTGAACATTGAGTGTCCCCTTCTCCCTAGAACATGGGCTGTGGGATGCAGGGAGTATATGTTTAGTGTTTTGAGCTGAAAGCAGGGTCACTCATTTGGGTCCCACTGATTGTGTGCTCAGCACTGCACTCTCTGCAGTGCTCATAGTAGCAGTGGTGGAATTCCCTGGGGTCAGAAGCTAGACTACCACCTTCAGGAACCTTCTAGTAGAGCATCCTCACTTTTTATAGATGCAGCTGTCTTAGAGAGAAGTTGGGACCCATCTGCCAGGAGTTCAGGTGGAGACTGGTTCTTCCTGAGAGGACAGACCCTGAGCCCCTCTAGGGCCTGGGGGTCCTGGCTTCACAACCCAGGGGACATGGTGGGGACACACCCTGACTCCTGCCCTTCTTTGTATGTCGGCTCAGGACACGGTGACCTTCTCCGATGTGACTGTGAGCTTCACCCCAGAGGAGTGGACATGCCTGTATACCTCTCAGAGAAAGCTCTACAGGGATGTGATGCTGGAGACCTACGAGCACCTGTCGGCCATTGGTGAGAGCAGTGCGGTGCTGACCTTGTCTGGACAGACCGGTGTGGGCTCCCTGTGCTGGGCCGTGACTGTGTGTCCAACAGTAGCTGTGAATGTCCTGCTGAGGACAGCCATGCAGTAGCTGTTCCTCTAGTTCCTTCCCTGCTTTTTTTTTTTTTTTTGGTGCTCACCTGGCGATGATCGGGGCTTACTCTAAGCTCTGTCCATAGGAATCACTCTTTGTGGGTTTTAATAAATCTGGAGTGTTGGGGATCGACCCAGGTTAGCCCCGTGCATAGAAAGCTTCCCACATGTTGTACCATTGCTCAGGTCTCTCTAAAATGTTCCTCGTTCCTTCCAATGCTGAGTTCTCTGATTATTTCTTGTACTACACATAATTTCTATGTATTTTGGTTTTGCTTTTATTTGGGGCACAATTTGAATATTCTTGTCTCTGTGCTGAGAGATCACTCCTGGGGGTGCTCAGGGGCCATGGAGTGCTGAGGATTGAACATGCCTGGCAGCCAAAAAGGTTGCTGTCTTAATCCTGGTACTATTGCACCTGGCCCACAACTTCAGTTAATTTAGTTTTATTTAGTTTAGTTTTATTTTTTTTTCATTTTTATTAGTGAAACATCATGAGGTACTTTTGTATACTTACAAATTTTTGTGCTTGGGTTTCAGTAATACAGTGATCAATTACACCTCCCTCCACCAGTGCCCATTCTCCACCACCACTAATCCCAGTATCCCTTCCACACCCATCCCCCCAGCCCACCCTGCCTCTATGGCAAGGCATTCCCTTTTATTTTGTTTTGTTTTGTTTTGGGGTTATACTTACAAACACTTAGGGATTATTTCTGGCTGAGTATTCAGTTATTCATCCTGGTTGTGGTCCGGGGCATTTTGTGCTGCTGGGGACCAATCCTGTACGTGTGTGCAGTGTCTGTGTCCTGCCTGCTGAAATATTGCGCCCAACACAGTTCATTTATTTCTTAGGGCCTCACCCCATAAGATGCTGCTCTATTTCAGTGCTCGTGGTCACTTGCAGTGGTTCTCTGTTCATCAGGACCCAGGGTTTGCCTCTGAACTATACAATCAGGGATCAAGCAGATGACTTGAGAGACCCTACTGAATGTCAGGATTGAACTTTTATTGACATTGAGAAAGGCCAGTGCCTGACCTTCTGTGCTGTCTGTCTGCATCCTTTTATCTTTATTTTTATAACCAATTTGGGGCTTTGGTCGTCTTTGGCCATCTTTGGATTTGTTAAGCTTTGGGGTTTACTGCACTCAGGCATCAGTTCATGCAGGCTCAGTACATTGCATGTGATGCCGAGCCTTGAGTGGCAGTACAGTGGGCACGGTGCTTGTCTTGTCAGATCTGGACATGAGTTATATCCTTACCATCCCATGTGATGCTCAAGCACCATGAAAGGTGATTTCTGAGTACACAGTCAGGGAGAAGCCTTGAGCATCCCCAGGTGAAGATCCCAAACTAGAGAAAAAAATACTAGGTGCTGTGCTGTGATCAAACCCCCATTGGGGTGAGAAACCTGTTGGCCCTTTGCAATGCCAGGGCTATACTATTTGTGATGTTTTCTGGGGCCCCATATTCTCTTAAATTAAGACCTGAATCTTAGCTCTTGGATAACTCCAAATCTGGAGCATTTTAGAAGTACAGATTCTGTTCATGCCATTCCCGTAATTGACTCCATTTTTATAGGGAGACATGGGGTTTACTTGTCACGTCTTCCTTGTCACGTATCCATGCTCCATCTCTGAGAGGTTCAGGTCATTCTTGGGTGAAGCCTGTGCTGATCTCCTGGCTGGAAGGAGGAACCCTGAGGCCGGAGAGGAGAGTCATGCGTGCAGGTGAGTGTCTGAGAACCCTTCCTGGCTCAGGCCCTTGGCAGTGTGTGGGTGCCCTGAGCACATGTGAAACGAGCTGCTGACCCTGATATCCTTGGGTTCTTGGATCTTGGCATCTGTGTTCTATTCACGCTGCTCTTTGCTCCCACCGATTGTCTGTCATGGAACAATCTTGCACTTTAATTTCTTGGCTTTGACATTATTTTTCATCTTCTGCCAGAATTTCCATGAAATTCTTACTTCTTGATCCCCCTTTCTTTTCCTTACCAACCTTTTTGTACAGCCTGTAATGTTGCAATACTTTCAAAAAAATTGCCTCTTTTGTTTAGTTAATAAGTGAGGCCATAATAAAGCTATTTTGGTTCTGAGTGATAGTAATGCAGGAAATGCGCTTGTCCTGCACATTGTCCACCTGGTTCAATAACCAGCATCCCAAATAGTTCCCTGAACATCACTTCATATGTTCAACAAACAAAAAAGAAAAAAATGTCTTATAGGATTGCCAAGCTTTGCACAGCAATCCTCCCCAGGGACCTTCCCTATTCTGTGGGATCCTTTGGACTGTGAGGACCATAGAGATGTCCTCAAGCTGTACTGCCTGGTTAAGGATGTTTCATTCAGTAATTCTTACATTGTATATTGTGTTTCATTTCAGAACTCAAAGCATGGCTTCAGGATTTGGGAACTCAGTGAGTATGAGTAAGCCGGTAAGATTTGCAAGTTTGGAATTAATATTATAGTACTAATGGAAAATGTCAGTAGGCCAGCATGTTATTTTTAATGTTCAGTCCGGGAATGGCCAGAAGGAAATTCAGAGTATGATGCTTGAGATCGAGGACCCTTATCTTCACTGGGTGCTGACATCTCTGCTCAAAACCTAAGGAAAATTGTAATATGTTTCATGTAAATGTCATGCTTTTTCATTTGATTGAAAGTATCTACAAATGGTAATCGTGAAAGGAGTTGGTCTTTTAAACTGGTCCATCCACATTGCTCCATGTGTTTCACAGAGACCTACCAGGAATAATCCCTGACACTGCATGGTGTACCCCCTCACCCAAATGAAAACAAACTACAGAACAGAAAAAGTCATTGATCTTGAAAAGAATCTGCCTGTGGTGAGATGTTTTCAATGGCCCTTGTGGTCAGTCTCAGCAGTGTGGGATGCAGCATTTCTTCACAAATGCTTTCCGGGCTCTGTTCCACAGTGAGATAGAACTGAACCCAGAGTTTAGTGTGTTTTATTTTTCTTTTGAATCCGGTACATCAGTTTCCTGTCGAGGGAGTTATTCCTGCCTGTTCATTGAGTTGAAAAAAATATTTAACAAATTAATGGCCTCTCATTCATCAATTTTCCATGTGTGTCTTACAGAAACATTAGGTTAGTCCATGTTAATGCCATCCACCTGTCAGGAATTGCATTGGTGTGGTGCAAATGTTAGAAACAAATCTGCAGGTATCAATTTCATTTAACATGGAGAGTCTTAAGGCATAGAACGATAATTGGAATCGTCTGCTCTTCTACAGGGAAGCAGCCAGCCCGAGTGGAATGTCTCTGACCCTTCACACTATGAAAAAGTGTCGAGTGTGCATTTGTGCCCTCAGCCACACAGGGATGCCAAGGCAGGCAGGATGGCCTCTGAGGGTGATCAGAATGGAGAGAGCAACCTCACTCTGAACAATCCCTCCCCTGGGAAAAGGTTCACACCATCTGTTTTTCTCGGTCCACAGACACAAACCCCAACATTGGGGCAGTCTCTAGAATGTGGGAGAGGAGCACTGTTTATAGTGAGTCCTTCACACCGAAAATCCCACAAGCAAAGTCACCATGGATTAATGCTGTCCAAGAGTAAGGAATATGGGGGAGCTTCCCCGTGTTCCCAGGACCGTGACGTTCCCTTTGAAACCCACAGTGGACAGAATCCCCAGGAGTGTCGGCGGCAAGGGCATGGTTTGAATCCAGCGTCACCCCTTTGTGATGACATGAACATCCACACAGGAGGGAAACCAAATACATGTAAGAACTGTGTGAAGGCCTCCAATAGACCCTCATACCTCTTAAAACATTGTAGAATTCATACTGGAGAGAAAGCATATCTGTGTGAGCAATGTGGGAAGCTCTTTTCTTAATCTTCACACTTTTCCAGACACAGGAAAATTCATAATGGAGAGAAATACCATAAATATAAGGCACATGGAAAGGCCTTCACTCGATCCTCAATGCTTATTCATACTGAAGAGAGGCCTTATATATGTAAGGAATGCGCGAAGGTCTTTACTTATTCCTCAAACCTTACTCGCAATATCACTTAATCACTTAATCACTTAACTTCCCGTTAGTCGTCGATTTGCTCGAGCAGGCGCCAGTAACGTCTCCATTTGTCCCTGTCGCATGCTAGTGTAGCCCAATGGTATCTCTTCGCTCCGGGAACATGGAGGGCCTCAAACCGATCGTTCATGATCTTGACAAAGAAGTCTGACCATCTGGTAGGTGGGCGGCCACGCGGTCTCTTGACATCCCGTGGAATCCAATCAGTAACAGCTCTAGCCCAACGGTCATCTTTAAATCTCATTACGTGACCAGCCCATCTGATTTTCGACACCTTGGCATATGAGACAGCGTCCCTGATCCTTGATCGTCGACGGATGTCAGAACTCCGGATTCGTTCTCTCATTTGAGTGAAACGTGTTATTCCAAGCATAGCTCTTTCTATTCTTCTTTGGGAGACCTGAATGGCGTTCTCATCTTGTTTGCGTAGGGCCCAGGTCTCTGAGGCATATGTTAATGCAGGAAGAACAGTGGAATCAAAGAGATGTGCCCGGAGCCGGAGGTTCTTCGTCCTCTTAGCTATTTCTTCGACGTTCTTGAAGGCGTTCCAAGCCGCTCTCTTCCTCCTGCGCAGCTCGGGTGCCAGGTCATTTCTCATGTTGACCTCTCGACCTAGGTACACATAGCTGTTGCATTCCGAGATGGTCGTTCCATTGAGAGCGAATGGGGCGTCAGGAACAAGGCTGTTTCTCATAAACATTGTCTTCGTAAGATTCAGCTGTAGTCCTACCTTTCCACACTCACGGTCAAAGTCGGCCAGCATTTGTGCCACTTGGCTGATGTTTGGTGTTATTAAAACAATGTCATCAGCAAAGCGGAGGTGGTGTAGTTGCCGACCATCTATCTTCACTCGCATTCCTTCCCATTCCAGTCGTCGCATGATGTTCTCGAGGGTGGCACTGAAGAGTTTCGGTGAAATGGTATCACCCTGCCGCACCCCTCTCTTGACATCAACGATCACTTCTTTGTAGAATGGTGAGATCCTGGTAGTGAATCCGCAATACAGCTCACGGAGGATCCTGATGTATTGGGCTTGAATGCCGTGATTGGCTAGGGCTTCAATGACCGCTTCCGTCTCAACAGAATCAAAGGCCTTCTTTAAATCAATGAACGTTAAGCAGAGCGGCATCTTGAACTCCCGAGAAACCTCAATGAGCTTGGTTACCGTGTGGATATGGTCGATGGTGCTGAATCCTTTGCGGAACCCTGCTTGCTCGCATGGTTGTCCTTCATCTAGTGTTCTGCCAATCCTATTCAGGATGACTCGAGTGAACAGCTTGTAGATGACAGACAATAGGCAGATCGGGCGATAGTTGCCAATGTCATGGATGTCTCCCTTCTTGAACAGTAGTACGGTCCTGCTGGTTTTCCATTGGGACGGAACCTTGCATTCAGACAGGTAGCGAGTGAAGAGCCGAGCCAGTGTATTGATGAGTACTGACGGCAGGTTCTTCAGGTGTTCAGGTCTGACCTTGTCTGGGCCGGGTGCAATATAAAAATTCGCAATATAAAAATTCACAAAGGAGAAAAGCCTTATGGATGTAACGTATGTGAGAAAGCCTTTTGTTATCCCTCACATCTTACTTGTCATATGAGAAAACACACTGGAGAGAAGCCTTATGGCTGTAAGGTATGTGGAAAGGCCTTTGTTGCATCCACAAGCCTTATTATGCATATTAGAAGTCACATTGGAGAGAGACCTTATGTTTGTAAGGTGTGTGGTAAGGCCTTTGTTGTATCCTCAAGACTTACCCGACATATGAGAATTCACACTGTAGAGAGACCTTAGGTTTGTAAGCAATGTGGGAAGGCCTTTCTTTATTTCTCAAGACTTACTCATCGTATGAAAATTCACACTGGAGAGAAGCCTTGTGGATGTAAGGTATGTGGGAAGGCCTTTGTTGAATCCTCAAGTCTTACTCGGCATATGAAAAAGCACACTGGAGAGAGACCTTATGTTTGTAAGGAGTGTGGGAAGGCCTTTGTTTCTTCCTCAACCCTTACTGGTCATGTGAGAATTCACACTGGAGAGAAACCTTTTGTTTGTAAGTAATGTGGAAAGTCCTTCCATCAGGCCTCCGGCCTAAATGTACATAGGGCAGTTCACACTGGTGTGAAATCTTATATATGTCAAGAATGTGGGAAGGCCTTTCTGTTTATTTCTGGTCTTAGGAAACATCAGAAAATTCATATTATGTAAGTCAATACCCTAAGAACATTTTTTAATGTCACAACAGCCCCCCTTTGGTAAAGTCTGTTTTCTTTGTACCATGGGATGCTGTGCTACAAAAGTGCAGCTAGGAAAGAAATAATCCTTTAGTCCTTAACAAACGTTTTGTGATGTAAGTATATAAGGGAAAGTCTATGCAAAGTTTCTGGCATTTAAACTTGATGTGTATGTTAACATGTACTTTTTGGATTTTCTGGTGAAAGCCAGAAGGAATGTGAATTAAAAGGCAAAAAATCCCCTGTGCTCAGGGCTGTCAAGACTCACCACTGTCTCATTCTTTATAGTGACTCTGGCTTGACTTTCTTTTTGCTTTTTGGTTCACACCCAGCAATGCTCAGGGGTCACTCCTGCCTCTACAATCAGTAATTACTCCTCGTGGTTTCTAAGTACCATATAGGATGCAGGGATTAAAACTGGGCTGGCCTCATGCAAGGAAACAGCCCTCCCCCTGGACTATCGCTCCAGCCCCTGTGACTTGGCTTTGAGGCCCTTGGTTTGGGGGATTATAGCAGATAAACAGTCACACCTTCATTCTTCAGGGCCTCCTGATTCATGTTCTTTGAAGCCACAACCAGCTGAGTCCTACTCCTCTCTCTCAGCTCAGTCATCCCTACCTGGGGGACTCAGGATCATTATGGGGTACTGTGGTTGGAATCCAGGTGGGATGTGTTCAAGCTCCTTCCCCCATGCCATCTCTGCCTCCCATGTGTTCAGATACTGGCTAGCATTGTGTAAGTATAAAGAGTAAATGTTTCAGAAAGTGTTATCTTAGTTAAATGGCCCTGGCAAGGTTCTTTAATGAAGTGCCGTGAAAACAGTTTGTTTTTAAATTTTGAACTTTTTTCTCGTCTTTTTGGGTCATATCTTTAAATACTCAGAGATTACTGTTTTTAGAAAGACATATGAAAGGATGAAAGAGGCCCCTTGCATCAAATGTCTGACAAATGCCGGGAATATGGGTCAGCTTCCCACATCCGAGCAGGCTACTCCATTTATCTATGATTACTCACAATGTTGGTCACATTCCTGGATCCCCCCCCACCAAGTTTAATAATATTACAGAAAAAATTAAGTGTTGTATTTAGAATTAGCAAAGTCCCTTCAGTGTAGTAGACACCAGAATGATAAAAAGGATTCAGATCTGCTTAAAGGACAAAAAAGGCTTTAAGGTGCCCAAAATGGCTTGCTGCCCATTAGCCTCCATTTTTAGGGTCGGAATATATGATGATGTCGGTGCAGCCTGGCAGTGCTCAGGGCCTACTCTTGGCTTTGCAATTCAATGGTGCTCAGGGGACCATTTGGAATTATGAGTGTTGAACCCAGATTGACCACATGCAAGGCAAGCGCCCAAGCGACTGTACTAACTTCTTGCCCCATAGTCTAGATTTAAAATTGTGCTTCTGAAACGGTTTTTCTTGTAGGCAAGAGTCCACTGGTTTGGTGTTTTCAAGGGGTAGTGTGTTGACCAGACAGTGCTCTCTGATGTTCTTACCAGCCTCTCCTCCTTTTCCAGTGTCTGTCCAGCCCTCTGGGCTGTTTCTAGGCCAGTTCCTCTCTGCATCTCCAGGGCAGGCTTTGAAGTCACTGCTTTCACCCCATCTTAATTACTTCCCCAAGAAACTCAGCATCCGGTGAATTCTACCCACCTTCCTGCTCTACCTTGAATCATCCCAGCTGCATTTTTCCTGATGGACTGTGTGTGAGAGCATTGGGTCATTGTTTGACTGAGCAGTACAGAATCAGGGGTCTTCTTATCCCCACCCTTCCACTGTGTGACCCACCACTCTCCACAGCCACCTCTGCACACCTTTATCCAGTCCTTCCCCCTTAATCACAGATTCATCTGGGTGGGCAAAAAGGGTCTGTGCATCTGGAACAGGGCCCTTTAAGGCTCAGGTTCTGGCAGCAGTGGAAGTGGCGTCCCAGGCCAGGGACCTTCAGATATTTTTTTCTCTTCCCATTGTGGTTGCCTGATCAGGCCGCCATTGTTCTGGTGGTAGAGGAGGAAATGGTGGCCCTTTGTGGAAGGGGTACTGTGAAGACCTATTTTTTGTCAGGACGTGAGTGGCGGTCCGTGAGCGCCCAGTGCCTCCTGTTCTTTGTACTGTGAGTGCCAGGACCTCTCCAGCTTGGTGGTGCCATTTTGTGCTTGTTTTTCTCTCATTTCTGATATCAGCCATTTCCTGAGGCATGGGTGATGCTTTAGGGAAACCCAGAGGTTTTAGGGGTGCAGGGGTTGCGGTGTTTATGGGTGATCATGTGGGTCCCCTTTGGCCACCATCACCTTCTGCTCCATGAATGGATAGCAGCAGGTGGGCGTGGGGCTGAGCGCAGGGGCTGAGCTCAGGGCCTGCGGGACCTGCAGAGGGCAGGGCTTGGATGTCCTAACCCTCCCAGGATGGGACTTTGCTCTGCACTCTTTCAGAGCACTTGGCCCTGGCATCACTCACTCGTGTAGAACCTTCAGATTCACTTCAAAGGGCAGGGTCCCAGCCTCCCTGTTGTTGTCTGTCCTTTGACTGTTGTGAAATGGCAATACCACATGATGGCTTGATCCCTGCCAGAGGCTGGGTTTTGCAAATGACACTTTTTCAGTATAATTGTTTTGATTTGGCTTGTGTACCACATCTACAGTTGTTCAGGGTCTACTTTTTTTTTTTTTTTGCTTTTTAGGTCACACCTGGCAATGAAAAGAGATTACTTCTGTCCTGCAGTCAGGAGTTCCTCCTGGCAGTGCTCACAGGACCCTATGGGTTGCTGGGAATCAAACCTAGGCAGGCCACATGCAAAGCAAACGCCCTATCTGCTGTGTTATCTCTCCAGCCCCACTCAGGGTTCGGAAACTGCCTCCTGGGTTTTCCTTGTAGAGGAGTGTTCACTGCTCGCGTGTTGGCAATCGTAGACCATTGAGTGGACAGTGTTCTCTGATGTTCTTACGAGCCTTTGCTCCTGTTCCAGCATCTCTCCAGCTCTCTGGGCTGCTACTAGGCCAGTTTCTCTCTGCTCTTGTGCTGGCGTCGAGTGACTGCTTTCACCCTACCTTGATGGGTGATTTCCTGGAGAAGCTCATTGTCCCTTGCCCACCTGCCCCCTACCTGCCTCTTTTGTTTTGAATGAACCCCCTTTGCTTTTTTCCTTATGGACTGTGTGTGAGAGCATTGGCTCATATTTGCCCAATAGGACTTCTTACCTGTCACTAGCCCTCCACTGTGTGACCGTCCAGTACAGCAGCTGCCTCCATCCCTTTATGTGAGCCCATCCCACTTGTGCAACAGATCCACCTGGGTGGGCATAATGGTTCTCTCCACATCTGGAGTCTGGCTCTTTAAGACTGCTTGTGGAAGCAGAAGTGACATCACAGGGGGCCCTTCCTGGTGATTCTATTCCTGGAAACTGGGTCAGTGTCATTGTTAACATGGGTAAAGGACAGAGTAGGGCCCCTGGGAGAAAGTGAGACTCTGAAGGGCCAACTTTGTGGCAGAATGGGGACAATTTCCCGTGAATGGCTGGCAGTTCCCCGTGTCCACACTGAGCTGCGGGTCCACGCCAGCTTGGGGGCACTTTTGCACTTGTTTTTCACTTGTTCCCTGATACCAAGTGGTTCCTGAGTTGCGGTGGATGTTTGACGGGGTCAAGGGAGGAGGATGTAAGTGAGTAATCCTGGGGGGCTGCTGCAGCCACAATAGCCTCCAGCTCTACGATTGAGCAGCGGCGGGTGGCTACGGGGCTGAGCAAGGGGGCTGTGGGCCTTGGGGTGAGGGACCTGCCGAGGGCAGGGGCTTGGCCGTTCTGACCTCCAACTGGCATACTTTGGGACCTTGGCCCCAGAATCGCTGCTGCAAAGTCTCCAGATTCACTTTTGGCAGAGTTGCAACTCCTGTAATGCCAAGAGACCCTGTTACCGTCTGACTTTTTCAATGGCTTCCCTGGTATGATAGGGCCATCTGGAGCAGTGGATCCGCAGGTTACAGGGGTTTTAGTTTCCTTTAGGTGTGGGGAATGAGGGGCTATGCATGCCCGACGATACCCTGAGGGCTTCCTCTAGCTCCTGGCTGAAGTATTCTTCCTGGAGTGCTCTGGGGGCCATAGGGATGCGTAGGGATGCAGAGGATTGAGTGGTGTCAACAAGGCAAGCATCTTGCTAGTTTTACTGTCTACCAGAACAGGAATTTCTGCTTCTTCACATCAAGTTGCAAAGCCCTGTCTAGACCCCATTTTATTGAGATGAGTACTGGGGGTAAAGGGTGTGTGTGATTGTGTATGTGTGTGTCTGTAGAAATTGGGTTATTTTAAGAGGAGAAGGGCTGTCCCCATAATAGAGCCACATTCTGGGCTATGGTTGTGGGAGGCAGCCCTGCTGCCAGCCTGCAAGCTGCGCTGATGCATGTGATCTGGCCTCTGAGTCAGCCTCTGCTGTGCCTGTGAGAGCCTTCTTTGGGACCGAGGGAGGAGTCCTCAGGCCAAGACAGGGCTGAGTTTTCTCTTTTGTAACCAAGCCCAGAGCTTGTGTCGTGAAAGGCAACACAGATGCCAACCCATTTTGATTCTCCTGGGGAGACAGCAGCATTAGGCAGTATCCCCCAGGCGGGTCTGTGAGCCAGTGCCCTGATCAGGCCTGGGGGTTGTGCTCCTCTCCAGTGCTCACTGTCTGACTCCTCCTTCAGGTCTCTGATCCTTGGGAAAATCAGAGGCAGGAGAAGATGGTGACATGCCATCGGACATCCCATCCCTAGGTAGGTAGAGAGTAACAAGAGAAGGTGATGCAGTGACAGGAGCACTCAGTCTTCTTGGGCCAAATGTCTCTGAGTTGTTTCAGGAATGATCCTGTATTGTGCCTCCTTTTCGGATGGCCCAATACTTTCTTTATTAGGCTATGTTTATTTCAGTTCTATTGTATTTGGCTTTTCAACCACACCCAGGTAAAGAGTACTCATACCTTAGTGCTCAAGGATGACTCCTGACATGTCTCAGGAACCATATGGTGTGCTGGGGGTCGAACACTTGCGTCTGGGTATTTTGTTTTATTTGGAGGGGTACACCCAGTGATTCTGGGGATTATTCTTGGCCCTGCACTCTGGCGTTGCACCTGGCAATGCTAGGGGGACCATATGGGAATATTGGGTTCACAGCCCGACCCTCTGTTCTGATACTCCATCCTGCTGCTTTATTTTCTTTCCTGTTTATTTTTGTTGCACAGTGGAGGTGCCCAGGCCTTCTTTGCTCTGTGCTCTGTATTCGCACCTCATGCACATCATGGGTCCCCTAGGTGTGCTGGCCCTGTTTTCTCCCTAGTAGCTATGGTGACTCGGATCCCAGGACATGTGTTTCCCCTATTTTGTCCTTTCTGCTCTGGAGAGCTGTGCCTGCTCAGTCACACAGTCCTGCATTCACTCACTTCTCTGTTTGCAGTTCTGGGCATGTGCCGTCTTTTGGAGTCACACCTAGAAATACTCGTGGATTACTCCTGGTAGTGCTCTGGGACCCTGTTACAGGTAATTCAAGAGAAATGTCTTCCCTGCTGTCCTGTCTCTTTGGCCCCTACTCGAAACAGTTTAAATGAACTTTACTGTGCGTAGAAAGATGTTTGAAAGAATGGAAGGAGCCCCTTGATTCAAATGTCTGACACATGTTGGGAATATGGGTCATTTCCCCACATGTCAGCACTCCCCAGGCTCCCCACATCCCAGCCGGCCCTTCCATTTTCCTGTGATTACTCACAAGGTTGGTCAGTTTCCTGGATCCCACCCGTCAGTTCAATAATATCAGAGAAATAAAATAAGCATTCTATTTGGAATTAGGAAAGTTACATCAATCATGTAGTCACCCCAATGATAAAAAGGTTTCAGATCTGTGTAAAGGCCATAAAAGGCTCCAAAGTGACCGGAATGCTCTAGGTTTTTATGTGTACATACATGTACACAGATATAAATTTGATATATATTTAATTTCTATGACATACATTATGTGTTATACAAATACTCC
Source organism: Sorex fumeus (assembly GCF_029834395.1). Lineage (NCBI taxonomy): Eukaryota > Metazoa > Chordata > Mammalia > Eulipotyphla > Soricidae > Sorex > Sorex fumeus. The sequence continues at coordinate 3,899,843 of NW_026606191.1, forward strand.
ATATATTATATATATATGTCAAAAAACAAACTGTCCTCCCGTTTTTCATGTATTTTGCTCTAGCAGGCCCAGTAAAGTCACATTTTGAGACTTCTTGTTACTGTGTTTAGCATATCGAATACTCCACAGGTAGCTTGCTAGGCTTTGCTGTGCAGGCGAGATACTCTTAGTAGTGTGCCTAGCTCTATGAGAGGGGTGGAGAAATCGAACTCGGGTACACTATGTTGGCCGCTTGCAAGGAAAACGCTCTACCAACTGTGCTATCGCTATGTTTGCTGGTGGTACACACCTGGCAGTGCGCCTAGCTTAGTCCTTGATTTTCACTTTGACAGTGCTCAGGGGACCATTTGGAATTATGAGAATTGAACCCAGGTAGACCACATACAAGGCAAGCACCCACCCCACTGTACTACCTCTCTTGTTCATACTCTGGATTTGAAGGTGTTTCTGAAACTGCCTCCTGTGTTTTTTCTTGTAGGCAAGATTCCACCGGTCAGGCATTTTCAAGAGGTAGCATGTTGGCTGGACAGTGCTCTCTTATGGTCTTAATAGGCTTTTCCCCTTTACAGTGTCTGTCCAGTTATCTGGGCTGGTGCTAGGCCAGTTCTTCTCTGCATCTCCAGGGTTGGGTTCAGAGTCACTGCTTTCACCCCATCTTAATTACTTTCTTACGAATCTCAGTGTCAGGTGCCTTGTACCAACCTGCCTGTCTGACCTTGAATCAACCACATGTTTTTTTTTCCCTGATGAACTGTTTGTGAGAGCATTGTTTCAATGTTTGAGTAACTGGTACAGGATCAGGGCTCTTGTCCTTACCCCAGCGCCCCACTTGTGACCCACCACTCCAGCACTCCAGCAGCTGCCTCTCCACTACTTTATCCACTCCAGTCCCCTTAAAGCACCAATTTACCAGGATGGGGACAGAGGGTCTCTGCATCTAGACCATGGACCTTTAAGGATCCTGGCAGGTGCGGAAGTGATGTCACAGAACTGGTACGTTCAGCATCCTTTCTTTTCTAGTTGTGGTTGCCTGGCTCAGACTGCCATTGGTCTCGTGGGTAAAGGAGGAATTGGCTGCTCCTTTGACATGGATTATGGAGGCTGATTTTGTGGCAGGATACTAGCGGCCTCCCAGTCGCCTGCACTGTGAGTGGCAGAGCTGGGCCACCTTGGGGGTGCTTTCTCCCTTGTTTTTCACTCGTTCCTGACATCCAGGCGGTTCCTGAGGTATGGCAAAGGCTTTAGGGGGATCCAGAGGCTTTGGGCAGTGGAGCGGGGGCTGTGCCGGGGTGCAGGGTTCGCACGTGTAAGCAAATGATCGTGGGAGGGTCCCCTTAGCCAGGATCACCTCCCTCTCCGCAAAGGCTCAGAGGTGGGTGGGTGCTGGGCTGAGGGACCTGCACAGGGCGGGTCTTAGCCCTCTCAAACCTGCCAGCACTGGGCTGAGCTTGCCTCTTTCCAGAGACTTTGGCCCTGGCTTCACTAGTGTAGAACCTTCAGATTCACTTCAAAGGGCAGGCCCCCAGCCCCGCCGTGCAGCAGGAATCCCAGTCCTCTGTGCTTTGATTTGCTGTTGTGGTGGGAAAGGATCACCCGGTGGCTCATTCCCTGTGAATGGGTGAGGTTTTGGAAGTTGAAACTTTTTCTTTTTCTTTCTTTCTTTCTTTCTTTCTTTCTTTCTTTCTTTCTTTCTTTCTTTCTTTGCTGTCCTCCCGTTGTTCATCGATTTGCTCGAGCGGGCCCAGTAATGACTTCATTGGAGACTTTGTTGTTACTGTGTTTGGCATATCGAATACAAAACAGCTTGCCAAGCTCTACCGTGCGGGAGAGATGCTCTCCATAGCTTGCCAGGCTCTTTGACAGGGGCGGAGGAATCGAACTCGGTTTGGCCATATTGGCTGCATGCAAGGCAAATGCCCGACCGCTGTGCTATCACTCTAGCCCACTTTATTTATTTTTTTTCGTTTTGGATCACACTCAGCCATGCACAGGGGTTACTCCTGTCTCTGAACTCAGGAATTACTCCTGGCGATGCTCAGGGGAGCAGATGGGATGCTGGGAATTAAATCTGGGTCGGCCGCATGCAAGGTAAATGCTGTGCCAGCTCTGCTTTTCCTCCAGCCCCTTCATTATTTTTTTGGTTTGGCTTGTGTACCATATCTGGAGATGCTCAGGGTTTACTTTTGGCTCTGCAGTTGGGAATTCCTGTTGATGGTACTCAGGGATCATATGGGATGCCAGGGATTGATCTGGGTTGGCAACGTGCAAGGCAAATTCCCTTACCCACTTTACTGTCTCTCGTCCCAACTTTTATGTCTTATTTTCTAGGTCAAGAATTTCTGCTTCCTAAGTGCCAGTTGCAAAGCACTATGAGCATTGTCTCGTGTGACACTGTCCCAACATATAAACATAAAAAACCCAAAATCCTCATTGATCCTGACATTGATTCAATTAGGTTAGATGATTTCAATGGCCCCTGCATTCTCAGCTTTGTGGGGACTCGGCCTTGCCTTCGTACTTGCATCCCGATCTCCATACTGAGCTACAGCAGAACCCAGACTCGGGTGTATTTTTATTTTCTTGAAAGTGGTGCTTCCTTTTTCTGTATAGAAATAATTTCCACTTAATGTGTTCTTCGTTGAGTTGAGAAAAAATTGGACACATGTTAATAGCAACACTTCTGTCAATTTTGCATGAACTTCTTGCAAAACTATTTGGTCATTCCAGGAAAAGCCATATATGTGTCAATAATTGTATTTCCATGGTGGAAATGTTAGACATCAAACCTGCAGGGTTTGACTTTTTTTTTGACATGGAGACCCTCAAGAAATCAAGAAATAATTGTAAACCTCCTCGGCTGTTCTCCAGGGAAGCAACCAGCCTTAGCGGAATGTCCCTGATCCTGTGCACTGTGAGAATCTCGAGTGAGAGTGGAGCCTGCATCACTGTGGGGATTCTGAGACAGGCAAGAAGTCTTCAGATGGGAAAAATTCCAGGGCTGTTAGCAGCACGGACACAATTTGAGTCACCTGCCACACAAGTGTGATCATCTGAATATCCACACAGGAGAGAAATTGTAAACATGTAAAAAATGTGGGAAGGCTTAGATCTATCCTCATACCTGATTATACATAGGAGAATTCATACAGGAGAGAAACGCTATTCATCCAAGGAATATGGGAAGACCTCAAGACTTAGTATGCATAGGAAAATTCATTTAGAGAAACCTTATTCATGTAAGGATAAGGAATGTTTGAAGACCTTTATTTCCTTCTCAGGGGTTTCTGTGCATAGAAAATTCATGCAGGAGAGAAACGTTACTCATGTAAGGACTGTGGGAAGACCTTTACTTTGTACTCAGAACTTACTAAGCACAGGAAAACGCACACTGAAGAGAATCCATATATATATACTGTTGGAAGGCATTCACTTACCTCTCACTCCTTATTACATATAAGAACATTCATACTGGAAAGAAACATTATGTATGTAAGGCAAGCAGGAAGGCATACATTATATCCTCAAGCCTTAGGGATCACAGAAAAATTCATATGGCAGACAGCTTACATATGGAAGGACTGTGGGAAGGCCTTCATTCAAATTTGATGTCTTACTAAACAGAAAATTTCATACCAGAGAGAAACCCCATACATGTTAAAAAGGCCTTTGCTCTACATTCAAGCCTTAGTATGCATAGGAAAATTCATAGTGGAGAGAAGTCTTACATATGTCAGGAAAGTGCGAAGGCCTTCACCCAACCCTCAACTCTTACGATCCATAGGAAAATACAAACTGGAGGGAAAGCTCATGTTTGTCAATGTAGAAAGGCCTTTGTGTGCCTCTCTAGCCTTTGTAGTCTTTGTAAAATGCACATGGGATGAGTTGACCCCGAAGAACTGTCCCCAAGTTTAGAACAATCTCCCTAGGGAAGATGAGTTTTATTTAGACCAGGAAGGGTAGGAGGGGGCTACAAAAGTGCAGCCCAGAAGCTAAGAATCTGGCCTGACAAGCTTCCCTTGACATCATACTATAAGGGAAAGGTACTCGGTGATTATTACCAGGGCTATAGTTATGCCAGTGTCCCCGCATTTAAACTTCACAGTGTGTTAACTTGTAAATAACAGTCTTGGTGATGGAAGCCAGGAGGAAAGTGACTAAATAAGTACCAAGTATAAAAGGAAAAACCTCTTGGAGCAACAAAAGTTTTTAAAAATTAATAAGACAATCTTACCAACCCTACAACCAGATATAACAATGTTCACATGAATTTGTTTTCTCCACCTATTGCATAGCGGTAGGGCGTTTGCCTTACAAGCGGCCAACATGGCCAACCCGAGTTTGATTCCTCTGCCCCTCTCGGAGATCCCGGCAAGCTACCGAGAGTATCTTGCCCGCACGGCAGAGCCTGGCAAGCTCCCCGTGACGTATTGGATATGCCAGACACAGTAATAGCAAAGTCTCCAATGGAGACGTTACTGGACCCGCTCAAGCAAATCGACGATCAATGGGAGGGCCTTTATATTTATCTTATCTCAAATTTTATTTTATTCTTTTTTTGGCCTTTTGGGTTACATCTGGCAATGCACAGAGGGTACTTCTGGCTATGCACTGAGGAATTATTCCTAGCAGTGCTTGAGGGACCATATGGGATACTGGGATTTGAAACTTCGTAGGCCGCACAGGATCCCCTGGGTGTCCCGAAAGGATCTCTCTGCACTTGGAGCCTGGTCCTTTAAGGCTGCAGGTGGAAACGGAAGTGATGTCACAGACAGGGACTTCCTGGTACCTGTGTTCTTGCTGATAGAGATGGTTCAGTCAGTCCCACCATTGTTACCTGGGTGAAGGACGGCCTGGAACTGGCTGGAAATGGTTCTTGAAGGCGGATTTTGGGGCAGGAGAGGGGCGACTCTCCGTCTCTGCACTGTGAGCAACGCGTTAGCGTGGGGGACGCTTTCACGCAGGTTACTCACTTGTTCCCCAACATCCAAGTGTTCCTGAGGTGTGGCAGAGGCTTTAGGGGGACGTGGAGCTTTGGGGGACGCAGTGGGGGCTGTACTGGGGTGCAGTGTTGCGGGTGTGAGCGCGTGGTCCTTGGGGACTGCTGAGGCCATGATGGCCTCTATCTCCGTGATGGGGCAGTGGTGAGTGGGGAGAGGGACTGAGCTTGGGGCTAAGCTCGGTGGTGCTGGAACTGCACAGGGCAGGGGTCTTGGCTGTCCAGACCCTCCCGGCAGTCCCATATTGTAGCCTTTGGCCCTAATCTCGTAGCTGTAGAACCTCCAGATTTTAAGGGCAGAGCCACAGCCCCCCTCACCCCCCCATGGCAATAGTCCCCTTGCTGTACATCATTTTCATTGCCGCCGTGTTGGTCCGTGACATTCGGGGGCAGTGGACCTGCAGGTGGCTGGGGTTTGCCAGTGAACATTTTCTCTTGGGGCTGTTTTTGGTTTGGGGGTTGTTTTGGGGGGCGTTGGGGGGAGGGGACATCCTCGGAGATGCTCAGGGCTTCCTCTGGCTCTGGACTCAGGTATGATTCCTGCTGGTGTTGCTGCGGGACATAGGTACGCGAAGAATTTACTGACTCAGGGCAACTTCCCTACAGACTTCATTGTCTGTCCAACCAAAATATTGGTGTTTTTTTTTTCAGTTCAGGAGTTCCCTCTCCCTCATGTCAAGTTGCAAAGCACCCTTCACTCTTCATCTCTTCCTGAGCGGGTGACCCGTGGATATTGGGATAAATACTGAGGGTAAAGATTTTTGTTGTCGTTTTTTAAATTTTTCCCTTTTTTTGAAGGAAGATACTTGTTTATTTGTGTGTGTGTTGGGGGGGACTTTGTACAGGACTCCTCGTACTTTTGGAAGAAATTTATGTATGAAGGGGCAGAGCGAAAGTACAGCAAGTACTTGCCTTGCACACAGTAAACTCGGGTTTGGTCCCCTGCATCTTAGTGATTAGTGATCCCCAAAGCTTCCAGGAGTGAAACCCTGAGTGCAGAGTTAGGAATACCCCCTTAGCAATGTTTGTTCTGGCTCAAAGGAAACACACACACACACACACACACACACACACACACACACACACACACACACATACGCACTTGCACACACAGGAAAACATGTGATTGCAAGAAAAGAGAATAATAAGGATTCTGGGAAATTATGGAATGCCATACTATGGAAATGCCAAACTATGCCATACTATGCCATACTATGGAAATGCCAAACTATGGAAATGGGCTGGAGCGATAGCACAGTGGTAGGGCGTTCGCCTTACAAGCGGTCAACATGGCCGACCCGAGTTCGATTCCTCTGCCCCTCTCGGAGAGCCCGGCAAGCTACCGAGAGTATCTCGCCCGCACGGCAGGGCCTGGCAAGCTCCCCGTAACGTATTCGATATGCCAGACACAGTAACAACAAAGTCTCCAATGGAGACGTTACTGAGCCCGCTCGAGCAAATCGATGATCAACGGGAGGTCCTTTACCCTTACCTTTACCTTATGGAAATGCCAGAAAACAGAGTTTTAAGAACCCACTCTTTTACTATTTAAATGTTCCTCTCTAGTTTGACTTTGCACATGATTTTTATTTGTTTGTTTGTTTTGCTTCCTGACAGTTGTCCTGTTGTTGCTGTAGTTTTGGCCACTCCCTGTAGTGCTCTGCCCTTACTTCTGACTCAGCTCAGGGATCACTGCAGCCAGGGCCTAGCGTGCCCAAGTATTGTACTTGGGTCAGCTGAGAGTAAGAACACTCCACCCCCAAAATAGAATATTTACAGTATAAGTAGTCTTGAGAAGTTCCAAATGACAGGCACAGTTCATATTATGGTCCTTCGTAAATAAATGCCTTGGATATTTGGATTTATTTTTTATAAACCTGGGTGATTGCACCGTTTTCAAATATATTCCTGCACAACAGGAGCGAGTATAGGATGAGACTCATGCAGATGTGCTGATGCAGGATTAGAGTAAATCAGGACTCAGATGGGCCCAGGTCCAGCAGGACAGATCACGGCTCTGCCTCAGGCTTATTATCTGGACCCAGAAGTGATCTTTTTCCCCTGGATAGAGTGTACAGGTGCTTGCCCTTGTCCACCCTGCAAGACAGTGGCTGAACGTTTGTCTACCCTAAGTCCCAGGCACAGAGGGTCTCTGCATCTGGACCATGGCCCTTTAAGGCCCCTGGCAGAAGCAGAAATGATGTCATAGACGGGCCCTTCAGAAATCCTTTCTGTTCTAATTGTGGTTGCCTGGCTCTGGCCGCCATTGGTCTCGTGGGTAGAGGAGGAACTGGCGCCTAGCATTACAGGGAAACTGTGGGGCCGATTTTGTGGCAGAATGCAAGTGTCCTCAGGTGAGTGACCTGCGTCTTGGCACTGTGAGTGGTGGGGCTGCGCCAACTTGGGGGGTGCTTTCATTCTTGTTTTCCTCTGTTCAGGATGTCCAGGCGGTTCCTGAGGTGAGGTAAGGCGAAAGCTTATAGGGGACCCAGAGGCTTTGGGCGGTGCAGTGGGGGCTGTGACAGGTGCAGAGGTCGCAGGAGTGAACAAGTGATCCTGGGATTCCCCTTGGCCAAGATCTCCTCCAGCTCCTGTAAGGGTCAGAGTCCAGTGGGCCTGGGGCTGCGGGACTTGCAGAGGGTGGGGCTTAGCCCTCCCGAACCTCTAGCCCTGGACTTTGCTTGGCCATGTCCGGAGCCTTTGGCCCTGTCATCCTTAGTGTGGCACCTTCCGGTTCACTTAGAAGTGGGGGGCCCCAGCCCCACTGCAGCAGGGGACCCAGTTGTCCTCTGCCCTTTGTTTGACTGTCCTAATGCGGTGGGGCCACCCAGTGTCTCAGTCCTTGCAGGTGGGTGGTGTTTGCAAATGAAACTTTTTCATTATTATCATTTTGGTTTGGCTCTTGTACCACATCTGGTGGTGGTCAGGATTGACTTTCGGCTCTACAGTCAGGAATTCCTGCTCGTAGTACTAGGGGACCATAAGGGATGCCGGGAATTGATCTTGGTTGGCTGCATGCAAGGCAAGTTCGTACCCACTTACTGTCTCTGGTCCCAGCTTTTGTATTTTCCCTAGGTAAAGAATTTCTCCATCCTAAGTTCCAGTTGCAAAGCACCCCACACATGTATTCTCTCCATGACCAGATGACCCCCCAGCTGTTGTGAGTACTGGGGGTAAAGTTTTGTTTTCCTTTTTTAAGAGAAATAGTTAATTTTCGGGGCAGGGGGTGTTGTTGGGGAAGCTTTGTTCAGGGTCACTCTTGATGTGGTGGAAATAATTCACTTAGAAAGGGCCAGAGCAATAGTACAGCAAGTAGGGTACTTTCCTTGCAAGCAGCCAACCCAGGTCTCTCTATGTCTAGTAATCCATATGGTCCCTGAGCCCCACTAGGACTAAACCCTGATCCCAGAGCTGCAAATTCCTGAGCACTGCCAGTTGTGGTCTAAAATTGAAACATGTGCTTGCACATACACATACACACAGAGAGGATATGAGAGCAATGAGAAAGAGGAGTATTATTCACGAGAAAACATGAATTTCTGCAGAATAGAAAAATACAGAAAAAGTGGCTTAAGGATCCACTTTAAATGTTTCACTCTAGAATTTTTCTTTACCCTGAGTGTTTTAGGTTTGATCAGTAAATTTCCACTTTTGCTCCCCCCAAAGATGGTTATAGTGCTCTTATGAGCACTCCTAATCTATCCTTAAATCATAAAGTGAAACCTTCTGGTGACTCTAGACTTTGTATCTGCAGTCATTTATTTGCATTTCTCTTTCCTCTGTAACCTGTATAATCTATAATCTATCACTATAGAGCAATGTTCTTTGCTTCAAAACAGAAAAACCATCCGTGATAAGCTCTTAATATTTATGAGTTAATTGACTCTAAAATATATATACTGCTGGCCATCCATCATAATTACTTTACTCAGGCTTCAGTTGCTGTAGTCGCTAACCCCAGAAAGCTGGATCCCAGCCAGCTTTTAACCTTAGCTCCTGGACCCCAGAGAAGTAAGTTTTGGGATGTTTCTCTACTGTGTGTATTGATAATTTCAAATATTAATAAGAAGTAAACTTAACTGTTTAGTATGTACGATCAGGGAAGGAGAAAAGCAACACAGATGCATATAGCCCATGAGCGAATTTCTCAGCAAAGTCTCCCGCAGAACGTCTCCTTGAGTTATTTCCCCCGCAAAGAATTATCTCTGTTGAAACGCTTGACCTCTGTAATGGTAAATCACAATACGTGAAGTTCTGTACCTCAGAACCCCTCAGATGTTCTATAAGTATGCTATTCGATTCGGAATTAAAGATTGACTATGCACTATCCATTGGCCATCAGTTGTTGTGGTCCCTGTGTCTGTATTTCTTTGGAAAGACAGAACACTGAATGTGTTACCATGTGACCTACCAACTCACTATTCTTCACATCTGGTGACCTGGTGTGTATGCCTCAGAATTGACACTTGGGTATTTTTTGTTGTTGTTCTCTTGTTTCATTATAGTTACCTTTTGAAGTTGCAGTGGTTTTGGTAATCACCATTCATTGTCTGTGGCTTATTCCTGCCTCTGAAGTCAGGGATCATTTCCTACAAGGATCAGGGGCCCATATATATTCTAGTATATTGAACCTGGGTCAGCCAAGAGCAAAGTGAATGTCTTATCGACTGTATTAGCACTCCAGACCCCAAGATATAATATTCATGGTTTCAAAGTAGATTCACTCTAGAAATTCCTGTTGTTAGACACACATAACATCATGGTTCATAGTAAACACCCTAGTTATTTGGATAGTTTTGTGATACAACACACTTTTTACATGGTTTTCAGAGTGATTCTTGCAAAATAGGAGCAAGTGCTGGATGAGGCTCATGTGCTGATTGGGGATTACAGTAAATCAAGACCAGGATGGGTCCAGGTCCAGAGGGTCAGAGCTGGGACTGTCTGGGGCCTACTCGAGCCCAGAAGTGACCTTGGTTCCTGAAAGAGAGCTCCCAGGCCCGTGTCCTATCCACTCTGCAAGAGGGCAGCTGAAGTTTTGTCCACCCCGAGTCCCTGTAACTGGCCCCACGGCAGAGCCAATAATGGCGCTGTGGTCATTGGGGCCTGCAGGGGCTGCAGCTACGTGAGAGCTCCTGGCCTCAGAGTTAGTCTCTGGCCTTTAGGACATTCCTGTGCGGTTCCCTAGGTAGAGTCCCGGGCTTGGGCAGAACCACGGTTTCCTCCCCTGTAGGCCTCAACCACTCCTGTCCTGACAGCAGCTGGGTCACAACCCATTTCTCTCTCCCCCGAGAGACAGGAACATCTGTCAGTGTCTCGCCGTGGATGTTTCTGTGAGCCAGTGTCCAAACATCCAGCTGGTCACTACCTTTCTGGCTCCAGTGCAGGGACTTCTGTCAGGTGGGGACCGGGGCTGGTTGTGCTCCTCTCTGGTGCCCACGGCTCAGGTACTTGCATGGAGCCTCCTGTTGGTCCACAGGAAAAACAGGCAGGAGTTGGTGAGATGGCCTCTGCCACACCATCTTCAGGTGGGAGAGTGAGAAGACAACGCAGTGCAGTGACATGTAGCACAAGCTTCCCAGGCTGATCGTCTCTGATTGTTTTAGGAAGGAGCCTGTGGATCCGGCTCCTGGCCTGATTAATCAGCTCTGTTTGAGGCCGCTGTTTTATTTTTTTGTTGATTTGAATAAAGTAAAGGCCCTCCCGTTGATCATCGATTTGCTCGAGTGGGCCCAGTAACGTATCCATTGGAGATTTTGTTGTTACTGTGTTTGGCATATCGAATACATCATTGGTGGCTTGCCAGGCTCTGCCGTGCGGGCGAGATACTCTCGGTAGCTTGCCGGGCTCTCCGAGAGGGGTGGAGGAATCGAACTCGAGTCGGCCATGTTGGCTGCCTGCAAGGCAAACGCCCTACCGCTGTGCTATTAGTGGTGCTCAAGGATCATTCCTTTCAAGACTGGGGTACCAACTGTATAGGGTGCCAGGGGTCCAACGCTGATTAGACTTATTTGTTTGTTTGTTTTTGGAAGATGTTTAAGGGGAGGGGCCATACCCAGTGATTCTCAGGTTATTTCTGATTCTGTACGAAGGATTACCATCTGCCAGTTCTTGAGGAACTATAAGGGACGGCGTTATTACCAGCCCTTAATGCTGTCCCAGACCCACTGTTCTGTTACTCCATCCTGCTGCTTTGTTTTCTTTCATGTTAATTTTTGTGCTTCAGTGTAGATACTCAGGGCTTCCTCGTGGCTCTGTGCTCCAGATTCACCTCTGGCAGGCATCAGGGGAATCCACGTGTGCTGCTTATGTTTGTACCCTGATGGCTACAAATGTCTCAGACCCCAGGACATGTAAATGTAAAGGTAAAGGTAAAGGCCCTCCCGTTGATCGTCGATTTGCTCGAGCGGGTCCAGTAACGTCTCCATTGGAGGCTTTGTTGTTACTGTGTCTGGCATATCGAATACTCTTGGTAGCTTGCCGGGCTCTCCGAGAGGGGCAGAGGAATCGAACTCGGGTCGGCCAAGTTGGCCACTTGTAAGGCGAACGCCCTACCCGCTGTGCTATCGCTCCAGGACATGTGTTTCTCCTATTTTGTCCTTCCTGCTCTGAGAGTCTCACCTGCTCAGTCACACAGTCTCATGTTCAGATGATGCTGTGTGTGCAGTTCTGGGCATGTGCCTCTCCCAGGGATGTGGGGCAGAGAACCTTAGGATCGAATCACTTTTACCATCTTTGAGATGAATTCGGGGAATCCTTTATATTTGTTAGGACTGTGGGAACCCATTCAGTTACTCCTCCTTATTACACATAACTTACATGTGTAAATGATGCGGAAAGTCCTACATTATGCCCTCAAGCCTTAGAATTACAGGAAAATTGGTCTTGGAGACAGACTCTACATATATAAGGACTGTGGGAAGGCTTTCATTCAAGCTTGGTGTTTTACTAAACACAGAAAACAATCACACTGGAAAGAAACCATATAAATGTCTGACATGTGGGAAACTCTTCGCTCTACCCTGTAGCCTTACTATGCATTTTAAATGTCATAGTAGAGGGCTATCGTGCAGCCAGCAGGTCAATCTGTACCTGTGAGGTGAGTGCATCAGCAGCCTGATGGCACCGTCTTACTTTCAGATACCCCAAAATTGCTGCAGTGCCTTTGGCCAGACCCCAAAAACTTGGGGCAAAGTTTACCAAGAAAGTAAATGGCCAAAAGTTTGGTATGTGGGAGACACACGCACAAACCACCTCCAGCTCAGCTATAGAATTGGAGGCATGGCCTCTCTTTTTCCTAATTGAACTACTTAATGGCCCTGATCCCAGAGCCTTAGAAACCAATCTCAGAACCCAAAGACTTTTGGCAGAAATGCATCCTGTTCCTGCAATTGGTTACTGGCGCTGGGCCACTCCAGGTGGGAATAGGTTTCATGCCTTGGCCTGTTCCCCTGGCAGCCTGGTGACCGCCATCCTCCAGAGGCCACTGGACAATCAGGTTTGGACCTGCAGTGATGAGACACGCGGGGCTTCACCAGATGGGATTGGAACCGGCCCTTTCCTCCCCATCCAAGCGAGACCCCACATACAAATGGCCTCTCCTGCTCCTGATCAAGCTTATTAACGGCCATGATCCCAGAGACTCAGAAACAAATCTCGAAACCTAGTGGCTTTTCGCAGAAATGCATCTGGATCCCATATAATGTGGCCGCCGTCTCAGAGCTTATTGGAAAGCCAAGTATGTGCTGGCGGTGACAGGGCAGCTGTAGTCTAATGGGAAGGGGGTTGGTGCCGGCTCATCCTTCACGCCCTAACGAGGTCACTAATTGCCCCCCACGAGTGGCTCTCCTGCACAGCCATAATATCAGATGCACAGAAACCAATCTCGTAATCATCTGGCTCTTTGGAGAAATACATAATCGTGGCCCCATGGCATTATATGATTCTCATAACCAGCTATAGAAATCAAAGTGTTTCACAGTGCCTTTTCAACAATTCTGATTGTTGGGGGGGAAATTCTAAACAATAATGGTGCATCTTTTGTTGAAATAATGAATGTAATCAATGTGGAGAAGAGGTAAGTATAAATTCTTGCCTCACAGTCATTGGGAGGGTTGGGAGGGGGGTATATTGGGGTTCTTAGTGGTTAAAAATGAGTTCTGGTGAAGGGAAAGGTGTTTTATCATTGTATGACCGAGACAAACCTGAAAGCTTAGGAAATTTTCCCACAGTGATTCAATAAATAAATATAAGAAGAAAAAATTATGAAAGAAAAAGTAAAAAAAATAATAAAAGTCATAGTAGAGAGAAGTCTTAAATATGTAAGAAAAATGCAAGACCTTCACTCAACCCATGACCTTTACTAGCCATATCAAAACATATACTGGAGAGAAATCTTCTGTTTGTTAATGTGGGAAGGCCTTTGCATACGTCTCAAGCCTTGTAGACATCATAAAATGCACACTGGATGAGTGATCCCTAATAACTTTTCCCACATTCAGAGGAGTGCCCCTAGAGAAGACAAGTTTTGTTTGGACCAGGAGTGTTAGGGGGCTGCAGGAGTGCAGCCAAGAAGGAAGTAATCCAGGTAGCAGGTGACAAGCTCCCAGTGACATCAGTACTATAAGGGAAAGGTACTTGCTGATTATCACCCGTGCTTCAGCTTTAGCAGTGTTCCAGCATTTGGACTTCACGTGTATGTTAACTTGTAAATAATGGGTTTTGGTAATGAAAGTCAATAGAAAGCTGACTAAATAAAAATTAAAAATCAATATGTAAAAACCTATTGAAGCAACAAAAAGCTTCAAAGATTCTTAGAGTCTTAAAATCCTGCAATCAAATACAACATTGTTCACAGAAATTTATTACTACATCGATTGATATTGCAAGTTTGTTTTCTTATCAATTTTAATCCTAAAATTTTATTAGCAGTTGGGGATTTTTCTCTTTAGTAAATTAAATACATACATATGTCACCACCCCTCACTTTGAACTGCCAACGTTCACCATTGTCTCAGTCTTTGCTCTGATTCTGGCTTGGCCCAGAGGCCCTGTTTTGAAGGGGTTTATGGCAGAGATCAACCATAATGTTGCCGAGAATCGTTGTGAATCAAAAATCAGGCAATTCTTCATTCTTCCCACCTCGCTGTCTTATGCCTGAGGGAGCTGTGATCAGGCACTACACCATAGTATGGGGTGGGATGGCCTCACTCCTGTCCCCTGTGTATGTCGGTCAGGACGTGGTGACCTTCCCCGATGTGGCCATGAGCTTCACCCCAGAGGAATGGACGGGGACCAGAATGCTAAGTATGTGCAAGGAACAGGTGAGCCCCAATTTGCTGGAGTATCTCCCCAGTTGTGGGCCTTATTTATTATGAGTTCTACTTAATTTTTTTTACTTTGTTTCATTTTGCAGTCCATCTGGAAATGCACATGTTGACTTCAGGTTCTGCACTCAGGAATCACTACTAGTTTGATACTTGACATCCAATATGGAACCCAGGCATGGCCAGGAGTATTTCCTCAGCCCAGAGCCATGAATATACCCTATACATTGCTGTGTATGTGACTCAAAACAAACGAAATAAATTTACTTCTCTTTCCACATTTAACTTGGGTGTTGTGCTTTTGCTCTTGGTGTAGTTTCGGGAACACACGAGGAATTTTTATTTTCTTTCATTTGTAACTATTAAATTCCATACATTTATTTTTTGGTTGTTGGGCTACACTCAGTGGTGTTCAGGGGTTACTCCTGGCTCTTCCCTCAATATTTACTCGTGGCAGTGCTCAGGGACCATATGGGATGCTGAGATTCGAACTCTGGTGGATTGCATGCAAGCCGTACCCTCTACGCTGTCATTACAGCCCCTAAGATCATTTATTTCTTAGAGTCTCACCCCTTCATCTGCTGTTATTCTCAGTGCTTGGGGTGACTTCAAGTGATCTTCGGTGATCAGGTGTCGCCCAGCATCAAATCAGAGTTTCCTGCATGCAAAGCATGTTTCTGAATCCTTTGCATTGTCGCCCTGCCTTCATCGGACTCTTTTAGGTTTTTTAAAATTTGTTTTGGGCCAAACCAGCAGGACTCAGGGTTTGATCTTTGTCTCTGCACTCAGGGATCATGCCTGGCTGGTGGTGGACAGGATGGGGTTGTCGGGGATCATACCTGGTCTGACCATTGACAAGACCATTGCCCCACCTGCTGTAATACCTGCTACCCTCCGTCTTTCCCTTTGTTTTTAGCTTAATATAAATTTGGGGGGATTTCCATCATTGTCCTTGTTGGATGCTTGGGTTTACTACTGACTCTGCACTCAGTGAGAGTGAACCCAGGACCCTCCAGTTGCTGGTGTCCTGGACACAGGGCCCAGCAGTCATTGTTCTTGTGGATAAAGGACAAAGTAGAGTATCTTCTTGGAAAGCTGACTGTGAAGGCCAATTTTGTGGCAGGAGACAAGGCCTCCTGTGAGCACCCCACACTTCCCAGTCTCTGTACTATAAGAGGGTTACCTGCTCCAGCTTGGGGAGCGCTTTCACACATTTTTTCACTTGTTCCCTGATATCCAGGTGGTTCCTGGGGAGCGGTGGAGGCTGTCGGGGGCACAGTTTTCAGGGGTATGATGGGGGCTGTACCAGGGTGCAGGGTGCGTGGATGTGAGTGCATGACCTTGGGGGGCCCCTGCAGCCACGATCGCCTCCAGGTCAGCGATAGGCAGAGGCGGGTGGAAGCAGGGTTGAGCAGGGGGACTGCAGGTCTTGGGGTGAGGGACCTACATCAAAGCACTGAAAGCCTTTGTTTTCCACATTGCAGACCAGGTTCCATCCTGCTAGCAACAACCTGGATTGATTTTTGAGTGCAGAGCCAGGAATTACCACTTAGCATCAGCTGTGTGGCCTCCAAAAAAATAAAATAGAAGATTTATTTTGATTGGGCTGGAGCGATTTATTTTGATTATTTTGATTGATTATTTTGATTGGGTACAGCAGGTAAGGCATTTGCCTTGCATGTGGCCTACCTGGGTTTGATTCCCAGCTTCCCAAATGGTCCCCCGAGCAACTGCAAGAGTAATTTCTGAGTGCAGAACCAGGAGGAAACCCTGAGCATCGCCAGGTGTGACCCAAAAAGAAAAAAAAGAGTATGTAGGAATATGTTAAGGTGCAAAGGACCTTTCTCATTTCATCTCTCCCTTAGCAGGCTTCCCTCGCTGTTGCTTTGTGTAACGCTGGTAAAGTAAGATACTGGAAGGAAGATATTTGATTTTTTGGTGAATAGGAGCTTTGCCTAGGGCTCACTGCTGGTGTGCTTGAATTATTTAGAAAAGGCAGGGGAATGGAGCAATAGCACAATGGGTAGGGCATTTGCCTTGCACGCGGCTGACCCGGGTTCGATTCCCAGCATCCCATATGGTCCCCTGAGCCCTGCCACGAGTAATTCCTGAGTGCAGAACCAGGAGTAACCCCTATGCATCGCCGGATGTGACCCAAAAAGCAAAACAAAACAAAACAAATACACAATACTTTTAAAGTTACCTTTATAATACATTATTTACTCAATTCAAAACTCTCCCAACTAAAATTTTCTCAAGGACCTAACATTATATTTTGTATGCGTCCAATTTTGTTTTCTTTAGTTTCATTTTTCAGCCACGCCATGAGACTTCGGGGTGACTCTGGGTTCTGCACTTATCCATCTTGGTGTTTGCTTCGGGGATCATATGGGATCCGGGGATTGAATTGGACCAGTTGCGTGCAAGGCAGCAAAAGTGAAGATTGTGTTGTTTGTGTACTTTCAGTAACTTGGCTGGTTATATCAGGGACACATGGCTAGGACTCTCACCTTTTCATTGTCACTAATCTCTTCATTGATTCTGTGGGGGCAGGGTATTCTAGGGTGAAGCCAGTTGTAATCCCCTGGATGGTAGGAGGAGTCCTGAGGCCGGGGAGGAGAGGCGTGTATGCAGCTGAGTGTCTGAGGACCCTCCCAGGCTCGGCCCCAGGCATCGTGGGTGTGCCCTGAGTGTGTGAAACATGCTGCTGACCCCAGGGGCCCTCGGGCTCCTGGATGCAGGCATCTGTGCTCTACTCACACAACCCTTCGCTCCCCTGGGGTGGTCCTGTGCTTTGCTTTCTTGGCTCATTCGAGTCTTATTCATTAGTCATGTGTTCATGAGATTCAGGGTCCTTTGTACCCCTTTCCCTTACCAGCCTGGCTGCACAGCCTGTATTGTTGGGGTGCCCTTTTCAGGAGCAGCAGAACCACCTTGCACCCCGCCCTCTCTGTCACTAAACTTGTCTTTGCCCTCAGGTCATTTGCATGTTTTTTGAGTATACGAAGACATTTTGTTTTGTATCAGTTTGGGGTCTGATGTTGCCAAGGGGTTTATTCCTGGAGGTCCTCAGGGGTTCCTTTGGGCAGTGCTCAGAATCCTGCCCCTGTCAGCCTTATGCAAGGCAGATGCCCTACCTGCTATTCTCTGTCTGACCCACTATGAGATATTCTTTCGGTTTTATGTTAAAAAGTCATTGAGTGAGCCCATAATAAAGCTAGTTTGTGCGGAAGTCATAGTATAGTGGGGAGGGTGCTTGCCTTGCACAGGGTTTGAGTTGCAGTTCCCATAGGATCCTCAAATATCTCTGGTTCTAGTCAAATAGAAAAGCCAAAAGGCTAGTGTGTGATTGCCAGGCTCCTCCCAGCAATAATCCCAAAGGATCATCCCTGTGTTCTGGGCCTGTTTGGACTGTGAGAACCACAGAGATGTCATCTACCTGCTCGGCCTGTTCACCCAAGAGTCATTTGACTAATTCTTACCTGAGTTGCTGTGATTTATTTAAGAACTCAAATCACAGCCTCAGGATTTTGCATAGCTGCAATCTGACTTGGGAATAGGGTCACTGAGTATACATGAGCTGGTAAGATTCACACATTCAAAAATGAATATCATTATACCCAGCGGGATAGATCAGTGGAGCAAGCATGTGACTGGAAAGGTGGGGTTCCGGGCTCTCTCCCTGCCATTACATCTGTGGTCTCTGGACACTGCAAGGAGAAAATCCAGAGTCTTATCCTGGGAGTAAAAGACACTTAGCCTTACTGGGTACTGAAACTGAAAAAAATTCTATTATTTTTCATATCAATAAAGTACTTTAATTTTTTCTTCTACTGAAAGCAAAAACAAGTGGTAATTGTTTCAAAGAATTGGTTTGTCAGTTCATGCTGTGTTTACAAAAAATGAATATGAAGCCCCCCCTCTCTCTCTCCTATCTCTCTCTTTTCCCTCCGCCCCCCCCCCCACCGCCACCTGAATTTGATGGTCTCAGGCTGCTTCCCCCACCCTTGGCCAGCTGACGGCCATGGGTGGATGACGAAAGGAATGAGGGCCAGGCTCCTTGGTATCAATTGCAGTTTCTTCCAATCTCCTCTCAGTTCTCCTCTGATTCTCCTTCCATGAATCTCCTTCATTTCTCTTGGATTTTCCCTCTCAGATTCTTTCTTGATTTTTTTCCCTTGCCAACTCTTATAGCATTAATTATCCCCCAAATCATGAGGGAGTTGGGGTAGCAATTACAAATAGGCGAGGTCATACAATCAATGGATGTATGGTCCCTCTCTCAGAGGAAACTTCTAGGACAAACTCTTTCAGCAAGAAGACCCACCTAAAGGTGAAATGCCATCTATGGGTGCGTTTTTCCTTCCCTTAGTCCAGGAACCATATAAACATTCATCTTAATTCTACTCCTTAATAAAATTAGTAGTCATTTAATATGGACACAGTAATAGATACATTAAGCTGGGGACATCTTACTATAGATCTCAGGTTACAGTACTCAGGCCAGATTAGTCTTTCTTAACCCTAGCATGGTACCAATCTAGTTGTTACTCTTTGGATCATGACAGAATTTGTCCATGACCATGCTCTTAACTCATATGGCATTTTGATCTAGCCCATTTTGATGCCAGGGTATGTCACAGCTAGCCGTGAGTCCATCCAGTCCCTCATCATGACACTGCCTTTGGGGTGCTAGGGACTAAGGGCAACTGAGGCTTAGATTGAGAAAGCAGATGCCCAGGTATGAATTATTATTTGGTGTCAATTAACTCCCAAGTTACAATGTCAGAGTATTAACTATCTTCCTATGTCTATACGAAAAGGGTGTTGCTCTAAAGTAATTATGCCAAGGACATAAGGAGAAGAGAAAAGCAGTTTTTCACTCAGATTTCTGAGGATTCAGACCTTACAACTTAACAGAGTCTGATTAGGAGAAATATTTGACAGACCAGTTGGGAAATCAAAGCACAGAGATGGAAGTTACAGAGAAACATAGAAGAATGGGAGTGCCTCAGGAGCACTGTGGGAAGCCTAAGCTCCCTCTGGCAAGGGAGGAAGGACATACCAATGTTAAACCTAAAGTGTTTAGAGCTATATTCCAAGAAATAGAGGAATGGGAGTGCCTCAGGAGCATTGTATGGGTGTAATCCAATAAAACTTAAACTCCCTGTCACAAGGGAGAATGGACATACCAGTGTTAAACCTAAAATGTTTAGAGCTATATTTTCAACAGAACAGTGTAGTAGTTGGTCTGGAGCGATAGCACAGTGGGTAGGGCGTTTGCCTTGCATGTGGCCCTTGAGGCTGCTCTAAGTTCGATTCCTCTGCCCCTCTCGGAGAGCCTGGCAAGCTACCGAGAGTATCTCACTCACACGGCAAAGCCTGGCAAGCTCCCCGTGGCATATTAGATATGCCAAAGAAAGTAACAACAAGTATCACGATGGAGACACTATTGGGCCTGCTCGAGCAAATCGATGAACAATGGGAGGACAGTGTGGTAGTGGGAAGATAGGGGAAGTTGAAGATAGGGGAGGTGGTGCTGCGTCCAGCCTTCTACATCATCCCACAGCTGACTCTCGGGACCAGAGAGAAGATCGCCAGTGCTAACAGGTCCTTTGAAGGCTTTCTGCGGACATTCCAGGGATTTGGGATGTTGGGCCCCCACCCCATCAAATCTCGAATGAACTCCAAAATTTGGAGTGTTTGTTCACACCAGGTTACAGGCTGTTCTGCCAGGCAAAGCAGCAGCCTCCCAAGAGAACCACAGTCTGTTGGTTAGAAAAAAGCACATCCTGACTCACCTGTCCATTTCATAAGCACCCACAAAATTAAATTCACCAGACCCACATCCTGGTACCCTGTAAATTTTTCTAAGCATAGTGAGGCAAGCATAGTTACCGAAGCAAAGAAAAGCGAATACAGAAATAAATCAGCTATTGATGTCTACTACCTCACTTTGGGGGGACCCTAACCTATTTTTCCTATTTGCACTCTGTGACAATCTGGCACCCTAGTGGAATGGTTACAAGAAATTGAGTATGTTTTCGCAATAACTCCGCTAAAAAGTAAACTTGTAAACTAAATTAATTTCATATTCTTACGGTAACAAGCACCAAATCATCATAGCCAAACAACAGATCAATAGATCAACATGTCTGAAAAAGAGACTTTATCCTGTACTTCTATTGTACAGTTATTCTTTCCCACTGGTTCAAATTTTGAAGAATTATAGCTTAATAAATCATCAAGTACTAAAATATTAAAAGATTATTTAGCTGCACAGCAGTTAAGGGACTTTCTATTCATTTGTCTGATCTATGTAGAATCACTGCTATGTAGACTTTGAGCACTGTTTGAAGAGTTGCTGCGCATAGCTCTCAAGGAATAGCTGGAGAGCACTGTTTGCTCTGAACACACACAAATACAGAAACAGGAATTTTTGCATACACAAATGTCTTCCCAGTCATCACCAATTCCTGAGTCCTCTTCTGGGCTACCCCTGACCGCTTTCTAAGCCACGTGATTCACTTAGTTTCTGAATCTCTCCTATCATTGTGAAAATAAACAGTTGAAGCTACTCAAGACCTGGACTTTCAGTGTGATATAAATAAACGTGGGGACTCAGAGAGGTCTGGGTGGCTGTTTGCAAAGAATGTGAATTTTATTTCCTTCGTCAAAACAAAGACTTCTGATTGACGTGCTATCTGTTCAGTCTGTCAATCTCCATCTATCCCAGACCTTGCAAATATCAGATGTCCCGATCACCTGATCCTATCCCAGAAACGGGGAAAAATGAACCTTTCTGACCAGGCAAGTACCTGGTCAGGAATATTTGAAGCCTGGCCCTTTAAGGCTCTGGGCGCTCTGCCTATGACGTCACAGAGTCGGGACCCTCTTTCCCTGCGCATCTTGAAAGTAGGGGTGGAAGTGCTGGTGGGCTGGTTTAGGTGCGGAGGGTGAGGAGCGGGTGAGGGGGCACCCAGGGCGCCAGAGGGGTCCAGGAAGGTCGGTTTCCCGCCGGCCGCCCGAGTGGTCGCTCTGAGCGCCTGAACTTCCGCGTTCTCCACCTTGTGGGCGGCGGGGTCGCTCCGTGGAGGTGGCCCGGGGTGGCGGCCCCTCACCCGGGTCGCACAGAGAGCTGCTGCCGAAAGGTTTATCTTATTTATAAATTGATTTTTGGGGAAAAAATGATCGTTTTTACTGAGTAGAAGTTACTTAGAAAGATGCGTAAGGGGGGAACGCGGCCGGCCGGGTTCGATCCTGGCACCTCACAGTGTCCGATCAAGGCCTGGAGAGAGCCCAGAGCCGGGAGTAACCCCTGACCAAAGCCCCCCAGAGCTCCCCAAAAAGGTGGGTGGGTAGAGGAAGCACGTGTTCGAGGAGAAAAACGAATTTGAAGCACTAATGTCCTTCTGAAAGCTCCAGACACAAGGACAATAACCGAATGAAGAAAAGTGGAAACAAAAGTTGTTTTAATTTTTTTTATGTGTTTTAGCCCCTTACCCGGTGGCGCTCAGGACTCTTCTCCCTGGGGATCCGAGGACCCTTTGGGGTGTCGGGATGCGGGCCCAGCGCCCTCCCTGCTCACCCGTTGCTCGGGCCTCTCACAAAGGAGAAAGAGTCAGAGCTAGAGGGAGCCTCAGTCTCCCCCAGATATGATGGGGCGGGTCAGGGCACCTCAGCGTTATCTTAGTTTCAGGGCGACGACCATCACCTGGTCAGTCACAGGGGTGGGTGGATCATCCCAGCAGTGTCCCCAGGACATCCCGTTACTGGCCCCTTTCATTACTTAGGCTGATTGTGGAGTAGTGCTAAAGCGTGGGATTCCCTCATCAAAGGGACCTGGGGGCGCATTCTTTTTCCTCGTGGGGGGGTGTTGAGCCCCTCCTGGCTGTGCTCAGGGGTCACTCCTGGGGTTGCTCAGAGTACCCCATATCTGGGTCAGCAGCATGAAGGAGAAAAACACCCTACCCTCTGTCCTGTCGTTGTTGGGGGGTGTCAGGTCTGGATGGGGGGTGGGGCTGGGCACATTCTTCATATGCTTGGGGCTTAAAAGCATTTGGCAGAGTCTTTGATTTGCACTGGTCCTTGTGCATTCAGTGGGTTCTGGGAGTTTAGGGAGGTGGGGAGCTTCTCTTTCCTTTTTTTTTTTATTTATTTTGCACTTTGGGTCACACCAAGCGAGGCATTATGGTGACTCCTGGTTCTAAATTCAGCAAGCACTCCTAGTGGTGCTAGGAACCATAAGCGATGGCCAGAATTAAACCCATGTTGGCCACCTTCAAAAGAAATGCTCATTTGTCTATGCTGTCACTCAAGCCCTAAGGTGTGGAGCTTTAAGCCAACTCAGGTTGCGGTCTGGAGGGGTGCATCAGGGTGGTGCTACAGTGGGTCTTGCAACCAAATATGCAATCTTAGCAGGAAGTAGCTTGGGCACTTCCAGAGTGTGCCCTAACCCCTCTAATAATGCAATTTAGGATCACTATTGGCCACCACACCTTTATTCGTTTAAATGAAATAATTATTTAGTCTGTAGGAAATACAACTGCAAGACTCAGTTACTTCTCCTACCTTTGCACTCAGGGATCACACCTGGCGGGGTTCAGGGCATCCGTATGGGATGCCAGGATTCAAACTTGATTTGGCCGAGTGCAAGACAAGCACCTCACTTGCTATACTGTGTCTCCAAACTCTTTCCACAGAAATTTCTCTTTTTTAGATTTTTAGGGTCACACCCAGCGATGCTCAGGGTTTACTCAGGCTTTGCATTCAAGAATCACTCCTGGCAGTACTGGGAGACCATATGGGACTTTGGGAATCGAACCTAGGTTGGCCGCATGGAAGGCAAATTCCCTACCTGCTGTACCATCGTTCCGGCCCCAGAAATGTCTTCATTATTTATTTGTACTTTTTTTGGCCACAGCAACACTCAGTGCTCAAGGGTTACTCTTGGTTCTGAGTTCATGCATCATTTTTAGCAGTGCTGGAGTGGGTGAGCCTCTGTCCTGTTGCATATTGACCCCAGCTTAGCTGCTTGAAAGAAAAGCACCCTACCAACTTATTAGCTTTGCTAACCCTATGTGATTATATTTCCTCAGAAAAAAAGAATTTCTGCCTCACCTGTCCAGATTCCAAGCATCTCCACTGTCCATCTCTCCAAGACCAGGAGTGTGCCCTGCTGTTGAAGTGAGTACTTGCAGAAAGGGGTTTTCCAGGGACCAGCTGCAATAGGTTCTAAATGTCTCACTCTTAGGAGCTGGGG
Source organism: Sorex fumeus (assembly GCF_029834395.1). Classification (NCBI taxonomy): domain Eukaryota; kingdom Metazoa; phylum Chordata; class Mammalia; order Eulipotyphla; family Soricidae; genus Sorex; species Sorex fumeus. The sequence continues at coordinate 3,923,427 of NW_026606191.1, forward strand.
CAGTATTACAGCCAGGAGGGCATTTGTCTTTCTTGTGGTTACCAGAGTTATCCCTGCCACAACATCACTAGGTGATATTGTCCCCTGAGCATCACTAGGTATGACTCCAACCCTCCGACTTCAGAATTTGTCTTGACAGATGATAATTTTTTATGCATCTTTTTGGAGTTGGAGTGTTTCTCTTGTCTTTCCCTCTCCCCCTCACCCGCTTCATTTGCTACAAACTTGGAGATAGTCAGAGACTCTCCCCCTCTTGTGTCTGTGTGTCTGAGATGCAGGGGGAGCCATGCCATGTCCCCCACAGGTAAATCAGGTGCTCAGCCCTCTGAGCTCCTCTCCTTGGGTGTACCTCACTACTTGGAGAGAAGATGAGGTGAGATTTGGGGCCACACCTGGTAGTACTTGAGGTCTGTGTCCTGCTCTGTGCTCAGGGGACTAGTGGACACTGGATACAAGGGAAGGCCCTCTGGCATTCCAGGTGGCTGGCATCTGCTTCAGTCTGGTGTGCTCTCTCCTGTTTATACCTTCATGGAAAGTTCTTACATGTGAAATTTCTAGAGGCCTTTCAACAGATGGCTGTTAGGGGAAAATGAAGGAGTTGGAGTTGGAGGCTCTTAGTGAAATTATGGACTTTAAAATCTCATTTGGGTTAAATTTAATTTTTCTTTTTTCTTTTTGGGACACAGCGGTAATGCTCAGGTGTTATTTCTAGCTTGGCACTCAGGAATCACTCCTGACAGTGCTTGGTAGACTGTATGTGATGCCAGGGATCGAACATATGCCCTGCCAACTGTACTATCACTCTGGATCCAAGTATAATATTTCATCCTCTTTTTCTTTTATAAAATCACGTAACCATAGGAGTAAAATCATAGTCTGAAAACCTGGCCTGTAAGCTCTGAGCATTTCTGGATGTGGTCCCAAAACAAAACAACAAACCCAGAGGACTGAGTGTTCAGAATATATTACTAGATTTCACACATCTTCTGTTGGCAGTTAACTCCTCATTGCCTTTATTTGGGCAGGAGGAAGATTGGCTATGCAGGATTTTGCCAAACTCAGCAGTGCTCCGGGATCATTCCTTGGCAATTCAAGTTCTGAAGTTAAGTCTTTTGCGTTCATTCAAGTGCCCTGCCACTCACTCTCAGCTCTTCCAGACCGCTGCAAACCTTTGAAATTGTAGCCTGTACTTCTGGCTCAGGTTTGCACCAGGAGGCCCCAGGTACCAGCAACCCTCCCCTGCCCTCTATCTACCAGCTGGGCCTCATCCCTGCCCCCTGCAATATCTTTCTCACAAAGTTCACATATTTTTATATAGAATTTGAATTCCTGCAGTCAGAGATAGGCCAGGAATGCAGGACCTGTCCTTGCAAGCAGTCTGCCATGGTAGTCTCCTGTAAAACGCAGGATTCCCCAAGCACCACTCAGGTAAGGTCAAAAGTCTGCCACCTGTAGCGCCCAAATCCAAACCTGCATTCTACATAACTGGTTGGTGGAGGTTGACTTGTGAACAAATTAAGTATACATATAGATTTAGATATACACACATACACACACACACACACACACACACATATATATATATATATATATACATGTGTGTATATATACACACACACACACATACATGAAATGAAATTCTGTCATGTATCAAAAAGGGGGATAACCAGGCTCTTATAGATAAGCATATATAGTTTTTGGGTCTTGGCCATTGATGGGATTACACGGCACCGGGGATAGTTGGTGGGTGTAACGCCTGCATACTGGAAGATGGGAGATCTGGGTGGAGGAGGCCCAGTCCCAATACAAGCAGCTTGGAGATCTAAGCCCCAGGTCCAGCACACCTGGGTTCCTCTGCCGGTTCCTTCATGCGTGAGGCTTGTCCGAACTTGTGGAGATTGGTCTTAAGCATGACTGTGGCTCGAACCAGAGGTCATGAGCTGCCAGGGCTCTGCTCGGGGTTGGGAGGTAAACTCAGCACACCCTCCTCCAAAAGGCACCAGTGAGAAAGCCAGACACGGAGGCAGGAGACTGCGTGTTTTCTTTCAGGAGCAGGGTTTTATAGTCTCTGGGCCTTGGCCGTTGATGGGATTACACAGCACCGGGGGCAGTTGGTGGGTGTAACGCCTATATACTGGAAGATAGGGGATCTGGGTGGAGGAGGACCATCTCTTTTCTCAGTCTCCTTCATTCCCCCTGTCTCCCTGAAGCTGCTCTTTTTCTTCTCTCACCACTACTCCAATCCACGCCTCCTCCCGGGAAGTGCAATGAAAAATGATTTTCTAGACTTCCCCATCACCTGCAGCCCATGAAGAAAAAGCAGCCCTAAAGGTGTATTACTCCTCCACTTCGACCAGCAACTTAATTGACATATTTAGTCCTAATGATTACCATTCTGTATGAACAAAGTAATAGACACTTTTAGACTTGTTGGTGACTCTCCTGGGGACTTCTCACCACAGATTCAGACTCAGGCCAGATCAATCACTCCGAATCCCAGCAGCGTCCAAGTCTAGTTATTACTTTTTGATTCGTGACAAAATTTGTCCATGACCAGGCTCTTATATATAAGCATTATGGTACTTTGGCCAGGCCCAGTTCGATCCCAGCGTATCTAGCTCACCACTTGCCCTGGGTCCATCTAGTCCCTCATCGGACCCTTGTTTATGAGATAGAGGAAGTAAGGGCAGCTGAGGCTTCAGTCAAGAGAGCAGATGTCCAGGAGATAATATTATCTGGAGACCAACTCTCAAGCTCAGGCTTTTCTTTGTAACTGTCTTACTGTATCCATACAAAAAGCAATTGCTCTGAAATAGGTAACCATGCAAAAGACATTAAGGAGAAGAGAAAGACAATATTTAAAACTCAAAATCTGATCAGGAGACAAAGGTAATTGAAATGTTATGGGCAATCAAGAAACATAATATCTCACCTGCCAGGGAGCAAGGGCAGACCACTATTATACTACAATACCTGGTGATGCTCAATGGTTTCTCTTGGCTCTGCACCCAGGTATTATTTCTGATGATGTTCCTGGAAACTACAGGATCCTGGGGATTGAATCTAGGTTGGCCATGTGCAAACAACGCCCTACCCAGATCTACAGTTGCTCTGGTCTCAGTTGGAGAGTTTAGATACATGTAACTGTGCACAGAATGTTGTTTTAAAGGATAGAAGGGGCGCCTTGATGAAATCTTTTATAAGTGGGAATATGGGTCAGGTCCCAAGCTCTCCACATCCCAGGAGACCATTCCGTTTACCTGTGATTTCTCACAAGTATGGTCACATTCCTGGATCCCACCCATGTTATTTTACTAATAATACAGGTAAAAAAGGAAACATTTACGATTGGATAAAGGAAAATTCCATCCATCTATTTGTCAGATCGTGCTCAGAGGACCCTTTGGAATTCTGGACATTGTACCTAGATTGACTGCATGCAGCGCACTGTACTAGCGTGATACTCTCAGTTTGAAATCATATTTCTGAAACTGCCTCCTGGGGTTTTCTTTGAAGCTGAGAGTCCACTGCTCGCGTGTTTTCAAGGGGTAGAGCATTGGCCAGACCTTGCTCTCTGATGTTCTTACCAGCCTTTGTTCCTCTTCCATGTCTCCAGCTCTCTGGGTTTCTACTAAGCCAGTTCCTCTCTGAATCCTCAGGGTTGGCTTCGGAGTCACTGCTTTCATCCCCATCTGGATTTATTATTTCTCCAAGAAACTCATTGTCCCGTACCCTACCAGCTACCTACCTACAGAGCTTAATTTCTTTTGACATGAAAACTCTCATGGCATAGACTAATGAGTGCAAGCCTCTGTTCTTCTACATGGCAGTAGCCAGCCCTGGTGGAATGTCTCTTCCTGCACACTGTGATAAAGGCTCGAGTGAGCAATTTGGCCCTCATCCCCACAGGGATGCCGAGACAGGTGGGATGTGTTCTGAGGGTGATCAGAAGATCACTCTTTCCATGTCCTCAGCACCATCACTTTCCCATAGAACCCGATATTGGACAGAATTCCCAGAAATGTAAGCACTGAGGACAAACTTTTGAGTCCAGCATGACCCCGGTGGGACTATGTGAACATCCACACAGGAGAGAAACTGTTTAAGGACTGTACGAAGGCCTTTGATGGATCCTCATACCTTATACATAGGAGATTTCCTACTGGAGAGTTCGTATGCATGTAAGGAATGTGCTGTGGCCTTTCTCTGACTCATACATCTTAGTATGCACAGAAAAAGTCACACTGGAAAGAAACCATATGCATATACAGAGTGAAAGTCTTTGCTCTTTCCACAAGCCTTAGTACACAGAAAAACTCACACTGGAACACTGGAGAGATAACTTATATTTGGGAGCAATGTAGGAAGGCCTTTGCTTCTTCCTGAAGTCTTAGTTTTCATAAATTCTGTTTTGCAGAAAACCCTTATATATGTGAGGTTGGTGGAAAGGCCTTTCATCTCAGGTCTTTCTGAGCCTAGGAATGTTCATACAGGTGAATGAAACACTATTCGTGTCACTACTGTGGGAGAGTCTTCACTTACTATTCAAACTTTTTTGTCCATAAGAAAACGCACATTGCAGTGAATCCATGTATATATGTAAGGAGTGTGTTAAGGCCTTTGCTTATTTCACAATCCTTTTGTGACACTGAAATTTTCATATAGGAGACAAACCTTATGTTTGCTATGACTTTTGCAAAGCCTTCACTTTCCCCTAACTCCTTATTAAACATGGGAAAATTCATTCTCGAAGAAGACATATGTAGGGCTGTGGGAAGATATTTACTCAATCCTCAAGCATTACTGTGTGAGAAAAATTTATCCTGGATTGAGGCTTTATATATGAAATGACTGCAGGAAGATTTTGATGCAATTGGCATAGCTTTCTGAACAGGAAAATTCACAGTGGAGAGAAATCTCATAAGTGTAAGAAATGTGGAAAGGTGTTCTGTTTGTCTCCAGCCCTTACTGCGCATGTGAAACGTCATTTTTCAGTGAAAAATTACATCTGTCAGGAGTGTGGTAAAGGCTTTCCTGGATCCTCAGGCCTTATGCATAGGAGAATTCACACTGGAGAGAAGCTATAAATAAATATACATATTTATATATGTAAGAATATATATATTTTTGTAAGATCGTGGAAAGTGAATTATTCTCACCTGCAATTTTAAAGACTATCCTGGAGGAAATCCTATAGGTAAGTAATATAGAAAAGCTTTCATGTTCCCTCAAGCTTTAGTAAATATAAAAGTTATGTTGGATCATTCACTTCCATGATAACAATGGCCGGTGTCAGAATAGGGCCCTTAGGTAAAACAATTTTAGTTTCAACAAGTATTTGGGGAATACACCAAAATGGGACCATATAGAATCCAGATAATTGAACCTGAGTCAACTGCGTACAAGGCAAACACCCTATCCACTGTGCTTTCGCTCCAGCCAACCAGCCTTACACATTTACCTGCATTTTTCCTAGTTGTTCTCTGCGCAGCTGGTGTCTGGCCCTTTAAGGCTGCTTGCAGAAGCGGAAGTGACGTCACAGCAGGGCATTTACATGTTTGCTTGCAAGATGCTGGATCAGGCCTCCATTTGTTAAGCAGGTGAAGGGAGAAGAGGCTGTCTGTCCGTCATGGAAGGGGTCTGTGAAGGCCGGTTTGGTGGCAGGACACTAGCGGCCTCCCGTGAGCACCCCGCACCGCGCCTCCCAGTTTCTGCACTGAGGGGCGGAGCCAACCCAGCTCTAAGGACACTTCTAAGCTTTTTCAACTGATATCCACGCGGTTCCTGCCGCCCAGCGGGGTTTTGTGGGGGACTCGGAGCTTTGGTGAGTGCAGTGGGGGCTGTGCTGGGGCGCATGGGTCGAGGGTGTGAGTGTGTGATTCTGGGGATCCCCTGCAGCTCCGCCATGGGATGGTGGCAGGTGGGCGCGGGGCCGAGTGGGTGGGGCGGGCACTGGGCCGTCCCTACCCTCCCAGCTCGGGACTGCGCTGGGCCCTGTCTTGGACGCTTTGGCCCCAACCTCACTGCTGTAGAAGCTGCAGGTTCACTTAGAGGACCTGAGAGATAGCACAGCGGTTAGGGCGTTTGCTTTGCATCTGGCCCACCCAAGATCGATCTCCAAGCTCGACCAGGACAGGTGCCTGAGCGCAGTTAGAAGTTTCTCGTCCATATCGCCGGTGGTGCCTCCAAAACTATAAAAGGACTGTTCATTTTTGAGGGGCAGCTCCCTAATGGCAAATGACACTGTAGCCCTCAGTCACTATTCATTAGTAGCCTTGATTTCCAGACCATCCCTTGGGTGGGGTTCTAGGGGTGGTTGCAGTTTGCAACTGAAAATTTACTTTGGGGCTATTTTTAGTTGTATTTGGGCACAAATATGTAATCTCGGGGCTTCCTTAAGGAGCAGCACTCTGGAATTCTTTTTATTTTAAGTTCTTTAGGTTTCATGTGAGATGCTGAATATCAATCAGGGTCAGCATGGGAAGCGCCCCTCCCAGCTTAATATCTCTGACTACACATTGTTGTTTTTTCTAACGTAGAATTTCTGTATCCTAAAACCAATTTGAAAATTGCACCCCGACTCTTCATCTCCCCCTGATTAGGCAAAACCCGGCTATTATACTGAGAGTTGTATTCAAATAATATCTGGACATGCGCTGCATGCCTTTGGTGGCTATGATTGGTCTCCCCACCCTGGCTGGTGAAGGGTAACAGAGGATCAAAGAAGGAAACGGGCCAGGCTGTTGGTGATCTGCTGGATATTAACCCAAAGTGTCTTAGGCTTCATCTGTGAATTGCCCCTTTTGCTCCTCCCAGAGAAGCTTATCATGTCCTTGCTAACATCCCTGATTTAGTTAAAGTTTATCTTTAACATTTCCTTTGTATTTTTCTTCGCGTTGTCTCAGTTCCCCAGGCCAGTCTTGATTACTTATATACCATAACTTTCTGGTTATTCTCAACTTTGTATTTGTACTGCTTTGTAGTTGAAGTGGCTGTGGATTTGTACCTGCTTCCCTGTTTCCCCTATAGCATTTTTATGTTTTCACTCTACAGCACTGTTCTTTGGTTAAACACAGAAAGACCATCAATGCTTATACTCCTAGTATTTCGGAGTAGATGGACTCAAGTATATCTACTCCTGGGCATAATTGCTTGGTCATAATTACTTGACTCGGGCTTCAGTTACTGTAGTTCCTAACACCCCAAAAGGGAGGTTCTGCCATGGAACTTGTATGGACCATGGGCAAGTGGGAAAACTACCCCAGCTTCGAAATGGAACATTCTAGAAAGCACGTGTGCATGGTCTTGTTGCAAACAGTTACAGCATTAGAGACAGGATCCCCATGGGGAAGGACAAGGTGAACTGGCCTGAAAGACTTAGTCTGGGATTTACAGTAAAAGCCTTGCTTGCTCTCAGAGCCCAGAAAAGTAAGTGTTAAAAGCCTCATTTGCTCTGGGGGCTGGAGAGATAGCACAGCAGGTAGGGTGTTTGGCTTCACACGGTCAACCTGGATTCGATTCCCAGCATCCCATATGGTCCCTTGAGCAATGCCAGGAGTAACTCCTGAGCGCAGAGCCAGGAGTATCCCCTTGTATCACCGGGTGTGACCCAAAAAAGCAAAAAGGAAAAAAAAAGCCTTATTTGCTGTCAAAGCCCAGATAACTAAGTGCTGGGATATTTGTCTCTTACTGTGTTTATCCAAACAACTACAAGTGTTGATAACTTATACAACTAGAGGAAAAGATAAAAGCAACGTAGATGTCCGTGGGAGACAGAGTGTCTCCTTGGGTAAATCTCCCCATGAGAATTTACTCTGCCAAATGTTTATCTGCGTAAATGATCAGTCACCCCTCTGGTATGGTGCTTACCTGTCCCTTTTTGATGCCAGGGTAGCCCACAGCTCTCCTGGGTCCATCCAGTCTCTTGCTTTTGGGGTGCTAAGAACAAAGGGCAGATGAGGCTTAAGTCTCATATACATGACAATGCCCAGGAGTATATAGTATCAGCAGTTAATTAACTCTGAAGTTACAAAAGCATAATATTGCCTTCCTTTGTCTAGACAAAGCTGAGGGCTGGGGGCATGGCCATCCCAACCCTCCCAGCACAATCTTCCCAACTTGGGACTGCACTGGTCCTTGTTCAGGAGCAAAAAAGGATATTTTTCTAAAGTAAACTGTAGAGGATATAAAGGAAAGAGAAAATCAACATTTTATTTACAAATACAAAATCCAGAGATCTCTGGAGAATCTGACTTTACAATTCACAGGTTGTGATTAGGGAAAATTGGTGAATAATGTATAGGGGAAGCAGAGTACAGGGAATTAAAGATGAATACTAAGGAAATGGGCGTGATTAGGATGGGTGTTACTCAGTAAGCCTCAGCTCCTTGTAGCAGAGGAGAAATGATGAACCAATGTTAAACCTAAATTGTTTAGAACTAGAATCCAACCAGGGTAAAGGATTTTGTTTTTTTTTAAGCAAGAATGTTTTGGTTTTCCAGGGGTAAGGACATTTGCTCAGGAATCCCACTGGGTGTGCTAGGAGCACGTTTACTTAGACCCGGAGCCATAGTACTGTGGGTAAGGAACCATCCAAGCAATCGACCCAGGTTCTATGCCCTGCATCCCATATGGTCTGTACCAGAGTGATTCCTGCGTGTAGAGCTAGGAGTAAGCCCTGAATCTGCCGGTTGTGGCCTCGAAACAAAAATCAAACAAAGTCACACTTATATATACACATATATATGCACAATGGTGAAAGAACAACAGGGATTCAGGAGAAATTGTGACTTTCTGTAGCACGGATAGATCAAAAATATGGGATTATTTTTTTCTTTTTTGGGTCACACTTGGTGATGCACCGGGATTACTCCTGGCTTTGCACTCAGGAGTTACTCCTGGCAATTCTCAGGAGACGATATGGGATGCTGGGAATCGAACCCAGGTTGGCCGTGTGCAAGGCATACGCCCTACCCGCTGTGCTATCTCTCCAGCCCCAAGAATAGGGGATTTTTAAGGACCAGAAATTTGACTCTTTCAATGTTTCATTCTCGAATTTGTCTTTGTACATCATTTCCCCCCCACCTTCGGTAGAATTTGCCTTTTTTCTTGTTATATTTTTCACCACAGCCTACAGTGCTCAGTGTTTACTCTTGTCTCTGAGCTCAAAGATCATTTGAGAAGAGTCAGGGTAACATTCTGTGTTTAGATATCATTGGTCCGATGTTAGTTGACAATGCAGGATCAGGGGACTTCTCCTTACCCCCAGTCCCCCAGTGTGTGACCGACCACTCCAGCATTTGCCTCTCCACTCCTTTATTCGAGTCCATCCCCCTTGCAGCACAGATTCACTTGGGTGGCAAAAAGGTTCTCCGTGCCTAGACTCTGGCTCTTTAAGGTACCTAATGGAAACGGAAGTGATGTCATAAGTGATGTCATAAATGTCATGGTTCATTTTCCATCCCTCTCTCAGACACTGGGGCTGTTGCTCACTTGGCAAAGGACAAGTAAATTTGCTCCCCATCCTGGAAGGGGGACTCTGAAGAAGGATTTAGTTGCAGGATTCGAGCAACCTCCTGTAAGCACCCTGCGCCTTACCGTTTCCACACTCTGAGCCGAGGGGCCGAGAAAACTTGGTGGGCACTTTGGCGCTGGTTTTTCACTTGTTCGCCAACATCCAGGTGGATCGTGAGGTGTGATGGAGGTTTTAGGGCGACGCAGAGCTTTGGGGTGCAGTGGGGGCTGTCTCCGGGTTCAGGTGTGACAGTTGTGAGTTCGTGATTCTGGCGTGACTCTTTTCTCACGATTGTCTCCAGCTCCGGGATGGGGCAACAGTGGGCTAATGCGGGAATCATCCGAGGGCTTGGCTGTTCCAATCGTCCCAGCAGTCCCATGTTTGAACCATCGGCCCTAAGCTTGCTTCTGTAGAATCCCCAGATTTAAGGTGCAGAGCTTCAGCCCCTCCACCTAATGGCAGGAGACCTGTTGCTGGTCATCTTCATTTTCTGCTGTGATAGCCGCGATCATGCAGGGTATATGGGGGGGAAGGGGGCCTGCAGGTGGCAGAACTTTGCCAATGAAAATGTATTTCGGGGGCTATTTTTGGTTCTTTATATTTTAAGGGGAGAGAGAGCACATATGCGGAGATGCTCATGAGTTACTCGAGTCTCTAAGCTCAGGTATTATCCCTGGTGCTGCTGGGGGCCATATCTGATACAGAGGATTGGTTGGTTCATCTAGTCTAGCACCCAGTTCACATTATTGCCTTCTAACCACAATACCAGTGTATCTTTTTCTGGTTCATGAATTTCAGGTCCCTCACATCAAGCTGCAAAGCACCCCTGACTCTTCATCTCACCCTGAGCAGACGACACCTGCCATTGTGGTAAATACTGAGGTCCCCAGAACAGAGTGCCCAGGTGCATGTCCTTGTCTACCCTGCAAGAGAGTGTCGAAGATTTGTTCACTCTAAGTCACATGGTGGAGCCACATTCCAGGCTACGGTTGCCACGGGGCAGCACTGCTGCCAGCTGCAGGGGGGCGCTAGTATTCGGGAGCTCCTGGGCTGAGAGTCGGCCCCTGAAAAGGCCTACAGGGACTTTCCTGTGGGAGCCAGAGAGGAATCTGGGGATCAGAGAAGGCTGTTTTTTCTTCCCCTGTATCCTGGGCCCAGGCTCCTCTCCTGAAAGTGCAGCACAGATGCCAACAAAATTTGCATCCCCAGCAGAGACAGGAGCTTCTGCCATTGTCTCCCAGAGGCAGAATTGTGAGGCTGTGCCCGAGGGTGTGGCTGGTCTGAGATCAGGAGTGGGAGGAGGTGCTCCTGTCTGGTGCTCAATGTTCCTACTTCTCCAGGTTTTTGCACGGAGCCTCCTACTGATCCTCAGAACAACAGTGACAGGAGAAGATGGTGACGCGGCTTCTGATAAACTGTCCCGAGGTAGGAGTAGAGGGATAGAATGACATGAGGTAGTACCAGGAGTGCCCAGGCTTCCTGTACCATCTGTTTTGAGTTTCATTTGGACGGATTCCAAGATGAGACTTCCGATCAGACCGTCCCATTCTGCTTTTTGAAGCTGCTTTTGTGTATGTTTATTTTGTTTTATTTGGCTTGTGGCCGACCCAGTGGTGCATGAGGAGTACTCAAATCTCAGTGCTCAGTGCTCATTTCTGAAAGGTCTAGGTGACGAATGGGATGCTGGAGGTCCAAAGGTTTCATCTTGGGTTTTCTGTTTTCTTTGGGGTGGCAGAGCAAGGATTCTTGCAATCATTTCTTGTGCTGCACTCTGGCATTGCCCCTGGCAGTGCTTGTGGACCATATGGGATGTTGGGGACCGCCAGTCCTACATGCTGTCCCCGGAACAGCTGTCCTGTTACGCCAACCTGCTGCTTTGGTTTCTTTGCATTGTTTGTGTCATCAGCTGTCCTCTTGATTCTGTGCTCTGGATTCACAACTGACTGGCCTCAAAGCACCCTGGGGTGTGCTGGCTCCGTTTGTGCCCTGGCAACTACAGTGACTTGGGCCCCCAGACTTGCTTTTCTCCTGTTTTGTCCTTCCTACTTTAGAGAGACTACCTGCTCGGTCATATAGTCTTACGTTCACATAATCTTGTGTGTGGATTTCTGGGCATGCGCTGATCCCAACGAGAAAGAGCCAAGGATCTCTGCGGACAGAAGAGATGTTGGGGTCAAGAAACTTCTACCTTATTTGAGCGGGATATGGGGCGGTACAGTGCAGTGAGTTCCTACAGGCACACATGCCATGCACTGCTCTGAGTAGTTGTCTATACGGACTGTCGAGTTCTAAATCCTAGTGGTCATGAGCTGTGGGGGTGCAGCGGTGAGCATGCAGTGTTTTTTGCTACACCCAGGGATAGTCTTTTGGATCGTACAAGTCTGTGTTCAGGTGATCCTCTCTACAGTGCTCACTGGACCAGTGGTGCTCGAATTGGCCAGGTGGTTACCAGGAAAAGCAGATACATCCAAGAACCTTCTGTATAACGTCCTCCCACTTTAGCAGATCCAGTTGCCTTATGTGATTTTTGGGGCCCGTCAGTCATGCGTGAGCATGGAGGCTGGTTCATTCGAAGTGGAGAGGCCCAGCGACAATATAGGACCCTGGGACCTGGCCTCAGAGTAGTGGGAATGAGGCTAAGATAGACTCTGACTCCCACCCTCTTCGTGTGCTGACTCAGGACGCAGTGACCTTCCATGATGTGGTTGTGAACTTCACCCCAGAGGAATGGTCATGCCTGGAGGCCTCTCAGCGGAAGCTCTACAGGGACGTGATGCTGGAGACCTACTAGAATCTGCAGGCTGTCGGTGAGAGCAGTGTGGAGCCAACCATGTCTGAACAGACCCGCGTTGGCTCTCTGGGGTTGGGCGGCAGCTGTGTGTCCAACAGTAGCTCTGTGACGGGTGTGCAGTAGCTCTTCCCTCCCTCGTTTTTTTTAGGGTTCACCTGTGGATACTCAGGGCTAACTCTCAGCTTTGTCTTCAGGAATTACACTTGTGGGGTAGCCGGACCGTATGGGGTGATTCAGATCAACCGTTTTCGACTGTGTCCATGGGAAGATCCCTATCTGCCCAGTTATCACTCAGGTCCCTTTAAATACTTCCATCCATTGGTGCAACAATTTCCTTTGTGTACTACACGAAATTTTGTGTGTTTAATTGGTTTTGCTGTTGCCTTTGTTTGGGGGGCACAGTCCACAGTTCTCTTGGCTCTGTGCTAAAGGATGATTCCTAAGAGTGTTCAGAGGCCATATGGAACCGTATATTGAAATCTCTTGGCAAGTTAAACTGTCGGTGCCTCACCCCCCGTACTTTTGCACCAGTCACTCAAGTCAGACGGTTTTTGCATTTTCTTTTTTCCTTAGGGATTAGGGATTATTCCTGCCTCTGTATTCAGGATCCACACCTGGCCTTGCTCCAAGACCATATGGGCTGCCTGGGATCAAACCCACATGTGTGTGCAGCGCTTCTGTCTTATCTGCTGTACTATCTCTTTCCCACCACAGGGTATTTGATATCTCGTCTCTCAACTCATTAGACGCTGCCCTATTTCAGTGCTTTGATTTACTTCTAATGGTTCTTGTGAGACTTCAGCAAGACTTAGGTTTTGCTTCTGGACTCTGCACTCAGGGATCGCTCCTGGCTGGCATGAGGGACCCTAGGAGATATAGGGTATCCCAACTGGATTGTCCGTGAGAAACTCCTGCTGTGCTCTCTTTCTGGATACATTTTTAGCTTAAAAAAGAAGGGTCTCTTGTCACCCTTGGCCATTTCCAGATTTATTATGCACTTAGTGTTACTGAAATCCGTGAAAAGTTCATGAGGGGCTCAGGAAACCCCATGTGCTGCTGGGCCTAGAGAGACAGTACAGGGAGGAAAGTGATTTTCTTGCAAGCGGCGCACGTGGGTTAAATTCCCGGTAACCCATATCATCCCCCAGCACCAGCAGCAGTGATTTCTGAATACAGAGTCAGGAGTCTCCCCTGATCATTGCCAGGTGAGACCCAAAACAAGACAAAAAACAAAAACATACTGTGCTAATCAACCCCCTGTCGGCCATACACAAGGCCAGGTCTAGAGTGTTTGTGATATTTTCTTGGGTCTTAACTCTCGAATAACTAGAAATATGGGGAATTTTGGAAATGGACATTCTGTTCATGCTTTTCAGATATATGCCCACTTATATCAGGAAAGCATGGGCATTAACCTGTCACCTTTTCCCTGTGACTTATCCATGCCTCTGTCTCTGTTGGGGCAGGGCACACTGGAATGAAGCCTGCAGTGATGTCCTGGCTGGAAGGAGGAGCTCTGAGGTCGGGTTGGAGAGGCGTGTGTGCGGGTGAGTGTCTGAGGACCCTTCCTGGCTCAGGCCCTGTGCAGTGTATGGGTGCCCTGAGCATGTGTGAAACATGCTGCTGAGGCCGGGGCCTTGGTGTCCTGGATCCTTGGGTCTGTGCCGCACTCAAGCTGCTCTTCATTTCCCTGGACTGTCAATCACAGAATGATCCTGTAATTTGCTTCCATGGCTTTCAAATAAATACACCATAACAGAGATAGTTTGGATCTAAACGATAGTACAGCAGGGAGCGCCTTGCAGTGCCTGAATGTGACCTGTTCAATAATCTGTTTAATAACCTGGTTCCCCGAACATCACAGGTCTGCTCAAAAAAAAAAACATTACCTAGTGTAGAATTGCCAAGATCCTCACAGTTTTCCACTATCCGAATCTTCTGTTTAGTGTGGAACTCTTTGGACTTTGAGAACCACAGAGATGTACTCTTAACTACATGACATCATTTTGCTACATATTGTGACATGTGTGACATGTGTGAATTGCATGTTCTCTTCAGTTACAGAACTGAAACCGCGACTTCAGGATTTGGCAGTACAGTGCTTTGATTTGGGAATGGGGTCAGCAAGTACGAGTGAGTTGGTAAGATTCACGAATACAGAATAAATATTATTATGCCAGCAGGAGTGGACCAAGTATGTGATTGTAAAGGTGGAAGGCTGGGATTGGCAGGGAGAAATTCCAAAACCTGATGCTTGGAGTAGAGGACTCTTAGATTTGCTAGGTGCTGAAATGAATCATGTATAAAAAGTACTGTGAGTTTTGATTGGTTTGACAGTGGTAGTTGTTTAGAAAGCTAATTTGTGCGCCCTAGAGATGGTGCAGTGATAAATATACTTGTTTTGCATAGGGATGGATGGTCCTTACCCAGCACGCCTTATAGACAGCATAGACCCACAGAACTGATCCTAGACACTGCATGGTGTGCCCCTCCACCCACCCAACCACCAATAAATAGAAACAACAAAACAGAAAGAAAAAAAAAAACTTCATTGATCCTGAAAGGCATCACTTGTGTTGAGAGCAATTGCAATGGCCACGTGGTCTGCTTCAGCTGCGTTACGATGCAGCGTAGTCTTCACCACTGCATCACAGGTCTGCTTCACCAAACCGACATGTGGATCTATTCATTTTCTACTGAAATGGATGTGTCCGTTTTCTATAGAAGGAATTATTTCTAGTTATATTCCTTCATTAATTTAAAAGGGGGGAAAGTCACAGAATTTACTCTCTATCCATCAATGTTGTGCGTCCAACTTACGGTAACATAAAGTTATTCAATAGGAAGACAATTCATATGTCAGTAATTGCATTTTTGCGGCGCATATGTGTGAAACTACATCTGAAGGGCTCAGTTTTTTTTGAAAGGAAGACTCAGTGAATAAGTCAATAACTAGAATCATCTGTTGTTCTACAGGAAAGCTGCCACCCCGAGTGGAATGTCTCTGATCCTGCACTGTATGATAATGTCTCTAGTGATCAATCCTGCCCTCAGCCCCATGAGGACGCCGAGACAGGCGGGATGTTGTCTGAGGGTGATCAGAATGGTGAGAGCTACCTCACTCTGAAGAAGCCCTCTCCTGGAAAAAGTTCCTTGGAGTGTGTTATTCTCAGTTCACAGACAGAAAATTCCCAGGTGGGGCACCTGCTAGGGAGAGAAGCACTGTTTATAGTGAGTCCCTCACAGCAACATACCCTCAACCACAGTCACCGTGAGCAGAACCCATATAGGTGTAAGGAATGTGGGGGAGCCTCCCCATGTTCTCATCACTGTGGTGTTCCCTTAGAAAACCACAGTGGACAGAATCCCCAGAAATGTCAGCCCCAAGAACAAAGTGTGAGTCAATGGTTACTCCATCATGACCATATGAATATAAATTCAGGAGCGAAACCTTTTGCATATGAAGCACGTGGGAAGGCATTCGATCAATCATCACATCTTATTATGCATAGGAGAATTCATGCAGGAGAGAAACCTCATGAATGTCAGACATGTGGGAAGGCCTTTATTCAGACCTCTAGTCTTAATAGACCTATGAAAACGCATAGTGGAGAGAAGCCTTATATATGTCAGGAGTGTGCTAATGCCTTTACTCGATCCTCAGGCCTCAGTGTACATAGAAGTATTCACACTGGAGAGAAACCATATATATGTAAGCAATGTGGGAAGGCCTTTGCAAAAGCTTCCGTCTCCATAGAAGCAAAGGCCTTCTTTAAATCAATGAACGTTAGACAGAGCGGCTTCTTGAACTCCTGAGAAACCTCAATGAGCTTAGTAATCGTGTGGATATTGTAGATGGTACTGAATCCTTTTCGGAACCCACCTTGTTCACATGTTTGTTCTTCATCTAGTATTCTGCTAATCCTATTCAGGATGACTCGAGTGTACAGATTGTAGATGAGAGACAATAGGCAGATTGGGTGATAGTTGCCAATGTCGTGGATGCCTTTCTTCTGTATAGTAGTATGGTCTTGCTGGTTTTCCATTGGGATGGCACCTTGCATTCAGACAGCGTGTGAAGAGCCGAGCCAGTGTATTGATGAGTACTGATGGTAAGTTCTTCAAGTGTTCAGGTCTGATCATGTCTGGGCCAGGTGCTCTTTGTTTCTTTACCGACGAGATAGCATGTTGAATTTTGAAGGGAGAACATTCAGAATGATATATCCATGGTGCAGAATGTGGTATATGGGCAAGTGGACGTGGCTATTAAAGAGAACTGAGTAGAAGTGATGAATAATCTTCTCCATTTCCCTTCTGGATGATGTGATAGATCCATCAGGATGTCGAAGGGGAGTCATCTTGGTCTTGTAGTTGGTGAAGGACAGGCGGGCATTACGAAACCTTTTCCCGGCTTCTGCCGCATCTACCAGCATTGCTGTTCTCCTGTCTTTGAGGTCATCCTTGATGCTTCTCTGCATTGTTTTGCCAGCTTGGACGTTCGCGTGCGGTTGCCTGAGGCATGTGCCAAGCCACATTAGTGAATAAGTTCAAGAGTGTTCGAAGAAAGGCAGTTTTTTTGTGATTATTTCTCTCGGCCCCGAGAGTCCCAGCAGCAGGAATCTCTGAGCAATGCTGGTTTGACCCTCTCCCCACGTATGTTAATTAAAATTCTCCTTAACACACCCTACTTTCTCTGATTGCTGTTACCTTCACCCCAGACATCTGGAGATGCTGGAGTTGAATCTGGCTTCTCCTCCATGGAGAATAAAAGAAATGGGACTTCTCATGTGTATAAGAACCTCAAAACTCAGGACAGAAGATGGCACTCTCAGCAATGTGGGGTGCTGTGATATGTGGAAGTAGGGTCTGGAGACCTTTAGAACTGAGTTGGTTGGACACATCGTACTGCAGGAAGGCAAGCCTCTCCTGTGTCACCCTGTTCGCTCTCGGGTAGCTGGCTCTGGAGCACTGCTAACTGGGTATCCTTCCACACATAGAGTGAGTGGGGCAAGCCTCAGGCAGCAGGGACACCAGGACACAGATCCCCAGTATATTCCCTGACCCAAGGCCCAGTCAGACGCGGCCAGGGCCGGAAGATGCTGGACTCTCTCATCCCCTCTCTTACTTTGCGGGTGTAAGAGAGTTGAATCCATCAGAGGTGGCTCTTGGCACACGGACCCCACGAGAATGAAGCAGCACCATTGAGGTCTGGGGTCATCCCCCAACCCCCACCCCACCCCACCTGGTCCACACCTCCTGATCTGACTATATTATTTGAGTGAGGGGGTCGGAAGCAGTGTTGGGGGGCCCCACATCCTTCTGGAGTTCGACTTTGGTTCCCACACTCAGGGAACCTCCACTTGCCCTGCTCCCATAAATGTCTGCGAAAGCCAATGAGAAGTCTCCCTGGAACAGAAGGGAATCCAGTCTAGGCTTTTACCTAGGTCAAAGTCCCATTGCTAAGGAGGTTGCCTAGGCAGGTTGAGAGTGATGATGATCTTCTTTGAAATTCCTTTCCTGGCCTTTTGTTTCTGCAGGAGCTTCTCTGGGTCTGTTACTGGCCATAAGTGAGGGTGTGATCAGGCCTTAGTTTGTTTTCTTCAAGGTTGGCCTTCACAACTTCAGAGCTATTCCCGGGAAATTTACTGCCTTTACCTTGGGAGGGGGAGCCATCCCTATCTGCCTGCATGCCTACATCAATTCCCTCCAAACCATTAGGAGTTGCTGGACCTTAGGACGTTAGGAGCCCTCAACCCTGGCCCCAGAGGAGTGACTCCTGAGTGCAGAGGCGGGAATAAATAATCCCTGAGCACTGTTGACTATGTCTCCCTCCCCAAAGATGCAAATCCTAAGGTTCCTGGTGCTTTCCAGGTAGCTGATTACTCCATCTGGTACCAGGGGACCATGTGATACTGGAGGTGAGCCCAGAAAAACCATCTACAGGCAGAGAAAGCCTTGATCACAGGGATCACTGAAATCGCTCACATCTGTAATTTATAAACCTGATCCCCCTGACATAGCGCTTTCTGTTCAATACACAAAACAAGTGCTTTTTTGTAGGGGTGGGGATAAGGCACAACCAGAAAAGGAGTTACTTCTGGTTCCCCAGGCAGGATAACTCCAGGTGGGCCTGGGAGGGAAAGGGATTATATCCTGTCATCCCCTGCAAGACAAACTTCCAGCAGTCCCTAAAATCTGAATTTCAATTTACCTTGAATGCATCATTCAATCTCCCCCAGCCTTTGGGTGGGATACACAATGCCTCCATTATCTCTGGGTTCCTCATGACTTGCCCTTTGACCATTTTTTTTTCATTTTTGTGTCCCAACTGGGTGATGCTCAGGGGTTTCTCCTGAATATGCACTCAGGAATTACTCTTGAAGTGTGGTGCTTGAGGGATATTGTGGCAAACACTCTGCTTCAACCTTTTGATGTCTTAAATATACACTCCTAGTTCATTCTTTACGTTACAGTTCTCAAGTTCAAATTAAACTGGTGTCTTCAGTACTATGAGGGAAAGGGAATTGCTGATGATTGCAATTCAGGGAAACACAAAGATCTTCCCATTCTGTAAACTCTTAAGTGTTCTTGCCATTGTGTATTTTCATACGCCTACTAAGGTCTGAGCTCCTGGTGAACCTGAATTAACCTCCTGAGTTTCCTTATATAGCAAACCATAATAATAATAGTAATGATTACTATTTCCTATGCCAGTGTCCCAGCACTTGGACTTGATTTGTATGTTAACCTGTAAAAAATTGGTCCTTTTTTTTTTGGTCATACCCAGAGATGCTCAGGGGATACTCCTGGCTTTGCACTCAGGAATCACTCCTGGCTGTGCTCGGGGGACCATATGGGATGCTGGGAATCGAACCTGGGCCAGCCACATGCAAGGAAAACGCCCTACCCTCTGTGCTATTGCTCTAGCCCCTGTAAATAATGGGTCTTGA
This sequence comes from Sorex fumeus, assembly GCF_029834395.1. NCBI lineage: Eukaryota > Metazoa > Chordata > Mammalia > Eulipotyphla > Soricidae > Sorex > Sorex fumeus. The sequence goes on from NW_026606191.1 coordinate 3,942,682, forward strand.
TGATGAAATTCAGGGGAAATCTGATTAAACAGGAACTAAGTAAAAGGGTACAAAAACCACCCCCAAATCACAAATATCAGTGTCACTCCTGGGAGTGCTTGGGGGACTGTATGTGATGCCGGCGACCGAACATATGCCCTGCCAACTGTACTATCACTCTGGCTCCAAGTATAATTTTTCATCCTCTTTTTCTTTTATAAAATCATGTACCCATAGGTAAATCATAGCCTGAAAACCTGCCCTGTAAGCTCTGAGCATTTCTGGATTTGGTCCCAAAACCGAAACAACAAACACAGAGAACTGACCGTTCAGAACATATTACTAGATTTTGCACCTCTTCTGTTGGCAGTTAACTCCTCATTGCCTTTATTTGGGCAGGAGGATTGGCTATGCGGGATTTTGCCAAACCCAGCAGCTCTCCGGGATCACTCCTTGGCAATTCAGGTTGTGAAGTTTAGTCTTTTGTGTTCATGACAAATGCCCTGCCACTCACTGTCAGCTCTTTCGTGCCACTGATAGCCTTTGAAATTGCAGCCTGTACTTCTGCCTCAAGTTTGCACCAGGAGGCCCCAGGTGCCAGCAACCCTGTCCTGACCTCTATCTACCAGCTGGGCCTCAGCCCTGCCCCCTGCTGTAACTTTCTCACAAGGTTCACATTATTTGTATAGAATTTGAATTCCTGCAGTCAGAGATAGGCCAGGAATGCAAGACCTGTCCTTGCAAGGAGTCTACCATAATACAGTCTCCTGTACAAAGCAGGATTCCTCCAAGCACCTCTCAGGTAAGCTCAAAGTTCTGCCACCTTTAGCAAAATTCAAACCTGCATTCTACAAAACTGGTTGGTGGAGGTTGACTAGTGAACAAATTACATATATATATATATATATATATATGTAGATATAGATATACACACATACACAAACACACACATATATGTGTATATATACATATATGTGTATATGTATACATATATATGTGTAAAGGTAAAGTAAAGGCCCTCCCGTTGATCATCGATTTGCTCGAGCGGGCCCAGTAACGTCTCCATTGGAGACTTTGTTGTTACTGTGTCTGGCATATCGAATACTCTCGGTAGCTTGCCGGGCTCTCCGAGAGGGGTGGAGGAATCGAACTTGGGTCGGCCATGTTGCCTGCGTGTATATATATATATATATATATATATATGTGTGTGTGTGTGTGTGTATATATACATATACATATATATATATATATGTATATATATATATATATATATATATATATAGTCATACCCTGTGGTTGCTGCCAAAAGGTAACAAATGATACTCAGTGTTGTGCCGGGGTATACAGGTCAGCCATGTACAAGGCCAGTACCCTACCAGACTATAGCTGTGGCACCTAAATTTATTGATTTATTTTTGGTTTACTACACCCAATGGAGATTAGAGTTTACCTCGGCTCTGTTCTCATTGATAATGCTAGGTTTGGGGACCCTGTGAGGTGGTAGAGATTGAACCTCGGTCAGCTATGTGCCAGACAAGCAACTCGTGGTCTGTGCTTTCTTTGTAGACATCATAAAAATGCTTCTTTGCTAAGTCGAGATAGTTGTGTTCTTTTTTCTGATTAACTACACAATTCACTTTCATTTTTTTTTTTTTTTGCTTTTTGGATCACCCCCAGTGATGCACAAGGGTCATTCTTGGCTCATGCATTAAGGAATTACTCCTGGCGGTTCTTGGGGGACCATTGGGGATGCTGGGAATCAAAGCTGGCTTGGTCGTGTCCAAGGTAAACACCCTCCCCACTGTGCTATCACTCCAGCCGCCCCCCCAGAACACTTTTTTGTGTTTTTGTTTTCGGATCACAGCCAGAAGTGCTCTGGGCTTACTCCTGACTCTGCACTCAGGAGTCACTCCAGGGGGGTCTGGGGGAACCTATGAGAAGTGGGAGTTTGAACAGGATTTACACGTTAACAGTTATCTCCTGGTAGCTCTCTCTCATTGTCCACATTTGGTGCTCTTGAGCCACTTCTCCACCCTGGACAGTTGTTGCTTTGGACCAATGAAAGTAGAATGAGGACCAGGCTGGTTGCTGATTATTTGCAGTTTATTCAGTCTCTTGTCTCCCAGCTCTATTCAACCCTCTCTCTAACTCACTCCATTGCTCTCTGTGACTCCTCCCCAATCTCCCCAGCCACTCTTACTCTCAGCTCTCAGCCTTCTCTTTATGTCGCAACCGTGTCCTCTAACTCTGTGACTCTTCTTCTCTCACTCTCTCGTTGTCATCCTGTTGTTCATGGATTGACTCAAGCAGGCCCCAGTAATGTCTCCTTCTTCCTATCTCTGAGATTTTAAGAAGTGCCACATTTGAGGCTCTTTCAGGGTCAGGAGAAAGAGAACCATGATTGTTACTGGTTTTTGGCATATTGAATACACCATGGGGGAGTTTGCCAGACTCTGCGGTGTGGGCAGGATACTTCTGGTAGCCTGCCAGTTTTTCCAGATTAAGACTAGATAAAAAAAATTTCGTGTGGCCGTGCACTTCCCAGAGCACAGTTTTATAGTCTTTGGGTCTTGCCCATTGATGGGATTACATGGCACCGGGGACAGTTGGTGGGTGTCACGCCTACATACTGGAAGATGGGAGATCTGGGTGGAGGAGGCCCAGTCCCAATGCAGCTTGGAGATCTCAGCCCCAGGTCCTGCACACTTGGGTTCCTCTGCCGGTTCCTTCATGCGTGAGGCTTGTCCGAACTTGTGGAGATTGGTCTTAAGCATGACTGTGGCTCGAACCAGAGGTCATGAGCTGCCAGGGCTCTGCTCGGGGTTGGGAGGTAAACTCAACACACCCTCCTCCAAAAGGCACCAGTGAGAAAGCCAGACATGGAGGCAGGAGACTGAGTGTTTTCTTTCAGGAGCAGGGTTTTATAGTCTCTGGGTCTTGGCCGTTGATGGGATTACACAGCACCGGAGGCAGTTGGTGGATGTAACGCCTATATACTGGAAGATAGGGGATCTGGGTGGAGGAGGACAATCTCTTCTCTCAGTCTCCTTCATTCCCCCTATCTCCCTGAAGCTGCTCTTTTTCTTCTCTCACCACGACCACAATCAACGCCTCCCCACGGGAAGCGCAATGAAAAATGATTTTCTAGACTTCCCCATTACCTGTAGCCCACGAAGAAAACGCAGCCCTAAAGGTGTGTTACTCCTCTCCTTCGACCAGCAACTTAATTGACATATTTAGTTTTACTTTCTAATGATTACCATTCTGTATGGACATAGTCATAGAAACTTTTAGACTTGTTGGTGACTCTACTGGGGACTTCTCACCACAGATTCAGACTCAGGCTGGATCAATCACTCCCAATCCCAGCAGCATCCAAGTCTAGTTATTACTTTTTGATTCGTGACAAAATTTGTCCATGACCAGGCTCTTATAGATAAGCATTATGGTACTTTGGCCAGGCCCATTTCGATCCCAGCGTAGCTAGCTCACCACTTGCCCGCATCGGATCCTTCTTTATGAGATTGAGGAAGTAAGGGCAACTGAGGCTTCAGTCTAGAGAGCAGATGTCCAGGAGGTAATATTATCTGGAGACCAACTCTCAAGCTCAGGCTTTTCTTTGTAACTGTCTTCCTGTATCCATACAAAAAGCAATTGCTCTGAAATAGGTAACCATGCAAAAGACATTAAGGAGAAGAGAAAGACAATATTTAGAAGTCAAAGTCTGATCAGTTGACAAAGGTAATTGAAAGGTTATGGGCAATCAAGAAACATAAGATCTCACCTTCCAGGGAGCAAGGGCAGACCACTATTGTACTACAATACCTGGTGATCCTCAATGGTTTCTCTTGGCTCTGCACCCAGGTATTATTTCTGATGGTGTTCCTGGAAACTACAGGAACCTGGGGATTGAACCTAGATTGGCCATGTGCAAACAATGCCCTACCCAGATCTACAGTTGCTCTGGTCTCAGTTGGAGAGTTTAGATACATGTAACTGTGCACAGAATGTTGTTTTAAAGGATAGAAGGGGCGCCTTGATGAAATCTTTTATAAGTGGGAATATGGGTCAGGTCCCAAGCTCTCCACATCCCAGGAGACCATTCCGTTTACCTGTGATTTCTCACAAGTATGGTCACATTCCTGGATCCCACCCATGTTACTTTACTAATAATAGAGGTAAAAAGGAAACATTTACGATTGGATAAAGGAAAATTCCATCCATCTATTAGTCAAATGGTGCTCAGGGGACCCTTTGGAATTCTGGACATTGTACCTAGATTGACTGCATGCAGCGCACTGTACTAGCGTGATACTCTCAGTTTGAAATCATGTTTCTGAAACTGCCTCCTGGGGTTTTCTTTGAAGCTGAGAGTCCACTGCTCGCTTGTTGTCAAGGGGTAGAGCGTTGGCCAGACCTTGCTCTCTGATGTTTTTACCAGCCTTTGTTCCTCTTCCATGTCTCCAGCTCTCTGGGTTTCTACTAAGCCAGTTCCTCTCTGAATCCTCAGGGTTGGCTTCGGAGTCACTGCTTTCATCCCCATCTGGATTTATTATTTCCCCAAGAAACTCATTGTCCCATACCCTACCAGCTACCTACCTACAGAGCTTAATTTCTTTTCACATGAAAACTCTCATGGCATAGACTAATGAGTGCAATCCTCTGTTCTTCTACATGGCAGTAGCCAGCCCTGGTGGAATGTCTCTTCCTGCACACTGTGATAAAGGCTCAAGTGAGCAATTTGGCCCTCATCCCCACAGGGATGCCGAGACAGGTGGGATGTGTTCTGAGGGTGATCAGAAGATCACTCTTCCATGTCCTCAGCACTATCACTTTCCCATAGAAGCCCATATTGGACAGAATTCCCAGTAATGTAAGCACTGTGGACAAACTTTTGAGTCCAGCATGATCCCGGTGGGACTATGTGAACATCCACAGAGGAGAGAAACTGTTTAAGCACTGTGGGAAGGCCTTTGATGGATCCTCATACCTTATACATAGGATATTTCATACTGGAGAGTCCGTATGCATGTAAGGAATGTGCTGTGGCCTTTCTCTGACTCATACATCTTAGTATGCACAGAAAAAGTCACACTGGAAAGAAACCATTGCATATATAGAGTGAAAGTCTTTGCTCTTTCCACAAGACTTAATACACAGAAAAACTCACACTGGGACACTGGAGAGATAACTTATATTTGGGAGCAATGTAGGAAGGCCTTTGCTTCTTCCTGAAGTCTTAGTTTTCTTAAATTCTGTTTTGTAGAAAACCCTTATATATGTGAGGTTGGTGGAAAGGCCTTTCATCTCAGGTCTTTCTGAGCATAGGAATGTTCATACAGGTGAATGAAACACTATTCGTGTCACTACTGTGGGACGGTCTTCACTTACTCTTCAAACTTTTTTGTCCATAAGAAAACGCACATTGCAGTGAATCCATGTATATATGTAAGGAGTGTGGCAAGGCCTTTGCTTATTTCACAATCCTTTTGTGACACTGAAATTTTCATATAGGAGACAAACCTTATGTTTGTTATGACTTTTGCAAAGCCTTCACTTTCCCCTAACTCCTTATTAAACATAGGAAAATTCATTCTCGACGAAGACGTATGTAGGGGTGTGGGAAGATTTTTACTCAATCCTCAAGCTTTGCTGTGTGAGAAAAATTTATCCTGGATTGAGGCCTCATATATGAAATGACTGCAGGAAGATTTTGATGCAATTGGCATAGCTTTCTGAACAGGAAAATTCACAGTGGAGAGAAATCTCATAAGTGTAAGGAATGTGGAAAGGTGTTCAGTTTGTCTCCAGACCTTACTGCACATGAGAAAAGTCATTTTGCAGTGAAAAACTACATCTGTCAGGACTGTGGGGAGGACTTTCCTGGATCCTCGGGCCTCATGCATAGGAGAATTCACACTGGAGAGAAGCTATATATAAATATACATATTTATATATGTAAGAATATATATATTTATGTAAGAACGTGGAAAGGGAATTATTCTCACCTGTAACTTTAAAGAGAATCCTGGAGAAAATCCTATATGTAAGGAATATAGGAAAGCTTGCATGTTCCCTCAAGTTTTAGTAAATATAAAAGTTATGTTGGATCAATCACTTCCATGATAACAATGGCCGGCGTAAGAACAGGGCCCTTAGGTAAAACAATTTTAGTTTCAACAAGTAGGTGGGGGATAGATACAAAAGTACAGGAAGGAAGGAAATAATCCTGTTATATGTGAAAGCTTCCTGTGATACTAGTACCATAAGTGAAAGGTACTTGCTGATTATCCCCTGCACCATGGTTATGACAATGTCCTGGCATGTGGACTTCCCAGTATGTTAACTGGTAAATAATGGATCTTAGTGATAAGGCAAGGTGGAAGGAATTAAATAAGAAGTAAATAGGTACAAACATTGCATTTTGCTGGTTACTGTCACGACTCACCATGGTTTCATTCTTGGCTGTAACTCTGACTTGGCTCAGAGGCCCTGCTTTGCATAGATCATGGCAGAGATCAATCAGGATGCTGTGGTTAGCCTTTTTTGACATTGTATACACAGCCAAACCTCTATTCTTCAGGCCCTTCTATGTTATGTTCTGGGAGTCACATCCCGCAGTGCTGTCCATAATTTGTGTCCAGGTAGAGCCACATGCAAGGAAGCACTTCATTCGCAGTAGCATATCTGCACTCATTGTATTCAGTTTTCCATTTGATTTACACAAACATTGAGGGTAAATGTTTTGAGACTTACACTTTGTAAGCAGTAAAATCCTAACAATCTCTTATACACCAAAATGGGACCATATAGAATCCAGATGATTGAACCTGAGTCAGCTGCGTACAAGGCAAACAACCTATCCACTGTGCTCTGGCTCCAGCCAACTAGCCTTCCACATTTACCTGCATTTTCCTAGTTGTTCTCTGCGCAGCTGGTGTCTGGCCCTTTAAGGCTGCTTGCAGAAGCGGAAGTGACGTCACAGCAGGGCATTTACATGTTTGCTTGCAAGATGCTGGATCAGGCCTCCATTTGTCAAGCAGGTGAAGGGAGAAGAGGCTGTCTGTCCGTGTGGAAGGGGTCTGTGAAGGCCGGTTTCGTGGCAGGACACTAGCGGCCTCCCGTGAGCACCCGGCACCGCGCTTCCCAGTTTCTGCACTGAGGGGTGGAGCCAAGCCAGCTCTAAGGACACTTTTAAGCTGTTTCAACTGATATCCACGCGGTTCCTGGTTCCTGCCGCCCGGCGTGGTTTTGTGGGGGACTCGGAGCTTTGGTGAGTGCAGTGGGGGCTGTGCTCGGGCGCAGGGGTCGCGGGTGTGAGTGCGTGATTCTGGGGATCCCCTGCAGCTCTGCCGTGGGATGGTGGCAGGTGGGTGCGGGGCCGAGTGGGTGGGGCGGGCGCTGGGCCATCCCTACCCTCCCAGCTCGGGACTGCGCTGGGCCCTGTCTTGGACGCTTTTGCCCCAACCTCACTGCTGTAGAAGCTGCAGGTTCACTTAGAGGACCTGAGAGATAGCACAGCGGTCAGGGCGTTTGCTTTGCATCTGGCCCACCCAAGATCGATCTCCAAGCTCGACCAGGACGGGTGCCTGAGCGCACTTAGAAGTTTCTTGTCCATATCGCCGGTGGTGCCTCCAAAACTGTAAAAGGACTGTTCATTTTTGAGGGGCAGCTCCCTGATGGCAAATGACACTGTAGCCCTCAGTCACTATTCATTAGTAGCCTTGATTTCCAGACCATCCCTTGGGTGGGGTTCTAGGGGTGGTTGCGGTTTGCAACTGAAAATTTACTTTGGGGCTATTTTTAGTTGTATTTGGGCACAAATATGTAATCTCGGGGCTTCCTTAAAGAGCAGCACTCTGGAATTCTTTTTAAGTTCTTTAGGTTTCATGTGAGATGCTGAATATCAATCAGGGTCAGCATGGGAAGCGCCCCTCCCAGCTTAATATCTCTGACTACACATTGTTGTTTTTTCTAACGTAGAATTTCTGTATCCTAAAACCAATTTGAAAATTGCACCCCGACTCTTCATCTCTCCCTGATTAGGCAAAACCCGGCTATTACACTGAGAGTTGTGTTCAAATAATGTCTGGACATGTGCTGCATGCCTTTGGTGGCTGTGGTTGGTCTCCCCACCCTGGCCAGTGAAGGGTAACAGAGGATCAAAGAAGGAAACGGGCCAGGCTGTTGGTGATCTGCTGGATATTAACCCAAAGTGTCTTAGGCTTCATCTGTGAATTGCCCCTTTTGCTCCTCCCAGAGAAGCTTATCATGTCCTTGCTAACATCTCTGATTTAGTTAAAGTTTATCTTTAACATTTCCTTTGTATTTTTCTTCGCGTTGTCTCAGTTCCCCAGGCCAGCCTTGATTAATTATATACCATAACTTTCTGGTTATTCTCAACTTTGTATTTGTACTGCTTTGTAGTTGAAGTGGCTGTGGATTTGTACCTGCTTCCCTGTTTCCCCTATAGCATTTTTATGTTTTCACTCTACAGCACTGTTCTTTGGTTAAACACAGAAAGACCATCAATGCTTATACTCCTAGTATTTCGGAGTAGATGGACTCAAGTATATCTACTCCTGGGCATTATTGCTTGGTCATAATTACTTGACTCGGGCTTCAGTTACTGTAGTTCCTAACACCCCAAAAGGGAGGTTCTGCCATGGAACTTGTATGGACCAGGGGCAAGTGGGAAAACTACCCCAGCCTCGAAATGGAACATTCTAGAAAGCACGTGTGCATGGTCTTGTTGCAAACAGTTACAGCGTTAGAGACAGGATCCCCATGGGGAAGGACAAGGTGAACTGGCCTGAAAGACTTAGTCTGGGATTTACAGTAAAAGCCTTGCTTGCTCTCAGAGCCCAGAAAAGTAAGTGTTAAAAGCCTTATTTGCTCTGGGGGCTGGAGAGATAGCACAGCAGGTAGGGTGTTTGGCTTCACACGGTCAACCTGGATTCGATTCCCAGCATCCCATATGGTCCCTTGAGCAATGCCAGGAGTAACTCCTGAGCGCAGAGCCAGGAGTATCCCCTTGTATCACCGGGTGTGACCCAAAAAAGCAAAAAGGAAAAAAAAAAAGCCTTATTTGCTGTCAAAGCCCAGATAACTAAGTGTTGGGATATTTGTCTCTTACTGTGTTTATCCAAACAACTACAAGTGTTGATAACTTATACAACTAGAGGAAAAGATAAAAGCAACGTAGATGTCCGTGGGAGACAGAGTGTCTCCTTGGGTAAATCTCCCCATGAGAATTTACTCTGCCAAATGTTTATCTGCGTAAATGATCAGTCACCCCTCTGGTATGGTGCTTACCTGTCCCTTTTTGATGCCAGGGTAGCTTAGAGCTCTCCTGGGTCCATCCAGTTTCTTGCTTTTGGGGTGCTAAGAACAAAGGGCAGATGAGGCTTAAGTCTCATATACATGACAATGCCCAGGAGTATATAGTGTCTGCAATTAATTAACTCTGAAGTTACAAAAGCATAATATTGCCTTCCTTTGTCTAGACAAAGCTGAGGGCTGGGGGCATGGCCATCCCAACCCTCCCAGCACAATCTTCCCAACTTGGGACTGCACTGGTCCTTGTTCAGGAGCAAAAAAGGATATTTTTCTAAAGTAAACTGTAGAGGATATAAAGGAAAGAGAAAGTCAACATTTTATTTACAAATACAAAATCCAGAGATCTCTGGAGAATCTGACTTTACAATTCACAGGTTGTGATTAGGGAAAATTGGTGAATAATGTATAGGGGAAGCAGAGTACAGGGAATTAAAGATGAATACTAAGGAAATGGGTGTGATTAGGATGGGTGTTACTCAGTAAGCCTCAGCTCCTTGTAGCAGAGGAGAAATGATGAACCAATGTTAAACCTAAATTGTTTAGAACTAGAATCCAACCAGGGTAAAGGATTTTGTTTTTTTTTTAAGCAAGAAAGTTTTGGTTTTCCAGGAGTAAGTACATTTGCTCAGGAATCCCACTCAGTGTGCTAGGAGCACGTTTAGTTAGACCTGGATCCATAGTACAGTGGGTAAGGAACCATCCAAGCAATCGACCCAGGTTCTATGCCCTGCATCCCATATGGTCTGTACCAGAGTGATTCCTGCGTGTAGAGCTAGGAGTAAGCCCTGAATCTGCCGGTTGTGGCCTCGAAACAAAAATCAAACAAAGTCACACTTATATATACACATATATATGCACAATGGTGAAAGAACAACAGGGATTCAGGAGAAATTGTGACTTTCTGTAGCACGGATAGATCAAAAATATGGGATTATTTTTTCTTTTTTGGGTCACACTTGGAGATGCACAGGGATTACTCCTGGCTTTGCACTCAGGAGTTACTCCTGGCAATGCTCAGGAGATGATATGGGATGCTGGGAATCGAACCCAGGTTGGCCGTGTGAAAGGCATACGCCCTACCCGCTGTGCTGTTTCTCCACCCCCAAGAATAGGGGATTTTTAAGAACCAGAAATTTGACTCTTTTAATGTTTCATTCTCGAATTTGTCTTTGTACATCATTTCCCCCCCCACCTTCGGTAGAATTTGCCTTTTTCTTCTTAAATTTTTCACCACAGCCTACAGTGCTCAGGGTTTACTCTTGTCTCTGAGCTCAAAGATCATTTGACAAGAGTCAGGGTAACGTTCTGTGTTTAGATATTATTGGTCCGATGTTAGGTGACAATGCAGGATCAGGGGACTTCTCCTTACCCCCAGTGCCCCAGTGTGTGACCGACCTGTCCAGCATTTGCCTCTCCACTCCTTTATTCGAGTCCATCCCCCTCGCAGCACATATTCACCTGGGTGGCAAAAAGGTTCTCCTTGCCTAGACTCTGGCTCTTTAAGGTACCTAATGGATACGGAAGTGATGTCATAAGTGATGTCATAAATGTCATGGTTCATTTTCCATCCCTCACTCATACACTGGGGCTGTTGCTCACTTGGCAAAGGACAAGTAAATTTGCTCCCCATCCTGGAAGGGGGACTCTGAAGAAGGATTTAGTTGCAGGATTCGAGCAACCTCCTGTAAGCACCCTGCGCCTTCCCGTTTCCACACTCTGAGCCGAGCAGCCGAGCCAACTTGGGGGGCACTTTTGCGCAGGTTTTTCACTTGTTCGCCAACATCCAGGTGGATCGTGAGGTGTGATGGAGGTTTTAGGGCGACGCAGAGCTTTGGGGTGCAGTGGGGGCTGTCTCTGGGTTCAGTTGTGACAGTTGTGAGTTCGTGATTCTGGCATGACTCTTTTCTCACGATCGTCTCCAGCTCCGCGATGGGGCAACAGTGGGTGAATGCGGGAATCATCCGAGGGCTTGGCTATTCCAATCGTCCCAGCAGTCCCATGTTTGAACCATCGACCCTAAGCTCGCTTCTGTAGAATCCCCAGATTTAAGGTGCAGAGCTTCAGCCCCTCCCCCTAATGGCAGGAGACATCTTGCTCGTCATCTTCATTTTCTGCTGTGATAGCCGCGATCATGCAGTGTATATGGGGGGGAAGGGGGCCTGCAAGTGGCAGAGGTTTGCCAATGAAAATGTATTTCAGGGGCTATTTTTGGTTCTTTATATTTTAAGGGGAGAGAGAGCACATATGCGGAGATGCTCATGAGTTACTCGAGTCTCTAAGCTCAGGTATTATCCCTGGTGCTGCTGGGGGCCATATCGGATACAGAGGATTGGTTGGTTCATCTAGTCAAGCACCCAGTTCACATTATTTCCTTCTAACCGCAATACCAGTGTATCTTTTTCTGGTTCATGAATTTCAGGTCCCTCACATCAAGCTGCAAAGCACCCCTCACTCTTCATCTCACCCTGAGCAGACGACACCTGCCATTGTGGTAAATACTGAGGTCCCCAGAACAGAGTGCCCAGGTCCATGTCCTTGTCTACCCTGCAAGAGAGTGTCGAAGATTTGTTCACTCTAAGTCACATGGTGTAGCCACATTCTAGGCTACGGTTGCCATGGGGCAGCACTGCTGCCAGCTGCAGGGGGGCGCTAGTATTCGGGAGATCCTGGGCTGAGAGTCGGCACCTAAAAGGCCTACAGGGACTTTCCTGTGGGAGCCAGAGAGGAATCTGGGGATCAGAGAAGGCTGTTTTTTCTTCCCCTGTATCCTGGGCCCAGGCTCCTCTCCTGAAAGTGCAGCACAGATGCCAACAAAATTTGCATCCCCAGCGGAGACAGGAGCTTCTGCCATTGTCTCCCAGAGGCAGAATTGTGAGGCTGTGCCCGAGGGTGTGGCTGGTCTGAGATCAGGAGTGGGAGAAGGTGCTCCTGTCTGGTGCTCAATGTTCCTACTTCTCCAGGTTTTTGCACGGAGCCTCCTGCTGATCCTCAGAACAACAGTGACAGGAGAAGATGGTGACGCGGCTTCTGATAAACTGTCCCCAGGTAGGAGTAGAGGGATAGAATGACATGAGGTAGTACCAGGAGTGCCCAGGCTTCCTGGACCATCTGTTTTGAGTTTCTTTTGGACGGATTCCAAGATGAGACTTCCGATCAGACCGTCCCATTCTGCTGTTTGAAGCTGCTTTTACTTTTTTTTTTTAATTTTTTTTCCCTTTATTGTATTTTATTTTTTTTAAAGTTGTAGATTTACAATTTTTTGTGCTTTGGTTTCAATTATACAATGATCAGATACCCATCCCTACACCAGTGCCCATTTTCCACCACCATGGATAATATCCCTCCCACTCCCATCCCCCCATCCCCCCTGTCTCTGTGGCAGGGCAATCCCCTGTGTTCTCTCTCTCCTTTTGGGTGTTGTGGTCTGCAAAAGAGGCATTGAGTGGCAAACATGTTCAGTCCATAGTCTACTTTCGACATGCATCTCCCCTCCTGGGAGGATCCTCCAAACATCCTTTATTTGGTGCTCCCTTCTCTATCTGAACTGCCCTTTCCTCTAGGATACCCGGCTGGCCTCTAAGTTATGGAGTAATCCTCCTGGTGCTGATCTCAGCTATTCTTGGGTATTAATCTCTTACTTTGTTACTTTATATCCCCCAGATGAATGCAATCTTTCTATGTCTATCCCTCTCTTTCTGACTCATTTCGCTTAGCATGATACTTTCCATGTTGTACCACTTGTATGTAAATTTCATGACTTCATCTTTTCTAACAGCTACATAGTACTCCATTGTGTAGATGTACCAAAGTTTCTTTAACCAGTCATCTGTTCTTGGGCACTCAGGTTTCTTCCAGTTTCTGGCTATTGTAAAGAGGGCTGCAATGAACAAACAAGTGCAGATGTCACTTCGACTATACATTTTTGCCTCTCTGGGATATATTCCCAGGAGTGGTATTGCTGGGTCAAATGGGAGCTCAATTTCTAATTTTTTGAGAATCTTCCATACTGTTTTCCAGAAGGGCTGAACCAGTGGACATTCCCACCAACAGTGAAGGAGTGTCCCTTTCTCGCCACATCCACGCCAGCATCGGTTGCTTTTGTTCTTTTGAATGTGGGCTAGTCTCTGAGGTGTGAGATGGTATCTCATTGTGGTTTTGATCTGCATCTCCCTGATGATTAATGATGTAGAGCATTTTCTCATGTGCTTTTTTGCCATTCGGATTTCTTCTTTGAGAAAGTTTCTGTTCATTTCATTGCCCCATTTTTGGATGGGGTTGGATGTTTTCTTCTTGTGGAGTTTAACCAGTATTTTGTATATCCTGGATATCAACCCCTTGTCAGATGTGTATTCAGCGAATATCCTTTCCCATTCTGTAGACTGTCTTTGTATTTTGGTCACTGTTTCTTTGGAGGTGCAGAAGCTTCTTAGTTTAAGATAGTCCCATTTATCTATCTCTGTTTTCACTTGCTCGGCCAGTGGCGTGGCATCTTTGAAGATACCATTAGCTTCAATGTCATGGAAGGTTTTGCCAACTTTATCTTCAATGTACCTTATGGTTTCTGGTCTGATGTTGAGGTCTTTCATCCATTTTGATCTTACTTTTGTACATGGTGTTAGGCAGAGTTCGGAGCCTATTTTTTGCATGTAGCCGTCCAGTGATGCCAACACAATTTATTAAAGAGGCTTTCCTTACTCCACTTCACATTACTTGCACCTTTATCAAAGATTAGATGAGCATATGATTGAGGAGAGATGTCAGTGTATTCAACCCTGTTCCATTGGTCTGCAGTTCTGCCTTTGTTCCAGTACCATGCTGTTTTAATTATTACTGCTTTGTAGTACAGTTTGAAGTTCGGGAGGTTGATTCCTCCCATTTTCTTTTTCCCAAGAATTGCTTTAGCTATTCGTGGGGGCTTATTGCTCCATATAAATTTCAGGAGTGTTTGCTCCATTTCTTTGAAGAATGTCATGGGTATCCTTATAGGGATTGCATTGAGTTTATACAATGCTTTCGGTAGTATTGCCATTTTGACAATGTTAAGTCTCCCGACCCATGAGCAGGGGATATCTTTCCATTTCCTCATTTCCTCTTTTATTTCCTGAAGTAGCGTTTTGTAGTTTTCTTTGTACAGGTCCTTTACTTCCTTAGTTAAGCTGATTCCTAGGTACTTGATTTTCTGGGGCACAATTGTGAACGGGATTGTTTTTTTCATGTTGCTTTCTTCTCTCTCACTGTTTGTGTATAGGAAAGCCATGGACTTTTGGGTATTGATTTTATAACCTGCAACTTTACTATACGAGTCTATTGTTTCTAGGAGTTTTTTGGTGGAAGTTATTGGTTTCTCTAAGTAGAGTATCATATCATCTGCGAATAGTGAGAGCTTGATTTCTTCCTTTCCTACCTGAATGCCCTTAATATCTTTTTCCTGCCTAATCGCTATTGCAAGTACTTCCAGTACTATATTGAACAGCAGTGGAGAGAGTGGGCATCCCTGTCTCGTCCCTTATCTTAGAGGGAAGGCTCTCAGTTTTTCCCCATTGAGGATGATGCTTGCTGTAGGCTTGTGGTAGATGGCTTTAATTATGTTGAGGAAGGTCCCCTCTATACCCATTTTGGCTAGGGTTTTCATCATAAAGGGGTGCTGGATCTTATCAAATGCTTTCTCTGCATCTATTGATATGATCATATGCTTTTTATCTTTTCTTTTGTTGATATGATGGATTATGTTGATTGATTTCCGAATGTTAAACCATCCTTGCATCCCTGAGATGAATCCTACTTGGTCATGGTGTATGATCTTTTTGATGAGTAATTGGATTCTATTTGCTAGTAGTTTGTTGAGGATCTTTGCATCTGTGTTCATCAGGGACGTTGGCCTGTAATTCTCTTTCTTTGTGGTATCTCTGTCTGCTTTTGGTATCAGTGTGATATTTGCTTCGTAGAAACTGTTCAGAAGTGTTTTTGATATTTCAATTTCGTGGAAAAGCTTAAAGAGCATCGGGAGTAAGTCCTCTTTAAAGATTTGGAAGAATTCACTAGTGAATCCATCCGGGCCAGGACTTTTGTACTTGGGGAGACTTTTTATTACCATTTCAATTTCCTTGATGGTGATAGGTCTGTTCAGGTATTCCAGGTCTTCTTGGTTCAGCCTTGGGAGTCTGTAGGAGTCTAAGAATTTATCCATTTCCTCGAGGTTTTGATGTTCCGTGGCATAAAGCTTTTCAAAGTACTCCCTGAGGATCCTCTGAATTTCTGTGGTTTCTGTTGTAATGACCCCCTTTTCATTTCTGATTCGGTTTATTAGGGTTTTCTCTCTCCCTTTCTTTGTGAGTTTTGCTAGAGGCTTATCGATCTTGTTAATTTTCTCGAAGAACCAGCTTTTGGTTTCATTGATCTTTCGGATTGTTTTTTGGGTTTCCATCTCGTTAATCTCTGCTCTGAGTTTTATTATTTCCTTTCTCCTGTTCGGGTTGTGCTCCTTTTTTTGGTCCTTCTCCAAGCTCTTAAGCTGTGAGGTTAGGTTACTTATGTGTGCTCGCTCCTCCTTCCTGAGGAATACTTGTAGAGCTATAAACTTTCCTCTTAACACAGCCTTTGCTGTGTCCCATAAGTTTTGGTAACTCGTGTTCTCATTTTCATTCGTTTCTAGGAATCTTTTGATTTCCTCTTTGATTTCCTGTCTAATCCACTCATTGTTCAATAGTGCACTGTTTAATTTCCAGGTGTTTGATTTAGTTTTCTGTTTTTGTGTGTGATTTACTTCTAATTTCAGCGCATTATGGTCTGAGAAGATTGTTGATACAATCTCTACCTTCTTAATTTTATGGAGGCATGTTTTGTGGCTCAGCATGTGGTCTATCTTGGAGAATGTTCCATGTACGCTTGAGAAGAATGTGTATTCAGCTTTTTGTGGATGAAGTGTCCTGTATATAACTACTAAGTCCCTTTCTTCCATTGTTTCCCTCAAATGAAGTATGTCCTTGCTAAGCTTGAGTCTGGTTGATCTATCAAGAGGTGACAAAGCAGTGTTGAAGTCTCCCACTAGAATTGTGTTGCTATTGATGTCTTTTTCCAAAGTAGTTGTTTTAAGTACTTTGCTGGTCTCTCATTAGGTGCATATACATTTATTATTGTAAGTTCTTTCTGTTGTACAGATCCTTTGATCAATAAGAAATGGCCTTCACTGTCTCTTATGACCTTGAAGCTGCTTTTGTGTATGTTTATTTTGTTTTATTTAGCCTTGGGGCCGACCCAGTGGTGCATGAGGAGTACTCAAATCTCAGTGCTCAATGCTATTTCCTGTAAGGTCTAGGTGACGAATGGGATGCTAGAGGTCCAAAGGTTTCATCTTGGGTTTTCTGCTTTCTTTGGGGTGGCAGAGCAAGGATTCTTGCAATCATTTCTTGTGCTGCACTCTGGCATTGCCCCTGGCAGTGCTTGTGGACCATATGGGATGTTGGGGACCGCCAGTCCTACATGTTGTCCCTGGAACAGCTGTCCTGTTACGCCAACCTGCTGCTTCGGCTTCTTTTGCATTGTTTTTGTCATCAGCTGTCCTCTTGACTCTGTGATCTGGATTCACAACTGACTGGCCTCAAAGCACCCTGGGGTGTGCTGGCCCCGTTTGCGCCCTGGGAACTACAGTGACTTGGGCCCCCAGACTTGCTTTTCTCCTGTTTTGTCCTTCCTACTTTAGAGAGACTACCTGCTTGGTCATATAGTCTTACGTTCACATAATCTTGTGTGTGGATTTCTGGGCATGCGCTGATCCCAAGGAGAAAGAGCCAAGGATCTCTGCAGCCAGTAGAGATGTTGGGGTCAAGAAACTTCTACCTTATTTGAGCGGGATTTGGGGCGGTACAGTGCAGTGAGTTCCTACAGTCACACATGCCATGCACTGCTCTGAGTAGTTGTCTATACGGACTGTCGAGTTCTAAATCCTAGTGGTCATGAGCTGTGGGGGTGCAGCGGTGACCGTGCAGTGTTTTTTTGCTACACCCAGGGATAGTCTTTTGGATCGTACAAGTCTGTGTTCAGGTGATCCTCTCTACAGTGCTCACTGGACCAGTGATGCTCGAATTGGCCGGGTGGTTACCAGGAGAGTCAGATACATCCAAGAACCTTCTGTATAACGTCCTCCCACTTTAGGAGATCCAGTTGCCTTATGTGATTTTTGGAGCCCGTCAGTCATGCGTGAGCATGGAGGCTGGTTCATTCGAAGTGGAGAGGCCCAGCGACAATATAGGACCCTGGGACCTGGCCTCAGAGTAGTGGGAATGAGGCTAAGATAGACTCTGACTCCCACCCTCTTCGTGTGCTGACTCAGGACGCAGTGACCTTCCATGATGTGGTTGTGAACTTCACCCCAGAGGAATGGTCATGCCTGGAGGCCTCTCAGCGGAAGCTCTACAGGGACGTGATGCTGGAGACCTACCAGAATCTGCAGGCTGTCGGTGAGAGCAGTGTGGAGCCAACCATGTCTGAACAGACCCGCGTTGGCTCCCTGGGGTTGGGCGGCAGCTGTGTGTCCAACAGTAGCTCTGTGACGGGTGTGCAGTAGCTCTTCCCTCCCTCGTTTTTTTTAGGGTTCACCTGTGGATACTCAGGGCTAACTCTCAGCTTTGTCTTCAGGAATTACACTTGTGGGGTAGCCGGACCGTATGGGGTGATTCAGATCAACCGTTTTCGACTGTGTCCATGGGAAGATCCCTATCTGCCCAGTTATCACTCAGGTCCCTTTAAATACTTCCATCCATTGGTGCAACAATTTCCTTTGTGTACTACACGAAATTTTGTGTGTTTAATTGGTTTTGCTGTTGCCTTTGTTTGGGGGGCACAGTCCACAGTTCTCTTGGCTCTGTGCTAAAGGATGATTCCTAAGAGTGTTCAGAGGCCATATGGAACCGTATATTGAAACCTCTTGGCAAGTTAAACTGTCGGTGCCTCACCCCCCGTACTTTTGCACCAGTCACTCAAGTCAGACGGTTTTTGCATTTTCTTTTTTCCTTAGGGATTAGGGATTATTCCTGCCTCTGTATTCAGGATCCACACCTGGCCTTGCTCCAAGACCATATGGGCTGCCTGGGATCAAACCCACATGTGTGTGCAGCGCTTCTGTCTTATCTGCTGTACTATCTCTTTCCCACCACAGGGTATTTGATATCTCGTCTCTCAACTCATTAGACGCTGCCCTATTTCAGTGCTTTGATTTACTTCTAATGGTTCTTGTGAGACTTCAGCAAGACTTAGGTTTTGCTTCTGGACTCTGCACTCAGGGATCGCTCCTGGCTGGCATGAGGGACCCTAGGAGATATCGGGTATCGCAACTGGATTGTCCGTGAGAAACTCCTGCTGTGCTCTCTTTCTGGATACATTTTTAGCTTAAAAAAGAAGGGTCTCTTGTCACCCTTGGCCATTTCCAGATTTATTATGCACTTAGTGTTACTGAAATCCGTGAAAAGTTCATGAGGGGCTCAGGAAACCCCATGTGCTGCTGGGCCTAGAGAGACAGTACAGGGAGGAAAGTGATTTTCTTGCAAGCGGCGCACGTGGGTTAAATTCCCGGCAACCCATGTCATCCCCGAGCACCAGCAGCAGTGATTTCTGAATACAGAGTCAGGAGTCTCCCCTGATCATTGCCAGGTGAGACCCAAAACAAGACAAAAAACAAAAACATACTGTGCTAATCAACCCCCTGTCGGCCATACACAAGGCCAGGTCTAGAATATTTGTGATATTTTCTTGGGTCTTAACTCTCGAAAAACTAGAAATATGTGGAATTTTGGAAATGGACATTCTGTTCATGCTTTTCAGATATATGCCCACTTATATCAGGAAAACATGGGCATTTACCTGTCACCTTTTCCCTGTGACTTATCCATGCCTCTGTCTCTGTTGGGGCAGGGCACACTGGAATGAAGCCTGCAGTGATGTCCTGGCTGGAAGGAGGAGCTCTGAGGTCGGGTTGGAGAGGCGTGTGTGCGGGTGAGTGTCTGAGGACCCTTCCTGGCTCAGGCCCTGTGCAGTGTATGGGTGCCCTGAGCATGTGTGAAACATGCTGCTGAGGCCGGGGCCTTGGTGTCCTGGATCCTTGGGTCTGTGCCGCACTCAAGCTACTCTTCATTTCCCTGGACTGTCAATCACAGAATGATCCTGTAATTTGCTTCCATGGCTTTCGAATAAGTAAGACCATAACAGAGATTTTTTGGATCTAAACGATAGTACAGCTGGGAGCGCCTTGCAGTGCCTGAATGTGACCTGTTCAATAACCTGGTTCCCCGAACATCATCAGGTCTGCTCAAAAACACAAACATAACCTAGTGTAGAATTGCCAAGATCCTCTCAGTTTTCCACTATCCGAATATTTTGTTTAGTGTGGGACTCTTTGGACTTTGAGAACCACAGAGATGTACTCTTAACTACATGGCATCATTTTGCTACATATTGTGACATGTGTGACATTTGTGAATTGCATGTTATCTTCAGTTTCAGAACTGAAACCGCGACTTCAGGATTTGGCAGTACAGCACTTTGATTTGGGAATGGGGTCAGCAAGTACGAGTGAGTTGGTAAGATTCACGAATACAGAATAAATATTATGCCAGCAGGAGTGGACCAAGTATGTGATTGTAAAGGTGGAAGACTGGGATTGGCAGGGAGAAATTCCAAAACCTGATGCTTGGAGTAGAGGACTCTTAGCTTTGCTAGGTGCTGAAATCAACCATGTATAAAAAATACTGTGAGTTTTGATTGGCTTGACAGTGGTAGTTGTTTAGAAAGCTAATTTTTGCGCCCTAGAGATGGTGCAGTGATAAATATACTTGTTTTGCATAGGGATGGATGGTCCTTACCCAGCACGCCTTATAGACAGCATAGACCCACAGAACTGATCCTAGACACTGCATGGTGTGCCCCTCCACCCACCCAACCCCCAATAAATAGAAACTACAAAACAGAAAGAAGAAAAAACTTCATTGATTCTGAAAGGCATCACTTGTGGTGAGAGCTTTGCAATGGCCACGTGGTCTGTCTCAGCTGCGTTACGATGCAGCATGGTCTTCACTCCTGCATCACAGGTTCCACTCTGAGCTTTAACCAAACCCACTGTGGATGTATTTCATTTTCTCCTGAAATGGATGTGTCCGTTTTCTATAGAAGGAATTATTTCTAGTTGTATTCCTTCATTAATTTAAAAGGGGGGAAAGTCACAGAATTTACTCTCTATCCATCAATGTTGTGCGTCCAACTTACGGTAACATGAAGTTATTCAATAGTAAGACAATTCATATTTCAGTAATTGCATTTTTGCTGTGCATATCTGTGAAACTACATCTGAAAGGCTCTATTTTTTTGACAGGAAGACTCAGTGAATAAGTCAATAATTAGAATCATCTGTTGTTCTACAGGAAAGCTGCCACCCCGAGTGGAATGTCTCTGATCCTGCACTGTATGATAATGTCTCTAGTGATCAATCCTGCCCTCAGCCCCATGAGGACGCCGAGACAGGCGGGATGTTGTCTGAGGGTGATCAGAATGGTGAGAGCTACCTCACTCTGAAGAAGCCCTCTCCTGGAAAAAGTTCCTTGGAGTGTGTTATTCTCAGTTCACAGACACAAAATTCCCCAATTGGGCACCTTCTATGGAGAGAAGCACTGTTTATAGTGAGTCTCTCACAGCAACATATCCTCAACCACAGTCACCGTGAGCAGAACCCAAATAGGTGTAAGGAATGTGGTGAAGCCTCCCCATTTTCTCAGCACTGTGGTGTTCCCTTAGAAAGCCACAGTGGACAGAATCCCCAGAAATGTCAGCCCCAAGAACAAAGTGTGAGTCAAGGGTTACTCCATCATGACCATATGAATATAAATTCAGGAGTGAAACCTTTTGCATGTGAAGCATGTGGGAAGGCCTTCGATCAATCATCACATCTTATTATGCATAGGAGAATTCATACAGGAGAGAAACCTCATGAATGTCAGACATGTGGGAAGGTCTTTATTCAGACCTCTAGTCTTAATAGACCTATGAAAACGCATAGTGGAGAGAAGCCTTATATATGTCAGGAGTGTGCTAATGCCTTTACTCGTTCCTCAGGCCTCAGTATACATAGAAGTATTCACACTGGAGAGAAACCGTATATATGTAAGGAATGTGGGAAGGCCTTTGCGAAAGCCTCAAATCTTAGTGTACATAGGAGAATTCACGCAGGAGAGAAACCGTATATATGTAAGAAATGTGGGAAGGCCTTTGCTCAATCCTCAAGCCTTAGTGTACATAGGAGAATTCACACTTGAGAGAAACCGTATATATGTAAGGAATGTGGAAAGGCCTTTGCTCAATCCTCAAAACTTAGTGAACATAGGAGAATTCACACTGGAGTGAAACCGTGTATATGTAAGGAATGTGGAAAGACCTTTGCTTTGGCCTCAAGACTTAGTGAACATTGGAAAATTCACACTGGAGAGAGACCCTATGTTTGTCAGGAATGTGGAAAGGCCTTTATTTTGGCCTCAAAACTTAGTGTACATAGGAGAATTCACACTGGAGAGAAACCGTATATATGTAAGGAATGTGGGAAGTCCTTTGCTGAAGCCTCAAGCCTTCGTGTACATAGGAGAATTCACACTGGAGAGAAACCGTATATATGTAAGGAATGTGGGAAGTCCTTTACTGAAGCCTCAAACCTTAGTGTACATAGGAGAATTCACACTGGAGAGAAACCGTATATATGTAAGGAATGTGGGAAGTCCTTTGCTTTGGCCTCAAGCCTTCGTGTACATAGGAGAATTCACACTGGAGAGAAAACTTATATATGTAAGGAATGTGGGAATGCCTTTGCTACAGCCTCAAGCCTTAATGTACATAGGAGAATTCACACTGGAGAGAAACCGTATATATGTAAGGAATGTGTAAAGGCCTTTGCTACAGCCTCAAGCCTGAATGTACATAGGAAAATTCACACTGGATAGAAACCGTATATATGTAATGAATGTGGAAAGGCCTTTGCTTTGGCCTCAAGACTTAGTGTACATAGGAGAATTCACACTGGAGAGAAACCATATATATGTAAGGTATGTGGAAAGGCCTTTGCTCAATCCTCAAGCCTTACTATACATAGGAGAATTCACACTGGAGAGAACCCGTATATATGTAAGGAATGTGGAAAGGCCTGTGCTGGAGCCTCAAGAATTAGTGTACATAGGAGAATTCACACTGGAGAGAAACCATATATATTTAAGGAATGCGGAAAGGCCTTTACTTCATCCTCGCAATTGACTATACATAGGAGAATTCACAGTGGAGTGAAACCGTATATATGTAAGGAATGTGGGAAGTACTATGCTGAAGCCTGCTGATTTTCACCCGGGCTGCACCTATGCCATTATTCTTGTGCTTGGAATTGCTTGTGTGTTAATTTGTAATTAATGGTCATGGTGATGAAAATAAGGAGGAAGTTGACTGAATAAACAGGTACAGAAACAACCTCCTGCTCAGAGCTGTCATGGCTCACTACTCTATTATTGTTTGCTATGCTTCTGGCTTGGCCCAGTGGGGCTGGTTAGCGGGAATTATGGCAGAAATCAACCAAGATGCAGCATTGAATACTTTGAAAATGGAAAAATAGGTAATCCTTCATTCTTCAGTGTTTCCTGTGTTAGGATTTGGGATGCTTGAGCACCCTGGTTTGGCAACTTGAGCGCCAGGTCTAGCCAGCTTGTGTGGTGCATTCAAGCTTGTTTCTTACTTGTTCTGGATATCCAGGCTTTAGTGGATGTGGAGCTTTTTAGGGGTGCATTGGGTGCTGTTATATCGCTCAGGCATCATGGGTGAAGGTGCGTTATCCTGAGGGCCCCTGCAGCCACCATCGATCCAGGTCCAAGACGGCACTGGAGGTTGGGCCCATGGACTTCAGGCCTTGGTGTGAGGAGCCTGCAAAGAGTGGGGGTCTTGATCATCTCGTTCCTCCCTACTGGAGACTGTGAAGGACCCTGTTTGGCGCCTTTGGACTGGAAATAACACTTATCGAAACTCCAGATATGTTCACGGGCAGCCCCCAAAGGAAAGGGACACTTTTGCCGTCAGTCATTTTCATTGGCTTCAGTGCTGGGTTTGGCACTTTGGGGTGTGTTTAGACAAGTGAGAGGTATATGCCTTGAAAATTTACTCTTTGGATTATAATTTTTTTTTGCTTTTTGTGTCACACTCAGCGTTTCACATGGGTTTCTCCTGACTTATGCACTCAGAAATTACTCCTGGTAAAGCTCAGGGGACCATATTGTTTATGGGATTCGAACCCGGGTTGGTCACATGCAAGTCAAACCTCTTACCCGCTCTGCTATCACTTCAGCCCCTCCTTGGATTAATTTTAATAGCTGCTTTTATTCAGGGGTGTTGGAAGGGATTCTTTGATGCACAAGGTTTACTTCTGGTTTTGCATCTCAGGAATTATTCTGTGGTGCTGCTGGGTACCTATCGGATGGGGAGGCTAGCATCCTAGTCGCTTCACAGTGATTCCAACCCCACTATTAGTGTTTTTTCCCATATATAGATTTTCTACAACACGGTATTTTGGTACCGCCAGCAGGTCAATCTGTGCCTGTAAGTCCACTGCATCAGCAGCCTGATGGCACCATCAGACTTCCAGATACTCCGAAATAGATGTTGTGCCTTTGGCCAGACAACAAAAGCTTTGGGCAAAGTTTTCCAAGAAAGTAAACAGCCAAAGTTAGGTATGTGCAAGACACAACAACAAACCATTTCCTACTCAGCTATATAATTGGAGGCAAGGTCTCTCTGGTTCCTGATCAAACCTCTTAAAGGCTATGATCCCAGAGACTCAGAGATAAATCTCGGAACCCAGCGGCTTTTTGCAGAGATATGCCCGATACCCGCAATGAGCTACCGGCGACAGATCACCATAAGGGGGAAAGGGTATGTGTCTCTGCCTGATCCCACTTGGTGGCTCGGTGGCCACCATCTTCCAGAGACCATTGGACAGACAGGTTTGGGCCTGCAGTGACAAGACATGCAAGGCCTCATGGGATTGGGCTGGACTCTGCACATTCCTCCCCACCTCAATGAGACCCCGAGTCGTTGCCCATGTACAAACTCTCTGACTCTTGATCACTCTGTTTAATGGCCATGATCCCAGAGTCTCAGAAACTAATTTTGGAACCCAGTGGCTTTCAGAAGAAATATGTTCTGTCCCCACAGTAGGTTACCAAAGCTGGGTATTTCAGGTGGGAATAGGTTTTGTGCCTGGCGGTTCAGTGGCCGCCATCTCTTAGGGCTTCTGGACGGTTAGGATTGGGACTGCAGTGAGGAGACATGCAGGGCCTAATGGGATGGTGGTGGAGCCGGCCCTTTTCCCCCTGCCCCAACGAAACCCCGAGTTGTTTGGCGTCTACAATTGACCTCTGTGGCTCGTGATCAAGGTTAGTAATGGCCATGATCCCAGAGATTCAGAGACAAATCTCGAAACCCAGTGCCTTTTAGCAGAAAAGCATCTGGACCCTGTAGTAGGTTACTGTCCCAGGTCCACCCCAAGGGGAATTGGTGCTGTCCCCCCAACTACTCCTCCTTGGCGGCTCAGTGGCCTCCATCCACCAAAGGCCTTTGGAAAGTCAGGTTTGGGCCCACACTCACCAAGATACGTGGGGCCTCGCAGGATGGGTGTGGAGCTGGCCAATTCCTTCCCACCCCAACAAGAGCCTAAGTCATTCCCACGAACCACCTCTCTGGCTCGTGATGAAGCTGTTTAATGGCCATAATCCCAGAGACTCAGGAACAAATCTCGGAACCCAGCAGGTTTTTGCAGAAATTCCTCCAGATTTAGTTGTTAAAATTTCATAATTCCAAAATCATATGTTATTTATAACCAGCAATCAAAAAAGAATTGTCTACTGTTGCGTTTTCACCAGATCTAAGTGCCAGAATAAAATCCCAAATAATAATGGTGGGTCTTGTGTCAAAATATTGAATGTAATCAAAGTAGAGAGAAGAATTTGGAAATTATCTGCCCCATAGTTAGAGGAAGGCTGTGGAATGGCGTTATACTTGGGTTTTTAGTGATGGAAAATGGGCACGGTGAAGGGACGGGTATTTCATTGTATGACCGAGACTGAAACCTGAAAGCTTTCTAAGTGCTCTCCCATTTTCCCCCGTTTTCTCCCGTTTATTTAGAAATGGCCAGAGTAATAGTAGAGCAAGTAGGATGCTTACTCTGCATGTGGCCAACCCAGGAGTCCTCCAGTCCACAACATCTTTTCATTGCTCATTGGACATTGAGCGTCCCCTTCTCATTCGTAGAACATGTAATGTGGGGGTGTGGCATGGGGTAGGGGTGTCTTCTCCCTGGAGCTGTTCATTACAGACAGATCCAGTGCTTTCCTTTCTTGACTTTGTTGTGATTCTTCGCTATCTGTCAGGTATGTCAAGTAGTCCATGTGTTTCAAGGCTCTTGTTTTCCCAGTTGTATAACTGGCCAGACTGTACACTTAAAGGGTCGGGTGCCCTTTCTGGACTCCTCTCAGTCAATCTGACACCATGCATATCTTTGCCTTTGGATCATTGCCATGTTTTTTTGAATATGGGAAGAAATTGAGTTTTCTTTTGTTATGGGGCCTGGGGATGCTCAGCAGTTATTTCTGGTGGTTCTCGTAAGTTGCTTTTAGCAGTGTTCAAGGATCAAACCCTGTCAGCCTCATGCTAGGGAAATGCCTACCTACTGTACGCTTGTACGCACCAAAAACTGTTTTATTGTGTGTATGTTAAATTGTGACTGTGAGCCCATAGTGAAGTTAATTAGGATGAGAACAGCAGTGCATCATGGTGGGTTCTCGCCTTACAGATGCCGCCTAGCTTCGATGTCCAGCATCCCCTATGGTATCCCAAGCATCACTGGGTCTGTTTAAAAACAAAACCCAAAAGGATTTTTTGGGGGATTGCTGAGCTCCTCCCAGCAACACTTCCCGCAGATTTTCCCTTTCTGTAGACTTGCTTGGACTGTGAGAATTATGGAGATGTCCTCCACCTGCTTGGTTATTCAACTGCATTCCATTCAACATTGGACTAATTCTCATTGTGCATTTTGTTTGATTTCAGAACTCAAATCACAGGTTTATGATGTGACATTACAGCAATTTCTTTAGGGAACAGGGGTATTCCATACAAGTGTGCTGTAAGATTCTCTTGTTGAAACTATTATGCCATTGGAGTGCTCAGTGGACTGAGCATGCGACTTCAAAGGTGGGGCCCAGCTCCATCCCCACAACCACATCTATGGTCTCAGCATCACAGGAAAAATATCAGAGCCTAATGCCTGGACTAGAGGGTCTTTAACCTCAGTGGGTGCTGAAATCTGGAAATTTATTTTATTGTATTGTTTTTTAAAGTCTTCATTAAAATGCCAGTATTTTCAATGTTATTGATAGTTGTATTTAGGCGTACAATCATTGAACACCAATTCCTGCATCAACTTCCCTCCACCCGTGTTCCCGTATTCCCTCCCCACCCAGGTGCCCACTCTGCCCCCACCTGTCATCTGGAAAAGCACATGACTAGGTTTCAGTGGTTACAGCTTAGATCTCTTGTTTTCAGTTCTGTTGCATCTGTGTTTTGGGTAAATGGCTACACCCCTCACTCATGTCACTGGCATAAATGAATCCCTGATCCCTGTAAACTTCCGGGTCTCTTCCGCCCCAAATTTCTTTCCTTCTTTGTCCGGCTTCTCTCTAAACACTGGAATCAGGGATGATTTAAGCAGCCCCTTTATATTACATTTCCACATCCAGTGTTCGGTATTCCACAGATGAGTGAACAGCATCCTGTTTTTGTTTCTTTTTCTGGCTAACTTCACTCAAGACAGTATCTTCCAGTTCCAACCATGTTGGTGCATAAAAGCAGTAATTCTAAAATCTAAAAAATATATCAATTGATCTCCCTTTATTCATCGATTTATTCAAGTGGGTGTCAGTAACGTCTCCATGCATGCCTGTTGCGTGCTAGTGTAGCCCAATGGCATCTGTTCTAGGAACATGGAGAGCCTCAAACCGATTTTTCAGGGTCTTGAGGAAGAAATCTGAACATCTTGTAAGTGGGCGTCCACGCAGTCTTTTGACGTCCCATGGAATTCAGTCAGTAATGGGTCTAGGCCAGTGGTTGTCTGTAAACCTCATTTCGTGTCCAGCCCATCTGATTTTTGATACCTTAGAAGATCAGACAGTGTCCCTGATTCTTGACCGTTGATGGAGATCAGAACTCCGGATTCTATCTCTCATTTGAGTGATGTGTGATATTCCAAGCATAGCTCTTTCGATTCCTCTTTGAGAGACCCAAGTAGCGTTCTCATCCTGTTTTCATAGGGCCCAGGTCTTTAAGGCATATGTTAATGCAGGAAGAACAGTGGAATTGAAGACATGTGCTCGAAGCTGGACGTTCTTTGTCCTCTTAGTTATTTCTTCAACGCTCTTGAAGGCATTCCAAGACGCTCTCATCCTCCTGCGAAACTCAGGTGCCAGGTCATTCATCATGTTTCTTTCTCGAACTAGGTATATATAATTGTTGCATTCGGAGATGGTGGTTCCATTGAAAGCGAATGGAGGATCAGAAATGAGGTTGTTTCTCATAAACATTGTCTTCGTAATTGTGATGCTTCGTAATTCAGCTGTAGTCCGACCTTTCCACACTCACGGTTGAAGTCGGTCATCATTTCTGCCTCTTGGCTGATGTTGGGTGTTATTAGAACGATGTCATCAGCAAAGCAGAGGTGGTATAGTTGCCTACCATCTATCTTCACTCCCATTCCTTCCCATTCCAGTCATCGCATGATGCTCTCAAGGGTGGCACTGAAGAGTTTTGGTGAAATGGTATCACCCTGCCGAACCCCTCTCTTGACATGGATAATTACTTCTTTGTAGAGTGATCAGATCCTCGTAGTGAATCCATAATAGACCTCACGGAGGATCCTGATGTATTGAGTTTGTACACCCTGATTGGCTAGGGCTTCTATGACCGCTCCCGTCTCCATAGAAGCAAAGGCCTTCTTTAAATCAATGAACGTTAGACAGAGCGGCTTCTTGAACTCCTGAGAAACCTCAATGAGCTTAGTAATCGTGTGGATATTGTAGATGGTACTGAATCCTTTTTGGAACCCACCTTGTTCACATGGTTGTTCTTCATCTAGTATTCTGCTAATCCTATTCAGGATGACTCGAGTGTACAGATTGTAGATGAGAGACAATAGGCAGATTGGGTGATAGTTGCCAATGTCGTGGATGCCTTTCTTCTTGTATAGTAGTATGGTCTTGCTGGTTTTCCATTGGGATGGAACCTTGCATTCAGACAGCATGTGAAGAGCCGAGCCAGTGTATTGATGAGTACTGATGGTAAGTTCTTCAAGTGTTCAGGTCTGATCCTGTCTGGGCCAGGTGTTCTTTGTTTCCTTACCGACGAGATAGCATGTTGAATTTTGAAGGGAGAACATTCAGAATGATATATCCATGGTGCAGAATGTGGTATGTGGGCAAGTGGATGTGGCTATTAAAGAGATCTGAGTAGAAGTCATGAATAATCTTCATTTCCCTTCTGGATGATGTGATAGATCCATCAGGATGTCGAAGGGGAGTCATCTTGGTCTTGTAGTTGGTGAAGGACAGGCGGGCATTACAAAACCTTTTCCCGGCTTCTGCCGCATCTACCAGCATCGCTGTTCTCCTGTCTTTGAGGTCATCCTTTATGGCTTCTCTGCATTGTTTTGCCCGCTTGGACGTTCGCTTACGGTTACCTGAGGCATGTGCCAAGCCACATTAGCGAATAAGTTCAAGAGTGTTCGAAGAAAGGCAGTTTTTTTGTGGTTATTTCTCTCGGCCCCGAGAGTCCCAGCAGCAGGAATCTCTGAGCAATGCTGGTTTGACCCTCTCCCCACCTATGTTAATTAAAATTCTCCTTAACACACCCTACTTTCTCTGATTGCTGTTACCTTCACCCCAGACATCTGGAGATGCTGGAGTTGAATCTGGCTTCTCCTCCATGGAGAACAAAAGAAATGGGACTTCTCATGTGTATAAGAACCTCAAAACTCAGGACAGAAGATGGCACTCTCAGCAATGTGGGGTGCTGTGATATGTGGAAGTAGGGTCTGGAGACCTTTAGAACTGAGTTGGTTGGACACATCATACTGCAGGAAGGCAAGCCTCTCCTGTGTCACCCTGTTCGCTCTCGGGTAGCTGGCTCTGGAGCACTGCTAACTGGATATCCTTCCACACATAGAGTTAGTGGGGCAAGCCTCAGGCAGCAGGGACACCCGGACACAGATCCCCAGTTTATTCCCTGACCCAAGGCCCAGTCAGACGCGGCCAGGGCCGGAAGATGCTGGACTCTCTCATCCCCTCTCTTACTTTGCGGGTGTAAGAGAGTTGAATCCATCAGAGGTGGCTCTTGGCACACGGACCCCACGAGAATGAAGCAGCACCATTGAGGTCTGGGGTCATCCCGCAACCCCCACCCCACCCCACCTGGTCCACACCTCCTGATCTGACTATATTATTTGAGTGAGGGGGTCGGAAGCAGTGTTGGGGGGCTCCACATCCTTCTGGAGTTCGACTTTGGTTCCCACACTAAGGAAACCTCCACTTGCCCTGCTCCCGCAAATGTCTGTGAAAGCCAATGAGAAGTCTCCCTGGAACAGAAGGGAATCCAATCTAGGCTTTTACCTAGGTCAAAGTCCCATTGCTAAGGAGGTTGCCTAGGCAGGTTGAGAGTGATGATGATCTTCTTTGAAATTCCTTTCCTGGCCTTTTGTTTCTGCAGGAGCTTCTCTGGGTCTGTTACTGGCCATAAGTGAGGGTGTGATCAGGCCTTAGTTTCTGTTTTCTTCAAGGTTGTCCTTCACAACTTCAGAGCTATTCCCGGGAATTTACTGCCTTTACCTTGGGAGGGGGAGCCATCCCTATCTGCCTGCATGCCTACATCAATTCCCTCCAAACCATTAGGAGTTGCTGGACCTTAGGACGTTAGGAGCCCTCAACCCTGGCCCCAGATGAGTGACTCCTGAGTGCAGAGGCAGGAATAAATAATCCCTGAGCACTGTTGACTATGTCTCCCTCCCCAATGATGCAAATCCTAAGGTTCCCGGTGCTTGCCAGGTAGCTGATTACTCCCTGTGGTACCAGGGGACCTTGTGATACTGGAGGTGAGCCCAGAAAAACCATCTACAGGCAGAGAAAGCCTTGATCACAGGGATCACTGAAATCGCTCACATCTGTAATTTATAAACCTGATCCCCCTGACATAGCGCTTTCTGTTCAATACACAAAACAAGTACTTTTTTGTAGGGGTGGGGATAAGGCACAATGAGAAATGGAGTTACTTCTGGCTCCCCAGGCAGGATAACTCCAGGTGGGCCTGGGAGGGAAAGGGATTATATCCTGTCATCCCCTGCAAGACAAACTCCCAGCAGTCCCTAAAATCTGAATTTCAATTTACCTTGAATGCATCATTCAATCTCCTCCAGCCTTTGGGTGGGATACACAATGCCTCCATTATCTCTGGGTTCCTCATGGCTTGCCCTTTGACCATTTTTTTCATTTTTGTGTCCCACCTGGGTGATGCTCAGGGGTTTCTCCTGAATATGCACTCAGGAATTACTCTTGAAGTGTGGTGCTTGGGGTTCTTGTGGCAAACACTCTGCTTCAACCTTTTGATGTCTTAAATATACACTCCTAGTTCATTCTTTACGTTACAGTTCTCAAGTTCAAATTAAACTGGTGTCTTCAGTACTATGAGGGAAAGGGAATTGCTGATGATTGCAATTCAGGGAAACACAAAGATCTTCCCATTCTGTAAACTCTTAAGAATTCTTGCCACTGTGTATTTTCATATGCCTGCTAAGGTCTGAGCTCCTGGTGAACCTGAATTAACCTCCTGAGTTTCCTTATATAAAACCATAATAATAATAGTAATGATTACTATTTCCTATGCCAGTGTCCCAGCACTTGGACTTGATTTGTATGTTAACCTGTAAAAAATTGGTCCTTTTTTTTGGTCACACCCAGAGCTGCTCAGGGGATACTCCTGGCTTTGCACTCAGGAATCACTCCTGGCTGTGCTCGGGGGACCATATGGGATGCTGGGAATCGAACCTGGGTCAGCCACATGCAAGGAAAACGCCCTACCCTCTGTGCTATTGCTCTAGCCCCTGTAAATAATGGGTCTTGATGATGGAATTCAGGGGAAATCTGGTTAAATAGGAACTAAGTGAAAGGGTACAAAAACCACCCCTCAATCACAAATATCAGCGTCACTCCTGGGAGTGCTTGGGGGACTGTATGTGATGCCGGGGACCGAACATATGCCCTGCCAACTGTACTATCACTCTGGCTCCAAGTATAATTTTTCATCCTCTTTTTCTTTTATAAAATCACGTACCCATAGGTAAATCATAGCCTGAAAACCTGCCCTGTAAGCTCTGAGCATTTCTGGATGTGGTCCCAAAACCGAAACAACAAACCCAGAGAACTGACCGTTCAGAACATGTTACTAGATTTTGCACCTCTTCTGTTGGCAGTTAACTCCTCATTGCCTTCATTTGGGCAGGAGGATTGACTATGCGGGATTTTACCAAACCCAGCAGCGCCCCGGGATCACTCCTTGGCAATTCAGGTTGTGAAGTTAAGTCTTTTGCGTTCATGACAAGTGCCCTGCCACTCACTGTCAGCTCTTTCGTGCCGCTGATAGCCTTTGAAATTGCAGCCTGTACTTCTGCCTCAAGTTTGCACCAGGAGGCCCCAGGTGCCAGCAACCCTGTCCTGACCTCTATATACCAGCTGGGCCTAAGCCCTGCCCCCTGCTGTAACTTTCTCACAAGGTTCACATTATTTATATAGAATTTGAATTCCTGCAGTCAGAGATAGGCCAGGAATGCAAGACCTGTCCTTGCAAGGAGTCTACCATAATACAGTCTCCTGTACAAAGCAGGATTCCTCCAAGCACCTCTCAGGTAAGCTCAAAGTTCTGCCACCTTTAGCAAAATCCAAACCTGCATTCTACAAAACTGGTTGGTGGAGGTTGATTAGTGAACAAATTACATATATATATATATATATATATATATATATGTAGATATAGATATACACACATACACAAACACACACATATATGTGTATATATAAATATATATGTGTATATGTATACATATATATGTGTAAAGGTAAAGTAAAGGCCCTCCCGTTGATCATCGATTTGCTCGAGCGGGCCCAGTAACGTCTCCATTGGAGACTTTGTTGTTACTGTGTCTGGCATATCGAATACTCTCGGTAGCTTGCCGGGCTCTCCGAGAGGGGTGGAGGAATCGAACTTGGGTCGGCCATGTTGGCTGCGTGTGTGTGTATATATATATATATATATATATATATATATGTGTGTGTGTGTGTGTGTGTATATACATATATATATATATATATATATATATATATATATATATATATGGTCATACCCTGTGGTTGCTGCCAAAAGGTAACAAATGGTACTCAGTGTTGTGCCGGGGTATACAGGTCAGCCGTGTACAAGGCCAGTACCCTACCAGACTATAGCTGTGGCACCTACATTTATTGATTTATTTTTGGTTGACTACACCCAATGGAGATTAGAGTTTACCTCGGCTCTGTTCTCATTGATAATGCTAGGTTTGGGGACCCTGTGAGGTGGTAGAGATTGAACCTCGGTCAGCTATGTGCCAGACAAGCAACTCGTGGTCTGTGCTTTCTCTGTAGCCATCATAAAAATGCTTCTTTGCTAAGTCGAGATAGTTGTGTTCTTTTTTCTGATTAACTACACAATTCACTTTCATTTTTTTTTTTTTTGCTTTTTGGATCACCCCCAGTGATGCACAAGGGTCATTCTTGGCTCATGCATTAAGGAATTACTCCTGCCGGTTCTTGGGGGACCATTGGGGATGCTGGGAATCAAAGCTGGGTTGGTCGTGTCCAAGGTAAACACCCTCCCCACTGTGCTATCGCTCCAGCCGCCCCCCCAGAACACTTTTTTGTGTTTTTCTTTTCGGATCACAGCCAGAAGTGCTCTGGGCTTACTCCTGACTCTGCACTCAGGAGTCACTCCAGGGGGGCCAGGGGGAACCTATGAGAAGTGGGAGTTTGAACAGGATTTACACGTTAACAGGTCTCTCCTGGTAGCTCTCTCTCATTGTCCACATTTGGTGCTCTTGAGCCACTTCTCCGCCCTGGACAATTGTTGCTTTGGACCGATGAAAGTAGAATGAGGACCAGTCTGGTTGCTGATTACTTGCAGTTTATTCAGTCTCTTATCTCCCAGCTCTATCCAACCCTCTCTCTAACTCACTCTCCAATGCTCTCTGTGACTCCTCCCCAATCTCCCCAGCTACTCTTACTCTCAGCTCTCAGCCTTCTCTTTATGAAGCAACCGTGTCCTCTAACTCTGTGTCTCTTCTTCCCTCACTCTCGTCATCCTGTTGTTCATGGATTGACTCAAGCAGGCCCCAGTAATGTCTCCTTCTTCCTATCCCTGAGATTTTAAGAAGTGCCACATTTGAGGCTCTTTCAGGGTCAGGAGAAAGAGAACCATGATTGTTACTGGTTTTTGGCATATTGAATACACCATGGGGAGTTTGGCAGACTCTGCGGTGTGGGCAGGATACTTCTGGTAGCCTGCCAGTTTTTCCAGATTAAGCCTAGATAAAAAAAATTTTGTGTGGCCGTGCACTTCCCAGAGCACAGTTTTATAGTCTTTGAGTCTTGGCCATTGATGGGATTACACGGAACCGGGGACAGTTGGTGGGTGTCACGCCTACATACTGGAAGATGGGAGATCTGGGTGGAGGAGGCCCAGTCCCAATGCAGCTTGGAGATCTCAGCCCCAGGTCCTGCACACTTGGGTTCCTCTGCCGGTTCCTTCATGTGTGAGGCTTGTCCGAACTTGTGGAGAGTGGTCTTAAGCATGGCTGTGGCTCGAACCAGAGGTCGTGAGCTGCCGGGGCTCTGCTCGGGGTTGGGAGGGAAACTCAACACACCCTCCTCCAAAAGGCACCAGTGAGAAAGCCAGACACGGAGGCAGGAGACTGCGTGTTTTCTTTCAGGAGCAGGGTTTTATAGTCTCTGGGTCTTGGCCATTGATGGGATTACACAGCACCGGAGGCAGTTGGTGGATGTAACGCCTATATACTGGAAGATAGGGGATCAGGGTGGAGGAGGACCATCTCTTTTCTCAGTCTCCTTCATTCCCCCTGTCTCCCTGAAGCTGCTCTTTTTCTTCTCTCACCACTACTCCAATCCACGCCTCCTCAAGGGAAGCGCAATGAAAAATGATTTTCTAGACTTCCCCATCACCTACAGCCCATGAAGAAAAAGCAGCCCTAAAGGTGTGTTACTCCTCTCCTTCGACCAGCAACTTAATTGACATATTTAGTTTTACTTCCTAATGATTACCATTCTGTATGGACATAGTCATAGAAACTTTTAGACTTGTTGGTGACTCTCCTGGGGACTTCTCACCACAGATTCAGACTCAGGCCGGATCAATCATTCCCAATCCCAGCAGCGTCCAAGTCTAGTTATTACTTTTTGATTCGTGACAAAATTTGCCCATGACCAGGCTCTTATAGATAAGCATTATGGTACTTTGTCCAGGCCTATTTCGATCCCAGCGTAGCTAGCTTACCACTTGCCCGCATCGGATCCTTCTTTATGAGATTGAGGAAGTAAGGGCAGCTGAGGCTTCAGTCTAGAGATCAGATGTCCAGGAGGTAATATTATCTGGAGACCAACTCTCAAGCTCAGGCTTTTCTTTGTAACTGTCTTCCTGTATCCATACAAAAAGCAATTGCTCTGAAATAGCTAACCATGCAAAAGACATTAAGGAGAAGAGAAAGACAATATTTACAAGTCAAAGTCTGATCAGTTGACAAAGGTAATTGAAAGGTTATGGGCAATCAAGAAACATAAGATCTCACCTTTCAGGGAGCAAGGGCAGACCACTATTATACTACAATACCTGGTGATCCTCAATGGTTTCTCTTGGCTCTGCACCCAGGTATTATTTCTGATGGTGTTCCTGGAAACTACAGGATCCTGGGGATTGAACCTAGATTGACCATGTGCAAACAACGCCCTACCCAGATCTACAGTTGCTCTGGTCTCAGTTGGAGAGTTTAGATACATGTAACTGTGCACAGAATGTTGCTTTAAAGGATAGAAGGGGCGCCTTGATGAAATTTTTTATAAGTGGGAATATGGGTCAGGTCCCAAGCTCTCCACATCCCAGGAGACCATTCCGTTTACCTGTGATTTCTCACAAGGATGGTCACATTCCTGGATCCCACCCATGTTACTTTACTAATAATAGAGGTAAAAAGGAAACATTTACGATTGGTTAAAGGAAAATTCCATCCATCTATTAGTCAAATGGTGCTCAGGGACCCTTTGGAATTCTGGACATTGTACCTAGATTGACTGCATGCAGCGCACTGTACTAGCGTGATACTCTCAGTTTGAAATCATGTTTCTGAAACTGCCTCCTGGGGTTTTCTTTGAAGCTGAGAGTCCACTGCTCGCATGTTGTCAAGGGGTAGAGCGTTGGCCAGACCTTGCTCTCTGATGTTCTTACCAGCCTTTGTTCCTCTTCCATGTCTCCAGCTCTCTGGGTTTCTACTAAGCCAGTTCCTCTCTGTATCCTCAGGGTTGGCTTCGGAGTCACAGCTTTCATCCCCATCTGGATTTATTATTTCCCCAAGAAACTCATTGTCCCATACCCTACCAGCTACCTACCTACAGAGCTTAATTTCTTTTCACATGAAAACTCTCATGGCATAGACTAATGAGTGCAATCCTCTGTTCTTCTACATGGCAGTAGCCAGCCCTGGTGGAATGTCTCTTCCTGCACACTGTGATAAAGGCTCAAGTGAGCAATTTGGCCCTCATCCCCACAGGGATGCCGAGACAGGTGGGATGTGTTCTGAGGGTGATCAGAAGATCACTCTTCCCATTTCCTCAGCACTATCACTTTCCCATAGAAGCCCATATTGGACAGAGTTCCCAGAAATATAAGCACTGTGGACAAACTTTGGGTCCAGCATGATCCCGGTGGGACTATGTGAACATCCACACAGGAGAGAAACTGTTTAAGCACTGTGGGAAGGCCTTTGATGGATCCTCATACCATATACATAGGAGATTTCATACTGGAGAGTTCGTATGCATGTAAGGAATGTGCTATGACCTTTCTCTGACTCAAACATCTTAGTATGCACAGAAAAAGTCACACTGGAAAGAAACCATATGCATATACAGAGTGAAAGTCTTTGCTTATTCCACAAGCCTTAATACACAGAAAAACTCACACTGGAACACTGGAGAGATAACTTATATTTGGGAGCAATGTAGGAAGGCCTTTGCTTCTTCCTGAAGTCTTAGTGTTCATAAATTCTGTTTTGTAGAAAACCCTTATATATGTGAGGTTGGTGGAAAGGCCTTTCATCTCAGGTCTTTCTGAGCATAGGAATGTTCATACAGGTGAATGAAACACTATTCGTGTCACTACTGTGGGACGGTCTTCACTTACTATTCAAACTTTTTTGTCCATAAGAAAACGCACATTGCAGTGAATCCATGTATATATGTAAGGAGTGTGTTAAGGCCTTTGTTTATTTCACAATCCTTTTGTGACACTGAAATTTTCATATAGGAGACAAACCTTATGTTTGTTATGACTTTTGCAAAGCCTTCACTTTCCCCTAACTCCTTATTAAACATAGGAAAATTCATTCTCGACGAAGACGTATGTAGTGGTGTGGGAAGATTTTTACTCAATCCTCAAGCTTTGCTGTGTGAGAAAAATTTATCCTGGATTGAGGCCTCATATATGAAATGACTGCAGGAAGATTTCGATGCAATTGGCATAGCTTTCTGAACAGGAAAATTCACAGTGGAGAGAAATCTCATAAGTGTAAGGAATGTGGAAAGGTGTTCAGTTTGTCTCCAGCCCTTACTGCACATGTGAAAAGTCATTTTGCAGTGAAAAACTACATCTGTCAGGACTGTGGGGAGGAATTTCCTGGATCCTCGGGCCTCATGCATAGGAGAATTCACACTGGAGAGAAGCTATATATAAATATACATATTTATATATGTAAGAATATATATATTTATGTAAGAACGTGGAAAGGGAATTATTCTCACCTGTAACTTTAAAGAGAATCCTGGAGAAAATCCTATATGTAAGGAATATAGGAAAGCTTGCATGTTCCCTCAAGTTTTAGTAAATATAAAAGTTATGTTGGATCAATCACTTCCATGATAACAATGGCCGGCGTAAGAACAGGGCCCTTAGGTAAAACAATTTTAGTTTCAACAAGTAGGTGGGGGATAGATACAAAAGTACAGGAAGGAAGGAAATAATCCTGTTATATGTGAAAGCTTCCTGTGATACTAGTACCATAAGTGAAAGGTACTTGCTGATTATCCCCTGCACCATGGTTATGACAATGTCCTGGCATGTGGACTTCCCAGTATGTTAACTGGTAAATAATGGATCTTAGTGATAAGGCAAGGTGGAAGGAATTAAATAAGAAGTAAATAGGTACAAACATTGCATTTTGCTGGTTACTGTCACGACTCACCATGGTTTCATTCTTGGATGTGACTCTGACTTGGCTCAGAGGCCCTGCTTTGCATAGATCATGGCAGAGATCAACCAGGATGCTGTGGTTAGCCTTCTTTGACGTTGTATAAACAGCCAAACCTCTATTCTTCAGGCCCTTCTGTGTTATGTTCTGGGAGTCACATCCCGCAGTGCTGTCCATAATTTGTGTCCAGGTAGAGCCACATGCAAGGAAGCACTTCATTCGCTGTAGCATATCTGCACTCATTGTATTCAGTTTTCCATTTGATTTACACAAACATTGAGGGTAAATGTTTTGAGACTTACACTTTGTAAGCAGTAAAATCCTAACAATCTCTTATACACCAAAATGGGACCATTTAGAATCCAGATGATTGAACCTGAGTCAGCTGCATACAAGGCAAACATCCTATCCACTGTGTTCTCGCTCTGTCCAACTAGCTTTACACATTTACCTGCATTTTCCTAGTTGTTCTCTGCGCAGCTGGTGTCTGGCCCTTTAAGGCTGCTTGCAGAAGCGGAAGTGACGTCACAGCAGGGTATTTACATGATTGCTTGCAAGATGCTGGACCAGGCCTCCATTTGTTAAGCAGGTGAAGAGAGAAGAGGCTGTCTGTCCGTCGTGGAAGGGGTCTGTGAAGGCCTGTTTCGTGGCAGGACATTAGCGGCCTCCCGTGAGTGCCCTGCACCGCGCCTCCTGTTTTCTGCACTGAGGGGCGGAGCAAAGCCAGCTCTAAGGACACTTTTAAGCTTTTTCAACTGATATCCAGGCGGTTCCTGCGGCCCTGCCCGGCGGGGTTTTGTGGGGGACTCAGAGCTTTGGTGAGTACAGCGGGGGCTGTGCCGGGGCGCAGGGGTCGTGGGTGTGAGTGCATGGTTCCGGGGATCCCCTGCAGCTCCGCTGTGGGACGGTGACAGGTGGGCGCAGGGCCAGGTGGGGGGGACACGCCGGGCCATCCCTACCCTCCCAGCTCGGGACTGCGCTGGGCCCTGTCTTGGACGCTTTGGCCCCAACCTCACTGCTGTAGAAGCTGCAGGTTCACTTAGAGGACCTGAGAGGTAGCACAGCGGTTAGGGCGTTTGCTTTGCATCTGGCCCACCCAAGATCGATCTCCAAGCTCGACCAGGACAGGTGCCTGAGCGCAGTTAGAAGTTTCTTGTCCATATCGCTGGTGGTGCCTCCAAAACTAAAAAAGGACTGTTCATTTTTGAGGGGCAGCTCCCTAATGGCAAATGACACTGTAGCCCTCAGTCACTATTTATTAGTAGCCTTGATTTCCAGACCATCCCTTGGGTGGGGTACTAGGGGTGTTTGCGGTTTGCAACTGAAAATTTACATTGGGGCTATTTTTGGTTGTATTTTGGGCACAAATATGTAATCTCGCGGCTTCCTTTAAGGAGCAGCACTCTGGAATTATTTTTATTTTAAGTTCTTTAGGTTTCATGTGAGATGCTGAATATCAATCAGGGTCAGCCTGGGAAGCGCCCCTCCCAGCTTAATATCTCTGACTCCACATTGTTTTTTTTTCTAACGTAGAATTTCTGTATCCTGAAATCAATTTGAAAATTGCACCCCGACTCTTCATCTCTCCCTGATTAGTCAAAACCCGGCTGTTACACTGAGAGTTGTGTTCAAATAATGTCTGGACATGCGCTGCATGCCTATGGTGGCTATGATTGGTCTCCACACCCTGACTGGTGAAGGGTGACAGAGGATCAAAGAACGAAACAGGGGCCAGGCTGTTGGTGATCTGCTGAATATTAACCCAAAGTGTCTTAGGCTTCATCTGTGAATTGCCCCTTTTGCTCCTCCCAGAGAAGCTTATCATGTCCTTGCTAACATCCCTAATTTAGTTAAAGTTTATCTTTAACATTTCCTTTGTATTTTTCTT
The DNA here is from genome assembly GCF_029834395.1 of Sorex fumeus. Classification (NCBI taxonomy): domain Eukaryota; kingdom Metazoa; phylum Chordata; class Mammalia; order Eulipotyphla; family Soricidae; genus Sorex; species Sorex fumeus. The sequence continues at coordinate 3,982,542 of NW_026606191.1, forward strand.
CGCGTTGTCTCAGTTCCCCAGGCCAGTCTTGATTACTTATATGCCATAACTTTCTGGTTATTCTCAACTTTGTATTTGTACTGCTTTGTAGTTGAAGTGGCTGTGTATTTGTACCTGCTTCCCTGTTTCCCCTATAGCATTTTTATGTTTTCACTCTACAGCACTGTTCTTTGCTTAAACACAGAAAGACCATCAATGCTTATACTCCTAGTATTTGGGAGTAGACGGACTCAAGTATATCTATTCCTGGGCATAATTGCTTGGTCATAATTACTTGACTCGGGCTTCAGTTACTGTAGTTCCTAACACCCCAAAAGGGAGGTTCTGCCATGGAACTTGTATGGACCATGGGCAAGTGGGAAAACTACGCCAGCTTCTAAATGGAACATTCTAGAAAGCACGTGTGCATGGTCTTGATGCAAACAGTTACAACATTAGAGACAGGATCCCCATGGGGAAGGACAAGGTGAACTGGCCTGAAGACTTAGTCTGGGATTTACAGTAAAAGCCTCGCTTGCTCTCAGAGCCCAGAGAAGTAAGTGTTAAAAGCCTCATTTGCTCTGGGGGCTGGAAAGATAGCATAGCAGGTAGGGTGTTTGGCTTGCACACGGCCAACCTGGGTTCGATTCCCAGCATCCCATACGGTCCCTTGAGCAACGCCAGGAGTAACTCCTGAGCACACAGCCAGGAGTATTCCCTTGTATCACCAGGTGTGACCCAAAAAGGCAAAAAAAACCTTATTTGCTATCAAAGCCCAGTGAACTAAGTGTTTGGATATTTGTCTCTTACTGTGTTTATCCAAACAACTACAAGTGTTGATAACTTATACAACTAGAGGAAAAGATAAAAGCAGCGTAGATGTCCCTGGGAGACAGAGTGTCTCCTTGGGTAAATCTCCCCATGAGAATTTACTCTGCCAAATGTTTATCTGCGTAAATGATCAGTCACCCCTCTGGTATGGTGCTTACCTGTCCCTTTTTGATGCCAGGGTAGCTCACAGCTCTCCTGGGTCCATCCAGTCTCTTGCTTTTGGGGTGCTAAGAACAAGGGGCAGATGAGGCTTAAGTCTCATATACATGACAATGCCCAGGAGTATATAGTATCAGCAGTTAATTAACTCTGAAGTTACAAAAGCATAATATTGCCTTCCTTTGTCTAGACAAAGCTGAGGGCTGGGGGCATGGCCATCCCAGTCCTCCCAGCACAATCTTCCCAACTTGGGACTGCACTGGTCCTTGTTCAGGAGCAAAAAAGGATATTTTTCTAAAGTAAACTGTAGAGGATATAAAGGAAAGAGAAAGTCAACATTTTATTTACAAATACAAAATCCAGAGATCTCTGCAAAATCTGACTTTACAATTCACAGGTTGTGATTAGGGAAAATGGGTGAATAATGTATAGGGGAAGCAGAGCACAGGGAATTAAAGATGAATACTAAGGAAATGGGTGTGATTGGGATGGGTGTTACTCAGTAAGCCTCAGCTCCTTGTAGCAGAGGAGAAATGATGAACCAATGTTAAACCTAAATTGTTTAGAACTAGAGTCCAACCAGGGTAAAGGATTTTTTTTTAAGCAAGAAAGTTTTGGTTTTCCAGGAGTAAGGACATTTGCTCAGGAATCCCACTGGGTGTGCTAGGAGCACGTTTACTTAGACCCGGGGCCATAGTACAGTGAGTAAGGACTTTACCATCCATCCGTCGACCCAGGTTCTATGCCCCGCTTCCCATATGGTCTGTACCAGAGTGATTCCTGCATGTAGAGCTAGGAGTAAGCCCTGAATCTGCCGGTTGTGGCCTCGAAACAAAAATCAAACAAAGTCACACTTATATATAAACATATATGTGCACAATGGTGAAAGAACAACAGGGATTCAGGAGAAACTGTGACTTTCTGTATCACGGATAGATAAAAAATATGGGATTATTTTTTTTCTTTTTTGGGTCACACTTGGGGATACACAGGGTTTACTCCTGGCTTTGCACTCAGGAGTTACTCCTGGCAATGCTCTGGAGATGATATGGGATGCTGGGAATCGAACACAGGTTGGCCGTGTGCAAGGCATACGCCCTACCCGCTGTGCTGTCTCTCCAGCCCCAAGAATAGGGAATTTTTAAGGACCAGAAATTTGACTCTTTTAATGTTTCATTCTCGAATTTGTCTTTGTACATCATTTCCCTCCCCCCACCCCTTCGGTAGAATTTGCCTTTTTTCTTGTTATATTTTTCACCACAGCCTACAATGCTCAGTGTTTACTCTTGTCTCTGAGCTCAAAGATCATTTGAGAAGAGTCAGGGTAACATTCTGTGTTTAGATATCATTGGTCCGATGTTAGGTGACAATGCAGGATCAGGGGACTTCTCCTTACCCCCAGACCTCCAGTGTGTGACCGACCAGTCCAGCATTTGCCTCTCCACACCTTTATTCGAGTCCATCCCCCTTGCAGCACAGATTCACCTGGGTGGCAAAAAGGTTCTCCGTGCCTAGACTCTGACTCTTTAAGGTACCTAATGGAAACGGAAGTGATGTCATAAGTGATGTCATAAATGTTATGGTTCATTTTCCATCCCTCACTCAGACACTGGGGCTGTTGCTCACTTGGCAAAGGACAAGTAAATTTGCTCCCCATCCTGTAAAGGGGACTCTGAAGAAGGATTTAGTTGCAGGATTCTAGCAACCTCCTGTGAGCACCCTGCGCCTTCCCGTTTCCACACTCTGAGTGAGCAGCCGAGCCAACTTGGGGTGCACTTTTGCGCTGGTTTTTCACTTGTTCGCCAATATCCAGGTGGATCGTGAGGTGCGATGGAGGTTTTAGGGCCACACAGAGCTTTGGGGTGCAGTGAGGGCTGTCTCAGGGTTCAGGTGTGACAGTTGTGAGTTCGTGATTCTGGCGTGACTCTTTTCCCACGATCGTCTCCAGCTCCGGGATGGGGCAACAGTGGGTGAATGCGGGAATCATCCGAGGGCTTGGCTATTCCAATCGTCCCAGCAGTCCCATGTTTGAACCATCGACCCTAAGCTCGCTTCTGTAGAATCCCCAGATTTAAGGTGCAGAGCTTCAGCCCCTCCACCTAATGGCAGACCTGTTGCTGGTCACCTTCATTTTCTGCTGTGATAGCCGTGATCATGCAGGGTATATGGTGGGGGGGGGGCTGAAGGTGGCAGAGGTTTGACAATGAAAATGTATTTCGGGGTCTATTTTTGGTTCTTTATATTTTAAGGGGAGAGAGAGCACATATGCGGAGATGCTCATGAGTTACTCGAGTCTCTAAGCTCAGGTGTTATCCCTGGTGCTGCTGGGGGCCATATCAGATACAGAGGATTGGTTGGTTCATCTAGTCAAGCACCCAGTTCACATTATTGCCTTCTAACCGCAATACCAGTGTATCTTTTTCTGGTTCATGAATTTCAGGTCCCTCACATCAAGCTGCAAAGCACCCCTGACTCTTCATCTCACCCTGAGCAGACGACACCTGCTATTGTGGTAAATACTGAGGTCCCCAGAACAGAGTGCCCAGGTGCATGTCCTTGTCTACCCTGCAAGAGAGTGTTGAAGATTTGTTCACTCTAAGTCACATGGTGTAGCCACATTCCAGGCTACGGTTGCCACGGGGCAGCACTGCTGCCAGCTGCAGGGGGACGCTAGTATTCAGTAGCTCCTGGGCTGAGAGTCGGCCCCTGAAAAGGCCTACAGGGACTTTCCTGTGGGAGCCAGAGAGGAAGCTGGGGATCAGAGAAGGCTCTTTTTTCTTCCCCTGTATCCTGGGACCAGGCTCCTCTCCTGAAAGTGCAACACACATGCCAACAAAATTTGCATCCCCAGCGGAGACAGGAGCTTCTGCCATTGTCTGCCAGAGGCAGAATTGTGAGGCTGTGCCCGAGGGTGTGGCTGGTCTGAGCTCAGGAGTGGGAGGAGGTACTCCTCTCTGGTGCTCAATGTTCCTACTAGTCCAGGTTTTTGCACGGAGCCTCCTGCTGATCCTCAGAACAATAGTGACAGGAGAAGATGGTGACGCGGCTTCTGATAAACCGTCCCCAGGTAGGAGTAGAAGGATAGAATGACATGAGGTATTACCAGGAGTGCCCAGGCTTCCTGGACCATCTGTTTTGAGTTTCTTTTGGACGGATTCCAAGATGAGATTTCCGATCAGACCGTCCCATTCTGCTGTTTGAAGCTGCTTTTCAGTATGTTTATTTTGTTTTATTTGGCCTTGGGGCCGACCCAGTGGTGCATGAGGAGTACTCAAATCTCAGTGCTCAATGCTCATTCCTGAAAGGTCTAGGTGACGAATGGGATACTGGAGGTCCAAAGGTTTCATCTTGGGTTTTCTGTTTTCTTTGGGGTGGCAGAGCAAGGATTCTTGCAATCATTTCTTGTGCTGCACTCTGGCATTGCCCCTGGCAGTGCTTGTGGACCATATGGGATGTTGGGGACTGCCAGTCCTACATGCTGTCCCTGGAACAGCTGTCCTGTTACGCCAACCTGCTGCTTCGGCTTCTTTTGCAATGTTTTTGTCATCAGCTGTCCTCTTGACTCTGTGTTCTGGATTCACAACTGACTGCCCTCAGAGCACCCTGGGTTGTGATGGCCTCGTTTGCATACTGGCAACTACAGTGACTTGGGCCCCCAGACTTGCTTTTCTCCTGTTTTATCCTTCCTACTTTAGAGAGACTACCTGCTCGGTCATATAGTCTTACGTTCACATAATCTTGTTTGTGGATTTCTGGGTATGCTCTGATCCCAAGGAGAAAGAGCCAAGGATCTCTGCGGCCAGCAGAGATGTTGGGGTCAAGAAACTTTTACCTTATTTGAGCGGGACTTGGGGCGGTACAGTGCAGTGAGTTCCTACAGGCACACATGCCATGCACTGCTCTGAGTAGTTGTCTATACGGACTGTCGAGTTCTAAATCCTAGTGGTCATGAGCTGTGGGGGTGCAGCGGTGAGCGTGCAGTGTTTTTTGCTACAGACAGGCATAGTCTTTTGGATCGTACAAGTCTGTGTTCAGGTGATCCTCTCTACAGTGCTCACTGGACCAGTGGTGCTCGAATTGGCCGGGTGGTTACCAGGAAAGGCAGATACATCCAAGAACCTTCTGTATAACGTACTCCCACTTTAGCAGATCCAGTTGCCTTATGTGATTTTTGGGGCCCATCAGTCATGCGTGAGCATGGAGGCTGGTTCATTTGGAGTGGAGAGGCCCAGCGACAATATAGGACCCTGGGACCTGGCCTCAGAATAGTGGGAATGAGGCTAAGATAGACTCTGACTCCCACCCTCTTCGTGTGCTGACTCAGGACGCAGTGACCTTCCATGATGTGGCTGTGAACTTCACCCCAGAGGAATGGTCATGCCTGGAGGCCTCTCAGCGGAAGCTCTACAGGGATGTGATGCTGGAGACCTACCAGAATCTACAGGCTGTCTGTGAGAGCAGTGTGGAGCCAACCATGTCTGAACATACCCGCGTTGGCTCCCTGGTATTGGGCGGCAGCTGTGTGTCCAACATTAGCTCTGTGACGGGCGTGCAGTAGCTCTTCCCTCCCTCGTTTTTTTTAGGGTTCACCTGTGGACACTCAGGGCTTACTCTCAGCTTTGTCTTCAGGAATTACTCTTGTGGGGTAGCCGGACCGTATGGGGTGATTCAGATCAACCGTTTTCGACTGTGTCCATAGGAAGATCCCTATCTGCCCAGTTATCACTCAGGTCCCTTTAAATACTTCCATCCATTGGTGCAACAATTTACTTTGTGTACTACACGAAATTTTGTGTGTTTAATTGGTTTTTCTATTGCCTTTGGGGGGCACAGTCCACAGTTCTCTTGGCTCTGTGCTAAAGAATGACTCCTAAGAGTGTTCAGAGGCCATATGGAACCGTATATTAAAACCTCTTGGCAAGTTAAACTGTCGGTGCCTCACCCCCCCGTACTTTTGCACCAGACACTCAATTCAGGCGGTTTTTGCATTTTCTTTTTTCCTTAGAGATTAGGGATTATTCCTGCCTTTATATTCAGGATCCACACCTGGCCTTGCTCCAAGACCATATGGGCTGCCTGGGATCAAACCCACATGTGTGTGCAGCGCTTCTGTCATATTTGCTGTACTATCTCTTTCACACGACAGGGTATTTGATATCTCGTCTCTCAACTCGTTAGACACTGTCCTATTTCAGTGCTTTGATTTACTTATAATGGTTCTTTTGAGACTTCAGCAAGACTTAGGTTTTGCTTCTGGACTCTGCACTCAGGGATCGCTCCTGGCTGGCATGAGGGACCCTAGGAGATATCGGGTATCGCAACTGGATTGTCCGTGAGAAACTCCTGCTGTGCTCTCTTTCTGGATACATTTTTAGCTTAAAAAATAAGGGTCTCTTGTCACCCTTGGCCATTTCCAGATTTATTATGCACTTAGTTTTACTGAAATCGTAAAAAGTTCATGAGGGGCTCAGGAAATCCCATGTGCTGCTGGGCCTAGAGAGACAATACAGGGAGGAAAGTGATTTTCTTGCAAGCGGCGCACGTGGGTTGAAATCCCGGCAACCCATGTTATCCCCAAGCAACAGCAGCAGTGATTTCTGAATACAGAGTCAGGAGTCTCCCCTGATCATTGCCAGGTGAGACCCAAAACAAGACAAAAAACAAAAACTTACTGTGCTAATCAACCCCCTGTCGGCCATACACAAGGCCAGGTCTAGAGTATTTGTGATATTTTCTTGGGTCTTAACTCTCGAATAACTAGAAATATGTGGAATTTTGGAAATGGACATTCTGTTCATGCTTTAGAGATATATGCCCACTTGTATCAGGAAAACATGGGCATTTACCTGTCACCTTTTCCCTGTGACTTATCCATGCCTCTGTCTCTGTTGGGGTAGGGCACACTGGAATGAAGCCTGCAGTGATCTCCTGGCTGGAAGGAGGAGCTCTGAGGTCGGGTAGGAGAGGCGTGTGTGCGGGTGAGTGTCTGAGGACCCTTCCTGGCTCAGGCCCTGTGCAGTGTATGGGTGCCCTGAGCATGTGTGAAACATGCTGCTGAGGCCGGGGCCTTGGTGTCCTGGATCCTTGTGCCTGTGTCGCACTCAAGCTGCTCTTCATTTCCATGGACTGTCAATCACAGAATGATCCTGTAATTTGCTTCCATGGCTTTCGAATAAATAACACCATAACAGAGATAGTTTGGATCTAAACGATAGTACAGCAGGGAGCGCCTTGCAGTGCCTGAATGTGACCTGTTCAATAATCTGTTTAATAACCTGGTTCCCCGAACATCACCCTGTCTGCTCAAAAACAAAAACATAACCTAGTGTAGAATTGCCAAGATCCTCACAGTTTTCCACTATCCGAACCTTTTGTTTAGTGTGTGTCTCTTTGGACTTTGAGAACCACAAAGATGTACTCTTAATTACATTGCATCATTTTGCTACAGATTGTGACATGTGTGACATGTGTGCATTGCATGTTATCTTCAGTTTCAGAACTGAAACCGCGACTTCAGGATTTGTCATTACAGCACTTTGATTTGGGAATGGGGTCAGCAAGTACGAGTGAGTTGGTAAGGTTCACGAATACAGAATAAATATTATTATGCCAGCAGGAGTGGACCAAGTATGTGATTTTAAAGGTGGAAGGCTGGGATTGGCAGGGAGAAATTCCAAAACCTGATGCTTGGAGTAGAGGACTCTTAGCTTTGCTAGGTGCTGAAATCAACCATGTATAAAAATACTGTGAATTTTGATTGTCTTGACAGTGGTAGTTGTTTAGAAAGCAATTTGTGCGCCCTAGAGATAGTGCAGTGAGAAATATACTTGTTTTGCATAGGGATGGATGGTCCTTACCCAGCACGCCTTATAGACAGCATAGACCCACAAAACTGATCCTACACACTGCATGGTGTGCCCTTCCACCCACCCAACCACCAATAAATAGAAACAACAAAACAGAAAGAAAAAAAACTTCATTGATTCTGAAAGGCATCACTTGTGGTGAGAGCATTGCAATGGCCACGTGGTCTGCTTCAGCTGTGTTACGATGCAGCGTAGTCTTCACCACTGCATCACAGGTTCCACACGGAACTTTAACCAAACCGACATGTGGATCTATTCATTTTCTCCTGAAATGGATGTGTCCGTTTTCTATAGAAGGAATTATTTCTAGTTGTATTCCTTCATTAATTTAAAAGGGGGAAAGTCACAGAATTTACTCTCTATCCATCAATGTTGTGCGTCCAACTTATGGTAACATGAAGTTATTCAATAGTAAGACAATTCATATGTCAGTACTTGCATTTTTGCGTTGCATATGTGTGAAACTACATCTGAAGGGCTCAGTTTTTTGACAGAAAGACTCAGTGAATAAGTCAATAATTAGAATCCTCTGTTGTTCTACAGGAAAGCTGCCACCCCGAGTGGAATGTCTCTGATCCTGTACTGTATGATAATGTATCGAGTGGTCAATCCTGCCCTCAGCGCCATGAGGACGACGAGACAGGCGGGATGTCTTCTGAGGGTGATCGGAATGGTGAGAGCTACCTCACTCTGAAGAAGCCCTCTCCTGGAAAAAGTTCCTTGGAGTGTGTTATTCTCAGTTCACAGACACAAAATTCCCCAATGGGGTACCTGCTAGGGAGAGAAGCACTGTTTATAGTGAGTCCCTCACAGCAATATACCCTCAACCACAGTCACCGTGAGCAGAACCCATATAGGTGTAAGGAATGTGGGGGAGCCTCCCCATGTTCTCAGCACTGTGGTGTTCCCTTAGAAAACCGCAGTCGAAAGAATCCCAAGAAATGTCAGCCCCAAGAACAAAGTGTGAGTCAAGGGTTACTCCATCATGACCATATGAATATAAATTCAGGAGCGAAACCTTTTGCATGTGAAGCATGTGGGAAGGCCTTCGATCAATCATCACATCTTATTATGCATAGGAGAATTCATACAGGAGAGAAACCTCATGAATGTCAGACATGTGGGAAGGCCTTTATTCAGACCTCTAGTCTTAATGGACCTATGAAAACTCATAGTGCAGAGAAGCCTTATATGTAAGGAGTGTGCTAATGCCTTTACTCGATCCTCAGGCCTCAGTATACATAGAAGTATTCACACTGGAGAGAAACCGTATATATGTAAGGAATGTGGGAAGGCCTTTGTGAACGCCTCAAATCTTATTGTACATAGGAGAATTCACACAGGAGAGAAACTGTATATATGTAAGGAATGTCGGAAGGCCTTTGCTCAATCCTCAAGCCTTGGTGTACATAGGAGAATTCACACTGGAGAGAAACCGTATATATGTAAGGATTGTGGAAAGGCCTTTGCTGGAGCCTCAAGACTTAGTGCACATAGGAGAATTCACACTGGAGTGAAACCATATATATGTAAGGAATGTGGAAAGGCCTTTGCTTTGCCTCAAGACTTAGTGAACATTGGAAAATTCACACTGGAAAGAGACCCTATGTTTGTAAGGAATGTGGAAAGGCCTTTATTTTGGCCTCAAAACTTAGTGTACATAGGAGAATTCACACTGGAGAGAAACCGTATATATGTAAGGAATGTGGGAAGTCCTTTGCTGAATCCTCAAAGCTTAGTGTACATAGGAGAATTCATACTGGAGAGAAACCGTATATATGCAAGGAACGTGGGAAATCCTTTGCTGAATCCTCAAACCTTAGTGTACATAGGAGAATTCACACTGGAGAGAAACCATATATATGTAAGGAATGTGTGAAGGCCTTTGCTGGAGCCTCAAAACTTACTGTACATAGGAGAATTCACACTGGAGAGAAACCGTATATATGTAAGGAAAGTGGAAAGGCCTTTGCTACAGCCTCAAGCCTTAATGTACATAGGATAATTCACACTGGAGAGAAACCGTATATATGTAATGAATGTGGAAAGGCCTTTGCTTTGGCCTCAAAACTTAGTGAACATTGGAAAATTCAAACTGGAGAGAGACCCTATGTTTGTAAGGAATGTGGAAAGGCCTTTATTTTGGCCTCAAGCCTTCGTGTACATAGGAGAATTCACACTGGAGAGAAAGCGTATATATGTAAGGAATGTGGGAAGGCCTTTGCTCAATCTTAAAGCCTTACTATACATAGGAGAATTCACACTGGAGAGAAACCGTATATATGTAAGGAATGTGGAAAGGCCTTTGCTGGAGCCTCAAGACTTAGTGTTCATAGGAGAATTCACACTGGAGATAAACCATAATATATGTAAGGAATGTGGAAAGTCCTTTGCTGAAGCCTCAAACCTTTGTTTACCTAGGAGAATCCACACTGGAGAGAAACCATATATATGTAAGGAATGCGGAAAGGCCTTTACTTCATCCTCGCATTTGACTATACATAGGAGAATTCACAGTGGAGAGAAACCGTATATATGTAAGGAATGTGGGAAATACTTTGCTGAAGCCTGCTGATTTTCACCCGGGCTGCACCTATGCCAGTATTCTTGTGCTTGGAATTGCTTGTGTGTTAACTTGTAAATAATGGGTCATGGTGATGAAAACAAGGAGGAAGGTGACTGAATGTTTATTCAGATACAGAAACACCCTCCTGCTCAGAACTTTCATGGCTCACTACTCTGTTATTGTTTGCTATGCTTCTGGCTTGGCCCAGTGGAGCTGGTTAGTGGGAATTATGGCAGAAGTCAACCAAGATGCAGCATTGAATACTTTGAAAATGGAAAAATAGGTAATCCTTCATTCTTCAGTGTTTCCTGTGTTAGGATTTGGGATGCTTGAGCACCCTGATTTGGCAACTTGAGTGCCAGGTCAAGCCAGCTTGTATGGTGCATTCACGCTTTTTTATTACTTGTTCTGGATATCCAGGATTTAGTGGATGTGGAGCTTTTGAGGAGTGCATTGGGTGCTGTTCTGTCGCTCAGGTGTCATGGGTGAGGGTGCGTTATCCTGAGGGCCCCTGCAGCCAGCATCGATCCAGGTCCAAGACGGCACTGGAGGTTGGGCACATGGACTTCAGGCCTTGGTGTGAGGAGCCTGCAAAGAGTGGAGGTCTTGGTCATCTCGTTCCTCCCTACTGGAAACTGTGAAGGACCCTGTTTGGAGCCTTTGGACTGGACCTAACACTTATCCAAACTCCAGATATGTACACAGGCAGCCCCCAAAGGAAAGGGACACTTTTGCCGTCATTCATTTTCATTGGCTTCAGTGCTGGGTTTGGCAGTTTGGGGTGTGTTTAGACAAGTGAGAGGTATATGCCTTGAAAATTTACTCTTTGGATTATAATTTTTTTTTTGCTTTTTGTGTCACATTCAGCGTTTCACATGGGTTTCTCCTGACTTATGCACTCAGGAATTACTCCTGGTAAAGCTCAGGGGACCATATTGTTTCTGGGATTCGAACCAGGGTTGGTCACGTGCAAGTCAAACCTCTTACCCGCTCTGCTATCACTTCAGCCCCTCTTTGGATTAATTTCAATAGCTGCTTTTATTCAGCGGAGTTGGAAGGGATTCTTTGATGCACAAGGTTTACTTCTGGTTGTGCATCTCAAGAATTATTCTGTGGTGCTGCTGGGTACCTATCGGATGGGGAGGCTAGCATCCTAGTCGCTTCACAGTGATTCCAACCCCACTATTGGTGTTTTTTTCCCATATATAGAATTTCTACAACCCAGGATTATGGTACAGCCAGCAGGTAAATCTGTGCCTGTAAGGCGACTGCATCAGCAGCCTGATGGCACCATCAGACTTACAGATACTCCAAAATTGATTTTGTGCCTTTGGCCAGACTCCAAAAACTTTGGGCAAAGTCTTCCAAGAAAGTAAACAGCCAAAGTTAGGTATGTGCAAGACACACCAACAAACCATTTCCTGCACAGCTATATAATTGGAGGCAAGGTCTCTCTGGTTCCTGATCAAATCTCTTAAAGGCTATGATCCCAGGACTCAGAGATAAATCTCGGAACCCAGCGGCTTTTTGCAGAGATGTGTCCTATACCCGCAATGAGCTACCGGCGACAGACCACCACAAGGGGGAAAGGGTGTGTGTCTCCGCCTGATCCCACTTGGTGGCTCGGTGGCCACCATCTTCCAGAGGCCATTGGACAGGCAGGTTTGGGCCTGCAGTGACAAGACATGCAAGGCCTCATGGGATTGGGCTGGACTCTGCACTTTCCACCCCAGCTCAATGAGACCCCGAGTCGCTGCCCATGTATGAACTCTCTGGCTCTTGATCACTCTGTTTAATGACCATGATCCCAGAGTCTCAGAAACTAATTTTGGAACCCAGTGGCTTTCAGAAGAAATGTGTTCTGTCCCCACTGTAGGTTACCTAAGCTGGGTATTTCAGGTGGGAATAGGTTTTGTGCCTGGCGGTTCAGTGGCCGCCATCTCTTAGGGCTTCTGGACGGTTAGGTTTGGGACTGCAGTGAGGAGACATGCAGGGCCTAATGGGATGGTGGTGAAGCCGGCCCTTTCCCCCCTGCCCCAACGAAACCCCGAGTTGTCTGGCGCCTACGATTGACCTCTCTGGCTCGTGATCAAGGTGAGTAATGACCATGATCCCAGAGATTCAGAGACAAATCTCAAAACCCAGTGCCTTTTAGCAGAAAAGCATCTGGACCCTGTAGTAGGTTACTGTCCCAGGTTCACCCCAGGGGGAATTGGTGCTGTCCCCCCAACTGCTCCTCCTTGGCGGCTTCGTGGCCTCCATCCGCCAAAGGCCTTTGGAACATCAGGTTTGGGCCCACACTCACGAAGATACGTGGGGCCTTGCAGGATGAGTGTGGAGCTGGCCAATTCCTCCCCACCCCAACAAGAGCCTAAGTCATTCCCACGAACCACCTCTCTGGCTCGTGATGAAGCTGTTTAATGGCCTTAATCCCAGAGACTCAGGAACAAATCTCGGAACACAGCAGGGTTTTGCAGAAATTCCTCCAGATTTAGTTGTTAAAATTTCAGAATTCCAAAATTATATGTTATTTATAACCAGCAATTGAAAAAGAATTGTCTACTGTTGCGTTTTCACCAGATATAAGTGCCGGAGTAAAATCCCAAATAATAATTGTGGGTCTTGTGTCAAAATATTGAATGTAATCAAAGTAGAGAGAATTGGAAATTATCTGCCCCACAGGTAGAGGAAGGCTGTGGAATGGCGTTACACTTGGGTTTTTAGTGATGGAAAATGGGCATGGTGAAGGGACGGGTGTTTCATTGTATGACTGAGACTTAAACCTGAAAGTTTTCTAAGTGCTCTCCCATTTTCCCCCCGTTTTCTCCCATTTATTTAGAAATGGCCAGAGTAATTGTAGAGCAAGTAGGATGCTTACCTTGCATGTGGCCAACCCAGGAGTCCTTCAGTCCACAACATCTTTTCATTGCTCATTGGACATTGAGTGTCCCCTTCTCATTCCTAGAACATGTAATGTGGGGGTGTGGCATGGGGTAGGGGTGTCTTCTCCCCGGAGCTGTTCATTACGGATAGATCCAGTGCTTTGCTTTCTTGACTTTGTTGTGATTCTTCCCTATCTGTCAGGTATGTCAAGTAGTCCATGTGTTTCAAGGCTCTTGTTTTCCCTGTTGTATAACTGGCCAGACTGTACAACTAAAGGGTTGGGTACCCTTTCTGGACCCTGCTCGGTCAATCTGACACCATGCATATATTTGCCTTTGAGTCATTGTCATGGGTTTTTGAAAATGGGAAGAAATTGAGTTTTCTTTTGTTATGGGGCCTGGGGATGCTCAGCAGTTATTTCTGGTGGTTCTCGTAAGTTGCTTTTAGCAGTGTGTAAGGATCAAACCCTGTCAGCCTCATGCTAGGCAAATGCCTACCTACTGTACGCTTGTACGCACCAAAAAATGTTTTATTGTGTGTATGTTAAATTGTGACTCTGAGCCCATAGTGAAGTTAATTAGGACCAGAACAGCAGTGCATCAGGGAGGGTGCTTGCCTTACAGATGCCGCCTACCTTCGATGTCCAGCACCCCCGATGGTATCCCAAGCATCACTGGGTAAGATTAAAAACAAAACCCAAAAGTATTTTTTGGGGGATTGCCGAGCTCCTCCCAGCAACACTTCCCGCAGATTTTCCCTTTTTGTAGGCTTGCTTGGACTATGAGAACTATGGAGATGCCCTCCACCTGTTTGGTCATTCAGCTGCATTCCATTCAACATTGGACTAATTCTCATTGTGCATTTTGTTTGATTTCAGAACTCAAATCACAGGTTTAGGATGTGACATTACAGAAATTTCTTTAGGGAACAAGGGTATTGCATAGAAGTGTGCTGTAAGATTCTCTTGTTCAAACTATTATGCCATTGGAGTGCTCATTGGACCAAGCATGCGACTTGAAAGGTGGGGTCCGGCTCCATCCCCACAACCACATCTATGGTCTCAGCATCACAGGAAAAATATCGGAGTCTAATGTTGAGACTAGAGGGTCTTTAACCTCAGTGGGTGCTGAAATCTGGAAATTTATTTTATTGTATTGTTTTTTAATGTCTTCATTAAAATGCCAGTATTTTCAATGTTATTGATAGTTGTGTTTAGGCGTACAATTATTGAACACCAATTCCTGCATCAGCTTCCCTCCACCCGTGTTCCCGTATTCCCTCCCCACCCAGGTGCCCACTCTGCCCCCGCCTGTCATCTGGAGAAGCACTTGACTAGGTTTCAGTGGTTACAACTTAGATCTCTTGTTTTCAGTTCTGTTGAATCTGTGTTTTGGGTAAATGGCTACACCCCTCACTCAAGTCACTGGCATAAATGGATCCCTGATCCCTGTAAACTTCTGGGTCTCTTCCGCCCCAAATTTCTTTCCTTCTTTGTCCGGCTTCTCTCTAAACACTGGAATCAGGGATGATTTAAGCAGCCCCTTTACATTACATTTCCACATCCAGTGTTCGGTACTCCACAGATGAGTGAACAGCATCCTCATTTTGTTTCTTTTTCTGGCTAACTTCACTGAAGACAGTATCTTCCAGTTCCAACCATGGTGCTGCATAAAAGCAGTAATTCTAAAACCTAAAAAATATATCAATTGATCAATTGATCTCCCTTTATTCATCGATTTATTCGAGTGGGTGTCAGTAACGTCTCCATGCATGCCTGTTGCGTGCTAGTGTAGCCCAATGGCATCTCTTTGTTCTAGGAACATGGAGAGCCTCAAACTGATTTTTCAGGGTCTTGAGGAAGAAGTCTGAACATCTTGTAGGTGGGCGTCCATGCAGTCTTTTGACGTCCCATGGAATTCAGTCAGTGATGGGTCTAGGCCAGTGGTTGTCTGTAAACCTCATTTCGTGTCCATCCCATCTGATTTTTGATGCCTTAGAAGATCAGACAGCATCCCTGATTCTTGACCGTTGATGGAGATCAGAACTCCGGATTCTATCTCTCATTTGAGTGATGTGTGATATTCCAAGCATAGCTCTTTTGATTCCTCTTTGAGAGACCCAAGTAGCGTTCTCATCCTGTTTTCATAGGGCCCAGGTCTTTAAGGCATACGTTAATGCAGGAAGAACAGTGGAATTGAAGATATGTGCTTGAAGCTGGAGGTTCTTTGACCTCTTAGTTATTTCTTAAATGCTCTTGAAGGCATTAAAAGATACTCTCATCCTCCTGCAAAACTCAGGTGCCAGGTCATTCATCATGTTTCTTTCTCAAACTAGGTATATATAACTTGCATTCGGAGATGGTGGTTCCATTGAAAGCGAATGGAGGATCAGAAACGAGGCTGTTTCTAATAAACATTGTCTTTGTAATTGTGATGCTTCATAATTCAGCTGTAGTCCGACCTTTCCACACTCACGGTCGAAGTCGGTCATCATTTCTGCCTCTTGGCTGATGTTGGGTATTATTAGAACAATGTCATCAGCAAAGCAGAGGTGGTATAGTTGCCGACCATCTATCTTCTCTCCCATTCCTTCCCATTCCAGTCGTCACATGATGTTCTCAAGGGTGGCACTGAAGAGTTTTGGTGAAATGGTATCACCCTGCCGAACCCCTCTCTTGACATGGATAATTACTTCTTTGTAGAGTGGTCAGATCCTCATAGTGAATCTGTAATAGAGCTCACGGAGGATCCTGATGTATTGAGTTTGTACACCCTGATTGGCTAGGGCTTCTATGACCGCTTTCGTCTCCATAGAAGCAAAGGCCTTCTTTAAATCAATGAACGTTAGACAGAGCGGCATCTTGAACTCCTGAGAAACCTCAATGAGCTTAGTAATCATGTGGATATTGTAGATGGTACTGAATCCTTTTCGGAACCCACCTTATTCACATGGTTGTTCTTCACCTAGTATTCTGCTAATCCTATTCAGGATGACTCGAGTGAACAGATTGTAGATGAGAGACAATAGGCAGATTGGGCGATAGTTGCCAATGTCGTGGATGCCTTCCTTCTTGTATAGTAGTACGGTCTTGCTGGTTTTCCATTGGGATGGAACCTTGCATTCAGACAGCGTGTGAAGAGCTGAGCCAGTGTATTGATGAGTAGTGATGGTAAGTTCTTCAAGTGTTCAGGTCTGATCTCGTCTGGGCCAGGTGTTCTTTGTTTCTTTACTGACGAGATGGTGTGTTGAATTTTGAAGGGAGAACATTCGGAATGATATATCCATGGTGCAGAATGTGGTATGTGGGCAAGTGGATGTGGCTATTAAAGAGATCTGAGTAGAAGTCATGAATAATCTTCATTTCCCTTCTGGATGATGTGATAGATCCATCAGGATGTCGGAGGAGAGTAATCTTGGTCTTGTAGTTGGTGAAGGACAGGCGGACATTACAAAACCTTTTCCCGGCTACTGCCGCATCTTCCAGCATCGCTGTTCTCCTGTCTTTGAGGTCATCCTTGATGGCTTCTCTGCATTGTTTTGCCAGCTTGGACGTTTGCTTGTGGTTGCCTGAGGCATGTGCCAAGCCACATTGGCGAATAAGTTCAAGAGTGTTCAAAGAAAGGCAGTTTTTTCGTGGTTATCTCTCTCGGCCCCAAGAGTCCCAGCAGCAGGAATCCCTGAGCAATGCTGGTGTGACCCTCTCCCTACGTATGTTAATTAAAATTCTCCTTAACACACCCTAGTTTCTCTGATTGCTGTTACCTTCACCCCAGACATCTGGAGATGCTGGAGTTGAATCTGGCTTCTGCCACCCTCCTCCACGGAGAACAGAAGAAATGGGACTTCTCATGTGTATAAGAACCTCAAAACTCAGGACGGAAGATGGCACCCTCAGCAACGCGGAGTGCTGTGATTATGTGGAAGTGGGGTCTGGAGACCTTTAGAACTGAGTTGGTTGGATACATCGTACTGCAGGAAGGCAAGCCTCTCCTGTGTCACCCTGTTCGCTCTCGGGTAGCTGGCTCTGGAGCACTGCTAACTGGGTATCCTTCCACACATAGAGTGAGTGGGGCAAGCCCCAGTCAGCAGGGACACCCGGACACAGATCCCCAGTTTACTCCCTGACCAAGGCCCAGTCAGACGCGGCCAGGGCCGGAAGATGCTGGACTCTCTCATTCCCTCTCTTACTTTGCGGGTGTAAGAGAGTTGAATCCATCAGAGGTGACTCCTCTTGGCACACGGACCCCTCGAGAAAGAAGCAGCACCATTGAGGTCTGGGGTCATCTCCCAACCCCCACCCCACCCCACCTGGTCCACACCTCCTGATCTGACTATATTATTT
Source organism: Sorex fumeus (assembly GCF_029834395.1). Lineage (NCBI taxonomy): Eukaryota > Metazoa > Chordata > Mammalia > Eulipotyphla > Soricidae > Sorex > Sorex fumeus. The sequence goes on from NW_026606191.1 coordinate 4,000,168, forward strand.
GAGTGAGGGGGTCGGAAGCAGTGTTGGGGGGCCCCACATCATTCTGGAGTTCGACTTTGGTTCCCACACTCGGGAAACCTCCACGTGCACTGCTCCCACAAATGTCTGGGAAAGCCAATGAGCGGTCTCCCTCGAACAGAAGGGAATCCAATCTAGGCTTTTACCTAGGTCAAAGTCCCGTTGCTAAGGAGGTTGCCTAGGCAGGTTGAGAGTGGTGATGATCTTCTTTGAAATTCTTTTCCTGGCCTTTTGTTTCTGCAGGAGCTTCTCTGGGTCTGTTACTGGCCATAGGTGAGGGTGTGATCAGGTCTTAGTTTCTGTTTTCTTCAAGGTTGGCCTTCACAACTTCAGAGCTATTCCTGGGAAATTTACTGCCTTTACCTTGGGAGGGGGAGCCATCCCTATCTGCCTGCATGCCTACATCAATTCCCTCCAAACCATTAGGAGTTGCTGGACCTTAGGACGTTAGGAGCCCTCAACCCTGGCCTCATAGAAGTGACTCCTGAGTGCAAAGGCAGGAATAAATAAGCCCTGAGCACTATTGACTATGTCTCCCTCCCCAAAGATGCAAATCCTAAGTTTCCTGGTGCTTCCCAGGTAGCTGATTACTCCCTGTGGTACCAGGGGACCATGTGATACTGGAGGTGAGCCCAGAAAAACCATCTACAGGCAGAGAAAGCCTTGATCACAGGGATCACTGAAATCACTCACATCTGTAATTTATAAACCTGATCCCCCTGACATAGTGCTTTCTGTTCAATACACAAAACAAGTACTTTTTTGTAGGGGTGGGGATAAGGCACAACCAAAAATGGAGTTACTTCTGGTTCCCCAGGCAGGATAACTCCAGGTGGGCCTAGGAGTGAAAGGGATTATATCCTGTCATCCCCTGCAAGACAAACTCCCAGCAGTCCCTAAAATCTGAATTTCAATTTACCTTGAATGCATCATTCAATCTCCCCCAGCCCTTGTGTGGGATACACAATGCCTCCATTATCTCTGGGTTCCTCATGGCTTGCCCTTTGACCATTTTTTTTTCATTTTTGTGTCCCATCTGGGTGATGCTCAGGAGTTTCTCCTGAATATGCACTCAGGAATTATTCTTGAAGTGTGGTGCTTGGGGGATCTTGTGGCAAACACTCTGCTTCAACCTTTTGATGTCTTAAATATACACTCCTAGTTCATTCTTTACGTTACAGTTCTCAAGTTCAAATTAAACTGGTGTCTTCAGTACTATGAGGGAAAGGGAATTGCTGATGATTGCAATTCAGGGAAACACAAAGATCTTCCCATTCTGTAAACTCTTAAGATTTCTTGCCACTGTATATTTTCATACGGGGCTGGAGCAATAGCACAGCGGGTAGGGCGTTCGCCTTACATGCGGCCAACATGGCCGACCCGAGTTCAATTCCTCCGCCCCTCTCGGAGAGCCCGGCAAGCTACCGAGAGTATTTGATATGCCAGATACAGTAACAACAAAGTCTCCAATGGAGACATTACTGGGCACGCTCGAGCAAATCGACGATCACCGGGAGGGCCTTTACCTTTACCTTTTACTAACGTCTGGGCTCCTGGTGAACCTGAATTAACCTCCTGAGTTTCCTTATGTAGCAAACCATAGTAATAATAGTAATGATTACTATTTCCTATGCCAGTGTCCCAGCACTTGGACTTGATTTGTATGTTGGCCCTCCCATTGATCGTCGATTTGCTCGAGCGGGCCCAGTAACATCTCCATTGTAGACTTTGTTGTTAGTGTGTCTGCCATATCGAATACTCTCGGTAGCTTTCCGGGCTCTCCGAGAGGGGCGGAGGAATCGAACTCGGGTCGGCCATGTTGGCCGCTTGTAAGGCGAACCTGTATGTTAACCTGTAAAAAATTGGTCCTTTTTTTTATCACACCCAGAGATGCTCAGGGGATACTCCTGGCTTTGCACTCAGGAATCACTCCTGGCTGTGCTCGGGGGACCATATGGGATGCTGGGAATCGAACCTGGGTCAGCCACATGCAAGGAAAACGCCCTGCCCTCTGTGATATTGCTCTAGTCCCTGTAAATAATGGGTCTTTATGATGGAATCCAGGGGAAGTCTGATTAAATAGGAACTAAGTAAAAGGGTACAAAAACCACCCCTCAATCACAAATATCAGCGTCACTCCTGGGAGTGCTTGGGGGACTGTATGTGATGCCGGGGACCGAACATATGCCCTGCCAACTGTACTATCACTCTGGCTCCAAGTATAATTTTTCATCCTCTAATTTTTTATCCTCTTTTTATTTTATAAATTCACGTACCCATAGGTAAATCATAGCCTGAAAACCTGACCTGTAAACTCTGAGCATTTCTGGATGTGGTCCCAAAACTGAAACAACAAACCCAGAGGACTGACCGTTCAGAACATATTACTAGATTTTGCACCTCTTCTGTTGGCAGTTAACTCCTCATTGCCTTTATTTGGGCAGGAGGATTGGCTATGTGGGATTTTGCCAAACCCAGCAACTCTCCGGGATCACTCCTTGGCAATTCAGGTTGTGAAGTTAAGTCTTTTGCGTTCATGACAAATGCCCTGCCACTCACTGTCAGCTCTTTCGTGCCGCTGATAGCCTTTGAAATTGCAGCCTGTACTTCTGCCTCAAGTTTGCACCAGGAGGCCCCAGATGTCAGCAACCCTGCCCTGACCTCTATCTACCAGCTGGGCCTCAGCCCTGCCCCCTGCTGTAACTTTCTCACAAGGTTCACATTATTTATATAGAATTTGAATTCCTGCAGTCAGAGATAGGCGAGGAAAGCAAGACCTGTCCTTGCAAGCAGTTTATCATGATACAGTCTCCTGTACAAAGCAGGATTCCTCCAAGCACCTCTCAGGTAAGCTCAAAATTCTGCCACCTTTAGCAAAATCCAAACCTGCATTCTACAAAACTGGTTGGTGGAGGTTGACTAGTGAACAAATTACATATATATATATATATATATATATGTAGATATAGATATAGGTATACACACATACACAAACACACATATATGTGTATATATACATATATATGTGTATATATATGTGTGTATATATATATATACACATATATATATGGTCATACCCTGTGGTTGCTGCCAAAAGGTAACAAATGGTACTCAGTGTTGTGCCGGGGTATACAGGTCAGCCGTGTACAAGGCCAGTACCCTACCAGACTATAGCTGTGGCACCTAAATTTATTGATTTATTTTTGGTTGACTACACCCAATGGAGATTAGAGTTTACCTCGGCTCTGTTCTCATTGATAATGCTAGGTTTGGGGACCCTGTGAGGTGGTAGAGACTGAACCTCGGTCAGCTATGTGCCAGACAAGCAACTCGTGGTCTGTGCTTTCTTTGTAGCCATCATAAAAATGCTTCTTTGCTAAGTCGAGATAGTTGTGTTCTTTTTTCTGATTAACTACACAGTTCACTTTCTTTTTTTTTTTCTTTTTGGATCACCCCCACTGATGCACAAGGGTCATTCTTGGCTCATGCATTCAGGAATTACTCCTGGTGGTTCTTGGGGGACCATTGGAGATGCTGGGAATCAAAGCTGGGTTAGTCGTGTCCAAGGTAAACACCCTCCCCACTGTGTTATCGCTCCAGCC